>NC_052647.1:7529951-8886201 GCF_016161935.1 Mauremys reevesii | reverse complement strand
GGTGTTACACCACAGCTGTACTCCACTCCAGAGCCAGCTGCATCTTGGCGCCAGTAGCTATGGATCTGATCACTGGGCAAGTGAAAAGGGAATCGCGAAGGCAGGGATTGCTCTGTACCTGCACGCTGCAGGTTGTTGGCACAGTAAACATCTGTGTAAGGTGTAATACGGTCCAATGGCTGGAGGTTGAAACTAAACAAATTCAGACTGGAAAAAAAGGCAAGTGTTTCTAATGGTGAGAGTAATTAACCACAGGAACAATTTATAAGGGCAGTGGCAGATTAGCCACTGAGCCAACAGGGCCCGTGGGCACAGGCCCCAGCCAATTGGGGGGGGGGCCCAGAAAAATGGGAGCCCCCGTGCCCCAACCTGCTCTGCCCGCCCAGCACTCTGGTGGGGAACAGGGTTGGGGCACCGGGGCTTGCCCCACTCTGCCTGCCTGGCGTTCCTAGTGGGGAGCAAGGGGTGCCCCCAGTGCCCTGACCCTGCTCCACATCAGGAGCACCGGGGGGGGGCGGGGGACTGCAGCCAGAAGGGGTGGGGAGGGGCACCCACTTGCTCTGGCCCAGGGCCCCCACAACCCCCTAATCTGCCTCTGTACCAGGGTCATGATGGATTTGAAGGGACCAAAGTACGTCACAAGCTACACAGGGATCACTAAGGCCACCCCTGAGAGGCTGCCTCCTCTGGGGTGGGGCATGAGGATTGTGCACTTGCCCGGCACAGAGATGCAGCAGGCTCTGGGGTGGAGCACGGGCTGTTCTATATCTGATATGATTCTCATTACCATAGGGCCTCACAATTTTGAATGCCCTATTCCTAGGCAGTGCTTTTCTCACACACCTTCTGAGAGAAGGCAGTGGTATTAATTCCCCAGCCATAGAATGGAGATAAGCAATATGCCCGAGGTCACACAAGAAGTCTGTGGCAGGTCTTCTGAGTCCCATATTAATGCCCGAACCACAGAACCGTCGTCGTCTTGCTCCCAGCATTGGGATGCAGTTGCCTCTGGGGTGGTGCATGGCAGCTGTTTGTACGGAGATCGTTCACCTGGCACTGAGATGTAGCTGGCTCTGGAGTGGGGGCACGTGACTGTTTGGTATCAGCCCCATTCGGGAAGTGAAGAATGTCCTGGAGGGAAGTGATCTGAGCACAGGACTTGGGAGTCAGCGATGCTGCAGGTCACATTCCAGTTCTGGAGGGGGATGCGCTCTCCCTCCCAGGACCGAGTATGGCTGCATTTCAAGCCAGATCTATAACTCTTCATTAGAGGCTGCTCCGGTAATGACACTCGACCCACCCTGGGATCTGGCCAAGATGTTTGGGTGAAAGCCCCTGCTCTGGAAAAGCTGCCCTGGGATCTTTGCTGTGTCAGCACTGACTGTGAGGGGAGGGCGCCCCCTACTGAGCCCCCTGCAGCACAGTGCCTCCTAGTGGAGCACTGGGGCCAGCATGGATTGCGAGGGGAGAGCTGCCCCCAGCGAGCACCCACCCTGCCCCCTAGCGCCGCACTGAGATCCTCACTGCATGTGAAGGGAGAGCGCCCTGCAGCACAGCGCCCCGTGAGCCCCAGGAATCCCTGCCATCAGCATGGCTCCAGTGGTTCTCCGGAGCTGGCTGAGAGAACCTCTGTGTTTCCACTGCAAGGCGAGTGGGCCTTGTCTGATCGGCTCCATCACCCTCGACCTGCGGCCTTTCTCCATCCACCTCCAGGACTTGTCTTCCTGCTCGGAACTTTTCTTTTGGACTCTGGAAACGCCTTCTGCAACAAACCTCCCTGAGTTACATTCCTCCCCTCACCCCCGTCTCCCTGAAAGACACCGAAGTCAGTGGGCGGATTGGCATTTCCTCCCATGACAACCCTCCGAGGGTCGGTGCTCCGGGAGGATTGTGGCTGGAGAGCAAGTCTCGGTCTCTTCCAGCTGAACCTCGGCTGATCTGAGCGAGCCAGCCTCCGCTTTCCTGGCCCGGCTTCCTGGCTCAGGGAGACCTCCGTCTATCCTCAGCGGCATCTCACCTCAGAGCCTGTTTCAAAACTGGTGGCGTCAGTATCACTTGGTAGCAAAGGGCAGGTGGGTTTGTAGTGTCCGGCTTTGGCATCTGATCGCTGGACTCGCTGCAGCTGTAAGGCAAGGAGCCTGCCTGCCTTTGTGTCATGTTTCCTGCCAAGCAGCTGGGTCAAAACAGTCAACAGGGACCATATAAGACACGTTGACTCCGTTTCTCTGTCCTCTGCAGCGGTGGGTGTAGTAAAGGCCTTACCTAACTGAGTCTTGGCTGGGTACCAATGGCAAGAGAAGCGAGAACAAGATCCTGGCCTCTTGCTGGAAATAATAGTCATGCTCCCCAGTCGGATTGGGGAAACACATCAGAGGTCGTCCTTTACTCTGATCCTCTCCTCCTTGGGAGGGATGGAGGCTTGTTCTATGTAAGCAGGTGTCAGGAGTTGGGTGGGGGTTCTGCATTAAAGGGAACTTGCCCTCTTTCGCCACCTATTGCTGCCTCTCACGTCGCCATTTGGTGGCTGCTTTTTTCTTAAAGCCAGAGGCTTCTGGAGTCATGTGAATGTGACAAATTCTGTTAAGTTTCTTGGAAGCCAGGAAGTAAATGAAAGAGGACCCCCCCCTGCGAACTTTAAAAGGAGTCTCAGAAGTTTTATAGGAGCCTGTTGCAAGACTTTTGTACACGCTTTATGGGCTGGTCATTTTGGGTCAGTAACGAGACTGATCTTCTAGGGTCTTTCATCCATTGGTGTCTTTCGCCTTAGCTCCAAGCTGGGCTGCTCTGTTCTGATACACATGCCAGGCCCCTGCCCTGAGCCAGATTTCCTGATGTGCTTTATGTTGCTCTTGGTTTGGGGCACCGATGCCTGAAAGCTGGGCCACTGGGAAGCCTCTCTCTGTCCAACCCAATCTGCTGCCATCTCTCTCTCATCAGATAACGGAGGGAGGGCGGAAATCTGGGCTGATCTCGGCCATCTGCAGGGATCAGTGCTGCTGTCACGATGAGGTGTATCAAGGGGGACACGGCTCTGGCACTCAAGCAGTTAACTCTGCCTGTGGTCATTGTTTCCTGGGTGGGGCGGACTTGGCTGGAGTGGGAGTCCCTAGGATAAATAGTTGGCAGCTTAGATCCTAACCCTCCTGGCTGGGGAAAGGCTCAGCCAGAGCCATAGAGCCAGGCATCTGGAATGGCTGCAGGAGGTCACGTGAGGTCCACTGCGCTGGAAGGAGGCTCCAGGCCGGGAACTAGGCTTCAGGCCACGTCCTGATCTCTGCTGTGCCAGCGTAGATCCGGAGTGACTCCTCTCGCCTGCCATGGTGTTTTACGGCGGCGTAAATGAGAGCAGCGTCTGGCACATTGTTTGTTCCACGCTGCAGTTAAAAACCCGGGCTGGCCCGTACCAGCTGACTTGGGCTCAGGCTAAGGGGCTGTTTAATTGCAGGGTAGATGTTTGCACCCCGGGCCAGAGCTCTGGGACCCTCCCTCCTCGCAGGGTCCTACAGCCTGGGCTCCAGCCGGAGTCGGCTGGCATCTAACTGCAGTGTAGACATACCTTTAGTGGCTTGCATATTAACTCGAGAGCTTCTCTTTCACGCATAGAAGTTGGTCCAGTAAAAGATACGACCGCACCCATGTCTCTGTTGCTGGAGGGCTTATTGGAGGGTGAAGGGAGGGCAGTCCTGGCACTCTGACATCATTCTCCGCCCTCCCATGCTAATAGAGCTGGGATCAGGCCCTGAACGACATGGAACGCTGTGCCTTGCTTCTAGGTCTGGTTTGCAGATCGGGCACCAGTCTGGGAGGCAGGTGACTTGGGTTCTGTTCCCGGTTCTGCTCTCTGTGCGAGACCTTGGGCGTGTGTGTCTGTCCCTCGGTTTCCCCATCTGTGAAATGGGAGGAAGGAAGGGAGAATGTAAAGTGCTTTGAGGTTATAGATGGAAGGCACCATAGAAGAGCCACAGGTACAGTAGTGCTAGAAGCCCCAGGCGTGGACCAGAACCCTGTTGCACTAGATTCTGTGCAAAGTCAACCTTCCTTGAGTATTTTTGCACCCAAGAGTTATAAAAGAGCTGGGCGAGGAGCTCCTTGAACCATTAGCATTGTCCCCCCTCAATAACTCTTTGAACGTTGTGGAAGATCTACAAGACTTGAAGAAAGGGTCTGTTTGAAGACTTAGATAAAATATAGGCCTGTCAACCTGATGTCGATCCCAGGCAAAATAATGGAATAGCTGATCTGGGACTCAATAAAGAAATAAGGCAGGTAACTAATGCTAATCAAATGAGTTTATGGAAAATAGATCTGTCAGACTAACGTGATGGGAAACTAACTAGGAACAAAGGATGTCGGCCATACTTACAGGGTGGGGACTCGCTCCTGAGAAGCAGTGACTGAAAAAGATGAGCGGGTTATGGTGGATAATCAGTTGATCCTGTGATGCTGTGGCCAAAATGGCTAATGCGATCCTGGGATGTGTAAATGGGAATCTGGTGCAGAGAGGTTATATTACCTCTGAATTTGGCAGTGGTGCGACTGCTGCTGAAATACTGTGTCCAGTTCTGGTGCCCACAGTTCAAGAAGGATGTCGAGAAATTGGTCAGAGAAGAGTCATGAGAAAGATTAAAGGATTGGCAAATAGGGCCTCGGGGAGCTCCATTTATTTAGATTAACAAAGAGAAGGTTAAGGGGTGACTTGATCTATAAGTACCTACAAGGGGAACAGAAACTTGATAACAGTGGGTTCCTCAGTCTAGCAGGGAAAGGTCTAACGTGACCCAATGGCTGGAAGTTGAAGCTAGACTCATCCAGGGTGGAAATATGACGTAAACTTTCGTCCATGAGTGTAATTAACTATGGGAGCAACTTGCTAACAGCTGTGGTGCATTCTCCGTTGCTGACGAGTTTTAAATCCGGATCGGATGCGTTTCTAAAAGATCCTGCTTTAGTTCAAAGAGGAAGGAATCCAGGCAAGCCCTGCAGCCTGTGTTGTACCAAGTCAGACTTGAGGAGGGTGGCCTTACAATCTAAGGGTTTTTTGGACTCCTTCACGACCCTGCGTAACACAAGGAAGTTGAATCCTAGCTCCTCTGCCAGCCCCAGCCTGAAATGTAATAGCTTGTGCTGCTGTGGATATAGGGTGACCAGACAAAGTGTGAAGAATCAGGACAGGGGTTGGGGGCGTAGTAGGTGCCTATGTAAGAAAAAGCCCCGAATATCAGGACTGTCCCTGTAAAATCGGGACATCTGGTCACCCTACATGGATGGGACCTGGAGCAAAGGCCACGGCCGGTGGGAGCAGAGAATAGGCACCGTGCTGTGCCCGGTAACATAGCAGCTGACTGATGAGCCCAGGTGCCAGCTCCGCTCTGCTGGAGGTGCCCCTTGCATGGGGAAGATTTCCTGCCTTAACGAAGGCCCTTTTATGGTGCGGAGGGACAGTCCATTAAGGTCAAGGTAACTGAGAACCAGGGTCCTGTGGGTTTTTATGCCGGGTGATACAGAGCTGCCTTCGCCGTCACGCTCGGGTGCCTCCACCCCCAGGCTGATCTAAGCTGGCATGTAGCTCGTTGGCATCTAATTACAATCAACTGCGACGCGCGGCAGGAATGCAGGGGAGCTGGCGAGTCGCGCTTGGCGCCGGCTGGGGAAGCCTGTGAGCGGTGCTGAGAGAGAGCATCAGGGCCCTAGTGTGAAGGCCCCAGTCCGACGGCAGACGGGCCGAGTCTGCTCGAAAGTGGGCTAGCTGTCACTGGCGAAGGGGGAGGGGTGTAGGGTGACCAGATGTCCCGATTTTATAGGGACAGTCCCGATATTCAGGGCTTTTTTCTTATATAGGCACCAATTGCCCCTCACCCCGTGTCCCGATTTTTCACGTTTGCTATCTGGTCACCCTAGAGGGGTGCCTGGCTGATTCCTTCGGGAAGGACAGCCTACGAGAAGGCGGTGTGGGGGTCTGGGACTCCTGGGTTCTATTCCCAGCTTTGGGAGGGGGCAGTGTGCTCTGAGTGGGGCAGTGAAGATGGGGAGTTGATACCTGGATTGTATTCAGAAAGTGGGGAGTGAGATCAGGATCTGGCTGGGAGCCAGGACTCCTGGGTTCTATACCTGGCTCTGGGAGGGGAGTAGGGTCTAGTGGTTAGAGCAGCGGAGGGGCTGGGAGCCAGGACTCCTGGGTTCTGACAATCCTGTGCCAAATGTCTGTTCAAAAAAAATTTTTTTTTCTGTGCTCACTACAGGAGAATCATAGATTATTAGGGTTGGAAGGAACCTCAGGAGATCATCTAGTCCGACCCCCTGCTCAAAGCAGGACCAATCCCCAAAGAAACTAAGGGCTTGTCTACACTAGCACTTTCCAGCGCTGTAACTTTCTCGCTCAGGGGTGTGAGAAAATTCCCCCCGCCCCCGAGTGCAGCAAGGTTCAGCGCTGTAAAGCACCAGTGTAGACAGTGTCCCAGTGCTGGGAGCTACGCCCCTCGTGGAGGTGGGTTGTTTTTTCTCTCTTCCAGTGCTCTGCTGCAACGACACAAGCCACGTTCGTGGCAGAGCTTTAACATTGCCAGAGTAGACTGGCCCTAATATAATAACTTTATCTTGGGTAAATCTTCTACTTCAACTTCCCCTGTAACGCTGATTGCGAATGCTTCCCCTTAGCTGTTAGCCATCTGTAACAGATCATGCCCCTCAGCACTGCATAACAATTACCGCGGGAGATGGAGTGGGGTCTAATGACTAGTGCAAGGCAGGCTGGGAGTCAGGACTCTTGGGTTCTATTCCTGGCTCTGGGAGGTGAGTGGGGCCTAGGCCTAGGGCTAGGGCTAGGGGTGGGGTGGAGTGGGGTGAGGTGGGGGTGGGGCTGAACTTCATTCTGTTTCCTTCTGTGGGATGGACTTTGGTGTAATGGTTAGAACAGGTCCTAGGTGCCTGGACTTCTGGGTTCTATCCCTAGCTCTGGGGAGGGAGTGGAGTCCAGTGGCTAGAGCATGGGGTGGAGTCTAGTGGAAAGTCAGGACTGCTGGGTTCTTTTCCTGGCTCTGCCAGTAACTCGCTATACGACCACATGGCAGTCCCTTCTGTGCCTCAGTTTCCCCACTTCTACAAACTTTTTAAAATCCCTCCCTGGGATGCTGCTGGATGTTCTGCAAAGCATTTGAGATCCATCAGGTGGCAGGCGTGTTGTCTGTTATCTGAGCGGCCCCATTCCCAGCCTGCTCTGAGCTATGCAAGGTGAGGCCCCTAAAACCACACCCCATTCTGTCACAGGCAGTCCTGCCTTCCCATCTGCTGCTGGCTCTGCTCTCCTTGTTGCATATGGGAGGAGGGGAGTTACAGAGGTGATTAGATTACTGAAGTTTCTTTTTATGGGGGCCTTAAATTCTTTAAGCAACATGAGTCACCTTTTCCCCCGCTCTGAACAGCGTGGTGGCGTGTGTCCTTATGGTTCCCCAGGCAGTGTTAGAATGTAACCTCGAAGAGTCATGTTAACTAACATAACATTAAAACACTCCTGTGTGGACGGGCGCAAGCTGGGTTTAACATCACGTCAGCTGGTTGGGGTTAGCTCTCCTATTCCATCCCGACCAGCTGACGGGATGTTAAACCCGGCTCGCCCCGTCTACACGATCTGCAAAGTAGTGATTTAACATTGTGCTCGTTAAGGTGACTCCAAGGTTGTGTTCTGATGCTGCCTTGTTTTCTAGTGAAGATGTGCCCGACTCTGGGAATTGACTATTCTAGTCCCAACCTATCAGGACTCTGCAAACTGAACCATCTATAAAAACAACGAGGAGTCCTTGTGGCACCTTAGAGACTAATACATTTATTTGGGCATAAGCTTTTGTGGGCTAGAACCCACTTCATCAGATGCATGGAGTGAAAAATGCAGGAGCAGGTATCTCGTTAGACTGATCACACACTGGGTAAAGCAACCCCCGTCCTTTCATGTATTTACACCTGCTGCCTCATGAGGCATCTCCTTTTTAGGGACCTGAGGCTCAGAGAAGCTAAGTGACTCTCCCAAGGTTTCTGTGGAAGAGCAGGGTCTTGCACCTGGATCTCCCAAGAGCTAGACTAGTGCCCTAACCATTGTGCCAGCCTTCCTCTCTGACAACTCAGCTAGGGAGAATGCTCCATTATTTAAGCTTCAAAGAGTGCAGGCATGAAATCTCAGCCTCTCTCTCGTTAATCCTCATTTGATCGGGGGTGGGGAGAATGATGGTTTTGGGGTGAAAGTGCAGGACTCCTGGGTTCTTTCCGCCCCCCACCAGCTCTGCCACTTCCGCCCTCTGGGCCCTCACTAACTATAGATTCATAGACACCAAGGTCAGAAGGGAACATTGTGATCATCTAGTCTGACCTCTTGTATAACAGGCAACAGAACTTCCCCTAAGGCAAGTTCACTTCCTCCTTCTGGGTCACCCCCCTCAATCTTACACATGGATCTCTCCCTACTCAACAAATTGTTGGGACGCTTACTGCAAAGTTTCCAAGGAGCTTAGAGCCTTTGATGGAAGGAGCTTGTTAAGTGCTTTGCAAAGTATTTCAAATATCCCTCAGTACTGATCTTTCTCCTTCATGCAAGGTGGATTGGATTTAGTCTGCCAGAGGCAGCAGCCCAATGTAGGATGTGGGTTTAAAAAGCGGCGTAGTTATTTCTCTAAATACCCTCTTGCTTTGCACTCCCGTAGCCCCTATCGATCTAGTTGCACCAGAGCAAATCTTCTTGAGAGAGATCCGTGCCTAAAATGAGTCGGTTTCACTTTATTTCTAGTCAATGTCATGACTTTTCCTTCCTCCCTGCTCCTACCGGTTTGCTGAGCTCTCCTCGCTGACGGGCTGGGTTTTAAATCTCTCTCCTCCACCTTTATTTTCGCTTGGAAGCTCGCATCTAATATTTTGAATAAAATCTTTCCGTGTTATTTGCTTGAGTTGCACCAAGACAACTGGACGCTGCACAGACACACACAGAGAGAGACGGCCGATCAGGCTGACCAATATTTCTGTTTCCTTGTGCTAAGGAGGGATGAGTGTGGTCTGTCCATATCCATATCTTTTGTTTTCTACGTGGATTGTAAGATCCTTGGGGCCGAGGCCATCTTTTGTATTCTGTTTGTGCAGCGCCTGGCGCAGTGGCGCCCTGGTCTGTGACTGGAGCTTTGAGATGCTATGGTAATAACGAAATAGACAGAGGTTCTTGATGTCACGTGGATTGTGTGACAGAACTGGGAATTGAGCTAAGGTCTCCTGAGTCCTGGTCTGGTCTCTTTATGTGTGTAACGGTGGGAGCAGGGGAGAGCTGTCCTGGCTGAGTGCTGAGACAGCAGGGTAAGTGTGCTCTTCTCCATGGGAGAGGGAACTGACCCTGCCCTGCCAGGCTCCCAGTGCTGGCTCCTGTGGGGGAGCGAGGCACCGAGCCTCATGGGATGGCTTTGGCAGCCCAAAAGCACAATGTGTAGTGAGCTGCGCATCCGAGGCTGGCTTTATGCCAGCAGTGAACCTTTGCCACGGAAATGTTTGATGTTGAATAAGGAGCTGCTAAGCTGATAGGATTGAGAAACACTGGCTGAACCCGACCTCCTTTATAACCCAGAGCGTCCTGCCTCCAGCCCATGTCTGGAAGTTGAGCTAGAGAGCGTACCTTGAAATCAAGCCCGGGTTTCTCTTTCTAAAAGGCTTCCAGTGATTGGAGAAGCCACCAAGTGCGTGATCTGAGGCTCCTTAAAGAGACGTGGGTCAGAATTCTGAGCACCTGCCCTCCAAGGATCGGGGTCCCCAGAACTGCGCCCGAGCCAACGCAGAGTTAAGGGAGGGCCCTAGCTAGGACTCAGATCACTAATTGTTTCTGAAAATCATGCCCCAGATGCTGTGTTCCTCTCCCACGTTTTCTGGGTCTACTTCGTCCTGGTCTGAAGTTAGGCTCATTAGATCGTAGTGGTTCCTTCTGGCCTTAAAATGTATGAATCTAGATACATACGTTCGACGAAGTGGGTATTCACCCACGAAAGCTCATGCTCCAAAACTTCTGTTAGTCTATAAGGTGCCACAGGATTCTTTGCTGTTTTTATGAATCTAGATAGAGTGGGCAATGTTAGCTGACACCCATGGGTCTCCTAATTCAAGCTCCTGTAAAGGTCTCGCTTCCTAACAGCGATTGCTTTAAGCCTGAGGTTTTATATCCTTCCAAATACTCCTTTTATAATAGTTCATACGCAACGCCGGCAGTTCTCGTTCTGCCTGTGTCTTCAGGGCAGGGACTGTCTCTGCAGCACCTGGCTCCGTGGGGCTTGGTTTGAGCCTCCAGGCACTGCCATCAGAACACAGAGCAATGGAGAGAGAAATGACGAGGCATAAGCCAGGGAATGTGGCTTCGTATGAATTGCTGCACTGGATCAGAGCAGGGAGCCCGTCTAGTCCGGCATCCCACCTCTGACGGGGGCCAGCATCCAGTGCTTCAGAGGATGGTGCAAGAAACTCTGTGGGTGGCAGTCAGAGGCAGGTTCCCCCTCACATGGGGATATTTTTCCTCCTGACCCCTGGCTCTGGAGCATGAGGGTTTTGTCCTTTTCATACTACTGGGTGTCTGGGTTGAGTTGACCTTGCCTTACTACTAATACAACTCTGATGCCTCAGCTGAGGCCGAAACCGGGTCCTTGCCCGCGCTGGGATTTTGAAATCAGGGTTAGCAACAGTGCAGCCTTTTGCACTAGGTTGGGGTGGGCGAGGAGGGGGTGTACCCATTTGCACGGGGCACCCGTGGCTAAAATTCCCATTGCAGACAATGCCTGTGAGGCTGTGCCAACCTGCAGGAGCGGGTTGCACCCATGGTGCCAAGGTTGCGTGGAGAAGGGACAGAGGAGGCTGGGGGTGGATGACTGGCATTGTGACAGGGTCTGGAGGCCAGGCGGGGAGTGAGGATGCATTTTGACTGGGCTGCGGCCAGGTTGGTGGGTGGCTCTGGCATCGGGGTGGGAAGGGCGCGGGTCCGGTGCCAGGGATTTCCCCTTGCCCAGAAGAGCCGTTGGGCAGAGGAATCTGGTCTCCATGTGAAACCTGTCTGAGCCCTGGCAAAAGCTGTTCTCGTAAACAAGGCCGCATTGTGTGGCTGGGTTTATAAACACCCCCCCGGCCTGGCGTCTTTCTCCTCCGAGCTCTGAATGGGCCTGGCTGCCGGCCAGCGGGGCGAGCCTGGGAGGGGGGATGCCACGGGAACGCAGGCGCTTCCTCCACTGCCTGCAGCAGGCGAGCTGCTGCACTTGGGCTTCTTTCCTAGCCTCTGAGTGTGGGCCGGGGATCAGGGAGGGCAGGAATTGGGATTGGGGATCCTGGCGGGGTGGTTTGGGGATTAGGGATGATGAGGATCTGGAATGGAAGGTGTGGGGATGTAGGGGAGCTGGGATCAGTGGGGATCCGGGAGGAGGAGGGGGTGGGGGTCAGGGCTGGTGATCTGGGGGAGCATGGGGATCTGCGGGAGAGGGTGCGGGGATATGGCAGGGGGCAGAGATGTGGAGAGGGGTGGGAGTGGGGGGAGCACTAGGGACTCCTACCATTGTGTTTTCCTGGTGCCCCGTCTGTAGGGGGCTTGCTCGCAGGAGAGGCCATGGGGGTGAGTGCTTGTAATAGGTAATAATTGGAGATATACCAATCTCCTAGAACTGGAAGGGACCTTGAAAGGTCATCGAGTCCAGCCCCCTGCCTTCACTAGCAGGACCAATTTTTGCCCCAGATCCCTAAGTGGCCTCCTCAAGGATTGAACTCACAATCCTGGGTTTAGCAGGCCAATGCTCAAACCACTGAGCTATCCCTCCCCCAGTAAATAATATGTACTGAGGAGGTTGGGGGTGGTCTGAGATTAGTGGAGAGGGGCTGGGGGGCATTTGAGGGACAACAGGAGATCGAGTCCCATGTTTGCGGGGCCGCCCAGGGTGCGGGTTGGCACAGCTGGGGCTTGAACCCGGGGTTCTGCGAGGGGTGGGGTGGGGAACGCTGTCGGGGGCGTGAGCAGAATGGGCGGTTGGGCGCGTAGGAAGGATGCTGTATTGTTTCCAGCTGTGCCGGTGACACCTCCCACCTCTTTTCCCCCCCCCTTCTCCCCCAGGACCAGTTTGACGACGTAGAGCGTCACACCCAGTGGGGGCTGGATCTGATGGAGAAGTACGTGAAGTTTGTGAAGGAGCGGACGGAGATCGAGCAGGCCTACGCCAAGCAGCTGAGGTAGGAGGGCAGGGGCCAAAGGCCAGAACGGCTGCTTACGGCACAGGATTCCTGGGTCTCGTTCCCTTCATTTGGAGGGGAATGGGGTCTAGTGGTTAGAGCTGGGTCCCAGGAATCATGGGTTCTGTTCCCAGCTGTGGGAGAGGAGTGGGGTCCAGTGGTTAGAGGTGGGAGCCAGGTTTCAGGACTCCTGGGTTCTTTCTCTTCAGCTCCCTCCCTCGGTACTTTTTGGAGGAAACAGTTTCCTCTCTCTGGGCATGTCTGCACTACAATAAATCTCCCATGGTCGGCTGACTCGAGATGCGGGGCTAAATATTTTCAGTGTCAATGCTCGGGCTGGAGCCTGAGCTGTGTAACGCGGGTCCCAGAGCCCGGCTTCCGGCCTGAGCCCAAACGTCTGTACTGTGATCTTACAGCCCTGCGGCCTGAGCCCTGAGTCAGCTGCCACGGGGGGTTTGTTGCCATGTGGACAGACCCTCTGTGCCTCCATTTCCCCATTGGTGAAATGGAAATCGAGGCAAAGGCAGCAGAAGGGATTTGCCCAAAGTCGTGCAGGGAACTGGCTGGCAGGATGGCCCGATTCCATGCTCCACCCACAGCTCTGTCCTTCCCTGGTCTCTCCCTCCTCCCTGACCTGGCCGTGCCTTGTGGCAGAGACCACTCATACCTGCTGATAGTGGGGGGGGGCAGAGTGAGGGCACCTGGCTTCAGCGGTGTTACTGAGCATGCTCAGTACAAGCCAAAGAGCAGATGGGGGGGAGGAGGCACATGACCCTGCATTCCCCCTCCCCCCCCCGCCCCGCTCGCATGCATCACGTCTGCCATATTATCTGCATTGTGCTCCAAGATCCCTGTTTGGCTTGGCCTGGCCTAGCGGGGCGCAAAGGGTTAACGAGGTGCCACTCAATGTTTCCTAGTTAAATCCCCCCCTCCCCGCCCCCGCAAAGGCTGCTGCTCTCCCAGCAAGGCAGCCAGCCCCTTGGCGCTTCCAGCCTGGAATACAGCTGAACTGAGGGCGGGCGGAGCTGGGGGAGCTGCCGTCCAAGTCTGTTTGACTCCTCTTGCTCTGTACCGGGTTGTTGGCTGGATTTTACCAATGACTCCTCGCTTCTGGCCCTTGGCTGGGGGGAGCGGGTTGTGAATCCAGCTCTGCCTTGCCTCGGAGACCGTCTTCTGCCTAGCTACAGAGCAGACACGCGTGTCTGCTCGCTGCCTCCCAGATACCCTGGTGATGGGCACCAGGAGAAACAGGCGCACGGCATGGGCAGTGGCAGGGTAAACTCTCTCCCCTTCCTGCCCACATTTATAGATTCCCAGGCCGGATGGGACCATTGTGATCATCTAGTCTGACCTCCTGGATAACTGCCCCAAATCATTCCTAGAGCAGAGCTTTTAGAAAAAGATCCAACCTTGATTTAAAAACTCAGTGATGGGGAATCCACCATGATCCTTGGCAGGTTGTTCCAGTGGTCACTTACTCTCACTGTTAAGAAATGTTCGCCTTATTACCGATCGGAATTGGTCTAGCTTCAGCTTCCTGTCGTCGGATCTTTCGCTGCTAGATTGAAGGGGCCCTTATAAAAGATTTGTCCCTCATGTAGGTACGTATAGAGTTCGACTGCGATCAAGTCACCCCTTAACCTTCTCTTGGTTACGCAAAGGAGTTTGAGTTCCTGGAGTCTCTCGCTATCAGGCAGGTTTTCTAACCCTTTCATCATTCTCATGGCTCTTCTTTGACCTCTCTCCGACTTTTGGGCATCAGAACTGGACGCAGGATTCCAGCAGCGGTCGCACCAGTGCCAGATACAGAGGTAAAAGAACCTCTCTGCCCCTACTCGAGATTCCCCTGTTTACACATCCCACTGCTGCACTGGTCAACACAGTATGGGGAGGAGGTGAGCAGCCCTCTGTGCTGAAAGAACAGGTTAAGGACTATTTAGAAAAGCTGGATGTGGACAAGTCCCGGGGTCCAGATCTAATGCATCTGAGGGTGCTGAGGGAATTGGCTGATGTGATTGCAGAGCTATTGGCCATTATCTCCGAAAACTCGTGGTGCTGGACGATTGGAAAAAGGCAAATATAGTGCCCATCTTTTAAAAATGGGAAGAAGGAGAACCTGGGGAACTACTGGCCTGTCAGCCTCATCTCAGTCCCTGGAAAAATCATGGAGCAGGTCCTTAAGGAATCATTTTGAAGCACTTGGAGGAGAGGAAGGTGATCAGGAACAGTCAACATTGATTCACCAGGGGCAACTCATGCCTGACCAAGCTGATTGCCTTCTGTGATGAGAGAACTGGCTCTGTGGATATGGGGAAAGCAGTGGACATGATATATCTTGACTTTAGCAGAGCTTTTGATACAGTCTTCCACAGTATTCTTGCCAGCAAGTTAAAAACACATGGATTGGATGAATGGACTATAAGGTGGATAGAAAGCTGGCTAGATCGTCGGGCTCAACAGGTAGTGATCAATGGCTCGATGTCTAGTTGGCAGCCGGTATCAAGCGGAGTGCTCCAGGGTTCGGTCCTGGGGCCAGTTTTGTTCAACATCTTTATTAATGATCTGGATGATGGGATGGATTGCACCCTCAGCAAGTTCACAGATGACACTAAGCTGGGGGAAGAGGTAGATATGTTGGAGGGTAGGGATAGAGTCCAGAGTGACCTAGACAAATTGGAGGATTGGGCCAAAAGAAATCTGATGAGGTTCAACAAGGACAAGTGCAGAATCCCGCACTTCGGCTGGAAGAATCCCATGCACTTCTACAGGCTGGGGAATGACTGGCTAAGCAGCAGTTCTTCAGAAAAGGACCTGGGGATTACAGTGGATGAGAAGCTGGATATGAGTGAGCCAGTGTGCCCTTGTTGCCAAGAAGGCTAACGGCATGTTGAGCTGAATTAGTAGGAGAATTGCCAGCAGATTGAGGGAGGTGATTATTCCCCTCTATTCGGCACTGGTGAGGCCACATCTGGAGTATTGTGTCCAGTTTTGGGCCCCGCACTACAGAAAGGATGTGGACAAATTGGAGAGAGTCCAGCGGAGGGCAACAAAAACAATCAAGGGGCTGGGGCATATGACTTATGAGTAGAGGCTGAGGGAACTGGGCTTGTTTAGTCTGCAGAAGAGAAGAGTGAGGGGGGATTTGATGATAGCAGCCTTCAACTACCCGAAGGGGGGTTCCAAAGAGGATGGAGCTCTGCTGTTCTCAGTGGTACCAGATGACAGAACAAGAAGCAATGGTCTCAAGCTGCAGTGGGGGAGGTCTAGGTTGGATATTAGGAAACAGTATTTCAGTAGGAGGGTGGTGAAGCACTGGAATGGGTTACCTAGGAAGGTGGTAGAATCTCCATCCTTAGAGGTTTTTAAGGTCAGGCTTGACAAAGCCCTGGCTGGGATGATTTAGTTGGGTTTGGTCCTGCTTTGAGCAGGGGGTTGGACTAGATGACCTCCGGAGGTCTCTTCCAACCCTAATCCTCTATGGTTCTATGATCGCGTTAGCCCTTTTGGCCACAGTTTCACAATGGGAGCTCATGTTCAGCTGATTATCCACCATGACCTCCAGATCCTTTCCAGAGTCACGGCTCCCATCCTGTAAGCATGGCCTGCGTTCTGTGTCCCCCAGATGTACACATTTACATTTAGCTGTATTAAAACACACGTGGTTTGCTTGCACCCATTTTACCAAGCCGCCCAGATCACTCTGTGTGAGGGACCTGACCTTTTTCAGTATTCACCACTGCCCCAGTTTTTGTGCTCACTGAGGCTTCTGGGCACAGGTGCCAACTTTTGTTGGCACCAGTGGGTGTTTGTGGGGCGCCCCCCCCAGCCCCTATTGGATCCCTCCCCAAATCCCTGCCCTGGCCCTGCCCCTGGTTCCTCCTCTCTCCTCCCTCCCAGGCTTGTGGTGCGAAACAGCTGTTTCGCACCGCAAGCACTGGGAGGGAGGGGGAGGAGGCGGAACAGAGGCAGAGGTGAGCTGGGGCGGGGTCGGAGAGCTGCCAGTGGGTGCGGAGCACTCACCAATTTTTCCCCGTGGGTGCTTCAGCCCTGGAGCACCCATGGGGTCGGCACCTGCGCTTCTGGGGGCGCGTCCCATGATTCTTAGCACTGCACTAAGCTGAGCCCCTCTGTGACTTCCTTCCCAGTGCATCCTGGGAGAACTTGGCTCTCCTTCCGTGGGGCGGGATGGTGGGAAGGTTAGCGGCATCCGAGGGGGGCGAGCCTGCGGCCATGTCTACATGGTGGTTGTGTTAGCAGCTGATGAGACGTGGTTTTAGCCTGCGCCCCGTCTTGGGCCAGCTGGCTCGAGTTAGCCGCCCCACAGCGCAGGAGGGAGGGTCTGTGCACTGACAGGGCACGTGTTGGGGACAGCACTCATGTTAACTCTGCAGGGAAGACCAAGCCCAGGGAGAAGCAGCTAAGCCAGGCCCACCCGGACAAGGGGGACTAGACTGCTCAGAGGATGGGAGGGGAATGCTCCCAAGCTGGCGAAGGGGTGTGGGCGCCCCCTTCCTGTTAGAATTTAAGAGGAATCAGGTGTTCAGATCCCAGGGCAGGGGGGCTGGCGATACCGGTCAGGGAACCTAGCAACCTCCAAGGGAGGGAACCAAAAGCTGCGTGAGAAACGGGGGCGGGCGGGCGGGTGTGGGGGGGAGCCTAGCTGGAAAGCACCTAACGTTCCTCTGCAATGCCAGCAGCAGCAACCTGCCCAGCAGGTGAGTGGCAGAACCCAGAACAGAATCCAGGTCACCTGAGTCCCAGCCCTGTCCTCTAACCGCTGTCTGCTGAGTCCCTCTGCCCCACTGAGCTGACCCAGCGTGGAAACACAAGGTGCTTTCCTGACTTGGCTGCCTGGTAACGTGTTTCTCTCTAGCATGTGGGGAGAGTTGGATGCTGGCTAAATGCGGCTGCTTCTGGGGTGGAAGAGAGCAACTTGCTGCTGCACAGCACAGTGGGCAGGGGGACTCTGAGGATGCAGGGATGAGCCTCTCTGAGTTAGGGGCTCCTTGATTCCCATGTATGCTGCGTGACTGCCCCTCTGTGGCACAGCACAGCTGCTAGGCATTTCATCCCGAGGAAGACTGGACAGTGCGGTGGCTACGGCTCTAGCATGGGCCTTGGGTGGCCGTGTGGTTCAGTGAGCAGGGGACTGGCTGTTCAGGTGTAAAAGACCTGGGTTCTAGACCCAGCTCTGCCCCAAACACCTGTGAGATGTGGGCAAGTCATTTAGGGTCAGATTTTTCAAGGTATTTAGGATGCTTAATTCCTATTGAAATAAATGGGAATTAGGTACTTAAATACCTTGAAAAATGTGGCCCTTATCTTCTCCCGGCCTCCATTCCCCACCTGTATAGTGGGGATAATAGCGTTGTCCTGCCCTGAAGGGTATCACATAATGTGTGGTGTGTGACGGGGTGTTAGATTGATCTGTCTTGCTAAGGAATCTGAGCAGCTGGGGTAGACCCCAAATATCCACAAAAGCAACAAAGAATCCTGTGGCACCTTATAGACTAACAGACGTTCTGCAGCATGAGCTTTCGTGGGTGAATACCCACTTCTTCAGATGCAAGTCACACACACATATCCACACACATCCAGCTCCTTTGGCCCGCCCAGAAGAATCGCTGTTAGCTGTACAGGGCCTATGACACAGAATCAAGTCATTCTGATTCCATCTAGCAGAGAGCAGTGGTAGATGCAGACGCACTACCCCCACCTCTCCCCCAACCCCACGTCACCTCCTATTATTGCAGGGATGCTGGCAAGACAATAAATTCATATAGTGTTAAAAATAAAACTAACTCTTCTCTTCTCCTCCTCCCCGCGGTTGTGGTGCACTGGGATGACTAATTATACAAACCTCAAGGGCTGCTCTCTGGCCGGTTCCCTATTTTCATGCTTTCTTCACCAGGGAACCGTAGGTCACTTTCCCTCTGATGTGTCACTTTCATGCTTGGGTCCTCCTATGCTAGCCCTACGGGGCTGTTTGGGGGTTTCCACCCGGCCTAGGGAAGATTGCTTTGAAATGGTCACTGGCCCTGTAAAGGTTTCATTGTCCCACTGGCTTTAAAAAAAACAACCTCCTCTGGAAGATCTAAGAGAGTAGGGATACAGCACACATCTTGCTGCCCCTTCCTCTGCTGGTGCACCTCCCCTCCTCCCCTGGAGGGGTCTGTCTAGGCCTCTTTCTCCAGCCTGGCCCAGTCCTTGGATTCTTACCTACAAACTTCTGCAGGCAAGTTTCAAGTCAGTTTCAAGCTTTTTTTCCTGCAGCCACAAGGGCTAGAAACTTACATTTTAAAACCATCTTGTAAGCAGAGGTGCTTGCGTAGACACCTGCCTGTAGGCGCTGAAGCTTTCAGAGAGTTGCTGCAGGTCACGAGCCTCACGCTAAAGTGACACTGAGCCGATCTAGTTGTGTTACGTCGGCTTCAGCAGCCTGTGGTTAGTGGCTACTTCTGATCCCAATCGCTGTGGGCGAGTTTGGAGTTGGGACACCGGTCGGTCAGTAATACCGCGTACAATGCAGTGGAGGAGCGACTGTCCATGTCCGCTGCTCACCTGTCTAAATGAGGCCAAGTGGCGATGATTATTGGATGATTGGGTTTGGGGGGGGAGGGGGGATGCGATAGGTCAATGGGCTTTAAATACACAGGCAGAGCTGGGCAGTGCTGATCCACCCCGCCAGCAGGGGGCAGCGTTGTGCCTGGGCGGACACGCACACAAGGCGTAATTCGAGTCGGGGGCAGCCAACGCTTGTCACTTTAGCGTGAGGCTGGCTCGTGACCTGCAGCAACTCTCTGAAAGCGTCACCGCCCACAGGCAGGTGTCTACGCAAGCACCTCTGCTTACAAGATGGTTTTAAAACGTAAATTTCTAGCCCTTGTGGCTGCAGGAAAAAAGCTTGAAACTGACCTGAGAAGTAACAAAAACAAAACACAACAACAAAAAGCCTGCCCCCCCCCCCACCCGCCCCACACCAGTAGGTGAATTAAAAAAAATAACCCAATGTGAAACTCAGGGCGAGGGGACAAGATTTTGCTGTGGAGCAGCCCTGCCTCCAGATCAGGACTAACGAGACAAACCCGGGAGAGGCAGCGGCTGGCGATATCGTGGGCTCACGGCCAGCCCTGCCGCGCTTCGTCTGTCGGTAAATTGAGCGAGCTGGGTCTTGTCAGCTCAGCAGCATGGTGTGAATTTGTTTGCAAGGTGCTTCCTGGATGTCCAGTGGGTGGTTTTGGGTTTTTTTTTTTTCGTTCTCCATCTCCTTTCTAACCAGGAAAGAAACTCCCAGCTCTTGGGAGGGGCTGTGCCCAAACTTGCAAGTGAAACCGTGGGCTGCCTGGCTCTCTCGGTGGCTCTGGTTTCTAGGAAGGCCACATCATGTAAGAGAGGAGGGGAGTTTCCTGCCAGGGCTAGGAAATTCTCTATTTGAGGCAGAGAGGATCAGGCCATTTAAGTCTGTCCTGAACCAACCAGCCAACAGAGGCAGTTTGACCTAGTGGGGTAGAGCCCTGGGCTGGGAGACCTGGGTTCTGTTCTGAGCTCTGCCCCTCCCCTGTTCTGTGACCTTGGGTGAGTCCTGTCCCCACTCCCTGCCTCAGTTTCCCCTCTGACACACTGTCTTGTCTAGCCTCTTTGGAACAGGGCCTGTGTCTGGGCAGCACCCAGCACAAGGCAGACCCCGGTCTCAGCTGGGGCCCTGTAGCTGTGACTGTAACAAACGCTGGTTGGTTCCGTGCTAGCAGGGTGGGCTGCGTGTATCTGGGAATGGATGTGCCGGGGCTTGGGCCTCTGTTTCTGCCTGTAGCCAGAGCTGGGTGTCCTGGGTCAAGTCGCTGCGGCCTCTTGTGCCTCAGTTTCCCGACCTCTAAAATGAGGGTTGCGATGCTTTTGTGAAGTGCTTGCAGACTTGCGGGGTGAAATGTGCTTTATTATGGATCAAGAGGCTTGGGCCCGAGGGGTGAGTGGAAAGGGGGTGGCCTGTTCCTTTAAAACCTCACCCCCACCTCCTGCTGACACTGTGCTCTTCCCCACCTCCAAAGTCCCCTGTGAGCCGCTCCCCCATAGCGCTGAGCCTGTCCCCACAGAAAGCAGTGGGCTGGAAAGGAGTGTCAGGAGAGGAGCCCATCCGCAGCCAAGAGCAGAGAGTGCAGTCTAGGATGCACCCAGAGGCCCCAGCTGCAATCGGGGGGTGGATCAGAGAGTCCTTGCCCTGAAGAGCTCAGTGTAAACAGACTAGGGGTTGAAGGGAAACTGAGGCACAGAGCAGGGACGTGAGACTAAGGTCACAGCAGAACTGGGAATAGAACCCAGGTGTCCTGACTCCCAGCTCAGTGCTTTACTCAATAGGCCATGCTTCCTCTCCATGTAAGCCCTTCCAGGAGGGGTCCCAGAGGCACTGGGCATCCTGGCTCTCAGATCACAGGAGCGTGGCTGGTGGGGAAGGAAATGCCTCTTCTGGCCTCCCTAAGGAGTGGGGCTGAACTGCGCACGGTCGTTGAGGCTCGGCCCAAGCCTCCGTGTGCCGTGGGTCCAGCTGGTGCCCAGGGAGGCTGTGGGCGTGGATCCTGGCCCCGCGATGTGGATCCTGGCCGCTTTCTGTGCTGCATGTGAATTTTGGTGCTGGTGCTCTCCAAAGCTGGGGTGGTGGCTGTGAATCCTGCCCCCGCCCCCCGCTGTGTGGATCCCACCACGCTCCAGGCTTGGGAGCTCCTTTTTCCTTTGGGGTGGGATGGGGATTACCCTGCAGCAGCCGCCCCCCAGAGCGGCAGCGAACACGGTGGTGAAGGCAGCCACCTCGTCCTGTCCTCTTTAAGGGGCAGCAGCCTCCGTTCACGCTGCGGGCAAGTGCCAGGCCAGACTGGCCTTTCTGCTAAGCAGATCTCTACCACAGGCCAACCAGAAGCCACTGGCCTATATTTAGCAGGAGGAAGGAAGAGCCCCCTCCAGGCTGGCTCAGCCCCGGGGTAGCTGACAGGAAGAGCAGGCATGTGGCAGAGAAGCCTGTACCCAGCATTTTTCTTGCAAACCACGTTACAAGCAGCTTCCCTCTCCTCGAGCCCATTTCAAACCAGGCCGCCTGTCTGTGCCTCGGCTCTGGGGGGTTCTCCAAGCTCCTAGCAGAGGAGGTTTTTTTGGTTTCTCTTCTCTTTTTGCCCAGCTTTTCCAGAGGCCGCTCGCGTCGTGCCTTGGGGTGAAATCCCACCAAAAAGCACCGTCCCGTCAACGTCTGCATGTAGAAAGGGTGGTTTTTTTTGTTGTTCCTGTGATGCCCTCTTTTTTTTCCCACTGTCCCGGGGGAGATCTGGTTTTTCTTCTTGGCTCTGGGGAGTGGGGTCTAATGGCTGGAGCAGTGGGAAACTTCTGGGTTTTAATCCTGGTTCAGTGCTACAGCAGAGGGGAAATGGGAGGTAAAGAATCTTCTCTTCTGAGCTGGGCATAGGACCCAGGAGTCGTGACTCCTCGCCCCACCTGCTCAAACCACTAGATACCACTCCCCTCCAAGAGCCAGGGGGAGAACCCAGGAGTCCGGACTCCCAGCCCCTGCTGCTCAAACCACTAGACGCCACTCCCCTCCCAGAGCTGAGAATGGAACCCAGGAGTCCTGACTCCTTGTGCCCTGCTCTGGCTAGTAGACTACACTCTTGGGATCTATTCCCAGCTCTGGGAGTAGGTGCAGTGGTTAAGCAGAGAGGACCTGGAAATCAGGACTCCTGGGTTCTTCTCAACTCTGCCACTGGTTCACTTTATGGACATGATCGAGTCTCTTTCTTCCCTTCTTTCTCAGCGCATCAGTTTCCCCATCTGTGAAATGGGGATAACAGCCCTGCCTGATGGGGCTGTGTGGAGAAGTATATTTAAGTTTGAGGGGCACTCAGACATTACGGTACCAGATAAGTACGACAGACAGACCGGGATTCCAAGGACTTTACAGCATACTTCCAGCCGGGTCCAGCTGGGCTGAGACTCGGCAGAGCTGATTCTGTTCCCAGCTTTGCCGGTGACCCTGGGCAAATCACTTCCTCTCTCCCTGCCTCAGCTGCCCCTCGCACTGCTGGCCTGGATTAGCTCACGAACAGTTTGGGGCAGGGCTGTGCTCTCACAAAAAATCTGCAGCTTTTCCATCGGCCTCAGGGTGGGGCAGGTAGATTTCTGGTGCTGGGACTCGGGGTTTCCTGACAACTTCTTACGATGGTTTCTATCTATCCGGGGAAACCGAGGGAGGGGCCTTCTAGCCTGATGGCCTCTCTCTGGCTGGTAACATCTTGCAATCTTCCCTGTGCAGGGAACCCCCTGCCCTTGTTTCCCAGGAAGCCTCCACTCTCCTATGGGTTTTTTTTCCTTTCTCATTTGCAGGAATCTGGTGAAAAAGTATCTTCCGAAACGGAACACAAGAGAAGATCCAGAATCCAAGTAAGTGCCTCTGTATGATCTCGGCGCGTGTCATTCTCTTTAAGCTAGTTGAGAAAGGCAGAATGAGAACCAAAGGTGTTTTTAAGGACACAAAAGCCTGTCTCGGTATAAATGGTCCTGCCTCAGTGTGGCAGAGGACGGACTAGATGACCTTTTGAGGTTCCTGCCAGCCCTATGTTTCTATGATGCTAAGTTTAAAGCCAGACAACTTTTAAGTTAGAAATAAGGCACAATGCTTCAACGGTAGGACGATAAACTATTGGACCAACATCCCCAAGGAAGTGGTGGATTCTCCATCCCTTGACCTTCAAATCCAGGCTGGCTGCCTTTCTGGCACAAGTTATCAGGCTCGGCACAGGAGTAATTGGGTGAAATTCTCTGGCCTGTGCCCTCCAGGAGGTCAGAGGAGATAACAGAATAGCCCCTTCTGGCCTTAAACTCTATGAATTGCAATGGTTCAAGTTTTTTAATAGATCTAAAGGCCAGAAGGGAGCATTGTCCTCTAGCCTGACATACATAAAAGGCCAGAGAACGTCGGCCTTTGGAACTCCTTGCCACAGGAAGTGGTTGAAATCAGGAATTTAGTACGTTTTCAAAAAGGGATTGGACGCTCATGTGGGGAGCAGGAATATCCAGAGTGATCATAATTACAGCTAACGACTGCTCTGGAAGGGTTATTAAACCTCAGGCGTTGGGATTTAAACTGCTGTCTAACTATTAGAGGCCAAGATGGGATTTAGTGTGTGTGTGGGGGGGAATTATCCTACATCGGACATGGTGGGGTTCTTACACCTTCCATCTAGTGCTGGCGCTGACCGACTCGATGGAGTAGACCGCCTGTCTGATGCAGTCTGGTGAATTTCAGTATTCTGTAGTCCTGCCCCAGGCCCAGGACTTCTGATTTGGTGCAGAGCACCGGAAGGGTTTCCGTGTGGGTGCAGAGATGGGCTGGAACCTCTCAGCCAAACCCCAGAAACGTCAGGAGTGTCGGGCTGTTGGATTAGATCTTGTTGTTTGCCTCCAGTTTTGGTCTGGGCTCTGCCCTTGGATGGTGGGGAAACTGACCGAGATCAGCTGTTCTGGCAGATCTCATGAGAAGTGGCAGAACGCTTAGCTCGCCAGGCAGCCCACTGGAGCAGGTGACCCTGCCTGATCCAAATCTTCAGGCTGGGTCAACCTCTGACTCTGGCCCTAAGCCAGCCCATCAGACGCCTTCCTTTAACCCTCGGCTCCGCTGTCAATACCAAGACTGACCACTTCCTTCAGAATTTCCAGCCCAAAACTTTGCACCCAAACCATCTTCCCCTTGCCGTGCCTGCATGAAACAGGTGGCTGTTCCATTTATGGAGAAATTTGATACAAAACATAAATGCTGTGGCTGGGGAAAACCCCTGTGACTTTTCCCGTTTTGTCCGTGGCTTTTTTTCTGTGTCCGTGACTCACCCCGCAGCAGTGGTTCCTGTGATCCTGCGGGGCTGGACCCGGCTCCCCGCTGCAGGCGTCACGGGACACAGTGCTGCTCAGGTCTGGCCGGGCCAAACCCAAGCAGTACACTGCACCTGGACACCAGGTTGCCATGCATGGAGCTGAGCGCTGGGCCCAGCTCCCCGGGACATGGGGGCTGCCTGAGCTGCTGTGAGGTGAGTGCAGGCTGGGGAGGGAAGGGGGGGCTTGCTTTCCGCGCGCCCCCCCCCCCCCAGCCTTGCCTCTGCACTGGGCCAGGATTACCATTGTGGTGCTAATAGAACTGCCAGGTGATCTGTCAATAGTAGGGTGCCCCCTTCTGGCCAGTTGGAGAACTGCACCAGAGTGTTTTCAATAGGCCAGGGGTAGGCAACCTATGGCACGGGTGCCGAAGGCGGCACACAAGCTGATTTTCAGTGGCACTCCCACTGCCCAGGTCCTGGCCACCAGTCCAAGGGGCTATGCATTTTAATTTAATTTTAAATGAAGCTTCTTAAACTTTTTTAAAAACCTTATTTACTTTACATACAGCAATAGTTTAGTTATATATTATAGACTTATAGAAAGAGACCTTCTAAAAACGTTAACATGTATGACTGGCACATGAAACCTTAAATCAGAGTGAATAAATGAAGACTCGGCACAGCACTTCTGAAAGGTTGCCGACCCCTGTAATAGGCTAGATCGAGAGAAGAAGGTGTCACTATTTTGGACGAAGTAAGCTGGGCTCTGGGTTTGTAAAACCTCTAGTCTTGGTGGCTTTGGATCTAAATTCTCTTTCATCTAAAGTTAAACAATCTCAAAGCTCAGATAAGACGCCAGTTTTGGTAACGGGGATTTCTCTTTTCCCTGCCTCATGATCCAAGGACAAAGTGGTTTTTTGGTCAGTGAAACTTCAAGGCAGCCCATTTAAAGCGGACTGCAGGAATAACTTTTATCGTGCAGTCAGTGGAACTCATTGCCACAAGGTTTCACTGGGGTGTAGAGAGTTTAGTGGGCTTAAAAGGAGAAGTGGGTGCTTACTTAAATAATAAAAAAATCAGATTTAGAATAATAACTTAAAAAAAAAAACAACCAACCAACCTTTAGAAAGGGATATAAAGCCTCGTGCTTCAAGGCATATGCCCCAGCCTTTAACTGCCAAGGGGAGACATCTTTCCCTGGCAGCAGGTTATCCTGTCATGCCCTAATTGAGAGTTACAGGTTTGCGCCATCTCACGGAGGGATGTGGTGAATCCTCCATCGCTCGAAGTCTTTGACTTTGAATCCGTGACCTCCTGCGAACTGCAGACCGGAGGTTTCCCCGCAGAGGTGGTTGCACTGAACCTCTCCTTACGGTGGAGCGGCCTTGTGTGTCTTTGAGATTCCAGTCTGGGCTTAGCAGAGGCGGGATCCTGGCCTAGACTGACCCCTGTTCTGTCCCAGGCGTCTCAGCCTGGATCAGATGAGTTGATGGGGTGGGGGGCGTACGCACTGAGCCTGTGACCTTAGCATGACCTTGTCGCTCGCCCTGTAACTCTGTCCCTGCTCCAGGTTCTGCCAGTACCAGGCCTTCCTGCAGGTGGTGAAGGAGCTCAATGACTTTGCTGGGCAGAGGGAGGTGGTGGCGGAGAACCTGATGACGCAGATCTGTGTGGAGCTCTCTAAGCATGCCCAGGAGC
Organism: Mauremys reevesii; assembly: GCF_016161935.1. Lineage (NCBI taxonomy): Eukaryota > Metazoa > Chordata > Testudines > Geoemydidae > Mauremys > Mauremys reevesii. The sequence continues at coordinate 8,860,450 of NC_052647.1, read as the reverse complement.
TCAAGCAGGAGAGGAAATCGGTAATGCTTCCTCCCTCCCTGTCTTCCAGTGCAACTGTCCAGGGCCTAGTAATATCTGGGGCTGGGGGACGTGGATCCAGCTAAGCCCTGAGCATCTTTTGTGGCCGGGTGACATACGTGGGGTCCCCACTGAGCCTGGAGAGCTTGGGTAACGTACCAGCCACGTGTGCCTCTGTGCAGGACCCAGCCACTAGGGGGAGACAGCCTGCTACTGCCTCGAAGTAATGTCCCAGGGCCTGTGGCTCACGTGGCAGAGGACGGTGCTTTTAGATCCAACGGGACCCAGGTTCAGTCCCTGCAGATGGTGTCCCTCTTGGGTGCGAATTTCGGCCAGCTCACTATACTGACTGACTCTCGCTCCCTCCGCGAGTGGGGCCAGCTCTGCCTTCTTGGAGGGTTTGCCCGTGGCTGGACATGGGATCTGTGGGTGCAATAGCCAGGCTGTTTTGGGGGAGCTTTTTTAGAGCTACCAAAATTGCCGTCTCCCTGGAGAGGAGAAGGGACATGTACCTGCCCCGTGGTGCTGCTGTAATGCAGCTTATAGAGGTTCAAGAGCATCCCTGGACTGGGGCTGCCTAAGCGTTACCGTAATACACCCAATAAATAGCCAGCAGCAGAACGTTCTTCATCACAGTCTGAATTTTTAGAAGTGCCTAGTGATTTGGGACCCTTGAGACTTCTTAAAGGGGCCCCAACTTTTTCATCTTGGCAGGGTGCTTGGTGCTGTCTGAAAATCAGGGTCAATTTAAGGAGACTCAAACTTCCCAAATCTCCAGCCACTTCTGCAAATTCTGGCTGTGAAAAAGAATGTTCTGGTGTTGGCTAATTTATTAATGGTGCTAGGCGCTGTACGTTACTCATTGGTAGTGCCTCGCTGCGCTGGGTGCGGTACAAACACAGAAGGGCGAGACGGCTGAAAAATCATGAGGTTCCGCTGACGTTTCTCCTCTTTGCAGCACTTCCAGGAGGGCCGGCGAGCCCAGCAGCAGCTAGAAAACTCCTTCAAGCAACTGGAAAACGTGAGTCCTGGGGAACAGGGCCAGCTGTTTACGTTCTGTTCATGCTCGTGTTGAACCTGATCCAAGCGCTTTGGAGCCGCTGGGAGCCTTTCCATTGACTGCAAAGGAAGCTTTGGATGGCGCTCGCCGAGACCCAGCTGCATGGGTCAGCTTGTGCTCCGCAAAGAGCACAGCTGGTGGAAGGAAATGCCTTCAGGAGAATGAAAGGGGCTTTATTCAGAGGAAGTCCAGCACATGTGCGGCAAAACTGTTCTGTGGTTCTGGTGGCTAGAGTCGGGGGAAGGCTGGGAGTCAGGACTCCTGGGTTCTGTTGCTAGCTCAGGGAAGGCAGTGGGCTCTGATGCATTAGACCAGGGGTTCTTAAATGTCATTGCCCCATGACTCCTGTCTGACAACAAAAATTACTACATGACCCCAGGAGGTGGACTGAAGCCTAAGCTCCTCCCCTCCACCCCCAGTCCCACCCCCCTGGGTGCGGGGGCCAAAGCCCAGTGGCTTCAGCTCCAGGCAGGGGGCCTGTAACCTGTGCCCCACCTCCCAGGGCTGAAGCCCTCAGGCTTCCGCTTTGGCCCCAGGTGGTGGGGCTTGGGCTTTGGCCCTGGGCCCCAGCACATCAAACGCCAGCCCGAGCAACCGCATTAAAGTGGGGTTGCGACCCACAGCTTGAGAACTGCGGCATTAGACCAATGGCAGGTGCTGGGAGTCGGGACTCCTGGGTTCTGTTTCTAGCTCTGGGAGGGGAGTGGGATCTAGTGGGTTAGTGGAGGGTTGTGTGGGGGACAGCTGGGAGTCAGGACTCTTGGGTTCCATTCCCACCTCTGCCACACACTCACTCCATGCTTTAGGGCAAGTCCCTTAACCTCCCGCCTTCACTTCCTCCTCTGTAACGGGGGAGAGTCCCTGAGCCCCGTCCCCTGTGGTTCCCCTGAATTCTGTGGGTGGGAAGCAGCTGTGCGCTCCAGCAAGGTAACGCTGGCTTGTATTCCTGCCCCCAGAGCAAACGCAAGTTCGAGCGGGACTGCAGGGAGGCGGAGAAAGCCCTGCTGGTGGCCGAGAAGCTCGACCAAGACCTCAATGCCACCAAGGCGGACGTGGAGAAGGTCGGAACGCTGCTGTCCCCTTGGCTTGACTCCCTCTAGCGTGGGCCTGTTGGGGATGGGGGAACCATCAGGTGGCATGGGAGGGGGCCCAGCAGGATGGAAGGGAGGGGGGACCTATTGGGTGAGGTAGAGTCCATGGGTTTTGCTAGCCGCTTTACAGACTGGTATGAAGACCAGGTTTCTGCCCCAAAGAGCTGACCATCCATAACCAACCGCATTCAAAGAGGCTGCATTAGAGGAAGAGGATGGTGCCGGGGTTCAGGCTTGGGGAGATCTCGGTTCAGTTTCCAGCTCTGCCACAGACCTGCCATGAGTGACCTCGAGCCAGTCACTTCATCTCTGTGCCTCAGTTTCCCTGTCTCTGTGATGGGGCTAATGAGCCTTCCCAAGGCTGTTCAGGCTAACCTCTCAAGGGCCATGTCTGCAGCACCTGGCACGATGCAAGGCCCCCCCCCACCCCACACACACACACAATGGAGGCCGCAATGATGCATGGAGGGAGTTAGCTGTGTGGTGCAGGGGAGAAGAGCAGACGGGAGGGAGACCCTCCCAGGAGCTTGCTATTGCGGATGGGGAGTTGGCCACCGGCTGAGGGCTTTGACTAGAAGGGATTCCCTGGGCTGGTATCTGGGCCTGTCCTGCGGGGACGGAGCTGGGCCTGTTGTGACGATTGCACTGACCCCGGCAGGCGAAGCAGCAGGCCAATCTGCGCAGTCACATGGCGGAGGAGAGCAAGAACGAATACGCCTCCTTCCTGCAGAAATTCAACCGGGACCAGAGCCAGTTCTACTTCCTGGAGATGCCGCAGATCTTCAATGTAAGCCCCTCCCCTTGACTATAAGCTCCTCCCCATCAATATAAGCCCCTCCTACTTAACCTTAGCCCTGCTTCCTTCTTTCTGTCCTTCCCTTCTTTTTCTGTCCTTCTCTGTCAGTTTTACCAGTATAATAATAATAATGATGATGCCTAGCTCTTATCTGTAGATTTTCAAAGCCCTTCACAAAAAGTATCATTATCCCTGTTTTACAGATGGGGAAACCGAGGCATGGAGTGGGAAAGTGATTTTTCCCGAGGTCACCCAGCAGGCCAGTGGCAGAGCGAAGAATAGAACCTAGGTCTCCGAGGCCCCATTCAGTGCTCTAACCACTAGGCTATGTTTTGTTTAGTGTTGACATTGGCGTCTGAGCCATGGGCCAGGACTCTGCTGTGCTTGGTGCTGTCTAAACAGAGAACAAGTTGTCGTCGCTACCCCAGACAGCTTCCAGTCTAAGTAAGAGAATAGCTAGATGGGAATAGAACAGCCTGTGCACTATGGGGAGTTGTGCTGTTTTCACTACACACCTTCTGTGTGTGAATCTTGGGAAGGTCCTGGTCTCATAATCTGCGGAACTCACTGCTACAGGATGGCAAAGTACAGATGTATTTCTTCCTCATCTACTAAAACTGGAAGGTGAAAAATTCAAAACAAACGTCCCCTTGCTCTTGTGTTGTGGGAACAGACCTACCTGATCTCTCTTCTCAATCCCACCCAGTATCGTGTGGATTTCTAAGGTGTTTCATCCCCAAGGTAAACAACCCCAGCCTTTTTCAAACAAACTAACTGCCTGTCCAGCATGAAGGACACCTGGATCCTTATCTGGCTCTTCCACTGGCCTGCTGTGTGACTTTAGGCATGTCACGTCCCCTCTCTGTGCCTCAGTTTCCCCATATGTAAAATGAGGATAATGGCACTGACCTCCTTTGGAAAGCACTGGGAGATCTATGGATAAAGCACTATATAAGAGCTGCATAATTAATAACAATAATAATATTTGTAGAGTCTTTTCCAGGCCTTTTATCATTCTCCCTGTTTTCTGCTCCCCGCCCCTTGCAGAAGCTGCAGGAGATGGACGAAAGGCGGACGGTGCGGCTGAAGGAAGGCTACGGCATCTTCTCCGAGACTGAGCGGCAGGTCATGCCTATCATCGGCAAGTGCCTAGACGGCATGAAGGCAGCAGCCGACTCAGTGAACGAGAAGAACGTGGGTCCTGCTGTCTCTTTAAACTTAGTGCCCTGGGGTGGAAAGCCCATTGGAGTTGCTATAGCACCTGCCCTCCAATAGGGAGGCAGACCCCCCCCCCCAAAGTAGGCGGGGCTAACTGAGTGGGATCCAGCTGTCATAACCTCCCCCCTCCACTAGGGGTCCCAGACCAGCATAGGGGCAGTTTTTTGCTTTTACTTCACCAGTCAATCCAGCCTCAGATCCCAAACCTGGAAGAATTTGAGGGTATTTGTGTCCTAGGGAATGGAAATAAGGCCCAGGTGTACAAAGAAGGGCCACTAGAATGATCCGAGGAATGGAAAGCCTGTCGTATGAAAGGAGACTTGAAAGAAGGTTGAGAGGAGATATGATTGCTCTCTTTAAATATATCAGAGGATAAATACCAGTGGACACGAGAACAAATGGATATAAATTGATAAGTTTATGGAGAGAATGGTTTGATAGTCTTTAAATCAGGATTTGGGGACTTCAACATCGGAGGTCAGACTAGATGATCATAATGGTCCCCTCTGATACTTGACACCTTCTGATCTTAAGTTCTATGATTCTATGATGACTCCTGCTCTAACCATTACACCTGCTCCTCTTGCGGACCCAGGGAGTCAGGACCCTGCGAAGGGAGTGGGGTCTAGTGGGGATGGGAGGGCTGAGAGTCAGGACGCCTGGGTCCTATTTGGACTTGTGCTCATGGATAGAATAGGGTTTGGCGTCTGGTCTGTAGAGATCAAGGCGGAGATCAGTGACCCGCCCTTGCTGGCGACACGTGGCTTGTGCATGCAAGTGTTTCTGGGGAGATGGGAACGCTGCAGCGAGGTGGAACGGGCACTGGGGGGGAGGTGGCAGCAGTTCTCCCGGCGGTGACGCCCTCCCCCTCGCCCCACCGCCGGCAGGACTCCCAGGTGCTGATCGAGTTACACAAGTCTGGCTTCGAGAGGCCGGGAGACGTGGACTTCGAAGACTTCAGCCAGCCTATCAACCGCACCTCTTCGGACAGCAGCCTGGGGACGCCCCGGGGCACCCTGGATGGCCGGCTGGACCCCCGCCTGCTGGGCAAGAACAAAGGCAAGCGCTGGCTCTTCAGCAAGAAGAATAAGGTAGGAACTGGCAGTGAGGCCCTGGCTCTGGGCGCTGCCTGGGCTGGGGCAGCTCAGCCTGGCTGGAACTTGGAGCGGGACCTTGCGGTTGAAGCGCAGAATTGGGAGTCAAGATTCCTGGATTCTAGTCCCATCTCGGGGGTGGGGTTCAGGACTCCTGGGTTCTTTTGCCAGCTCTGGCAGGGGAGTGTTGGGGGGGTGAGTCCAGTGGCTAGAGAAGAGGGACTGGAGGTCAGGATTCCTGGGTTCCATTCCCAGTTCTGGCAGGGGAGTGTGGGGGGGTGAGTCTAGTGGCAAGGGGGCTGGGAGTCAGGACTCCTGGGTTCCGTTCGCAGCTCCGGGAGTCCTGACTCCCAGCCCCACTCCCCTCCTGGAGTTGTGAATAGCACCCATGAGTCCTGACTCCCAGCCCCTGCCCTAACCACTAGACGCGCGCCTCCCCCCCCCCCATGCTACCGGTTGGCGTGAACCCATCCATATCTCCTTCCGCCCCTTTGCCCACCCTACTAGCTATGCAGAGGGGCAGATGGTACCAAGCGCTGGTCCTGGGCCGCATCCCTTATCAACTGTAGACGAACAGCTGCCAAATGCAGTTCTGGGGGCTCTGGGCCTCAGCTGCTGCCCCCCTGCCCTGAGCGCTGCGAAGATGCCTGGTAGTTAGCAGCCTCCAACCCCCTTCTCTGCGGCGCGGCCCGTCACTCGCTGCAGGCTATGCCGCCCTTTGACCCTGGTCTGCGATCGTTCTCCCTGGCTGCATCTCGCTGCCTGTGCATGACGCCGTGAAAGAGTCTTAAGCCCTGGACGGGCGTGAGCCAGCGAGGCTGAGAAGACGCTAATAATTAACCAGTTCAGGAGCGCGCGCTGCAAATCAGCCAGCATGAGCCTCTCTCTCTTTCTGTCTCCTCTCCCCCACCCCCCTGCCCCCGGCCCTGCCCGATCCTCTTGTCCTCCATGAGTCACATCCGACGCACCCCTCCCTCCCGCGCCCCAGGAGAGCTGCCTTGGGAACATGCTGTTCCGACAAGGAATCGTGACCTGGCTTTTACGCCAGGTTAGAGCTCTTGGGGCAGGGACAGGGTGGGGGTGCTTTTTGCGTCTTGGTTCTGGGATCCCTGAGTAACTGTGAGGCTGTTTGTTAATAACCCGCCCCCCACACGCTCCCTGTGGAGTGGGGCAGGATCAGTGATGGCCGCCAGCTCTCTCCTGTGTGGGATCCTTCTCAAACAAAAACAAACCTCAGGCTCCCAACATGCCCGGTTTAGCGTGAGGCTTGTTAGCAAAAGCAGGTCACAGCCGCATGCGTCTGAGCCCTTTGAAACCCCTCCCAGGGTCACATCTGTGTCGTAGGATTTCTCTTCCGTCCTCCTCCCCCATGTTTACCTCTGTCCTAACCCCCATGTCCCGTCTGTACTGTGCGGAACAGAGATCATCCCCAGATCATCGCACTGCTCAGAGTGGCCACGGCCTTGGGGGTTTTTCACCTTCCTCTGTAGCGTGGGGTGTGGGTCGGTTATCTCAATTAATCATTCCTTGCCCATGCAGGGCCCCAGGCAGGGGTCCCTCCGATTCTCTGCCCGCGACATGTGTTAGTTTTGTCTCCCATGGGCTTTAATAGCTGGGCCGCATTTGGGCTGTTGGCTTTAGTGTGCAGGTGCTGGGTGGGTGACACAGGAGGCCCCGATCCTAACCGCTGACATGGCTGTGCTCTGAGCTCTGCTCCCCCGCCTCACGTCTGTGCTCTGCATGCTCCATCTTCCGCCGCTCCCTCCAGCATCCACGTCCTGGCTGCATTCGCCCCTTCCCCTGGCACATCCCGGCCTGCGTGGGAGGCTAACGCAGGCTGCTGCTCTGAGGAAGGGACACGTTTCTGGAGGAGAAATCCTTGGTGTGGTCAGCTCCCTTTGGCTTTTCTCCCCCCGAGGCTCGTCACAATTCGGGGCAACTGCAGCGGTCTCCCCCTCGCCTCTATCCCCCCCCCATGGTTCCACTCTTGGGTAGTTCCAACTCCCCAGCTCTCACCTTTCCGCAGGCAGCCCCCATGTCCTCCTGCCGGGGGGCGTCCCAGGCTGCACGTTCCCTGCCTTTGCTGTGCACTTCCCAGCAAGGACAGCCCTGCTGGGAACGGAGGGGTTGCTTCAGATCTGTTACACCCCTTCATGCTTAAAATAAAGAGCATTACAGAGAGAACCTGTACGACCACTGAGAACCCATCACGCCCGCTAGCGAGCTCTCTGGCATCACCCTGTGGGTCCTCAAACCCTTCGGCTCTGAACACCCCCCTCCCCCCACGCGCGCGCGCACACACACCCGCACACACCCCCTGCCTTAGGAGGCCCCTGTCAGCCAAGTCCTTCCAAGGCTCCCTGAGGATCGGGCCCCTCTGTGGACTGGTCCGTTGGCTGGATCAGAAGAAAGGCCCTGAGCTCGCTAAAACCCCAGCTTTCATCCAGATTGTCTCTTGCTGGTCTGTGGGGCTCTGGAGAATCCGCTTTGAACAGAGACATGGAAGCCTCCCCAGGTAGCCAAGCGAGTTAATTAGCATTCACCCCTCCCTCTTAGAGAGGGTACACCCCACGCACACCCGGCCCGGTGCATTTTCCTACAGCCCTCCCCCAGGGTACAGCCCACGCACACCTGGCCCGGTGCATTTTCCTACAGCCCTCCCCCAGGGCACACCCCACGCACGCCCAGCCCCGTGCATTTTCCTACAGCCCTCCCCCAGGGCACACCCCACGCACACCCGGCCCGGTGCATTTTCCTACAGCCCTCCCCCAGGGTACAGCCCACGCACACCTGGCCTGGTGCATTTTCCTAAAGCTCTCCCCCCAGGGTACACCCCACGCACGCCCGGCCCCGTGCATTTTCCTACAGCCCTCCCCCCAGGGCACACCCCACGCACACCCGGCCCCGTGCATTTTCCTACAGCCCTCCCCCCAGGGTACACCCCACGCACGCCCGGCCCCATGCGTTTTCCTACAGCCCTCCCCCAGGGCACATCCCACACATACCCGGCCCCATGCGTTTTCCTATAGCCCTCCCCCCCCACATGGTATGAACTGTAATGCAGGGAGGTCCAGCTTCACTCAGGAAAGTTTCTCTTCCTGCCATCCAGCTTGTTCAGGGTATTTGGGGTTACTGTCCGTCCGGCACAGGGCTGCCCCGTCTCTCTGATGCTGGGGAGCCTTGGGCTGCTGTCAAGTGGAAGATGGTTTGAAGGCCCCATTTGGTCACGCGGTGCATAAAGGGGACTTAATGTGGGTGGAAAAGACCCTGTTCAGGGACCTCCCAGGCCGGCATGGAACTGGCATAAGGGCCTGACCCCCAGCGTATTAGGGCCAGGGCCAGTGTGATCTGCGCTATGGCCTTTCCCGGGACCCATGGGAAGCGGAGCGTAAGTTAGAGCAGCCCTCAGGAAGGACGCTGGGCAGGATAAGGGGGCGGGGAAGGGCTGAGTGAAGCCCAATTGGTTAGTGGGCCATGTGCCCCCACCCCCCTCCAGATCCGGTAGGCCAATCGGAGACGTCGGAAGGGGACTCGCGGCTCATGGCAGAAAAGGAACTGGGCTCTAGCGCTCTGCACGCTGAGCCCCTGCTACGCCCCAGCCTCAGCGGGTCCAGGACGAGCACGGCTGGTGGGATTGCAGCGCCCTCCCTGGCTGTGCTGTGCCCATTTCACAGGCCCTGCTGGTTGGCGGAATTTCTTGCTCTAATTGTCTCGCGCCTGTTTCATATCCCAGCCACTTGCTGCTTCACTTCATGCATGCGCTGAAAACCTCCTACTACCCGGCACCACGCAGACATCGATGCCCTGCGTCCACCGGGGGGCGGGGGGGAAACCCACGGGGTCTCCCCTGTAGGAGGGAGCCCAGCGATGGGGAACCCAAGCAGTGGCGTTCAGACCGAAATGAGGTTTGGATCTGGGGTTTCTGGCTCGGGGCTCTATTTCCCCTGTGCCAGTGGGAGTATAAAAATAGCATCTCACCTCTTCTCGCCCCCGGAGCTGGAGCAGCATCAGGGGTAGGGCACATTGGGCCATGCGCCTTGTAGGGGTGGGTAAGGAGGGTGACTGGGTAAGGAGGCCCAGGGAATGTATGTCCAAGGCAGAGACTTCTAAGGCATCAACCCCCACCCCCTGATTAGCCATGTGCTCCCTATGAATGTTTCCTGCAGACCCTCACCCTTGTCTCCTGCCTTCAGATTTTCCCCCTCCTGCCCCACTCCAGCTGAGGTAGGTGACCTCTGGAGTGATGGTGCATCAGTTACCCAACAGCCCCCCCTATGGGGGGTGGGGGTATGTCACGGGGTGCAGGGCACTCAAGGGGGGGGTGGGACATTATCACATGGAAGCATCCCTATGGAGGGACTAATAGCTTGCTGTAAGGGGTGGGATAGGGGATGGATATTCGCCCCCACCCTGGCAAGGGTTTGCTAAAGGGGAATGAGATCAACTGTCCACACTGAAGCTGGCAGGAATTCAGGCTTCAAGCATGTGCTTTGCTTCTAAGCCCGGAAGCAGGGTCCTGGATAGAGTCACCAGTTCTGGATGGACAGATTCCTGGAGGGTGTCGTCACATGCCATAATCTTTAATGAAAGATTCATCTTTAATTCCTGGAGACTCCAGGACAATCCTAGAGGGCTGGCAACCCTAGTCCTAGGCTGTCAGCTCTTTGAGGCAGGTACATTTTTTTGCCCTGTGGCTGTACAGCACCTAGCGCAACGGGGTCCTGATCTAGGACTGGGGCTCACGTATTACACCTAATATTGAGGCCAGTGGACTTGTTCTCTTGCCTGAAGTGCTTTGCCAGATTGGGGCTTCAGTTGAGCAGGGGAAGGGGTAATGCGGAAAGATTGCACCCTGAGGAGCTAACACCAGGCACAGGCGCTCAGAATGAGGCCCAGAAGCAGGCAGACCTGGGTGGGGAGGAGATTGGGGGTTGGGGGGTCAATGCAATGGCTGGGGGGGGGACAGTTCAGGACTGGAGATGGAAGTGTCTAAAATCACGATATTGTGGTGGAAAGCTGAAACGTTTCCATTTGGAAATGCCTCCCGCGGTGCCTTATGGTAGTTGTTGTTCGGATGCCTCAAGCTCCTATTCTCGTCTATGGGCCAGGCTCCCCGGTCAGACTACATCTCCCATGATGAACCAGGATCTCGGTGAAGGGAGGCCGTGCATCATGGGAGATGTAGTCTGGCTGGGGCGCTGGGCCCACAGAAACAAATGTGGGGTATGAAGCGCTCAAACTACAACTCCCATGATGCACTGCGGTGGCACTTCAGAATGGAAATTTTCCCGCAGGAAGCACCAAAACCAATTTTTTTTTTTAAAAAAAGCTTGATTGAAATTCCAATTTTCCACCTTCCCTAGCTGGGGGGCCTGTGGACAGGAAGGGATGAAGGCTGGTCTTGGGGAGGAAGGCTGTGAGAGTGAGATTGGGAGGGGGTATAACTGGGCCTGTGGGAGCAAAGCAGCCTCTGGTCTAGTTGTCAAGTGACCTTCATGTTACTTGCCTCCTGTTGTAACATGCCCCCCCCAGTCTCTTTACCATCTCCCATGATGCATTATGGTCTCCCCTCGTTGTGAGGGCAGGTGGTGCATCATGGGAGACATGAACAAAGTTCACTTTTCCCACCAAAGTGCCTCTCTCCCAAGAGAGGAAGGCAGTTGCCGATAGCCAGGTCCTCTTCTCGGTGTCAAGCTTCCCAGTCACATGGGTGCCAGAAAAGGCCACGGGTGCAAGGTGAGGCCTGATCTGTGGCAGGCAGGAGCCCGATCCATGGTGCTAGTCACACCCCTGGTGCAGGGTGGGACCCTAAGTGTTTAAAGTAGGCATATTTCCTAGGGTCTTAGGCACCCAAATTCCTTTGACTTCCCATAGGACTCAGGTTCCTTTAGGATCATTTGAACAATCCTGGCCTTGAAAGGGTTCTGAGCCTATTCCCCTTCCCTTCACTGCTGGGATCCCCTACGCTTGGGAGACGGACAAAATGGTTGGTGGGTCTTCCCTCCCCTCGCTGCCTCCGGCTGGTGGATTGTGATGGTGCAGCTTGTCCTTACCCCTCTCCCCTTTATTCCCTGTGCCGTGTTGGGTTGCGTTTTTTTGTTTTGTTTTTTTGTGTGTGCGTGCCTATTTATTTTCTTACAGAGTTCTCTCCGTTGTGTGTCCCCATGTGTTCTGTTGTCCCTTTGTCTGTCCCTAGCTCCCGCCCCCTCCCCTCTCCCCAGTGATCTCTGCCCCGCCTCCTTCCTCCTCGTCTGCCACCAACGGACCTCCATCCCCCAAATTCACCCGGGACCCTCTCTCTTACTGTCTGAATGAGATCAATAAGACAGTCAAACCCCGCATCGCCTCCTTCCGCAGCCTCAAACGGGGGGTAAGTTTGTGTCTTGTATTTTGCTTTGTACCAAGCCAGGGGAAGTTGCTGCTGTTATGATGTGCACCTGCAAAGAGAGAAACGCAGCAGGGCTGTGCAGGAAGGAGGCTTAAAGTATCTTTTTTTTTTAAAAAAAAATTAAGGCCTTTTTGCATCTACTTTGGCTTTCTGACAAAACCCCTCTGAAAATGGAACTATTCAGAAATGCTACTGTAGTGCCTCCTGGGAGTTGTAGTTCAGGTGCATCATGAGCCCATTGTCCTCTATGGGCCAGGCTCCCTGGTTGGACATCATCTCCCATGATGCACCATGGTGTGCCCTTTTTGTAAGGAGAGTTGGTGCATTGTGAGAGATGGTGCTAGGCTCCTGACGGGACTGCATCTCCCATGATACACCAACTCCGCTTACAAAGGAGAGGGCAGACCATGGTGCATTATGGGAGATGTCCAACCAGGGAGCCTGGCCCATAGAGGACAATGGGCTCATGAGGCACCTGAACTACAACTACCAGGAGGCACTACAGTAGCATAATCAAATCTAAATGTGTTGGGTTTCAGGTCTTTGTTTTGTTCAACGAGAACATGAAATCTTTCCGCCCGAAGCAGATGCATTTTCTCCCAAATCCAGGTTTTCCATAAAAATGCAGTTTCCGTGGGAATTTTCTCCCAGCCCCAACACGCAGCCAATTATTTCTTCCTTTACTGGTCACTTCTTAAAGCCCCGGGTTCTCCCTCTTTTCCACGTAGCTCCAGCCTCCCTCGCGTGGTACAGCAGTCAGTGCTTCCGCCCGTTTCAAAAGCATCGGCTCCCCAGACACGCGCCTTCCTTCCAAACTTCCTAGCCCGGCCCTTCGCCTGCTCCCCACAGCAGGAGGTTCCACCGTGTTCTGCTCGTCCGAACCAGGAGCTTCCCCTTTGCAAATGCTCCTGGCTGGAGAATGCAAGCCTCCACTCCTGCTCCATATAAAACCCCAAGCCCTCCCTTGCTTTCCAGGCTTCCCTTCTGTTGGCTTCTCCTTTTCGGAAGCTGCCGTGCCACATTCGCTGCTTGGGGTACAGACTCTGTGGGAGTGGGGTCAAGCACCAGTCAACATCAAACCGCTTCCTGTTCTAAATAAAGCATCACAAGCCAGGAGACCAAAGACCCAAGCCAGCAGCTAATTTCTGATCTCTCCCTCTACCCCCGCCACCTCCGGTATTCCCAGGAAGTAGGAGCACCTCTGCAAACCAGGGCTTGCCCACATGGCTTTCACCCTCCATGCTGGGGGGCTGACTCTGCCAGGTTGAGGGTCTGCGGTTATTGTGCCAGGATCTCAGCTTTAAAAAAAAAAAAAACGGGTGTGCTCGCTTGGTGTTGCCTCGGCACAGGGGTGGAAATCAGTTGCTGGCCAATTGAGTAACTTTGTCCTGTGAATAAAAGTATTAGCAGGCCGGACCCACGGTCCAGCTGGTAGCATCACGGGCAGCGCCTGACGCTTCCAAGGACCTGGCCTCGATGGGATGATCTTTCCTCGGCGTGGGCATGGTTATGTGGAGCTGTAGCTTTGCACACCACTGTCTGAGGCCCGTCCACCCAGTGACTTACCGGAGGCCACACGGGTCTCCTGAGTCCCAGCTCAGTGCTGGTTTTCCCCCTTAGCTGCTCCTGCTGTAACGATTGGGGTGGATGCTGTGAGCTGTTCCCTCCTCCACGGGCTGAGGGTTCTGCAGCCGGAGAGAACCAGGATCTGAACCCTCCGTGCTGCTGGTGGAGGCAGAGATCCGGCCCATGTCGGTTTCAAGCTGCAGGGCCGTGGCTGGTGTCTCCCCGACAGCTAGGTGCCGAGCTCTCTTTGCTGCACAACCAGAGATCTCCGGATCCCGGCCACTGCTGCAGAAAGGCATCATGCAGCGTCTTGCCCCAGGAGCGGCCCCACCTCCAAGCGCTGTCCCTATCCTGCGAGGTACCGAGCTCTCCCGATGACCAGTGAAGGTCGAGGAGGCTCAGTGAGATCAGGCCCTTAGAGTGAGGCACACACGTTCCCCTGGTGCTGGCCAGTGTCTTGCAAGTTAGGGGCAGTGGCTGTCGGCAACCCCTGCAACCCATAGTGTGAAGGAGTCGGGGGGGCACAGGGGACTAGATTTTGTGGCTGGGGAAGAGGGTCCATGTTACGACATGAAGGGAACTGATGTATCCTTGTCTTCCCCTCCCCACTCCCTGCCGCCAGCCTGTGATCACGGAAGATTTCAGCCACTTGCCGCCAGAGCAGAGAAGGAAAAAGCTGCAGCAGAAGATCGAGGAGAGGAACCGGGAGCTGCAGAAGGAAATCGACCAGAGGTACAAGCGCTTAATGCCCTGTAGGCGGTGCCTTTTGAATGCCTCCTGTCTCTGTTCTCCTCCTCTGGTGGCGGCCCACCTGCTGGACTACATCTCCCATGATGCTCCAAGGACTAGGACGCCCACAATGCACCACCCCTCCCTTCTCCAGGCTTTTAAACCCTGAGGGTTTAGCCATAGTCTGTAACTCTGGCCTCCTGCTGCAGTGAGTCCTGTAGACTGCGCACAATAGGGAAATGCTATTTCCACAAAGTGTGTGTGCTTGATCTGTAATCACTCCTTCAAAAATCATTGTACAGTGAGCCCAACCGAGATGGGTGGCCCAGTTGTGCCAGGTGCTGGATGTGCTTCGTGAGAGCCAGTCCCTGCCCCAGTTTTTCTACAGCCTAAGTAGACCAGGGTAGGAAGGGAAAACAGGAGGAGGAGAAATGATTTCCCCCAGGTCCGGGGCAAAGTAATGGAAAAGAGACGACTAAGAGGGAGTGTGATAGAGGTCTATAAAATGATGACTAGTGCAGAGAAAGTGAATAAGTGTTGTTTACCCCTCCTCCTAACAAGAACTAGGGATTATCAGATGAAATTAATAAGCAGCAGGTTTAAAACAAACAAACGGAAGTACTTCTTCACGCACCGTCAACCTGCAGAACTCCTTGCCAGAGGATGTTGTGAAGGCCAGAACTAAACGGGGTTCAAAAAAGAACTAGATAAGTTCCTGGAGGATAGATCCATCAATGCCTATTAGCCAAGATGATCAGGGACACAACCCCATGCTCTGGGCACCCCTAGCCTCTGCTTTCTGGAAGCTGGGAGTGGATGATGGTTTTAATCACTCGATGATGACCTGTTCTGTTCATTCACTCTGAAGCACCTGGTATTGGCCACTGTCAGAAGATGGGATACTGGGCTACATGGATCTTTTGGTCTGACCCGGTGTGGCCATTCGGATGTTCTTATGTAACTCCTAGTTGGGTGCTCTGTCTGTTAGGAAGCACTCCTTCCCCTTGTTCTCTTTATTTGCAGGAGGATATAAAGGGAGGGAACCAATCAGTTTGCATCCTACAATTTGCATTCAAATCTCTTTGCCAGAAGGCAGAAATTTTGTGTGCTGTCCCTTTAAATCCCTTCCCCTAACTCTTCCCCCACACTTCCCCACAGAGATGCCTTAAACAAGATGAAGGACGTGTACCAGAAGACGCCCCAGATGGGTGACCCTGCTAGCCTGGAGCCAAAGATCTCTGAGACCCTCAGCAACATCGAGAAGTTGCGCGTAGAAATCCAGAAATACGAGGTAAGGGGGAGGTGAGGGGAGTCACGGGATGGGGCTACCTCTAACACGCTCCCCAGGACCCTTTGGGAATCCACGTGTCCAGCTCTGCTCTCCAGCCATCTGTGGCTCCAAACGCACGCGATGCCCCGTATGTCCAGCCAGTCCTTCCTTTGAACCGGTTCAAAGTGCCGTAAATTTATAAGGGAGGTCTTTATCTCCCTCTAGTGGCTGAACCATGTACCGGCGCCTCGCTCTTCTCGAGCACTTTTCATCCTTGGAGCTCAAGTGTTTTACTGACGAGGACAGTGCCATTATCCCCATTTCACAGCGGGGGAAACTGAGGCAAAACACGGGGGAAGTGTCTTGCCCAGGCTAACCCAGCAGGCCAGTGTCAGAGCTGGGAATAAAATCTAGATCTCCTGAGTCCCTGGCTAAGTGTTATCCACTAGGCCACGCTACTCTGCACTTGTTAAGGCCTCACCTACGCTAGCAAGTGGATGCTAGAAAGCCTACTCTTGGTATAGACACAGTAGATGCAGTTTGTAGTGGCAGAAGAGTGCTTTCAGTGGGGTAGCGTATACTGGTTCTCCAAGCGAAATAAGTGACATCGGCAAAAGCATTTGTATATTACAATAAGAATGTTTTAAAAAAAAAAAAATCACACTCCTAACCGTCGTTAATATATGGTCAAAATTGTCTGGCCCATCTAGCACAACGATCTCCAAGTCCACCCGGTGTCCCTTGTCTTACTGACAGATTCTAAGTAGTTTAGATCCTTATGTGGCCCCCGTCATTGTCGCATCTGAGCAGCGCACCGTCTTTAGTGTATTTATCCTCCCAGGGCAAAGCTGTTATCTCCATTGTACAGATGAGGAGACCGAGGCACAGAGAAGCTAAGTGACATGCCCAGGGTCACACAGGAAGTCTGTGGCAGAGCAGGGACTTGAACCTGGGACTTAAGTCATAGGCTAGTGCCCTACCTGCTGCACCATCCTGCTTCTCTAAGGCATATTGGGGTCCCACTCAGATTAGAAGCTATTTGGGGCAAGGACCAGCGTCTTGTTCTGTGTTCGTACAGCACCTAGTGCAATAGAAACCTAGGCCATGACTGGGGCGCCTAGGCACTACTGTAATACACCTAATGTACAGCGCCTAGCACAGCGGAGACCTTGGACATGACTGAGGGTCCTAGGCACTACCACAATATGAATATTATCAAAAGATGAGAGAATATTTTAAACCAGGCAGTGACCCTACAGATAATGGTGTCACGACCGCATTGGTTCTCAGGTTAGGTGTCCTTATGATTCAAAGGCTGCTGGTTTGATTTACGAGCGGTTGAGTCATGCCTAAATTATTCTGGGGTGAATCATGTGTGTAACTCAGCGTCCAGTATCGTTTCATTCATAGAAACAGCCTGGGCCTTCGGTCGCTTTCTGTTTCTCAAGCGACAAACTTTATACCAGACAATCCTGTTAAATGGCTCTGCCCAGTTTCCTTATTCGCTAAGGAAGTTACTCTTGGCCACAGGTTTATTTTATGAATGAGTCGGCTGAATGTGCATAGCCTGATCAAAGCACAGGTCACGGCACCTTCCCCCCGCCCCATTCCTCCAGTGATTCAGACCCTCTTGGGTGTTCCCTGTTCCTACAGTTCATAGCCCACGTCTCTGATACTGGAGTGGGCAGGAATGGGATTGTAGCTAACTGGCTGGGAGGCAGGACTCCTGGGTTCTATTCACAGCTCTGGAGGAAGTGGCAGAGGCAGTGCTAACCTTAACCCTAAACAGGAATATTTGGGGGGCCTCCCCATCCCCCCTCACCCACCTCCTAAAAATACTAATGATATTTCCATAACAAATATACCAACACGCCATGGACTGACACCCTTGTTAAATAAGGTGAATGGTATTTTGGGGCTATTACTAAAGTGGGCCCCCTTGAGCCGTTTGAGGCCCGAAGCAGTCTCCTTGCATCTAGCGCCACCATGGAGGAATGGGGTCTAGTGGTTAGAGCAGGGAGCCAAGACTCCTGGGTTCTGAAAGCTGATTTTCACTAACTTACACTGGGGTGGGGGGGCCGGGCAAGACAAAATATGGGGAGCCCAAAGACTGCGTGAAGCCTGGAGCAGAACTGAGAATCGGGGGGTACTTTCAGCTGCTCTGGAAAAGCACCTCACTGCCTGGGTCTGTAGATATTCTGAGGGCAGGGCCGCCCAGAGGATTCGGGGGGCCTGAGGTCTTTGGCGGCGGGTCCCGGGGCAGAAGGACCCCCCGCTGCCAAATTGCCACCGAAGACCCAGACTGGAAGAAGTTCCGGGGGCCCGGACCCCACGAGAGTTTTCTGGAGCCCCCAGAGTGAGTGAAGGACCCTGCTCCAGGGGCCCCAAAAACTCTCATGGGGACCCCTGCGAGGCCCGGGGCAAATTGCCCCACTTGCCTCCCCCCCCCCCCCGGGTGGCCCTGAGGGATGGGGCCAAGACCCCTATAGAGGGGCAGCTGCTATGGAGCAGAGAAGGAAGCCCCATGTGACCGAAGACGCTTGCCCTCCTGTGCGATCTGTCTCTGCTGGCGGGAGGCAGGAATGAAATGCTTGAACCTCTCTCTCCCCCGCGCCTCCCAGTCGTGGCTGGCCGAAGCCGAGAGCCGAATGCTGAGTAACCGGCCGGACAACACCCTGAGATACAGCCGTCACCTGGACCCCGCCACCACCCTGAACAACAACGGCTCCCACGAGAAGGGCAGGTGAGGAGGTGAAATGTCCGTCCCCAGGAGCTAGGGGGAGCAGGCGGCCGTAATAGCCAGGTGTGGGTGCTGTTGAATCCTCACCCGCGTGTGTGGTTTGGGATCTCTGGGCCGGGTGCCGTCTGTTTGTCTTGCCAGAGGAGGATTTTTGTCATTGAAGAGTCTGACTAGAACCCAGGAGTCCTGGCTCCTTAGCCCCTCTGTTCTTATCACTAGATCCTGCACCCCTCCCAGAGTGGGGATTAGAACCCAGGAGTCCAGGCTCGCAGCTCCCCTGCTCTAACCACTAGACCACACTCCTGCTTCTGAACAGCCACACTGGACTCCCTGTGGCTGGAGCTACCCCCCGAAACAGCCGCTTACCCTGTCTCCTCATTGGTCCCTCAGCCCTGACGCCACCCACTCCGACGACAGCCAGGAAGCCCTGAACCAGCCGATCTACACGGAGTTTGATGAGGACTTCGAGGAGGACCTGGCCTCGCCCATCGGCACCTGTGTGGCCATGTACCAGTTTGAAGGTACTCGTCCAAGACACTTCTGAGCCAGGTTCCCTGGTTGGACTACATCTCCCATGATTCACCAGGGTCTTGCCCCTCTTTGACTGAGGAAGCAGTGCATTATTCATAGATTCATAGACTCTAGGACTGGAAGGGACCTCGAGAGGTCATCGAGTCCAGTCCCCGGCCCTCATGGCAGGACCAAATACTGTCTAGACCATCCCTGATAGACATTTAGCTAACCTACTCTTAAATATCTCCAGAGATGGAGATTCCACAACCTCCCTAGGCAATTTATTCCAGTGTTTAACTACCCTGACAGTTAGGAACTTTTTCCTAATGTCCAACCTAAACCTCCCTTGCTGCAGTTTAAGCCCATTGCTGCTGCTTCTATCCTTAGAGGGGAAAGTGAACACGTTTTCTCCCTCCTCCTGATGACACCCTTTTAGATTCCTGAAAACTGCTATCATGTCCCCTCTCAGTCTTCTCTTTTCCAAACTAAACAAACCCAATTCTTTCAGCCTCCTTCATAGGTCATGTTCTCAAGACCTTTAATCATTCTTGTTGCTCTTTTCTGGACCCTCTCCAATTTCTCCACATCTTTCTTGAAATGCGGTGCCCAGAACTGGCCACAATACTCCAGCTGAGGCCTAGCCAGCGCAGAGTAGAGCGGAAGAATGACTTCTTGTGTCTTGCTCACAACACACCTGTTAATGCATCCCAGAATCACGTTTGCTTTTTTTGCAGCAGCATCACACTGTTGACTCATATTTAGCTTGTGGTCCACTATAACCCCTAGATCCCTTTCTGCCGTACTCCTTCCTAGACAGTCTCTTCCCATTCTGTATGTGTGGAACTGATTGTTCCTTCCTAAGTGGAGCACTTTGCATTTGTCTTTTATTAAACTTCATCCGGTTTACCTCAGACCATTTCTCCAATTTGTCCAGATCATTTTGAATTATGACCCTGTCCTCCAAAGCAGTTGCAATCCCTCCCAGTTTGGTATCATCTGCAAACTTAATAAGCGAACTTTCTATGCCAACATCTAAGTCGTTGATGAAGGTATTGAACAGAGCCGGTCCCAAAACAGACCCCTGCGGAACCCCACTTGTTACACCTTTCCAGCAGGATTGGGAACCATTAATAACTACTCTGAGTACGGTTATCCAGCCAGTTATGCACCCACCTTATAGTAGCCCCATCTAAATTGTATTTGCCTAGTCTATCGATAAGAATATCATGCGAGACCGTATCAAATGCCTTACTAAAGTCTAGGTATACCACATCCACCACTTCTCCCTTATCCACAAGGCTCGTTATCCTATCAAAGAAAGCTATCAGATTGGTTTGACACGATTTGTTCTTTACAAATCCATGCTGGCTATTCCCTATCACCTTACCACCTTCCAAGTGTTTGCAGATGATTTCCTTAATTACTTGCTCCATTGTCTTCCCTGGCACAGAAGTTAAACTAACTGGTCTGTAGTTTCCTGGGTTGTTTTTATTTCCCTTTTTGTAGATGGGCACTAGATTTGCCCTTTTCCAGTCTTCTGGAATCTCTCCCGTCTCCCATGATTTTCCAAAGATAATAGCTAGAGGCTCAGATACCTCCTCTATTAGCTCCTTGAGTATTCTAGGATGCATTTCATCAGGCCCTGGTCACTTGCAGGCATCTAACTTTTCTAAGTGATTTTTAACTTGTTCTTTATTTTATCTTCTAAACCTACCCCTTTCCCATAAGCATTCACTATGTTAGGCATTCCTAAGGACTTCTCAGTAAAGACTAAAACAAAGAAGTCATTAAGCATCTCTGCCATTTCCAAGTTTCCTGTTACGGTTTCTCCCTCCTCACTGAGCAGTGGGCCTACCCTGTCCTTGGTCTTCCTCTTGCTTCTAATGTATTGATAAAAAAAGTCTTCTTGTTTCCCTTTATTCCCAGAGCTAGTTTGAGCTCATTTTGTGCCTTTGCCTTTCTAATCTTGCCCCTGCATTCCCGTGTTGTTTGCCTATATTCAGCCTTTGTAATCTGACCCAGTTTCCATTTTTTATACGACTCCTTTTTATTTTTTAGATCATGCAAGATCGCGTGGTTAAGCCAAGCTGGTCTTTTGCCACATTTTCTGTCTTTCCTACCCAGTGGAATAGCTTGCTTTGATGGGAGTCTTTGGGCCATGGTGCATCATGGGAGATGAAGTCCAGCTTGAGAGCTGGGCCCAGAAAGGAGAATGAGAGTATAAGGCACCTGAACCCTGACTCCCATAAGGCATCATGGCAGCATTTCTTCATCAAAATATTCTGCTTTTTGGGTAGTTTTTTCAAGAGAAAATTGCCGTTTCCATGGGAAGCAGATACTTTACCTGAAAAATCTCATTTAATCGAAAAACAATTTTCTGCTGGAAATTTTTCAGCCATCCTTAGCCTCTTCCCCCTCCCTCTGCACCCCAGTGACTGGTGTGCAATGAGGATAACAGTCTTACTACTGCTGGCTGCTACCAGAGCTCCTCCTTTAGGTCAAACAGTAGGAACCTGTTTTAATACTGAAGGTCTTGAGTTCAAACCCTGCTTAGGGGTTGGAGACTTCACCGCCAAGCAGGCTACATCTCCAAACCCCTGTTCAGTCCACCCCACCTCCAGGTAGGAGTTTGGCATAACTTCCCCTTTAACAGCTGCCCACTGGGATATTTCCTGGCTAATGGGGGACATTTAAGGTCTGCACCGTTCACCCATGTCTTCCAGCCCCCAGTGGCCTATTACTGCAGCCAGCTGTGTGGATTTAGGGAAGGGGCACAGAGGGTGTGATTCCCCCAGGGGTCCTAGGAGCTCTAACATACAGGTCCTCCCATCACAGGGATTTGGGGGAACCTAGAGCTGAGCTCTGAAACGAGCGATTCTTCTAACCCACTTGCCTTGGTTTCCCCCACCCCGTTCCTCCCTCCCCATCACCCCAGGTTCCAGCGAGGGCACCATCTCCATGACGGAGGGGGAGGAGCTGAGCCTGATGGAGGAGGACAAAGGCGATGGCTGGACCCGGGTGCGGAGGAGCAAAGGCGGCGAGGGCTACGTGCCAACATCCTACCTGCGGGTCACCCTGAACTGAGCTCGGGCCTCCCCCCCCGCCTGGAGAGCGGCAGCTGGCTCATGGAGCTGCAAGGGGGTGGCGGGGATTGGAGCAACGCTGCTGGAACCTGGGAGTCGGGACTCAGGGGTACAGGCGTGGAAGTGGCCTGTGCCCCTCGTGGGCGAGCAACGGCACCCGCTTGCAAAGGAGATCGCCTGGAAGGGGAAGGAGAACCCCCCCACCCCCTTCTGCCTAAGCCCCAGCTCTGTGGAATTTCACATTTCAGCTTGTGGGGGAGGTTGCAGTGGTTGCTAGTAGGAGGGATGGACTGGGTTTCTGGCTGCTGCCCCTGCATACTCCATACTGCGCCCCCTCAGTCAGATCCCCTGTGAGTGAGTGACTAACTCAACCTCCTCCTAAAAGCTAGCTTAGGGGTGCAAGCTCCATCAAGGTGTGCTGGGCAGGGCCTGTGGGGGGGCTTATGGAATAGAACGTGTCCTCTGCATCTATTCTTCCATGCTTGTCACCCTGGCAGCTGGGTGCCGTCCAGGTGCATGTTAAGCAGCATGATAAACCTCAGTCCTGGGTTGGTTGTTTCCCTCCTGGGATTCCAACCCGGGACCTGTGGCTCCCCACTTAGGCTGGCGCCAGCCTGGATCTTAATGGAACAGAGGTGCCTGCCAGCCAGCCAGGAGCCCCAGGGCCTGAACCTCCGTGTGTTCTCTGCCAGGGCCCGTGGCTCTGAATTCACCTGTCCCTGGGTGGGAGTGAACGCCCCTTACAGCTGATGCCATCAGCTCAATCATTGGCCAAGCTCCAGCCCACTTCCCCCTCCGCCACTGTGGCCACGACATGCACTTTATTCCCCAGACTCCAGAACTCGCCCAGCCAAGGAAAAAAAGAGCAAAAAGTGCCTGCTGCCTCAATGAATCTGTCCCCTGGGGGGCGGGGGAGGCTGATCGCGCTGGTGGGAGCCCAGGGAGCCGAGCTGCAGCCAACCCCTTCCGTGTAATAATTATTATTTTTTAGAGGACTCTAATATATCAGCCTTTTATCCAGTGACCAATTACTGCTCATTTTAGCCTGTGCCTCAGTTAACCTGTAACATAAGTGTAAATGTCCCAGTTGTCTTGGCTTCTGCTCACCCTATGGGGGGAGGGAGGGGGCAGATCCTGTCTCCCCTCTGGTTCTGAGAAGTGGGTCTGGGGGTCGCTGGGCCGGAGCCCATAGAATGTATTTCCACTGCAGCCTGGTGCCTTTTACACTTTATGTAAATAGTTGACCCCCCCCCCCCCTTCCTGTGCAGTTTTTAAGTTTATAAAAACGATACAGACTCTGGCGCTGAGGCCTCGGTTTGTTTCGGACGTGGGAGGGGAGCAGAGCGGTTGGTCTGTGTTCCGGTAACACTTCTCCCACCCTGCTCTTAGGGAGAGGGGCGCGGTTGGTTGTGTATATTACCATCATGTCTAGAAGTGCCCCCAGCTGAGAGCAGGACTCCACTGTGGTGGCCCGGGCCAGACCTCCAGGCCTTGTCTTCACTAAGACGAGGTCTACACCAGAGCCCTATGTCAATAGGGGGTTTGAAAACTCCACCCCCTGAGCAATGCAGTTGTACCGACTTATCCCCCTGTGTACACAGCACGATGCTGATGGGAGAAACTCTCCCATCAACGTGGCCGCCGCCTCTGGGGACGGAGGGTTAACTACGCTGCCGAGAGCAGCTCTCCTGCCGGCAAAGTAGCGTTTTCGCTCTAGTATGACGGTGGGGCGGCTGTACTGTGAAGACAAACCCTGAGGGATTCGAATACACCTGAAGACGCTCTAGGGTGGCCAAGGAAGGGTGTAGTTTTTACACGCGTGAGCAAGTCAAGCTACAAACTGTGAAGGGGCTTAAGGTCTCCCTGAGGCTACGCCCAGTCTTCACCGGAACGTTGCCTTGTGTCAATGCGTTTGGCTAATGCCAGTTAAGGGCACTTCTTTCCTAATGTGCTGGAGGGCCTGGCTGGGGATGTGGCCTGGGCCGCTTTTAAATGCTCTGTAGCTAGTTGAGGCCAGCCCCAGCTTTGGAGGGGGTGGTATAGGGGGGTCCTAGACTACCTCTGTCAAGGTAAATTACCTATGCCCCTGCTCGTGATGTACAACCCTTGTGGGACTACCCAGCAGTAGAAATGCATCCTGGTTTTGCAGTGAGGGCAGAGCTAGGGAATGCTCAGCCCTGTTTTTCATTTTGGGAAACTGAGGCACAGGCTGTGACCATCCCCCAGCTGCACAGTGGCAGACCTGCAACTGGAACACAGGTGGCCTCACAGGCTGCTAGTGGGTTTAGAGCAGGGGGGGACTTGGCCACCAGGACTCCTGGGTTCCGTTAGCAGTGCTGGGCACAGGGGCAGGAGCGGGACTGGGAGTCAGGACTTCTGGGTTCTAGTCAGGGGAGGGAGGACTCAGTGGTTTGAGCATTGGCCTGCTCAACCCAGGGTTGTGAGTTCAATCCTTGAGGGGGCCACTTAGGGATCTGGGGACTGGACTACATGACCTCCTGCAGTCCCTTCCCACCCTGATCTTCTATGACTTTACTATGTGAGTATAGGCCTGTCTCAGTTTCCCCATAAGGGACGTGGTACTTTTACTTCCATGCAGAAGTTCTCAAGAGTGTGTTAAAGGCAACATTCAAACTGCTTTTTTTCTGCTAGAGTAGAGCAGGGGCCTAGTCACGCTTGTGCTGTCTCCAGCCACCCCCCCTTCTTCCACCGTGGATGTGGGGAAGAGAGGGGAGCCCCACAAATGGAACTGCAGTTTGCATTGGCTTATACAGAGCAGGGGGCTTAAATTCCCGCCCTCGCTGAGAGTGGTCCAGCTTCCCCCATAGACAAGGGCTTAGCCTGAGTTCAGAGCATCCACACAGGGCTGAGCCTGGCTGAAACTACCCTCGTTTAAATCCCCCCCTTAAGCTCTCATGGGCATAACCCTGCTGGCCAGCGTCTCCTTGGGGCATTGGACAGGCACTGACTCAAGCTGGTTCCCCTCACGTGAGCAGAGACTCGGGGGGGCAGGAAACACGAGAGCCTGGGTCAGACCATTCCCCTCGGTGGTGCATTGTCTGGTTTCGCTTCCCCACTGCCCTCCGCTGAGGAGAGCGCTGGGCTGAGGTCAGGGGGACGACAGGAGGATGCTTTAGTTAAACAGCAGCTGTCAGCAGAAGCTGAGCGTCTAGTCTAACCCCTGGCCGGCCTCTCCTAGCCTTCACCCCGTCTCCTCCAGCTGCTGCAGCCTGCTTCCTGCCCGAACTGGCTGCCAAACCCAGGGGTCTCCTGCTGTAACCATTAGGCAATTCTTCATCCCTGGGCCAGAGGTGACAGCCCCCTGCCACCCAAACTCAGGGGAGCTCCCCTAATGCACTGAGGGCAGCCCAAAACCTGCTCATTTCAGGGGAGAAGGGGGCAGGGGCCGAGAGAGACTTTTCACTTCCTGTAAGTCTCCAATAGCCAGTCTAAGGGGGCAGGGCATGCATCCCCCGAATGGGGGTGAAGGGCCCAGTAGGTGTCTACCACCCAGCCCTCTTCTGGGAAAGGCAACAGCGCTCAAGCCCCGGGCTGAGTTCTAGCCCTGCTCCTGCTGCACCGGGGGCCCCCAGCCACCTCCCCGGCATCCCTCCAGGCACCCCAGTGACAGGAGCAACCCTTTGCAGCAGTTATCCAAGCCAGCTGGAAGTCTTTGGTTTATTGCTCCAGCCACCGCTCCTCTGCTGGGAGGGGGAATCCCCCCTGCTCCTCCGTTCCCTTTAACCAGCTCACACCCTCCCACGCTGGCAAAGAGGCGGGGGAAGCTAGACCTGCAGTGGCATTTTGCATTTAAAAAACCCGTAGGCTTGCGGGTGCAATGTGTCCACCAATCTGTCCCACTCCCCCAAGCTTCTGTACACGGAGCAGCCGCCTCCAGCAGCAAGGCAGGAGGGGGCTGGTAGAATACTGCCTGGCGTAAGCCGCTGAAATCTCTGTATCCACTGTCCTCTGCGGCGGTGGGGCCTGGAAGGCTTTCGGTCTCGGGCTAGTTCCCTTGTCCCCATCCTGCTACCGGCACCGGGGGCCAAGCTCGTGGAGAAATCTCCAGGCACTGGGGCGCGGTCGCTCCTCCATCCTGTGCCGACTTGGCTCTGCAAGCCCTGGTTCGTGGTCCGTGCCACGGTGGCGGAGGAAACTCAGGGCTCCGTTTTCCCCGCTGGTTCTAGTTTCTGGGACAGCACCGTGAGGATGGCGTCGAATTTCCTGTAGCGCTCGGCCCGGTCCGCGGCCGCTCCTTTGCTGCCCCAGAATAAGCGGAGCGCGAACTCGGTTTGGAAAGCTTCAAGGAGCTCCGGCGTGGCTTGGAATCCTAGGGAGAGGAGAGACGATAGCAGGGAATGGCTGAGGCTCTCGCTCGTTCCTTCCTACGCTGTTTGTGTTATCGCAGGATGGGGTCCTAAGAACTGGCTTTACTGAAGGCAAGGCCTAGCTCCCCATACACTGGGGCTACTCAAACCATTTCCATCAAAGCTGGATTTGAGACTATTACTGTTTGGCGCTGTCTCAGCTGTGCCTTGTGGGAGTTGTAGTGCAGTGGCTGCGTATCCACCACCACCTCTGGGGCAGAGCTCCCTTGTTGGACTACATCTCCCATGATGCACCACAGCATCGCTTCATGGTGCAGTGAAGCAATGGCAGCATGGGAGTCCCAGGTCAGGAGGGGCATCATGGGAGATGTAGTCCAGCTGGGGAACCCAGCCCAGAGAAAATAGGGAGCATGACGAGGCAACTGAACTACAACTCCTATGAGGCTCTGGAAACCCTTCTGCCAGCCCCTGACCCACACAGCTCCCTGCAACCCTACCTTGGAGCTTAGCCTCTGCGGTGGCTTTGTAGGCCCCGGCGCTGGTGGCGATGGAGCGGGCGGACTCCAGCGTGCGTAGGAGGAGGTCGCAGCTCTCCTCATGGTCGCCCCAGAGCTGCTCCCCTTCCATGAGGCTGAGGAGAGGCAGGAGGTGCGGGACGGCGACCTCTCCTGGGGAGGAGATCCCTGCAGCACGGGGACAAGGCGTCAGAGCCACTGCCAAGCAAGGGCCTGACCCACTCACGTATCCAACCTGTGCCTTGTAGGCCAGGCACTACTGCCCAGACAAATCTGTCCCACCCAGATCTGCCGACAACCCAGATCCTTCGAGCAGCAAACATGCAGCCCGTGGCCGCTGGAGCTGGAAGAAGACTCCAGCAGCGGCAGTAGGTCTTTTATCTCAGGCCTCGCTCTCTACAAGTCTAGCCACTGGGGTTGATGCATCAGGCAAACAGGCCTGAAACTGCGGTGGAAGCTGCTTGGATAAAAGGGCCAGACCCCCCTCCCAGCCCTCCCCCATGATTGTAGATGCTTCCAGCCATCACATGTTACACCTGGCCGTAGTCAGTTGTAATGGGACACTGTCTGGGTTTGGATGTCTTGGGGAGGGACTAATTCCCTCCCTCCTACTTGAATGATGCTTTGCTGGGCCTAGAGTAACAAAATGACGAGGACTGGCCATGGAGGGTGAAATACAGCCCTGGTGTAAAGGGTGCATCTATAGACAGCCCAGAGGCTTAGTGTAGAGTATGCTGGGAGAAGAGGATCAGACTCTATTTGAGACAGGAATCCTCTCCCCTGCATGGACAGAAAGACGTCCGCTCCATCTTAGCTACGGATCTGGCACCCATCCCCCTAGCATCTCACTGTCGTTAATGCATTTATCCTCACAATCCCCATTGTACAGAGGGGGAAAACTGAGGCACAGAGGGACTATGTGATTTATGCATGGGGACACGGGGGCAGAGCAGGGAATTGAAGCTGGTTTTCCCAAGCCTCAGGCCAGCATGCTAACCACTGGGCCAGCCATCCTCCTGGACTGGGCCAGGGCTCTGGCACAGGGGCATAAAAGGGTATTTGCGGGAACGGGGGGGAATAGCAGCACATTTAGGGGACCTGTACCATTTGGCAACAGGGGCGGGAGTCTGGCTGTGATCCGGCCCAGGCTGGTAAGGCCATCCATCCATACCCTCCCTGCCCCAGCTTAATCCCCACCTCTTCAGGTGTCAGCCACCCCCTGCAACCCTCTCTTCCTGGGGCGAGATTCACCCCCATGATGCTCCCCCCACATCCCCTCCTCCCCAGCTCGTTCCATCCCCTCTCAGGTCCATGGCCAGGGCACCCGGCGTCTCACCTTCCCCCTGGTTGAGGCGTTTCACGAGGGGCTTGAGGTCCTTCTCGAAGGTGATGGCGCTCTCGGTGTGGCTCTGCCGCAGCTTCTGCCACGTCTGATCCAGCCGCGCAATCTGCCGGGTGGTGGTGGGGACAGGAGTGAGAGGTTGGAGGAGGAGGAGGGGGCGGGGGTGCTACGGCGGGTGCCGTGCCTTGGGACAAGCACCACTGACCAGACCCTGGCAACTTGCCAGAGGGATGGGCGTCCCGTTCCTTAGGGATAGAGCGAGGCCTTTTGGGTCCCATTATGCTGTAGCAACTCAAGACCCCCGACTGCGCCGGGCGCTGCGCAGACCAACTGACCAAGATGGGGGCCCGCAGCGGGCTGGGGGCCCGCAGCGGGCTGGGGGCTGCACGGGTCCTGGCCGAGATCGGGGGCTCCCCCCTGTGCTGGGCGCTGCACAGACCCATAGACAGTCCTTGCCCTGACCAGCTCACTGTATACACAAACAGGGCAGGCAGGGGAAACTGAGGCCCAGAGAGGCAAAGTGACCTGTCCAAGGTCACAGGTCTCCTAGTCCATTAGAACACGTTACCTCCCCACAGTCTCTTCCCCAGGGCTCCATCCAGCAGCCCACGCTCCAGGGCTCACAGCCCTGACGAGACAATTCCATGCGCCCCTCTCTATGGGCCAGCCTGAACCATCCCTCTAGGCCGGCCTCCATGGGGAACAGGAGCTAGTCACACCCCCCACAGGCCCGCCCCTCACCTGGGGCAGCTGCAGGCCCTTCATCACGGCCGACAGAGCGAACAGGTCCCCAGCCGAGCCCTTCAGCTCCACGGCCAGCTGGACGATCTTGTGCAGGGTGGCGGCTCGCTCCGCCACGGCCCCCGTGCAGCCCAGGATGTCCACAGCGATGCCCAGGGCAATGAGATGGTGCCTGGAAGGGACAGAGACACCGCAGGGGCTGAGCCCTCCTGCTCGCTAGCAGGGCATGCAGTGGGGCTGACGTTACCTGGGGCAAGCTAAGCAGCTCCGGGCTTGGCTGTGTGTTAAATGGGAGACCTGCAAGGGAACCCCCCCCACCCCTCGTGTGTAACACAGGGAGGGGCTCAGGAGGGGGAGCGCTCCCTGCTGAGGTCTGGTCTCCACTTAAAACAAAGGTCAACCTAGCTATGGTGCTCAGGGGTGTGAGAAATTCACTTCCCCGCCCTCCCCCGCCAACGACATAGATATGCCGAGCTAAGCCCCAGTGCAGACACCCCTAGGGTGACAGAGGAATTCTTCCGTTACCCTAGTTACTGCTTCGGGAAGTGATGGCTTTACTACAGCGCTGGGAAAAACCTCTTCTGCCGTGACGAGGGGCTGCAGTGTGGGTGGAGTGTAGACAAGCCCTGAGTCGGTGCAGACCCCAGCATGGTGTTCTGGGGGTCTGTGCTGCAGGGAGTGGGGGTTTCAGGAGGGGGCAGTGAGTGCAGATCGCAGTACTGCACCACAGTGCTTGGAGGTGCTTTGCCATCTTTCCCATGAGGCCCTGAGCTTGTCTACACAAACATTTAGTTCGCAGCACGCTGGGGGTGGGAACTTACCCCAGCTGGCCACGCTCTAAGATCTGGTCTCCACTACACACCTGTAACGGTGTAACCACGGCACTCAGGGGCGTGAACCACTCCCTGTCCCCTCCGAGTGACACAGCTATGCCGGCATAGACAGCGCTGTGTGGACGGGAGGGATGCTACCGCCTCTCATGGAAGTGGATTAACTATGCTGATGGGAGAAACTCTCTCCCATCAGCTTAGAGCAATTTCATTACAGCGCCAGCCACCGCGTTCTGAGCGTAGACCGGCCCGCCGGATCCCTGCTGGTGCCCACTAGAAGTTCGTTAGTGCGCGTTGATCCAGTCGTGTTTCAAAGAGCACTAGAGCAAAGCACATTCACGAGCTGGTAGTGCACGTCACCTGGGTGCACAGGGACAGAGCACACAGGCAGGCTGGGGGGTGCGGGGGGGGAGGGAGGCTCCCACCCTAGCTTCCTGCGAACTAAATGTTCATGTAGACAAGACCTTAAGTCTTACCTTGTTCTGTGGTCACTAAAGGCTTTACCCAGCCATGCCCCGGCCCTGTTTTATTCTAACTTTCCCCTGCGGCTTTAGACTCCAGCTCCTCCGCCTGCCAGTGGAAATCCTACTGTGCAGCTGTTTAGCCACCCACGTGCCCTCCCCCAGAGGCAGCCGCATTTCAACACTGCTACACCTCAACCCGCAGCCTCCGTCCCCACACCCTGCTCCCCCAGGCCGGTACCTTTCCAACAGGTCCAGACGCAGCTGGTGCCCGTGAGGCAGGGTGATCAGCTCCAGACCCGAGCTCACCCCCATCGCCCGCTCCTGCTCCCTCGTCACCCCAGTGATCCTGCCAGCCTGGTGTAAGCAACAAACACGTGCAAGGGTGAGGATCCGAGACCTTCCGGGACAAAGGGACCCTCCTGCCGGTGGAGGGGAGCCAGATCACTGGGTCCCCCGAGGGGCCTTGGGGTTTTTCTCATTACACTGAAGAGCCCCTGGATACTCCGATCCCCCCATTCCACATTCACTGGGGAGCGAGCAGTACCCCCAGCCAGGCTCAAGCAGGGCCATCCAAAGACCAGGGAGGGTGGGTCACCGTCGGTCCATAAGCCACCCCCGACCCATCTCCAGGATCACTGTGCTGCAGGGAGTGGGGATCAATAGGGGGCGCTCTCCCCACCCAATTACTTCTGACCCCAATGCCCCAGCACAGCACTAGGGGGTGCTGTGCTACAAAGGAGCAGGGTGGAGGGCTCAGGAGGGGGCGCTCGCCCCGCACAGGCAGTGCCGACCCCAACCCGCTATAACTACCCGGAGCATTGGCCTGCTAAACCTAGGGTTGTGAGTTCAATCCTTGAGGGGGCCACGTAAGGATCTGGGGCAAAAAATGAGTACTTGGTCCTGCTAGTGAAGGCAGGGAGCTGGACTCAATGACCTTTCGGGGTCCCTTCAGCCCTATGAGATCGGTATAGCTCCATATATTATCTCCTGCTTCCTGTTCTCCAGGGCTGCTTCCCATCGGAGCTATGGGGCTCCTACCCATTCCCCTTAGGGTGGGGGTGGGGACAGTTCCACAGCCTCCGAGATTCCCTACACCCCTAAACAACCCCCCCCCTCAATATTTAACCCCTTCTGCCCACAGGCTGCAGCTTAGCTAAGCTGGGAGGTCTCAGACTCTGGGAAGGGCCAGTCCAATGGAGGGGGAGAGCCTGAGGACCATGGGTGGGGCTGGGGCATGAGAGGAGAGGAGCTCTCCTATTAATTGGGCTGGAGAGGTATGAGATGGGGCCACTGGCGCAGGATAACAAGCCCCCCCGGGGGACAGCGGAGCAGCCGCCGTGCCTGGCTGAGGTACGACTGCACAGACCCCAGTGGCCAGTTTTTACCCCGAGGGTCCCATTGCATCCCCAGGGGGTCCTGGGGTCCAGGGCCGTTAGAGGCAGGGGGTAACGCCACCCGCCCATCCATGCTGATTGGGTTTAGTGTCTGGGTGCCAGGAGCCTGTGATATCCAGGTCAATGATCCTGTCTGGCCATAAATTCTATGGCTCTGTGGGATCTTCCGCTAAAAGGATCTCAAAGCACTTTACAAAGATGCAGTGGTGCCTCACAAGCAGCTCACCTCCCCACACCCCACTGCCCTGGAGGGCACTATCATTCCCCCCACCATACAGGCTGGGGAAACTGAGGCACGGGGAAAGGAAGTGACTGGCCCATAGTTGCACAGCGAGTTAGCAGCAGAGCTGGGACTGGAACCCAGGAGTCCTGACACCCTACCCCCCACCAACTATTAGACTCCAGTCCCCTCCCAGAGCTGGGGATAGAACCCAGGAGCCCTGGCTCCCAGCTCCCCCTTACCAGACAGTCTATGTAGAGGATATGCAGCGCCATGGTCCGGCAGTCATGTCGGTCGAAAAGGTCCTTGAGCCGTTTGAGGGCGCCAGGCTCCAGAGGCTTGTTGTCGGGGGGCAGGAGGAGCGAGTGGAAGCTGTGGGGCTGGAAGGAGGAGGCTGTCTCCAGTAGGGGGCGCACAAAGCCCTCCATCTCCTCCTCATAGCGGCGCGGCCGGGGGAGCGGCGCCACCTCGTCCCCGTCCTCGAGGAAGCCAAAGGCCGTGTCCGTGGCCCGGGCCCGGCCACGCCACTTCTCCTCGGTGTGCAGCCGAGCCACGTGGCTCCGCAGGCCGGCCGGGGCTTTGGGCACCAGCTCACAGTAGGTGCTGAGCTGCTCCTGGGAGGCGTCGCCCACCAGCATGGAGGGGGCCCGCAGGGGCTTGGGGGGAGCCTTGGAGTGCAGCTGCCCCTCCGAGCCGCTCAGGGCTGCACCCCCCTCGGGGTCCAGGCACCGGGGGGCGGTGGGCCGCAGCACGGGGTCGCTGCCAGTGCGGAAGACGGGCGAGGGGGGCGGGAGCTCGCTCCGTTCCTGGGTGCCGGCTGGAGCTTCCGGGCTGCCTGCAGAGGGAGATGGGACCATGTCAGAGGGGGGAGCGGAGCAGCCGGACACATGGAGCCTGGTTCTGATTTCAGCCAGGACTGGTGTGAATCCGGAGTCGCTCCCCTAGGGACAGGGGAGTTACACCAGCGTGAAAGCAGTGGGGTGGCAATCGGAGCTGTGGTGTTATGCAGCAGGGCCAGATCCCCCAGCTATAGCTCCACTGGAGTCAATGGAGAGATGCAAATTTACACCAACTTGAGGATCTGGTTTGTAAGGAGTCCATTATTTGGTGTATTATGGTAATGCCTGAGAACCCCTGTCATGGTCCAGAACCCTGTTGCGCTAGGCACTGTACATTATCTATTAGATGTATTATGGTAGCACCTAGGTGCCCTGCTCATGGACCAGGAGTGTGCTAGGCAGTACATTATACATAAGAACGGCCGTACTGGGTCAGACCAAAGGTTCATCTAGCCCAGTATCCTGTCTACCGATAGTGGCCAATGCCAGGTGCCCCAGAGGAAACGAACAGCACAGGTAATCATCCAGTGATCCACGTCCTGTTGCCCATTCCCAACTTCTGGCAAACAGAGGCTAGGGACACCATTCCTGCCCATCCTGGCTAATAGCCATAGATGGATCTAGCCTCCATTAACTTATCTAGCCCTTTTTTGAACCCTGTTGTGGCCTTCACAACATCCTCTGGCAAGGAGTTCCACAGGTTGATTGTGCACTGTGTGAAAAAATATTTCCTTTTGTTTGTTTTAAACCTGCTGCCTATTAAGGTGTCTATTAGATGTATTACAGTAGCACCTAGAAGCCCCGCTTGATGCACGTGCTAGGCACTGTACATTATCTATTAGGTATATTATGGTACCACCTGGGAGCATTGCACTAGGGAGCTGCACAAATCCTGTTACACCAGCGTCAATCCAGAGGAACTACATTGAAGGTGGCAGTCAAACCAACCCCTGCCCTGTACCGCACCCCCGCCCGTGGCAGAAGGGGTTAATACCCCCCCAGCAGAGGCAGCCTTTGCCCTCCAGCCCCGGCTCCCACGCACCTGTCCGTAGGTTACTGTCTGACTGCGCCGTGTAGAGGGAGGGTCTCTGGCCCAGCTGATCCAGCCCGGTGGGGTGGCTCCCACTCCTGTCTTTCACTCTGCAGGGAGAAGCGGCGACACCGTGAGCCCCAGGCCGCTGCAGACCCCCAAGCTGCAAAGGGCCCACGCCCAGAATGAAGGGGATGCCGGAGTAACGGGCCCGGCTGGCAGATCTGGGATCCTGCCCTCTGTGCCGGGGCTGGGCTGCTCCACGGAATGTGATCATTCGTGGGGAAGCCAGTTTGGAGCCTGAGTCGCTGGTGTGAATCAGGCACAGCACCAGGGACCAGCCTTTCAGACCCAACCCACAGCGCGGGGGCAGTTTGGCAGACACGGGGTTAATAACCAGGGCAGCCCCTAGCCCCCTGGCTTCGGAACCCGCTTAGCAAGGAATTGAGCATCACAACCCATCCCCGGATGAGAGGATCAGAAGACCCACTTCACTGATAGGGAAACTGAGGCACAGAAAGGGGAATGGGCTTCCCCCGAGGTCACATTGAGACTCTATGGTACAGCGGGAATAGAACCCCAGGAGTCTTGACTCTGAGTCCTCCCTGCTCAAACCTACCAGACCCCCAACTCCCCTCCCAGGGGCTGGGAACCAAACCCAGGCGTCCAGACTCCCAGCCTGTCCCCTGCTCTAACCACTAGACCCCACTTCCCTCCTGGAATTGGGCAGAGAACCCAGGAGTCTGGACTCCCAGCCCGTTCTCCGCTCTAACCACTAGACCCCACTTCCCTCCTGGAATTGGGCAGAGAACCCAGGAGTCCGGACTCCCAGCCCATTCCCCACTCTAACCACTAGACCCCACTTCCCTCCCAGAATTGGGCAGAGATCCCAGCACCCCAGCCCCAGCTCTAACCAGGGCCATTTCCCATCCCGGCGCTCACCGGAGCAGGTTCCCGTCTGTCACCTTCTCTCCAGCGGTGAGTCTGCGGAGGCTGAGTCTGCGGGGAGCCGTGTCCCCCTTGGTCGGCTCCTGCCCGTCCAGACAGAGCCGGCTGGTGGCCCCGTAGCGCTCCTGCAGCCAGCGCAGCGGCACGTCCCGGTTGACGGGCCGGGAGATCACAGCGCCCGAGGTCTCTGAGACGGGCGTGCGGTTGCCCACGTAGAAGCGCACCAGGGCCGGCACGTTGTCAAACTGGTCCTGCTCGAACTGGAAGAGGGTGCGGGAGTAGCCCAGGCGAGGGCGCAGCACCACCCGGATGATCTTGAAGTGCAGGGTCTCGCCCTGCCAGCGGCACGACAGCACGTAGTCCCCCTGGCTGGAGCCTGAGTCCCGGATCAGGAAATCCCCGTCCTCCCCCAGCAGGGACTCGGCCTCCTGGGGAGACAAGGGCTGTTCATGGGTGGCTATGGCAGGCAGCGGGACTAGTGGTTAGAGCAGGGGGGCGCTGGGAGTTCTACCCATGGCTCTGGGAGGGGAGTGGGGTCTAGTGGTTAGAGCAGGGAGGGGGCTGGGAGTCAGGACTCCTGGGTTCCATTCCCACCTCTGGGAGGGGGAGTCAGGACTCCTGGGTTCCATCCCTAGCTCTGTCACTGACTTGTGTGACCTTGGCCAAGTCACTTCCCTTCCCTGCACCTCTGGCTTCCCCTCCGTAAAACAGGGATACCGAGCCTCCCAGGCAGCGGGACTGAGCTCCATGGGGCAGGGTCTCTCTCTGGATCTATGCCGCATCCAGGGCAATGAGGTGTGACCTCAGCTGGGGCCTCTGGGCACTACCATAATACACCTAATAGATCGGAATCATGGGTACCTTCCGGGGCAGGCAGCCGTGGTACCACGCGTGGCTCCGCAGCTCGTCCGTGCTGAGCTTCAGCTCCTCCTCCAGCTCCTTCCTGAGCGTCTCCTTGGCCAAGTCCATGGTCACCTCGGCTTAGGCCTCCTGGGTAGCGAAAGGTCAAAAGTCAGCAGCAACATCTTCCTCCCAGCAACTGGTTTCGTGCCCCCACCCTCCCGGACTCTGACCACCCAGCCTACCCCCCCCCAGACCCAGGCAGCCTGACCTGTCCCAGCCTCTGACCTCAGGACAGGGCAGTTTCCTACCAGGGTCAGAGAGCAGAGAAGGATCCTCCTCCCCTCCCCCTGCCCTCAGGACTTTGCCCCCGACTCCTGCTGGTCATCCATTAACCCCTTCTCTGCCTGATCCTTTAGCACAACAGGCGCTACTCATTCCACAGGGCTGAATCAGCATGGCCCGGTGCCAATGGGAACCCCAAGGCGCAGGCCTGCTGGGTCGCCGCCGGTGCCAGCGCCACTTTCACATCCCCAGTGCGCATTACAACAGCACCCAGAGCCTTCAACCGAGATCGGGAGCCACTGTGCCAGGCGCTGCACAGACACACAGCGAGAGACAGGCCCTGTCCCAGCTGAGATCAGGGCCTATTGTGCCGGGTGCTGCATGGACACACAGTGAGAGACAGGCCCTGCCCCAGCTGAGATCAGGGCCTGTTGTGCCGGGTGCTGCATGGACACACAGCGAGAGACAGGCCCTGTCCCAGCTGAGATCCGGGCCCGTTGTGCCGGGCGCTGCACAGACACACAGCGAGAGAAAGGCCCTGTCCCAGCTGAGATCCGGGCCCCATTGTTCTGGACACTGCACACAGTGAGACATGGTCCCTGCCCCAGCTGCAATCAGGGCTCCCTGGGCCGGGTGCTGCACAGACACACAGCGAGAGACAGCCGCTGCCCCAGCTGAGATCAGGCCCCGTTGTGCTGGGCGCTGCACAGTCACACACAGAGAGACAGGCTCTGCCCCAGCTGAGATCCGGGCCCCATTGTGCCAGGCGCTGCAGACAATGAGAAATAGACAAAATGGTAAAATACAGGCTAAAAATCCTTCCTCTCACTTTCTCTCCTTAGACTGTGAGCTCTTCAGGGCAGAGACAGTCTCCCTCTGCCTGAGCAGCACCTGGCATGGCAGGGGCACCCCCAATCTCAACTGGGGCCTGTGCAGCCCCCAGCCCGATGGCCGGGCGGGGGGGGCAGGAGGAGTCGATCCCAGTTGGGGCCTCGAGACCAGGAGTTCTCAATCTTTTTCTTTCTGCAGCCTCCCCAACATGCTACAGAAACGCCACGGCCCCGCTGTGCCACAACTGATGTTCTGCATCTAAAAGCGAGGCCGGCGTTACGGGGTAGCAAGCAGGTGGCAGGGCTCGGGGCCCTGGGCTGCAGGGCTCTGGCTTTCTGCCCTGGGCCCTAGTGAGTCTAATGCCAGATGTGCTTGGCAGACCCCCTGAAGCCTGCATGCGGCCCCCCCAAGGGTCCCCAGATCCCAGGGTGAGAACAAGTGCTCCAAACTCAACTGTAAAGTTAGTGCCAGTGGCTTTGTGGGTGACGCTGTGCAAAGAGGCTGAGGAAGAGGGGAAGGCGGTAAGAAGCGGGAGTGGAAAGAGCAAAGTGCCAAAAGCAGCCGTGGCATGTAACCCTCTCGGATCCCTTTACCCTGCGAGGAGCCTGCCTGTTCACCCGGCTCCGGAGGAGTCTAGTCCTCGGGATCAGATCCTCCTGTCCCAACGGCGGCTCCTCCGGACTGTCTGCTCAGGGCGGGCTCCTTCCGGTTCACGCAGCTCCTTGCCTAGGCAGGTTATCAGACGCCGAGCACACCTTGGGATGCCTGGGCGCTGAGTCAGCGGCACTGGGAGCCCGCCAGCAGCCTGTGACCCCGGCAGGCCGGAAGAGTTCCAGCCCAGCGAGCAGGCCCCGCGGTGCAGCTCCAACCGGCTGGCATGCAAGAGCCCTCAGCACAGGGGACAGGGCCGCTCGATACGAGTCTGCACTCCTGCTTATGGGGGAGAGGGCACTGCAGGAGCTGGGGGGTTGCCCTGCAGCCAGCGTGCGCCCCACAAGGTCGCTGCACCCTGGTTGCGTATGTGCCTCAGTTTCCACTCCTCTTGCACCCTGGTGGCACTCAGCGACCACGCAGCTGGGAACAGAATGCAGGAGTCCTGCTCCCCAGGAATTCAGGAGTGCCTCGCCTGGCACTCCCCTTCCAGAGCTAAGACTCCTGGGTTCTAATCCAGTCTCCCCACCACACCAACCTCTAGACCCCACTCCCCTCCCAGAGCCTTGTTGATTCACCTTACTGAACAGAAAGCGTTCACCTTCAGCCTTGGATCCAGGATCCCCACGTCCCTCTAGTCCTTTCCTAGGGCTTCGGTCACCCTCAGATCAGGACCCCCTGCTAGCCTTGCTCCTGGGCTCCTGCCCCAGCCCCCCTGTGCAGATCCCCCCTTCTCCTCCACCCACCCCGGACTGCCCCAGCCTCTTCTCAACCGACACGGACTGCGAGCTTCTACTTACGGAGACCCCCAATAAGTCACATGATTCTTCACAGCTGTGGTCCCTAAAGTCAGAGGCTGCGTCTTGGGGCTCCCAGTCACATGATCTCTACAGCATCTCCCCACAGCCAGAGCTCCTGCCCCGCTCCCCACAGCGCCCCCTGCTGGGAGAGGCCAGGGCTGGGGTAGCTGGGAGCTCCCCCCACAGCCAGAGCTCCTGCCCTGCTCCCTACAGCGCCCCCTGCTGGGAGAGGCCAGGGCTGGGGTTGCTGGGAGCTCCCCCCACAGCCAGAGCTCCTGCCCCGCTCCCCACAGCGCCCCCTGCTGGAAGAGGCCAGGGCTGGAGTAGCCAGGAGCTTCCTCCACACCCAGCACTCCTGCCCCGCTCCCTACAGCGCCCCCTGCTGGGAGAGGCCAGGGCTGGGGTAGCTAGGAGCTCCTCCCACAGCCAGTGCTCCTGCCCCGCTCCCTACAGCGCCCCCTGCTGGGAGAGGCCAGGGCTGGGGTAGCTGGGAGCTCCCCGCACAGCTAGCGCTCCTGCCCCGCTCCCCACAGCGCCCCCTGCTGGGAGAGGCCAGGGCTGGGGTAGCTGGGAGCTCCCCACACAGCTAGCGCTCCTGCCCCGCTCCCCACAGCGCCCCCTGCTGGGAGAGGTCAGGGCTGGGCTAACCTACATTTCCTACAGTGGTACTTCTACAACAGAGACGGCAGAGGGATCCCAAATTCCGTGGGTCACAAACTGAGACTCTGAGCTCCCTGTGCTGCTGCCACGTGGCTCACCCAGCCCCCTTGGCCCCACACACCGTCCTTCCCTGTGGCCTGGGTGTGTCTCCGTATCCCGGCACCGCCCTGCCCAACCAGCCGCTTTGCCGCGACGGGAACCCTAAAGCAGTGGTTCCCAACTGGGGGGGCCATGAGCAGGTTTCGGGGGGGCTGACAAAACGAACCAGAGAGTGACCAATGTTAGACTTGCTGGGGCCCAGGGCAGAAAGCCGAAGCCTGACCCCCACCACCTGGGGCTGAAGCCGAAGCCTGAGCAACTTAGCTTCATGGAGGCCCCCTGTGTTGTGGGGCCAGGAGCGGCGCCAGGGTTTCTGGCGCCCTAGGCAGAATTTGGGGGGTGGCATTTTATGCGCTCCCCACGGGGCGCGCGGGAGCTTCCGGTTCCACTTCCATCGCGCCGCTGAAGAAGGACCCTCCGCCGAAATGCCGCAGGCGACAGCGGCAGTCACTGAGCTGCTCAATTGCCTGCCGCTGTTTTCCGCGGCACGTCGGCAGAAGGTCCTTCTTCGGCGGCGCGACGGGAGCGGAACCGGAAGCTCCCGTGCGCCCCGTGGGGAGCGCACAAAATGCCGCCCCCTGAATCCGGGCGCCCTAGGCAACCGCCTAGGGTCACCTAATGGAAGCGCCGGCCCTGTGTGGGGCCCTGGGCAATTACCCTGCTTGCTACCCGCTAACGCTGGCCCTGGCTTTTAATCTACTGGATATGCAGAAAAACAGAGGTTGTGACACAGGTGGGCCATGGAATTTGAATAGCATGGAGGGGGGGAGGAGGCTCAGAAAGAAAAAGGTTGAGAAGCCCTGCGTAGGCTCAGAGCATCGATGTACCCACGGGTGCCACGCCCAAGCTGGACGGACCCTCTGCCCCCATTAGATGACATGATCCAGCCGTCACTTCCCAGGTCCCTGCCAATCTGGGCCGGGGGGAGATTCCTGCCCGACCCCAGATCTGCCGATCAATTTGACCCTGAACAGGTGACCCTGAACAGCCGGACAGCCAGAAAGAGGGTTCTCTGGACCTCCTCAGAGCACTGGGCCCCATGGTGTCCCATCTCCAGCTATGGGGTGCTGCAGCATGGGCCACCCGCCCAGCTCTGGCATCAGCCAAACTCTGCCTCCAGCCCTGAGCCCACTCAGCGGGGCATTTTGCAGCCGATGTCCACAGGTCTAGGATCAGGCCCTGAGCGTGGGCAGCGGTCCGTTCTCATGACTCCCAGCCCCATGCGTTAGCTACCCGACCGTCCACACCGCTCACACGTGGGACTGGGAGGGAGCATTTGCCCATGGTGGCATCATCCTGCAGACGCCAGGGTGCTCTGCCCCCCTGAATCTTGGCACTGGGTTCCCACAGGAGGGACACAAGCCCATACGGACCGGGGCTCAGACCCACCCGTTCATTCAACACAGGTGCTGCTGAGCTGCCAAGGGTGGGCACCAGCTGCTCCAGACCTGTGCTGGAATCAGGGAGGCAAAGACCCCCAAGAGGAATGATGTTCCAGTGATTTTGGCCCTAGCCTAGGACTTAGGAGACCCAGGTTCTAATCCCTGCTCTGCCACAGACTCCCAGGGTGACCTTCAGCAAGTCACGTAGTCTCTCCGAGCCTCAGTTTCCCCAGTGCCCTGCATCAGATGGGGAGGCTGGGAGGATAACTATGTTAAAGACCGCGAAGGGCTTTGAGATCTGCTTGTGAAAAGCACCGTGTAAGAGCGCTGATTATATCCCCTGCTCAGCCAGCCAGCCAGCCCTCTGCTTCCTTTGATCCTTGCGGCAGAGCTGCCAAGGCAAAATTCCTGCCAAGGTCAGGGACAGAAAGGGCTGAGCCCTCTACACCAGAGCCAGCCAGCGCAACTTCCCAGCTCTGTAGATCCCAAGCCCAGATCCTGCGGCTAATTCCCCTCACTGTTAAAAACGTGATTATTTGCAGCGTGAATTTGTCTGGCCTCGGCTTGCAGCCACTGCATCTCTTCCTGCTAAATGTAACAGCTGCCTAGGATAGGTGCTTCTAGTCACCTCTTAACCTTCTCTTGGATAAGTTAAACACATCAGGCTGCTTAATTCTCTCAGCGTCAGGCTGGTTTGAATCACTCACATTAAGGGACACAAGAATCTATGACTTACAGGCAACTGCGGGGTATCACGTGAGGGGATGCCCAGTCTGACGGGGCATCCAACCCTCCAGGATCGTTGGATAGGTCTCCACCCTCCAGAGCTCACGCCAAGCCCCCCGCAGAGATGCTTCCTCCTAAAAGGAGATGAGATTCAGATCAGAAGCCCCCTGGGAAGAAACTGATTGGCAGGACAAGTGAGATGAAAGGCCGGGCGGCTCCCAAGCTCTTCGCTCCCCAACCCTTCATCAGCAAAGAATGAAAGAGACAGATAAAAAGTCCCAGGGAGACATGGTACATGCTGGACCCCGATTGTTATCAGTGGGGCAGACCGAAAAAGCAGCTAAGCCAGGTGAGTGCACCAGCCATGCTCCATGGAGAATGGGGAGACGTGGGGCCAGTGTCTGACCTCGGCTAGGGCGGTGCAAATCCAGAGTCACTCCAGTGACATCCATGGATTGACGCCATTGTCTGGATCAAATGCAACAGGGACTGGGGAGCAGGGTGGGGGATACTAGGCTGGCTGTGAC
The DNA here is from genome assembly GCF_016161935.1 of Mauremys reevesii. Taxonomy (NCBI): domain Eukaryota; kingdom Metazoa; phylum Chordata; order Testudines; family Geoemydidae; genus Mauremys; species Mauremys reevesii. Next base: position 8,819,432 of record NC_052647.1, on the reverse strand, counting down.
AGATCAGACCAATGGGCCCATCAAGGGTGAGGCAATACGGAGCTGGATGGGTCCACTGAGCTGATCCAGGGTAGGGTGGGCAGGATACCATGTTAGGTGGGCCCATTGGCCTGACCTGGCACCATGGTGTGGGCAGAGAAGGAGGAGGTGGGATACCGGGCTAGGTGGGCCCATTGGCCTGACCTGACACCATGGTGTGGGCAGGGAGGGAGGAGGCGGGATACTGGGCTAGATGAGCCCATTAGCCTGACCTGGCACCATGGTGTGGGCGGGGAGGGAGGAGGCGGGATACCAGGCTAGGTGGGCCCATTGGCCTGACCTGGCACCATGGTGTGGGCGGGGAGGGAGGAGGCGGGATACCAGGCTAGGTGGGCCCATTGGCCTGACCTGGCACCATGGTGTGGGCGGGGAGGGAGGAGGCGGGATACCAGGCTAGGTGGGCCCATTGGCCTGACCTGGCACCATGGTGTGGGCAGGGAGGGAGGAGGCGGGATACCGGGTTAGGTGGGCCCATTGGCCTGACCTGGCACCATGGTGTGGGCGGGGAGGGAGGAGGTGGGATACCGGGCTTGATGGGCCCATTGGTCTGATCCTGCAGGACAGTCCCTATGTCCCAGCCCCTGAACTCCATGTCACTAGATGAGCGGCAATGCAGGGGCCTCGTGATGCTGTAATTTTCCTGGCTCTCACCACCCTTCTAATCCCCCGGCGCAGCCCCATTGGACGGGAGCTGCATGCCCGGCTCAGGACATGGCCTTGGCCCTGTGGCTCCATCCCTGGGAATCACAGAATCATAGACTATCAGGGTTGGAAGGGACCTCAGGAGGTCATCCAGTCCAACCCCCTGCTCAACGCAGGACCAATCCCCAACTAAACCAGACACAAAGGGCTGGGCGGCCGCACAATGGGGAGGAAATCCTCCGCCCTGGTGTGCTTCCCCCCAGCCATCACAGGCCCGGTTTCTTGGAACAACACCAGCCCTGAGGCAGGCGCAGGGATTGGATCCTCCTCCCACACTCTCCAGGGGTCTCAGCCGGTGTAAATCAGCCACGACTCCAAAGGAGCAGAGCCAGGGATCTGGCCCCATTAACTCCAGCAGAGCAACACCCGTTTACATGGGGGCAAACGGAAAACTGGCAAAGGGAATGGACACCAATGACTGGACAACGGAGCCAGTGCGACCGCCGGGGAAGGAAGCGGATCACTCGAAATAAGCAACGTAACACGTGTGTTCATTCCGATCAGCCACAGCCCACCGCCTCCGGCGCAGCCTGTGCCAGGGCTCTGTGGGCACCGCGTGCCCCTGACCACAGCATAGGCATGACACATGCTGGCCACGTGCTGATTTCAGATACTCCAGGGTAAATCCAGGGTCCCCCTCCGACTGCCACGGGGTCGGGGCTGAACCAGGCCCTATACCCCCTGCAGATAGATCATCACACAGCCAAAGCCAAGGGCTAGATTAGGGGGGTTGTGCTTTTAACCCAGCTGTAGGGTGTGGGTGTGTGTAGGGGGGTTACCAGCAAACCAAGGGTGCTGGGGCGGGGGCAGGGGATGCAGGGGATTTAGGGAGAGCTCCAGTCCCTCTCTGGGGAAACAATCTGAAAAATGGCGGTGGGGAGCAGAGATAAGATTCCCCCTAGGCTGGGGGGGGGAGGGGACGACGTCTTTGCTAACATGCTCCCCCAAAACAAATAACTGGGGACCCCATCAGGGCAGGAGCCAGTGGGAACATCTCCCATCTCACTGCCAGGGCAGGGGTCCCCAGAATAGACCCCCCCCCACATCCTGGCCACCTCCTATAGGCCAGGGCTCCCCCCCCCCCTCAGATCTCACCTCCCGGGCAGTCTCCCACCCCGATCTGGCTCATTTCCTTTCCTATAGGGTAGGGTCCCTACCCAGATCTCACCTCCAGAACACCCCATTCATCTGAATCTCCTATGGGCAGGGTCCCCCCACCCATCTCACCTCCCGGGCAGTCCCCCACCCCGATCTCACCTCCAAGATAACCCCCCCCCCCGGATTCTAGCCGGTCCCCATGATAGAAGCAACCCCCTGGAGATCCCCCCACCGCAGGGCTCCCCCCACCGCCAGGGCAGGCGCAGGGGCGGGCGTCTCCCCCCGTACCTGAGCGGCAGGGGCGCAGCGCTGCGCTTGGGGGTCCCGTGCGCGGCTCCGGCTCCCTCCAGCCCCGGCAGGTCACCGCCAGCCCCGGGCTCTCCGCTCTCCCCATTCCGCACATTCCAGCGCCCGGCAGCGGCTCCGCCCAGGGCCCGGACCCACCCCCGGGAGCAGAGCCCGGCACCAGGCGGGGCTGCGCGCAACGGTGAGGGGCTGGGGAGACGATGTGAGGTGGTGAACGCTTGTGAGTCTGTGAGGCGGAGTGTATCCCTGTGGCTGTGAGTTGGGTTGTGGTTTCTGGGAGTGAGTTTGAGTGTATCACTGTGAGTTTGTGTTGCTGAGTTTGGTGTGTTTGTGGGTGTGAGTTTGAATGTATTTGTGTGGCTGTGAGCTGGGTTGTGTGTTCTGGAAGTGAGTTTGAGTGTATCACTGTGAGTTTGTGTTGCTGAGTTTGGTGCATTCTGGGTGTGTTTGTGTGGGTGTGAGTTTGAATGTATCTGTGTGACTAAGTTGGGCTGTGTATTCTGGGTGTGATAGTGGATGTAAGTTTGAGTGTGAAGGTTTGAGTGTGAGAAGCTGAGTCTGGTTGTGTGTTTTGGGTGTGAGTTGAAGTGTATATGACAGTTTATGCGTTGCTGAGTCGGATTGTGTATTCTGGGTGTGTTAGTGAGTGTGAGTTTGAATGTATCTGTGTGACTGAGTTGGGTTGTGCACTCTGGGTGTGATAGTGGGTGTGAGTTTGAGTGTATCTCTGACTGAGATGGTGAGTCTGGCTGTGTGTTTTGGGTGTGAGTTTGAAGTGTATGAGTGTGAGCTAGTATGTTTGTGAGTCTGATTTCTGGATGTAAATTGGTGTAATGGCATGTTAGTGTCCTCGGGTAGGCTTGTGGGTGTCACCTGGGTTGTCTTTGTGAGTCTGTGTTTCAAGTGTGCCTGGATGCTAATGTGTTGTGTAGCCTTGAAGAGATACTGAGAAGTGTGTTTGGGAGCCTGTGTGATTATGAGGTATTGTGAGTCTGACTGTGGAGGGGCAGCTGGTGTGTGTTGTGCGTAAGTGTGTGGGGGGTGAGGGTGTAAGCACAGCCGTTGCGAGGGTTGCTGTTTGTGCAGCAGATGTGACCACTCCTCTAGGATTGTTGGTGTGAATGTGACTGTGGGTTGGTGTCGGCTTGAGTGTGAATGTGCGTGCTGGTGTATGAAACACCTCCTGTCACCAGGGCCTTGTGCACCGCCCCCCTCGGCTCCATCCCAAGCTCCCTGTTGCTGTGCTGCTTCCCACCCTCTGGTTCAACGGGCTCCTTGTATCAACCCCGCTCATCTATTGCGTGAAGCAGAATGGCGCCCCCTGCCACCATGCTGCAGCACTGGGGTCTGCGTGGAGCTGAGAGCGCCCCCTACTGAGCTGTCACCCTGCAGCACAGCGCCCCCTGCCACCTGGCTATGGGATTGGGATCAGAGCTGATTCGGAGGGGAGAACCCCCTTGAACGAACCAGCCACCCACTCTGCTCCCTGCAGCACAGCGCCCTCTAGTGCCACCCTGGGGTAGCGGGGTCAGCACTGATTCAGAAGGGAGCGCGCCCCCTACTGAACCACTCTCACCCTCTCTTTAGTGCAAGGTTCTCTGTCCAAGGTCGGACCCGGCCCGACCTTGCTTGGGGGGTCAGATCATGGCCTTATAAAGGGGTTTTTCCTTTATAAAAGACTCTGGAAGTAGAGGCCCAGCGAGGATCGGAGCAGGAACAACGCGCCAGATGGCTGGTGGCAGCTGGGGACGGAAGGAGTGGGTTGACTTTTCCAGCAAGTTTCTTGGACAGGTGGGGGGTGCTTGCTGACAGATTTCCCTGCTGTTACCATGACTGTGTCAGCCTGGAACAAAGCTGAGGCGGAGAGAGGCTGGCTGAATCAGGCTGAATCTCATCTCAGCAGCACCGGGCCTGGTTCCTTGTTCGGGGCCATGAGTAATGTCTGCGTCGGGAAGGATGACGCTGTCACTATTAGATCACCCGGGGGCTGCAATCGCCAGCCTTGACCTGGGAACCAACTCCCTAGCTGGTGTAAATCAGCTGAACTCCACTTCAGTGCTGCACATACACCCAGTCCCTGCCCCAAAGGGCTCCCCTTCCAAACAGACAAAGGGAGGGGAAACTGAGGCACAGAGAGGGGTGTGACTTGCTCAAGGCCGCCTAGCAGGGCAGCGGGAGAGGCAGGACTAGAACCCAGGGGTTCTCAGTCCCTAGCCCATGCCCTAGCCACTAGACCCCACTGCCTCTCACATGCCAGAGAATGTTATTTCTTAAATATCTAAATAGTAGCACATAGAGACCAGCCAAGCCAGGCCCCAGTTGTGCTAGGTGCTGTACGAACACAGAAAATGTCGGGTCCACTCTGAAGGGCTTCTGATTCAAGTAGACAAAACAGAAAAGAAAGAGGAAGTGTGGTCCAGTGGTTAGAGCACTAACCTGGGGTTTAAGGCAGACTGGCTTCAATTTCGTGCTCTGTCACAGGCTTTGTCTGCAGCTTTGGCAAAGTTGCTTCTGCCCACCCCTTCTTCTATTGTGAGCATGTATGTGCAACTGTGCCTCAGTTTCCCCAACTGTGAAACTGACACAAAAGCCCTTTCCTGCCTCATGTATGGTGAGATATATGGTAATAGGGTGGGTGAGACAAATGAGATGGGTGCAGGCAAGGAAGTTGGCTTTACAGGAATACGTGGATGGGCCCGATCCTTGACCAATCAGGAGCAGTGGTTGCAGCGTGCCTGGCTTGTTATCAGGTTCAGCATGGCAGACGTGAGCTATGAGGAGTTTCACGGATTTTGAGCTGGAGCTTAGGAACTGGGGGTCTCCACTGCGGCTACTGATTTTATGTGGGAAGTGCCCAGGCATTATGGTGATGGAGGGCAGGATAGATCCCTAAGCTCGCAAGATTGCTGTTCCCACTCCTAAGGGATAGGAGAAAGAAGCAAGGACATACTTGGAGAAGCAGAGATAAATAACTGCCCTGCAGGATAGTTCATTTGCCAATTAATCCCGTATTAAACATTTATTTCCCCTCGTTTTCTCCAGGCTCTGGAGTTGCTGAGTGAAAAGTTGACCCCATCAGGCTGGGACATTCTCAAGTGGTGACTCATAAACCTACTTACCTTGCAGGTGCTCTGATGGGGAACTCTGAGCTGGGTGACTGGGCAGGAAATGACCTGGCATTGAGATTGGTTTAACATCAGCTCCAAACCCAAGACCACAAATGTGGTGACTTGAGCACGCTGGGTAAGTACCCTCACAGGCAGCACAGAAACTGATGGCTGGATGGGATGTCTGGACACGTTTCAATTAGAAAACAGGGCATGTATTTTAACAGTGAGTGTGAATAGCCATTGGAACAGGCTACCCAGGGAAGGGGCGGCTTCTCCATCTCTGATGTCTTCGGATCCAGACTGGATGCCTTTCTAGAAAACATGCTTTAGCCAAACACGGATGCTGCACACACCTCGACAGAGATCGGGGGCCCTGTTGTGCCAGGCACTGCACAGACACGTAGCGAGAGACAATTCCTGCCCTCACAACTAAAAAACTAAAACTTTTTTGGGTCAAAAAACTGGAATTTTTTGGTGGGTTTTTGAAAAATTTTGAGAAAATGAGCTTTAAAAAAAAATGGTGAAACACAACATCAGTTTCCAAACAGTTCACATGGCTAGAGATCAGCGGCTTTCCACCTTTTTTTAATTTGTGGACCCATAAAATGTTCAAAAGAAGGTTCTGGACCCCTTTTGAAATCTTACACCTAGTCTGTGGATCCGCAGGGGTCCAAGGACCACAGGTTGAAAACCACAGCTATAGATCAGCGGCTCTCAACCTTTCCAGGCTACTGTACCCCTTCCAGGAGTCTGAGTTGTCTTGTGTACCCCAAGTTTCACCTCACTTAAAAACCACTTGCTTACAAAACCAGACATAAAAATACAAAATGGTCTCAAGTTGCAGTGGGGGAGGTTTAGGTTGGATATTAGGAAAAAACATTTCGCTAGGAGAGTGGTGAAGCACTGGACTGGGTTACCTAGGGAGGTGGTGGAATCTCCTTCCTTGGAGGTTTTTAAGGTCAGGCTTGACAAAGCCCTGGCTGGGATGATTTATTGGGGGAGTGGTCCTGCCTTGAGCAGGGGGTTGGACTAGATACCTCCTGAGGTCCCTTCCAACCCTGATATTCTCTGATTCTAAAAGTGTCCCAGCACAATATTACAATACTGACAAATTGCTGCCTCTCTCATTTTTACCATACAATTATGCAATAAATCAACTGGAATATAAATACTGGACTTACATTTCAGTGTTTAGTACATCGAGCAGTATAAACACGTCATTGTATGAAATCGTAGTTTGTCCTGACTTCGCTAGTGCTTTTTATGTAGCCTGTTGATGTACCCCCTGGAAGACCCCTGTGTACCCCCAGGGGTACAAGTACCTCTGGTTGAGAACCACTGCTATAGACAAACAGAGTCTGGGTTGTTAATGGGAATAGATGAATCGGTGAATATGGGGATAGATAGAAACTGTCTCTCTCTCCCCATACTCCACCCCCCATCCTGAGGATACAATCTGGATACAACCCTTTAGCCCAGGTAGAGGGTTAGATCCCAGCTGTGTGGGCGTGAAGGGCCAGGCACCCCTAGGGTTGTGTCTACACTGCAGTGTAAACCCAGAGCTCAGACTCAGGTTTGAAACCAAATCCCCCTACGGTCCACTAGTAAATCTGTCTGCAAGCACTGCCTCCTCCGCTGCAAAATGTGGAGAAGAGTGACCCCTAGTGGACACTTCGGGCAGACAGGTGGCAGCACAGGAATTTAAATGAAGAAGGTGGGAGGAGGAGATAGGGTTGGAAGCGCTGCTAGGAATTTGCAGGTGGGGGGGAGGTGGTGGGATTAGTGGATGGAGACTGCTTTAGGCTCAGTACAGAAGCTGACCCACCCAGGGCATCTCACTGTAGATACCAGCTCCCCGGCCTGTCCCCTCCCATGATCTCCCCAGAAAAGCAAACCCACCTGCTGCTTCTACTGCTCAGATCACTGGCTGTCTCTCTGCTCCTTGTCACTCCCTCCAGCTGTGCTTAATGGGAACTGATTTGCCTTATGAGGGGGAAACATGCCACAGAGAACGGCCCCCGCCCTTCTTATGACAGAAAAAGGGAGTTGCTTCTATTAAGTCTGCTGGTGACTTCCTGGCTGATCTTTGGCATATCACGCCCTTGCTCTGTGCCTTGGTTTCCCCACCTGTGAAACCGGGATCATACTGACCTGCCTCCCACATGGTGCCTGTGTGTGAAAGAGACAACAAGAGCATACTGCCCGGTCCTATAGAGAAGATAAGGTGTCTACTACTGCCCCAAGCAGAGGAGGTTTTCCCTTAGCTCAGGGGACCAAAGTCTTTGGGAGCAGAGCAGTGTGACCGGGGGTCTAACCCCGGCTCCCCAAGCTATGTGCGCGCAGGAACTAACTATGTCTTTTTTTCCCAGGAGGTGCTTTTAAAAGGGGCCTGTCTCCTCTGCCAGCTCTTGTCCTGCTCACCAGAGCAGCTCTCTCTGATGCCCCTGGAGGGAGGGGCACCCTCCCCTTGCAGCTCCTCCCTGGGCTGCGGGAGGGAGAAGCTCCCAAGCCTGCTCCACCCCAGCCCCCACATGGGCTCCCTTGCTCTGTGGTTTGGTGTTGTCAGTTGCAAAAGAGGAAGCTGTCGCTCTCAGGCATCGGTTTCCCAGACACGAGGAGGAGGCGGAGGCAGCAGAAGCAGCCAGCAGCCAGCCAGCGAGGACGCTCAGTCGGGGCGATGGAGCTGTGGAAGCAATGCGCCAACTGGCTGATCCAGTGCCGGGTGCTGCCCCCCAACCACCGGGTGACCTGGCCCAGCTCCCAGGTGTGCGAACTGGCTCAGGCCCTGCGCGACGGCGTCCTGCTCTGCCAGCTTCTCAACAACCTAATGCCCCACGCCGTCAACCTGCGGGAGATCAACCTGCGGCCCCAGATGTCCCAGGTGGGTGAGCGGGAGAATCGGGGGTGGAATGGGGCCGGGCATCCTCCAGCCTCCCGGCAGCTAAGGTGTTAATCTGGGAGCTGAGCTGGAGACTTATGGGATCCAGCTGGCAGTGAAGTGGTTAATGTCCAGGGGGAGGGGGAGTTTATGGCATCAAGCTGGTAACTAAGGGGTCAACATCAAAGAGGGAGGCAAGGCTTTTGGGGGCTCACTGGCAGCTAAGGGGTTAATATTCACCAAAGAAAAGGTGAGGGATTGAGACCCAGTTGGCAATTAAAGGGTTAACAGTAGTGTGTGTGTCTGGGGGTGGGGAGTTGCTGGGCCAGCTGGCAGCCAAATGGTTAACAGCAGAGTGGTGGGTGGTTATGGGCCCCAGTTGCCAGCTAAGAGGTTAATACAGAACTGGGGAGTCTTACATGCTTCCTCACCTGGCAGCTAAGGGGTTAACAGGAAGGTGGGTGGTGGGGTAGGAGGCTGCTTGCAGGCGTTTCTGTCTTCGGGGCTGGGGAGGAAATGGGATCCTGTGAGGGGAAGCAGGCACCAGCAATGAACCCTTCAGCCGCTAAGGGGTTAACAGCGGGGCTGGCTCGGGCATGGGGCGAACCAGGCCCTGATGCCCTGGCACACGGGAATGCAGCCCCTGGAGCAGGGCCAGGGCACCGGGGCAGCTCCCCTGGGGTTGGGGCGCAGGCAGGAGGGTGAACGCTGGTGGGGTGGGGGCTGACGAGCAGGAGGGTGGGAGTCCCAGCCGCAAAGCCCCTGGCAGGGAGACCCGAGCAGGCCCTGACTCTGTAGAGGACCAATAGTCACAGGAAGGGACCAAGGGAGGGATGCCCAACCGTGGAGCTGTGCCTGGAATTGGGGGATGCCAGGCTCGGTGAGCCCTGAGCTGGGGCAATGGGTAAGTCCTTAGTTTTGGGGCTTGGTGTGAGACTCAGAGTGGGCAGAATCAGAGCCTTTCATAACACGCCAATGGCAGCAAGGAAAAGAACCCAGGAGTCCGGACTCCCAGCCTTCCACTAGACCTCACTACTTTCCCAGCACTGGGCATAGGACCCAGGAGTCCTGACTCCCAGCCCCACCCCCTTCTAACCCCTAGACCCTGCTCCCCTCCTAGAGCTGGAGACAGGACCCAGGAGCCCTGACGCTCAGACTTATGGTCTTATTAAAGCACGTCTCAAAGTGCATTTGAGCTTTAGAGCTGTATTAACCACCGTCCGGGTGAGTGCGTGCAGCGTGCATTGGGGGGAGGGGAATTTACGACAGGCCTGGGGAGCCCCGACTCCTGGATCCTCTTCCCGGCTCTGGGAGGGGCGTGGGGTCAAGTAGGTTAGAGCAGGGGAGAATGAGAGTCAGGACTCCTGGGTTCCATCCGTGGCTCTGGGAAGGGAATGGGGTTTAGTAGTTAGATCAAGGGAGGCTGGAAGTCAAGATTCCTGGGTTCCTTTCCCAGCTCTGTCATGGTCCTGCTATTAGAGAGACAAGGTGGGTGGGGTAATATTGGACCAACTTTTACAACATTTGTCCTGCTGCGAAAGATGCCGGGGAGAATGGACCTTCAAGCTACGTCTACACTCAAGTTTTCCCGGCATAGCCCTCCCAGTGTGGACTCTAAAGCCTGGTTTATACGGGATAACTGCACCAGCAAACCCTCCTAGTATAAAAACAACAAGGAGTCCGGTGGCACCTTAAAGACTAACAGACAGTTAGTATTGACACAGCCTGTGGCAAAGCGTGCGTCCATCAGTATCGCTTCTACCGTACAACCAAATAAGCGATATCGGCACAGGCACTTCTAGGCCCTATAACTGCAGTTACAGCCGGGCTTTTGCTGGAACGGGGATGTCACATCCCTAAAGCAACTTTATTATACTGGCAACATTTTTAACGAGGGCTTTTGCTGGCCTAGCTGATGTTGTTCCCCGGCCCTCTTCTCCTGGTATAGCCACGTCCCTACGAACTAGAGCGTAGCTGGGCCGGTAAAAACCCACACCCCTAACCGATGCAGCTAGGCCCAAGTGTGCGAGATCCGGGAAGCGTGGCCAGGAGGCGAATTAAACCTCCATGAACTCTGATCTAGGCCCAAGGAAAATCTGATCTAGGAAAGCCTGAATCGGGTGTATTGAGATAAGGCAAAAGTCGGGCTTGGTTTCCACCCCCGACACATGCTCTGGGGCTGGCGGCGGGGGCACTGATCGGTGCTGGCGGTGGCCTGGGTTGAGGATGGCAGGGCAGAATGGGCCAGCGTTTCTCTCACTGGTAAGAAAGTGACTGTCTCTGGAAACGTGTCCTCGGGTGTCTCAGTCATTCCCATGTGACTGCGCGGGGAGACGAGAAGCAAATCGCTCTTCGTCTCTTACTCCTCGGAGACTCAAGGAAACAGGGAGGCTAGGGCAGGCTCTGACTTATCCTGGTGTAAATCCGGCATGTCAAGGCACTTACTCCAGATTTACACCAGATCAAAAGGAAATGTGGGGGGTTGTGTTAGGTGAGCCCTTGCCTTCATTAACTGAGCTCTTCCTCTGGGAGCCATATCTAGGGTGACAATCATACTGGAATCCTGCTTGGCAAGAAAGGCCTCGTGCGTGGGAATAGGGGAGTCTCCCTTTAAATGGTCTGTGAGTCCTCGAGTGGCGCTCACTGTGTTCGAGAAGCTGCCAGAAACCAGTCAGAGCAGGAGCGGGTGTGTGGCCCGCCCTGGCATGACTGTGTGTTGCTGAGTCCCAGTCGCCGTGTTTACTAACTGGGTTCTATGTGGTGCTGGGACCCAGGACTCCTGGGTTCTATTCCCAGCTCTGGGAGGAAGTCTGGGGAAGTGATCAGACAAGCGGGAGTGGGAATCAGGACTCCTGGGTTCTGGGAGGGAAGCAGGGGCTAGGGGTTGGAGCAGGCTGGCTGGGCGTTCTCCTGTGTTCTCTCTATTCCCAGTGCGGGTGAGGGGTGAGGAGGCTGGGACTTCTATGTTCCATTTTGGACTCTGCCACTGCTTCCATCTGTGAAGCTGCTTCCCCTCCTGGGCCTCCGTTTCCCTATTTGCACAAATGGCAGATGGTGCCGTGGAACGGCTTTGGAAAGGCGCTAGGTGGCAATGCCATCACCGGGTTTCAGGGCTGACTACCGACTGGGGTCAGCAAGGACCACCTGTTCCCTGGTTCTAGTGGACAGGATACCAGATTGGGAGGACGCTTGGTTGACCGTGCTCTCTCTGTGCCTCAGTTTCCTCCCTCTGGGGATGAGGATAAAACTCTCTGAGATTTGCGGATAGGGAGTGCTGTGCGGTCACATCATTAGAAGCAGCCTGTGGGCTTTCCTTGCCTCTGAGGCATATCGGAGCAGGACTTTTCCCCTGGGTCAAATTGGCAGGGACGTTGGCGATTTTATGTCTTTCTGGCGGATCACCTGGGCATGACTCAGGGGCTCTGCCATCACAGGGGCCTCAGTTTCTCCTGGTCTCTCCGTGTGGTACAAAACAATTTCGTCTCTTGAGGGCTGAAACGCTTTGGTCTAACTAGAGTCACCGGGCTCAGTATAGGGGTGTCTGGGTGGGATATAGTGGCCTGTACTCCCCAGGAGAGCAGACTAGGTGATCTAATGGTCCCGTCTAGCCTTAAACTCTGTGAGACTGGGCTCAAGGGAGAGCTGGTCGCTAGGAGTTTGGCAGTCCATATATTCCCTGCCTGTCGCCCAACAGGACTTGGGTCCTGAATAATAATCATCCCTAGCTCTCCCTTTTCATCGGTAGATCTCAAAGGAGGGTAAGCACCTGTATCCCTATTTTACAGGTGGGGAAACTGAGGCACAGAGAAGCCCGAGGTCACCCAGCCACAGATCTGAGACTAGAATGCAGGTCTGTTGAGTCCCAGTCTAGTGCTCCACCCACTAGGCTCTACTGCCCCTAGGAACTGGCCCCGAAAAGATGTAATCTTGGCCCGGTGTTTAAAAACAACGTCCCCATTGATTGGGGAACATGCTATAAACAGCTCCCACGGTGTTTAGATAGTCAAATCCCGGGTGAGGTTGCCATGTTACGGGGCTGTTCCTAGGGTGACCACAGACTGAACAATGGAGCCAGGATGCCCCAGGCTCTCTCCCAAGGAGAGGAGCTTTAAGGAAGCTGGCAAGCAAATTATCTTGGTTGACACAGGTCATTGAGCTGGATGTCCCAGAGCTCAATGCGACAGTGGCTTGAACTGAAGAGCCAGTGTTCCCTAGCTGCCTCTCGAAAGCCTCCTCCCCCTGTGGTTTTAATGCTCCCTCACTTCCCGTCCTCGACTGTTGTGCACGTTGGCTCTGCCACTGTTAAGCAGCTGCTGCATCCCACTCCAGAGGTGGCTGCATTTCAGTGGTGGTGGCGGGGGCTGAGCCCTGAGCTCTGGGGCTGTAACAAGCTCGTGTTCTCTGTGGCTAAGGGCTGCTGGGAGATCGGTGCTGGGTTATCCTCTGATTTCTGTAAGCGAAGCATGGCCAGGCCTTGTTGGTCCTTGGATGGGGACTCCCAAGCCACCTGACTTCAGGAGTGACCCCAATGCACCGTCACTGGGGTGTTACATTTTTGGAGACCATCCAGAGCGTCCCTGGTGGTCGGAACAACCGAGGACTCAGCTGTGATGACTATAAAAAGGATTCTCTATGGAGGCTGCTGGACACAGACAAACCCTGTGGTTCTTTCTTGGCCCCTGGCGTCACGTAATCCTGGTCTTGCAGCTGTGGAACGCCCGGCTGGCTCTGCTGTGTGCTCCCACCTGTTCTGAGGCTCTCACCACTGCTATATGTCGGAGGTGCCTGTCACTGGGGGATTTTGGTCACTAAAGAGCCCAGGGCGATTTGCTCAAGGGTGTGAACCTGGTGCTCTACCCGATTTTTAATCTCAGTTATTCCCTTCTGCCTCTCTAAATTACCTCCTTCACTTTCTGTCCGAGGCAGTGTTGCGCATTGCGGCTGTGCAGCTGTTAAGCAGCTGTTGCATCCCCCCCCAAAGGTGGCTGTGTTTCAGTATTGGGTGAGCAATCCCTTGCACAGTGTTGCTGCGTGCCATTGATCAGCTGCCACATCCCACCTCAGCGGCAGCTGCATTGCAGTGCCGGGTGAGCAATCAGTGTGTACTATTGCTATTCAGCTGTTAAGCAGCTGCTGCATCCCACCCCAGAAGTGGCTGCATTTCAACGCTGGCTGAGCGATCCCTTGCACAGTGTTGCTGTGTCCCATTGGACAGTTGCTGTGTCCCACACCAGAGGGAGCTACATTTCAGTGCTGGGTGAGCAATGCCTGCTCAGCATCCCCACGTGCCGTTGATCAGCTGCCATGTCCTACCCTAGAGATGGCTGCATTTTAGTGGTGGCAAAGTGATCCTTGTCTAGTTTGTAAAGTTCTCTGAGGTCTCACAGGATGGATGATGCGCTGTGTAAATTAGAGGTGGACCTGGACTTCAATGCAGTCCATGAACCGATATTCAGAGGGCGTTTGGCTCCAGCTCTAGGCGGGTTAGCTGCTCCATCGGTGTGTGAACGCAGGCTTGGTTGCGAGTCTCTGGCCCCTTGGTTGCAGGGGAAGAGGAGTGAGGGGGCGGCCAATCAGGGCTTTCTCAGGAGACATGAAACATACCAGCCTCCCTGCACGTGTGTGTGACTCGGGCAGATGCAGAGAGAGCAAAGCTGTTTGTTTTGCTGAAACCCTTCATTCTGCTGGGCTTGCACTCAAGTTCCTTCCTCAGTTCCGCTTGCGGGAGCTGCTCGCTCTCGCTGCTTCTCCCCAGAGCTGCTTTCCACGCTGCTCCCAAGTTACCTTGGTGCAATTTTCAAAAGCGCCTACAGGACATAGGTGCCTAAAGTCCCATTTTCAGAAGTAAACTGGGGCCTCAGGAGCCTAAGTGTCATTGAAAGTCAATGGGACTTTGGCACCTAAATAGAGCTGGGTGAAAAATATCGGCTGGGGCCTGTGCAGCACCCGGCACAATGGAGGCCCTGATCTTGGTCAGGGTCTGGGCAGCGCCTGGCACAATGAGGCCCTGATCTCGGCCCGGGTCTGTGCAGCACCTGTCACAACAGGGCCCTGATCTCGGCTGGGGTCTGGGCAGCGCCTGGCACAACAGGGCCCTGATCTCGGCTGGGGCCTGTGCAGCACCCGGCACAATGAGGCCCTGATCTCGGCCCGGGTCTGTGCAGCACCTGGCACAACAGGGCCCTGATCTCGGCTGGGGTCTGTGCAGCGCCTGGCACAAGGGGGCCCTGATCTCGGCCCGGGTTTGTGCAGCGCCTGGCACAAGGGGGCCCTGATCTCGGCCTGGGTTTGTGCAGCGCCTGGCACAACGGGGGACCCCAGTCTAGGTTGGGGCCTCTGGCTGCTACCGTAATACACATAATATCCAGAATTGTAATAATTACTGGTGGTCACATTGTGAAAGGAGATTAAACTTCAGGGTCTGAGACGATCTCTGAGACCAGGAGGAGCCTTAATGTGGGAGGCAGATTATTCCCCATTTGCTACTGCAGGGTAAAGCTGGTCTGTGCAGGAGAAAGAGCCTCCTTGTCCCAGCCGGTGGAACTACCTGCCACAAGAACTAGGGACCATTCCCAAACCTCCCCACCTTCCTCTGAACCATCTGGCACTGACCAGTGTCAGGGAAAAGATCCTGGGTTGCAAGTACCTCGGGTCCGACCCTATCCAGCAACCCCTATGTTCTAGTAATCTAGTCTGGCATCTTGTCCCCTGCTGCACTGAATCACAGCAACGGTCTAGCTAGCCTGGTGTGCTACCCACTGCCATATTATGTGTTAGGTGTATTATGGTGTTGCCTAGCACCCCCACTCATGGATCAAGACCCCATGGTGCTAGGTGCTGTACAAACACAGAAGAAAAAGACAGTCCCTGCCCCAACCAGATCTGACCAATGGCCCATCTACTCCGGCACGGGGTCCAGGGAATGCACGGAAATAGTTTAAGTCCTTCCTGGAGGGATGCGACCGACAAGCAGTGATGGGGAACCGCCTCTCGGCCACTGGACCCCTCCCTGGTGGAGTCCCACAGAAATCCATTCTCCCGCTGGTCCTATTCAACATCTGCATGTGAGCCCGGTCGGACAACACGTGCCAGCAATACGCAGATGTTGCCTATCCATCACCATGCACCGCCCACCCTCATGTGGCCCAGGGACGGGACGAGGTCAGCTCATGGCTGAGGAACAGCTGAAGAGAAGCTGAACCTGAGCAAGACCGAGGTGATGCTGGAGGACGGAGGGGAGCCCGCTGAGGAGTGTGCAGCCAGCTGGCCAGGGGACTCCATCCCATCCCGCTGGACAAAGACCTGGCCTCAGTGACTCAGGCCTTCGTCACTGAACCACAGCCATGTGATAGACCTGGCATGAAGCCTTCAGTGCGTGGGAAACTGCAGCTCACACAGTACTCTGCAGCATGCCTCCTCAGCAAAGCGGGCTCCCACCAGCTCATCACCCTGTCTGCTGCTCTCAGCACCAGCTCCCGTTGAATAGAGAGTCAAGTTCAAGGGCTCGGTCTTTCTCTTCAAGCTTCTAAAGCTCTGGGATGGGGCCTGGGGGCAACATTTCTGCTGCTCAGGCCCCAAGGAACCGGCCACGGTCAGGGTAAAGCGGGTCTGTGCAGGAGACAGAGCCTCCTTGTCCCAGCCGGTGGAACTACCTGCCACAAGAACTAGGGACCATTCCCAAACCTCCCCTTCCAAGCACCAGCCACACTTCTCTGATCAGCCTTCTCCAGTACAAACACAGTGCGGTGCAGGCATACACAGCCGAGCCCAGATGGGGCTTCACTGCAGAGCTAGCCCGGCTGATAGGCTCAACCTAGCCCGGGTGGGAGCAGCGCAGCCCGACCCCAGTTACTGGTCCACCCCTCGCTGCTGCTGCTGCGCTTGGCCGCGTGCTGCTCGAACGGCTGCAGGCACACGCCCGGGGATCTTAGCGTGGCGCTAAGCTCTGATCCTTGTGGGAGAACTTGTCTGCCCTTGCGGGCACATGGGGGGAAGGGTGGGAGGGCCTTGGAGGACTAGAGAGGTTTTAACCTGCATCCGCACTGCAAAGTGCAAGTGGCACCTGGCTCTAACCCGCCGGGCCAGCTGGGCGGGGTTTGTGTGTGGATGGAACCGGAAGCGGGGTTGGGGGTCCAGGCTGCAAAGGTTGCCTCTGCAGTGAGGACCGGCTATCACCTGGGAACTCGCCTTGTGCTCTGATTCCCTTTGGGGAGCGTGCTCAGAGCCCTGCGGGGGCGTGGAGACCTCAGAGCTCTGGGGTTTCTGAAAGGGCAGCTACCGTCAGAGCAGGTGGTTTCCAGCTTGCACAAGGCCCCCGAGCCCCAGAGGAGCCTGTCTCCAGAGCAGCCGCAGAGAGAGGAGATGGGTCTCTGCAGCCCAGACCCAGCCTGGCTAAGGTCAGACTTCGCGAGGAGAGCGGGACTCTGCACCGAGCACCTGAATCGCTAATAGCGAGGGAGGCAGCAGCATGGCGCTGCTGGGACTTACCCCAAGGTTCAACTTGGCCCTGCTGCAACTCCATTAGCATCCTGCATCAGGGCTGCTCGTAGCCCTCTGGTCGTCCCAGTGAGGCAGCTGGGGGCTTGATTCTTGGTGATGCTAAGGGCCCTTTAGGCTGCTTCAGGAGTGTACAGCCCCCTCCCCGAGCATCCCCTCCACCCATGTTGGGGCCTCCCCACCCGGTGGATCTGGTGGAAGGGGCAGGCTCTGCTCCCACAGGGGGTGGAGCAGTGGCATGGCTAGAGTGCTCTGCGCTGCAGCTGTTCTTTGCTTCCCAGGGGCCATTGAGGTAGAGCAGCCCTGAGGCTGCTCTAACTTGGAGCAGAAGCCGGGCAGGGCCCAGAATATGGGGAGCACAAAGGTAGTTTAAAGGCGCCGCCACCATTTCTACCCAAGGCAGGGGAATGGGGTAGCTGAGAATCAGGCGCGAGGGGTGGGGTCCAAGCTGGTGTAACTGACACCAATGATATAATGGACACCGCCGAGCCGCTGGCTCAGACTCTGTCTGGATTCACTTGCCGCTAAGCGTGCGCTCCAGGCAGCACAGCACCGACTGGATAGGTCTGACATGGGACATCCCCAGCCCAGGCTGTGCAGATGCAGTCAGAGGCAAACGCCAGCCCTGTTGCGCTCATTGGTTGCTCTCTGCGGTAGCCAATTTCCCCAGTGCGGGGTCGGGGGAGGAGGAAGCCGTTCTGATGCAGAGCTTCCTGTTTCCGGCCCAGCCCTCCCCAGTCGTAAAGAGATATGGCTGGCGCAAGGGAGCATGGGCCCTCAGTGGATCTTGCACCACCCAACCGGGCATCGCCAGTCCTGGTGCAGCCTCACCAGCGCCCATGCGGCCTCACTCTGTCAGCCCCTAGGCAGCGTCGCCAGCCCCAGCATGGCATTGCCGGTCCTCACACAGCCTTGTCGGCCTGGCTGCGACGTTACCACGTCCCACGCAACGTCGCCGGCCCCATGTCTTCCAAAAAATACAGTGCAGCCCCATCCAAAAAAAAATCATGAGATTGGCTTTAAAATCCTGAGTTTTTAAATAATAAAAAGGTGGGGGTTCTCTTTATGTGCCTTTTAGTGTCTGTGCCTTTAGGTTTCATAGTTTCAAGCTTCAGATTGTGAGGTCTTTGGGGGCAGGGACTGTGTTTTCGCTCTGTGCATGTACAGCGCCAAGCACAATGGGGTCCTGGGTAATAGCTAAGTAAGGTACTTCGCTGGCCCCCATCACTGTCGGATCTGAGCACCTCCCAGGCTTTAATGCATTTATCCCAACATCCCGTGAGACAGGGCAGTGCTATTATCCTTCAGATACAGATGGGGAAACTGAGGCGCAGAGAGATTGCGTGACCTGCCCACGGTCACCCAGGGAGTCTGGAGCGGAGCTAGGAATTGACCCTGTGTCTCCCAAATCGAACGTTAACGTCTTTGCTCCTGGATGAGCCTTCCTGTCTGGGATACACTGCTGGTGTTTACGGAATTAAGGTTTGCTCCTTCTCCCCTTGAACTATCCCGCGGCCGTGAAATTTCCCAGGCTACAATCCCTCTCGGCTCCTCTGTCCATTAGTGCTCTGTTGAGTTCGGTGGAGTCAAACCAGAGATGAGTTTTGACCCACTGGATTCTTGCTTATGCTAAGATCCTTCTGATTGCTCTAGCCCCTGAGAATCCTTCCAGTGCAGGGATCCTCCAGCCCCTGCTGTCGGGAGTGGATTGGACTGTGGCTATTCCTTGTTCCCTTGGGCCTGTAGGGGGCAGAGCATGAGTTAGAGCAGCCCCGAGGTTGCTCTCACTGATGCCAGGAGCCCCAGTGTCCAGGGAATGCAAGGGAGTGCATAAAGCCACTTAACCACCCCCACCCTGGGCATTCCCCAAGCAGCAGAGCTGGTTCCCGTCACCCCAGGGTTGGGAGCGGCGTCTCATTGCTCCATTGAGTTGGGCCTGGTTACACTGAGTTCAGCTCTGGAATCTTTGGCCTGTTCTAGCCCCAGGCGTTCCCCCAGAGCTGGGCGCATGCCAATCCGGGGGTCTGGGTCTGGCGCGCCCCCTCCCCCAGTTTCTCTTTCGAACTCAGGGTCCTTGAAATTCAGCAAGGAGACGAAAGCGAAACCAGGGAGTCGGGGGCATATTTGTGGCTGATGAGCTCAGCTTGCGGCCGGCTCTGTGGCTTTAGCTGGCCCAGTGACGCTGGGCTGTGAATGAGCTCGCTGACAGGGCCTGTGAAGCTTCCACTTACTGTAAATGGGGAGAGGAGGAGCGGGGAAGGAGGAAGTTTAGAGGAGAGGAGGCAGGCAGGGGAAGGGGGAGGTGAAGGGGTGAGGAAAAGGAAGTAGGGGGAGGGGAGGGTACACTGGGGGAGGTGCAGGGGAGAGGAAGAGGAAGGAGCGGGGGAGGGAATCCAGGGGTGGAGGAGAGAACACAAGTGATTTTAAAGAGCAGAAGTGGCTCAGTTCCTGTGGACCGCCCGCCCCCCCCCGCCCCGCCGGCGCTGGGGTGGGGGGGCCTGCAGCCAGGCGTCCCTGTGGGAGACGGGGTGGAGCTAGGCCTTGCTTCTTGACCCGAGTGTCCCCATCCCCTCAAACTGGAGACCCCCGCAAATGTGAGCGCCCGCAAACCTCCTGGGTGTTTAAAATCAGAATTCCGCCATAGGCCAGGCCAAACACATGCCCCTTCTACGATCCAGAGCCTGTGGGCGCATCTTCACCAAAGATATCTCAGGGCTTTCCCTTGCTCCGGGCCTCAGCCTGGGTCAGGCCCCAGAGGGCTAGGACATGGTTCCCTGCAAAAGTTTCCTCCCCCAAATTGGGTTGAAATCTTGAAAAACTTCACAAACTGATAATCCAGGTCTGCCCCCCCACTCCCCAGTTCAGGTCAATGGAAATATTTTGGTTTCAATCATTTTGAAATGTTTCATTTTGATTTCATCCCTTATTGGATTGAAAAGCAATTTTTTTCAACTCTAATTCGTGTACATTTTCGAAGAAGAAACCAGAATTTTCCTTGAGAAATTTTTCATGTCGACATGGAACCTTTTGACAACTTCAGAACTTTTTTCAACATTTTTTTTTTAAGTCGAAAACCTCGTTCACCTGTTTCTCTTAGCAGAGATCATTGTCAAAACCAAACCTTTTCTGTGAAAAGTTTTGGTTTTGACTAAGATGTATTTTGTCAGCGAAAAAACGTTCTCCTGAAAAGTTCCCGACTGGCTCTTGTCTCAAGCGATGTTAATATGATGGCCAACATTTTGACTGACACACTGGGGCCAGACCTGGAAACCTCCAGAGTGTAAAAAATAAGCTGCTGTAGCCTGAGCTAGCTTGTGCTGTAATAGACTCATATCCTCTGTGGATCAGGGGCAGACTAGGATCTGTAATAACACGCTGACAAGGGGGATTATTCTATGATTTTGGAAGCTAAGCATGACCAGATCTGATTGGTCCTTGGGATGAGAGACTAGTGGGGGTACATTCCTCCCTGTAGCCTCTTCAGCACCAACACACAACCAGGGCTTCTCTCAGTGCTTGTCCCTTTCCTCATCTGAACAACACCAAAATATAAACGTCCACCTAAGCTTTCTCTTGAGCTTGACTGTTTCTTTTTATAAAACCTCCTCAGTTCCTAACCTTAATTCTCTCTGGGATGCACATGCCTTTTCATTCTCCCATGTTGGAATTAATAGGGCCCATCTGGTCTGGCAGCAAGAGTGAGTCAGCAGAAATAGTGCTGCATTTCTGAGCATGGTCTGTGAGGGTGGTGCGAAGGTGATGACATAGTTCCACCTCTCTGTGCAGGGACATGGCATTGGGGTGACTCAACAAAAGTAGCTCTGCCTCTTGGCATTGGGGTGAATTGGCAGAGATATTTCTCAGCATGGTCCTGGCATCAGGATGTGTCGGCAGAAGTAGCCCTGCATTTCTGCGAAAGGGTCTTGGTACTTGATAGCAGGACATTCAAACCCTTCAATACTCCTGAGCTGGTAATAAAAGGACCCACCTGTTCTGGCTGCCAGGGTGAATCAGGAGAAATAGCTCTACCTTCCATACAGGGTTCCAACCCTTGATGCCCCTGGGCTGTCCAGCTTTCCTTGTGTGCTTTGAAACATAATGCATATTTTTTTCCCCTTTAACAATGCCATACACACACGCACACAATTTGTTATGCAAACCTTAAACCTGGACCATTTGCCTAGAACAGCAAAAAGGCTATTTTATGAATCTGTACTGCCCGGTTCATTTCTGGAGGCTTTTGTGTCTTTGGGGTAAAGGCCATTCAAGGAGCAGCCATAGCAGTGGAGCTGATGTGATGAACCACTGCAGCTGGATAGCTGCAAAGACAGTCCACCAGTAGATCTTCTCTTCTGATCTGCTGACCCTGACAGCTTCCTGCCTGGGCTGCAGGGAGGATGGATGGAGACCCTGTCAAAATTCCCAGCCTGGTCTCATGGCAGCCGTGTTGAGGCTTTAAAAAGCCTGTTGCATCATGGCTGAAATGTAAGATCTGTCCAAGTATGTGTCATAGGTCCCATTCTGCAACAGCCAGCGTGTGACCCTCCGCCTCAGTGGGGATGAACAGCAGAAGCAGGTGTTTGGAGGAGTTGTTGGCCATGGTGGTCTGGAATTTTTATATCTAGGTCTCCAATTCACTGGCAGAGGGCGAGGGAATGAAATTCATCACCATAGATTTTCCGATGAGGAGGGACCATTAGATCATCTAGTCTGCTCTGCTGCATAACACCAGGCCATCCACTGGTGACCTGTGTTGAGCTCCTAGTCAAACTGGAGTCAGATTTCCAAAGATCTGGGCTCCCATTTAGGCACCGGACTAGGTGGCCAGGTTTTCAGCAGAGCTCAGCTCAAATCTCCGCTGAATCTCGGAGGATGAGCTCCCAGGCCACGTGTTGTGCCTTCTGCTCTTTACACAAAACAGACTGTGAAGGAACCGTGTGGGCATAACCAAATAACCTATTGTGTTCACTGCATATATACAAACACGTAAGGCCCAGCTTCGGCCACACTGCTTGCTCTGGCTGGTTTCTGGTGGCTTCTAAAACACGGAACATAGTGTGCACCATCAGAGGGCTCCCTCAGTATTTAAAGGGATACCACCCTATTCCTTTACACCACAGGAAAGTGGGCTTCTTCTGGCAAACTTTTGAAGGGGACAGCAATGCAAGGAGACACGGAAGGTTAAGGATGACTCCCAAGATTATAAGATGGGAAAGCAGGTTCATGAAGCTATTGAGTATTACAGTAACAGCTAGAGATATTGACCAAGATCAGGGTTTCACTGTGGGGGTGTTGTACACACATGAGGCAGCACCTGCCCCAAAGGGTTTATAGTCTAAAGGTGAGAGGGGAAACTGAGGCACGACAAGGCGAAGTGATTTGCCCAGCATCACTTAGTAAGCTAGTGGAAGAGCTGGGAATGGAACGCGTGTTTACTAAGCCCTAGCCTGGTGCCCTATCCACTAGCCCAGACTGCCACTCGAGGGAAGATGGAGCCGGCGTGAGAGAGAAAGTTGGCAGGAAGGGGACAATTGTGGTTAAAGTGTGAAACCGCCATGGGAGAGGGCGTGGCCTGGAGAGGGAGATAGGAAGTCCGGGGCGGGGCTGGGGAGACGCATGTTGTGTAGGGGTTGGGGACACCAGGATAATGGGGCAGATGATCAAGGAAATTGAAGTGCCAAAGACTGAGGTCAAGGTGGAGGGTCTCCTGAGGGATTTGAGGTCGGCAAATGGAAAAGGATACGTCCCCTTGCCACTGTCCATTCTTCAAGTGATGGTGCCCTGTTCTGCATGGTGGTGTCCACGTGGGAAGGTACAGGGTAGAGCTGGCTACGAATTTTCAGTTAAGCTTTTTTTTTTTTGTCGGAAAATGCCAGTCGTAACTTTCCGCGGGAAAGGATCAATACTGACAAATTTCTCAGTTGGAAAAAATGTTGGGGGGAAAAAACGGTTTTGAAATTCTCAAAATGCTTCGAAATGGAAAATTCCATTTTTTTCCAGCTCAAAATGCCTTTTGGTTTCAAAATTTAAGATGATTAGGATTTAAAAAAATTAAATGGAAATGAAACATTTTGAAATCATCACAAGGAACTGTTTCGATTGCCCCGAATGGATTTTTGTATTCAGGTTTTTCAGGAGTTTTGGGATGAGACTTTTTTGTCAAAATGCCAATCCCTCGAAAGTTTTTGCGGGAAAGGGTCAAAACACCTTTTTGTTTTGAAATTTACGAGATGGGGGAAGTTGAAATGAAACATTTCGATCAGCCCGAAGAGAGAAAAGATTTGGAAATTCATTCCATAACATTTCCAAGGTTTTTGACTTTTCACCCAATTCGGGACACGCAAATTGTTTGGAATCTCAATTTTTTTTCACAAGACGGGAAAACCTGTATCCAGTCTAGCTTCGGTTCAGCCTTCAAGCCTTCCAAGAGCAGATCCCCTGGGAGAGTTGGTAGCTCCGACTGGCTACAATGAAGGGCCGAAGCTTAGCTGTTTCAGCAGCACACGTGGGTTTTGCATTCAGAGCACACGCAGGCCAGGAGTCTAAGCCATCTCTTCTGGGAGCAACTAGTAGACACAAATCTCAGGCCAGCTTTGAATGTCTCACGGGTTGCATCTAACCACTGAGACCTCACAGTGCTTTGGAGACACACCTCAGTCTATTTCAAGGCTCAGACTTTTAAGCCACCGGTGTAGCTACACTGGTGCAGCATAGAGGGGCCTTAAAGCGGGTGGAAACAGCCCCCCTGAGAATCTCCCCACAGAGGGGACCAGTGTGGAACTAGTAAGAGTCCTACAGCTACCGTGTTCCCAGCCTCATGGCCAAAACGTACTGCACTACAGCTATTTTCAGCTTCCTAGTGGAGCAGAGGAAGAGTTAGAGCAGCCTCAAGGCTGCTCTAAATGATGCCAGTGGCCAGGCAGAGCCTCAGAATGCAGGGATTGGGAAGGGGTTGATAGCCCCCCTAGCCTTTTCGCTGCCCCCAGGCAGTCCCCGAGGCACAGCTTCTGGAAGGTATTTCGGCACCCAATTCCTATTGATTTCAGTGGAAGTTAGGAGCTCAAATACCTCTGATGGTCTGGGCCCAAGTCTCTGGGAATGAGGATGTTTCTCCTAGAAGATCTGCTCTAGGAATTACTCTGGGGAAGTTTTATGGCCTGTTTTATACAGGAGGTCAGATGAATTCTTCCATCAACCTAGTGCTGTCTACATTAGGAGTTAGGTCAGCTTAACTACGCCATTCAGGGGAGTGGATTTTTCACACGCCTGCGCTATGTAGCTGGGTCGACCTAAGTGTTTAGTGTAGACTAGGCCATAGGCTTGCAGATAGTGAAAACAAAGCATCATATTCATTACACTAAGAACAAATCTAATCCAACATAGAGCTGGAAGCATTCAAGAAACAGGTTTATGCACAGAAACTGCTCATCTCACCCTATCTGTGTTGCTCTGTCTTAAGCGTCTTCTTCATTTGCAAATATTGTGTCATGACCTGGCTGTGTCCGATGTCATCTCCCAGCACCAACCTTTGCTGCTTGGGTGGCTGGAATGGCTTTCGGTGTCCCGCACCTTCTCTGAGGAATCTCCCCCCCCGGAGCCCACCACTTTCTGTCTATGTGGGAAGTTGCTGGGACTCGGGAAGCCAAGCTGAACTCTCTTCAGCCTTGTAGGCTTCCTTCCTCAGAGCTCCACTAACCCTTCTTAAGCCAGGCAAATCTAGCCAGACCTTCTGTCTGACCCTCTGACTTCCTGTCTCCTGGGACTGCCCTGTCACCATTCCCAGATCTCCCTCTCTCGAGATCTGCTCTCCCCTTGACAAACCCTGCACAGAGGCTGCCAAGACAGGGACCGAGCTGAGGGCTCAAGCAGATGAGCCGGCCCATAGCAGGCTCATGTCCTGGGGATTGAATGGTGGGATACGATGCTGCTTTACTGGTGGCCACCAGACCCAGCACAGAGGAGGCACTGGTGAGGAAAAGGCCTGCCGCCCCTAATTCATTACCATGAATATGTAATGCAGCAGCCCCTGGGCCCCCCCGTCAGGGATCAGGGCCCTATGGGGCTGCCACAGGCATGCGGCCATAAAAGGGAAGTCCCTGCCCCAATGAGCTCGCAGATTAAGCATCAACTCCTGTTTCCTTTTCAGTTCCTGTGTCTCAAGAACATCCGCACCTTCCTCTCCACCTGCTGCGATAAGTTCGGCCTGCGCAAGAACGAGCTCTTTGAAGTCTTCGATCTCTTCGACGTGCGGGATTTCGGGAAGGTCAGTCTTTGGTTGGATTATTGATTGGTTTCTATTTGGTGCCCGTCATTGTGGCATCTGGGCGACTCACAGTCTTTAATGCATTTTTCCTCGCAACCCCACTGCATGGCAGGGAAGTGCTAATGTCCTCGTGTTAAGGTGGGGAAACGAGGCACGGGGCGGCTAAATGACTTGCCCACGGCTCCCCAGGGAGTCGGTGGCAGAGCAGGGAACAGCTCCCCAATCTTGTTCTCAACTCTGAGATGGCGTGTGGGGAAACCAAGGCTCAAAGAGGGGAAGTGTCTTGTCGAAGGGCCGCACAGAGCATCAGCCGTAAAGCCAAAAATCCTCATGCCTAGTGTCCCCCTCTAACCACTAAATCACACTCGCTCTCAGAGCTGGTGATGAACCCACAAGACCTGGCTCCCAGTGCTACCCCCCTCCCATAACCACTAGACACCACTCCCCTCCCAGAGCTGGCAATAGAACCCAGGAGTCCTGACTCCCAGCCTCCCTGCTGTAACCACTACACCCCACTGCCTTCCCCTCCCAGAGCTGGAGAAAGAACTCAAGAGCCCTGGCTCCCTGGTGCCCCCGCTCCAAACACTAGCCCCCACCCCTCTCCCAGAGCTGTGGATAGAACCCAGGAGTCCTGACTCCCATCCGCTCCACGCCTTGTTCTAACGTACCCCCACTGCTGTTTAGACAGTGTACAGTATAACCATTGCCCACAGCCGAATAAATGGGCACTTTGTGTGTTTAGTGTGCCATAGTGAGACCCAGTGCCCCATGCTTGCCTCTCCCCCATCCACCCACACGAGAGAAGTGGAACCTGTTTTTGGTTTTTTTCAGTTTCTTTTTACACCTGAGGTTTCTCAAATAGTTTCAGAAAGAGTCAGACTCCTCCCAAACCCTGCTCCCCTGCCCCCTAACCCCAGCCTCAATGAGTCACCGCTAGCACTTAGCAGGTGCCGTAATGAGTGGTTAAATAGCGCGGCTTGAGAAGCCGTGAACCAATTTGGTGAAAAATATCACCATGGATCCAAACAGACCCATTTGCACAAAAAATATTTGTGATTTTTTTGGGGTGACTTTTTGTGTGTGAATATGTTGGTGGAAACTTTAGTGACCAATTGTGCGATAATGCTGAAAATTGTCATGAAAATATTAGGGAAGATTTTCTTGAAAACTTAAGTGGCTTTTGTGTATAAAAACATGAGTGAACTTTTGGGTGGTGATACTGGTGGAAAATTGTGTGGCAGTATTACTGAAAATATTCAGGACACTTTTAGTGATTTTTGGGGTGGGGAGAGATTTGGGAAAATGCACAAAGATTTTGGGGGAAAATATTAAAAATCTTCAAGAAATACTAGTGAGTTAGGGGGACAATATTTGAAAAAAAAAGTGAAAATATTGATGAATTTGGGGGTGAAAACTTTAGGGACATTTTTACCAAAATTATTATTGACTTTTTTTTTAAATAATTGTCCAACTTTTTATTGAATTTTTCCCTTTTCTGAACAAAAGATCTGGAAAAACCCCCAAATGGAGTATTATTGTTTTTAAATCTTGTGATGTGTAAGACAATCTGGTGCTTGTTTTGGAACCTGGCTCCTGATTTTTGAAGGCTTGGGGCTGGCCATACTGAATTTATCAGTGCAGCCAAGGCCATTGCACGGCTGGGACATAGAATCATAGAATATCAGGGTTGGAAGGGACCTCAGGAGGTATCTAGTCCAACCCCCTGCTCAGAGCAGGACCGATTCCCAACTAAATCATCGCAGCCAGGGCTTTGTCAAGCCTGACCGCATTCAAGGAGCCTTCAAGGAAAGCCACTTGCCTCCCCGAGCAGTACGGTCTAGTGGCTAGAGCAGTGGACTAACCCTCACGAGCTGTGGGTTCTATTCCTGACTCTGTTATTGTGAGACCTTGAAGATGCTACAGTTGCTCTGTGCCTCAGTTTCCCCAACTAAAAAATGGAGTAAATGGCTCCCTATTGTAAAGTGCTTTGAGTACGTATTTGTTGGACAATAAATCGGCTCCCTTTAGGGTAGGGGTTCTCACAGCAATTGTTTGGTGGCGTCAGAGTGCGGCCACCAACTCTCACTGGTGGCCGCACTGACACTTTTTCCCCTAAAACACTTAATTAACTTTAGGAAAAACAATTAAATATGCACAGAGTCACCTCCAGATCACTGTCATTTATATTTGTAGGGGTTTTTGGCAGACTCAGTAACAAAGATGATGCTGCCTCCCGCTTTGGCCCCGCATCCAGGGCTTAATGGGTCCTGGGGCTTGCTGTGAAAACTGACCTTTGTATGTTTGTTAACGTCACAGCACACTTAGTAGCTACCTGGGAGGCTAGGAAAAGTGGTAAGTGATATTAACAAACATGCAAGTAGCACTTTTCACAGATCCCTAGTAAGTCTGCTGTGAAAAGTGATACTTGCATGTTTGTTAATATCACTTTCCGCAGCAAGTCCCAGGACCTATTAAGCTCTGGATGGGGTGTGGGGGGATGGAAAGGGGAGGCAGCGGGGGCCCGCAATGCGGGGGATGGATGTGAGGCCAGGAAGGCAGCTGGGTCCGGGGGGGGGGGCGGGGGGAGGAGGGATGATGAGCCCCACTGTCGTGTGGCCAGACCAGGGCCTGGTATCTGCTGCCATGTGGCCAGGGCCGGGGCTTAGTACCCGCAGCCAGAACCTGGAGCTGGGGACAGGAACCGCATGGCCGGAGCCAGGGATCGGAGCCCGCTGCTTTGCAGCTGGAGCTGTGGGTCAGCGCCCGGGGCCAGTGCCTGCTGCTGCAGGGCCAGAGCCTGGAGCTGGAGCCCAGGGGTGCGTGGCTGGAGCCAGGGGTGCGTGGCTGGAGTCTGGGACTGGAGCCGGGGGCCAGTGCTTGCTGCCACCCAGCTGGAAGCAGGGGCAGGAGGCTGGAGCCCCGCAGCTGGAGATCAGGGTTGCGTGGCCAGAGCCGGGGGCAGGGGTCAGTACCCGCTGCCCCACAGTCAGAGCCTGGGGCCCCATTGCCAGGTTCCTGGAGTCCCACCACTGGAGCCTGCCGCCCAGCCCCCGCCCTGCAACGTGGATAAGAACTCACCTTGCTCCTGCACCGTTGTGCCCCACCTCTCTCCAGAGGCCGTGCAGGGCGGCGCATCCAGGAGCAACAAAGGGTGTGTGTGTGATGCCTTGCGCCCCACCCCCCCAGCACCGCCCAGGAGACTGTCGTGGCCGCACGTAAAGCCACTGGTGGCCACATGTGAGAAATGTTTCTTTAGGGAGTGTCCACCTTTCCCCAAGAAGAGCTGGCTCGCTAGCCCTCCTGACCCCACTGGGTATGTCTACTCTGCACACGAAGGCCAGGTCTGTGGGACCCAGGTTTGTGGACTAAGTGTTTCCCAGCCCGAGCTTGACTGTCCACACTGCATCGTAAGCCAGTTGCTGGACCCGGCTCGCACTGCACGACTTGGATCTGTGGCTTGAGCTGCATCCACATTGCAAAATGACAGGGCTTGGACCCAAGTCACCACAGGACTTGGGCTCTGACCCAGCCCCCTAAAAGGGGTCTAGGTGCGGAGTGCTTGCTGACCTGAGTCAGACTGATCTGTGTGTAGACAAAAGGGGGGCTTGGGCTCAAATCTGAATCAGAGCCCAGGCTTAGGGGACGTCTACACTGCGATTATAAAATGCAGGGCGGCAAGGCTCAGAGCCTGGCCCAGCTGACTCGGGCTTGTGGGGCTAGAACTAGCAGTGTAGACGCTCAAGCTGGACCCTGGGCTCCGAGACCCACCCCCAACCCGAGCTCAAACATCTACACTGCAATTTGACAGCCCTGCAATCCCGAGTCAACTGACCTGGGTCGGCCACGGTCGTGCCATGGGTCTTTGACTGCAGTGCAGACATACCAGAATGTACAGTGTAGACAACGTACCCACAGATGCAGAAGAAAAATACCGTCTTTTAAAGGGCTCTTTAATCAATTGAAGAAAGGATCGGCAAGAACCAGCGGCTGGAAGGGAAAAGCCAGACTCATTCAAATTAGAAACAAGGCACCAATTTTAAACAGTGTGTGGGGGGTACTCATTGCCAGAAACTCCCCAGTTAAGTGGTGGATTCTCCATCTCTTGAGGTTTTCAGATACAGCCTTTCTGGAAGATGTTTTAGACAAACGCAAATGGTTGGGCTCAAGCTTCGATCTGATGCTCGAATGGTCTCGTCTGGTCCCAAAATCTGTGGATCTGCGAAGGTCACGTTCTCACTGTACGCGAGACGCGCTTGCTGTGTCTCTGCGGCTCTGGCGCTGCAGCCCGTGTGTGGTTTTTCTTTTAGATCTCGCATCCTGTCGAGGTTGGGCCGCTCGCTCAGTTTCTGTTCTGCTGGGGCGTGGAAGAGGAGCTGGGGCCAGCAGCTTTCTCTGGCTTTCACAGAGCTGAATGGTTGGGTGCGTGTGTCACGTACTGGCCGCGTACTGTGATGCTGCTGCGCGTCATGGGGGATGAGGGCTTCCCGGTGACAGGGGTGGAGGCTCAAAGTTAGACCCCTGGTGCTTCAGATCTGAGACTCGGGGATGGGATGGTGCAATGGTTAGAGCACTCACTGCCGAGCTCAGTGCAAGGCCCTGCTTTGCTACCGGCTTCCTGAGTGGCCTTGGGCAGATCTCTTTGTGCATCTGCTCCTCTAGCTATCAGATGGGGATCATAACACTGCCTTATCTCCCAGGATTGTGTGAGGATAAATACAGATTAAAGAGAGTCAGGTGCTCAGACATTGTGATATTTGGGGCCATAAAAGTCTGATAGTATGAGGCAGTGTGGTCTAGTGGTTAGACCACTGACCTGGGAGACCTGTGTTCTAGTGCTAGCTTTGCCAGTGACTGTGAGCAAATCATGTTGCCTCCCTGTGACTCAGTTTTCCCCTCTGTAAAATGGAGGATAACAAACCTAGCTTCCTTTGCAAAATGCTTTAAGATGAAAACCGCTAGGTGATACTATTATTGCTATAGGTCATCCTCTGATACCTGCGCAGTGGCAGAAATGCCATTTGCTGTTGGCAGTATAGGGCCTATGTGACACACACAGTCGACCCAGTTCTGATTCCATCCAGGAGGGGGTTCGGGTGCTCAGAGTGTGTTACGTGTCCCCCGTTCGGTGCCTGAGCCACAGAGATGGTGGGTTGGTTAGAGCTGCAATGAAGCTGCTTCTGTAGCGGAAGCTGGAGAGACTCATGCTGAAAGCTGTGGAGATCCCCTGGTTCAGTGTCCCCTGGGCTGTCCACTCAGCAAGCTGCCTCCTATTTGCCTGGCATTTCCAACTATGGATCGATGGTCTCCTTACCTATGTGCCGCGGTCTAGCATTTGTTAGTTAGTTTTGACTAATAGCTGCTTCTGGGTTCTCTCCCCAGCTTTGAGAGGGGAGTGCAGGGTTTAGAACAGGGCGGGCTAGGAGTCAGGACTCCTGGGTTCTAAATCCAGTTCTGGGAGGTGAGTGGCCTCAAGTGGTTAGAGCAGGGGGCCTGGGAGTCTGGGTTCTATTCCCATTTTTGCCACTGACTCACCACACGACTTCAAGCACATTGCTTCCCTGCCCCCACCTCCCGTGCCTCAGTTTCCCCCTTTAGACTATGGAGAATTGCCTCTTTGGGATGGAGGATGCCCAGGTCAGCATGTGAGAAATTGCCAGTTGCAATCCCATGCTTGATGTTTGAACTGTCCTGTAATTTCCTTTTTCCGGGGATCTCACCTCTGCCACTGGCCTGCTGGATGAATTTGGGCAAGTCACTGCCTCACCTCCGTGCCTCAGTTTCCCCACCTGTACAGCAGGGGTAGTGATATGGATTCCTTTGAAAAGGGCTTTGAGATCTACAGATGAAAAGTGCTCCAGGAGAACTAGCTGTTACTATTATAGGTCCGGGCTCAGTTTGCTCCATTTTGAGACCTCGGCGACAGTGGAGCTGGCTGCATATCTGTAAGGATACGTGTAGAGAGGAGATTAGAACCTGGTGGGAGTGAGTTTGCTGGGCCTCAGCCCAGATCCTAGCAGGCCGCATCCCAAACCCTCGCAATTGGCACTGATCTTGCCCCACCCCACGCTGGCAGCCTCAGAAGAGAGGTTGAAGCCTGACCTGGGGTCTCTCTCCCATGCACACTGAGAACAGCGGATGCTCCACATTCCCTTACTACAATGATGCTGAGGACAGAGCAGTGCTGAGGAGCCTGTGGTTAGATTCCTTGCTCTGCCACAGCTTCTCTGGGCAAATCTCTGTGCCTCAGTTCCTATCTGTATAATGGTGCCAGCAACCGCACACCATACAACATAAACACTAACCCAGGAACCTATCCTTGCAACAAAGCCCAATGCCAGCTCTGTCCACATATCCATTCAAGTGACACCATCATAGGACCTAATCACATCAGACACACCATCAGGGGCTCGTACACCTGCACATCTACCAACGTGATATATGCCATCATGTGCCAGCAATGCCCCTCTGCCATGTACATTGGCCAAACCGGACAGTCTCTACGCAAAAGAATAAATGGACACAAATCTGACATCAGGAATCATAACATTCAAAAACCAGTGGGAGAACACTTCAACCTCTCTAACCACTCAGTGACAGACTTGAAGGTGGCAATTTTGCAACAAAAAAATTTCAAAAACAGACTCCAAAGAGAAACTGCTGAACTTGAATTAATATGCAAACTAGATACAATTAACTGTGGCCTAAACAAAGACTGGGAATGGTTGGGTCATTACACCAATTGAATCTATTTCCCTATGTTAAGTTCTCCTCACACCTTCTATGGGCCATCTTAATTATCACTTCAAAAAGTTTTTTTCCTCCTGCTAATGATAGCTCATCTCAATTGATTAGACTCTGCCTGTTGGTATGCATACTTCCACCTTTTCATGTTCTCTGTATGTATAAATATCCCCTGTCTGTGTGTTCCATTCTGTGCATCCGAAGAAGTGAGCTGTAGCTCACGAAAGCTCATGCTTAAATAAATTTGTTAGTCTTTAAGGTGCCACAAGTACTCCTGTTTTTTTTGCGGATACAGACTAACACGGCTGCTACTCTGAAACCAGTCAGACTCAGAGTCCATCTAGTCCCGTATTCTGCCTCAGACAGTGGCCAGCACCACACGCTGCAGAGGCTCATGTGGGATAATCTCCCCTCGGGAAAATCTTCTCTTAATCCCCAATAGTGAGGGGTTGTTTTGTGCCCTGATGAGTTTCTCTCTCTTCCAAAACATTTAACATTTGCTGATCTAACTCCCCCTCTGTTTTCTCTAGTTGTCACACTTGATCTCAATGTCCCTTCTGGCTTTATAATCTATGAATCCCTTATTCTGTATCCGTATATTTGCCTCCTGTTCGCTTCAATCTCTCTTCATAGGAGAGTTCTTCCAGGCTCCTGATCATTCCTGTTGCCTGTCCCTGAAGCCCCCCCATCCATGCACTAGGCTTCATGGTCACTGCTAGTAAATCAACCTCCCCGCTGCCTCTCAGTGACTTGTGTGACAGGGACACCCTCCCCGGAGCTGCCTCCCATGAACCCTGCTGAACAGGGAAAAGGGAAAAGCTCCCCCAGCACGCCCGAGAGTGTGTCAAATAGTCTTGGCCAAGAAGGAAGTGGAGAGTTTTGTGCTTCCTCCCAGACAGGCCGGTCTGAGGTGACATAACCTGCACCACAGATCAAATGTCCCAAGAGATCACACAGAGCTTATCTCTGATTGCCCCTTTCTCCTCCCTGCCCTGCCCCCTTTGAGAGGCTTTAAGATGCCTGTGGACCATTGAGTGCCCAATCACACCCCACCCCCTTGCTCCTGGCGTTAATTAGAGTAGGGTGCCACCTTTCTAATGGCTGGTAACTGGACCCCCAAGGCCCCGCCTCTTTCCGCAAAGCCCCTGCTCCACCTTCCCCCCACCCGCGATCAAAAAGCAGGACCTCAGGGCTTGCCAAATGGCACCCGGACACACAAGGGTGAAGCCTGGACTGTCTGGTTGGCAACCCTAGATTGGAGTCAATTGGGGCTTTGGCTCATGAGGCAGCCAACTTGGAGAGTCGTCCGGAGCCACGGTGCGAGTTAGGCCCCACCATACGCACCCCAAATACTCACTTCCCTTCCTCCCCGGCCAGCCCCGACGCTCCAGCTCCGTCTTAGGGAAGAAGGCAGGCGGTCAGTGCTGCAACATTTGCTTGGTAGGATCAGCGCGCTGGGCAACGTCTGCAGGGCTCCCATGTTGCACTGGGATAGTCAGTTTAGCTGCCCTGGCGTGTCCCTTAAGGTCACCTCGGTGTTGCTGGGTCGAGCCTAGAATTATTATTAGTTATCATGATTATGGTCGTGCCTGGGAGCCCCAGTCACGGACCTGCTGTGCTAGGTGCTGCACAAACACAGAGCAAAGAGAAGTTCCTTGTTCCACAGAGCTCACAATTCAAGTAACCCTCAATAGAGCTCTGCCGCTGCGCGTCTGGGCCTGGAGAACTGCCCCAGAGTTTGGGGGCAAGGATGGGAGCATTTCCTGCCACTGAACTGCTGGGTGACCTTGGGCAAGTCACTTCCCCACTCGGGTCTCTATTTCCCCACTCACCCTTTGTCTATTTAAGTTATAAACTCTTCAGGGCAGGGACTGTCTCTTACTGTGACTCTGCAGTGCCCAGCACGGTGAGGTCATGATCTCGGTGGGGGTCCGTGCAGTGCCCAGAACAATTTGGGGGGGGTGGTGATGGAGGGAGAAGGCTGATCTTGCATAGGGATCTGTAGGTGCTACTGTAACACAAATATATAATAACAATAATAAATAACGGTTCCTGAGAAGTGAGTGGGTGTCCCCAGCTGGCCTTTGAGGAGCTCCAGTTTTGGTTTTGTGGTGCTTTCCCCATCACAGCAGCAGGGGGCACTGTGTAAGCAGGAGTTCAATATAGATTTATATTGCCCCTTTCAATCCAAGGGTCACAAAGTCCTTTAAACCACGTGTAGAGAAGAAGCCCAAGAATGTGAATGTCTTGGGTTAGTGGGGAGCACCCAAAGCCCCCAGATAATTGAGGTGCTGTTTGTACGATATATGGTGCCTCAAAGAAGATCTGTGTCCAGGAGGGTTCTCCTTATCTGTCTGCAGAGACAGCTGCTGGGCGGCTATTGTTCTGTGTTTCAGTCCAGATGCAGGGTGTTACAAAGGGGCTTTGTGTGTGAGAGACCCTGTGTCTCTGAGTACATGTTCGTCTCGCTTTCATGGAGACTTTACATTGGTTCTTTCTTGTTCTCTGGAATAAAAGCTCCCTGGACAGAGACATTTCTGTTTTTTGATTTTTGTACTTTGGGAAAGCCACACATTTGAGGATTGAGGTCAGCTGGCCCAACAGGCTTTGGGGCTGGGAAAATCCTGGGAAGATCCCCAGCCTGCTGCTCATTTTAACCCAGGGCACGGAAACCCCTGGGGTTTAGCACCAAGGGGCCATATTTGCAACAGTGCTGAGCATTCAGCAGCTCCCCTGGGAGTGGGAGTCTCCATTGTGCTCGGTGGGTGGGGGATTACTCTCCATTGCTCTCAGTTTAACGTTCTCAAGGTGCAATGCTGCATTCCCAGAGCCTTGGGGAGTTCCGATCCGGGTTCTGTGGGTCCAGTTCACCCTCACTACGGTTCTGTTGCCACCCCTGCAGTTGTCCATCTTGTCCACTAATGTAATATGCTCCTCTCTCCCCTCCCAGGTGATCGAGACCTTGTCGATTCTCTCATGGACTCAGATAGCTCAGTCCAAAGGGATCATGTAAGTAAGGTTGGCAACGCACCCCGGTTGAGTGCTACAGCAAGGAATTTGAATATGCATATGTGGGGTGGCTTCATTTCTCTTTGGAATGTGTTGGTAGATGGGATAATAAGCCTGGTAGTTCATTAATATCACGTGGCCTCTCCTTGCTGAGAAGGATCCTAGTTTATGGCCCTAATCAGGCAGCCTTCATGGGTCTAGAATCCAGGACCCAGGGATCCAGAGTCCCACACTGGGTGATATCGAGGGTAGGAATTTTCCAATAAATCATTTTTTCATCGGAAAATGCTGATTCATTGACTCCAAAACTGGCTGTGAAAGTCGGCCCAATTCTTCCTGACTCGGAAGAAAGTTTTGAGATGGTCAGAATGTGTCGTTTGGACATTTTCAAAATGGAAAAATCCCAGTTCTCCAGTTGGAAACAACTTTTCATTGGGAGATTGAAGCTAATTAGACAGGTTTTAAAAAAAAGGTTTTAATTGGCTGGTCTAAACAAAACATTTGAAATGATTGAAATGAAACATTCCAATGCACCTGAAATGAAAAAAAAAATTACTTTTCTCAATGCAGGTCTAGTTTCAAGATTGCAGCTTTTTGTCCCCAATTCGATATGGAAAAATTTTTCAACTCTAATATTTACAGGACAGGAAAACTGTTCCCCATCAAACCATATCTGAGGGCCTAGTCCTGCCTCCCAGCCCTTCCCCTCAATTAGAAGTTATCAGCTGTGGTGGTCACATGGTTAGTAAATGGCCATCTTGGTTGACCATGACATCGGTGGATGTTTGCCCACAGACAGCCTCTTGAGTGACCCCTTCTGGCTGAACAGCTCCATGACAGGGGCAGGGATGCGGGCAGCCCTGTGCCGCTGGGACATGGGGCAGCGAGGGTAAAATGGGTCAGAGAGGAGAGGAGACATTCGTGAACGAGGCTTGCCCGCGTTATAACCTGATCACGAGCCGGCTCCGTCCTCTTTCAGGCCCTTCCCCACCGAGGACAGCGTCGCGGACAACGACATTTACGGTGACCTTTCGGATCAGATTGAGTAAGTGCCCTCTGCGTCTCCACCAAAAGCCACAGGGGGTGACCTGGAGAGAGCATTGGCTTGGCACTCAAAAGGGTCCTGTTCCCTGCTTTTCCACTGGGCGACTCTGCCTCTGGAAAATGGAGACTACGCTCTTGGCTTTGTCTTGCCTGTTTGTATTGCAAACTCTTCGGGGCGGGGACTCTCTCATTATGTGTCTGTGCAGTGTCCAACACGGTGCTTAGTTTGTCATGAAAAAGGTGCCGGGGCTCAAGTAATTTTTTTACATTCATAACTGATGTGGCAAGTCTGGCTCTGAACTGCCGGGCCCGGAGGCGCCGGGGCTCTGAACTGCCGGGCCCGGAGGCGCCGGGGCTCTGAACTGCCGGGCCCGGAGGTGCCGGGGCTCTGAACTGCCGGGCCCGGAGGCGCCGGGGCTCTGCACTGCCGGGCCCGGAGGCGCCGGGCTCTGCACTGCGGGCCCGGAGGTGCCGGGCTCTGAACTGCCGGGCCCGGGCGCCGGGGCTCTGAACTGCCGGGCCCGGAGGCGCCGGGCTCTGAACTGCCGGGCCCGGAGGCGCCGGGCTCTGAACTGCCGGGCCCGAGGCGCCGGGCTCTGCACTGCCGGGCCCGGAGGCGCCGGGCTCTGCACTGCCGGGCCCAGGCGCCGGGCTCTGCACTGCCGGGCCCGGAGGCGCCGGGCTCTGCACTGCCGGGCCCGGAGGCGCCGGGCTCTGCACTGCCGGGCCCAGAGGCGCCGGGGCTCTGCACTGCCGGGCCCAGAGGCGCCGGGGCTCTGCACTGCCGGGCCCAGAGGCGCCGGGGCTCAGCCCTGGCACAAATTAAACACTGGCCTAGCACAAGGGGGACCCCAATCTTGGTTGGGGTCTGTGCAGTGCCTGGAATAATGAGGGCCCTGATCTCGCTTGGAGTCTGTGAGGTGTCTGGCACAATAAGGGCTCCCATCTTTTCTGTGCAGTGCCCAAGACAACAGGGCTGAGGGGTGGGGTGCAGGAGAGGGAGTGGACTCTGGCTGGGAGTGTGGGCCTGGGGGGGGGGGGGGGGATGGGGGGTTGGTGCAGGGGGGGGTGGGGGGGGGGGGGGGGGGGGAGGGAGGCAGGGGAGGGTGGGGTGGGGGGGGAGGGGTGCTCACAGCTCACCTCAGCAGAAGCGGGAGCGTGTCCGGTCCCTGGAGGAGGGAGGGGGCAGCCCAGGCAGCTCTGCAGCCTGCTGCCCCAGCCCTGCCACAGCAGCTCCCACACCATTTCCACCCAATGGGAGCTGGGGAGCCAGCGCTGGAGCGGGACACTGGGGTGGAGGCCCCGCCCCCCCCTCATCCAGGGGCCGGGGAGGGGGGCAAGGGCCCTAGCCAGTCCTGCCAGACTTTGCCTTTTAACGGCGTGGTGAGTGGTGCTCAGTCACTTCGAGTCCTTTTTGTGTCCTGTCAAAATCCAGACACCTGGCAACCCTAGCAACCTCTGGCACAATGGGAGCGCTGTTCTTAGTCCAGGTTAGTGCAGCGCCTGGCACAGTGGGGGCCTTGATCTCAGTTGGGGTCTGTGCAGATATTAATCAGAAGGTGTTGAGGAACCCTTGGGGGAACTCATCACTTCTGAGAATCAGACCACTTATTTAGGTGCCTAAATATTGAATTTTGGCCCTTGAGTTTGAACATCTGGACTGTTCTGCAAGATAAGGGGTCAGACCCGGTCCAGGGCACTGAGCTTCCTTCTTGCTCTCAACTCCCCAGTGACACGGTGGAGGAAGATGATGACCTGTACGACTGCGTGGAGAATGAGGAGGCGGAAGGAGATGAAATCTACGAAGACCTGATGAGGTCGGAGCCAGTTGTCATGCCAGTAAGTAACAGGAAGGATGCGTTGCTGAGTCCCTGCTGCTGGAGTGGGCTATACCCTGAAGGTGGCTCGAGGTATTCAGCATGTGGAGATATCCTAGGACTCCTGGGTTCCATTCTCGGGGGAGGGGACTGTGAGCTAATGGTCAAAGCCAGGGGCTGGGAGTCAGGACTCCTGAGTTCTGTTCCCAGCTCTGGTAGAGGAGTAAGATGTAGAGGGCGGAGGAGGGCAGTCAGGACTCCTGGAAGGGGAGTGGGGTCCAGGGGTAGAGCAGAGAGGAGAGGGAGTCAGCACTCCTGGGCTTTGTTCCCAGCTTGGGAAGAGAGCTGGAGTCTAGTGGTTAGAGTAGAGGGGGCTTTGAGTCTGGGCCCCTGGGTTCGATTACTAGCTTGGGGAGGGTGGTGGGGTCTCCAGCTGGGCGTATGGCCCCCGGGGTTAAGGTTACTGGATGTCAAGAATCTGCACTGTGTCTTCTTGCAGCAGAAGATGACAGAGCTGGATAAGCGGAACTGCTGCCTTCAAGAAATCAGACAGACGGAGGAGAAATACACAGACACACTAGAATCCATCTACCAGGTATGGCAGGTGGGCGGCCCACCAGTCCTGCCATCTCTGCTGGACACTCGGCCAGCTGGGGGTGCGGACCGTTCCCCTGGTGACATAGGTAGAGGTATGACATGGTGAAAACAAGGGGCTCATCTCAGTTTGGCTTCCCCTGCCCCCTTAATGGGAGGGCTGCGTGGGCGGCCGGAGCTGGGAGGACACCCTTGAAAAGGCCAGGTTGGCACGAAAGAGGGTCAGAGCCAATGGAGGCATGAGGCCAAAGGTTGCGGTGGTGCTACTTGGGGTGGAGGCAGTGACTACAGAGTGTATAGCCCTTTAGTGGCTGCACCATATGTAGCCATATAAAAGATTCTACGACCAGCTTTTAGCTCCAGACGCGGCAGATTCAGTCCACACAGACACCCGCCCCACCATGGGGGATGAGTCCGCTAGTTCTCACCATACCTAAGGAGAAGAGGAGCTTCACCCAGAGCCGGTAGAAAAATGCCGGGGGTTCTGCAAAACATTTAATTGAGAACACAGTTTTCAGTGACCAATTTTGATTTTTTCATCAAAAACCTGACATGTTTTTGACGAAAAAATGAAAAGAAAAGAAACCACCTCAAAGAGTTTTGGTCCAAAGCTGGACGTTTTTCAGTTTTCTGACCCAAAAAAGAAAAATCGAAAATGTTGGAGGAAGGCAGACGCTTTCCGTGAAAATGTCAACGCTCCAATTTTCCATCCAAAAAATGTCAACAGAAAAATGTGGACCAACCTTTAACTCCTGAATCACTTTAACCGTCAAGCTTAGAGACATAGAATGATAGATTCCAAGCCTACAAAGGCCCATGGTGATCATCTAGTCTGACCTCCTTGATGTTGCAGGCCAAAGAGATCTACCTAGAGTAGATCTTTTACAAAAACATCCAATTTTGATTTGAAAAGTGATGGGAGAATCCACCACAACCCTTGGCCAGTTGTTTCAATGGTTAATTACCCTCCCTGTTAAAAGTTTACGCCTTGTTTCCGGTCTGAATTTGTTTAGCTTCAACTTCCAGCCGTTGGATCACGTTAGACCTTTCTCTGCTAGACAGAACAGCCCGTTCTCTACTATTTGTTTCCCATGTCAGTACTTATTGGCCATAATCACATCACCCCTTAACTTTCTCTTTGTTGAGCTGAATAGATTGAGCTCACTTTAACTTTGGATTGAACGAAGCTTTAACTCCTGGACCACTTTAACCTTCAGCCTTTAGCGTACACATTTGACCTTGAACCCCTGAATCACAGAGGCACATGCTTTACTCTCTCCAGGAAGGTGGCCCCTTTAAATGACAATGCTGTTTCCTTGCCCACTATCCCATCTGCAGTCCCAGCAACCCCTGCCCCCTTAGGTCTGTTCCATGAAAGTCCAGCCAGGGTTTGTCTGTGGAATCCGGCCCCTGAGCCGTGGGATTCAGACAGGTCTGCCCTGCGTGACGACTCCCCGTTGTGTGTTTGCAGCACTTTATGAAGCCCCTGCAGAGATTTCTAAGGCCCGAGGACATGGAGAACATTTTCATCAACATCGAGGTAAGTTGCTCTCTTCTTCATATACCTCTCCTGACGCGAACTAAGCTCCGGCCTGGAAACCCAGGCTAAATACCACCCATCAATGCACCTTCCCTGTTTAGGGACTGTGAGACTCAGAAGTTCAGTGTGTGCTACATATCCCCCCATTCCAGTGGCTGTTCCACAAAGTGGATAACAACCTGCTACTGCTAGCAGCGGATAGAGTTGCTCCTTTATCTCAAAAGGCAGCAGCCTGTGTTGAAGGCCCTGGATCCAAATTTCACTGGCAATCCATGCAGGGGTAGTTATGAATGTCACCCTATCTCCTGCAGTAGGTCATGGGTAGGTTTCTAGAACTGAAAGGCTCTGGTAGGGGAGTGTGGCCTGCTGGTTAGGACGAACTAGCTTAGTAGTCAGAACTCCTGGGTTCTATTCCTGGCTCTTGGAAGGAGTCTGGTCTAGGGGTTAGATCAAGAGGGATTGTTAGTCAGGACTCCTGGGTTCTATTTCTGGATAGGAGTGAGACCTGGTTGTTAGAACAAGGGGATCTCATTAACACCACCTGAAGAGTCCCGCTGGTGATCTGGCCCCACTGATATTTTTGTTGTGTGTGTGAACAGCACCCAGTACAATGGGTTCCTGCTCCATAAATGGGGACTGGGCAAATTTCACATCAGGTGTTAGCTCAGGAAGCACATGTCCCGGGCGGTTCCACAGTCTAATCCTGGGGTCTAGATCTAAGTCTGCCTCCCCTGGGACTCCAGCATGGGACTTGTGGTGCACATGATGTTTCTGTACAGCTCATAGCTGGTGACTGAGCTAGTTGTGGCAGGCTGAGTTGCTCTGAGCTGATTTTCCCCCACCTCCCCCCCAACACGCTCCTAGGACCTCGTGAAGGTGCATCGATTCTTCTTGGATGACCTGAAGAACGTCCTGTCCTTCAGCAATGCCCAGAACCTCTACCAGGTCTTTATCAAGTACAAGGAAAGGTGAGGCTTGTCCAGAAAGGTGAGGGTGGGGAGAAGAACCCCTGGGGAGGGGTGGAGGAGCTTCCCCGAGTGGGGTCACTTGGGCATGCTCTGAAGCCACATGTTCTTCCGCGTCCCCCTTGACCCAGACCGTCTTGTTGGGGCGAGGGTCGGTTCCCCTTTCTCCTTCCTGC
The DNA here is from genome assembly GCF_016161935.1 of Mauremys reevesii. NCBI lineage: Eukaryota > Metazoa > Chordata > Testudines > Geoemydidae > Mauremys > Mauremys reevesii. The sequence goes on along the minus strand of NC_052647.1, from coordinate 8,778,654 downwards.
CCCGAGAGCTCAGTGTCTAGAAGAATCCGTGGAGATGCCCCCTTCTCACCACCGCCCCCTCCCCACTTCTGTATTCCCTGCCCTCATGGTTCCCCTTGCTGAGCAAGAAAGCTAAGACCATCTCGTGGGAGCTCTCTTTGCACTCGGAGAGCAGAGGTGGGACCAGGGAGTCAGGGCACAGCTGGTCCCTGTGTCCCCCACTATTCGTTCCCAGGATACAGGGCTCCCAGCACCTCCTTCCTGAGTTCCCACCTTTCTTTCTTTCTTTCTTTCTTTCTTTCTCCTTCCCCTTGGCTGTGGGTGGAGACAGGAAGAAGACAAGTGAAGGGTTCTTTCCAGACTTGGCCAGGGCCACATTCCAGCTCTCTCTCCCCTCCCCCGGCTCACGGCCATACTCCCCTTTGCCCTCCCAGGTTCCTGCTCTATGGCAGATACTGCAGTCAGGTGGAAGCCGCCAGCCGGTGTCTGGACCAAGTGGCTGGTGCCAGCATGGACGTGAGGATGAAGCTGGAGGTCAGGGCCATGGTTCTGTATCATCCTAGCCACTCCCCATCCATCCTCTAACTATAGCCCCACCCCCACACCCCACACGGGAACCCCCTAAGCTGGAATAGGCTGGGAATATCAGAGGACATGACAGATGTGCCAGGGACAGGGGGGTTCGGAGGTCTGGCGGGAGGTGTTATGGGGCCAGGAGGCTCAGAGGGCACGTCACGAGGTGCCATGGGGTCAGGGGGTTCAGAAGGCACAGCAGGAGGTGCAGGGTCGGGGGGGCAGAGGGCGCGGCAGGAGGTGCAGGGCTGGGGGGCTCAGAGGGCGCGGCAGGAGGTGTGGGGTCGGGGGGGTCAGAGGACGCGGCCGCTGGTGCCGGGTGGGGGGCTCAGAGGGCGCGGCAGAAGGTGCAGGGGGGGGGGCTCAGAGGGCACGGCAGGAGGTGCGGGGTCGAGGGGCTCAGAGGGCGCGGCAGGAGGTGCAGGGTCGGGGGGCTCAGAGGGCGCGGCAGCAGGTGCAGGGTCGGGGGGCTCAGAGGGCACGGTAGAAGGTGCAGAGTCAGGGGCCTCAGAGGGCGCGGCAGGAGGTGCAGCGTCGAGGGGCTCAGAGGGCGCGGCAGGAGGTGTGGGGTCGGGGGGCTCAGAGGGCATGGCAGCAGGTGCAGGGGCGGCGGGCTCAGTGGGCGCGGCCGCAGGTGCTGGGTCGGGGGCTCAGAGGGCGCGGCAGCAGGTGCAGGGTCGGGGGCTCAGAGGGCACGGCAGGAGGTGCAGGGTCGGGGGGCTCAGAGGGCGCGGCAGGAGGTGCCGTGGGTTCGGGCGCTCAGAGGTCACGGCAGCAGGTGCAGGGTCGAGGGGCTCAGAGGACATGGCAGGAGGTGCGGGGTCGGGGGGCTCAGAGGGCGCAGCAGCAGGTGCAGGGTCGGAGGGCTCAGAGGGCGCGGCAGCAGGTGCAGGGTCGGGGGGCTCAGAGGGCGCGGCAGGAGGTGCGGGGTCGGGGGGCTCAGAGGGCACGGCAGGAGGTGCGGGGTCGGAGGGCTCAGAGGACATGGCAGGAGGTGTCCTGGGGTCGCGGGCTCAGAGGGCACGCCAGGAGCCGCGGGGTCGGGGGGCTCAGAGGGCGCGGCAGCAGGTGCAGGGTCGGAGGGCTCAGAGGGCGCGGCAGGAGGTGTCCTGGGGTGGGGGGGCTCAGAGGGCGCGGCAGCAGGCGCGGGGTTGGGGGCTCAGAGGGCGCGGCAGCAGGCGCGGGGTTGGGGGCTCAGAGGGCGCGGCAGCAGGCGCGGGGTCGGGGGGCTCAGAGGGCGCGGCAGGAGGTTCCGTGGGGTCACGGGGTGGATGGGTTCCAGAGTCCTGGCTCATGCAGGAGCTAGCTGGGGCACCATGAGGGTCCCATCACATAGGACTGGCCCTAGTCCTTGTGGGTCCTTCTGGCCAGGCCCTCAGCACACTGAGCATCTCCCCCTGCCAACGCTGTCCTGTCCTGCAATCCTGTTGTGTAGGAATGCTCCCAGCGAGCCAACAATGGGCGCTTCACCCTGCGTGACCTGCTGATGGTGCCCATGCAACGGGTGCTGAAATACCATCTGCTCCTGCAGGTACGGCCCCTCAGCTGTAAGCTGGGGGTGGGCACGAAGGACCCTGGTCAATGGGGGGTGGTCTATGCAGAAGGGTCATGGATTGGGAGTCAGGACAGCTGGGTTCTATTTTCAGCTCAGGGAGGGGAGTGGGGTCTTGTGGGCTAAAGGAGGGGGTAGGCTGGGGATCAAGACTTCTGGGTTCTCCTCCTGGCTGTGCCATTGGCCTGCTGTGTGACCATGGGCAAGTCCTTTCCCCTCTCCGTGCCTCAGTTTCCCTCTATAAAATAGGCAGAACAATGACCACCATGGGAAAAAAACAAAACCTGTAGGTGTTCGGCATGATATAATCCCCCTCAGTACCAGCTGGGACTGGCCAGCTCTTCCATCGAAGCCTGGGGTCAGCTTCAGACTAGAAAGTCTGCTCTTCGGGGCAGGAGCCATCTTTATGTTCTCTTTGTTTGTACAGGACGTATGTCCCGGGCCATAACTGGAGCACCTAGGTGCTACCGTAATATACCTAATAAATAACGTACAGCACCCAGCACTATATGGGCTCCTGGTTCTGCCCCATGATGCTTCGCTCTGGGGAGCTGGGGAACCCTGGCACCCTCTGCTGGAGGAGCCAGAAATGCCTTTGAGTCGGTCGAATGCATCCCGGTTTCTTTCCTCTCTCCAGGAGCTGGTGAAACATACGGTGGAGCCGTCAGAAAAGGAGAACTTGCGGCTGGCGCTGGATGCCATGCGGGTGAGGCCGGCTCTGCGTCTCCCGGGTGCTGTCAACTTTCGGGACAGTCGTGAGGGTCTCTCAGTGTTTTGGTTGCCAGACTTGGGCTGGTGCAAAACACTCCGGGGCCTGGCGGGTGGTTGTGTGCATCAGAGGGACTTATGCTTGGGAGGTGAGGGTAGGAAAGTTTAAGGCTGGGTGGAAGAGGGACTTTCCTCCCCCGGGGAAATTCTGACATTGCGAGTGAGGGGGAGGGGGATGGGGACCATCATCCTGAGGCTGAAATTTTCCTCAGAATGGAAATTCTGAAAAATGTTGATTCCAAAACATCTCAATGACTCGAGGGCTTGTGGAGACGTGGAAATGGACCGAAATAGCTATTCTGGAATAATTACCTAATAACAAAGCCAAGTAGCTAGTCTAGGATAATTATTTGAAAATGAGTAATAATAATAAAATCTATCCCAGAATAATTATAACAATAAAATAACCATAGTAATGAAAATAATAATTATAAGTAGCTACTCTGGAATAATTATTAAATAAATGACATTATAGTAATAATTATAAATACCTCTTCTGGAATAATTATAAAATATAATAAATAATTAGTAACAAATGTAATAGTTATTAATAATAATTTCACTATTCCGGAATCGTTCTTTTTGTATAAGTCCCATTGTGGACACTCTTATTCTGGAAGACAAATGCCTTTTCCAATTTAGCTTAATGCCCTTTGGAAGCGGGTTTATTCTGGAATAGCTACGTCAGAAAATGTTTAAGTGTAGACACACTATAATATAATATAATAATTAATAGAGGGGCACCGGAACAGGTGGGACCAGGGGGTTGTGGCCCCCCCCACTTTTCACTGGCCGTTAGGGCAAGTGATGGGAGGGGGCGGAGGGGAGTGAGCGGGGGCAGGGTCATTTGGGCGATGCGGAAGCGGGGGCTCTGGGGAAGAGGCGTGGTGGGGACTTGGGGAAAAGGGGAAGTGAGGGCAGGGCTTGGGGGGTGAGACCTGATCAGAGTCAAAATCCAGTGACTTAGACAAGTGGACTAGTGCAGCAGTTCTCAACCTTTCTTTTTCTGAGCCCCACCCCCCAACATGCTAGAAAAACTCCGGGGCCCAGCCGGGGGCAGGGGGGCCTCCGGGCATAGGGGTAGTTTGACTTCTATGTGGGGGGACAAGGGCTGGCAGGGCTCGGGCCAGCTCTGCACAGCGGGGTCCAGGGAGGGAGCCCCCCACCCCGACTCACCTCATCAGGTCACCCACCTGTCTGGGGCTGGAGCCGGTGGCTGCTCCCCGAGGGCTCTGCCTGGGCAGCTCTGACTGGCTGCGTGATTAGTCAAAGGGGGCTGGGAGCTGAGGAGCAGACGCAACCCCAAGCGCCAGGGGCGGATGGGAGAATGCCACAGCTGCCCACTCCATGGCACCACCAGCCAGAGGAGCAGCTGCCCCGCGCTGCCTGGCTCTGCCTTCCTGCCCAGCATCTGGCCAGAGGGTGGGGCCTGAGGGGGGCTGAGGGAGAGGAGGAGGTGGGGGGGTGAAGCTGCCCCCAGGACTACCCCACTCTGGGTAAGGTACTGCAGTTTGGGAGGCAACACCCTTGTGTCCCCTCAATGCTTCAGCCCCGCGGGGGGCGCCGGGCCTTGGGGCACTGGATTTCAGTGGCGGGGCTCTGCGGCCGCCCTGAAAGGGCTTGTGGACCCCCAGGGGGCTGCGGACCCCCGGTTGAGAACCACTGGTCTAGCGAATGGCTAGTGAAAACAGGACTGATTTGTTGATTGGAGGGTATTTACTTGGTGTATGCGACGGGTGATGTTCACAGGTTTTGAATCCGCTGTCAGTACCATTGTCTGAGCACCTCATAATTATCCCTAAGTGTGAACATTTAAACCAATAAAAATAGGGAAAAAAATGCTTAAAACCCAGAAGTTCGCGCAACGGTGAAAATTTAAAGCTACAAACATTAAATAAACTTTGATAGTCTCAGTTAAAATTCAAAAAAAATCTGCTAAGCCTAAATAAATACACTAGAATAAATATAATGTAACAAATATATGTTGCTTTTGGCGCCGTGAGCTGGGGAGTGGAGGAGCTAGTGCTGGTGCTGAAAGGTTGGGGTCTTGTCGGGTGGGGAGGCTGGTGCTGAGGGGAGTGGTGGGGGGTTTGTGGGCTGGGGGCTGTGGAGTTGGGGGGCTTGTAGGGTGGGGAAGCTGTGGCTGGAGAGGGCAGTCGGGAGGGGTGCTACTGGGATGCTGGACTGGGGCTATTCAGTACACCCCATTGGGTGGCGGTGGGGCAGAGCAGTAATGGAGGGGTCTGCCGCCCCCTTTGCCAGCAAGGGATGTCACTCTGCCCCAAGGAAAGCCCCCTTTTTAATGGGCAGACATCAGATGGCCGTGCCCCCAGCAGAGAATGCCCCTGAAGGGAAAACCCAGCCATGGATCACACCCCCAGGCACAGCTGGTTCTGACCAAGGGCTCGTTGTGTCCCCCCACCCTCCATCCCTTAGGACCTGGCACAGTGCGTGAACGAGATCAAGAGAGACAATGAGACCCTGAAACAGATCACCAACTTCCAGCTCTCCATAGAGAAACTGGTGAGTCCCTGGGCCACAGCTACTGCCTTTGCTGCTTCCGTCGGTTTCTTCCTTTCTTTTTCCCTTTGTCCTTGTCTGTTTATTCCTTCCTTCATTCCTTCGTTCATTTTTCCTCTTTCATTTGTTTATTCCTTCATTTATTTCTTCCTGCATTCATTCATTCATTCATTCTTCCTCCACCATGGTTCACATTCGCTCCTTTATCCATTTGTTCCTTTATTTGTTCATTCTTCCTCTTTCATTCATTCCTTTATTCAGGGTTTTGGAGCGGAGCCCAGAGCTGGAGCGCAGAGCAGCTCCGGAGCAGTGGAGCTGCAGGTTTCTGCCTGGAGCTGGAGCGGAGCTGGAGCACAGCTCCAAAGCCCTGCCTTTATTCGTTCATTCTTCCTCTTTCAGTCTTGCGTTTGTTCACGCCTGTATTTATTCATTCCTTTACTTGTTTGTTCATTTCTCCTCTCTCATCCTTTTGTTCACTCCTTTATTTGTTTTTTCCTTCAATCATTCCTCCTCTTTTTCTTTTTTTTGTTCTTTAATTCATTTTCTTTTATTCATTTGTTCTTTTTTCATTCATTCACCTGTTGTTGGTTGGTTCTTTCATTCATTCATTCGTTTTTCCTCTTTCATTCTTTTTATTTGTTCTTTCATTTTTTTTCATTGTTTTACTCTTTTCCTTTCATTTTTTTGTTCATTTCTTTTCATTTGTGCGTTCTCTTTAATGAACTAATTATATCAAACGAGTGAAATTATTTTTTGAAATTATTTTTTTCCCAGCCGACTGTATCACTTTTCTCCTTTCCCCTGGAATATGTACACCTCTACCCCGATATAACACGAATTCGGATATAACGCGGTAAAGCAGTGCTCCGGGGAGGGGGGGGCTGCGTGCTCTGGCGGATCAAAGCAAGTTCGATATAACGGGGTTTCACCTATAACGCAGTAAGATTTTTTTGGCTCCCGAGGACAGTGTTATGTCGGGGTAGAGGTGTATATACAACACAAACCTGAGTGTGTGTTATACTGGGCTGGCTCCAGGCACCAGCGCAGCAAACAGGTGCTTGGGGTGGCCAACGGAGAGGGGCGGCACGTCCGGCTCTTTGGCGGCAATTCAGCGGCGGGTCCCTCAGTCCCTCTCAGAGGGAAGGACGTGTCACCGAATTGCCGCCGAAGAACGAAGTGGCGGCAGTAGAGCTGCCGCCGATCGCGGCTAATTTTTTTTTCCCCCTGCTGGTTGGGGCGGCAAAAACGCTGGAGCCGGCCCTGGTTTTATACACACCCAACAGCTTCCTGGCCATTGTTAGAGCTGCCTCTTTCTAGACCAGTTCCCTTTCCCCGCTCCTACTGGTCGCTGTGGTATTTCTAGAGCAGACAGTGCCAGCATTATCGCTACCACCCTTTGTTCAGCTCCAGGAAGCTTGTGCAGCCTAATATCTAATATGGCCTCCCATGGAGTGAACCCAGGACCAAGCACAGAGGTTTTCCCTCTTTAGCTATAAGAGTCACTCCATCATCCAGTAGCAGTCATAGACTCTTACCGTCTTCAGGCCAGCCGCTAGGGAGGTATATGGCATCTCTTCAGCCTGCTGCTTCCATACATCTCAGACTGAATTCCTGTAAGAGGGTTTGGTTTTCTGTCCCCCTTCTCCTCTTAGTCACAGTCCCTGGCTCAGTACGGGAGGCCGAAGATTGACGGGGAGCTAAAGGTCATCAGCTCTGAGAAACGCTCCAAGATGGACAGGTGAGCGCAGGCAGAGAGCTGAGCTGCATGGCTTTGAGTGGCAGCAGCGCTGCCTAGTGGACAGAGCACTGGACTGGGACTCAGGAGACCTAGGTTCTACTATCACTGGCCTGCTGGGTGATCTTGGGCACGTCACTTAGCTGGGAATGGGGGCTGAATCGATGCTGGAGGGCTTCCCCATGCAATACAGATATGATCAATAACCCCCCTAGGTCAGTGGTCTCCAACCTTTTCCGTCTGGCAGGCACCAGACAACGAGCCACGGACGACTGTGACGGCGGACGAGCATCCGCCGAAATTCCGCCGACAAGCGGCAATGTCAATAGAAAATCGGCAGCATTTCGGCGGCGACGCCTCTGGATGACGCAGCTTGTTGGCGGCATTTCGGTGGATGCTCGTCCGCCGGCCAGTACGCGGGCGCACTTAGACGCCCTGGCGGCACCGCGTCGGGGACACCTGCCCTAGGCGATGGAAGGTTTGCCATCCTGATTTAAGGTCGTACAAGTAGTTTACAAACTCTTTTACCTCCTTGGGCCGTGGGGCCAACGCCAGGGCTAATCCCATTGCTCTTAGGCTGCTGACTTTCACCAGAAGGGACCATAATGCATCTGATCACATAACAAGTGTCTGGGACAGCGGTTCCCGGGGCGGGGCCCATGGCAGCTGTCTCTGCCACCGACAGAACCAACCCGGGGCTCCAGCGCGCAAGATGCTAGAGCTCTGAGCCCCCATTCAGTAACCCATTTAAGCACATGCTGAGCTTTAAGTCCCAGCGACTGCTTAGAAGTCAGCACATGCTTCCGGCCTCTGTTCAGGACCCCACCCCTATTCAGGAAGGGCACTTAGGCACGTGTTTAAGTGGTGTCCTGAACTGGGGTGTTAGCACCAGCGTTTTCAAGGTATAATGTGTCTCTGTCGTGTGTTATTGGCGGGCTTGGTTGGATTCTTTTCCATTTCAACAACAACAACAACAACAAAAGCTTTTCATTGAAAACAAACGCGGTGGTGGGGAAATGCCCTGGCTGGACATAATGATTCCTATCCAAATGAATATTTTTCAGAAATAATTTGTATCGACAATTTAAACTGAAAAAACCAGGTTTGGGTTGGTTGGGTTTTTGGTCCACATTTTTTTTTGGGCGGGGAGGCAGGGAAATTTTGATAAACCCCAAATTGATTTTTTTGTGGGGGGAGGAAATTTCCTGCAAATAAAACAAAATAAAAATAATTTGCGGTCTTGAACCGCCTCCCTTCTGCCTATTTCAAGATCAAGCTCTGGGGCGGCTGGGGGAATCTAGAGCAGATACGGTCCTTAGTAGTGTCATCCTGAGGTCCAGAGAATAGCAAAGGATGGAGAACGTGTCTCAGGGGCCTGGCCCTTAGAGATCAGCCAGTGTTTCAGTGCAGACTCTCACCGGAGGGGTTCTCCTATCCCGTAGCTAATCCACTTCCCTGAGAGGCAGTAGCTAGGTTGGTGGAAGAATTGTCCCGTCAGCCTAGCACCGTCTGCACTGGGGTTTAGATCAGCTTAAATTCCTTGCTCAGGGGTGTGGATGTTTCACTGGGTCGACTTCATTGTTGCATGTAGACCTGGATTAAGTGTACGGCCTCCCACTGCATCCAGAGCAGGGCTAAAGTCTTGGGGCTCATATAAGCTGGATGTGCGTTCCTCCCGCCTCCCGCCCCCCTTCCACGGCCCGTCCGTGGCTCATCTGTCGCGGGTTCCGTCTTCATCCCTCTCCGTGTTGGGGCCTGTTCCTTGCAGGTATGCCTTCCTCCTGGACCAAGCCCTGCTCATTTGCAAGCGGAAAGGGGACTCCTACGAGATGAGAGATTTCATCGACCTCCACACTTACCAGATCCGGGACGACTCCTTGGGAGAAAAGGACAATAAGAAGGTAACACTGTGGGTGTGTGTGTGTGTGTGAGCCGGAGCCTCTCCCACCCTGCTAACACAACATGTGTGCAACTCCCTCCTGCACATCGACACACAGCCAGACCCACACGTACACAGAACAGGTATTTCCCCCCAGTCGGGGGCAGTGACCACACACATACAGAGTCTGCACCATTTCCACCCAAACATTGGCCTAAGGCATCTCCTGCACTAGCTCCTCTTCCCCCCGGCTCAGCCCTTTTCTGCTCCTGGGTTGGAGCTAATGAGACCTGCCAGTTCTGGCTGCCAGGGAGAGTCAGCAAAATAACTCCCACTCCTAGTCCCTCTGCTCTAACCCTGGGCACATTCCTCCCAGCAGCCAGGAATAGAACCCAGGAGTCCTGGCTGCCAGTCCCCCTGCTTCGACTACGGGGCACACTCTTCCCAACAGCCGGGAATAGAACCCAGGAGTCCTGGCTTCCACGCACACCCTGCTTTAACTACTGGTCGACGCTCCTTCCAAAAGCCGGGAGTAGAACCCTGGTAGTCCGACTCCTGCTTCCCTTGCTGTAATTACTAGACTTCGTTCCCCTCCCAAGGCTGGGAATAGACCCCAGGCATCCTGACTCCCCACTCCCTTGCTCTCATTTCAAGTCCACACTGCCCCTGTGTGCTGCTGCTGGGGTGGGGTGGGGTATGGTTTCACATCTCTCTTTGAGTCCCCTTGTCTGATATGCAATTACTGGGAAGGTGGGACTTCTGCCTCATGAGTTCCAGGGGGACTGTTAAATATCTGTGTGCTTGTCTTTTCCAGTGGACTTACATGTTCCACCTGATCTGTAGTTACGGGACCCAGGGCTACGAGCTCTTCTTCAAGACACGAGAGCTGAAGAAGAAGTGGATGGAGCAGTTTGAAATGTCCATGTACGTTCCTCCCTCCCCCAACCCTCACTCCCATCCCTGCCCACTGATTCTCTGCAGATTCGGTGTCAAAAATCTGTCCCAGCCCTTCTCTGAAACTTCTCTGCCGTGTCCTGCCCCCGCTCTCCTTGGTGGGTTATTGCTTGCTAGATTATTAGTGGTAAAGTGGCAGTGGCCCCAGGTTCTGATGAGGGTCAGGGCCCTGTTGTGTCAGGTGCTGCACAGACACACAGTGAGAGACGGTCCCTGCCCCAGTTGAGATCAGGGTCTCATTGTGCCGGGCGCTGCACAGACACACAGCGAGAGACGGTCCCTGCCCCAGTTGAGATCAGGGACCATTGTGCCGGGCGCTGCACAGACACACAGCGAGAGACGGTCCCTGCCCCAGTTGAGATCAGGGTCTCATTGTGCCGGGCGCTGCACAGACACACAGCGAGAGACTGTCTCTGCCCCAGCTGAGATCAGGGCCCCATTGTGCCGGGCGCTGCACAGACACAGCAAGAAACGGTCCCTGCCCCAGTTGAGATCAGGGCCGTGCTGTGCCAGGCGCTGCACAGACACATAGGGTAAATCTACGTTCTGAGCTGCAGCTGTAATGTCCAGCCCGGGCAGATGTACCTGTTCTAGGTCTGTTCAAGCCATGCACTAAAAATGGGAGTGTAGCCGTGGGGGTGTGAATGGCAGGAGGGACTTTCACTAGCTGCCCTGAGTACGATCCTGTCCACGCCCATAGGCACGTCCTCAGGGTGGCCAGCTCCTCCTGCTTCTCACACCACCTCGGCTACACTGCTATTTTTAATGCGCCGGCTCCATCAGAACTAGGGGACAAAGTGCTCCTGGGTACTACTGTAATATTCAGTGCTTAGCACAAAGGGGAGCTGGCCAGTGACTGGGACGCCTAGGTGCTACCGTAATATACCTAATAAATAATAATAATAACGATAATATAATATGCATAACTTGGTCTGTCTCTCTCCCCTGATCCCTGTAGCTCCAATATCTACCCCGAAAACGCCACGTCCAATGGCCACGACTTCCACATGCACTCCTTCGAGGAGAATGCGTCCTGCAAATCCTGCCAGATGCTGCTCAGGTAGGAGCTGCTCGGATCCTAGTGCACATCCTGGGACATGTGCATCCCCCACACCAGCTGCTGGTCTGCACTATTGCTCCCGGCTAAGGCGTCTCCTGAGTTTGGCCGATCCCGTATTTGGGGTTAATTTGTGGGGCAGGGCTGAGCTGGGGATGGGGCATGGGGAAGTAGGGGTTAAGAGAGCAGGGCAGAAGGGTGGGGGGGATGACTTCAAGCCCCGATTTACCACGGCGACTCTAACACACAGATGTTCTCTCTTTTGGCCGTGTGAATAGGGGCACGTTCTACCAGGGCTATCGCTGCAGCCGATGCAAAGCCCCAGCTCACAAGGAGTGTCTGGGCCGGGTATCCCCCTGCGGGAAGTTGAGCTCAGGTACGTGTCTGCGTCCAGCACAGGTCAGCAGCGTTGGCGGGATGTACAATTCCGTTCCTGCCACCTGAGCCTGCCTGCAGCCAGCCCTCCTTACAGCAACCCGGAAACTAATCAGCTGATTCCCAGGGGGCCTTATCTGTAGGGTTGGGGGCAAGGGATTGTGGGATGCATCTAGGCCATGAAGTGCAATGCATTCTGGGATGCATCTGGTTCAAGTGTTGCAAGGGATTGTGGGATGCATTTAAGCCATGAGGTGCAAGGGATTCTGGGATGCATTTGGGCCAAGTGTTGCAAGGGCTTGTGAGATGCAGCATGGACAAAGTGGTGCAAGGGATTCTGGGACGCAGCTGGGGCATGGCAGCACAAAGGATTCTGGGATACATCTGAGGAGGGTGCAGTTGCAAGTGGCTAAATACAAGAGCAGAGGAAGGAAAGGGTTGGCCTACAGGCACTAGTTAACCCCTTCGCTGCTGCTGCTCTGTATCACCATCTGCGCTGCAGTTGCATGCTGCTGAGGTACCAGTGGGGTGACAGACAGGCACCATGTGGGACAGGAGGTGAGTTTCCTAACCCAGCCTCCCTGGCACATACTGGTCACCCACAAACAGAAATACAATTCTGCTTTAATTTAGTCTGAGAACTCTTAGGGTTCGATTACAGAACTATGGAGTAATCGTTTTCCCTCTTTTCTGTTTAATCCAGATTATGGGTCTACGCTGAAAAAGGTAAACAAACCCTGAACAACCTTAAATCTCTTGGGGAGAAAACATTCTCATCCAGGGGGTGGAGGCTTTTATAGTCCTGGGCTCCGTGGGGACAAAAACACATAGTAAGAGCCTGGGTCTGTCTTTTTGTTCTGTGTCTGTACAGGGCCTAGCACAACGGAGTCCTGGGCTTGGGAGGGTGGGGTCCTACACGTACCATAATACACCTAATAAATAAGAATAATAATAAAGTAGGAATGTTTGGAAACTGAGGCATGGAGAGGGGAGGGGATTTGGCCAGGATCACACAAGTCAGAGTTGGAAATAGAAGGCAGGTCTCTTGATTCCCAGTCCAGTGCTCTAGCCATTGGGCAATACTGCCCCTTGAAGCACCAGAGACTTTTAAACAAGGTTCCCTTCACCTCAGCTCATTCGCTGCCTGGCTCTCTCTCCTTATACTGTTTATCAGACAGACATTGCAATTACAGACAATTTCTCGCTCACTAGCGCCTTATTTTACACCAGTGATGCGTCAGTATAAGTGAGTGAAAAGCCAGGCTTGTGGCTGATGGGAGAGAGCACATGGGAGATATAATCCAGCCAGGGAGCCAGGCCCATAGAAGAAAATGGGGGCACGAGGCCACTGAGCTACAACTCCCATGAGGCACTGGGGCAGTATATTGAAATGTTCAGGCGTGGGTGGGGGGGGGTTGAAGAAAAATGGACATTTTTCTGCAGAAAGCTGACACTTTTCATGAAAAACGGCGTTTCTCGGAAAAAACCCTAAATGGAAAATTTGGGGGATCAGCCTTAGTCACAGCCTAAATGGCAGCATCAGGAGATCACAGACCCCTGCCCCATGGTTAATTAGCAATAAGTAATATGGGACAGGGGAGATCGTTACATGCTGATGGTCTAGAGTTTGGATACAAAGGAACTTGGTCCCAGTTTGTTATGCTGCTAGGGCCGTCACCAGGAAGGGGGATCAAACCTGGGACCTCTGGGTCTAAAACCTGATCTAGTAACAGGCTTATCAGCCTCTGTCTATGACTCAACTGCCATTAGAAGGGGATTAATTACCACATGGGGGGTTGTTATATTTGCCTTGCTGAGCCCTCCTCTAGTACCACACTCAAGCCCCACCCTCTTACTCCAGTTCTGCTCATAATACTACACCCCCCGCTGATGTATAGCAGGGTCTGTGCCTGCTGAACTGCAGACAGATCCCACACAGCCTCCTTATCTGAGCCGGGCTCCTTGTCTTCCCTCTGCAGAATAAATCCAACCGACACACGCAGGAGAGAAAGAAGAACGACCTTGGTAAGTCCTGTGGCAGGCACCCACTCTCATGCTTCAGGGCAGGCAGGGGAGTCAGGAAGGAATTTCCTTTCTTGTAATCATCAGTCCTGATTAGGCCAGGTGTGATGGAGACCCCTATTGGTGACTCCAGGCACTACAGCCTGGAGAGAGCCAAGGGTCTGTTCTGGGTCTAACCCCACAATAAAGGATCCCCCTTTAAGTTCTGCTAGCTCTGCTGTACTACGAGGGACTGGAATGCTCTAACCCCATCCCTCTGAAGTGTGGTGCATCATGGGTGATGCAGTCCGGCTGGGGAGCCTGCCCCATAGAGGAAGTCATGTGGTAACTGAGCTACCATTCCCACAGGCTGGACACCGGACTAGAGGGACCCCTGATCTGTGCTGGGATGCTGAGCTCCAGCTTAAACTCAGGGCACATGCAGGAAAGCCCCACTGGCTCATGGGAGGTCTGGGTTGATGAGAGTTCAGGAGACAATAAGCCCTTAACATACACCATCCTGCATGCAGAATCCCCGTCCTGGAGGGGCAAATGGGGCCTGTCCTGGGGCTGTCTCTCTATCCCCCCTGTAGAACACAGGGAGGATTTTCTGTCCCCCTCGCACCAGGAAGATGTGACCGTCCACGTGTGTCCACGTAGCGGGTGGGAGGAGCACTGGGCGCAGATGCTGCTGGGTGGCAGGCGTTGGCCGCAGGGAGATACATCGGTGACCGGTTCCTTGCTAATGCCCTTTTTTCCTTAGGGCTGCCCAAAATGGAGGTCTGCCAGGAGTATTACGGGCTGCCCCCGCCACCCGTGGCATTTGGCCCGTCGCTGCGACTCAGCATGGGGGACATTGTGGAGCTGACCAAAGCTGAGGTGGAGCAGCTCTGGTGGGAGGTAGGTATCTCTGCAGCCATCCACCCATCACTCCGTGTGCCCTGATGGAGACACACTGACTAGAACAGCGGTTCCTGAACGTTCAATCCCACTGATTCCCACCACCCCATAACTACATCACTAGACCCGCTGCTGGAGGGTGAACCAAATACAGCATCTTCCGTGTGGCATGACTTCGTATGCACAAGGTCATGCTGCACAGAGGACACCATTTTGTGGAGCAGGTTCCAGACATGTTTAGATTTGGTTTGGCTACTCACTTGGACTCGCACCCCAGTCCGCTGATGGTGCAACCCCACTTGGGGTCGCGACCCATAGTTTGGGAACTGCTGGACTACAGGAATTGCACGTAAATTTGGTCAGCGGGGACTTGAAGCTGGGACTTCTGGTTCCAAAACCACAGGGCTCCGCCCCATGAGGACATCCCATTTTGATGCCTGGTCCATCCAGAGGGTAACAGTCTGACTACTGTTACGTTCATGGCATGCAAACCAAGAAACTAGATAAACCCAGAATACTCTTGCCGGAAGGTTGCAGTGTAACACAACTTTATTGCTTTGAATCCAGAATGATAACACACAAGAACTCCAAAACAGAGAGAGACAAAACAGGCTTCTCCCTGAGAAATAACTCACCCCACCTCAGGGCCGCCCAGAGGATTCAGGGGGCCTGGGGCAAAGCGGGGGAGCAGACATAAAAAAAGGCGCCACCCGCTGCGGTGCTTGTACTCACCGGGCGGTGCTCCGAGTCTTCAGCGGCGGCGGGTCCTTCATTCGCTCCGCATCTTCGGCAGCACTGAAGGACCCGCCGCCGAAGTACTGCCGAAGACCCGGAGTGAGTGAAGGGCTCGCCGCTGAAGTGCCGCTGAAGACTCGGACGGCCGCCAGGTGAGTAAAAATTAAAAAGGCCCCTCTAGCCAGGGAAGGGATTCTCAGCTAGGGCTCGCGGAGCCCCTGCGGGGCCCGGGGCAAATTGCCCCACTTGCCCCCCGCACTCTGGGCGGCCCTGCCCCACCTTACTCTAGGCTGGCTGGCTGCAATCTAACTATTGCTAGGCCCACATCTCAGAGCTTCCTACAGAGCTCCCTGCCCACAAGCAGGACCAGGAACACCGCCCCTACCCGCCGAGCATTTAAAGGGATAGCATACAGTTGCAATACAGTTTTCAGGATGCCGCAAGTTAGTGCAGCTGGCTAATGGAGCTCACTTTAGCTCAAGTGGGAGGGGTCTGTTTGTCAGTGCGGACATTCCAGCAGTCAAGCCCTGCTGATGACCGTAGCTGGGATCATTACAGAGCTCATGGTAAGAAATGATGGTGGGGAAGGGTGTCTTTAAAATCAGCTGTCAAAGAGGAGAGCAGCATAAATCAATTAGTGCTTTAGCCTCTTGTTGTTCAGGAGGCCGGGCAGCATCAGGCACTGAATGATGAAACAGAACTGATCCAGGCCGCTTCTGAAAGTGGCTAGTTGTTGAGCCGGGTACTCAACTCTCCTGATGAGGCCAAGAGGGAGGTCGACTCCTCCTAGTGGTGATGCCAGGCAGTGAAGACCAGAGAGAACCACAGGGTCTTCCCCGTCCAGCAGCCCTGGTGTCCAACCTGCTTTCAGTGTCTCTGTGTTTATACCTCGGGCTTTAGCAACAATAAGTAGCCCCCTTTGGCAGGGTCACCCACGCCTTGTCTTCTCCCAATTAATTCCCAGACCCCTGATCTCAGTCAGGGTCTGTGCAGCACCTGGCGTGATGGGGCTCTGATCTCAGTCAGGGTCTGTGCAGTGGCCGGCACAATGGGGGCTCTGATCTCGGTGCTGGCTCTGATCAGAGATGCTGAGTGCTAGGCAGGGTTTGATCCAAAACCCACTGGAGCCCATGGAGAAGACTCCCATTGACTTCAGTGGGGGTTGGCTCAGGCCTTCAGGCTAGAACTGGTTGGAAAAAGGGGGATTTTTCCTGTGCAAAATGTTCAACTTTGGGGCAAAAAAAAAAATATTATGGTTGGGGAATGTAGCCCTGGTGCCTTGTGGGAGTTGTAGTTTGGTTGCCTCATGCTCCCATTTCTCTTCCAAAGGCCAGGCTTCCTGGTCAGACTACATCTCCCATGATGCACCACAGTCTGCCCCTCATGGTGAGGGGAGACGGTTGTGTCATGGGAGGCCCTGATCATGGTGCATCCTGGGAGAAGTAGTTTGGCTAGGGAGTCTGATGCAAAGCAAATGGGGTCACGAGAAAACCAAACTACAATTCCCAAGAAACACCATGTCGGGATAGCCGAATTGAAATATTTCTGCTCTTGCTTAAACATCCAGCCTACGATAGTCCCTCTGCAAACCAGGCCAAGAGCAACCACCTCGGCCTCTTCCCTGATATCTCTTTACAATAGATCTGACGTGCATTGGCTTCCGCTTTGCAGGGCAGAAACACATCCACGAACGAGATCGGCTGGTTCCCATGCCAAAAAGTCAAACCGTATGTGTGTGTGAGTAGCGACTCCTTTCACGTTTGCTCAATTAGCTATTAAACGCTGGATGTTTTTGTAGGGTCTCTAAATTCCTTAGACAAGTTTCGGTGGGTTTTATCTGCTCTGGGGACAAAGGGCAGATGTCAGTCTGCAATCCAGGGCGCTTAGCAGCAGAAGAAAGGGTGGGTTTTGTGGGTAAGGTGCTGGAGTGGGGCTCAGAAGATGTGAGTGAAATTCTTGGCTCTGCCACAGATTGCCTGTGTGGGCCCTTGGGCAAGTCACTTCATCTCCTTGTACCTCAGCTCCTCATTTTTAAATTGGGTATAATAATTCTTTCTTTGTGTACATGCTGCCTGGGGCAGGAACTGTCTTTCCCTATGTGTCTGGGCAGCACCCGGGGCCCTGGGGTCCTGATCTTGGGGAAGGTCTGTGCAGTGCCTGGGACAGTGAAGCCCTGGTCTGTGTAGCACCTGGCACAGTGGGGCCCCATTCTTTGTACCATAATATAATTTTTTTTAAATGAATTATTTGTGATATGACCCTGGGAGAAAAATGAAACTCCAGAATAACAGAGCACTGACATCAGATCTCCTGGGCCAGACTTAACTCTTTCTTCTCTGTTTTATTTACTGCAAGAAAATAAAACTTTTTTCTTTTCCCTCCACAGAATCCTCCCCCAGATTTTTCTGTTTATCTTTGGTAAGTAAAATGATAGAACTGAAACATTTCTGCATCCACATAATTTATTGCTGTTTAATCTGGAGTCCAGCCTTGTGAATCTATGCTCTGTGAAATCACAGACTGTCTTAAACCAGCTTGAGTTCCAGCTTTGTCTCCATTGTTTACCAGACCACACCCTCGCTGGTATGGCATACAGCCCACAGCGACATCTAGTGGCTGAATCATAGATTCAAGTAATAACTCTTGTGGATGTCCCTACTTGCAGGTACGCGGGACCTATGGAGAGAGCAGAGGCAGAGCAAATCCTCACAAACCGTTCAGACGGCACGTTCCTGGTGCGGCAGAGGGTCAAAGACGCGGCCGAGTTTGCCATCAGCATCAAGTAATCCTAACCTTAATAACAGCTTCTACAGAGCAACATCTTTGTGTGCGTGAATAGCCTGCCTCTCACGGAGAACTCTTTTGGGCCCTTCCCTAGAATGCAAACCCCAGAGGGCACTTAGCAAAATGAAATGCCCACCTGGTAAAAGTAAATATGCAACAGGTAGTTAACCTGTGGGACTCCCCACCTCATGATTTTATGAAGGCAATTTGCTTCGTAAGTTAAGAAGATAGGGTTAGATATTTAAGAATAGCACCTCCAAAAACACCAGCTCGGGGAGCAGGGAAAAATGCCTCCTGCTCCAGTGCATATGATGATCTTCCATCTGGATGTGCTTGCCATTTGAGGCGAGATACAAGGCCAGAGCTGTGCCATTATGGAGAATCCTGTATTCCTAGCACCAGAGCCCCAGCTGGCATAAATCAGTGTCACTCCATTGGAGTCGGTGGGGCCAGATCCCCATCTTAGTGCTTTCTGAAAGACGCTATGAGAGAGAGTACAGTGTGTGCCTCTCTTCTGTAACAATCTGCATTTACCCTCCATGCACAAAGCTCTGCCCCTGCCAGAGAGCAGACAGCTAGAAATTTAAAGGTGCAATACACTGGAAAATTACAGCTGTAGAGATCGTTAGGAAACCAGCGGCCCCCTGAGAGCTGGTGTCTGTGCCCCCAGGTTTAACGTAGAAATCAAACACATCAAGATCCTGACGTCGGAGGGCCTGTACCGCATCACGGAGAAGAAGGCGTTCAAAGGACTCATAGTAAGGATTGAGCGAATTTTGCATCCGATGCTTCAACTCCATCTTCACTGGAAGGCTCTGGCCACTGGGGGAATGCTTAGTGCAACACCAGCCGCTTAGCCCTCAGGATGGTGTATTGACTAGAGCAGGAGGGGCTGAGAGCCAGGACTCCTGGGTTCTGTTCCCAGCCATGGGAGGGGAGTGGGGGCTAGTGGGTTAGAAGAGGAGGCAGCTGGGAGTCAGGACTCCTGGGTTCTATTTCTGGCTGGGGGGGGGGGCACGGGGGAGTGGGGTCCAGCTGTTACTGTCTCTGCTCCTGCTCCAGGAGAGAAGGGATCTCTGCCCGCTCAGGGCCTCTCCGTGCTTCCTCCCTAGGAGCTGGTGGAGTTTTACCAGCAGAACTCCCTGAAAGACTGCTTCAAAACCCTCGACACCACGCTGCAGTTCCCGTTCAAGGAGCCTGAGCAGAGGGCCATCTCCAGACCTCCCGGTAGGGTGCTCAGAGGCCAGTGCTGGAGCCAGGGTGGGGAGACCTCGAGCGCCCCCTGAGCGCTGCAGGATCTCAGCCCCCAGGGTTCTTGGGATAGATCCTCATGACCAGGCACACGTGGGATGGAAATTTCCCCTAAAACATTTTTCTTGAGGGACGGTGGCTTTTCAACACAAATTCCCGCCCCCCTTCTAGTTTTTGTCCGATTTCCAGGGTTTTCAACAAAAATGGGAACATTTTGACAAAACCAGGAAAAAAAATGTCGAGAGGCAAAACCTGTCATTTCCCAGGCTCAGCTTGAATTGCTCACCCTGGTCGGCTGCTGGCGTGTGGGCGCTTGTCGAAATGCCAGTAAAGGGGCTGGGGCAGCCCCCAGCTGGTGAGGGTGGTCTGTGCTCCCTGCCGGACCTGGCAAAGGCTCCGTTGCAAAGAAGAGGGGGGATATTCTGGGCTGCCCCTCTAGTGCTGATGGGAGATGTCACAGTGTGGGGGAGCCATGCGGCCACGGCCCCCAGCAGTGGTACCCTCTTTCCTGTGGGTTATGGCTGGGGCATAGACTCCACCCTGGTGGTCTCTCGAAATTAACCCTCTGCGGCCCAAGCCCTCGGAGCCCCAGGAGGGGAGAGAGCCAATCTTTCCCCATGCGGTCCCTGCCTCCAGCCATGTGGTGGGTGATGAGCGCTTCCGGGGGCCGCTCGCTTCCCAGGATCCCACCAAAGGGGTGGATCTTTATTTGAGGGTGTCCGGTCCTGGCACAGCTGTCTCTAGCGTGGGTCTGTCCCCTTGCAGCAGGAGGACTGAAGTACTTTGGGTCGGCGAAGGCTCGCTACGATTTCTGCGCGCGGGACCGGACGGAGCTGACGCTCAAGGAGGGCGACATCATAAAGATCCTGAGCAAGAAAGGGCAGCAGGGCTGGTGGAAAGGGGAGATCTACGGCCGGGTGAGTGCACCGCCGAGCGGGGGTTGGGATTACAACCCCCTTACACAGCAGAACAGGCCTGACATAGCCTGTCCACAAGGGGGCAGTGTTACACACACATACACGCACACGACCCGCTCTGACATATCCCATCCAGCAGGGGGCAGCGTTCTTCGCACCTCTACACATACAGAGTGTAATCCCATCACACACACATTCACACATCACTCTCTAGTGTATATAGACCCATGCATGTGAGCAGTGCTGACATATTCCATCCAGCAGGGGGCAGAGTTCTGTGCAAGCACTCCCCGCCCCCACACCAAAACACACTTGTGAGCTGGTGTAATCATCTCCTACTCAGCAGAGGGCAGCAATTCTGTCTTACCCCCACTCCCAATCCACACATGTACACACGCAATCCGCACCCAAAGATGTGCTCGCGCACACACAATCACTGCACGCCTACACACGCATTCCTCTCGCTTGTGCATGCACATGTGCACACACCCATAAACGATCTCCATACGCATGCACGTGCACACGTACGATCCGCCCCACATGCATGCACATGCACGATCGCGCCACACATTCTGATGCATCGGGTAACAATGAACACCTAGTGCGAGTATGGGATGCCAAGAAAGCTATGGCCAACTGGCCAACTTCAGTGGCACTTTGTCTCCCCCTAGTGGTGGCTGGGACTGTAGCGGTTGATGAGCCAGCTAATGGAGCTGGGGCTTTTAGGTCAAGCGGTAGAGACTGGTGCCTTTAGATCCAGAGATCCAAAGTTCAATCCCAGCTACTCATGCGTCATGATAGTGGCTCCTGTGCCACGTGGCATAGCCAGCAGATCTCACCACAGCATTGGGGATAGCACACAAAAACAAGCCGAGTTACAGGAGAATCCCTGTTAGCTCTTAGCAGTACAGGGCTTATGACACACAGGTGAGCAGCACCCATCCCATCCAGAAGAGGGCAGCAATGCGTACACAGCACATGGGCCATGTTCCAATGGCTGTTTTGTGATGACAATTCCACGTCTCACTGAGTTTTCCCCTCCTAGGTTGGCTGGTTCCCAGCGAATTACGTGGAGGAAGATTATTCGGAATATTGCTGAGGTCTGGAGCCCTGTGTAATTTTCCACCCCCCTGAGATCATGACCCACAGGATTCCTGACCCTGCATGGCACTCACACCGTGAGCTCAAGCGGAGCTAGGCCCGGAAGGGGTCTCTGTAGCAGGAAGAAATGTTGTGTTGGCGGAAGTGCGGCGGGGAGTAGCGCCCCGGGACTATTAATTTATGAACTTTCGGATCCCTCTTCTCTTTCCCTTCTCTCACGCATGTAAAGGAAGTTTTGTGTTGAATAAACTGAATGGGTGGACGGGCTGGAGCTGTAGCGGCCGTCACCCTGCACCCAAGAGCCCTTTTCTCTCCAGTCCATGCCAGGATCTAACTGCCCCATCAGGCACAGGTGTTTGGAGCCCAGAGGGCTGCTGCCACGTGAATGGGTAGGAGGCTGTCCCCCCCTGCCCACTGCCACCTTTATATTCCCTCCAGCATAGGCAGAACCCAGATGGCACCAGGCGCATGCGATTGTCATTAACCCTTTACTGAATTGGTCAGCAGGGTGAGCTAAGGCATGAGGGGGAGCGACTTGCTGGCAAGTCACTTTATGAGCCAGGAACAGAACCCAGGAGTCCTGACAGCCACGCCTCTTCTAAATCACCAGACCACACTTCCTTCCAGCACTGGGGTTAGATCCAGCAGTCGTGACTTTCAGCCCTTCGCTCTAAATTAAACCTCTCTTCTCAGGGCCAGCATTAGAACTGGGTGTCTTGACTTTCAGAGCGCCCCCCCCCACTCTAAGCACTAGGCCTGACTCCCCTCCCTGAGCTGGGAAGAGAACCTGGGAGTCCTGGCTCCCATTCTCCCACCATGCTTTAACATAAGGGTTCTCAACCTTTTTTGGCTGGGCCCCTCTCTGAAAATATTTCAGGCTGTGATGACCCCTCCCCCACAAATGACAACCCCCCATACCATGCCACTCTTACTTCTGGGCTGTTGCTGGAGGCAGCGCTGCCTTCAGAGCTGGGCGCCTGGCTAGCAGCCGCTGCTCTCCAGCCACCCAGCTTTGAAAGGCTTGGGCTGTCAGCCCTGCACAGAGCCCCGGCGTGCATGGGGGGTGGCAGCTTGTGACCCCCCCATGACCTTGTGACCCTCAGTTTGAGAACCCTTGCAACAGCTAGACCCCACTCCCCTCCCAGAAGAGGGAAGAGAACCGAGGAGTCCTGAATCCCATTCTCCTCTAACTCACAAGCCCCCATTCCACCCCCCGAACTGGAAACATCACTCATCCATTTCATTGCACTGTGCTGCCTAACCCCCAGGCCATGCAGTGTTTCCTCCCCTCTGCTCCACTGGCTCTGCAGTGCATTGTCCATAGGGACGAGCTACCAGGGTAGATCCTGGGCACATGGACACCCGGTAGCATCAATTCCCAGCCACGCCGGGTCCAGTTCTGCGTTAGCATCCAAAGTAGCTACCCCTAGATGGCGCTGGTACCGCCAGGTGATGTGGTGCTGGTGGTGATAATGTGGGTCTCCCAGGAAACTGAGGCACAGGGCAGGGAAGCAGCTTGTCCCACATCACCCGGCAGCAGAGTCAGGCACAGAAGCCAAGTTGTGGGCGTGGCAGGTCAGCGGGTTGCCCGCTAGGCCCCACAAACACACAACACAGGGAAATGCGGCCTAGGCCTAGTAGCCCTGGGGGTTGGGGAGAGAGAAACGTGGGGTGGGAGAGTGTTGGGAACAGAGCCAGAATACAGTACAGCATTTTGCTGAGCTGCTGGTAAGTTCAACCCTGGCTCAGCATTTCCCCTGGTCTTCAGTTTGTGCAATATTCCAGGAAACCCAAGGAAAACGGAAGTGCTTGGTTTCAAGAAGAACACTGTGGTCTCGGGGTGTGTGCGCGCGTGTGGGTGGGCAGGCGGCACGGGACTGCTACCAAAGAAACCCGGCTTCTATTTCTATGCTGCCAGATCCCCGAGCCTCAGTTTCCCCAACTGTAAAATGGGGTGAGTGATACTCGTCTCCATTGCAATGTGCTCTAAGTGCTAATTACTGTGCTGCACAAACACCTACTGAGACACGGTCCTGACCACGACGAGCTCCCAGGCTAACCGGACTAGCCCAGAATCAGAGGGGGAAGATAAGGTACAGTGCGGGGCGGGGACTCTGCCAGCGTCAGTGGCCGAGCCTGAAAGAGAACCCAGGTCTGTGGAGTGCAATGCTGTAACCACTGGACCACCCTGCCTGTTAATCGGAGAGGCTGGGCTACCATTTATCCCTGCGGGCGTTGGCCAGGCGCCCTTTCCCATCCCCCCTCCCTTCCCCCCCCATTGTGCCTTTGGGGCTTTACACAATAAAAATGACACGATCCAGCTGGGGCCCAGCTTGGTGCACGTTCACCAACGCGTGAGGCCCGGCTACGCACCCCCGGCTGCTCTGGCGGCATCTAAACCAGAACACGGGGAGCACTAAGTGAGGGCTCACGTTATTTAAAGGGATACTGCCCTATTCCTGTACACTGCCAGCCCCTACCCCCGCCCCGCAGCCCTGCTCCCACCCCAGAGCCCTGATCCCCAGGTGTAACATCCTGAGCAGATGTCTCCTTGGCCTGAAAAACAAAATGCTTAAACAAGCCCCACCAGGCCAGAAAGGTCGCTCGTCTCCTTGCCTCCCCAAGGGCTTCCTGCTCCCAGGCAGCCCGTCTCTGCCGCTGGCATCTCCATGCCAGGCACAGGGCAGCTCCGAGGGAATGCTGGCACGGCTGCAGCAGGAATTAATATTAACCAGCATTGATAACTCCTAGCATGCACATGGCACTTGTTATTTCAAAGGAAGTCAGCCTCAGCCCCCATTTTACAGATGGGGAAACTGAGGCACAGACCCGCCGAAGGTCACGCAGCAGTGCCAGGAATAGAACCCAAGTGTCCTCAGGCTCGAGGCTGTGGTTGAGCCACCACCCATCCTGCCCCTTGGACAAGCCCCTTCTGTTCCCCTCCTCTGAGAGCGGCTCTGGGGAAACGCTCTGCCCGTGACTGACTCAGCACTTTTCCAAAGTGACATTTTGTCAGTTTCTGCACAGGCACAGGCTGGCTTGATGCTCCAGCTGTGATGTCATCCCGGTCCCCTCCCGGCTTTGCAGACGGGGCGGTCTCAGAATTGGTTCCCCCCTCCATGTTCCTGCGAATCTCAGGGCTCCTGGTGGAACAGCAAAGGAAAACTGGGACAACCGTGTGTCCCAGGGAAGCATGGAGGGCCCGACCCAGCTTCCAGATCTGAATGCCTCTGCAGGCCAGACGGCTGAGCCAGTGGCAAGAGCCATCTACCCAGCTGCATGTATGTCTCCATGGACTGCCTCCATCGTCCTGTCACCTGCCCTCTTGCAGCCCCACAAAGCTTTCCTTGAGCTCTCCCTACTCAGCACTCTGTCCAGCCCTCCTGGGCACGTAGCGCTCGCATCTCAGGCGTCATCTATGTGGGGAAATCCCGACATAGACTAGCCACGTCATAAGCAGCTGGGCACAGCGTCTACCCGTCTATGGGCTCTGCTGTTGAGAAAGCGGCCTCAGAAATAAGCCCTGATGATGAAAAACATCCTGGATGAAATATGACAACAGACTTCTGGGCTCCAACTCCCCTTCCCAGAGCAGTAATCCACCCCCTGAGCATGTAGCCGTATGGCACCATGATCTCCCAGCAGTATGCCCTCCCTTGTACATTATTATCCCGTTTCCCTTAGCTCTGGCTACATCCACAAAACCTGCTCTTTACTCAGGCAAGAAAATACCCCCAGTAACACTACGTGGCAGTTACATTGGTGTGTCTTAGCCAAAGATATCAAAACACTTTTCTTAAGTATCATTGCCCCATTTCACAGCTGGGGAAACTGAGGCACAGAGCAGCAGTGACTTGACCGCATCACACAGCAAGTCAATGGCTGAGCTGGGACTAGCAAGCAAACCACTGGATTCCCAGTCTAGTACTCAGACCTCTAGACCATGCTCTCAAAGTTAGAACCATGCCCCCAAGAGACATGCTGAGATAAATAGAGTATATTCCCAGAGCAGGACTTCTGGGTTCTTTCCCTGAGTCCCAATCCTGTGCTCTCACCACTAGGTAATACTCCCCTCCTAGAACTGGGACGAGAGCCCATGAGTCCTAACTCCCAGACTCCCTCTCTGAGTTGAGGATAGAACCCAAGAGAAGAAGTGAATGGAAAAAGTCCAACTGACCCTTTTTCCACTGGAGACTGCAGTTCCCTCGAAAGGGAAACATTTGGATTCACCAAAATTTTATCTCAGGGAAAAAAGTTCCAACAATGTCTCATTTTTAACATTTTCGGAGCCAAATGGTTCACGTTTTCTTTTCAAAATGACGTCCATTTTTTAAATTTGTATTTTGTGTTACGGTGGGTGCGTGTTGTAACACAAGATAACATTGTTGAAGCAGCAACTGAAATGAAAAACCTTTGTCGAAATGAAACAGTTTGATTGACCCCCCCGCCAATGTTTTTTTTCCTCCTGAAATTTTTTTTCCCTGAGAATTCTGAAAGTTTTTGGTTTCATTCACAAGTGGAATGAAAAAAAAGTTTTAAATCATGAACGACCTCTGCCAGGACTCTTGACTCCTACTCACATGCTCTAGCTACTAGATAACACTGCCCTGGGAAGAGAACACACATGTCCAAATTCCAGCTTCCTGTTCTACCTGTTAAATCTTGAGCTAGGAAGAGACCCAAAACTCTCCTAGGCCCATACAAGGAGGATTAGGCCCAAAAGGAAATCTGATGAGTTCAACAAGGACAAGTTCAGAGTCCTGCACTTAGGACAGAAGAATCCCATGCACTGTTACAGGCTGGGGACCGACTGGCTAAGCTGCAGTCCTGCAGAAAAGGACCTGGTGATTATAGTGGATGAGAAGCTGGCTACGAGTCAGCAGTGTACCCTTGTTGCCAAGAAGGCTAACGGCATATTGGGCTGCATTAGCAGGAGCATTGCCAGCAGATCGAGGGAAGTGATTATTCCCCTCTATTCGGCACTGGTGAGGCCACATCTGGAGTATTGCTTCCAGTTTTGGGCCCCCCCATTACAGAAAGGATGTGGACAAATTGAAGAAAGTCCAGCAGAGGGTAACGAAAATGTCCTTGTTGAAAATGATCAGGGAGCCCCATGGGGCACCTGACTTACGAGGAGAGGCTGAGGGTGTGACGGGTTCGGTCACAGGGACCCCCCTTGGGACTATCACCTGATGCGCTGAAGTTACCTCTGAGCCTGTTTTCCCTGCCAGCTTGGGACTCCAGAACCCTGCCTTGTTGAGCCAGATTCACTAGCCTGCTGCAACACAGGTGGAAAACAAGGGTGTTCTGTTCCACCCCCTTATATATCTTTGGCAGAAGGCGGGAATCTTTTGTCTCTCTGAGTCCCCACCCCTCCTTCTAAATGGAAAAGCACCAGGTTTAAGATGGATTCCAGTATCATGTGACCTGGTCACATGTCCTGTGAGACCTCATTCTTCATAACCCGTGTCAGGTACACAGGAAGGCGTGCAGGTAAATAAACCCATTTACAACCAGTGGGAGTCATCAAGATTCCAAGCCACCATTAAAGGCCCACATAATTACAATAGGACCTCAGAGGTATCCTTTCTATTTCTAGTTTTAGATACAAGAATGATACATACATACAAACAGGATGGACACACTCAGTAGATTATAAGCTTTGCAATGATACTTTACAAGAGACCTTTTGCATAAAGCATATTCCAGTTACATTATATTCACGCTCATAAACATATTTCCATTAAACACTATGGAGGTCAACGTCACAGAAGGGACTGGGCTTGTTTAGTCTGCAGCAGAGGACAGTGAGGGGGGATTTGATAGCAGCCTGCAACTACCTGAAGGGGGGTTCCAAAGAGGATGGAGCTCAGCTGTTCTCAGTGGTGGCAGATGACAGAACAAGGAGTAACGGTCTCAAGTTGCAGTGGGGGAGGTTTAGGTTGGATATTAGGAAAAAAATTTTCACTAGGAGGGTGGTGAAGCACTGGAATGGGTTACTTAGGGAGGTGGTGGAATCTCCTTCCTTAGAGGTTTTTAGGGTCAGGCTTGACAAAGCCCTGGCTGGGATGATTTAGTTGGTGTTGGTCCTGCTTTGAGCAGGGGGTTGGACTAGATGACCTCCTGAGGTCTTGTCCAACCCTAATCTTCTATGAGTCTACGATAAGACCAACCTCCCCACCCCATGTCCCACTTTCAGTTCCTGAAGAGATAAGATTGCAACTTCCCCTGTTGTTTCCTGTCCATTGCAGGGGTGTTATTTGGCTACTCTGATAATAAACTTAGTAGATGCCCAGAGATCATCTTGGGCAGAGGAAGCAGAACTGTCACAAGAGCAGGAGCGCTGAGCTAAAGCACCTCTGAAAGGAAGCCCCAGTAAAAACCATGTCATTCTGCAAACTTCCTCTGAGAAAGATCGCAACCAGATAAAGCAGGGGCAGTTTTCTTGCTTGGTAAGAGAAGGCAGTGGCATAATGAGGAAGCAGCTTATCACCCACCTTATAGGTAAGTTTGCAAGGAATTGTGTTATTTTCTTCCAGTGGGGGCTTGGCAAAAAACAAACTAACTTAACTTAAGCTCTTTGGGGCAGGGACTGTATTCTTGTTCTGCTTTTGTACAGCACCTAGCACTGCAGGGGCCCAATCCATGATTGAGGCTCGTGGGTGCAATCAATCCTTGTTACCGGTTGAGTTAAAACCTCATGGAAATTGATATGTGAAGATAATTGTAAGAGACCCTGTCGGGCCCCCGCCCCCCTAAAACAAGGCAGGATGGAATCTGCCCAGAAACTAGCATCATGTGGGCAGAGGGTTCCACCTGGCTATTATTCTGACCATGTGTGTGTGAGACTGTTAGGCATGGAATTAATCTAGCTGCGGGGGGAGTGGCAGACAAGAAACTGGGGGAGACTCAGAGACAGAGGAAGAAAGCCAAACAGGAGCTTGTAGGCATGGTTTGAATGACCCTGGGAGAAGACCAGCTTTTGGGTTTGGTGCTGGCTAATGAGGCTTGGGACTGTAAGAAAAGAAGGTTACAGAGTAGCAGCCGTGATAGTCTGTATCAGCAAAACCAACGAGGAGTCCTTGTGGCAACTTAGACTAACACATTTATTTGAGCATAAGCTTTTGTTGGCTAAAACATCTGATGAAGTGGGCTCTAGCCCACGAAAGCTTATGCCCAAATATATTTGTTAGTCTCTAAGGTGCCACAAGGACTCCTCGTTGTTGTTTTTTGTAAAGAAAAGAAGCTACCCCTGGTTTTTGGTCCCTCCTGCATTTGAAGAAGCAGGACTTGTAACCAAACCAGATTGGAACATAGGAAATACCAGAGTCCATCATCAGTTTCTACTCCCAGTTGGAAGATGCCCTGGGCCCAGAAATTTGACTAGCAGCTCGGATTGAAAAGGAGCAACAATAATTGTCATTGTGTTGGGATCTCTGAGGGGTCGTAGGGTCTTTCAGTGATGGGCGTTCAGCCCAGATCTGTGACTTTTCATCTAAATGCTTATTTGATGAATGACCCAGAAAAACACGTAGAATCGTTATTGTGAAAGTCTGCAGAAGATGCGGATTGGGGAAGTGGTAGTAAGGAAGAGGACAGGTCATGGATACAGAGAGATCTGGATCCCTCAGTAAGCTGGGTGCAATCAAACAATATGCATGTCAGTGTGACCAAATATATGGACGTACATCTATGAACAAAGACTGTCGGCCATACTTACAGCTCCATCTTGAGAAGCAGTGACTCAGACAAAGACTTGGAGGTCATGGTGGATAATCAGCTGAACATGAGGTCTCACTGTGACCCTGTGACTAAAAGGGCTAATGTGATACTGAGATGCATGAACAGGGGAATCTCAAGTTGGAGAGAGAGGTTATTTTACTCTGTATTTGTCCCTGGTGTGACCCCGGCTGGAATCCTGTGTCCAGTTTTGGGGTCCACAATTCAAGAAGGGCGTCAAAAAAATTGGAGCGGGGTCAGAGAAGAGCCATGAGCATGATTAAAGAATTGGAAAGCTTGTCTTGTAGCTCTCAGGAGCCCAATCTATTTAGCTTAACAAAGAGAAGGTTCAAGGGTGACCTGATCCCAGTCTATAGGTACCTACAGGGAAAATAAATATTTGAGCATGGGCTTCTCAGTCTAGTGGACAAAGGTTTAACAAGATCCAATGGCTGAACGTTGAAGCGAGACAAAATCATCCTGGCAATAAGGTACAATTTTTAACAGCGAGGGCAATTAACCATCAGAACAACCTATCAAGGGCCGTGGTGGATTCTCCAGCACTAGAAATCTTTAAATCAAGGTTCGATGTTTTTCTAAAAGATCTGCTCTTGTTCAAACAAGAATTAATTCAGGGAAGTTCTATTGCACGGATCACACAGGAAGTCAGACTAGATGTTCACCGTTGCCTCCAAATCTATTAATACACCGGTGGCTGCCACGCTTGGTATCCCTGGGGTGTTTTTATTATTAATCACAAATGGCTACTAATGAAGGATTCATTAGTGTTTGTACTGTGTGGATTTGATTATTAGTGGTTTGTTATTAATTGTTGCATGTTGATTATGAATGTTTGGTTGTTGTTAATCAATACATTATTAAGGTTATTGTCATGGCCCCAATACGCTAGGTGCTGTGTGTAGTGTGATAAACTCAGGACAGACAGCTGCAAGGGAGGGGTAGGAATCAGTCCCAGAGGGTTAAAAGGCCCTCCTCCCTATCAACTGGGAGGCAACTACGGGTCAATCAGGTTCAGCTGAGAAAGGGTTACCAAGGTAGCAATTAGAATCAGCTGAGGGGGAGCTACCTGAGGTTAATTAGGATCAGCTGATTCCAACTTAGGGCTGCCTGAGACCTTTTTAAACCCTCCCCTGGGAGGAAGGACTGGGGAGAGCAGAGAGAGAAGGAACCTTGCTGCCAGTAGGTGAGGAGCAGCAAGACAGTGAGCCTCACCAGGAGGAGATGCATTACTCTTTCCCACGAGGGAGAAAAATACTCTAAACAGGACTGGTGGAGATACGGGGAGCAGACTCCCCCTGTGTCCCAAGGGGGACCACATTACCCAAGCCTGTCTCACCAGGGCTAAAAGCAGCAGAGGCTGGGGAGATTGGGAAGGTGCCTTGCCACAGTAGCTAAATAGCAAAAGACACTTCCTGTCCTAAAATGCTTAGTCTCTTTAAGCCCTGATTAATCCCAGCGTCCCCCCCCCTTTAACAGGCATGGGGGGCTGCTTGGGTGAAGATCACGGGAGGATCAGGGCCTTAGCGTAAGAGAAGGTGGGTAAAGGGAACCCAGTGGAAGGGTGGGGTGAGGGCACAGGATAAGAGTGACACAAGCGGGACTGTTTGTGCTCATGGCTTTCTAGGCGTAGGGTGTTTGTTAGTGGGGAGAAGCAAATCGCCAGTCGCAGCTGAGCACCTGCTTAGCCCGTGGCCGCTGGGAGTGTCATCAGTCACGGGGGCCGAGCGTAGCCAAGCACAGTCGTGCCTAAGCGCCTTTGTTGAGCTGGGCCCCTGGGCCTTAACTGCGAGACCCCCGTTCGTCTCAGTGCCGTGACTGCAGACGGGTACCCGAGAGCCCACAGAGCCTCGTGGTGACTTCCGATGCTGCTTGAAGCAGCCAGTTAATGAATGGAAGGTCGGGCCAGTGAGGCTGCCTCAGGACACAGGACTGGAAGGGGCCTCCCAGGTCAGCCAGGCCAGTCTGGGGCATAGCCAGAGGTGGGCCCCACCCCACCCAGTTAGCACCTCGGCCCACCCAGATCTGAGCCTGTGACTGCAGAAGCTGAGAGCGGCGGGGGTGTGGATCAGGAGCTCCTGGCTGAAGACTCTTGGCCTGTCTGAGGAACATCACGGCCAGCAGGGAGCGGCGCCGCCCGGCCAGCCTCTATCCCCGCACAGGTGCCAATTGTCCCCCCGGGTTAACCCGTGTCTGCCTGTGGGGTTGTGGGAATCGACCCTCTCCACTGGCCAGCCCAGCGCCCGGCAACCCACACTCAAATCCTTGCCCTGCCCCCAGCCCCCTTCCAATCCTGCCCCCAGCCATCAAATATAACATGCAGTAACACAATAACACGCAGTATAAAGGATTTGCTGTGATGTCAGATCTCTGGTCATTGCCCAGGTCCCACAAACGGGGGCCCGTCCGATTTCCGCTCTGCATTTTGTCTCCACGAGCAGCAAAGGGTGGGGGAAGCAAGGGGGTGCCTGACACCCAGGTGTGAGAGAGGTCAGAGCTTTCCAAGCAAATGGGCCTAGATTCAAACTGTTCATAAAAGATAAAGATGGGAGAGGGGAGAATGGGGGGCGGCTGGGCCCAGCCTCCCCTGAGACTGAGCAGCTGGGGATCAGGTGATTATAAAGCCCAGCGAGTGGCTCAGCTGGGGCTGGCTGGAGAACTGCAGGGAGCCGGAGGTCTGGGGGGAGTGATGGGAAGTCAAGGGAACCCCTTGGGTCAGGGGAAGGGATGGTTTGCGGTGGTCCGGTCCCCTCCTACCACACAGAATCCTGCCATATAACCCGGTGTATAAATGTATCCAGCGCTGCCTTACACCTAGCTCGGCTGTTTGCCCCCACTAGTCCCATCGGGAGGCTGATCCAGAACCTCCCTCCTCTGCCGGTTAGAAACCCTCTTGTATTTTCTAGCCTGAAACTTCCAGCCCCCTTGTTGGATCCAAAATGGAAACGGCCTCGTGTAACCGGCCGCAGCGGGCTGGGCTGCCAGTGCCAAGCTCCTCTGCTCGTATTGTGTCGCACGGCCCTTTGTTCCGTCGTAAGCAACTGACGGGAGCTGGGGGAAATGAGGATCAGCCCAATGGTTTTTTTTTTGTGTGTGTGAAAGTTTGGTCCCTTCCATTTTAAACCAAACGGCGCCGCCTCTCTGAGTTCCCGGTGAGGGTGGAGGAGGGAGCCTCAAAAGAATCCCTCTGTGCAGGGGCAGCTCCAGGGCAAGTGACAGCAGGAATCTTCTGAGGTTTCCACCTGCCTTCCCTGCTCCAGAGGGGGTTAGACCGAGCCGCTGGGCTTCTGGCTGTCCCAGCCAAGGCACGTTTCTGAACCTCTGGGGGCTCAGCCGTCCCTGGAGTTGGTTAGTGCTCACCGCTTTCTAGCTTACAGAGAAGTATTCAGATCGCCAAGCAGCAGGGACACTGGGGCAGTGGGAGGAGTGAGGGCCTGAGAACTTCTCTCTCGTGAAGGGCACCACAGAATGAGCTGATCTCGTGTATCCTTCCTTGGTGCTGACTCAGGCTAAACTCCTGCTGGGGCTGCGGGCCAGATCCTCAGCTGCTCACAGCAGTCAGGAGTGCCACGCTGATTTACACCGCCCGGGGATTGGTTCCTGAGTTCAGTACCTTGGGATTTGGCCCACTGAAAACGTGTTACTCTGATAGGTTATGTTCTGGTAGCGCTTAGGGGTCTCAGCCATGATCAGCGGTGTGAAGACAAAGGCTGCTCTGAAGAGTTTATAATCAAAATGGGGAAGCTGGACCCAGGGGAAATAGAGAGGAGGAGCGACTTGGATGGGGTCAACCAGCAGAGCTAAGAAGAGAACCAACAAACCACCCTCCCATGAGACTTACTGCTCTACCCGCTAGGCCACCCAGCCTCCTACAGGTAAGAGCACAGGGCAACAGCACTAACACCCAATGCAATAACAGAATCTTTGGTTGTGTCTCCTCTTCCAGGCTTTTGCTGGCTCGTCTGCTTCAAGGGGACTCAGCATTTCTCCAGCGCTCGTAAGTTGATGCCTAGAAACCTGGACAAAAATCTCCAGCTCTGAACCCCGGTGTGTCCTGCAGCTGGAGGGGAGCTTTGAATGGGCAAAGAACTTTCCATCCCATTTCCTCCTCCTCTTTCCCCACATTTCTGTGTATTTTTCTCTTTCTTCTTTTTCATTCCCTTCTGCTCTCTTGCGCTGTGTCCCCGCTTGCCACAAACCCACCTTCTCCGCTGGCGGCTAAACAGGGCTGCGTTTTAATTCAATGCCCAGCCCTGGTTCCGTCTTCATTTCCCAGTGAACAGGTGCGACGATCAAATGCTGTGCCCTGATCACGCAACGTGCACCAATACTCTCCAGGGCTACAACTGCACCTGCCGACCTGGGTTCATATCCACTTCGGGGGCCACGAAGTTCACCGATCCAGCCGTCCGTTGCAATGGTGAGTGTGAGCCCTGGAGCTCTGTACTGGGGAGATTGCCACGGAGTAGCTCTGGAGCGTGCAATGAAGATAATACATCAGGTACTAGAGAAAAGAGTATCAGGGACTGGGAAGCGTGAGGCGGTGATTAGGAGCCAGGCCAGGCCAATATGTGGCAAAGGAGATTTAACGACTTGGCTTCCCGCAATCTGGCTGTTAATAGCCCCAGGAATGGCCAGTCACACTGGAAAGCAGCAATGGAAGTCGGTGCAAACTGCACAAAGCTGTGGGTGGAGATGCTGAGCAACCCGGACTGCTGCCAACTGGGGCTGGACAGGGGATGGTTCCCTCGATCACTGCCCTGTTCTCTTCATTCCCTTTGAAGCGCCTGGCACCGCCCACTGTTGGAAGACAGGGTCCTGGGCTAGATGGACCATTGGTCGGACCCAGTATGGCCGTTCTTGTGATCTTAATCCAAGGTGTAGGAGGAGTTCTCCCCACCCTCATCCTGATTTAAATCAAATCCACCCTGACGAGGGGGCTCAGGCATGGGGAGGAGACTGGGACTGGTTGGGAAAGGAGACGGGGACTGGGAGGGAGGGGGGATCAGGTATTGGGAGGAGACTGGGACTGGCTGGGCACGAGGATTGGCATGAGGAACCTGAGGAGTGCAGAATGGGATGGGGACAAGGAGACAGAGGTGGGGAAAAGACAGCACTGGGACAGGGACAGATTGGAGGAGACGGGGCGGAAGGAGCTGAGCTTGGGGGAATGGGCGGACGGGTCTGCACCCACTAGACCACACTCCCTCCAGAGCCTGGGATGGAGGCCAAGATTCCAGAGTCTCCCCATTGCTCTGCTGTCAGCAGGGATCTGGGGAACTCGCCGGCAGAGGCCTCCTCCCTCGCATAGCTACTGACAAGCTGCTGCGGCTCGCAATTCCTCCCTCAGCTCAAGTGGCCGAGGTCCGTGCAATGGATGTTGGGGTTCCAACTCAGCTGGTGACCCATGTGGCTCTTCATATGGTGCCACGTGATGGGTTTTTTCAGTTTGTTTTTGAAAAACCTAGGAAAATACAGGTGCCAAAAATGCCTTTGTTAAAAGACCAGGCTAAAGCAGTGGTCCCCAAACTCTTCAGGGTCATGCCCCCTCGCACCGCTGTCCACCCCTCCAGGAGCTGGAGCGAGGCTGCGGCTCCCGGGGTGCGGGGGCCGAGGCTGGGACTGCAGCTGGAGGTGGGTCTGGGGGTGGGGCTGCAGCCAGGCCATGATGGGGGCTAGCAGCTGGGGCTGTGGCCGGGTGCAGAGCTGCGGCTGAGGCTGGGAGTGGTGCCAGAGCAGAGCGGGACGGCACAGTGGGGCTGGGTAGCACTTCCTCCCCAGGGCCGCCCAGAGGGGGGGGGGCAAGAGGGGCAATTTGCCCCAGGCCCCGAGCCCCACAGGGGCCCCCACGAGAGTTTTTCGGGGCCCCTGGAGCGGGGTCCCTCACTCGCTCCGGGGGGCCCGGAAAACTCTTGCGGGGCCGGGCGCAGGAGCTTCTTCGCTCCCGGTCTTCGCCGGCGGGGGGTCCTTCCGCTCCGGGGCGGAAGGACCCCCCGCTGGCGAATTACCGCCGAAGACGGAGCGGGACCCGCCACCGAAGTTCAGCTCGGTCTTCGGCGGTAATTCGGCGGCGGGGGGGCCCTTCCGTTCCGGGACCCGCCGCCGAAGTGCCCCGAAGACCCGCGGCGGGGGCCCCCCTCCGCCGAATTACCGCCGAAGACCGGGCTGCACTTCGGCGGCGGGTCCTGCTTCGGCGGTAATTCGGCGGCGGGGGGGCCCCGCCACGGGTCTTCGGGGCACTTCGGCGGCGGGTCCCGGAACGGAAGGGCCCCCCGCTGCCGAAGACCCCGGGCCCCCGGAATCCTCTGGGCGGCCCTGTTCCTCCCATGAGGGCTGGTCCGGGTCCCACCATGCCCCCCAAATGCTCCTCCGTGCCCTCCTAGGGGACGCACCCCATAGTGTGGGGACCACTGTTCTAAAGGTTGCAAGTCAACCACTCAGAAGTTAGGAAATGCCAGAAGTCAAGTGTCCTCTGTCCCCTTGTGCATGTGCATCGTGCCACAGGCTTTTGTTACCTGGGCATCCCCCGCCTCACCCAGTGCACGGGCTAGCTCTGCTCAGGGGATGAGCCAGGGCTGCGTGGGGAGGGAAGTTGTTATCTGTAGGGCCCAGAGTTCCTGTGTGGTGCTGGGCAGTCACTTAGCCCAGTTTTTAAGGGGTGGTCACTAGCTGTGTGTTGACTTGAGGCCCCGGGGCTGAGTTTCAGAAGCACCGAGCGCTCCCAGCAAGGGGAGCTGCGCTTTGCACGTACACCAGGCTAGAGAATGCTAAGGGTGCTGAACAATCAGGGCCTGTGTGCCTCCAGTGCGGTACCCCAAAGGACTGCTTCGGACCTTACTCTCTCTCTGCCTCAATTCCCCATCTGAAAAATGGGCATAATGGCCCCATACCTCACAGTGCTATTGGAGCCAATTCACAGGATCAGCTCCCTCAACACCCATCCTCCGTTCCCACCCTCCCCACCTCCAGCTAGTCCTTTCCTGGCTTCAGGGGAGGGGGCTGGAGGGCTTTTCTTGCTTCTTCATCTGATGCCTTCAGAAGAGAGCCCGGCTGCCCTAGGCCCACTCTTCCTCACTTGCTGGCAGGCTTAACGAAGGAATGTGAAGCATTGTAAGGGCGTGGGCTCACCCCTGCGGCGCCTCCTGCTGGTCGTCTCAGGGAATTAGCTCTTCTAGCGTCCTGAAGCGCCCCCTGGAGGCTGGTGATCCGCCTTACCGCTGGCCCCAGTGTCCCTCCCGGGACCCCGGTGCCCCTTTCTCGGGGTTGCTGCCCCCTCTGGCAGTACCCCCACACTCTGGGTCTCCCCACCCAGGGGAACCCCCACCCACTATCCCCACCTCGCCTCAGTGTAAGGCTACTGCCAGTCACCATCTAGCCCCACTCCCTGCTGCCTCTGCCTCTGCCTCTGCCTAGCAGCCCCAGCACTGGTCTTAGGCCCTCAGCTAGGCCCGCAGCCTGGGGCTTTCCTAGGCCAGAGCTCCCCAGCTCCTCTAGCCTTCCCCCAGCCCTGCTCCACTCCCAGTACCCTGCTCCGCTCCCTAGCAGCCGGACCCTTCTTTCTCTACTCCTGAGCTTCTGGCTGCCCTGGCCACTTCCCCCAGTCAGCCAGGGCTTTGCTCCCTTCCCCAGCCCCAGCCCCCTCCTGGGCTGCTTCAAGCCCCGCAGGGCAGGAGCGGGTAACCACCCGGCTACAAGCACATTGAAGATGTAAGACAAAAGGGGCAAAGGCTTGTTAATTAATTACATTGTTTCTTCTTCATTTCCCAGCTGACAGGTGTACGGATTCATCTGTCTGTCCTGCTTATGCAACCTGTGACAACGTCGCTGGGAGCTACCGCTGCACCTGCAAACGTGGGTTTGCATCTAGCTCTGGGCAGCAGCACTTCACTGATGCGACAGTGACGTGCAACGGTGAGTGTGAGCTCCTGAGCCCAGCTAGGAAAAAGGGAGCTGTGTAATGGGGCCACTGCTATGTAGCTTGCACTAGTGTCACTGGGAGTGGCTCTTCCGCATGCAGCGAAGGTTCGGTATCGAGTATTTCGCTGACTGGAAAGCGTGATGCAGTGACTAAGAGGGATATATGTGGCCAAGGAGATTTAGTGACTTGGCTTCCCCAGTGTCAATCTGTCCCTCCCCAAACCACGGGACAGCCAATCAAATGGAAAAAGCCATAGTGCAGTCTGGATGCAGCCCTGGCACAGCTACCCCATCATGGGGATGGGTGGCTGAATTCCTCCAGGAGCAGCCCAGGGTGTAGAAAGAGTCCCCTCAAGCCCTGATTCCATTCCTTGTACGGAGGGGAGGAGCATATTATGGCCCCGCCTCCTTCCCCACCCACTTTTGGGACACTATGACCCACCCGGAGAAATATGGAGGAAAGCGTGATCCTCGCGAAGGCCTTGGGGGAGCTTCCTTGTGGGCTCCCTACTCCTGTGCACTCATGTCGGAGCCATTCACAATCCAGTCCCTAAAATGGATAAAAGAAAACTGGTTTTTTTTACATGCTGCAGTATTAACCTGTAGAACTGCCTGCCACAGTATCCCATGAAGGCTGCAAATTTATCAGGTTTCGAAAAAGGATTCAACTTTAATATAAATAATGAGAACATCTGAAAGGATCGTCTGAAGCATCTAGTACCAGCCACTGTTGAAAGCAGGATTCTGGGCTAGATGGGTCACTGGTCTGAGCCAGCTCTGGCACAGAGCAGAGCGATCGATCCAAAAGGGCACTGAGGCCGGTGGAAATTTTCTTACTGACTCCAATGGGCTTTGGATCAGGGTGTGGGTGGCTTGTGGCAGTAAAACCCTGGTGTTCTAGCATCACGCGGGTCCAACCTGGATTCCCTCCCCTAGATATTAACGAATGCTCCCGGGACCCATCCCCCTGCGGCACCAGCTCCATCTGCACCAACACACGAGGCAGTTACACCTGTAAGTGTCCCCCAGGCTACCTCCCCCGCAGCCAGCCTGGCATCCCGTTCAGCTGCACAGGTGAGCGTCCCGTGCGGGGGCGGTGGGTGGAGCTCTGGGGGTGGGTGGCTGAGGCCGGCTCTCCAGTCATTCTGCAGATGAGAGCGAGGGTCTGAGCAGCTCCACCTGCCCAACCAGAGGTGCGACTGTCTCCAGAGCCCCGGGAAGTGGAGCGAGCTGGCTGTGTCTTTATTGCTGACTCCCCAGTGCTGCTCAGTGGGTCGGGCGACTGCCTGGGAATGAGGAGACGGGAGTTCCAGTCCCAGCCCTGCTCCTGACTTACTGAGTGTCTGCCCCTCTCCTGGCCTCTGTCCCCCTCCCACACTTTGTCTTGTTGGAGTGTAAGTTCGCACTGTGTCTGTGCAGCGCCTAGCGCAGTGGGGCCTCTAGGTGCTACCATAGTGCATGTAATAAACACACAGGCTAATTCCAAGTCATCTCCTGGCAGATGAGAATGAATGTGCCCAAAGCCCTGCAATCTGCGGGCCCAATGCCTCCTGCATGAACACACCTGGGAGCTACACCTGCCAGTGCTCACCCGGGCACCATCCATCCACGCCAGGGTCTTGGGTACCCGGAACAACCCGCTGCACAGGTGACCATCCAAGCAATCTTTTCCGGCCTCTGACTATAGCCCTTGCTCATGAAAAGGACAAAATCTGAGCCCCCACCCTGGTTTTAAAACAGCTTCTCTGCCCAGTAGAGGTGGGATTCACTAGGGGGACATAGATATTCCTGGGCCCAGAGACTGACTGTACAGTTCACAGGTGACTGCTACACAGCAGGTGGCATCAGCTCCTCCCTGCTCCAACTACCAAACCTCACTCTCCTCCCAAAGCTGAGACGAGAACCCAGGCATCCTGGCTCCCGCTTCTCAGGCCACTAGCACCCGCTGCCTCTTGGGACTGGGCAGCATATTGCAAACCTGTTGGGAGCCATATTCCTGGCACGGTGCCCCTCCGATGGCAGGTGCTGGGACCTGCCTTCTCCCCTCCCCTCCTCCCATCAAGGGAAGGTTCCATTGTGCTAGCTGGGCCCATTGCTCCTTCCCCCATCACAGATATTGATGAGTGTCTGGATCTGGCATCATGCCCTGCTCACGCCGCCTGCACCAACACCCCAGGAAGCCACTACTGCACCTGCAATACCGGCTTTGCATCCAGTTCTGGGGAGCAGCGCTTCACTGACCCAGCAGCGCAGTGCAACGGTGAGTGCTGGTTCTGGCACAGAGCAGAGCGATGGATCCAAAAGGCCCCTGAGGCTGGTGGAAAGACTCTCACTGACTCCAGTGGGCTTTGGATCAGGGTGTGGGTGGCCTGTGGCAGTAAAACCCTGGTGTTCTAGCATCACGCAGGTCCAACCTGGATTCCCTCCCCTAGATATTGACGAATGCTCCCAGGACCCATCGCCCTGCGGCCCCAGCTCCATCTGCACCAACACACTGGGCAGTTACACCTGCACGTGTCCCCCAGGCTACCTCCCCCGCAGCCAGCCTGGCATCCGGTTCAGCTGCACAGGGGAGCGTCCCGTGTGGGGGCTGTGGGTGGAGCTCTGGGGGTGGGAGGCTGAGGCCGGCTCTCCGGTCGTCCTGCAGACGAGAGCGAGGGTGGGAGCGGCTCGGCCTGCCCACCCTGGGGTGCGACTGTCTCCAGAGCCCCGGGAAGTGGGGCGAGCTGGCTGTGTCTTCACTGCTGACTCCACAGTGTTGCTCAGTGGGTCGGGCGACTGCCTGGGAATGAGGAGACGGGAGTTCCAGTCCCAGCGCTGCTCCTGACTTACTGAGTGTCTGCCCCTCTCCTGGCCTCTGTCCCCCTCCCACACTTTGTCTTCTTGGACTGTAAGTTCGCACTGTGTCTGTGCAGCGCCTAGCGCAGTGGGGCCTCTAGGTAATGCATGTAATAAACACACAGACTAATTCCAAGTCCTCTCCTGGCAGATGTGGATGAATGTGCCCAAACCCCTGCAATCTGCGGGCCCAATGCCTCCTGCATGAACACACCTGGGAGCTACACCTGCCAGTGCTCACCCGGGCACCATCCATCCACGCCAGGGCCTTGGGTACCTGGAACAACCCACTGCACAGGTGACCATCCAAGCAACCTTTCCCGGCCTTGCGACAGATTTTCGTTACCAATCTGCCTGGGCCACAGTGGATCAGGCTGGGGCCACAGGAACTTTTCTGTGGAGGAGATGACGAGGCACAGCAAGTGTCTCAATTTTAAAGGTTTATTGATAAAATAACAGCAGAGTGCTGGGAATGCTTCCACGTCACTCAGGGGAAGAAAGAAAGCGTTAATGCCCCAAGCCCGAACCCACTTTCATGCTCACACAAACACGACCCAGAGTGGCCAAGTCTTGGTGTAAGAGCAGGAGAAGAAGTGGGGGAGGAGAGGGGAAGGTGGACGGGAGTGCTGTCCTGGGCCCAGGCCATCCACGGATCTGTGGTGCTCTCTGAGATGCTTCAGCTCTCAGGTGGGTTTTTAAGTCCTGGGCTCCTTGGGGTGGGGGTGGGGGCTTTGTTCAGGGCCCTCTGTTCCTAGTGCTCTTTTTACCAGTCCAAACAGGCTTGCTGTGGCCTCCTCGGTTTCCCAAAACAACCTGGCTCCAGAGACTGTTTTCCCTTCTGTTTCATTCGCTCTCACTGTTCTCACTGTTCTGCAGCTCTGATCAACTTAGTTCTTCTCTTCTCATGGCTGGGCAGCTGCTGATTTCTCGAGCACGTGACCGTGGCTTATTCTCACTCAGAGCTAGCTGAGGTGCCGAGTTAACCTGTTCTCTGCTCTCTTCCCCTTTCCCCCTCTTGGCCTTTCGCAACCTGCAAAGGAATCTTCCACTCCCCACTCACGCACATTTGACCCTCCCCAAAAAGCTTTGCGATGCTAGCAAGAGCGTTAGCAATATACAATGCCGATCTGCCTTCCTAGGGACTCCTGGAGGGAGGGGGCTTTGGGGTGTGACAGCCTCTCACCGTAGCCCTTGCCCACGAGAAGGACAAAATCTGAGCCCCCACCCTGGTTTTAAACAGCTTCTCTGCCCAGTGAGGGTGGGGCTCACTCTGGGGACATAGATATTCCTGGGGCCAGAGAGTGACTGTACAGTTCACAGGTGACTGCTAAACTCTATTACAGGGGTAGGCAACCTATGGGACGGGTGACGAAGGTGGCACGCGAGCTGATTTTCAGGGGCATTCACAGTGCCTGGGTCCTGGCCACCAGTCCTGGGGGCTCTGCATTTTATTTAATTTTAAATGAAGCTTCTTAAATATTTTAAAAACCTTATTTACTTTACATATAACAATAGTTTAGTTATTTATTATAGACTTGTAGAAAGAGACTTTCTAAGAACATTAGAATGTTTGACTGGCGCACGAAACCTTAAATCAGAGTGAATGAATGAAGACGCGGCACAGCACTTCTGAAAGGTTGCCGACCCCTGCTGTATTATAATGATCAGCCCCCAGGTGGCACCATGCATAACATACTTGACCTGAGCCTCTATCAGCTGGAGCTGGCTGAGTATTAAAGCACCAAAGGGAACATCTCTGGTCTCTCTCTCTGTGATGGAGCCAGTCCAGAGTGGCTAGCGTCACACAGGTCCAACCTGCAATCCCTCCCCTAGATATTGACGAATGCTCCCGGGACCCATCGCCCTGTGGCCCCAGCTCCATCTGCACCAACACACAGGGCAGTTACACCTGCACGTGTCCCCCAGGCTACCTCCACCACAGCCAGCCTGGCATCCCGTTCAGCTGCACAGGTGAGCGACCCATGCGGGGGCTGTGGGTGGAGCTCTGGGGGTGGGAGGCTGAGCCTGGCTGTCACGTCGTCCTGCAGACGAGAGCAAGGGTCTGAGCCGCTCCGCCTGCCCACCCTGGGGTGCAACTGTCTCCAGAACCCCGGGAAGTGTGGCAAGCTGGCTGTGTCTTTAGTGCTGGCTCCACAGTGTTGCTCAGTGGGCCTTGTTGGACTGTAAATTTGCACTGTGTCAGTGCAGCGCCTAGCGCAGTGCGGCCTCTAGGTAATGCATGTAATAAACTCACTGACTAATTCCATGTTCTCTCCTGGCAGATGTGGATGAATGTGCCCAAACCCCTGCAGTCTGCGGGCCCAATGCCTCCTGCATGAACACACCTGGGAGCTACACCTGCCAGTGCTCACCCGGGCACCATCCATCTATGCCAGGGCCTTGGGTACCCGGAACAACCCGCTGCACAGGTGACCATCCAAGCAACGTTCCCCGACCTCTCACCGTAGCCCTTGCTCACGAGATGGACAAAATCTGAGGCCCCCGCCCCTGGTTTTAAACAGCTTCTCTGCCCAGTGAGGGAGGGGCTCACTCGGGAGACATAGATATTCCTGGGGCCAGAGAGTGACTGTACAGTTCACAGGTGACTGCTAAACTGTATTATAATATTCAGCCCCCAGGTGGCACCATGCACAACATACTTAACCTGAGCCTCTACCAGCTGGAGCTGGCTGTGTATTAAAGCACCAAAGGGAACATCTCTGGTCTCTCTCTCTGTGATGGAGCCAGTCCACAGTGGGTGCAGGAACCAGCCCTGTGTGCAGCAGCCCGGCAAGCTGCTGTGACCAGATACTCAAGTGGGAGACCCAGAGTCCAGTCCCCTGGTTGCAATGAGCGTGGAGAGAGCAGCCTTGCAGCCTAGTGGTTAGGGCTCTCTCCGGGGTGATTGGGAGACCCAGGGTTCTACATCAGGCAGAGGGAGGAAATTGTCCCTTCGTGTCCTGTAGCTCAGGTGAGCGCGTTACCCACTGGGCTCTCGGTTCCAAGGGGTTTTTGGGGATGCGGCACCACCCCCGCTCTACTTCTTCTTGGAAAAGGGTGACCAGGCTCCTGTATGTGAATCCTGAGTGGAAATAGGTGCCTCCCTCTGACCCAGATCTGGGGTCAGTGCACAGTGGAGCTTACTTGGGTTGTAGTCCCTAGACCTGGAAGTCACTGGTGTTACAAGCAGGATTTTTAAACCCTTTGTAACCTGGATGGGGACGCCCAGCGATTTCCTGCACATTTGATTTTTTTTTGTTAATTTCATCCTAGAGGTCGCTTCAAACGATCTGGTGAAGAATTGCGAGAACCGAAGGGTGGACGCGGCTCACGGCTCATCCCAAAACGATGTACGTACCCCAGCATAATTCACACGCCCCGTTAATCTAGGGACACTCACGGCAAAGGCAGTGTGGGGAACCCCAGCTGAAATTCTTTAAAGCGACTCAGTGATTGTTTTTGGGGTTCCTGACTTGAAATGCCTTCAAGTGGGCCTGAGTGTGCAGGGAGCAGGCGCTTGTCACTTCCTGGGCACCTTTAAGGAACCTCGCACGAGTGCTGCCAAAATCGAGTTGCTTTGGAGAATCTGAGCCCGGGTCAATTTCGTCTGCAGTGCAGCCCTTGACTGCTGCAGCAAAGCCACTCACGCCTGGCATTTCTGGCACTGGGGATTTTAATTCATGGGGTGAAAATTTGTCATCCCTGCCAGTGAAGCAGCAGCAAAGTGCAGGTTGCAGGAGAGTGACAAGAATCATCAAATCTTTAGTGGGTGGAAAATCCCAGTGTAGGAAGCCATAGCTCCCCCCTACTCCCCCCAGCAACACCAGTCCTAATCCCCACGGTACCAGCAGTAGAACCTCTGGCACCCCAAACCTCCCTTGTCCCTTCCTGCCACCCACAATCCTTTGCAGTAGCACTTTGGCTTCAAGCAGGGTGCTGCACAGACCCCTTCCCCCTCCCTCGCACCAAGATCTGGGCCCCCATTGTGCCAGGTGCCCCATGGACACATAGTAATAGGCAGTCTGTGCCCCCACGACTTACAGTGTAAGT
This sequence comes from Mauremys reevesii, assembly GCF_016161935.1. Taxonomy (NCBI): domain Eukaryota; kingdom Metazoa; phylum Chordata; order Testudines; family Geoemydidae; genus Mauremys; species Mauremys reevesii. Next base: position 8,735,031 of record NC_052647.1, on the reverse strand, counting down.
GGCCAAGACGGGATTAGTTGCCCCACTGTACAGATGGGGAACGGAAACTGTGAGAAATGAGATGGCTTCGTGACTATGCTGCCGTTTGAACCCCTGGGTCCCAGTCCCAGGCCTTGGCCACAAGACCAAGCTTCCTGCTGTACGATTGAATTTGTGTTGTACTACGGGCTTTTCCTTCTGCTCTGGCCCCCCTCCTTCCGCCCTGCACAGGATGCCTTCTGCAAGTTACTGACCTCCACCTTCAGCGTCTTGGGAGACCCCAACGAAAGGAAGAACTCCACCGTCTCTCTGGAGGTAAAACAAGCCTGGATGTTTTATCGCAGCGTTCAGTCTTTCTAGACCCTTCTGCATCACCCCGGCCACAGAACCCCGCCCCACTGAGCCCTGCATCCAGCCCTGTATCTAGGGGGTGGGTGGGTCTTAGAATTCCCTGGAAGAGAACAGGGCTGATGCTCGTGGTTCACCAGCATCTTGCTGTAGAGAGATCTAATCGGTGCCATGCAGGCCTGTAGCAGGGCTGGATCGGGGACACTCAGCTTTAGAGGCACGAGCTGCTAGCGCTTGAGCCAGCGGACTTCAGGCCTGAGCCAAAGCCCACTCATTCAAAGCCTCTCTTTGGCCTTGGAGCAGACCGCGGAGCTGTAGCTGGCTCAGACCTCTATGGAGCAGCCACTAGAGGGGGCATGTTGCACACGTGGATCCTCAGGGCAGGTGGGACGAAGGGCAGCTGTGAGGATGCCCATCAGCAGCTCTCAGGCGATTGGCCGACTGTTGCTGGGGTAACACAGCACAGCCAATAAGAGTTCTCTCTCTCTCGCCCCATTGTAGAAAGCCGCTAAGGGATTTGCCTCCATCCTGGATCAGACGCCCTCCTGGTCCAACCTGAGCACGGGGCAGCTCTCCACCATGGCCACTGTCTTCCTGGAGAACGTGGAGAATGTCGTGCTGGACGTCTTGAAGAACCCCACCGGGAACGGGAGCCAGACCATCCAGATGGAACAACTGGGTAGGAAGCTGGGTCTTGGGGTGGGTTGGTGGGGAGTGGTTGGAACAGGTGGCAACTGCACATCACAAGCAGCGTGACCTGGCCCAATAGGGATGGAGCCTGCCTGGTGACAAATCAGCAGGTGCCATATCTAGTTAGCGCATTTCTCTACGGTCTCCTTATTATGAACATTAGGGTATCACCTATTTTTGTATGGCCTCCCTATTATGACCATTATGGTATCACCTGTTTTTCTATGGCCTCCCTATTATGACCATTATGGTAGCACTTAGAAAGCCCAGACAAGACCGAGACACTGTTGTGCCAGGTGCTGCACAGACACGGAGGGAGAGACAGTCCCTGCCACGAAGAACTTCCAATTTAGATAGACAAAGGGAGGCTCATTATCCCTATTTTACAGAGGAGGGAAACTGAGGCAGGGAGCTGTAGTGACTTGCCCAAGGTCACACAGGGAGTCGGTGGCAGAGCTGGGAGTTCAGCTTGGATCTCCTGCCTGAACCACAAAGCCATATCCCTAGATCCTGGCTCTCAGGACTGCAGCCTGTATGTGCCGACGGCTGCAGTTCCCATTCTCAAGGAAGGCCACGTTTTCGGCCCCCATCTACAGCTCTCCAGTCCCCCCTTGTTCTTAAACCCCTCGGGAGAGGCTTGGTGCAAGGGCCTGATGAAACTTCCTCCCTATCTCTTTCCTGTGGGCACAAAAGCCTCTTCCCCTCTCAGCCGGACGTGTCTCTCCGTTTCTTTCTCTCTCTGCCGTTCACCTGCCCGAGGAGCCATTGTGCTGTATCAGACCGTGTTCTTTCCCCCTCTCCTTAGATCTCCAGACCAAAGTCATTGAGGATGGCTGCCCCGGAAAGGACTCAGTCGTCAGCCTGGAAGTTAAAGGGGAGACCATGAAGATTAGCTGCAGAACGATCCAGGGATCAGTGGCACAAGGTACGTCACCACCACGAGAGGGTGTGAGACGGATTTCTCAGGCTTGCTTCTCAGCTGGTAAGGCCGGCTGCATGTCCCTCCGTGTCAGGCTTGCTTCTCCCAGCCCTCACCGCCGAGTGGCAGGTATCGCACAGGTAAAGTACTGGAGGTTTTGTACCTCTTGAAGCATCACTGGCAATGGCAGGAGATCCCATCTGAGATGGGCCATTGGTCTGTGCTGACACAGAGAGATGGGAAAGCGAACTAGATGCGCCATTGATGTGTATGGGATACAGGGCTCTGTGATGGAATGGGAATTCCTGGGTTCTCACGCCTACAAATGTAAATTCCTTCTGTCCTAGTCAAGCTTGCTAGAATAAAGGGAACTAGAAAAATGAAGAATGAGGGCTGGAAAATTGGGTCCTCAGAAAATGCAATTCTTCATGAAGTGGCTGATTTCTGCAGAAAACTTAGTGTGTGTTGAAAAACTGGCTGCCCCAAATGCCCTCCAACCTGAAATATTTCCTGCTTTTGGCAGAAGACCTAAAATACACCTCTACCTCAATATAACGCAACCCAGTATAACACAAATGTGGATATAAGAGAGTAAAGCAGCGCTCCGGGGGGCGGGGCTGCGCACTCCGGTGGATCAAAGCAAGTTCGATATAATGCAGTAAGATTTTTTGGCTCCCGAGGACAGCGTTATATTGAGGTAGAGGTGTATCTGGATTCTGAAATCATGTTCCTGATGCCTCATGCTCCCATTCCCCTCCATAAATCAGGCTTTCTGCCAGGCTTAGTCTCCCATGATGCACTGTGGCAAGATGATTGCCATGGTGCATCATGGGAGATGCAGACCAACCAGGGAACCTGGCTCATAGAGGAGAAACAGGAGCACGAGGCACGCGAACCACAACTCCCAGGAGGAATTGCAGTGGCAATTTAAAATAAAAAATTTGGTTTCCATCCCCGCCCCCCAAAAAAACCATCACGATTTTCACCAGGGGGAAAAACACTCTTTTCCAACTAGCTCTATTAATATCAGATGTTTTGAGAAAACCATCTTCAGGGGCTCTCCAAAAACTGTCAAACAGTTGGGGGGGATTTTCAAGATCTGCCCACCCCTGATAACACTGTAACACTGAAACAAACACACAACATTAAGGAACCCCCTGCCCCCTGTTGCGTTCCGTAATTTATGGACAGCCTCTCTGTCTTGTCGTCAGTGCCAGCTGAGCTGCAGTTGTAAGTTGAAGTCTGGCTGCCCGGACACCTCTCTTCCCGCTCTGCTGCTGGCTTGCTGTGCCATCGTGTTACTTTTCTGTGCCCCGTTTTTATCCGTGGGTGGGTCTGAAGCAATACATTACCCAGCTCCTGAAGCGGGGGAGTTGTACAGTGCTTTGCGAGTCCCTTAGTGCAATGCGGGGTAAAGAAGCCGCTAACTCACCTGGTTTCTCCTTGGGGATACTTGCAGCCCGGGCTGGAGTGGCGTTTGCCTCCTACGTGGGCATGGAGTCCCTCCTGAATGGCAGCTTCTTCCATGGCCAAAGGGCCACCTCTGTCTGGCCAGTTCGGATAAATTCCAGGGTGGTGAGTGCCTTCCTGACCAGCCAGACCAAGACCGATTTCCCGGATCCCGTGAATTACACCTTCCGGACCATCATGGTAAGGCCGGCTGCACGTCCCTCCATGAAATTCGGTTGGGGTTGATTCCTCTGATGGGGATGCTGCATTGAATTAACTCGCAGGTGGGGAGGAATTCTTGTGGGGGTTCCTCCCCAACTGTGGTGCTGTCTTGGGGGGAAGGGGGGATTGAACTCATGACCTCTTGATCAGAAAGTCTGAATTTCTCCTCCAGCTGCTAAAGGGCCAGCTCCATTAACCGAGCATCAGTAGTAGATGCATGAATTTCCCACTACTGGGATTGAGTGACATGGGAAGAGAGAAAGAGGAACACAGGAGACAGTGTGGCCTAGTGGATAGCGCACTAGTGGGCGACCTCGGTTCTACTCCTGGTTCTGCTACTGGCCTGCTGGCTGACCTTTATATTTCCCCCTCCCTCACTCTGTGCCTCAGTTTCCCCATATGTCAAATGGGGGTAATGAGAGTGATTTTTTTTTTTGGAAAGCGGCTTGACTGATGGATGGAAAGCACTGAAGAGCGAGGTATTAATACTAGGAGCAGGGATAGATTTTCTTCTGCTTCATTAAGGCAGACACAGAGTCTGGGAGCCCTTCAGAACCACCCCATGTGTGTTCTTTGGCCCACTCTCTGTGGGGAGCGATAGAGAGGCTGTTAACCCTCTGCCCTACTGTTCAGTATTTGCGCTAATGCACAGGCTGAAATCAGCACCCCCTTCTGGCAGGAACGGCTCATCGTGTGAGACAGCCCTTGCCGCCAAGTGCTTAGTCTGTCTAGACAAAGGGTGGGAGGGGAAATTGAGGCACGGAGCAGGAGAGTGACTCCATCAAGGTCACACAGCAGAGCCAGGACTAAAACTCAAGTCTTCTGAGTTCCAGTCTAATACCCTGTCCACTGGTCCGCACGGCCCCTGTTAGTCTGCCTCTCAAGTGCTCTCCTGGAGTCTCTGACTTGCTCCCCTGGTACGTTTTTTCCAACCTGCGTTATTCTTGGCTTTTTCCTTTTTTGCAGCCAAGCAGCAGCCCCGACAAGCTCATCTGCGTCTCGTGGGAGGCCACGGACCGGCGTGGCAGCTGGTCTCGGGCAGGGTGCAGGGTTGTGCGTAGCAACGCCACTCACACCACGTGCAGCTGCAATCACGTCTCCAACCTGGCCATCCTCATGGAATCGGGGGAGATAATGGTAACGGGCCCGTGCTCGCAGACCGAGGCTGTGGGCTTTGCTGGGGGCAGTCGGGCATCCTCTCGGGATAGGAGAGATTGAAGGAGGACAACGCGGTAGCTCTGGGGATGTTTACGGGAAGCCCCTCCCCAGCATGGGGGGCAGCACTGAGGAAAGCGCAAAGGGGCTGGGGCGAGCACTGGAGGTGGGCATCATGGGCCGATCACAGGCGGTGCCCCATTCCATGGTCCCCTGCTGGCTCCCAGAGCCCTATGGTTGAAATAAAGGCCCCTATACAGTTATATGCCCATGTTCCCCTGGAACAGCTGCGATTATCTGTCACGGGCAGGAGTCGGGGGGAGTTCTTAGCAAAGCCCCATCTGCATTAACTGCCCCACGTGGGACGACGCGTGGCCTCCTAACGAGCCGTCTGCCCTGCCTCCCCGATAGGCAGGCTTCCCACTGTTCCTCATCTCCCACGTCGGGCTGGCCCTCTCCCTGCTGTGCCTCTTCCTCGCCATCCTCACCTTCCTCCTGTGCCGCTCCATCCGCAACGTGAACACCTCCATCCACCTGCAGGTCTGCCTCTGCCTCTTCCTGGCTGACCTGCTCTTCCTCACCGTGGTGGACAGCCCCAGCCACCAGGTAAAGCACTCCCCACCCCTCGTGTGGTGCCTAACGGGGCAGGCAGAGCAGTCTGGTAGATAGCACACTGCCTGGGGACTCTGGTGACCTGGGTTGTAGTCCTGGCTCTGCCCTGAGCCTGTTGGTGATGCTGGGCAAAGCACCTTCCTGTGCCTCAGTTTCCCTATCTGTAAAATGGGGGTAATGATACTGACCTACTTTAAAGACTGAGCGTTTATTGGGTATGCAGCTAGCAGTGGCCATCAGGGCAGAGATGAGATCCTAGGGCAAACCCCCTTCTTGCGATGGTAATTCCCAGGGGTGGGTTTGATGCAGGGGAACCAAACCCAAGGATGCTCATTAGAGGCTGTTAAATGAAAGAATCATAGGACTAGAAGGGACCCCGACGGAGTGTGGGGATGTCAGGGCCCTGCACCCCGCACTTCCTGCAATTCACCCTGACCCTCAGCCAGCCAGTAAAACAGAAGGTGTATTTAGACGACAGGAACACAGTCCAAAACAGGTCTTGCCGGTATGGACAACAGGACCCCCTTTAGTTAGGTCTATCCGGGGGCCCCCAGGGAGGCCACAGCCCCGTTGGGAAGCCCCTCTCCAGTTCTCATCTAGCTCCAGACGGAAACTCCCTTCAGCCTCCCCCCCGGCTCCTCCCCCAGCGTTTGTGTCCTTTGTCCAGTGTCCCGGGCAGAGGTGTTACCTGGCCTCCAACCTCGCTCCTGAGTTCTCAGGTTACATGCTCAGGTATCCTCCCTTCCCCAGTGCAGGCCGTCCCAGCACAACTCCCCTGCAACCTTCCCAGGTCAATACTCCCCACTCAGCATTCAAACAACACATCAAGAACATTCCCACTTCGTCACAGCAAGTGCTTGTTAGTGCAGGCTGAAGGTCCCAGACCTCGAGTGGGCTCTTTGAAATGCCCCCCTGAGCTGGGATTTGTGTGGCAGAAGATAGTGGTGGCGACAGTGCCCCTGGTGGTAGGGTGGAGGCAATGCTCAAACGTTGTTTAGCTGGGCTGCTGGACACAGACCCTGTGGTTCTCTCTGGTTCACCAGTTCCTGCCCTGTTCTGCATAGTGTCGCCACTAGGGGTCGCCCTAAGTGCCAGCCCGGGGAACCACGTAGCAGCAGAGCCCGGGATCTCTGCGCTCACACGGGCGTTCTTCCCTCCCCAGCTGGCCTGCGCCGTCATTGCTGGCCTCCTGCACTACCTCTTCCTGGCCTGCTTCGCCTGGATGTTCCTGGAGGCCGTGGTGCTCTTCCTCACCGTCCGCAACCTCGGGGTCGTCAACTACTTCAGCACCCACAGCCCCAAGATGCGGCACCTGAGCCTCTTCGGCTACGGCTTCCCCGCCCTGGTGGTGGCCGTCTCGGCGGTGGTCATGCCGGAGGGATACGGCAGGCAGGAAAAGTGAGCGCCTGAGCTGGGGAACTGGCCCTGAGAGGCATTAACATGTGTTAGGGGAGATGCAGGTTCAAGTCCCAGCTCTACTACAGGCTTGGTGCTGAGCAAGCCAATGCCTCAGTTTCCCCATGTGTGAAATGGGGATAATGGCACTGCCCTGCTGCACCGGGGCATTGGGAGACAAAATCGATTAAAGATTGTTAGATGCTACAGTGATGGGGCCTTATAAGTCCCTAGAAGTAAACAGTCCAAATCCAAGGCGTTCTCGGCCTTAAGGAAATTTGATGTACTGTGGTAAGATCTACAGGACAAATTTGCTGTGTGAGTGCAAAAATGGGATTGAAGAGGGTAGGTCTTGTCTTACGCCAGCACTGTGTGTGTGTGTGTGTGTGTGCGTGTGTGTCCCAGCACTCCCCAGTGAAAGATGCTCTGGACCAGTGGACGTCTGTCTCGACAGCTGTGCTGCCGTCCTTCATGAATGAATTAATGTTTCTAGCATCTAGTCGACTGGAGTGCAGGACACCTGGGTTCTCTCTCTGGCTCTGCTCCTGACCTCTGTGCATGACCTTGACCTTGAATAAAATTAATAGATTCTATGGCCAGACCACTGTGATCATGTGCTCCGGCCTCCTGTATAACACAGGCCAGAGAACTCCCCGAAATGAGTCACATCCCCCTTCGCTGCCTCAATTTCCCTTCCCCCACATCATTTAGGTGGTGCTGGTAGGGGCAGGGACTGCCCCTCACTCTGTAGCTCGGTAGGAGCCCCGTTGGGTAGCACTAATATCAATGGTAATCGCTGCACCAGGCTGCTGATGTTCAGTGAACGTCACGTTAACCTTTTGTTCTTGTAGCTGCTGGCTCAGGATGGAGAAGGGGTTCATCTGGAGTTTCCTGGGGCCAGTGTGTGTCATCATCGGGGTACGTATCCGTTGCGGCTTGAGCCTGCCACCTACCTCAGTACGGTGATGTCTGGAGCGCTGCCTGGCTTCCCTTGTCTATTGCTAAGCACTGTGGGCCCAGTTCATCCCCTGGTCTAATGCTACTGACCTCGAAGGAGTATATGCCAAGGAGGAGTTTGGCCCAGTCGGGGAATGGGGTGATAAGAGCCACCAGATCAATCCTGCGAAAGACAGTTTCTGGCATCACACTGGGACTTCAGATCATGGGGCCAGATCCTCACCTGGCGTAAATCAGTATTTCTCTGTTGATTTCAACAGAGCAATGCTGATTTGCACTAGCTGCGGATCTGGCCAGATAAACATACCAAACAGCAACACCCTTGCTTTGGATGGCGACAATTTCTGCTTCTGCTCATGTCGAGACCCCCCAGCTGCCCATCACATCCCTTCCCCGGAGCCTGAGGCAAATCAGGGTTAATGAGATAAGAACATACAAACATAAGAACGGCCACACCGGGTCAGATCAAAGGTCCATCTAGCCTAGTATCCTCTCTTCCAACAGTAGCCAGTGCCAGGTGCCCCAGACAGGGATCTCTGCCTGGATGGGCTCAGGCATTTGGTCACAAGCTGAGGTGGTTCAAAAGTTTTGAATTTTTTTAAGCAGAATTTTTTAATAGTTTCTTTAAACAATCAAACACAGCAAGCAGCAAATATTTGGCCACACACTTCTGAAACCCCAAACCATGTTCAGGTTTTGGCAGGCTAATTTCAGCTTTTCAAGTAAAAAAACCACAACAGATTTTGAAGGAAAGCTGACATTGTCCGTGATTTTTTCCTGCGTTTTAAAAAAAACCCCTAGTTTTCGATCCAAAAAAAGTTTTGACGGAAAATATTTGTCCAACCTTTTTAATGAGCTTTAGTGCCTTTTAGCACTAGCTGAGGCTGAGAACCAGTGATACCTTGTAAAGGTGACTTGAAAAGAAGTTTTCACAAAACTGGGTTTGTGCCGAGATGTGGAAGGTTTTTAAATGTTTATTTTTTCCAGGGCTGCCCGGGGGTGGAGTGGGGGTGGGGTGGGGGGGCAAGTGGGGCAATTTGCCCCGAGGCCCCCACGAGAATATAGTATTTTATAGAATTGCAACTTTTTTGTATGGAAGGGGCCCCCAAAATTGCTTTGCCCCAGGCCACCTGAATCCGCTGGGCGGCCCTGGCCCCAGAGGGAATGAACAGAAAGGGTGATTATTAAGTGATCCATTCCTGTTGCCCATTCCCAACTTCTGGCAAACAGATGCTAAGGACACCATCCCTGCCCATTGCCATTGATGGACCTGTCCTCCATGGACTTATCTAGTTCTTTTTTGAACCATGTTATAGTCTTGGCCTTCACAACATCCTCTGGCAAGGAGTTCCACAGGTTGACTGTGCGTTGTGTGGGAAAAAAATACTTCCTTTTGTTTGCTTTAAACCTGCTGCGTATTAATTTCACTTGGTGACCCCTAGTTCTTGTGTTATGAGAAGGAGTGAATAACACTTGCTTATTTACTTTCTCCATGTCGGTCATGATTTTATGGACCTCTATCATATCCTCCCTTAGTCGTCTCTTTTCCAAGCTGAAAAGTCCCAGTCTTATTCATCTCTCCTCATATGGCAGCTGTTCCAGACCCCTAATCATTTTTATTGCCCTTTTTTGAACCTTTTCCAATTCCAATATATCATTTTTGAGATGGGGCGACCACATCTGCACGCAGTGTTAAAGGTGTGGCCGTACCATGGATTTATATAGAGGCAACATGATATTTTCTCTCTTATTATCTATCCCTTCCTGAGTGATTCCCAACATTCCGTTTGCTTTTTGTCTGCCGCTGCAGACTGAGTGGATGGTCTCAGAGAACTCTCCACAATGACTCCAAGATCTTTCTTGAGTGGTAACAGCCAATCTGGATCCCATCATTTTATATGTATCATTAGGATTCTGTTTTCCAGTGTGTATAACTTTGCATTTGTCAACATTGAATTTCATCAGGCATTTTGTTGCCCAGTCACCTGGGTTTGAGAGATCCTTTTGTAGCTCTTCGCAGTCTGCCTGGGACTTAATTATCTTGAGCAATTTTGTATTTGCAAATTTTGCCACCTCTCTACTTTGATTCTAGATTAATTCCGTCCTTTTTGCCTTAACCCTCTGGATGCTGCAGAGAAAGCTTTCCAGCCTCAACACTGAAGTGTCCACCCTTAAGGACACCAGGTAATGTTGGTTTAAAAGCAGAGCTGAAAAGTATAGTTCAGTGGTGGTAAGGGGGTGGGGGCAGGGTGGGAGTCAGGACTCCTGGCTTCTATCCCCAGCTCGGGGAGGGGAGTGGGGTCTAGCAGTTAGAATTGGGAGTCAGGACTCCTGGGTTCCATTCCCAGCTCTGCTACTGGCAGTGTAACTTTGGGCAAGTCACTGTGCCTCAGTTTCCCTCTTTTAAAAACTGGGCTGAAGTGGGAGTTGTGAGCCTCCCTGAGTGCTGGGACAGCCCTTGGAGATCTCAGTTTGGCTGACAGCCCGCCAAGGGCAGTGCTGGATGCCCCATTGTTTGTGTCTCTCAGCCATGGAGTGGCCAGGGTGCTAGAATGCAGGAGAGAGGGTGAGGCTGCTGCGAAGCCTGGATGGACAGATCCTCAGCTGGTGGAAGCTGGTGTCTCTCTATGGGCTCTGCCGATTTGAACCAGCTGGAGATCTGCTCTCAAGGGGCTTTCCTCCATCTCTGACACCTTGGATTTACAAACCTGCTCTGCTCCTTGCTGTGTACCCCGCACTGACACCGTCCTCGCCCCGTCCCCACCTGCCCTCTGCAATGGGGCCCGGCTGGGATAGTCACCCCGAAAGCCAGGTCACATAGAAGCAAAGCTCTCTCTGTGTTTCTATGTGCCTGCAGCCAGTGCTGGTGAGTGTGTCACAGGGCTCCTTTTGCCTGATCCAGACAGGATCTGAATCCGTCCCAGCCCCTCCTAGCGAGACTTGGGTCTTTAGGAAGCATTCACCATTTCGGCCCGGACCCCCCTGTGACGATGTGGTTCTGGCGGGACCCAACTGATAGTGCCAATTCAGCACCAATTGCTCAAACAGGGCAGTCACAGCCCAAGGCTGGGGTTTTTCCACCTCTAAGGCAAACCAAACCAGCCAGACAGAAAGGACTTCGGTTTCACCCCACTGGCTAACCACAAGTCACACAAGCAATTGCCTTAGACTCTCCAGTCTCCCAGTATCCCCGCCAGTGCCACTCATCCTGGGGATGAATGGTTATGAAAACCAACACCCCAATAAAAGAAAAAGGTTCTCTCGATCCCAAAGAATCAAGCCCCAGACCCTGGTCAATATACACATCAGATCTTATCCACAAATCACGCTGTTGCCAATCCTTTAGAACCTAAAATCTAAAGGTTTATTCATAAAGGGAAAAAGGTAGAGATGAGAGCTAGAATTGATTAAATGGAATCAATTACATACAGGGATGGCAAAGTTCTTAGTTCAGGCTTGTAGCAGTGATGGAATAAACTGCAGGTTCAAATCAAGTCTCTGGAGAACATCCCCAGCTGGGATGGGTCATCAGTCCCTTGTGTAGAGCTTCAGCTTGTAGCAAAGTCCCTCCAGAGGTAAGAAGCAGGATTGAAGACAAGATGGAGATGAGGCATTAGCCTTATATAGGCTTTTCCAGGTGTAAGAACCTCTTTGTTCTTACTGTGGAAAATTACAGCAAAATGGAGTCTGGAGTCATATGGGCAAGACCCTGCATACTTTGCTGAGTTACAAGGCGTATCTGCCTCCTCTCAATGGGTCAATTATGTAGCTGATGGTCCTTAATGGGCCATCAAGCAGGCTAGGCAGAGCTAGCACCAACTTGTCTGGGATGTTTCCCAGAAATACAGCACAGATTTGAAATACAGACAGTGTACAGCCAATACTCATAACTTCAAATACAAAATGATACAGACATACAGACAGCATAATCATAACCAGCAACCCATAACCTGGTCTTAGACACCTTATATGATCCCCTTTACATAAGATTTGGTGCCACTACAGGACCTTGGTTGCAAACCATGTTCTATATGGTCCCAGTTTATATCAATAACATCACACCCCCTGACTCAGCCACCCTCCAGAGGCCTGTCATCACGGGATCTCTCCCTCTGCCTTTCTCCAGGCTACTGACCTTTAAAGCCATCGCCCAAGTCTTCGTTCTGGGCTGCACGTGGATTTTCGGTGTCCTCCAAGTCGGCCCAGCCGCCACGGTCATGGCGTATTTATTCACCGTTGTCAACAGCCTGCAGGGAGCCTTCATCTTCCTGGTGCACTGTCTCCTCAATCGCCAGGTACCACCTAGGGCCCTTCGTCCCCTGATAGACTCAGCAGACCCCCTGCCAGCAGAGAGGAGGGGGGGCTAAGGACGCTTTACTGGGCAAGATCCCCCCAAGTTTTGCCCCCAGGGTTCCCCCAGTAACAGAGCGATGGAGCAGCCCCTTATGTGGAGAGGAGAGATGGCCCAGAGGCTGAAGCACTAGCTGAGCACTTAGGAGACTGGGCGCAATTCCACGCTGTGCTGTCGACACCTTGGGCAAGTCACTTAGCCTCTCAGTTCCCTGGAGAACTTCCCTAAAATAATCAGTCTGGCACCTCGAAGGGCTGTTAAACTCGAGGGAAAAGGCCTCCTGAGAATCCCCTTCCATGCTTATCTCCAATAAAGGCTCTTCCTCCAATGCAGGGTTGTGGATTGGGTGGAAGTCTAGAGTGCACTGCATTATGGGAATTCTCTGCTGCCACAGGAAGCCGAGTGTTAGAGCAGCCCTGAGGCTGCTCTAACTTGTACCAAGGCATAGAGGAAGGGGAGCATAAATAGCTGTAAGTCTCCGCATGGATAACAGCCAGTGAGCCCCAATGACTGCATCAGGGGCTCAAGTTCCTTTTATCAGGCAGGATTAGATGCAGCTCTTGTTCATTTGCATAGCACCCAGATGCTGAGGTGCTGGGCACATTAGAAATGGAGATAAGGCCTAGAGAGAAGAGATCTCTCGGCACCACTGACTGTCTCTGCATCTCCAGGTGCGGGAGGAGTACAAGAGACGGTTCACCTGCAAACCCAAGTCCTACGTTTCCGATGTCTCCATGTCTACTTTAGCCACCAGCAGCAAAGCGGTAAGAGAGCCAATGACCCTGCGATTTTTGCCGCCCCTCACCAGATGCATCCAAAAGGCTAGATCTGGGCAGGGTTACAGCACTGGACTGGGAGTCAGGACTCCTGGGCTCTATTCCGGGCTCTGGAAGTGGGGTGGGTCTAGTGGTTAGAGCAAAGGGGGTTGGGAGTCAGGACTCCCCGGTGCAGGGCAGCCGTGATGTCTGGACTGATATAGTTAAATTTGCACAAAAGCTGGGTGCAAACCAGCCCTCAGGGACTTCAGAGCATTCGGGGAAGCTCCAGTGACACCAATAGACATGGAAATCTGCTACGCTAGGAGCTTGAAGTCTGGGTTAAATCCGAGTGCACAGAAGGCCTGATCCCACTCATCTGATACCAAAACTCTCTTGGGAGATTGTGTTTTCCCCTCCGGAACCATGCTGGTGTCTCTCGTTCCTTGCAGGGCTGACGTTCTGGCCGGGAGGCAGGAGACGCCATCGCGCCACAGGAGAAGGAAAAGCTTATTGCAGAACTTGAATCTGCCGTCTTTAAAGTGCTTGCAGGATCAGAACTTCGAGACCAACCTGCCAGCTGGAGTGTGATCCCGGGGTTAAATCAGCGGGCTGGGAAGGGGAGAGGGGTGTGAGGATTAGAGCTGGGGGTGCTGGCAGTCAGGACTCCTGGGTTCTTTTATCCCTGGCTGTGGGGTCTAGTGGTTAGAACAAGTTAGACTCCCTAGGCACGGGCCAGTAGCACCTATAGTTTAATCTAGCTATAGCTTAATCCGCTGCTGCTTTTTGAAGATTCCCTTTCTCCTTATTTATCGTTCCCCCCCCCGCACAATCCTTCAGTCCCCTGAAATCTGAGCAGGTTTTGCATGTCTGCGGCATTTCAATACTGTAAAATGAGTTTGATTTTGAATGCATGACTTCGTGGTGTCTTTTTAAAACACCTTCTCAGTGGTTTTGTTCCTACGCCCTAAAATATACAGGCTCAATTGTGTCTCCCTTTAGTGGCTGGAAATGGGGTACAAGCAACCACATCCCGAATCCCCACAATGCTCGGTCCAAGTGCAGTTCCTAGTGCTCCCTCACAGCAAGGGGGCGCTGTCGAGCATGCCCAGTAGTGCTGTCCTATGAATTCAGTACAGCCTGCGCTCTGCCCCATGGCTGCTTAATGCAAGCCAGGATTTGGAAAGACGCCTAATGGTGACATCAGGAAGTACAGTCTGGGAGCTAGAGTGCCTGAGGGAACCAGTGGGTCTGTATCCAGCAGCTCAATACAGGACCCCCCTTTATTGGCATCCACGCGGCGTCCTGTCTCTGCTACGCCCCCCCCCCCCTTGGAAAGCTCGGTTCTTTTGTCCATGATCTTGTTGGGCCCGGTGCGCACCCCCACATGTGCAACTGCCCCTGCTGCTTTGCACCCCTCTGCTGCTGCCCCTCCGCCACCAACAGGGTGTGACTGTGCCTGGATCCCAGCCTCATGTGGCCACCAGCCCCCTCCCCCCTCAGCATGGGATTGCCTCAAGAACGGTCACAGTGGGTCAGAGCAATGGTCCATTCGCCCAGTGACCTGTCTCTGACAGTGGCCAGTGCCAGACGCGTCCTAGGGAAGGAACAGAGCAGGGCAATTAGCCAGTTCTGGCTGTCGGAGGCTTAGCTGTCTTGGCTAACAGCCAGCGATGGCCCTGACCTCCAGGAACCCAGTTATACCTTCCCCGGCCTGTGGTGGATTATGGCACTGGCTACTAGCAAGCTGTTCAACTGGGCAGTAGGGGGCCCTCTAAGCGCTTTGAGATCTACTGCTGAAAAGGGACCCAGCAGCGATCCTGGTACATTACAGTCCAATGGGCCAGGGGGAGACGTACCTCAGGGTATGTCTATGCTGCAGCTGGGGATGTGCAGGGCCCTTAGGATTTATGGGGCCCTCCACAGTATTATTAAACTGGTGCCCATATGCCCGACTTGCTCTTAGCAACACAAACACAAGCTTGGAAAACCTGCCACGTGGACTTTATTCAAAGCAGTTTAATTGTGCCGCCTTCACCGCTAACCCTGCACTTCCCTCCCACCTGCACCCCCAGACCCAGCCCTGCGCTGCCAGCCTGCCCCGCCACACCGCCCCTCTGCCCAGTACTCCCACCCCCTTATGCCCAGCAATCCCCATGCCCAGCGGCCCCTCACCCAGAGATCTCCCTATGCCCAGCGATCTCCCATCCACAGACACCCCCACTGCCCAGCACCCCTCTCACAGCCCCCCTAACTGCCCAGCACCCCCATAGTCCCGAGGGAATTCAGCACCAAAAAATTAAATTCTGTGCACAATATTTTAAATTTTGCAAAATTCTGCAATTTTTGTCAATAAATAAATGTGGAGGCTCCAGCATGGCAGTGGCAAGCTTAGGCCACTGGGTGCATGGAGGTGGGAGAGCACCCTGCAGCCTTCCTCCTCCCCTCCCCTCCTAGGATGGGGATTTGGCAGTGAGGTATCTCTGTGTGCAGGTCACAAGGCCACAGGGAAGTGTTTTACATGATGGCTGGGATGTCACCATGACCCCAAATCCAAAAGAAATAGCTGATACCAAGGACTGAGTCCAGGCCCTTCCCTGCTGTCATAACTATACAGCTGAAGGGTAGCAAAAAATCTCCTCCTTTACCTGTAAAGGGTTAAGAAGCTCAAATAATCTGGTTGGCACCTGACCAAAAGGACCAATAAGAGAAGATCCTTTCAAATCTCTGGGGGGAGGTTTTTTGTTTTGTGCTTCTTTGTTGACAAAGAGAGGGACCAGGCAGGAAAAAAAAAAAAACCCTCTCCTAAAACCACACCTGAAATAAGTCTCTAAGATTACAACTTGTAAGTATAGCAAGAGAATGCGTCAGTTTATCTTTTGTTTTAGCTTGTGAATTTTCCCTGTGCTAAGAGGAGAACAGGTTTATCCCTGTTTTTGTAACTTTGAAGTTTTGCCTAGAGGGGAATCGTCTGTATTTTAAATCTTATCACCTTGTAAAGTTACCTTCCATCCTGATTTTACAGAGGTGCTTCTTTTACTTTTTTTACTTTATAATAAAGTTTTTTTAAGAATCTGATTAGTTTTTAGTGTCCTAATAATCCAAAAGTCTGTCTGGGCTCACCTTGTTACCTATCTGGTTGGTAGATTATTCTCAAGCCTCCCCAGGAAAGGGGCTGAAGGGGCTTGGAGGGGATATTTTGGGGAAACAGGAACTCCAAGGGGTCCTTTTCCTAAATCTTTGTCTAACTCACTTGATGGTGGCAGCAGTACTCATCCAAGGACAAGGAAAGGATTTGTGCCTTGGGGGAGTTTTTAACCTAAGCTGGTAGAAATAAGCATAGGGGGTCTTTCATGCGCGTCCCCACATGTGTACCCCAGAGTTCAGAGTGGGGAGGGAACCCAGTCACCTGCCACTGCTCTGGGCCATCAACTCCCAAATGGCCTTTCATTCTCCCTAAAATAGAGCATTTCCCGCTAATCCTGACAAGTAAAGAGGTGCTTGAGTTGCCACACAGGGCTCAGTGGGGATTGTACTGGATATAACGTGTTGAAGCATTGTTGAAACTGTGTGCTGAGTTATACCCAGTTGCCGGGGGACAGGGCATGTGGGCAGAAGAGGGGAGAGGTGCAGGTACAGTGTGGGGATGCTCGGAACAGCTGCTCGCCCCCCGGTCCAACACCCTGCTACTCAGGAGGCCCTAGTGTATTTGCTGCTTGCTCACTGAGCTAGACAAAGAACCCCCCGACCCCGCTCCTTTTCCTTCCCAGCCCGGCTCCCCCCAGCCATCCCTAGCCCGGTTCCTCCCCCCCCCTTGCCCACTCCCCTAAGTCCCATGCCCGCCTCTACCCCCTGAGCTCGGCTCCCCCTCCCTTCCCAGCCTCCGGGTATCTCTCCCCCCACCCAACTCTGTTCCCAGCCTTGCCTGGCCCGGCTCCTCCTGCTCACTCACATGCAAACTTTCGTTCCTGGCCCCATGACGCCCAAGCCAGCTCAGATCAGGGGGTGATGCAGCACTTGAGCCGCACTGGAATGCAAGTACTGGAAGTATCACAAGATGCCACGGAAGTGCCGGAACAGTGTGCCAGAGTGTTCCGGTACGACTCGCCCATCAGCTCAGACATGTCTAGAAGTGCAGCGGTCACACCTCCTGGTTGCAATGTAAGTACATCCTTAGCCCCCACGAGGGACCACTCGGGGTTTCTTGGGTCTGGGGCGTGGGCCTGCAGGGCAGCTCTGGCTTGTGGCTTCAAAGAGGAAGTTTTTTTCACAAGAAGTGTCACCATCCTGCACCAGGGCGATAAGAGGAGGCAAGAAACCAAGGAGGGGAACTGAGCTCTGTGAGCGAGATAAGGCAACAGAAAGCTGCAGGGATTGGTGCTCCGTGCTGGGTTAACCATTGCAGTAATGGGTGGATGGGGATTCATAATATGTAGCCTCTTCTCCCCCCCCTCAACTCCCCATTGTTCTCCCCGACAGGGTTCTTGGTCTCCACAGCTGTCCCCTAGTAGCAGAGCACGAGATCCACTCTGATGCGTTACCTCAGGTCCTCTGAGGCATAGTGCTGCGAACACGGTGCCTAGGGCAGTGCCAGGAACGCTGGCAGTCAGGTGCTAGAGCCCTGTCCGGCTGGCCCAGTTGGGCCCCATGACCTCTACTTCAGACATATCCAGAAGTGAGAGTCATTCCAGAGCAGAGGAGGGCTTATAGGGAGAGACCCTGCAGCAGCTAAGTCAGAAGAAATGTTGTGTTCCCTCTATTCTGGGGCCATTCAGGACTTTGGTGTAAGTTAGAGCAGCCTCGAGGCTGTTCTAACTTATGCTGCAACCTGTAGCCTCGTGGGGAGCAGGGAAGAGCTGCAGTGCAATGTACTCTGGTCATGCCCCTGATTTGACCTCCACTCTGGGAGCAGGGGGATGCAGGACCCGTACTCCAGCTAGCGAGGCCCCCTGACCACGGAACCTTTACAAAGGGTGGCCATTTCTGCCAACTTTATACCTTAAAAGGTTTGGCATAAAATCAAGATGGGGCACAGAGTCTGTGTTTCCGTTTCTATAAGCTGTACAGTCAGCTCCGAGCCCCAGAACGACTTCCTACTCCAGGAGGAAAGGCAAAAGTGATAGGCAAAAAGGTCAGAGTTAGTTACCAAAACAAAACAAAAAATATAAGCACGCATCTGAACTCTTGACCCTATTAGACTGGGCAACATTTAGATGAAGCAGTTTTTCTCACCCCGCTGGATATTGCGGTTCATAGTACACAGATTTCACCCTTGAAATCTGGGCCAGTTCCCTCAGTTGGAGTCTTCAGAGTGTCCTTGTTGCTTGCAGCAGAGGTGGGTGAAGGAAAAAGGCCCAGCATGTGGCCACTGGGTTTAGGGCCGGCTTTAGGAAGTGCGGGGCCTGATTTGACAGGGCCCCGGCAGGGATGATTCACACGGCGGTGCTCCGGGTCATCGCTCTGGGTCTTCCGCGGCACTGAAGGACCCGCCGATGACGACCTGGTAGAGAACCGCCCGGTGAGCACATCCCCGCCATCTGACCCCCACCCATGTCCTGCCCCCGACTGCCCCCCTCAGAAACCGCAACCCATCCACCCCCCCGCTCCTTGTTCCCTATCCACCCCCTCCCGAGACCCCCCCCACCCTAAGTGCCCCCCAGGACCCCACCCCCTACCCAACTTGCCTTGCTCCCTGTCCCCTGAGTGCCCCGACCCCATCCACCACCCCCCGATAGACGCCCCAGAACTCCCACCCGGCCAGAGTCTGGGCTGTGGCCGGAGCCACGGGGCCAGGGCCGGAGCTGCGGGGCTGGGACCAGAGGGAGCTGCTGGGCCGGGGCCGGAGGAAGCCGCTTGGCCGGAGCCGAACTGGGCCGTGCCGCAGCTCCCTAGAGCCCTCCTCGAGCCTCCCCGCCCCAGCTCACCTTGCAAAGCCGCCGCTTCTTTCTGAACCCTTCCTGGCTTCCCGCGCGAACATCTGATTTGCGGGAAGCGGGGGAGGGGGAGGAGAAGGGGGGCGGAGTGTTCAAGGGAGGAGGTGAGCTGGGGCGGGGGCGGGGCAGACAGCTGCTGGAGCTTGGGAACTCGCTCCAGCTCACCAATGAGCAGGGGGCCCGATTCAGGAGAATCGTCCTAAAGCCGGCCCTGACTGGGTTCTGTTTTATATCCTCCGTCCTATGTGCTTGGGGAGCACAAGTCCAGGCATGTCTGGGGGGGCCTTGCTGTGTCTCCAGGCAGGGCTGAGCAGTTCCCCTGGTGTGGCCTCATGCAGGGGAGTCATTGCATTGTAGCTCCCTTGCTGGACAATGGCTGTTGATGGGTTGTTTGACACCCCGCCCGGGTGTTGGTTACTTTCCTTGCTGTTGACTCTGGGGAGCGAATCTCTGGCTGATTCCTCAACTTACAGCATGTTTTAGTGACAACCATACACACAATTCTCATAACTTCATGTGCATTAATTATATACATATATGGATAGAGAAATGACTTTCAGCAGAGCGTAACCTTTCCCCTGATACCTTGCAAGGCCTGTTTTATATGTAAAATCACGATTACATAAAAATGAGGAATATGGTTACAAGCTGTAGAATGTCACATGTAGTTCCCAGGAACCATCCATGAGGTTATTTAAAGCCTTCACATCCCTCTATTAATTATTAGCCAGTTTCAGTTCCTGAAAGGCAAGGAGCACAGTTTCCCCTGCTACTTTCCTTCTTGTAGATTGCAGGGAGGTAGGCAAGGGAGCTGGAACTTTTTTTTCTAGTGGGAGGGGGGTGCTGCTGATGGAAACCGTGTATTTGGTGTTTGTTATTAGTGCTTCAACCTGAGGGGCATGGCAGCGTCCCTAGTACCAGCACTGCTGGAGGTAGGTTTACCCTCATAACAAATGTTAGCTAGATGCTTAGAGGCCGTTGTGGGCAGGGGAGGTGTGTCCCTCCTAAGAGAGAGACAGCTGAGATGAGAATCCCCAGTAAAAACTGTGTCACTCAGCAAACTTCCTCTGAGAAAGATCACAACAGGATAAAGTAGATGCGGTTTTCTTGTCTGGTTGCAGAAGGCAGTGGCCACCATGAAGCAGCTTATCTCCTATGTTCTAGGTAAGTTTGAAAGGAATTGGATTATTTTCTTCCAACGGGGGCTTGGCAAAAAAGAACCTTAGCTTAAGCTCTCTAGGGCAGGAAACTTGTCTTTATTCTCTGTTCGAACAGCGCCTAGCACAAGGGTCTCTGACACAATAATTGTGTTGGGATCTGTGTAGGGCCCTTCACTGATGGGCATTCAGCCCAGATCTGTGTCTCTGGAAATGAACACTCGTTTTATCAATGACCTGGAGGAAAACATAAAATCACCACTGATAAAGTTAATAAACCACCGATTCCAAGGTCAGACAGGACTAGTGTGAGCATCTAGTCTGACCTCCTGTCTACATAAACCAGAGACCTACCCCCAAAATTATTCCTAGAGCAGATCTTTTTAAAATCAAGATTGGATGTGTTTCCAAATCGTCAGGGATGGGAAATCTACCATGACCCTTGGTAAATTGTTCTAATGGCTAATTACCCTCACTGTCAAACATGTACGCCTTCTTTCCAGGCTGCATTTGTCTAGTTTCATTTTCCTGCCATTGGATTGTGTTACACCTTTCTCTGCTAGATTAAAAAACCCAATATTAAATATTTGTTCCTGTGTAGATGTTTATAAACAGTAATCAAGTCACCCCTTAACCTTCTCTTTGTTAAGCTAAATAGATCGAGCTCTTTGAATCTTTCGCCTACACATGTGCTCCAATCCTCTAATTCTCTTGGCTCTTTTTGGGATAGTCATTGGGCCACAGAGTGAACGAGAGGGACTCTGCAGTGCGGGGGTTAGCACACCTGCTTGGGACAGGGGAGACCCAGTGTCCAGTCCCCCGCTCCAATGGCTCTTTGAGTGCTTCTGCTTTGTGTAGCTAATTAAACAGGACAAACTTCAGGAGCCCCACGACAGCATAGCACAGTGGGTAGGACACCCCCCTGTTCAAAACCCTTTTCCTCCCATCAGCCACAAGGGGGAATTGAGCCTCGATCTCCCACATTCCAGGCGAGTGATCTAACCCCAGGCTAAAAGGTATGAACAAGGCGCCCCCACTGCTTTTCCCCTTCCCCCAATTTTGAATGGGACCCAGTCCAGGAGGTGTGCTCTGAGCACGCCTACAAGATTGGGGTCCCCATCCCCCAACTTGTGGGGCTTAGGTGTGAGAGAGGCATCAAGAGCAAGGCAAACAGGGCATGTGCCCAGAGGCAGAGACTCAGATGCCTGGAAAAAGTTTTACCGGGTGAGTTTAGGCATCTACAGGGGTAGGGGGCAGTGAGCAGGGGCTTTGTGGCTAAATCTGAGATTTAGACCCTTAAGTACCTTTGTGGATCTGGCCTTAATTGCGAGACCCCCCATTTTTCTTGTTGACTTCAGTGAAGTTATTGTAGGTTGGTATCAGTGTAACTGGGACCAGACTAGCCCCTGAGCTTTATCCTAACTCAGTGGTTCTCCCCTAGGGGTACACGTGCCCCCGGGGGTACGCACAGGTCTTCCAGGGGGTACATCAACTCATCTAGGTATTTGCCTAGTTTTATAACAAGCGACATAAAAAGCACTAGCGAAGTCAGTACAAACTAAAATTTCCTACGGACAATGACTTGTTTATACTGCTCTATGTACTATGCACTGACATGCAAGTACAGTATTTCTATTCCAGTTGATTTATTTTATAGTGATATCATAAAAATGAGAGTCAGACATGTTTCAGTAACAGCGTGCTCTGATACTTTTGTATTTTTATGTCTGATTTTGTAAGCAAGTAGTTTTTAAGCGAGGTGAACTTGGGGGTATGCAAGACAAATCAGGCTCCTGAAAGGGGTGCAGTAGTCTGGTAAGTTTGAGAACCGCTGTGTAACTCATGATGCAACTCAGAGAAGCCATATAACAAATGGTGGATTTAGTCAGTAAAACTTCCTTAGGACATGGGACCATCTGGGTCATTGAGTCCAGGCACCTGCTGTTGTTCACAGTCCCATCATAGAACAGAATTATATGAATAGGGCGAATTCCATCTTCAGACTAGTCGGGTTATTTGCCACCACTAGTCCTATTGGAAAACTGTTCCAGATCCTCCGTCCTCTAACGTCCAGCCATCTTAGAGCCACAAGGGAAAGTACCTCATGTAATGGGCTGCACAGTGCTGGATTGCAAACACAAAGCGGTGAGAGCTGGGAAAAGCCCACGGCCAAGGGTTGGGAGCTCCTCTGCTTCTATTGTGCCTGGCATGACCCGTTGTTCTATTGTAAACTGCTGAATCCGTTGGGGGAAAAATAAGGATCAGGTGAAAATATTTTTGATCCAAAAAGGTTTGGTCCCTTTGTTTTTAAATCCTCACCATGTGCCTCTGCATTTCTTAGTTCCAGCTGAGTGTGGGAGAGGAAGTATCAAGTAGCCATTCACTGGAGCTGCTACAGTGCAGGGAACAGAAGTAAACTTCTGAGATTTCCTCCTGCGTTCCCAGCTCCAGAGGGGTTTTTGCTGAGCAGTTGGGCTTCTGATGGTGGCATCCAAAGCATGTATCTGAGGCTCAGGTGTCAGTGAAAGTAGCAGAGGGTCAGTTGATACACAGCAGTACTACGGCAGCAGGTTACAAGGAAGTGGCTTTCACACTGTGTTCTGAGATGATCTGATAAATGTGCAGTGGGGACATTGGGTAATAGGAGAAGTGAGTCAGTCTCTTACAGTGTAGGTGTGGGTACGAGACAAACTCTGATTGTCCTCACTCAGTGTTTCCGCAGACAAACCTCCCTTTGGGTTGAATGACAGAAGTAGGCTGAGCACAACTTGATTTTATTTTTCTATTTTTATCTATTCTAATTTTCTCGGTTGTGGGAAACTGGAGGGGTCAGGCTATGGGGGGAGTCAGACAGTATTTGTTTAGTGACAATAGACCTTGAGATTCAAAAAGTTAAAGCTCTGTAATTGTGAAAACACAAATTGTCAATATCACGTCACAATCTATAAAGTAAATCTCCTGAAATCAAACTGTAATAAGTTCTCAAGCAGCATTTTTCTTTTCCTATCGGTCAATCTCAGTTATTATTGATGGAAATATTTTTTCATGGGTTTCGGTGTGTATGGCGAAATTGACGTTTACCAACATCTACCAATATAAATTGAATCCTTCCAACCCTACTGGTTTACAGGTCCCCATCCTCCCCACGAGGAGGGTTTGGCCCTCTGAAAATCCCCCCAAATTGCTTTTATTATCTACAGACTATATTTCAGCCATGCTTGGGGGTCTCCACCAGTATCAGAGCCTTTCTGTGCTAGGCGCTGTAGGGACACAATGACTTGAACTTACAGTCTAAATAGAAAAGATGGACCAAGGGGAAATTGAGAGGGGTAAGGACTTGTCCAAAGTCAACTGTCAGGTTAGTGACTGAGCCAGAAATAACACCCTGAACTCCCAGCCTACTGCTCTATCCTCTAGGCCACGCAGCCTCCTACAGGGTAACAGCACTAAAACCCAGTGCAGTAAGAGCATCCTTGGTTGTTTCTCCTCTTTCAGGCTTTTGCTGGCTCGTCTGCTTCAAGGGGACTCGATGTTTCACCAGCACTTGTAAGTTGATGCCTAGAAACCTGGACAAAAATCTGCAGATTTGAACCCCGGTGTGTCCTGCAGCTGGAGGGGGGCTTTGAATGGGCAAAGAACTTTCCATCCCATTTCCTCCTTATGTCTCTCTGTATATTTTTCATTCTCTTCTGATCTCTTGATCTTTGTCTCTGCCTCCTTCTTCCCTAGTCACCAGAAAGCCACATGCTCCACTGGTGGCTAAATAGGGCTGTGTTTTAATTAAATGACCAGTGCTGGTTCCTTCTTCATTTTACAGCTAACAGGTGTGATGATCAATCTGTGTGCCCTACACACGCAATGTGCACCAATACTATCCAGGGCCAGTACTGCACCTGCCGACCTGGGTTTGTATCCACTTCAGGGGACCCAGACTTCACTGATCCAACAGTTCGATGCAAAGGTGACTGAGCGCCTGAGTCAACCTAAGTGAGGGGGAGCCCTGGAAAGGGGAGACAGTTCTGTCACTTGCTGTAATGCGGTTGAGCTTGCAAAGGAGGTGCTCGGGGGTGAAAGTAACTTAAAGGACTTGCCAGTACTCCAGAGTCCTGTGGAGGGGGAGGGGCCTCAACCAGAAGAGGCGTGGCCTCTATCAGAAGAGGTGGGGCCTTTAAATCCCGAGGCTTCCAAATCAGGATTTAAAGGACTCGGGGATTCAGCTGAAGCTAGGAGCCAGGCCCTTTAAATCACCCCCGGAGCTACCAGCTGCAAAGGCGGCTGGGAGCCCTGGGGTTTGGGCAGGGGTGAAAGTAATTTACCTTTCTTACCCATATGGTCCAATCGCAAGCAACCCTCCTCTCTTACGTACTTCATGGATCCCTCCCATTGCATGACATAGATAGAGAAAATACAGCTACTATTACTACTACCAGTACTGTCTGTAATAAAACTTTACTATTGGAATAAGCCTGAAAAAATGAAAACTCACTGTCACGTTTTTCTCCGTGTCTTCCCTCCTCCTCCACTCCAGCCAGGCTGCAGACATTAGGCTCCATGCGTTCTCCCTGTCTGGCACTGAGCAGCAGCTGCAGGGGCTTCTCTCTAGCTTGCAGCAGGGAGACTGGCAGAGGGAGGGAGGGAGAAGCCTGCCTCCTGCATAAGAACAGTTTAAACTCAGCTGTTCCCTGCGCAGTTCAGTAACATTTCAAAGAGCAAGCAGTTTGGACATCACAACCGTGATCCTTTGCTGGGGAAGGAATGGGATAGATTTGAACTTGGAAATGGTTCCTGATTTTGATATAGGAGATCCTTTCATCCCGGGGGCCCCTGCCATGATCACCCCCCTCCCCCAGCCAACAACAACTGGGAGTGAAATTAACAAGGATGCCAGAAACAGCTTCTAACCCTGGGGGCTGAACTGCGCAGGGAACAGCTGAGTTTAAACTGTTCTTATGCAGGCAGCAGCAGCAGGCATCTCAGCCAGTCTCCCTACTGCAAGCTAGAGCCTAGAAGAGAACCCCTGCTGGGGATGGGGCGGGAGGAATGCAGAGGCTTTTCTGCAACCTGGCTGGAGGAGGGGGAGGGAGGAGACAAGAAACCAATGTGACAGTGAGTTTTCCCCTTCCACCCGCTTTTATTAGCTCTGGATTTAAGCTGTGCAGCCAAATGCTTGTATTTGTTGTGTATATTAGTATTAGAGAGCTCCCCTCATCCCCGGGGGGGTAGACAAGGACTGCCCCTGCCATAGTCAAACATACCCTCCCCACAGCTACTGTGAGTGAAATTAACAAGAATGCCAGAATCCACTCCTAACCCTGAGGGCTGAACCACTCAGGGAACAGCTGAGTTTAAACTATTCTTATACTGGGGGCAGGCTTCTCCCTCCCTCCCTCAGCCAGTCTCCTTTTCTTACCGGTCCTCCGTACCAGCCCGTACTGGCTTACTTTCACCTCTGGAGGTGATGCATTGAGCACTCTCAAAAAGAGCTTTACTGACTGGAAATGGGATTAAAAGACCAAGAAAGGAATGATCTGGGGCCAGGAAATTTAATGACTTGGCTTCCCCTGTCTCTTAATCTGGCCATCAATGAAGTCAGGGACATCCAATGTAACTGGAAAGCAGCCATGTGCAAACTGCATACAGCCCTGGGTGGGGAAGCTACCGAGCCATCCAAGGTGTGGGGGTCCCTACGCACCCTTACATTCTTCTGGGGGAATCCTGCATACGTCCCTCCTCTATGTGGTCAGAGACCTTGGGCAAGTGCGGAGGGAAGGAACATACTGTAGCCCTACCCATTTCTCCACCCCCTATTTGGGGGACTGTGATCCACCGGGAGGAAGGAATGTACCTCACGCAGCCGCTGGAGAGGGTGTGGTGGGGAGGTTTCCTGTGTGCATCACGCCTCCTGTGTGCCATGTCGGGGCCAGTCACAATCAAATGGATACAAAGGAAGGCTTTGATTTGATACAGTTTAGTGTTAACCTGTGGGAATCACTGGTGCAGACTAGGAAACCATATGTTGATTGATTGGTTTCTGGGGGAAAAAAAAACCCTTGGAGCCAGCTCAGATCCTCCCTGCCCCCAACACCAGTCCTCCATCTGTACCTTCCCCACCACCTCCTGCTTTTCCTTTTGGGGCTTCAGGGGAGGTGGAGAGGGATGGGGATTTGTTCCCTCACCTGATGCCTTCAGAAGTGTCAGCCAGCTGGCTTGGTTCTCCCACTCCAGCCACCTGCTCTGCTAGGTCCACCCTTTCTTTCTTGCTGCATGATTAACCAGCTTAATGAATGACTATGAACCACACTGAAGAAGTCAATCAAAAGCCTCAAAGAATTATCCATTGCTCTCTTTCAATGACATGATTCCTTCTTCCTTTCACAGCTGACATGTGTGCGAATTCGTCTACTTGTCCTGATCTTGCAACTTGCGAAAACATCCCTGGGGGCTACCACTGCACCTGCAAAGGCGGGTTTGTGCCTAGTTTTGGGGCAGAACCATTCACTGATCCAAGAGTGAAGTGTGTCGGTGAGTATCGGCTCCGGAGCCCAGCTGAGTGAGCGGGAGCCCTGTAGGGTAGGTTGCTCTAATGCACTTGGGAGAAGCTCTTGCAGAAAAGCTATGTATCGATGCACTGTACTGACTGGCGAACACGACGCAGTGACTAAGGCCATGACTACACGTCCAGCTGGGGTATGATTCCCCGCTCGAGGAGCTAGCATGCTAACAATAGAGGGTAGCCAGGCTGGTGCAAGTGGTGGGATGGGCTTGTTGCCCCAGGTATGTACCTAGCGCCTTAGATCAGATTCCTGCAGCAACACTCTACTTCTCGCGCGCTCGCTTGATGGGAATTACACGCCCAGCTCGTGCCCTAAAAGAGCAGGAAAGGGATGATCCACAGCCCCAACACCTGTCAATCTGTCCCCCCACAAACCAGGGGATGTCCAGTAAAACCAAAAAGCAGCAGGGTAAGATTAGACTCTGCAATAGGCACAGAGCCCTGGGCAGGGGGGGGCATGGAGCTGTTCCAGCCCTGCTGGGGCTGAATCTTTCCCTGAGCAGCCCAGGGTGTCTGGGGAATGATCCACGCCCAACCCCCGTTACATTCTTCACATGTTGCAATTCCATCTTCATGTGGCCAGACAGATCCTTTGGCAAGTGCAGAGGGGAGGAGCATATTATGGCCCTGCCTCTTTTCCCATCCAATTTTGGGGCGCCATGAGCCACCATGGGGGGCAGGGAGGAAGCAATGTGGAGAGGGTTTCGGGGGAGGTTGCTAATCACAATCTGGCCCCTAAATGGATAAAAGGATAAAATGCTTTTGTTTTACCCAATGCTATGTTAACCTGTGGAACTTACTGGTGGAGACTGACCCTGGGAGCTGGTAAGGGAAATGGGGGCAGAAGGGGCAAACTGAGAGACCATTTTTGGTGGAGGAGAATGAGATTGGGTGAGGAACTGGGATGGGAAACTGGGACTGGAAACCAGTGTGTGGAAGTAGGGTGGGGAGACAGATCTGTCCAGGCGACAGGGTGCAGGGAGAAGATGAGACTGGCCAGATAAAGAGAGTGGGTCAAGGAGCTGGGCTGGGGGAACAACAATGAGATTGGACTGAGGGACACTGGGACGCAGTGGGACCGGGGATGTTGGTGGGTAGGTGGCAGTGTGGGCACAGCTGGAAACTAGGAGGGGAGGAGAGAGACAAATGGGATGAGGAGCCACGATGGAGGGGAGCTGAGACTGGCTGGGGAGGACTGGGTGCAGGGGGAGACTGGGACTGGCTGAGCAAGGAAACTGGGACTGGGATGAGGCACGTGGGACGTTCAGATTGGGACGGAGACAAGAGCCAGGAATGGGAAGAGACAGCACTGGGACAGGAACAAGTTCGGGGGGGATGAGGCTGAAGGAGCCAAGCTTGGGGTGGAGTATGCAGAAGAGTCTCCACCCACACGCCCATTCAGAGCCTGGAATGGAAGCCAAGACTCCAGTGTCTCCCCATTCCTCTGCTGTCAGCAAACATTTGTGAAACCTGCTGACTAAGTGCTTCATCCCTCTAATGCTGCTCCACATAGTTACAGACAACCTGCGAGTGCTCTGTTACTCAAGTGACACAGCTACACAGGGCTGGCAACCTTAATTCTGGCACTCCCCAACCTCTGAGTGTTTGACTTTGCAACCTTTCTAATGGTCTTTTGATTGTGTGCAGTTGGATGGATGGAGGCTGTTTCTTGCAGTGGGGTTGGCTGGATTAATTAAAGAATGAATTAACGCTTGCAAAGTGCTTTGAAAATGTGCATGAAAGGTGCACAAGAGGTGCAAAGGGTTATTTTTTTATCTGTGTTTCTGTAGCTCCTAGAGGCCTCTACAAAGACAAAGGCCACAGGGGGCTGGGTGTTGCACAGACGTGGAGGGGGAGAGTGTCCCTAACCCCAAAGAGACACAATCTAAATAAACAAAGTGAAAACACCAGCACGACATGGGGAAGTGCTTTGCCCAAGGCACAGAGCAGGCCAGGGTCAGGAATTACACCCAGCGCTTCTGACTCCCCACCCAGCGCCTGGCCAGGCTTGGTTCCGTCAGTTCAGCATGACTGCCTAGGCGTGGGCAGGGGCGGCTCTAGGAATTCCGCCACCCCAAGCATGGCGGCACGCTGAGGGGCGCGCTCTGGCGGTCCCGCGGCTCCGGGGGACCTCCTGCAGACATGCGTGCGGAGGGTCCGCTGGTCCCGCGGCTCTGGTGGACCTCCCGCAGGCATGACTGCAGAAGGTCCGCCGGAGCCGCCTGCCGCCCTGCTGGCAAAATGCCGCCCCAAGCGCGCGCTTGGTGCGCTGGGGTCTAGAGCCGGCCCTGGGCGTGGGTGAGTGTCCCAGCAGGAAGATTTGCCCTTGCCAGGCCACTCACACCATGACCTTTGGAGTTACTTTTATGCTTGCAACGATGGCCATGCATTGAGCTCTGGAGTCCAGATCTTTACTGACTGAAACGTAACCAGGATCCTTCAAAATTATTTCTTCCTGCTGCTGCTGCTGCTGCACATGCATTTTAAGACAAAGAGGGACCTTAGCGGGTGATTAGTCTGTTTCTGGACTAAAACTCACTGTACCCTGTCCACAGGATCAGAACCTCCCTACCCTCAACTGCCATAGAATCATACAATTGTAGAATATTAGAGTTGGAACAGACCTCAGGAGGTCATCTAGTCCAATCCCCTGCTCAAAGTAGGACAAACACCAACTAAATCATCCCAGCCAGGGCTTTGTCAATCCAGGTCTTAAAAACCTCTAAGGATGGAGATTCCACCACTTCCCTAGATAACCCATTCTGGACTAAAACTGACTGTAGGATCCACTGGATCAGAACCTCCCTACCCCCAACTCCCATCCTTCAATCTTTCTGTGAAATTCCCCAGGGTGCAACCTAACCCCCGAACCTGGGGTTCCTTTTATGCTGCTTTATTGTCAGACCAGAAATTCCTGACCTGCTCATGCACAGTATGATATGAGAGAGAGAGAGAGAGAGAGAGAGAGATTTTTAGTGGTAAGGCACAAAAATCAGAACTGGTTACAAAAGAAATAAAAAGATAAAACCGCAAGCTAATTCCTAAATGTTCCCAAGCTAAATTAGATTTGAAGTAAATATCCTTCTCACCACACCGGATGGAACAGGCAGGTCTCAGTTCACAGGCTGGATTTCCTTTCATTCTGGAACCACTCTCCTTAATTCAGTGTTTTTCAAGGATTCATAGATGTTATAAGCAGAGAGAGATAAGGTAGACAGGAGAGGTGGATAAAGGCATTTTTGTCCCCCTTCTTACACCTCAGTGCTTGGGTGCTGGAAATACCATTGATGGGTCCTGTGGGTAGGCAGTATGTGAACACCAAACCGTCATTCAGGTGATTTGTACATTTCCTGTTGAGAACTCCGATTAACCAGGGGAGGACTCTTTAGCATGTTGCTGGCATGCCAGTGTCTTCTTGTCTCTGAGGAACTGGCTTATGAGGACTACCCAGGAATTACAACATATTTTAGTAATAATCATACAGCAAAATCTCATAATTTCACATGCAGTGTTTGTTACACACATTTCAACAGGATAATAATATTCATCAGATTATGAGTTTCCAAATGACACCTCACAGGGCATACTTTGTACAAAATAGATCATAGCCATATAAAAGTGGTGAATATGGGCTACAGGGTGTCACAGCTACCCTTCCCACATCCTCCTGTTTCCTTGGCTTCAGGGGAGAGGGATGGAGGCCTTTTCTTCATCCTTTGCCTCATGCCTCAAGAAGAGTCCTTGGTCCTCCTATTTCAGCCACCTGCTCTGTTAGGTCCACACTTTCTCCCTCACTGCATGATTAAGAAGGTTAATGAATGAATGTGAACCACACTGAAGAAGTCAATCAAAAGCCTCAAAGGGTTATCCATTGCTCTCTTTCAAAGACATGATTCCTTCTTCCTTTCACAGCTGACATGTGTGCGAATTCGTCTACTTGTCCTGACCTTGCAACTTGCAAAAACATCCCTGGGGGCTACCACTGCACCTGCAAAGGCGGGTTTGTGCCTAGTTTTGGGGCAGAACCATTCACTGATCCAAGAGTGAAGTGTGTCGGTGAGTATCGGCTCCGAAGCCCAGCTAAGGGAGCGGGAGCCCTGTACTGGGGCGACTATAACGTAGGTTGCCCAGCTGTGCTTGGGAGCAGCTCTTGCTGTATCAATGTACTCTACAGACTTGCGAACACGGTGCAGTGATTTAAGTCATGTCTACACTTCCAGCTGGGGGTGGGACAGTATAACCTCATAGGTAGTCTGACATTCCAAAAAAGGGTAATGTTTATGCACCAGCCTTTGTTATCTCAAGGACAGGTTTCCCAAACACATTGGTGTAGATTAAGCAATAACACATGTTTGTGAACGAGAGAGAGAGAGAGAGAGAGAGAGAGAGAGAGATTTTAAGTGGTGAGGCACAAAACTCAGAATTGGTTACAAAAGAAATGAAGAGATAAAACCTCAAGGAAATTCCTAAACTTTACCAAGTTAAATACCCTTGCTGGGTCTTGTGGGTAGGCAGTATGTGAGCGCCAAACGGTCTTTCAGCAGATTTGTAAATTTCCTGTTTGCAGCTCCCCAGTTGGTGTATCTCTGATTACCCACAGGATGACTCTTTAAGATGGCAAAAGTGCTTTTGCCTGAGAAGACCTGCTGCTCCTGCAGATGAGCCAGGAATCTGAGAGCCCTTGGCAGACTTTCAGCTGTTGCTCTCCATGAAAGAGCAGACTGATGAGAGAGCAGCCCAGTGCCATGTTTTTCCATTGCATTTTGGCAGCAGCTTCCCAGTGTGGATGGTGGGTTCTGTAGACAGTTACCCAAACAGTTATACAACAGCTGTGGTGGGGACTTGGCCCTTTTGAAATACTGGGAGGAATGGCAAGCCATGAGGTGGCAGGAAGGGGATCTCCTGCATAGTTATTTGTGTGCCCTGCAGAGACTATTTGATAGTTGTTTCCCTGCGCCCCCTGGCTGGGAGATGGCTTGAGTGCAGTAGAACTTGCTGTGCTCAATCTGGCAATGGAGATAGGAGCGTATGACCAGTGCCAAGCCATGAGAGAATCCTATGTGAAAAGCCAGTTTATAAATGGTTTAATAGGGGAACTTCATAACCTGCCGGTGAAGCAGGGTGATGTGCCGGATAAATGTATGGACTAGCTTATACACAGAGTTCAAAAGCCTCAATCTGATGTTCTAATGAGCTCTTCAGTTTGTCGATGATTATGATGAAGGTCTTAACTCTGAAGGCCTCCTTGGCACTGACCGAGTGGGCAGTTGCGTCGTCGCATGTCTTCTGTCATTTGCAGCGTTTGGCTGACTGATATTCATGGTTAGCAGTCCTTGCAGCCCCCTGAATTTCATGCTCATCAAAACTATCCCACATTTGTTGAAGAACAGTTCCAAGACTCCTCATTAGATTTACAGCAGTGGAAAGGTCAATTTGAGCACTTTGCAAGCTTAGACAGCACTTGCTTTACATGATGTAATATCAACCTGTGGAACTCCCTGCCAAAGTATCCCATTTATCAGGTTTTGAAGAAGGATTCGACTTTGATATAAATAATGAGACCATCTGAAATGAACTTCTGAAGCATCTAGTACCAGCCACCATTGAAAGCAGGATTCTGGGCTAGATGGGTCACTGGTCTGAGCCAGTCTCTCCATCCCTGTGTTTCTAAATGACTGATGTTTTCAGACCTGCATGCTAAATGCTCCATTCATGATTTCTATACACTAACCCCTGATAAATGTGGCTTATTAACCATCTCCAAATGTGACAGCCACTGTCTTGGTTGATTCACAAATGGGGGATCTCTACAGCTGAAAGCATGAGCTGCTACAGCTTGAGTTAAAGAACCAAAGATGTGTAGCCAGGGGTTGTAACAACTCTGTGTCCTCTTACACATGGGCACATAGCGGGACCTGTAACACCCACCCACCGGTGGGTAACACAAGCACCTCTCCAGGTGACCAAATGACAACAGGTTCTGTTCTCTCTTGCTTAGATGCTGATGAATGCACTCAGGACTCCACACTCTGCGGCCCGAACGGCAGCTGCAAAAACACCGTAGGAAGTTTTGCCTGCAAGTGTTTAAATGGGTACAACTCGCCCAGCGGAGCCTCCGAGCAGCGCGGCATCGCCCATCTGAACTGTACAGGTGAGAGCTCCTGGGCCAGTCCTGAAGGCGTTCTCAGGGCAGGATCTCTCCTGCACCTGTGATATTACTGGAGTTACTCCTGGGGTACTCTAGAGCCGGCTTTGTATTTTGGTACCATCATTTTCCAGGTGATAACCAGTCTGGTCATATTTGGGATTCACCAGCCTTTGCTCTCAGGAGTGCCCAATGGCAAGGCACCAAGGCTGATTGGTGTTCATTACCATGTACTGCAAACGCCCTGGCGTATAGGTTAACATGTACTGGGCCCTATCCTGGGCTAGTTTAAAGGGGCCTCGCTCCACTGGAGCCATGGGGCCAGACCCCCAGCTGGTGCAAATCAGTGTTACTCCATTGACTTCAGTGAAACTATTCCAATTTTACGTTAGTGGGGGATATGGCCAGTGATTTGGACTCTTGTTAGACACACAGGCTACCTGCCCCGCAGCCAGCCTGGCATCCGGTTCAGCTGCACAGGGGAGCATCCCGTGCGGGGGCTGTGGGTGGAGCTTTGGGGGTGGGAGGCTGAGGCCGGCTCTCCGGTTGTCTTGCAGACGAGAGCGAGGGTCAGAGCAGTTCCGCCTGCCCAGCCTGGAGTGCGACTCTCTCCAGAGCCCCGGGAAGTGGGGCGAGCTGGCTGTGTCTTCACTGCTAGCTCCCCAGTGCTGCTCAGTGGGTCGGGCGACTGCCTGGGAATGAGGAGACGGGAGTTCCAGTCCCAGCGCTGCTCCTGATTTACTGAGTGTCTGCCCCTCTCCTGGCCTCTGTCCCCCTCCCACACTTTGTCTTCTTGGACTGTAAGTTCGCACTGTGTCTGTGAAGCGCCTAGCGCAGTGGGGCCTCTAGGTGCTACCATAATGCATGTCATAAACACACAGACTAATTCCACTGAGGCCGGTGGAAAGTTTCTTACTGAGGCCAATGGGCTTTGAATCAGGACGTGGGTGGTCCGTGGCAGTAAAACCCTGGTGTTCTAGCATCGTGCGGATCCAACCTGGATTCCCTCCCCTAGATATTGACGAATGCTCCCGGGACCCATCGCCCTGCGGCCCCAGCTCCATCTGCACCAACACACTGGGCAGTTACACCTGCACATGTCCCCCAGGCTACCTCCACCACAGCCAGCCTGGCATCCCGTTCAGCTGCACAGGTGAGCGTCCCGGGCGGGGGCTGTGGGTGGAGCTCTGGGGGTGGGAGGCTGAGGCCGGCTCTCCGGTCGTCCTGCAGACGAGAGCGAGGGTGGGAGCGGCTCCACCTGCCCACCCTGGGGTGTGACTGTCTCCAGAGCCCTGGGAAGTGTGGCAAGCTGGCTGTGTCTTTACTGCTGGCTCCACAGTGTTGCTCAGTGGGCTTTGTTGGACTGTAAGTTCGCACTGTGTCTGTGCAGCGCGTAGCGCAGTGGGGCCTCTAGGTAATGCATGTAATAAACTCACTGACTAATTCCAAGTCCTCTCCTGGCAGATGTGGATGAATGTGCCCAAACCCCTGCAGTCTGCGGGCCCAATGCCTCCTGCATGAACACACCTGGGAGCTACACCTGCCAGTGCTCACCTGGGCACCATCCATCCACGCCAGGGCCTTGGGTACCCGGAACAACCCGCTGCACAGGTGACCATCCAAGCAACTTTTTCCGGCCTCTCACTGTAGCCTTTGCTTACGAGATGGACAAAATCTGAGCCCCCCCCCACCCCGGTTTTAAACAGCTTCTCTGCCCAGTGAGGGAGGGGCTCACTCGGGAGACATAGATATTCCTGGGGCCAGAGAGTGACTTTACAGTTCACAGGTGACTGCTGAACTGTATTATAATGTTCAGCCCCCAGGTGGCACCATGCATAACATACTTGTCCTGAGCCTCTACCAGCTGGAGCTGGCTGTGTATTAAAGCACCAAAGGGAACATCTCTGGTCTCTCTCTCTGTGATGGAGCCAGTCCACAGTGGGTGCAGGAACCAGCCCTGTGTGCAGCAGCCTGGCAGGGCCGCCCAGAGGGGGGGGGGGCAAGAGGGGCAATTTGCCCCAGGCCCCGAGCCCCACGGGGGCCCCCACCAGAGTTTTTCGGGGCCCCTGGAGCGGGGTCCCTCACTCGCTCCGGGGTGTCCGGCAAACTCTTGTGCGGCCGGGCGCAGGAGCTTCTGCCGCTCCCGGTCTTCGCCGGCGGGGGGTCCTTCCGCTCCAGGGCGGAAGGACCCCCCCGCTGGCGAATTACCGCCGAAGACGGAGCGGGACCTGCCGCCGAAGTTCACCTCAGTCTTCGGCGGTAATTCAGCAGCGGGGGGCCCTTCCCTTCCGGGACCCGCCACTGAAGTGCCCCGAAGACCCGCGGCGGGGCCCCCCTCCGCCGAATTACCGCCGAAGACCGGGCTGCGCTTCGGCGGCGGGTCCCGCTTCGGCGGTAATTCGGCGGCGGGGGGTCTTCGGGGCACTTCGGCGGTGGGTCCAGGAATGGAAGGGCCCCCCGCCGCCGAAGACCCCGGGCCCCCGGAATCCTCTGGGCAGCCCTGCAGCCTGGCAACTTGCTGTGACCAGATACTCAAGTGGGAGACCCAGGGTCCAGTCCCCTGGTTGCAATGACTGTGTTACCCAACCGGAGAGCTTGAGAGAGAGCAGCCTTGCAGCCTAGTGGTTAGGGCTCTCTCCGGGGTGATTGGGAGACCCAGGGTTCTACATCAGGCAGAGGGAGGAAATTGACCCTTCGTGTCCCGTAGCTCAGGTGAGCGCGCTACCCACTGGGCTCTCGGTTCCAAGGGGTTTTTGGGGAGGCGGCACCACCCCAGCTCCACTTCCCCTTGGAAAAGGGTGACCAGGCTCCTGTATGTGAATCCTGAGTGGAAATAGGTGCCTCCCTCTGACCCAGATCTGGGGTCAGTGCACAGTGGAGCTTACTTGGGTTGTAGTCCCTAGACCTGGAAGTCACTGGTGTTACAAGCAGGATTTTTAAACCCTTTGTATCCTGGATGGGGACGCCCAGCGATTTCCTGCACATTTGATTTTTTTTTGTTCATTTCCTCCTAGCGGTCGCTTCAAATGATCTGGTGAGGAATTGTGAGAACCAAAGAGTGGACGCGGCTCACGGGTCATCCCAAAACAATGTACGTACCCCAGCATAGTTCACACACCCCGTTAATCTAGGGACACTCACAGCAAAGGCAGTGTGGGGAACCCCAGCTGAAATTCTTTAAAGCGACTCAGTGATTGTTTTTGGGGTTCCTGACTTGAGATGCCTTCAAATGGCCTAAGTGTGCCGGGAGCCAGCGCTCGTCACTTCCTGGGCACCTTTAAGGAACCTCGCACGAGTGCTGCCAAAATCGAGTTGCTTTGGAGAATCTGAGCCCAGGTCAATTTTGTCTGCAGTGCGGCCCTTGACTGCCGCAGCAAAGCCACTCACGCCTGGCATTTCTGGCACTGGGGATTTTAATTCATGGGGTGAAAATTTGTCATCCCTGCCAGTGAAGCAGCAGCAAAGTGCAGGTTGCAGGAGAGTGACAAGAATCATCAAATCTTTAGTGGGTGGAAAATCCCAGTGTAGGAAGCCATAGCTCCCCCCTACTCCCCCCAGCAACACCAGTCCTGATCCCCACGGTACCAGCAGTAGAACCTCTGGCACCCCAAACCTCCCTTGTCCCTTTCTGTCACCCACAATCCTTTGCAGTAGCACTCTGGCTTCAAGCAGGGTGCTGCACAGACCCCTTCCCCCTCCCTCGCACCAAGATCGGGGCCCCCATTGTGCCAGGTGCCCCATGGACACATAGTAATAGGCAGTCCGTGCCCCCACAACTTACGGTGTAAGTGGCCAAGACGGGATTAGTTGCCCCACTGTACAGATGGGGAATGGAAACTGTGAGAAATGAGACGGCTTCGTGACTATGCTGCCATTTGAACCCCTGGGTCCCAGCCCCAGGCCTTGGCCACAAGACCAAGCTTCCTGCTGTACGATTGAATTTGTGTTGTACTAAGGGCTTTTCCTTCTGCTCTGGCCCCCCTCCTTCCGCCCTGCACAGGATGCCTTCTGCAAGTTACTGACCTCCACCTTCAGCGTCTTGGGAGACCCCAACGAAAGGAAGAACTCCACCGTCTCTCTGGAGGTAAGAGAAGCCTGGATGTTTTATCGCAGCTTTCAGTCTTTCTAGACCCTTCTGCATCACCCCGGCCACAGAACCCCACCCCATTGAGCCCTGCATCCAGCCCTGTAACTAGGGGGTGGGTGGGTCTTAGAATTCCCTGGAAGAGAACAGGGCCGATGCTCGTGGTTCACCGGCATCTTGCTGTAGAGAGATCTAATCGGTGCCACGCAGGCCTGTAGCAGGGCTGGATCGGGGACACTCAGCTTTAGAGGCACGAGCTGCTAGCGCTTGAGCCAGTGGACTTCAGGCCTGAGCCAAAGCCCACTGAAGTCATTCAAAGCCTCTCGCTCGCCTTGGAGCAGCCCCTGGAGCTGTAGCTGGCTCAGACCTCTATGGAGTAGCCACTAGAGGGGGCATGTTGCACACGTGGATCCTCAGGGCAGGTGGGACGAAGGGCAGCTGTGAGGATGCCCATCACAGCTCTTAGGAGATTGGCCGACTGTTGCTGGGGTAACACAGCACAGCCAATAAGAGCTCTCTCTCTCTCGCCCCATCGTAGAAAGCCGCTGAGGGATTTGCCTCCATCCTGGATCAGACGCCCTCCTGGTCCAACCTGAGCACGGAGCAGGTCTCCACCATGGCCACCGTCTTCCTGGAGAACGTGGAGAATGTCGTGCTGGACGTCTTCAAGAATCCCACCGGGAACGGGAGCCAGACCATCCGGATGGAACAACTGGGTAGGAAGCTGGTCTTGGGGTGGGGGAGTGGGGAGTGGTCGGAACAGGTGGCAACTGCACATCACAAGCAGCGTGACCTGGCCCAATAGGGATGGAGCCTGCCTGGTGACCAATCAGCAGGTGCCATATCTAGTTAGCTCATTTCTCTACGGTCTCCTTATTATGAACACTAGGGTATCACCTATTTTTCTATGGCCTCCCTATTATGACCATTATGGTAGCACCTAGAAAGCCCAGCCAAGACCGAGACACTGTTGTGCCAGGCGCTGCACAGACATGGAGGGAGAGACAGTCCCTGCCGCGAAGAACTTCCAATTTAGACAGACAAAGGGAGGCTCATTATCCCTATTTTACAGAGGAGATAAACTGAGGCAGGGAGCTGCAGTGACTTGCCCAAGGTCACCCAGGGAGTTGGTGGCAGAGCTGGGAGTTCAGCTTGGATCTCCTGCCTGAACCACAAGGCCATATCCCTAGATCCTGGCTCCCGGGACTCCAGCCTGTATGTGCCGATGGCTGCCCTTCCCGTTCTCAAGGAAGGCCACATTCCTCGTCCCCATCTACAGCTCCCGAGTCCCCACTTGTTCTTAAACCCCTCGGGAGAGGCTTGGTGCAAGGGCCCGATGAAACTTCCTCCCTATCTCTTTCCTGTGGGCACAAAAGCCTCTTCCCCTCTCAGCTGGACGTGTCTCTCCGTTTCCTTCTCTCTCTGCCATTCCCCTGCCTGAGGAGCCGTTGTGCTGTATCAGACCGTGCTCTTTCGCCCTCTCCTTAGATCTCCAGACCAAAGTCATTGAGGATGGCTGCCCCGGAAAGGACTCAGTCGTCAGCCTGGAAGTCAAAGGGGAGACCATGAAGATTAGCTGCAGAACGATCCAGGGATCAGTGGCACAAGGTACGTCACCACCACCAGAGGGCATGAGACAGATTTCCCAGGCTTGCTTCTCAGCTGCCCCATTCGGGGTGGGAATGGGCTTCCCCCAGTCCTCACCGCCGAGCGGCAGGATCGCACAGGTAAAGTACAGGAGGTTTAGTACCTCTTGAAGCATCACTGGCAATGGCAGAAGATCCCATCTGAGATGAGCCATTGGTCTGTGCTGACACAGAGAGATGGGAATGTGAACTAGATGCGCCATTGATGTGTATGGGATACAGGGCTCCCAGAACAGGGCTCTGTGATGGAATGGGAATTCCTGGGTTCTCACGCCTACAAATATAAATTCCTTCTGTCCTAGTCAAGCTTGCTGGAATAAAGGGAACTAGAAAAATGAAGAATGAGGGCTGGAAAATTGGGTCCTCAGAAAATGCAATTCTTCATGAAGTGGCTGATTTCTGCAGAAAACTTAGTGTGTGTTGAAAAACTGGCTGCCCCAAATGCCCTCCAACCTGAAATATTTTCTGCTTTTGGATGAAGACCTAAAATACACCTCTACCTCAATATAACGCAACCCAGTATAACACAAATTTGGATATAAGAGAGTAAAGCAGCACTCCAGGGGGCGGGGCTGCACACTCCGGTGGATCAAAGCAAGTTCAATATAACGCAGTTTTACCTATAATGCAGTAAGATTTTTTGGCTCCCGAGGACAGTGTTATATCAAGGTAGAGGTGTATCTGGATTCTGAAATCATGTTCCTGATGCCTCAAGCTCCCATTCCCCTCCACAGGTAAGGCTCTCTAGCCAGGCTTCGTCTCCCATGATGCATTGTGGCTAGATGATTGCCATGGTGCATCATGGGAGATGCAGACCAACCAGGGAACCTGGCTCATAGAGGAGAAACAGGAGCACGAGGCACGCGAACCACAACTCCCAGGAAGCATTGCAGTGGCAATTTAAAATAAAAAATTTGGTTTCCATTTCCCCCCCACCCCCTCAAAAAAAAAACCCCTCAAGATTTTCACCAGGGGAAAAAAACACTCTTTTCCAACTAGCTCTATTAATATCAGATGTTTTGAGAAAACCATCTTCAGGGGCTCTCCAAAAACTGTCAAACAGTTGGGGGGGATTTTCAAGATCTGCCCACCCCTGATAACACTGTAACAAACACACAACATAAAGGAGCCCCCTGCCCCCTGTTGCGTTCCGTAATTTATGGACAGCCTCTCTGTCTTGTCGTCAGTGCTAGCTGAGCTGCAGTTGTAAGTTGAAGTCTGGCTGCCCGGACACCTCTCTTCCCGCTCTGCTGCTGGCTTGCTGTGCCATCGTGTTACTTTTCTGTGCCCCGTTTTTATCCGTGGGTGGGTCTGAAGCAATACATTACCCAGCTCCTGAAGCGGGAGAGTTGTACAGTGCTTTGCGAGTCCCCTAGTGCAATGCGGGGTAAAGAAGCCGCTAACTCACCTGGTTTCTCCTTGGGGATACTTGCAGCCCGGGCTGGAGTGGCGTTTGCCTCCTATGTGGGCATGGAGTCCCTCCTGAATGGCAGCTTCTTCCATGGCCAAAGAGCCACCTCTGTCTGGCCAGTTCGGATAAATTCCAGGGTGGTGAGTGCCTTCCTGACCAGCCAGACCAAGACCGATTTCCCGGATCCGGTCAACTACACCTTCGAGACCATCATGGTAAGGCCGGCTGCACGTCCCTCCATGAACTGCGGTTGTGGTTGATTCCTCTGATGGGGATGCTGCATTGAATTAACTCGCAGGTGGGGAGGAATTCTTGTGGGGGTTCCTCCCCAAGTGTGGTGCTGTCTTGGGGGGAAGGGGGGATTGAACTCATGACCTCTTGATCAGAAAGTCTGAATTTCTCCTTCAGCTGCTAAAGGGCCAGCTCCATTAACCGAGCATCAGTAGTAGATGCATGAATTTCCCACTACTGGGATTGAGTGACATGGGAAGAGAGAAAGAGGAACACAGGAGACAGTGTGGCCTAGTGGATAGTGCACTAGTGGGCGATCTGGGTTCTACTCCTGGTTCTGCTACTGGCCTGCTGGCTGACCTTTATATTTCCCCCTCCCTCACTCTGTGCCTCAGTTTCCCCATATGTCAAATGGGGGTAATGAGAGTGATTTTTTTTTTTTGGAAAGCGGCTTGACTGATGGATGGAAAGCACTGAAGAGCGAGGTGTTAATACTAGGAGCAGGGATAGATTTTCTTCTGCTTCATTAAGGCAGACACAGAGTCTGGGAGCCCTTCAGAACCACCCCATGTGTGTTCTTTGGCCCACTCTCTGTGGGGAGCGATAGAGAGGCTGTTAACCCTCTGCCCTACTGTTCAGTATTTGTGCTAATGCACAGGCTGAAATCAGCGCCCCCTTCTGGCAGGAGCGGCTCATCGTGTGAGACAGCCCTTGCCGCCAAGTGCTTAGTCTGTCTAGACAAAGGGTGGGAGGGGAAACTGAGGCACGGAGCAGGAGAGTGACTCCATCAAGGTCACATAGCAGGCCAGTGGCAGAGCCAGGAGTAAAACTCAAGTTTCCTGAGTTCCAATCTAATGCCCCGTCCACTGGTCCGCACGGCCTCTGTTAGTCT
This sequence comes from Mauremys reevesii, assembly GCF_016161935.1. Taxonomy (NCBI): domain Eukaryota; kingdom Metazoa; phylum Chordata; order Testudines; family Geoemydidae; genus Mauremys; species Mauremys reevesii. The sequence continues at coordinate 8,694,147 of NC_052647.1, read as the reverse complement.
GCCTCTCAAGTGCTCTCCTGGAGTCTCTGACTTGCTCCCCTGGTATCACGTTTTTTCCAATCTGCATTATTCTTCGCTTTTTCCTTTTTTTTTTTTTTGCAGCCAAGCAGCAGCCCCGACAAGCTCATCTGCGTCTCATGGGAGGCCACGGACCGGCGTGGCAGCTGGTCTCGGGCAGGGTGCGAGGTCGTGCGCAGCGACGCCACTCACACCACGTGCAGCTGCAATCGCGTCTCCAACCTGGCCGTCCTCATGGCATCGGGGGAGATAACGGTAACAGGCCCGTGCTCACAGACCGAGGCTGCGGGCTTTGCTGGGGGCAGTTGGGCATCCTCTCGGGAAAGGGGAGATTGAAGGAGGACAAGGAGGTAGCTCTGGGGATGTTTACGGGGAGCCCCTCCCCGGCATGGGGGGCAGCACCGGGGAAAGCGCAAAGGGGATGGGGTGAGCACTGGAGGTGGGCATCATGGGCCGATCACAGGCGGTTCCCTCTTCCATGGTCCCCTGCTGGCTCCCAGAGCCCTGTGGTTGAAATAAAGGCCCCTGTACAGTTATACGCCTGTGTTCCCCTGGAACAGCTGCGATTATCTGTCATGGGCAGGAGTTGGGGGGAGTTCTTAGCAAAGCCCCACCTGCATTAACTGCCCCATGTGGGACAACGCGTGGCCTCCTAACGAGCCGTCTGCCCCGCCTCCCCAATAGGCAGGCTTCCCACTGTTCCTCATCTCCCACGTCGGTCTGGCCCTGTCCCTGCCGTGCCTCTTCCTCGCCATCCTCACCTTCCTCCTGTGCCGCTCCATCCGCAACGTGAACACCTCCATCCACCTGCAGCTCTGCCTCTGCCTCTTCCTGGCCGACCTGCTCTTCCTCACCGCGGTGGACAGCCCCAGCCACGAGGTAAAGCACTCCCCACCCCTCGCGTTGTGCCTAACGGGGCGGGCAGAGCAGCCTGGTAGATAGCGCACTGCCTGGGGACTCTGGTGACCTGGGTTGTAGTCCTGGCTCTGCCCTGAGCCTGTTGGTGATGCTGGGCAAAGCACCTTCCTGTGCCTCAGTTTCCCTATCTGTAAAATGGGGGTAAAGATACTGACCTACTTTAAAGAGTGAGCGTTTATTGGGTATGCAGCTAGCAGTGGCCATCAGGGCAGAGATGAGATCCTAGGGCAAACCCCCTTCTTGCAATGGTAATTCCCTGGGGTGGGTTTGATGCAGGGGAACCAAGCCCAAGGATGCTCATTAGAGGCTGTTAAATGAAAGAATCATAGGACTAGAAGGGACCTCGACGGAGTGTGGGGATGTCAGGGCCCTGCACCCCCCACTTCCTGCAATTCACCCTGACCCTCAGCCAGCCAGTAAAACAGAAGGTGTATTTAGACGACAGGAACACAGTCCAAAACAGGTCTTGCCGGTATGGACAACAGGACCCCCTTTAGTTAGGTCTATCTGGGGGCCCCCAGGGAGGCCACAGCCCCGTTGGGAAGCCCCTCTCCATTTCTCAGCCAGCTCCAGACTGAAACTCCCTTCAGCCTCCCCCCCGGCTCCTCCCCCAGCCTTTGTGTCCTTTGTCCAGTGTCCCGGGCAGAGGTGTTACCTGGCCTCCAACCCCCCTCCAGAGTTCTCAGGTTACATGCTCAGGTATCCTCCCTTCCCCAGTGCAGGCCGTCCCAGCACAACTCCCCTGCAACCTTCCCAGGTCAATACTCCCCACTCAGCATTCGAACAACACATCAAGAACATTCCCACTTCGTCACAGCAAGTGCTTGTTAGTGCAGGCTGAAGGTCCCAGACCTCGAGTGGGCTCTTTGAAATGCCCCCCTGAGCTGGGATTTGTGTGGCAGAAGATAGTGGTGGCGACAGTGCCCCTGGTGGTAGGGTGGAGGCAATGCTCAAACGTTGTTTAGCTGGGCTGCTGGACACAGACCCTGTGGTTCTCTCTGGTTCACCAGTTCCTGCCCTGTTCTGCATAGTGTCGCCACTAGGGGTCACCCTAAGTTCCAGCCCAGGGAACCACGTAGCAGCAGAGCCTGGGATCTCTGCGCTCACACGGGCGTTCTTCCCTCCCCAGCTGGCCTGCGCCGTCATTGCTGGCCTCCTGCACTACCTCTTCCTGGCCTGCTTCGCCTGGATGTTCCTGGAGGCCGTGGTGCTCTTCCTCACCGTCCGCAACCTCGGGGTCGTCAACTACTTCAGCACCCACAGCCCCAAGATGCGGCACCTGAGCCTCTTCGGCTACGGCTTCCCCGCCCTGGTGGTGGCCGTCTCGGCGGCGGTCATGCCGGAAGGATACGGCAGGCAGGAAAAGTGAGCGCCTGAGCTGGGGATCTGGCCCTGAAGGGCATTAACATGTGTTAGGGGAGGTGCAGGTTCAAGTCCCAGCTCTACTACAGGCTTGGTGCTGGGCAAGCCAATGCCTCAGTTTCCCCATGTGTGAAATGGGGATAATGGCACTGCCCTGCTGCACCGGGGCATTGGGCGACAAAATCGATTAAAGATTGTTAGATGCTACAGTGATGGGGCCTTATAAGTCCCTAGAAGTAAACAGTCCAAATCCAAGGCGTTCTCGGCCTTAAGGAAATTTGATGTACTGTGGTTAGATCTACAGGACAAATTTGCTGTGTGAGTGCAAAAATGGGAGTGAAGAGAGTAGGTCTTGTCTTACGCCAGCACTGTGTGTGTGTGTGTGTGTATGTGTGTGTGTGTGTGTGTGTGTGTGTGTCCCCGTCCCAGCACTCCCCAGCGAAAGATGCTCTGGACCAGTGGGCATCTGTCTCGACAGCTGTGCTGCCGTCCTTCATGAATGAATTAATGTTTCTAGCATCTAGTCGACTGGAGCGCAGGACACCTGGGTTCTCTCTCTGGCTCTGCTCCTGACCTCTGTGCATGACCTTGACCCTGAATAAAATTAATAGATTCTATGGCCAGACCACCGTGATCATGTGGTCCGGCCTCCTGTAGAACACAGGCCAGAGAACTCCCCGAAATGAGTCAAATCCCCCTTCGCTGCCTCAGTTTCCCTTCCCCCACATCATTTGCAGAAAAGGACCTAGGGGTTACGGTGGACGAAAAGCTGAATATGAGTCAACAGTGTGCCCTTGTTGCCAAGAAGGCTAATGGCATTTTGGGTTGTATAAGTAGGGGCATTTCCAGCAGATCGAGGGATGTGATCATTCCCTTCTACTCATCACTGGTGAGGCCTCATCTGGAGTACTGTGTCCAGTTTTAGGCCCCACACTACAAGAAGGATGTGGATAAATTGGAGAGAGTCCAGCGGAGGGCAACAAAAATGATTAGGGGGCTGGAGCACATGACTTATGAGGAGAGGCTGAGGGAACTGGGATTGTTTAGTCTGCAGAAGAGAAGAATGAGGGGGGATTTGATAGCTGCTTTCAGCTACCTGAAAGGGGGTTCCAAAGAGGATGGATCTAGACTGTTCTCAGTGGCAGAAGATGACAGAACAAGGAGTAATGTTCTCAAGTTGCAGAGGGGGAGGTTTAGGTTGGACATTAGGAAAAACTTTTTCACTAGTAGGGTGGTGAAGAACTGGAATAGGTTACCTAGGGAGGTGGTGGAATCTCCTTCCTTAGAGGTTTTTAAGGTCAGGCTTGACAAAGCCCTGGCTGGGATGATTTAGTTGAGTTTGGTCCTGCTTTGAGCAGGGGGTTGGACTAGATGACCTCCTGAAGTCCCTTCCAACCCTGAGATTCTATGATCTATGATTTAGATGGTGCTGGTAGGGGCAGGGACTGTCCCTCACTCTGTAGCTCGATAGGAGCCCCGTTGGGTAGCACTAATATCAATGGTAATCGCTGCACCAGGCTGCTGATGTTCAGTGAACGTCACGTTAACCTTTTGTTCTTGTAGCTGCTGGCTCAGGATGGAGAAGGGGTTCATCTGGAGTTTCCTGGGGCCAGTGTGTGTCATCATCGGGGTACGTATCCATTGCGGCTTGAGCCTGCCGCCTAGCTCAGTACGGTGATGTCTGGAGCGCTGCCTGGCTTCCCTTGTCTATTGCTAAGCACTGTGGGCCCAATTCATCCCCTGGTGTAATGCTACTGACCTCGAAGGAGAATATGTCAAGGAGTTTGGCCCAGTCGGGGAATGGGGTGATAAGAGCCACCAGATCAGTCCTGCGAAAGACAGTTTCTGGCATCACATTGGGACTTCAGATCATGGGGCCAGATCCTCACCTGGCGTAAATCAGTATTTCTCTGTTGATTTCAACGGAACAATGCTGATTTGCACTAGCTGCGGATCTGGCCAGATAAACATACCAAACAGCAACACCCTTGCTTTGGATGGCAACAATTTCTGCTTCTGCTCATGTCGAGACCCCCCAGCTGCCCATCACATCCCTTCCCCGGAGCCTGAGGCAAATCAGGGTTAGTGAGATAAGAACATACAAACATAAGAACGGCCACACCGGGTCAGATCAAAGGTCCATCTAGCCTAGTATCCTCTCTTCCAACAGTGGCCAGTGCCAGGTGCCCCAGACAGGGATCTCTGCCTGGATGGGCTCAGGCATTTGGTCACAAGCTGAGGTGGTTCAAAAGTTTTGAATTTTTTTTAAGCAGAATTTTTTAATTGTTTCTTTAAACAATCAAACACAGCAAGCAGCAAATATTTGGCCACACACTTCTGAAACCCCAAACCATGTTCAGGTTTTGGCAGGCTAATTTCAGCTTTTCAAGTAAAAAAACCACAACAGATTTTGAAGGAAAGCTGACATTGTCCGTGATTTTTGTCTGCTTTTTAAAAAAAAACCTAGTTTTCGATCCAAAAAAAGTTTTGACGGAAAATATTTGTCCAATCCTTTTAATGAGCTTTAGTGCGTTTTAGCACTAGCTGATGCTGAGAACCAGTGATACCTTGTAAAGATGACTTGAAAAGAAGTTTTCTTAAAACTGGGTTTGTGCCGAGATGTGGAAGGTTTTTAAATGTTTATTTTTTCCAGGGCTGCCCGGGGGTGGAGGGGGGGGGAGCAAGTGGGGCAATTTGCCCAGAGGCCCCCACGAGAATATAGTATTTTATAGTATTGCAACTTTTTTGTATGGAAGGGGCCCCTGAAATTGCTTTGCCCCAGGCCCCCTGAATCCTCTGGGCGGCCCTGGCCCCAGAGGGAATGAACAGAAAGGGTGATCATTAAGTGATCCATTCCTGTTGCCCATTCCCAACTTCTGGCAAACAGATGCTAGGGACACCATCCCTGCCCATTGCCATTGATGGACCTATCCTCCATGAACTTATCTAGTTCTTTTTTGAACCATGTTATAGTCTTGGCCTTCACAACATCCTCTGGCAAGGAGTTCCACAGGTTGACTGTGCGTTGTGTGGGAAAAAAATACTTCCTTTTGTTTGTTTTAAACCTGCTGCCTATTAATTTCACTTGGTGACCCCTAGTTCTTGTGTTATGAGAAGGAGTGAATAACACTTGCTTATTTACTTTCTCCACATCAGTCATGATTTTATAGACCTCTATCGTATCCTCCCTTAGTCGTCTCTTTTCCAAGCTGAAAAGTCCCAGTCTTATTCATCTCTCCTCATATGGCAGCCGTTCCAGACCCCTAATCATTTTTGTTGCCCTTTTTTGAACCTTTTCCAATTCCAATATATCTTTTTTGAGATGGGGCGACCACATCTGCACGCAGTGTTCAAGGCGTGGCCGTCCCATGGATTTATATAGAGGCAATATGATATTTTCTCTCTTATTATCTATCCCTTCCTTAATGATTCCCAACATTCCGTTTGCTTTTTGACTGCCTCTGCACACTGAGTGGATGTTCTCAGAGAACTCTCCACAATGACTCCAAGATCTCTTTCTTGAGTGGTAACAGCCAATCTGGATCCCATCATTTTATATGTATCATTAGGATTCTGTTTTCCAATGTGTATAACTTTGCATTTGTCAACACTGAATTTCATCTGGCATTTTGTTGCCCAGTCACCTGGGTTTGAGAGATCCTTTTGTAGCTCTTTGCAGTCTGCCTGGGACTTAACTATCTTGAGCAATTTTGTATTTGCAAATTTTGCCACCTCTCTACTTTGATTCTAGATTAATTCCGTCCTTTTTGCCTTAACCCTCTGGATGCTGCAGAGAAAGCTTTCCAGCCTCAACACTGAAGTGTCCACCCTTAAGGACACCAGGTAATGTTGGTTTAAAAGCAGAGCTGCAAAGTATAGTTCAGTGGTGGTAAGAGGGAGGGGGCAGGGTGGGAGTCAGGACTCCTGGTTTCTGTCCCCAGCTCGGGGAGGGGAGTGGGGTCTAGCCGTTAGAATTGGGAGTCAGGACTCCTGGGTTCCATTCCCAGCTCTGCTACTGGCAGTGTAACTTTGGGCAAGTCACTGTGCCTCAGTTTCCCTCTTTTAAAAACTGGGCTGAAGTGGGAGTTGTGAGCCTCCCTGAGTGCTGGGACAGCCCTTGGAGATCCTCAGTCTGGCTGACAGCCCCCCAAGGGCAGTGCTGGACGCCCCATTGTTTGTGTCTCTCAGCCGTGGAGTGGCCAGGGTGCTAGAATGCAGGAGAGAGGGTGATGCTGCTGCGAAGCCTGGATGGACAGATCCTCAGCTGGTGGAAGCTGGTGTCTCTCTACGGGATCTGCCGATTTGAACCAGCTGGAGATCTACTCCCAGTGGGGCTTTCCCCCGTCTCTGACACCTTGGATTTACAAACCTGCTCTGCTCCTTGCTGTGTACCCCACACTGACACCGTCCTCGCCCCGTCCCCACCTGCCCTCTGCAATGGGGCCCGGCTGGGATAGTCACCCCGAAAGCCAGGTCACATAGAAGCAAAGCACTCTCTGTGTTTCTATGTGCCTGCAGCCAGTGCTGGTGAGTGTGTCACAGGGCTCCTTTTGCCTGATCCAGACAGGATCTGAATCCGTCCCAGCCCCTTCTAGCGAGACTTGGGTCTTTAGGAAGCATTCACCATTTCGGCCCGGACCCCCCTGTGACGATGCGGTTCTGGCGGGACCCAACTGAGAGTGCCAATTCAGCAGCAATTGCTCAAACAGGGCAGTCACAGCCCAAGACTGGGGTTTTTCCACCTCTAAGGCTAACCAAACCAGCCAGACAAAAATGACTTCGGTTTCACCCCACTGGCTAGCCACAAGTCACACAAGCAATTGCCTTAGACTCTCCAGTCTCCCAGTATCCCCGCCAGTGCCACTCATCCTGGGGATGAATGGTTATGAAAACCAACAGCCCAATAAAAGAAAAAGGTTCTCTCGATCTCAAAGAATCAAGCCCCAGACCCAGGTCAATATACACATCAGATCTTACCCACAAATCACGCTGTTGCCAATCCTTTAGAATCTAAAATCTAAAGGTTTATTCATAAAGGGAAAAAGGTAGAGATGAGAGCTAGAATTGGTTAAATGGAATCAATTATATACAGTAATGGCAAAGTTCTTAGTTCAGGCTTGTAGCAGTGATGGAATAAACTGCAGGTTAAAATCAAGTCTCTGGAGAACATCCTCAGCTGGGATTGGTCATCAGTCCCTTGTGTAGAGCTTCAGCTTGTAGCAAAGTCCCTCCAGAGGTAAGAAGCAGGATTGAAGACAAGATGGAGATGAGGCATCAGCCTTATATAGGCTCTTCCAGGTGTAAGAACCTCTTTGTTCTTACTGTGGAAAATTACAGCAAAATGGAGTCTGGAGTCACATGGGCAAGTCCCTGCATACTTTGCTGAGTTACAAGGCGTATCTGCCTTCTCTCCATGGGTCAGTTGTGTAGCTGATGGTCCTTAATGGGCCATCAAGCAGGCTAGGCAGAGCTAGCACCAACTTGTCTGGGATGTTTCCCAGAAATACAGCACAGATTTGAAATACAGACAGTGTACAGCCGATACTTATGAGTATTGGCTGTATGATACAGACAGCATAATCATAACCAGCAACCCATAACCTGGTCTTAGACACCTTATATGACCCCCTTTACATGAGATTTGGTGCCACTACAGGACCTTGGTTGCAAACCATGTTCTATATGGTCCCAGTTTATATCAATAACATCACACCCCCTAACTCAGCCACCCTCCAGAGGCCTGTCATCACGGGATCTCTCCCTCTGTCTTTCTCCAGGCTACTGACCTTTAAAGCCATCGTCCAAGTCTTCATTCTGGGCTGCACTTGGATTTTCAGTCTCCTCCAAATCGGCCCAGCCGCCACGGTCATGGCGTATTTATTCACCGTTGTCAACAGCCTGCAGGGAGCCTTCATCTTCCTGGTGCACTGTCTCCTCAATCGCCAGGTACCACCTAGGGCCCTTCGTCCCCTGATGCACTCAGCAGACCCCCTGCCAGCACAAAGCAGGGTGGGCTAACGACGCTTTACTGGGCAAGATCCCCCCAAGTTTTCCCCCCAGGGTTCCCCCAGTAACAGAGCGATGGAGCAGCCCCTTGTGTGGAGAGGAGAGATGGCCCAGAGGCTGAAGCACTAGCTGAGCACTTAGGAGACTGGGCGCAATTCCACGCTGTGCTGTCGACACCTTGGGCAAGTCACTTAGCCTCTCAGTTCCCTGGAGAACTTCCCTAAAATAATCAGTCTGGCACCTCGAAGGGCTGTTAAACTCGAGGGAAAAGGCCTCCTGAGAATCCCCTTCCATGCTTATCTCCTATAAAGGCTCTGCTCCAGTGCAGGGTTGTGGATTGGGTGGAAGTCTAGAGTGCACTGCATTATGGGAATTCTCTGCTGCCACAGGAAGCCGAGTGTTAGAGCAGCCCTGAGGCTGCTCTAACTTGTACCAAGGCATAGAGGAGGGGGAGCATAAATAGCTGTAAGTCTCCGCATGGGTAACAGCCAGTGAGCCCCAATGACTGCATCAGGGGCTCAGGTCCCTTTTATCAGGCAGGATTAGATGCAGCTCTTGTTCATTTGCGTAACGCCCAGATGCTGAGGTGCTGGGCACGTTAGAAATGGAGATAAGGCCTAGAGAGAAGAGATCTCTCGGCACCACTGACTGTCTCTGCATCTCCAGGTGCGGGAGGAGTACAAGAGACGGTTCACCTGCAAACCCAAGTCCTACGTTTCCGATGTCTCCATGTCTACTTTAGCCACCAGCAGCAAAGCGGTAAGAGAGCCAATGACCCTGCGATTTTTGCCGCCCCTCACCAGATGCATCCAAAAGGCTAGATCTGGGCAGGGTTACAGCACTGGACTGGGAGTCAGGACTCCTGGGTTCTATTCCGGGCTCTGGAAGTGGGGTGGGTCTAGTGGTTAGAGCAAAGGGGGTTGGGAGTCAGGACTCCCCGGTGCAGGGCAGCCGTGATGTCTGGACTGATATAGTTAAATTTGCACAAAAGCTGGGTGCAAACCAGCCCTCAGGGACTTCAGAGCATTCGGGGAAGCTCCAGTGACACCAATAGACATGGAAATCTGCTACGCTAGGAGCTTGAAGTCTGGGTTAAATCCGAGTGCACAGAAGGCCTGATCCCACTCATCTGATATCAAAACTCTCTTGGGAGCTTGTGTTTTCCCCTCCGGAACCATGCCGGTGTCTCTCGTTCCTTGCAGGGCTGACGTTCTGGCCGAGAGGCAGGAGACGCCATCGCGCCACAGGAGAAGGAAAAGCTTATTGCAGAACTTGAATCTGCCGTCTTTAAAGTGCTTGCAGGATCAGAACTTCGAAACCAACCTGCCAGCTGGAGTGTGATCCCGGGGTTAAATCAGCGGGCTGGGAAGGGGAGAGGGGTGTGAGGATTAGAGCTGGGGGTGCTGGCAGTCAGGACTCCTGGATTCTTTTATCCCTGGCTGTGGGGTCTAGTGGTTAGAACAAGTTAGACTCCCTAGGCATGGGCCAGTAGCACCTATAGTTTAATCTAGCTATAGCTTAATCCGCTGCTGCTTTTTGAAGATTCCCTTTCTCCTTATTTATCGTTCCCACTCCCCCCTCGCAATCCTTCAGTCCCCTGAAATCTGAGCAGGTTTTGCATGTCTGCGGCATTTCAATACTGTAAAATGAGTTTGATTTTGAATGCATGACTTCGTGGTGTCTTTTTAAAACACCTTCTCAGTGGTTTTGTTCCTACGCCCTAAAATAGACAGGCTCAATTGTGTCTCCCTCTAGTGGCTGGAAATGGGGTACAAGCAACCACATCCCGAATCCCCACAATGCTCGGTCCAAGTGCAGTTCCTAGTGCTCCCTGACAGCAAGGGGGCGCTGTCGAGCATGCCCAGTAGTGCTGTCCTATGAATTCAGTACAGCCTGTGCTCTGCCCCATGGCTGCTTAATGCACGCCAGGATTTGGAGAGACGCCTAATGGTGACATCAGGAAGTACAGTCTGGGAGCTAGAGTGCCTGAGGGAACCAGTGGGTCTGTATCCAGCAGCTCAATACAGGATCCCTCTTTATTGGCATCCACGCGGCGTCCTGTCTCTGCTACGCGCCCCCCCCCTCTTGGAGAGCTCGGTTCTTTTGTCCATGATCTTGTTGGGCCCGGTGCGCACCCCCACATGTGCAACTGCCCCTGCTGCTTTGCACCCCTGTGCTGCTGCCCCTCTGCCACCAACAGGGTGTGACTGTGCCTGGATCCCAGCCTCATGTGGCCACCAGCCCCCTCCCCCCTCAGCATGGGATTGCCTCAAGAACGGTCACAGTGGGTCAGAGCAATGGTCCATTCGCCCCGTGACCTGTCTCTGAGAGTGGCCAGTGCCAGTCGCATCCTAGGGAAGGAACAGAACAGGCCAATTAGCCAGTGATCCATCCCCTGACAGCCAGTCCCAGTTCTGGCCGTCGGAGGCTTAGCTGTCTTGGCTAACAGCCAGCGATGGCCCTGACCTCGAAGAACCCAGTTATACCTTCCCCGGCCTGTGGTGGATTATGGCACTGGCTACTAGCAAGCTGTTCAACTGGGCAGTAGGGGGCCCTCTAAGCGCTTTGAGATCTACTGCTGAAAAGGGACCCAGCAGCGATCCTGGTACATTACAGTCCAGTGGGCCGGGGGGGGAGATGTACCTCAGGGTATGTCTATGCTGCAGCTGGGGATGTGGGACTGCAGCATGGGCAGACATACAACAGCTGCTTTGTCTAGCTAGCGCGAGGAGCAGGTGGCTGCCTGCTGCTTGCCCAGGACTGAGGGTACATGTTTGAGCAGCCGCAGCCCATGCTGCTGGGACGTCACTGCTTTTAATACTCGAGCTAGCTGTGATCTAGCTAGGTAAAGCTAGCTCAGATCAGGGAGTGATGCGCTGGAATCAAGCACTGAAAGTATCGCAAGATGCCACGGAAGTGCCGGAACGGTGTGCCGGAGGGTTCGGGCGCGACTCCACCGTCAGCTCCGAGGTGTTTAGAAGTGCAGCGGTCACACTTTCTGCTTGCAATGCAGATATACCCTTAGCCTCCGCGTGTTTCTTGGTTCTCATGCATGGGCAGGGCAGCTCTTGGCACCCTGGCTTGTGGCTTCAAAGGGGAAGTTTTCACAAGAAGGGTCACCATCCTGCACCAGGGTGATAAGAAGAGGCTGCTGTGAGAAACCAAGGAGGGGAACTGAGCTCTGGCAGGGAGATAAGGCAGCAGAAAGCTGCAGGGATAAAGCAGAGAGATTGGTGCTGCATGCTGTGTTAACCCTCGCCGTGCTGGGTGGATGGGGATTCATAGTATGTGGCCTCTTCTCTTCCCCTCCACAACTTCCCATTGTTCTCCCCACCAGGGTTCTTGGTCTCCACAGCTGTCCCCTAGCAGCCGAGCACGAGATCCGCTGTGATGTGTTACCCAGGTCCTCTGAGGCATAGTGCTGCGAACACGGTGCCTAGGGCAGTGCCAGGAACGCTGGCAGTCAGGTGCTAGAGCCCTGTCTGGCTGGCCCAGTTGGGCCCCATGACTTCTACTTCAGACCTATCCAGAAGTGAGAGTCATTCCAGAGCAGAGGAGGGCTTGTAGGGAGAGACCCTGCAGCAGCTAAGTCAGAAGAAATGTTGTGTTCCCTCTATTCTGGGGCCATTCAGAACTCTGCCAAACCCTCGGTGTAAGTTAGAGCAGCCTTGAGGCTGTTCCAACTTATGCTGCAACCTGTAGCCTCCTGGGGAGCAGGGAAGAGCTGCAGTGCAATGTACTCTGGTCATGCCCCTGATTTGCCCTCCACTCCGGGAGCAGGGGGATGCAGGACCCGTACTCCAGCTAGCGAGGCCTCCTGACCACGGAACCTTTACAAAGGGTGGCCATTTCTGCCAACTTTACAACCTAAAAGGGCTGGCATAAAATCGAGATGGGGCACAGAGTCTGTGTTTCCGTTTCTATAAGCTGTACAGTCAGCTCTGAGCCCCAGAGTGACTTCCTACTCCAGGAGGAAAGGCAAAAGTGATAGGCAAAAAGGTCAGAGCTAGTTACAAAAACAAAACAAAATATAAGCACGCATCTGAACTCTTGAACCTATTAGACCGGGCAACATTTAGATAAAGCAGTTTTTCTCACCCCGCTGGATATTGTGGTTCATAGTACACAGATTCAGTGATGAGCTGCCAAAATCTTAACAACCGGTTCCCTATAAAAAGTTCTGATTTAAGGTGGGGGAGCAGGGGAGGGCCCGGGGGAGACATCCTTGTGGGGCCAGGGGCCCCACTTGCCCCCTCCCCTCCCCTTTGGCCAGCCCTGGAGCTTGCAGCAGGACACCCCCCCCACCCCGCCACCTTGCCGGGCCTCTCAAAAAGCGGCAGCAGGACGACTCCGGAGCTCAGCTGAGCTGCCCAGCTGGGGCCGGCGGCTGGCCACGCTGCAGCTGGGGGGAAGCGGGGGAAGGGCCGGGGGAGCCTCAGCCTCCCCAGCTGGGAATCCTGGGAGCAACAGGATGATCCGGCCCGCGGACCGGAGTTCTTTGCCCACCCCCTGGCCCTTTAACAACCGGTTCTCCACGGAGGTCTAATTTTAGCAACCAGTTCTTGAGAACCTGTGGGAACCGGCTCCAGCTCACCACTGCACAGATTTCACCCTTGAAATCTGGGCCAGTTCCCTCACTTGGAGTCTTCAGAGTGTCCTTGTTGCTTGCAGCAGAGGTGGGTGAAGGTGAAAGGCCCAGCATGTGGCCACTGGGTTCTGTTTTATACCCTCCGTCCCATGTGCTTGGGGAGCACAAGTCCAGGCATGTCTGGGGGGGCCTTGCTGAGTCTCCAGGCAGGGCTGAGCAGTTATCCTGGTGTGGCCTCATGCAGGGGAGTCATCGCATTGTAGCTCCCTTGCTGGACACTGGCTGTTGATGGGTTGTTTGACACCCGGCCCGGGTGTTGGTTACTTTCCTTGCTGTTGACTCTGGGGAGCGAATCTCTGGCTGATTCCTCAACTTACAGCATGTTTTAGTGACAACCATACACACAATTCTCATAACTTCATGTGCATTAATGCTATACATCAGGGGTCAGCAACCTTTCAGCAGCGGTGTGCCGAGTCTTCATGTATACACTCTCATTTAAGGCTTCCTGTGCCGGTAATACATTTGAATGTTTTTTAGAAGGTCTCTCTATAAGTCTATAATATGTAACCAAACTACTGTTATATGTAAAGTAAACAAGGTTTTGAAAATGCTTCAGAAGCTTTATTTAAAATTAAATTAAAATGCAGATCTTATTAGTTTAGTGTGATCCTTGCCCTGGCTTTTCCTTGCTGAGTTTTTCAGTGTCTGGTGGCACCTATTTAGATACTTTAAGCTGCATACAGGCTTCTGAGTTATAAGTTGATAACCGGCTGGCAGGAGGTCAGCGGCTGGAACCCCAGATCAGCAGCTGAGGTGAGTGGAGCTGGCGGCCGGTAGGGCTGAGCAGGGCCGGAAGCCTGGACCCTGGACCCTGTCTGGCAGGGGGCCTGTGCTGGAACTCCAACTGGAAGCAAGGTGAATGGGGCTGCGGGGACCCCGGCTGGCAAGGGGCCAGCAGCCAGAACCCCAGAGCAGCGGTGGGCTGACCACCACCACTCTGGGATTTCCACCACCGGCTCCTGCCAGCTGGGGTCTCAGCCTGCTGCCAGCCTGGGGTTCCTTCCCCCAGGCCAGCAGCGGGTGCTGAGTGGGGCTGCGGCAGGGGGGACCCCGGCTGGCAAGGGGCCAGCAGCCAGAACCCCAGAGCAGCGGTGGGCTGACCTCCACCGCTCTGGGGTTTCCACTACCAGCTCCTTGCCAGCTGGTGTCTCAGCCCGCTGCCAACCTGGGATTCCTTCCCCCAGGCCAGCAGCTGGCGCTGAGTGGGACCGGCGGCAGGACCCCAGCTGGCAGGAGCTGGTGGTGGAAACCCCAGAGTGGCGGCGGGCTGAGCAGCTCAGCCCGCCCTGCGTGCCATGAGAAATTGGCACGCGTGCCGTCGGTTGCCGACCCCTGCTATACATATATGGATAGAGAAATGACTTTCAGCAGAGCGTAACCTTTCCCCTGATACCTTGCAAGGCCTGTTTTATATGTAAGATCACGATTATATAAAAATGAAGAATATGGGGGTTACAGGGCGTTCCCCCAAGCTATAGAATGTTACATGTGGTTCCCAGGAACCATCCATGAGGTTTTTTAAGCCTTCACAACCCACTACTATTATTAGCCAGTTTCAGTTCCTGAAAGGCAAGGAGCACAGTTTCCCCTGCTACTTTCCTTCCTGTCGATTGCTGGGAGGTAGGCAAGGGAGCTGGAACTATTTTTCTAGTGGGAGGGGGGTGCTGCTGATGGAAACCATGTATTTGGTAAAAAGAATGAGGAGTACTTGTGGCACCTTAGAGACTAACAAATTTATTTGAGCATAAGCTTTCGTGGGCTAAAGCCCACTTCATCAGATGCATGCAGTGGAAAATATGGTAGGAAGATATGTGTGTATATAGAGAGAGAGAACATGAAAAAATGGGTGTTTCCATACCAACTCCAATGAGATTAATTGATTAAGGTGTGCTATTATCAGCAGGAGAATGTAACCTTTTGTAGTGATAATCAGGGTGGCCCATTTGAAACAGTTGACAAGAAGGTGTGAGTAACAGTAGGGGGAAATTAACATGGGGAAATAGTTTTTAGTTTGTGTAATGACTCATCTACTCCCAGTCTTTATTCAAGCCTAATTTAATGGTGTCCAGTTTGCAAATTAATCCTAGTTCTGCAGTTTCTCGTTGGAGTCTGTTTTTGAAGTTTTTTGTTGAATAATTGTGACATTTAGGTCTGTAATCAAGTGACCAAGGATATTGAAGTGTTCTCTGACTGGTTTTGATGTCTGATTTGTGTGCATTTATTCTTTTGCATAGAAGCTGTCTGGTTTGGCCAATGGAGTGGATGAGTCATTCTGAAACATGTATTTGGTGTTTGTTATTACTACTTCAATCTGAGGGGCATGGCAGCACCCCTAGTTCCAGCACCACTGGAGGTAGGTTTACCCTCATAACAAACATTAGCTAGATGCTTAGAGGCCATCGTGGGCAGGGGAGGTGTATCTGTTCCAAGAGAGACACAGTTGAGATACGGAACTGTGATAAAAAGCCCCGGTAAAAACTGTGTCACTCAGCAAACTTCCCCTGAGAAAAATCACAAGAGGACAAAGTAGATGCGGTATTCTTGTCTTGTTGTAGAAGGCAGTGGCCACCATGAAGCAGCTCATCTCCCACCTTCTGGGTAAGTTTGAAAGGAATTGGGTTATTTCTTCCAAGGGGGCTTGGCAAAAAAGAACCTTAGCGTAAGCTCTCTGGGGCAGGAAACTTGTCTTTATTCTCTGTTCGAACAGCGCCTAGCACAAGGGTCCCTGACCGGCTGCTGCCGTAATAATTGTGTTGGGTTCTCTGTAGGGCCCTTCACTGATAGGCATTCGGCCGAGATCTGTGACTCTTGAAATGAACACTCGTTTGATCAATGACCTGGAAGAAAACATAAAATCATCACTGATAAAGTTAAAGAAACACAGATTCCAAGGCCAGACAGGACTAGTGTGAGCATCTAGTCTGACCTCCTGTCTACATAGACCAGAGAACTACCCCCAAAATAATTCCTAGGGCCGATCTTTTAGAAACACGTCCAATCTTGATATTAAAATCGTCAGGGATGGGAAATCGACCATTGGTAAATTGTTCTAATGCAGTGGTTCCCAAACTTGTTCCATCACTTGTGCAGGGAAAGCCCCTGGCGGGCCGGGGCGGTTTGTTTACCTGCCATGTCTGCAGGTTTGGCCGATCACGGCTCCCAGTGGCCGCGGTTCGCTGCTCCAGGCCAATGGGAGCTGCTGGAAGCGGTGCGGGCTGAGGGACGTGCTGGCTGCCGGCCTCTGGACTAGATGATCAGTGATCTCTTCTGGCCTCTAAATCTATGAATACGCTGGTGGCTAGGCCTGGTGTAGATTTATTATTAGTCATTACTAGCTAATAAGCAAGTCCATGTGCTACCTATCATACTGAATCCTTTGCTATTTATCATTCCATGTCGATTATGAATTCTTTCTTATGGCTTGTGGATCAACACGTTACTGATGTTCTTACAGCCGCACCTGGCAGATTAGAGCCCCATTGTGCTAAGTGCTGTAAAGCTAAATAGCAAAAGACAATTCCCACCCTGAAGGGATTATGCTCTTTTTGGCCCTGATTCTGCAAGGAGCCCCCTATGGAGTCCGATTGACTTTAATGGGCGTAGGGATCTCCTAATATGATGATCATCGCAGGATTAGGGCCTTAGCTAGAGAGAAGGAGGGTAAAGAGCAGAGGTGGGGTGGGAGGACAAAATAAGAAAGACACAAGCAGGCTGAGTTGTCTGCGTGCGTTGAGAGTCGTGTCCCTAGGGGTATGCACAGGTTTTCCAGGGGGTATTTCAACTCATCTGGATATTTGCCTAACTTTACAACAGGCGAGATAAAAAGCACTAGCGAAATCAGTACAAACTAGATACAATCAATTTAGGCTTGAATAGGGACTGGGAATGCCTGAGCCATTATGAACATTGAAACTATCTCCCCTTGTAAGTATTCTCACACTTCTTATCAAACTGTCTGTACTGGGCTATCTTGATTATCACTTCAAAAGTTTTTTTCTCTTACGTAATTGGCCTCTCAGAGTTGGTAAGACCACAACCACATTTTCATGCTCTCTGTATGTGTATATATATCTCCTCAATATATGTTCCATTCTATGCATCCGAAGAAGTGGGCTGTAGCCCACGAAAGCTTATGCTCAAATAAATTTGTTAGTCTGTAAGGTGCCACAAGTACTCCTGCTCTTAGTGCAAACTAAATTTTCATACAGACAATGGCTTGTTTATACTGCTCTATGTACTATTCCCTAATGTAAGTACAGTATTTATATTCCAATTGATTTATTTTATAGTGATATCATAACAATGAGAGTCAGACATTTTTCAGTAACAGCGTGCTCTGATACTTTTGTATTTTTATGTTTGATTTTGTAAGCAAGTAGTTTTTAAGCGAGGTGAACTTGGGGGTCTGCAAGACAAATCAGGCTCCTGAAAGGGGTGCAGTAGTCTGGTAATTTTGAGAACCGCTGTGTAACTCATGATGCAACTCGGAGAAGCCATATAACAAATGGAGGATTTAGTCAGTAAAACTTCCTTAGTACATGGGGCCATCTGGGTCATTGAGTCCAGGCCCCTGCTGTTGTACACGGTCCCATCATAGAACAGAATTATATGAATAGGGCGAATTCCATCTTCAGACTAGTTGGGTTATTTGCCACCACTAGTCCTATTGGAAAACTGTTCCAGATCCTCCTTCCTCTAACGTCCAGCCATCTTAGAGCCACAAGGGAAAGTACCTCATGTAATGGGCTGCACAGTGCTGGATCGCAAACACAAAGCGGTGAGAGCTGGGAAAAGCCCACGGCCAAGGGTTGTGAGCTCCTCTGCTTCTATTGTGCCTGGCATGACCTGTTGTTCAATTGCCGGCCTGCACAATTCGTAAAGCAGCAAGGGCCATATTACTCCAAAGAAAACAGCTGAGGGCTGAACCGCTCCGGCCCTGCCGACCCCCTGGCTCGCCTCCTCACCCCCCGCCACTGCCCGCCCACTCACCTCCTCAGCCCCACACCCCCCGGCTTGCCTCCTCACCCCCTACCACTGCCTGCCCACTCACCTCCTCATCCCCCCCCGCCTACTCAGCCCCTGCCACTGCCCACCTGCCCGCTTGCCTCCTCAGCCCCTCCTCCCCCGCCGCCAGCTCACCTGCCCCCGCCACTGCCTGCCCACTCGCCTCCTCAGCCCCCACCCCGGCTCGCCTCCTCACACCCTACCACTGCCTGCCCACTCACCTCCTCAGCCCCCCCCGCCTCACCTACTCAGCCCCGCCACTGCCCGCCTGCCCGCCGCCTACTGCCCAGCCCCTCCTCCCCGCCGCCAGCTCACCTGCCCCCCCGCCCCTGCCTGCCCACTCGCCTCCTCAGCCCCCACCCTCCCAGCTCGCCTCATCCCCCCGCCGCTGCCCGCCCGCCTCTTCAGCCCCCCTCCCTCACCCGCCGCTTGCCTACTCACCCCCCATGGGCCGCACCGTGAGCCCACCTACTCCCCCGCCGCGGGCAGCACAGTGAGCCCACGCCATCCCCACATCTCGAATACTGTGTACAGATGCCTGGTCTCCTCACCTCCTTCACGCCGCCAGCTCAACTTGTGGAACTCCTTACCTGCATTGCCTGTTAGGTTCACTCCCTCAGGGGCACCTGGCATTGGCCACTGTCAGACAGATACTGCCTACTCACCCCATGGGCTGACCGTGAGCCACCTACTCCTCTTATGTTCTTATGTTCTTATGCACAGTGAGCCATGCGGGCCCCGGGCCTCATGTTGTGCAAGTCCTGTTCTATTGTAAACTCTGAATCCATTGGCGGTAAAATAAGCTGAAAATATTTTTGATCCAAAAAGGTTTGGTCCCTTTATTTTTAAATCATCACCATGTGCCTCTGCATTTCTTAGTTCCAGCTGAGTGTGGGAGAGGAAGCAACAAGTAGCCATTCTCTGGGGCTGCTGCAGTGCAGGGAACAGAAGTAAACTTCTGAGATTTCCTCCTGCGTTCCCAGCTCCAGAGGGGTTTTTGCTGAGCAGTTGGGCTTCTGATGGTGGCATCCAAAGCAAGTATCTGAGGCTCAGCTGTCAATGAAGGTAGCAGAGGGTCAGTTGATTCACAGCAGTACTACGGCAGCAGGTTACAAGGAAGTGGCTTTCACACTGTGTTCTGAGATGATCTGATAACTGTGCAGTGGGGATATTAGGTAATAGGAGAAGTGAGTCAGTCTCTTACAGTGTAGGTGTAGGAACGAGACAAACCTGAGTGTCCTCACTCAGTGTTAGCGCAGGCAAAGCTCCCTTTGGGTTTAACGACTGAGGCCAGCTCATCAGTTGCTGTAGCTCTGCTGAAGTCAATAGAGCCACACTGGTTTGTAGGCTGAGCACAACTTGATTTTTTTTTTTAAATTTCAGTTACAATTTTCTTGGTTGTGGGAAACTATGGAGGGGTCAGGCCATGGGGGAAGTCAGCCAATATTTGTTTAATGACAGTAGACCTTGAGATTCAAAAAGTTAAAGCTCTGTAATTGTTAAAACACAAATTGTCAATATCAAGTCACAATATATAAAGTAAAGATCCTGAAATCAAACCGTAATAAGTTCTCAAGCAGCATTTTTCTTATTTTTCCTATCGGTCAATTTCAATAGTTATTGATGGAAATATTTTTTCATGGGTTTCGGTGTGTATGGCGAAACTGACGTTTACCAACATCTACCAATAAAAATTGAATCCTTCCAACCCTACTGGTTTACAGGTACCCATCCTCCCCATGAGGACAGTTTGGCCCTCTGAAAATCCCCCAAAATTGCTTTTATTATCTATAGACTATATTTCAGCCATGCTTGGGGGTCTCCACCAGTATCAGAGCCTTTCTCTGCTAGGCGCTGTAGGGACACAATGCTTGACTTGAACTTACAGTCGAAATAGAAAAGATGGACCAAGGGGAAACTGAGAGGGGTAAGGACTTGTCCAAGGTCAACTGTCAGGTCAGTGACTGAGCCAGAAATAATACCTTGATCTCCCAGCCTACTGCTCTATCCACTAGGCCACACAGCCTCCTACAGGGTAACAGCACTAAAACCCAGCGCAGTAAGAGCATCCTTGGTTGTTTCTCCTCTTTCAGGCTTTTGCTGGCTCGTCTGCTTCACGGGGACTCAATGTTTCACCAGCGATGGTAAGTTGATGCCAAGAAACATGGACAAAATACTCCAGATCTGAACCCAGGTGTATCCTTCCAGCCTTGGCTCCCCAGAAATGTGCACCTTATACTCCTCAGTAGACCCTTGGACAGTATAAGCTCATAGATAGTCTGACTTTCCAACAAAGGGTAATGTTTATGCATCAGCCTTTGTTATCTTAAGTAGAGGTTTCCCAAACACTTCAGTGAAACAAAATGGTTTAAATAAAACAGTATTAATGAGAGAGAGAGATTTTAAGTGGTAAGGCACAAAAGCCAGAATTGGTTACAAAAGAAATAAAAAGATAAAACCTCAAGCTAACTTCTAAATTTGAGCAATCTAAATAAGATTTGAAACCAACATCCCTCTTACCACACCAGGCAGTTCTCAGTTCACAGGCTGGATTTCCTTTCATTCTGGGACCACTCCCCTTAGTTAGGTGTTTTTCAAAGATTCATTGATGTTATAAGCAGAGAGAGATAAGGCATTTTTGTCCTGCTCTTTACACCTCAATCCTTGTGTGCTGGAAATACACTTGCTGGGTCCTGTGGGTAGGCAGTATTTGAGCACTAAACTGTCTTTCAGCTGATTTGTAAATTTCCTTTTGAGAACTCTCCAGTTGCTTAATCTCCAGTTAATCAGGGGATTTCTTTTAGCATGTTGCTGGATAGCGAGTCTGTCCTTGTCTCTGAGGAACTTGCTTATGAGGACTACCCAGGAATTACAACCTATTTTAGTAATAATCATACGGGAAAATCTCATAATTTCACGTGCAGTTTTTGTTATACATATTTCAACAGGACAATAACATTAATCAGATTGAGTTTCCAAATGATACCACACATGGCATACTTTGTACAAAACAGATCATAGCCATATAAAAGTGGTGAACATGGGGTAGAGGGTGTCACACCTACCGTTCTCATGTCCTCTTGTTTTTCCTGGCTTCAGGGGAGGGGGATGGAGGCCTTTTCATGTTTCTTTGCCTGATGTCTCGAGAAGAGTGGCTGGCTGCCTTGGTTCCCCCACCTCAGCCACCTGCTCTTTTAGGTCCACACTTTCTCCCTCGCTGCATTGTTAACCAGGTTAATGAATGAATGTGAACCACATTGAAGAAATCAAACAGAAGGTGCAAAGGGTTATCTGTTGCTCTCTTTAAGCCACGTAGTTCCTTCTTGCTTTCACAGTCGACAGATGTCAGAATTTGTCTACTTGTCCTGCTTCTGCAACCTGTGAAAACGTCCCTGGAGGCTACCACTGCACCTGCAAACGTGGGTATATATCTAGTTCTTTGGAGGAACACTTCACTAATCCAACAGTGAAGTGCGTTGGTGAGTATCGGCTCCGGAGCCCAGCTAAGTGAGCGGGAACTCTGTAATGGGGCGAGTGTAATGTAGGTTGCTCTAATGCCATTGGGACCAGCTCTTGCACTTGCCAGAAAGTTATGTATCAGTGTACTCCACTGACTGGTGAGCATGCTGCAGTGATTAAGGGTACGTCTACACTTCCATCGAGCTAGCATGCTAACAATAGAGGGTAACCAAGCAGGTGCGAATGGTGGGATGGATCTGGGCCTGGAAACCAGTGTGTGGAAGTAGGGTGGGGAGACAGATCTGACCAGGCAACAGGATGCAGGGGGCAGATGGGACTGGCCAGATAAAGAGAGTGGGTCAAGGAGCTGGTCTGGGGGAAAAACAGTGAGATTGGACTAAGTACCTGGGAGGGACAGTGGGACTCAGTGGAACTGGAGAATGTTGGGGGGCTGGAAGTGGGCACAGCTAGAAACTAAGAGAGGAGGAGAGAGACAAATGGAATGAGGAGCCGAGATGCAGGGGAACTGGCACTGGCTGGGAGAGGGGATTGGGACTGGGACGGGAGGACTGGGTGAAGGGGAACTGGGACTGGTTGGAAAAGGAGACCAGGACTGGGATGAGACACCTGAGGCATTCAGATTGGAACGGGGATAAGAGCCAGGGATGGGAAGAGACAGCACTGGGAGAGGGACATGTGCAGGGGGGTTTGTGGCTGAAGGGGCCAAGCTTAGGTATGAGCAGGCAGAAGAGTCTGTGCCCACTAGTGGACACTCCCCTCCAGAGCCTGGAATGGGAGCCAAGATTCCAGCTCTTCTGACTCCCCACCCAGCATCTGGCCAGGCTTGGTTCCGTCAGTTCTGCATGACTCCCTAGGCGTGGGTGAGTGTCCCAGCAGGAAATCTTGCCCTTGCCAGGCCACTCACACCATGACCTTTGGAGTTACTTTTATGCTTGCAACGATGGCCACGCATTGAGCTCTGGAGTCAAGATCTTTACTGACAGCTACGTAACCAGAACCCTTCAAAATGATTTCTTGCTGCTGCTGGTGGTGGACATGGATTTTAAGATAAAATGGTAACTCTAGCGGGGATTTAGTCTGTTTCTGGACTAAAACTCACTGTAGCCTGTTCACAGGATCAGAACTTCCCTACCTCCAACTCCCATCCTTGAATCTTTCTGTGAAATTCCCCAGGGTGAAACCTGAACTGCTGTGTCCCCTTTACTCTCTAGCCTCGCGTTCCTTTTATGATGCTTTACTGTCAGACCAGCCACTCCTGGCCTGCTCATGCACAGCCACTAGCCTGCAAAATTACTCCCAGATGTTTACATGAATGCTGTCCCAGCCATCCATGGATAGATACACCGCGACACCCACATATCCCCACTCCCAGCCTTGGCTCCCCAGAAATGTGCATCTTATACTGCTCAGTAGACCCCTGGACATTATAAGATCATAGATAGTCCAACATTCCAACAAAGGGTAATGTTTATGCCCCAGCCTTTGTTATCTTAAGTAGAGGTTTCCAAATACACTCGTTTAGATAAAACAATAAAACATGTTTATTAACGAGAGAGAGAGAGAGAGAGAGAGAGAGAGAGATTAAGTGGTAAGGCACAAAAGTCAGAATTGGTTACAAATGAAATAAAAAGATAAAACCTCAAGCTAATTCCTAAACGTTACCAAGCTAAATAAGATTTGAAGCCAACATCCCTCTCACCACACCAGATGCTGCAGGCAGTTCTCGGTTCACAGGCTGGATTTCCTTTCATTCTGGGACCACTCCTCTTAGTTCAGTGTTTTTCAAGGATTCATTGATGTTATAAGCAGAGAGAGATAGGGTAGACAGGAGCGGCGATACACACAGTTTTGTCCCGCTTCTTACACCCCGATCCTTGTGTATTGAAAAAACCCTTGTTGGGTCATGTGGATGGGCAGTATGTGAGTGCCAAACTGTCTTTCAGCTGATTTGTAATTTTCCTGCTTAGGACTCCCCAGTTGGTGAATCTGTGATTATCCAGGGGATTTCTCTTTAGCATGTTGCTGGCATGCCAGTGTGTCTTTGTCTCTGAGACACTGGTTTATGGGTACTACCCAGAATTACAACACATTTCAGTAACAATCAGAGAGGAAAATCTCAGTTTCACATGTACTATAATTACACACATTTCAACAGGATAATAATATTCATCAGATTATGAGTTTCCAAATGATACCACACAAGGCATACTTTGTACAAAATAGATCATAGCCATATAAAAGTGGTGAACGTGGGGTAGAGGGTGTCACACCTACCATTCCCGTGTCCTCTTGTTTTTCCTGGCTTCAGGGGAGAGGGATGGAGGCCTTTTCTTGATCCTTTGCCTGATGTGTTGAGAAGAGTGGCCAGCTGCCTTGGTCTTCCTAACTCAGCCACCTGCTCTGTTAGGTCCACTCTTTCTCCCTCAGTGCATGATTAACTAGGTTAATGAATGAATGTGAACCACACTGGAGAAGTCAAACAAAAGGTGCAAAAGGTTATCTGTTGCTCTCTTTCAAAGACATGATTCCTTCTTGCTTTCACAGTCGACAGATGTCAGGATTCGTCTACTTGTCCTGCTTTTGCAAAATGTGAAAATGTTCCTGGGGGCTACCACTGCACCTGCAAACGCGGGTTTGCATCTAGTTCTGGGGAGCAAAACTTCACTGATCCAACAGTGAAGTGCATTGGTGAGTATCAGCTCCGGAGCACTGCTAAGTGAGCGGGAGCTCTGTAGTGGGGCGAGAGTAATGGAGGTTGCTTTAATGTCATTGGGACCAGGTCTTGCAGTTTCCAGAAAAGTTATGTATCACTGTACTGCACTGACTGGTGAGCATGCTGCAGTGATTAAGGGTACGTCTACACTTCCATCGAGCTAGCATGCTAACAATAGAGGGTAGCCAAGCAGGTGTGAGAGGTGGGATTGAACTGGGACTGGAAACTAGTGTGTGGAAGTAGGGCAGGGAGACAGATCTGTCCAGGCAACAAGATGCAGGGGGAAGCTGGGACTGCTAACTGACAATGTATGAGGCTCACTCATTGCATCGTTGGTAACTGTGAGAAAGCTCTCTCCTCGTCTCCGTGGGTCCCACGTTTTCCTGGTGGATTTGCTAGCCTCAGAGGCTCACTGTGACCCTCCACGTAGCCCTTCTCTTTCTAGAGGCCAAGGGTCACAGCCTACTGAACCATTTTCATCATAAGCCATCAAGGGAGCTGAGAAGAAACTATCTTCTCTTGCACAGTCTCTGTTGTCTCCCAGTTTCAGTGATTAATCGGGGGTGGGGAGGAGCCTGGGCCCACCCTCTACTGCGGGCTCCAGCCCAGGGACCCTAATGCTATCAGCTATGGTAGCCGACCTTTTTAGAAACAGGACACGTACAATTCCCCGGGCTACTTCCCCACAGCATCCCCCACTTCCTCAAGCTCTACTTCACCCTTACCTCGGGGCCTCCTTCCTTGTGCCTGATATGGTGCGTAGTGCTCAGGTTCTCCAACAGCGCAGCTTCCTCCTACAGCTCCTGACATGCGCGGCCACCTGACTAACTGGGAGGTTTTTAACTAGTTTCATCCAGCCCCTGATTGGCTTCAGGTGTCCCAATCAACCTAGCTGTCACCACTGCTTTCTGGAAGGACCTTAATTGGTCCTGGGTGTCTTGATTAACCTGAAGCAACTGCCATTTGGTTACTATGGTAACAGGGATTTGTTTAGCCTGGGGCTAACATACCTGTTTTTCACTACTTTCCTATAGCCATCTGGCCTTGCCCCGTCACGTAATGTACAGAGTATTCTTCCAATCATGGAAGCCTTGGCAGAACATTCCCCACTTTCTGGCATCAGAAAACAGGCGGCAATAAAAACAAGTTCACTTTCTTCTTAGAAGGCGACTAATGAGCCATTCTCACTTGCCAATCTGTTTGTTAGGCTTCACATATTCAAACATTGATTTGGTCAGATAACGGTTCTGATCTGGGTACTCTCGCTTTGTCAGTGAAAAATCAGCCTCTAGATCCTGGCATTTCTATGGGCCCTTCTCAGTCCAATATGCAATGAGATCTTGAGAAGTCATGTCCCACTCGCCTGGATTGCTGGAGAAGGGTATTTTTGTATTACTGTCACTGGGAAAGTCTTCGAAGTGGGGTGAGACTGCAGCTAGAGAAGGCACAAGAGGTGCAGCAGGTTCACTTAGACTGGTATTCTCCTGGACTTCCTCACCACCAGACTTAGTAGGAGGAAAAAAACGTTAGGAGAGAAGGAGTTCCTTTCAGCACTGCATCTTGTCTTTGCCATCTTTCTTTGGCCTCCTTCAATGTCTGCCAGCCTCCTTTCTTCGACATGATTTCTATTGTCCAGTGTAGGCCGGCTGTGTACAAAGTTCAGTATTGCTTGGGCCCACAAACACTTATTTAGCCCACAAAGACAAAATCACAACCACCATAAATTGAGTCCACAGTCTTGATTAATTTGTACATAACAATATCGAATGAGACAAAAAAATTCCGATGGCCCCACTGCCGTCGCTCAGCTGTTACTTCAGTATGGAATGGAGGGCCTACAACAGGGCTAAAAATTAGGCTATATGTTAATCTGGCTTCTGAACGTAGCGCTGTCTACACAGGGGGGTTAGGTTGGTATAACTACATCACTCAGGGGTGTGGATTTTTCACACCCCTGAGCAATGTATTTTACCAATATAGGTCTGTATTGTAGAGCCGGCCTGAGACCATGATTTTAGTGACTAGCAGAGTTATGAATTTCAGTTGCCATGCTCATCTTTTGAAGATGTTTGTTCCTTTGCACAGCACCTTCAAAAGACCAGCGTGAAAACGAAAATGGACTTTCTGGTGTGATGAGCAATATTTCTGTTGCTGTTGTATTGGCAGTGGATTCCATCTGAAGGACTCACAGGAACTCCTGGGGTGTTAACACAGTTCTTCTGTGGATTCAGATATATGAGGCTATTGTGATAATATATAATCTGACCTCCTGTATATCACAGGCTAGAGAATTTCACCCAGCCATTCCTACCTTAAGCTCAAAAACCTGGTTGAATTAGAGCATATAGTTTATAAAGATAACAAGGCCTTTATTGGCCTTTACTCTAGGGCAGGGGTGGGCAAACTTTTTGGCTTGAGGGCTGCAGCAGGCTTCCAAAATTGTGTGGAGGGCCGGTTAGTGAAGGCTGTGCCTTCCCAAACAGCCAGGCATGGCCTGGCCCCTGCTCCCTATCCGACCCCCCCTGCTTCTCGCCCCCTGATGGCCCCCCCAGGATTCCTGTCCCATCCACCCCTCCCTGTCCCCTGACTGCCCCCAGAACCCCCGCCCCTGACTGCCCCCCATCGTGCCATCAAACCTCTCCTCTCATTCCTGACCCCCGCCACCCCGGGACCCCTGCCCCATCCAACCAGCCCTTCTCCCTGTCCCCTGACCACCCCCAGAACCCCTGCCCCTGACTGCTCCCTGCTGCCCCATCTAACCCCCCCTCTCCTTCCTGACTGCCCTCCTGGAGCCCCTGCCCCTGACTGCCCCCTGCTGCCCCATTCAACCCCCCTTCCTTCCTGACTGCCCTGATACCTATCCACACCCCCGCCCTCCTGACCACCACCCTGAACTCCTCTGCCCTCTACTCCTCTACCCCCTATCCAACCCTGCCCCCTTACTGCGCTGCCTGGAGCATGAGGTCAGGCCGAGGCCCTGCAGCTGTGCTGCCCCAGGAGCTCGCAGCCCCGCCTCCCAGAGCATTGCGCTGGCGGCGGGGCGAGCTGAGGCTGCGGGGGAGGGGGAACAGCAGGGGAGGGGCCGGGAGCTAGCCTCCTGGGCCAGGAGCTCAGGGGCCGGGCAGGAGGGTCCTGCCTGCCGGAACTGGCCCACGGGCCATAGTTTGCCCACTTGTGCTCTAAGGTCTCTCCAGGGCAGAGTCAAGGGACTATCAAAGAGTGTAACTGTAATTACTGTAGCATAGCAAACATAACATGGCATATCCATGCTTCCCCATGGCAACTGCACAATGATAGATTCCATGTTTTCTGGTATAGACGTTAATGAATAATTGTTTCCATATTCTTCTGTTTAGATGTTAATGAATGTTCTCAGGACCCACCAGTCTGTGGCCCTCACAACCAATGCAACAACACCCGAGGGAGTTTCACCTGCCAATGTTCTCCAGGTTATTCTTCCCCCAGTGGGACCTCTTGGAAACCTGGTGACTCCCACACCTTGAACTGCACAGGTACCAGTCACTACAAGCCGCCTTGGGAAACCCAGGGAATATAATCAGCTCCTGATGGCCCCAGAGGCTAACAGCGGTCTGTGAGCCCTCTAGTAGCACGTGCTGTGGTCTGTGGTTCAGAAACTGCCCACAAACCAGTGTGGGTGTAGCTAGGCCCTTGCATGTTTGTGTATGTTTGTAGGCAGTAGCATACGGGAGCCAACGGCCCCCTGCAATTTTTTCATATTGCTGTTATGGGGAAAGTTGCATCTGGAGTGGTGCCACCTTCTTGGGCCCCATAAACCAGTCCCTTTAGCTTTAGCATCAGCTCTGCTGTCGACTGGACTTTGCGGGGTTTCATTTCTGTGCCCGGAAGTGTAATGATGCTTTGATCCCATCACAAAGAGATTTGATCCTTATAAGAGAGGCCCCAATGTTGGCTTCCTCCTTCCTTCCCTAGAAAATCTCATCAGCTGCCAGCCCAGGATTCTGCAAGGAGACGATTTCAAAAGTCTGAGCGGCAACAGCACCCAGCACGTATGTGTCGAATGATTCCAAATTGGGTCATCTTCGTGTGCAGGGCAAGAGGGGAAAAGGGAGAGAATGGATGTAAGGGTTGTGTGTGTAGAGTTTGTGTAGTTCACTCAGACAGTGTGTGTGCTGCTTCTGGGTTGGGTAGTATGGATGGATAGAGATGGAGAGGGATGATGGATGGACTAGAGCTGGTACCTAGAGAAGGCTGGAGGTGGAGAAGATGGGTGGATGGAGAAATAGCCAGAGCTAGACAGAGAAGATGGATAGAAAGTTACAGTGGGTTAAAAGGAACAGAGAGGTGGAGGGACATGGACACCCATCTTCCACCCTCCAGTAGGTAGGTAGGAATGTTACAGCATTAACTCCTTTTTCCATGATTCCCCTACAGGGAAACCAACAAAACAACAGATTTTGCACCTTCCTGAATGAGACCTCAAAGACCCTGGAATCTGCATGTGGCAATGGAAACCAGTCAGTATCGCTGAAGGTCAGACGCTGTGCCCCTGTATTTGCCAGTCCCTTCCCTCCAAGGCAAAGTCCCTCCTCCTCGTCCCCAGCTGCTGCAACTGGTCTCCAGATACTTCCTTCCAAAGATAAACCTGGGGGGAGTCTTTAAAAGCAGCTGAAAACAAGGTTTAGTTGCTTCAACTCTAGAAGAGTAGACTGGAGCCAACAGCGAGTGGAATTTCAGCTGCCAGCCAAGAGTGGGTGATGAATGTCTTGGGGCAAAGGGAACGAGTCAGTATCTTGATGGGAGCTGGTACCTGGGTGCCATGGGAGCCATGTGGAGCAGAGGGCCAGACTATAAGAAGCATGTGGAGGGGGAGGGGACCCTAAAAGCCTCCCTAACATCACCCAACCATGTAAGCAGTTGTAGCTGCCCTGGGATGTTCCATGATGGTAAATGGGGAGAATAAGTGGTGGATCCATGGGACCATCCCTTTGTTAACCAGTGGGCCACTGTTTGACAGCCCCTGCTTTACCCAGGGTGTCTTCTGTTTAAACCTCAGGAAGTCTCCACCTCTATCGATTTGCTTTTCTATGCCACTGCCCAGCAGTCTAATGGGAGCAAGGAGGAGGTCGCATTGGTAGCCACTATCTTTCTGCAGAGCGTAGAATCAGCAGCTTTGGCAACTGCTCGGAAAAGCCCCGGGAACAAGACACAGACTATCACGGGAGAGACAATGAGTAAGAAAAAGGAAAAACGTTCACACAGCTCTGAGCGCCACCCGCGGTGCTCTCTGCAATGAAGGGTGGCGTCGGGGCTAGGGTACTGGGCTAAAGCATAAGAGAGCTGGGTGCCGTTCCTGCCTCTGACACAGGTTCTTTGAGGGACCTTGGCAAATCACTTGGTGCTTATGTTTCCCTGTCTGTAAAATGGGGATATGAATCCTTCCTGCTGTTTGGGGCAGGAGCAGTCTCTTGCTCCATTTGCTTATGGTGCCCAGCACAACGGGGCTCTGATCTCAGCAAGTAGCAGGATTGTGGTAGTGCCTATGAGCCGCAGTCATGATGGAGCAGGGCCCCATTGTGCTAGGTGCAAGGCACAAAGGACATAAAGACAATCCGGGCTCCTGATTCTTCTCTCGGCTCTGCTGGTTTTACTGCAGCGTTGCTCCCTGCCGCCACGGGAGTGGGAGGAGAATCAGGCTCTGTGCTAAATGGAGGGTAGTTTTCAAAGCAGCTCAGAGAAGAACTTGTCCTTCCGCCCCCAGCCATCGTGGCCCAGCGGGTTACGGATAACTGCAGTCGGGCAGGGAAGATGATCGAACTGAACGCTGAAAACGAGATGATGAGCATTGACTGCACGACAGTGGTTGACGCCAGGGAACAAGGTACCATCCGGGAGTTGTCTGGACAGGCAATGGAAGGAATCCAACCACTCCAACCCATTCCACAGCTCCAGCTGTGAGGCCAGATCTTCCAGGGTGGCAGAGGGACCTTAAAGCAGCCCTGACAGACTCCCCAGGGGGTCTTGGGTTGCTTTACACCAGCCCTCTGTGCAGTGCGTAATTTGTAATGAAAGTGGGGCTGGGACTCAAGCAATTAGGTGCCAGGACTCAAGCAACATTTTTACTTTCATAACTGACGCAGGAAATCCGGAGGTGCCGGGGCTCTGAACTGCCAAGCCCGGAGGTGCCGGGGCTCTGAACTGCCAGGCCCGGAGGTGCCGGGGCTCTGAACTGCCAAGCCTAGAGGCTCTGGGTCTCAACCCTGGCACAAATTAAGCAGTGCCCTTGTGGCTTCCCTGGTGCAGAGGGCATGTCAGGGCTGGAGGGTTCAGACAGACCAGGATGGGGATGGATTTTCCAGCACTAGCGGCAGCGGAGCTGGAGTGCAACATGCTCTGCTGAGTCCTGGCTGGCTGATGAGCCCCTAGGAGGAAGTGTTATTCGTTGGCCAGTGCAGGAGTAAGGAGTCCTGGGGTCTAGTCCCAATTTTGCCACTAACACTCTGTGCAAACTTGGGGAAGCTGTTCCATCACTCTGTACTTGTGTCCTTCTCATTGCTGGTTCGGCTGCGCCCACCAGCCAAGAGCTCTTCCAGCTCATTGCGGTGTGAGACAGGACACAGGCTGACCTGGTATCACCTCTTGCATCTTTGCTCCTGCAGGCTCTGGAGTCGTTGCCTTCATATCGTATGCCACTCTCGAGTCCATCCTGAACAATAACTTTATCGACCAGCAAAACCTGAGAGAGGATGACAAACTGGGTAGCACTACGCTGAATTCGAAGGTAGTGAGTGGGACCATTGGGAAACCCGGACCCCTCTCCAAACCTTTCTACTTCACCCTGGAGCATAAACAGGTGATTGGCAATCATGTCCCTGCTTGAAATGGAAAAGGGGCCCCTCTTGGCTAAGAGCTTTTCCCCACTGTTTTCTCTCTGAGCTTTTGTTGTTAACACTGCCGTCCTCTTCCAGTTGGCCTCACTAACGAGGGTCATCTTCAACTCCTTCTGCCTCCCTTTCTACCCCCAAGATGAGTCCAAATCTTGATGCTGCATCTTCCCCAAAAATCTGGCTTTTCCTCTCTGCCCTCGCCATGGTTCTGGTCACCTTCCACCTATCTACTGCAGCCTCCTCTCTGGGCCCTCCAGTACCCATAATGCCCCCTACAGTCCTACTAAAATGATCTTCCTTGCCCATCAGTACAACAGATGCCCTACAATTTGAAGCTTTCCACTGGCTCTTTCTTCTCCACCACATTAAGTTTAAATGAGGAAGCAATTCAACTTAAAATTGAAAATGGGTGAATGCTAAGGGTCCAGCAATATCCACCCTAAAGCCTTCAAAAAGCATGGAAATTCCCAGGTGAACTTCTAAACCGCAATATTTTGTACCAGTGGGGCGTCAGCTTGGATGCCTGACTCTGCTCTCGTTTACCCCAATCCAGATCAATGGGCTTATACTGGTGTGAAACCGATATCCGTTATTATAGTGGCACGTAGATGCACATTGAGAGCAGAGTCCAATTATACCAGGCACTGCACAAACATATGGGCCCCGTCCCAAAGAAGAGAGACAAAGGGTAGGAGGGTAAACAGAGGCACAGAGACTTCTCAAGAAATTTCACATCAGGTCAATGGCAGAGCTAGGAATACAATCCCAGTGCTCTGTCTGTCAAGCTCTGGCTCCTCTTTGGTTTAGTTTGGGCTAAACTAGCCCTTGGCTCCTTAAAGGACAAGGCTGATGCTGGTGCTGCAATTTCCGTTTCCAGAGAAAGCAAACAGAAGACAAGATTATCTGTGTTTTCTGGAACCTCACTGGCACCTGGTCTACTGAAGGCTGCAGACTTCTCCGTGCGAACAGCACTCACACCACCTGCACCTGTAATCACCTGTCCAGCTTTGCCATCCTGATGGCTTCACATGCGATCAAGGTATTTCAACCGTCCGCTTAAGCTCATGGTCCACGTGTAACAAGCTGGGGTTGCATTCGCACAGACGCTGTGGCTGTTTGCAAGAACAAACCTGAGCCCTTCGACACACAAAATGCAGGCGTCCACCACTTACGCGAAAGGAGTAATGCCTCTGGCTGTAGTTACAATGGCTGGAGCCAGCCAGTAGGAAAGTCATGATCAGGTGCACTTGGTCAGCATGTTAGATGTCAGATAGGTGGCACGGGGCATGAGTCAGCCGGGTATTGGTTCCAATTAGTTTACAGTCATGAGATCCAGAGATCATCTGGGAGCTGCAAAATCAACACACGTGTTGCTCCTCTGAGTTACCTAGTGAAAGGGGCAGGGAGCAGATGGGTCCTCCATGTTCTCCAACAATGGAGCAAGAGATCTGATTGCCCTGGGAAATTATCCGGTTACTTCAAAGCTCCTGTTTCTCCAGCGTGATTTCCAAACTTTACACTTTCTTTAATTTTTCCTTTTATAGGAGAGTTATCCACTGACCATCATCACCTATGTGGGACTGACCCTCTCCCTGCTGTGCCTCTTCCTTGCCATCCTCACCTTCCTCCTGTGCCGCTCCATCCGCAACGTCAGCACCTCCCTCCACCTGCAGCTCTGCCTCTGCCTCTTCCTGGCCGACCTGCTCTTCCTCACCACAGTGAACAGTGTCACCAATGAGGTAAAGAAATCATGCAAAATTCATGCCCCTTTTATGTATCCTGTCTATTTCGATCATAAACTCTCCAGGGCAGGGACTGTCTTCTAAGGTTGGTCTCCACTGCAGCTGGGGCGGGGGTGCCTCCCAGAGTGCTCAGACACATGCTAGCTCCACTTGAGCTAACACACTCAAAATAGCAGTGCGGCCTCAGCAGCTTGGGCCAGCTGCCTGAGTAAGTACCCAGAGGTTCGGTCATGATTGTAGGTGGGCGGCTAGCCTGGGCTGCTTCCTGGGGACTCATGCTCCCAGCTGCAGTGTAGACACACGCTTACCGTGTATTTGTACAGCACCGAGCACGACCGGTCCTTGAACTTGTTTGGGGCCCCTAAGTGCTCCTGTAATGAAATAACAGGGGGGAGAGGAAGCAAGGGGGGGCCATACAGAGACCCTACCAAGGGATGATGAATGCAGGACAATGGTATGTTCCCGCCAACCCCCACCCCACCACTGTCATCTCTCCTGGCATGAGTCCAGGCATGTGGGGATTCGCAGGGAGTCCTTGAGGAAGAGGAGAATGGGAGGATGGCACAGAGAGCTTGTGGAGGGAGGGGTGGAGGATGCATTCAGACTGCAAGCTACAACCTATGTGATGCACTAATAATCAAGGTGGATTGCTTTTGCCGTTGGGCTCCTTCAGATGCCTGGTATCACAATGCTCAGAATAAATTCAGTGGTTCGGATTCTGAACTTTCTTACACTGTTTTGACACCACTGGCCTCAATGGAGGTACCCCAGATTTACACCAGCATCAATAAAATGAGAATTGGGCTCCAGAGTTTAATCATCATAGAATATCAGGGTAGAAGGGACCTCAGGAGGTCATCTAGTCCAACCCCCTGCTCAAAGCAGGAGAAATCCCAAGACAGTTTTTTTTTGTTACCCCAATTCCTGAAATGGAACCCTCAAGGACTGAATTCCCAACCCAGGGTTTAGCAGGCCAATACTCAAACCACTGAGCTATCCCTCCCCAAGAATGGTTGCTTGGAGGGGACACATCAAATAACTAACGCTTCCCCTGTCTCGGTGAGCTAGATGTTCTCAGTCCCTGGGCTCTCTGTCTCCCCCAGGTGGCGTGTGCTGTCATTGCTGGCCTCCTACACTACCTCTTCCTGGCCTGCTTCAGCTGGATGTTCCTGGAGGGGCTGCACCTCTTCCTCACCGTCAGGAACCTGAAGGTCGTGAATTACACCAGCGCCGGCCAGTTCAAGAAGAGATTCATGTACCCGTTTGGCTACGGATTCCCAGCCCTGGTGGTGGCTATTTCTGCAGCGGTGAATCACAAAGGCTACGGAACTTCCGAACAGTACGTGCAGCGCCCATCCCAAGGGGAGAACAGATATCTCATTACCCACTCAACTCATTGGCTGAATTACAGAGAGACAATATATTCGACAATCCCCGTTTCTTCATGTTTCACACAATGCACAGTCAACCTGTGGAACTCCTTTCCAGAGGATGTTGTGAAGGCCAAGACTATAACAGGGTTCAGAAAAGAACTAGATACATTCATGGAGGATAGGTCTATTGATGGCTATTAGCTAGGATGGGCAGGGATGGTGTCTCTAGTCTCTGTTTGCCAGAAGCTGGGAATGGGCAACGGGATGGATCAGTTGATGATTCCCTGTTCTGTTCATTCCCTCTGGGGCACCTGGCATTGGCCACTGTCGGAAGACAGGACACTGGGCTAGATGGACCTTTGGTCTGACCCACTATGACCGTTCTTATGTTCTTATAAGACTAGTTTCTGCAAGCGATATCCATGAGACTGTCATAAAGGGAAGCAGGCAGCGTTTGCCCTGCATCTCCCACCCAACCCAGAGATCAACTCAGACAACCAAAAGGAGAGAATTCACTTCATTTTAATGCCAGGGATAATTTGTTACCCTTTTTCCTTCTTGCCTTTTAGCTGCTGGCTCACAATAGATGGAGGCTTCATCTGGAGTTTCCTTGGACCAGTCTGCCTTATTATTGTGGTGGGTATATTTAGGATGAATTATGTTTATGCCACAGGGAAAGGACTTTGATAGCAAGATGAGTCAGACATTGGGATGTTTGCTTAAGGAGTGAGTTGTGGCCTAGCTACCGTGGATTTACTCCCTGGAAAGTGACAAGGTCACAGTGGCACCTTCTTTAGTTGTATGACAGTAAATTCATAAATAATTAATAAATCACACACAATTTGTTTCCAATGGAGTGGAACGAATTGATACCAAATGCTGGGGTTTGTCAGAGTTCAGCACCTCCTTAGCTCCCAAGTTACCCAGCAGAGAAGATGGAAATGTCTGGGCTGGGTGTTACGAATGAAACCAGAGCTTCGGCTATGGCAGGTGTGAAACTGGGCAGCCAGAGGAACATGGACAAGAGGGCAGCTGAAAGAATCCGTCTATGATCCAGCGATACGTAGAGAGGGAAAGTTTATGGAACGTAACACAGAGGACAGACAGAGCATCTGAGAAGAGAGAGGGATGGCGGAGCCTTATCTGTGCCCAAAGTGATGTCTTGTGGTGCAGGAAGGATTCAGATGACAATCGCAGCTAGAGGCTCCCATCCGGGATCAAAGTACCATTGTGCTAGGCACTGTAGAGCCATAAAGAATTTTAGCAAGATTCAAAAGAGATTTGGGCATTTATATGGGGAGCAAGGATAATATCCAGAGTTGTTCTAATCAGGGCTAAGAAAAGTTCTGGAAGGGATATTAAACCCCAGGCTTCAGGATTTAAATCAAGCTCTAGCTACCAAGACCAAGGGGAGAACTAATATAGGGGGAGCTTATCCCTGCCTCCGAAGCACTTGGTACTGGCCATGGTCAGAGGCAGAATCCTGGACTAGATGGACCTGGAGTCTGATCCACTCGAGTTGTTGTGTTGTTTCCACAGATGAATTTAACATTTTTTATCACAACCCTCTGGATCCTGAGAGACAAAATCTCCTCCCTCAATGCAGATGTCTCCACCCTCAAAAACACAAGGTAGGAAAGCGCTAAACCTGCCTGAGAGGTCCAGTTAGTCTTCTGCGGGGGCGGGGGGTGTTTGATACAGGCGCCCTTGGCTCAATTAAACTGAGGAAATTCCAGCGTGATGCAGACTTGGTATCAGAAAATCATGGAGAACAGAACACTGAATACCTGGTCCTGCAAGCAGCTGAGACCCTTCGTGGGTATTCACCCATGAAAGCTCATGCTCCAATACTTCTGTTAGTCTATAAGGTGCCACGGGACTCTTTGTTGCTTTTTACAGATCCAGACTAACATGGCTACCCCTCTGATACTTGACTTTTTCTAGTGTTTTGTTCAGCCTAGTTTGATGCCTTTTGCTATGCACAACTGAGACAGCACAAGGAAAACTGCACAGTGATTTCTTGGTATCTAATTGCTAAATCTGTGTTTTCTGGAAGAGCTGGACATGTGGCCATGGTCACTGGGATTTATAATTCACAATGGTGAGAAGAGACCCAATTTGAGGAGGGTGGGCACAGCAATAAAAACACTTGCACTTAGCAAAGACCTTCTGTAACTGTCAATGTTTTATTGTCACAATGACTAGTTTAAATAAAGCAATTTAAACCAGTGGGACAGTATAACAGTGTGAGAGCGACCAGCCCCATTACCTGTATATGCTACTTTCTTTTGGGGGAGAGCTTTAAGGAGTGAGACAGATTTTGGTTTGTCTTTGGCATGCGGATGAAGAATTTTAATGGCTGTTCCTGAGACTAGACGTTTTATAGGCCCTTGTATTTTTTATGCATATATAAACCACATATTTTTAAACCATATTTTAAGGTTTTTACCTTTATATTGTTGGGGTGATCTTATTCTACAGGTTAGTATATTAACTTGGCTAAGCTCATTAACATATGTTAATTGGATTACTGTGGTTACCTGCGATCAGGCATTTGTGGATGTCCTCTTTTAAAAATACTTTAAACTGGTAGTAACTGTCTTTTTGCAGTTACCCATCAGCAGTTTGCATCACGTGATTATTACAAAACAAGAAACAAAAAGCCTTTTAACATTTTGTGACTTATGATAACTGTTAGTTTAATGACTTATGCTAACGTATTGAGCAACTACTTCTACTTAGGCTGTAAGGCCTTGCACTCATGCTAACTGCCTAAGCTATTTTATAGGTGTCAGTCAACAGGTATTTTGTGTTTTTGCTACTCATTCCTTAGCCCTTTGCCCTTTATTCTTACTATGTAAGTATTATTACTTCATGGTCATATACTCACTGCCCACGCTACAAAACGGATGTGAGGGGAAAAAGAGGGAAATTGACGTGGTCAGTGTTACACCACAGGTCAGTGACAGAGCTAGGAACACAACATTGGTTTAAGTCAGATGTTACAATGCTGGGTGCTATATAAATATCTATACATGAATTAATCTTAGGTAAAATCTGTAACTCTGCTGAAACCAAGGAAGTTACACCAAGGCTGAATCTGCCTGGTATGGCTATGCATAGGCTGCTTTTGCTGTCAGCTGACTTTAGTATCTGGTTCCGTCAGTCTGCATTGTACTCTCACATGCTACAGCAATGGGCATACAACAAACCCTTCAATCATTTAGCAACCTATTCCATATCATGAGTGCGGTGTAAGGACTAACGGACCAAAACTTTAATGGCAAGCCATGGTTTCTAGCGAATGTGGTGTTCTCCTTGCAGGACTTTATTATAGTGGTTTCCAAGTCAATCAGAATGGGAGAGAAAGGATGGTTCAGTGCTTCGGGTACTGGTCTGGGCTGTGGGAGACCTAGGTTCAACTCCCTGTTCCGACACAGCTTTCCTATGTGACCTTGGGCAAGTTGCTTAATCTCTCTATGCCTTGATTCTTCATCTTTAAAATGGGGATAAGGGCACTGTCCTACCTCACAGAATGGTTCTGAAGGTAAATGGCTGTAAGATGCTCTGATACTTCACCTGAAGGATCAGGAATAAAAAGAGGGAAGAAATACCTACCTGGAATTAGAGAACAGGTAAAACCTTCACTGGCCCAGCTCATTGAAATGACAGCTGCCCCCAGATGTGTGGTACTGATGGCCAGAGCCTGCTTGCAGCAAAATCAGGAAATGAACAAGATGCAGAAGGGCTGGCAAACTGGGGCCTGGTCCAAACTCAGTGAAGTCAATGGCAGTCTCTCTCTGTGCTTCGGACTAGGCCCATAGAGCATGAAGGGGACGGAAAAAGCCATTCTCATCTGGTTGGCATAGGGCCTGTTTGTAGAAGCGCTATCTAGAAGCATTACCCACCATTGGTCCCTAGGGGAATTTTGCATAGTTGCTACTTGGAGGGTGTAAGCCATCCTGCCACAGCCCACTGACTTAGTCTCTCTGCATAGGGTTGTAATGGGCTCTCTCCATCTGCTTTACTCCAGGTTACTGACATTTAAAGCCATCGCCCAGCTGTTCATCCTGGGCTGCACTTGGAGTCTTGGTCTGTTGCAAACAAAAGCGGCAGCCACGGTCATGGCGTATTTATTCACCATCATCAACAGCCTGCAGGGAGCCTTCATCTTCCTGGTGCACTGTCTCCTCAATCAGCAGGTAAAGCCAATGCCCTGTTGCCTGTTCAGCTCCATTAATGTCCAGCCAGCAGAGCTTCTTTGTTCACATTTGTCTTGGTTTCACTCTTTTCAGGTGTTGTGTGCCTATTGCTCCTTTCCCTATTTTGAGATTCAGCCGTTCTCCTCCAATCTCTTTTCTCCTGCAGCTTATATTGTGCTGTTTTCATAGAGTCACAGATTTTTTTAAGGCCAGGAGTGACCATGTCTACACCAACAGCCCCTGGTGAGTGGGATCGAACCTGGGAGCTCAGGAGCTAAATGCATGAGCCTCTACTGCAGGGGTCGGCAACCTTTCAGCAGTGGTGTGCCGAGTTTTCATTTATTCACTCTAATTTAAGATTCCGCATGCCAGTAATACATTTTAACATGTTTAGAAGGTCTCTTTCTATAAGTCTATAATATATAACTAAACTATTGTTGTATGTAAAGTAAATAAGGTTTTTAAAATGTTTAAGAAGCTTCCTTTAAAATTAAATTAAAATGCATAGCCCCTTGGACTGGTGGTCAGGACCTGGGCAGTGTGAGTGCCACTGAAAATCAGCTCGTGTGCCGCCTTCAGCCCCCGTGCCATAGGTTGCCTACCCCTGCTCTACTGCATGGGCTAAAAGCCACATGGCTCTTAGTTAATCTCTAGCTGAACTAGGTGCCACTAGAGGGGGACAGAGCACCACACCAAGCAGACATGGGTTACATCTACACTAGAGACCTTACAGTGCCACAGTTGTACCTATGCAGTTGCGCCACTGTAAGATCTTTCGTGTAGCTGCTCTATGCTGATGAGAGAGAGCTCTCCTGTCGACGTAATTAAACCACCCCCAACAAGCAGCAGTAGCTATGTTGGTGGGAGAAGCTTTCCCACCGACATAATGCTGTGCACACTGCCACTTACACCAGTGAAATTATGTCACTCATGCGTGTGTTTTTTCCACACCCCTGAGTGACATAAATGTTGCTGACCATAAGTGATAGCGTAGTCATGGCCTGACCTGTGTAACGAAGGTCATAGAATTTCCCCAGGTTAAACCTGCAGCAAGCCCATTAATATGTAGTTTAGTGGGAGCTGCATCAACTTGCATTTTCTAGGCTAAATTTCTATCCAGATTTTTCAACCTGATGAAGTCAGGGATATTGCCTGGGTGTGACTGAAGTCAGAATGTGGCTCATTGCAACTAGGGGATGGAGGACCACTCCTTCCCCTTCCCTTTACGTGTTGGAATTCGCAGTGGGGAAGATGGTCACAAGAATGTTAGTTCTTTTGCTCTGTTCAGATTTAGGACCAAATGGTGTAAAACTATCTGAGCTCCTCATGTGTTACATGAGCCAATGAGCATGTTCCATATTTTTTCTAGGTGAGAGAGGAGTACAAGAGATGGATCAGAAGGATTGAAAAATCCAGAACCAAGTCTCAGACTTCCAGGCTATCTGTGTCAGCTATGCCCATGACCACCGGAACTGTAAGTGGTGCTGATCTCTTCTCCAATACCGGCCTTGGGGACACATCCATCAAACAGGGTCTAGTTTCAGCAGCTTCACTGCTATGTAGCTGTCTACTGTATCGAATGGCCAAAGTTGTTATAGGCCATCCCAATAATATCTACTTACTTTATATCTAGCTCCATCTACTCTAGCGATAATAAACAGATGCCTGCTGTGTCTTCTGTATCTATTGGCTGTATATGAGAAAGGGTTGGCGGGACTGAGAGATCAAAGCTGGTTCTGTGGAAAAACTGGGTTATTTTTAATTTTCCTTCTGTCTGGTTATCTTTAGGCTGCTGGGTTTTTACTACTGAATTGTAGTTAGTGATTGTTTAAGGCACCTTAAGAATAGAATGGGTGCTCTTTTATTTTATATAAATCAGAATAATTATAAGAATAATTCCCAGCTCTCTTATAGCACTTTTTGTCTGTAGATCTCAAAGTTGGTCAGTGTAATTATTCCCATTTTACATAAGGGAAACTGAGGCACATGGAGGCACGACTCATCGGTGGTCACCCACCAAACCAGTTGCAGAGAGGGGAATTGAACAAGACCAGGTCTCGAGTCCCAAGCCAGTGCTCTATTCACTAGGCAACACTGTCTCCTCTTAAATATCTAGATCTATCTAATAATAAATATCTTTCTACTTTTTCCAGTGATACTTTTCTAGTGCACGTATCATTATAGTATGTAGCTTGCTTTGTCCCCCAAGTGACTGGTGCCTTGATGTAGTCCAGCTGAGAACAGCTACTGGGTATTTGTCACATCCAGGCCTGGGGGAATCCCATGTGCCCATGGTTACTGTTCTGACCAGCAGAGAAATAATTTTAAATAGCAACCTCCCTCCATATTTCCTTCCTTGGGTTCTCTTTTGAGCTCTGTGGATCTCTGTGTGGGGTGGGCAGACACTGGCTTTCGAAACATCATGACTTAAATTACTGGATCAGGATTGGTTTCAGAGTGGTAGCCGTGTTAGTCTGGTTCATCAAAAACTACGAGGCGTACTTGTGGTACCTTAGAGACTAACAAATTTATTTGGGCATAAGATCAGGATTGTTTTCTGAGCAAGACTGGGACTGAATCTTCATTAGTGCAGATGGACTGGCCCCAGTGAGGAGACAGCACTGCAAGGATTTTCTCCTGGTTCCTTCACTCCAGAGGGAAAGAATCCAGGAACTTTTGTCTACTGCCTTCAAGAGAGAGTCCCCCTTTCCAACATTAAACACTCAGGTGGCCTTGACCGTGACGTCTTTGCTTTCTTTCCAGGAATGTGAAAAGTCCTCCTGAAAAAGTGGAGACTTCTACTGCATGTGGGGGAAAATAAAGCCCAGCTCCATTCCCAGCACCAGAAGTTCCCTTTTTTACAAAGAAGTGGAAGCTGCTTATCTCCAATATCCTCTGATAGCTGCTACTCTATGGCTTATCCTTGT
The DNA here is from genome assembly GCF_016161935.1 of Mauremys reevesii. Taxonomy (NCBI): domain Eukaryota; kingdom Metazoa; phylum Chordata; order Testudines; family Geoemydidae; genus Mauremys; species Mauremys reevesii. Next base: position 8,652,885 of record NC_052647.1, on the reverse strand, counting down.
ATGGGGTAGGAGAGGGCTGTGTTTCACGTGTTTAACTATTTTAGTACCTTTGACTTCACCCAAGTGGTTGCCATCTCCACCCTGAAGTCCTGAATTAGGGCCTAATTCTGCTCCAGTTGAAGTCAACTGGAGTTTTTCCATTGACTTCAGTGGGATTGGGAGCAGAGCAAATCTATCCAGTTAATAAAAGGGGGGGAAATGATTTCATTTTGCTGTCCTTCCCCAGAACCCAAAGGCTTGGCATTTACCATCCTGGGAGAACTTGGGCCAGCTTCTCATTCAGTTTTGATTGATACAAATCCAGAATTACTGAAGTCAGTGGAGTTAATCCGGATTCACACCAGGATAGCTGCAAGCAGAATCTGGTTTCTTGTGCTTCTTTCTTTCTATTGTGCTTCATGTGCAGTTGAAAACTGTGAGGTTGGCGTACCTGTTCCTGTTTAGCATTAATAGCCAGGCGAGACCCTCGATCAATATGGAACTCCTTAGCATCTGCCTGGGATTTAGCCAGTGTTGAAATGAGGCCATGTCTTCTCAAATTACTGCCAGCTGGATGGATATTTGTGTAGATGAACTCTGTGAGGATGTAAAATACAGAAACAAGCCTCCATTAGAGAGTCAAAATCCAGGCTTGCCTATTAATTGACCCAGAGTTAGTGATTAATTCCTTGGGGAGCAAACAGCTGTGCATCTCTCTCTCTCTTGGTATTATAGAGGCCGAACAATTTGTGAGTTTACCCTGTCTAAGCTTTATACAGAGTAAAATGGATTTATTTGGGGTTTGGATCCCATTGGGAACTGGGTGTCTGGGTGCTGGACACAGGAGCACTTCTTAAGCTGTTTTCAGTTAAGTCTGCAGGTTCGGGGGCACATGGTTCAGACCTGGGTTTGTGTTTGTAGCAGGCTAACGTGTCTGGCTCAACAAGACAGGGTACTGAAGTCCCAAGCTTCCAGGGAAAACGGGCTCAGAGGTAGTCTCAGCTCATCAGGTGGCAGTCCCAAGGGGTCTCTGTGACCCAACCGGTCACAGGGGTATAAAAGGGTGTTGCAGGTGCGGGATACTCTGGGGGAACTGTTTGTGTGGATAGGGTTCCTTGGGGAGGGGGAAATACGTGATGTTGTAGGAGGGGGTAGTGTGTGCGGTATGGTAAAAATTGGGCCTACACATGTACCCTTATTGTGCGTGCAGTGTGAAAAGAGAGGGAAAGTTCATAAAGTCTCACAATATCCTGTGAGAACAAAGTTTAAAACAGGGTGACAGACTGAATTAGTCCAAACAAAAAGACCTCCTATTGTAACTCCAGGCCTGTGCCTTGTTTACCAAGAATGATCTTGACAGAGCGTGAGACATGAAATTGATGAACTAAAATTGGTGTGTTGGAAATTAAACCTACATGGTGGCCAAAGGAACGAGGGGATGGGCTGTTCCACCCATCGCCCCCTTTTGGGGCCCTTAAAGAAAGAGTTTGGGGAGAAAAATTTGGCTCCTGAAGTGAGCTTCACTATCGTGGATGTCACCCACACTGTCACTGGGACCCTGGGTCTTCTTTGTCCTAATTCTGAGATGTCCTGTGTCAGAGAGAGGGACCTGGACGATGTCACCACTTCCACCAGCTCTGGCTGAATCCTTGACACCAGCTGAGGTGTGAGACTCTCCCTTCCACCCCTCCATGTGTCATTTTCCTTGCCCCCATTTCTTCTGTTTCTTGTATCTCTCTCTCTTCTTTTGCCTTTTAGCAAAAAGGTGTCTGGTTTAGCCGGCCAGGCTTGTATATTTTGCAACAGGCTGTAAACCTGTGACCAGGAACAGGCAGCTAAATGCAATGCCCTAAACAGCCTGATGCCACTACAGGTTTGCCAGGTCTTGGAGTGGCTGATCAGACCATGCGCTGCGCCTGTTTTTCCACTCACTGATGTTGCGAGTGAGAGTCAACCCCAGAGACAGAAGCGGCATTTTCCATCTTCACAGTTCTTTTCTCTCCCCTTGTGTGTGTGTTTGTCTCCTTATGAAACAGGATTGGACTTAAACAACAGCTCCAGCCCATCTCAAGGAAGGCCTTGTCTACACTATGCACTAAATCGGCGGTACTGCGATCGATGCAGTGGCGTTGATTTAGCAGGTCTGGTGAAGATGAGATAAGTCAACGTGAGAGAGCATTCCCATCAACTTAATTAATCCACCTCAGTGAGAGGTGGAAGCCACGTCAATGGGTGATGCTCTCCCTTCGACACAGCGCTAATGTGAAGACACCACATTAAGTTGATATCAGTTACATCGACTTTGATGATATAACTGATGTAGCTTAAGTAGCGTAACTTACATCGACTTGTAGCATTAGTGCAGGCTGGGCCTTCTGCTCTTTTCCCCTAAAAGAAGCATCTTTGATACCGGCCAAGAGACTGTCAAACAAGGAGTTAAGAGCTCTCTCCAAGGAAAGGGAACAAGGGATGCTGTTAAAATGCAAACTTTATTGAATACTTTTCATTTCAGATGCTTTAAATGTTTTTCCTTTTTCCTGTATCTCTAATAAAATGTTAAGAAGGATTTTTAATGGTGCGTTTGCCATTGGTACTAAGCAGGCTGAAGTCTCTGTATATCAAACCTGGTTTAAAACTGTTTCATGTTGGACAGTGACTGGGTTACGTTAACAGCTTTGGCTCATATAGTCCATGTAAATTAATACAATTCAGGGGGAATGGTGTAGAGTGGGAGGGAAATTCCATGGGAGTATTAAGAGGGCGCTATGTGGGAATTGTAGTGGGAGCGGGGGGGGGGGGGTTGCAGTAAAGGAAAGCCGTGGAGGATTGTGGTGCAGATGTTGAGGCGAATGAGGCATCGGGGGCACTGTGACACTGAGCCAGGAAGGGTTAAGCAACTTGCAGGCTAAATGACTCAAATTCTACCTTTAAAGACATATTGGGAAAGGATATAAATAGGAATTAGGGCTATTCCTTATAAATAGTTAGCAAAGCCATGTTAGATAGACAAGAGCTTTGAAATGTAGACTTGTATTCATAAAGAATTGGAAGAAGACCGTGACTGTAGTAGTCTATGTTTACCTATATCTTGTTAGAGGTTAACAATGTAACCAGATGTTTCCTGTCTGTCACTATCTCTATTGATTAAAAGACAGAAAGGGAATGTTAACATTTAGATGAACTGTGAATGTGGTAATATCATTGTCTTCTTTCCTGTTTGAAGTATGTAATAAAGTCCATGTAAGTGATGGGAGATGGACAGCTGCCTTATGCTAATCCATGTAGCTAATTACCAGTGATGCTTAGGAAATAGGAGGTTACTTCAAAGCCACAATGCTTCCCCTATTATTCACCTGCTGTCAAGAGGCTGCTAGAGAACTATAAAAAGGACTCTTGGGCCCTGATCCTGTTATTTCAGATCTGCTTAAGCTTCATCAAGGGAGGTTTGAGTTGCAAGACTGGGGTCCCCAGCTCCAGACTGGGTCACATGGATATTGGACTATAATTTATGGAACTAATTCTGAAAGAACTTTTTGCAACTCTGAAGCTCACCATCTCTACTGTGAACTTACCTAAGAACTCAATTCATACCTGTATGTATAATGATCTTTTAACCAATACTCTCTCTCTTTTCTTTTTCAATAAATTTTAGTTTAGTTAATAAGAATTGACTATAAGCGTGTATTTGGGTAAGATCTGAGCTATTCATTGATCTAGGGGGTAATGTGTCTGATCCTGTGGGATTGGTAGGGCTTTTTATACAATGAACAAGATTTTCAGTAATCATCATATTTTACTTGGCTGTCTGGGTGGGAGCCCAAGGCTGGGTTGCTTTAAGGGAACCATAGGCTTCTGGGTAACCAGTAAGGTATTGTAGAAGCTGTTTTGTTGATGGCTTGCTAAATCTAAGTATTAGAAATAACCACCAGTTTGGGGGATCATTTGCCCCATTCTTTGCAGTTTGCCCTGATTGAGCAATCTCAGTGTGCCCCCAACCCCACCAGCACTCTGGTCACAGGCACCATGAGGCTTGTAGGGTGGGGAGTGGAGGTATGGAGGGGAGGTCATGAGGTTTGTGTGGTGGGCAGGGGGTTATTGTGGCAGTGGGTACCGTGGGAGGCAGTTGTAGGAATGGGGTGTTGCTGGAGATGGCTGTCCTGTGGGGGTATGGTAAGAGAGAGGGGGGCTTATTGTGGGATGGATGTACCATGGGTGTAGCTCTGGGGTGTCATGGAGGAGGGGGAGTGCAGGATCAGGTCCCCCTTGTAGGTCATCAGAGATTTCGACTGAGCCTTGTGTAGTGGCTCCCCTGCCACTACAGAACCAACCCACTCATACACACAGTAGGCCAGTGGTTCTCAAACTAGGGCCACCGCTTGTTCAGGGAAGCGGTGGCCAGTACGTCCCTCGGCCTGCGCCTCTTCCCACAGCCCCCATTGGCCTGGAGCAGTGAACAGTGGCCACTGAGAACTGTGATCGGCCGAACCTGTGGATGCGGCAGGTAAACAAACTGGCCCGGCCTGCCAGGGGCTTTCCCCGAACAAGCGGCAGCCCTAGTTTGAGAACCACTTCTGTAGGCATTCCACTAGTGCCCAAGGAGGATGTTTAAACAGAAGCTACTAAAATTAGGCATTTCTAAATAAGCAGGTCTAGATAACTTGCATACAAGAGTTTTAAAAGAGCTGGCCGAGGAGCTCATTGGAATGTTAATATTGATTTTTCAAAAAATCTTGGACATTGGGGAACTTCCAGAAGACTGGAAAAAAGCTAAGGTTGTGCCAATTTTTAAAAAGGGTAAACGGGATAACCTGGGTAATTATAAGCCTATCAGCTTGCCATCAAGATAATGAAGTGGCTTATATGGGACTCAATTAATAATGAATTGTTTCACTCTATTGAGCCCTGACAACTAATCATAGGAAGGATTATGACTGGAAGAGAATGGGACGGAGATGGGCAGGGGTTGCAGCCTATGGAGTGTTGAGTACGGGAAGGCGTGTTGCTGAGGTGATGGGGGACATGGGCCTTGCATCCTCACCCTGGGGGAATTGGGCCCTGGGAACCAATACCTCCGGGCTTCTATCTCTTTTAAAATAAAGTGGAGGCCAGGTGGGTGTGTCCCACACAAACAAAGAGGAAGCCAAAGGGAAGTTGTGTAGCAGCAGGAGCTATAAACCCTGCCTCTATCCAGGGCATCTGTAGTGTAGGGCTGACCGCCTCCTGAGGAACAGGGGTAAAAGCTGTCCTGGAGAGGGCTACAGCTGGGAAAGGAAAGGCTGACTGGGGAAGCAGCCACAGCTGAGGCCATGCCCCAATCAGGCCACAGCTGGCCCTATAAAAGGGCTGTGAGCCAGGCACTTGAGAGTCTCTCTCTAGATGTTGAGAGGGATGGGCCTGGCTGCAGAGCAGGATACCTAGACTGGAGCAGAGCTGGGGGAAGGCCAGAGGAGCTGGAGAGCTCCAGCCTGGAAACCCCCCAGGCTGCAGGCCTCGTTAAAGGCCAAAGAAAGGTACTGGGGTTGCTGAGGGCAGCCCAATGGTAGGCAGAGGCAGCAGGTCCAACCCCCCCTTGCCTATGATGAGTGGCCTTTACACTGCAGTCTGCCCCAGTGAAGGGGGGCTAACGGATGACTGGCAGTGGCCATAGACTGAGGCGAGGTGGGGATAGAGGGGGTAGGGGGTTCCCTGGGAAGATCTGTGAGGATACTGCCAGAGGGCAGCACCCCAGCCTGAAAGGGGCACCAGAGTCCAGGAGGGACTCAGGCCCAGTGGCAAGTGAGACACTGGCCTGTGGAGGGCGCTCCGGAGGCTGGAAACACTAACACTCAGCAGGAGGCGCCGCAGGGTGAGTCCTGCCCCATGACAGCATCCAATAGACTCACTGAAAAGACATGGTTGACAGCCAGAGTCACCTATGCAGTGTAGGGTGGTGTTGGAGTGGCAGGCGGCTGGCCAATGGCAGTGACAGGCATGAACTACCCTTTACAGCTCCACACCCCTCCCCCCCAGCCATGGAACTTTGAAGTGAATCCACCTTGGCAAGCTGTGCGGAGACCCTGATTGGCAGAGAGCAGGAGACAGACAAGCGGTCTCAGCCTATAGGGCGTCGAGTAGAGGGATGGCTTGAAGCACCTTGCTGAGGTGAGCGGGAATAGTGGCTCTGGTGCTGCTGTGATGTGTGTGTGGGGGGAGTCCATGTTCCTGGAAGCAGTGCTGGGGGGGGCACAGGCCTAAGGGGGCAGAAACAGTGCTAAGGGGTGTGTGGGAATGGAGCTAGAGGGGAAGCACACAGTCCTGAGTGTGCGTGTGTGAGCCATCCTGAGGGGGGGGGGGTCTCACGGTCCCGAATGAGGGTGGGAGCCATGCTGAGGGGCACACAGTCCTAAGTAGGGGGGCAGCAGTGCTGAGGGGGGCGCACGGTCCCGAGTTGGGAGGGGGGGACCAGTGCTGAGGGGGGCACACGGTCCCAAGTTGCGGGGGGGGAGCAGTGCTGAGGGGTCAGGTGGCCCTGAGTTGGGACTGGGGGGACAGGACAGTGCTGAGAGGTCAGGCGATTCTGAGTTTATGGGAGAGCAATGCTGAGGGGGCACATGGTCCCAAATGGGAGGGGGGCAGTACTGAGGGGTCAGGCAGTCCTGAGTAGGGGGGCAGCAGTGCTGAGGGGAAGCGCATTCGGGGGTGGGATACAGACTGGACAGGAGCACTACGGGTGGTAATGTGGCATTATGTTGGGGAAACATCACAAACAGGATTCCTAACACAAACCATGAGCAGAAGACCCACCCACAAATAAGTCTGACAGTGTCCTTTTCCCCTCAGGGTCTTAAGTCCAGCAACCCAACAGTTACCCCACCCACAGTTTCTGTCCTTGGTCAGTGCAGCCCTCAGAGTTCTAAAGTTCCTCTGCAGAGTTTACTTCCCAGCCTGGGTGGAAGTGCAGGGAGGTATGGGGGGCATCTTACACGGTTCGCTGTTTGGGTTGACAGCCGATTGCCATGCCTCTCCGTAGGGTTCTGCTGCAGTCTTCACTGCCAGCTGTTCCGCTATCCACGCCTCTCTGCTAGCTGCTCACCAACTTATCTTCAGCTCGCCACTTTAACACAGCTCTCAGCTCTTACTAACTTCAGCTCTTTAATGATTTTAGCTAGTAGTAGGGGAGCCTCAGTGCTGGTGCACCACCAGCCCAAAGCAGATCTAATGCTTAGACCTAAGTATCAGTGATTTCAGCTTTGCAGCATGTAACAAGACTCCTAGTAGAGTCAAAATTAGCTTTTGCCTAGTGAGTGCTCCTTAGTTCAGGGCAAGTCACTCTGTCATAAAATGCCAAGTACAGTTCTACTGGCCTTGATTCACATAATTAGGGTAACAAGTAACAACCCTTTATTACTCCTGCCCCAATAACAAAGAGACTGGGGATCCTGCAACAGCCAAAGTGACCGTTTGGGCAAGCAGTCCCATCATGCTAGGCAGGGTGGTGTGCCCATGCAAATAAGATCAGCCCCTGAAGTCCTTTTCCACAGCTCACCACCAGATGTCAGAGGAGAGCTCATTATGACTCTGCTTACGCTCTGGAGACCTGTGGCCTCAGTACCCGGAGAAAGACAATTACCATACCATCTCTAAAATAGAGGCACCAACAAACTTTCTGTACTGGGCGCAACAAAACTCTTGTTTAGGGAGTTTTGCCCAACTATTGGTACTGACAATGTACCTTGGACACTCCTCCGTGGTACCAAATGAACCCATGGTACTGCATGAGCTCTGGTACCCTGGAGATCTGATGGTTGGGGAAGAACCACAATCCCCATTACTTGGTACCAGGACCCCGGTATCGAGCACATCCCGGCACCCAGAATCGCTCTTGGCACCGGGCTGTAGACTGCCAATACCCCAGTAAGCACCACCCTTACCCACTGATGAGTCTGACACTAGCCAGGAGGTGATCATTTCCCTGGCCCCTCATCGTGGCCCACCATCACACTACAGGGGTCCTCCCCAATTCCATCAAGCCAACCTACAATCACGGTACGGGCCCCCTGAGGTAAGCCCCCCGCCCATGCTCACCTTCCTCCCTCTCCCCCACAAGGCTATATTGTAATTCTTGGGTGACGTATACACACATATCGCGACCGTCCCCAATGTCTCTCAGGGAGAGTCCACCACATGGTTTGCTACAGCCTGTCTGTCCAGAGCACCTGAACCAGGGCAGGAGGAAGCTTTTTCAAAACAGGAAAAAGAACCCAAGGAGGAAACTACCCCTCCAGCACACTTCTCCTTATCTCTACCAGATGAGGCTGTGCTGCCCACCCCTCCTCACTAGGGGAAAATTTTAAGAACTTTCTGGATCTTAACAAGGGGATGGCAGAAAAACTGCAGATTCCCCTACATGAAGTGGGAGATACACATCATAAGTTGGTGGAAATTCTGTACACCACCTTGTCATCTAGAATTGCCCTCCCAATTAATGAGGTGATTCTAGACCCTACTAGTCATCTGGCAGACACCAGCCTCCATTGCACCAACCAGCAACAGAGTGTAAAAAAATAAAAACAACAAAACCCCTACATCTCTGCCCAAAGAGGCAGACTTTGTTTTCAACATCCGCAACCCAACTCCATCATAGTGGATGTGGTTAAGGCATGAAGTAAGCAATATAATGCCAAGTCAACTCCATTCGATCAGGCTTGGCAAGATGATGTATTCATCAACATTACTGTTTAGAATCATGAATTATCAAACTGTAATGGACAAATACAATTTTATTAATTATGGGAAACCCAATGTGTTTCTGGAACATTACTGGAGACACAAAAAGAACAGATTCAGACCATTCTTAGAGATGGTCAGTTAATAGCCAGACTGGTCCTAGAGACAGCACTGGGTGTAGCTGTTACAGCTGCCCGCCCAGTCTCCATGACCGTGGTACTGAGGCGGGTTGTGGGGTTTCTTTTTGGCTACACCTCTCCAGATTGCCCAAAGAGCTACACACTTCCAGTTTGAAGGGCCAAACTCTTTGCCAAGAAGACAGATTTTCTCTCCATGTCCTGAAGGATTCTCAGACCACGTTACACTCTTTAGGAATCTAGACAGTGGGACAGAAGAGAAGATATACCTCTCAACCACACCACAGGTCACAGTCTTCTCAATACCCACCATCTCAGTGCTGTTATGAGCCACAATGTAAGAGGACCAGGGCTCAAAAGTGGGAACAGTCTGCAGCCCAGTCTTTGACCTCTCAAACTGCCTCTTATAAGCACTTTTGATGAGCTGGTCGAGGGCCTACACGATGATACCTTACAACATCTATATACCTGTCACGCCACTCAGAAGTCACCTTGCCCTATTTAACAGCAGTTAGGACCAGCTCTAGAGCAAGGAGATTGATTTCTAGCTCTGAGCCTACAAGGTGCCTATTTCCATATCTCAATACAACCATCATACAGGAGATTTCCTACTGCTTACCGTTGTGGCAGGATCATTATCAGTACAGACTACTCCACACAGGATATTCTCCAAGGTTCTCTTCACTGTAGTGGCATATTAACCACAGTACAGTGTCTGGACTTTATCATCACCAACTTTGATGCAGTTCAAGCAAGAGCATTCCTCTCGCTACCCACATTCACCACCCTGGGACACGTCTCCCTAATACGCTGGGGAGCTCACCTACATAACCACAAGGTTCAGGACAACTGGCCTTCCACAGAAATGACCTTCCATATCACTCTTTTGGGGCTAAGGGCTGTCAGGAATGCCTGTGCACACTTTCTGCTTTTCATCAAAAACAACTCACAAAAGTCATGATGGATTTAATATTACCTGTATGTTTTGTATAAATCGCCAGGGGGCTGCCAGATCTCCCTCCCTTTACAAGACAGCACTCAAATTTGGAATTGATGCACCCATCACAACGTGCTCATCTCAGCTGTCTATGTACCAGGGATACAGAATGTGACAGACAGCAGTCTCAGTCAGAATTTTGTCACAACAATGAGTGTGTACTGAACTCAGAGGTGCTTCAAGATATATCCGCCCTTTGGGGAACCCTGGCTATGGATCTCTTCACTACTTAATGGAACAAGAAAGGTCTTTGTTACTGCTCCAGGGCCAGCCTGGGGAAACATTCACTGGCAGTTGCCCTCATCTTCCCATGGGACAGGGCCCACTTGTATATCTTTTCCCAGTTTCCTACTCTATCCAAGGTTCTGTTGAAAATTCAGTGAGACAAAGCGAGAGTTATTCTGATTGCCCTTCTTGACCATGACAAGTCTGGCTCCCTTACCTAACACAGATGGCAATATGCCCTCCTGTTTCTCTTCAGCCCATTACTCACCCGCTCTCTCAAAACAATGGGTTGACCCTTCATCCCAACCTGTGGGTCCTCCGCCTCCAGGCTTAGCTCCTTCTTAGTTCCAAGGCGTAGAGGAAGAATGCTCTGATAAGCTGAAAGATGTGTTGCAACACAACCAAAAGTCGACCACTCGACATACTTACCTACAAAATGGAAATGACTCCAAGTTTGTGTCATTCCAAACACAGAGACCCAACCTCATCTTTCCTCCCTCTCATTTTGCACTACATTTTAAACTCTGACTCAGCTCCCTTAAGGTTCATCTCGCAGCGAAAATGTCCTCCCACTCGGTGTTTGCTCACCCACTAATGTGTAGATTCTTTAAGGGCATTGGGAATCTCTTCCCACATGTGACACCACCCGCTCCAGCCCCTGGGACTTTAACTTAGTTCTCAGGGCTTTAGCTAGACCTCCCTCTGAGTCCAGGGCAACTTGTCCTCTCTTACACCTGTCCATGAAGACAGCACTTTTAATTGCTATCACCTCAACTAGGTACATAGGAGAAATAGTGGCCCTGATGTCACACCCACCATTCATGGCCTTTTTTTTTTTTAAAGACAAAGTAACTCTAAGGCCATATCCCAAGTTTCTCCCTACTTTCTCTGCACGTTACACATGAATCAACAGATCCATCTCCCTATTTTTTCCAAAAAACACATTGTGACAACTGGGACTCAATTGTGCATAAGCTAGATATTAGAAGGACATTGACATTCTACCTGGACATGATGAAGGACTTCAGGAAATCCCCATAACTCTTCCTTTCATCCACAGAAAGATCCAAAAGCTCTGTGATATCTGCTCAAAGATTATCCAAATGGGTCTCTAATTGCATTAATCACTTATCAAGGGCACAATTTGTTTCCGTCCAGAGTCCATACATACTCCACGAGGTCAGTTTCTACCTCAGTCACATTCCATAGGGATACCCCTATCTCAGCAATCTATAGAGCAATGACTTGGGCCTCTGCCCATACTTTCGCAGAACATTATGCGATCACTGAAGATTTGGCTGCTGACACCATCTTCGACTCCGCAGTACTCTCTGGGGTAAAAGACTCCACTCCGAAGTCCCAGGTTCCAGAGGTGGGTACTGCTTGGGAGTCACCTACCGTGGAGCACCCATAGGGACACTACTCGAAGAAGAAGAGGAAGTTACTCACCTTGTGCAGTAATGATGGTTCTTCGAGATGTGTGTCCCTACGGACAGATATTTCTGTTGACAATAATCAAAATTTACAGATAGGCAAAGTAAGAAAAATGTGGCAAGAGAACTCCTTAGAGTTTGTTTTAAGGATTTCTACTTTGTAAATTATAATGTGTGATGCTGACAATTTGTTTTTTAACTGTTATAATGCTTTAACTTTTTTTAAATCTCAATATCCACTGTAATTAAATAACTATTGTCTGATACCTCCCCCATTATCTGACGTGCCCATAATTTCCTACAACTGTGAAAATTTAAATGGATAAAAATAGAAAAAATGCTTACAAATAAAAAATATTATCTGTTAAAATAAAAAAAAAAATCTGCCAAGCATAATTTTCCACTAATAGCCACTGCAGAAGCCAAGATGCCAGCTCTGATGTTGCCCCAATCTGGTATGGATGAGGATGATCCGATGTTCCTAAAAATTGACTTCTATCAACCATGATAAAAGCAAAGTGAACAGAGGGCAAAGTAAGCTCTGGTGCCACTTCCGTGATTGTCATGATTGGGAGGTGCATTAATCTGAGTGCTCGAACTATAGGGATTAGCTTCAATAAGAGGTTCACTTGCTTATTCGAGGGCTAAATTTGACCCTAGGTCTCTGTACTAAAGCTGCAGGAGAACATCTGGGATTCCACTTTTTCCTAATCCTGTTATCTCTTTCCCCTGCACTCGGTATCCCCCTCTCCAACTTCTGATGTGCGGCATCTTTCTTTCTTTTTTCCCCAGGAACTGATGAAAATCCAGAAGGAAAAACATGTGTGTTCATCAGCTATGCAAAATGTCGTGAGGCTCTGAAACTGGATCTTAATGACTATTTAATCTGGGGCCTCAGAAGTGATTTGTGGGCCTTGGCAGCCAAGTAAGTAGGCCCTTGACCTGGGCCTTGAATCTCTGCATGTTGATGGGGAGAATGCTGTGGCAGGAAGTTGTAGTTTGTGAATCATTTCACCTTAACCAGCACAAACAATAGTTAAAGGTCACTGTTTTCAGTTCGCTTCAAGGATTATTGGCTCAGAGCCATTTCTGAATTGCATTGGCCTGAATTTGTATAAATAACTTCAGTTGAACAGGTGGAAATATATTTCTTTTGGGGGACAATATATAAATAAGCTTAGAATGGGAAGGTGCCACCAGTTCAGTGGGACAGCCTAGGCTGATCCTGTGGAAACCAAGGTTGTATTTAGGTGTCTGATTAGAACTGATCAGTCAGTGAGTGAGAGGAGAATAGGGGCAGGTCAGGACATCTGAGCAATAGTCCATCCTAATCGGACCAGTTGAATGTGGATCATTGCTTGCTGAGACTTGTAGTCTCCATGGGCCATGTTCCTGAATCAAAGATGATACCGGATGCAATCTGTTCTGATTCTGTACAAGTCAGGTGTGGTCTTTGGGATCCTGCAAATAGAGTAGGCCTGGCAATCCCTGAAGAACTCAACAGACAGGTAGGTCAGTGAGTAGTGAGTGAAGCCCGGAATCAAAGGCACAAATCTTCTCCTTGTCCCTTCCAGTATCTCCTATGTCATTGGCAAAGACACTTGGATTGAGAAGTGGCCAAGTGAGCACAAAAGCCAGGAGGCAGATTTCAAGAACCTGTGCATAGAATATCTGGAGTTCTCCCAAGCCATCATGATATTCAGCTGCCCACAGTCAACACAGAAATGGCCATCGCAGTGGCCTGAATGGGATAGTTTGAGCTGAGCTGGAGCATAATGCTCAGGCCAAAACACATTCACTATGAGTTGTGAAACTGCAGACACTTTGCAATATCCCCTGCCCTGCTTGGGGCTTCTCTCTTTGCTTTCTTATTGTTTTTCTATATGTATTCTGTTACCAAAAAAACCTTACGTAAATGCAGAGTTAAGGTCACTTGGTGATATGTTGTCCCCTTGCAGAACGCTGAGTTGAGCAAAACTCAAACTTCTGAAAACCAGGAAATGCAGAGTTAAGGTTGGCCATGCAACCTTAACTCTGCCCTCTTTCAATAATGCCTCAAGACACGCTGTTAACACACATACCTTTACTGTGCCAACCACATAGAAATGCACAAGCCCTTCATCACCTTTTGCAGCCCATTCACTCTCACCCATGGAATTCCATTGAACACTGTTAAAGGACAAAAACAAAACAACAAAAATTGTTGACCACACCCCCTTCCCTCTGTTTTCCAGGAGATGGCAGTGGCCAATGGGAATTATTTGGACAGAGTCCAGGTGCAGTCAGTGTGTTAGGTGTACCTGCACTAAATGGTGGAGGCAGTAGTTGGGCCTGCTGAGTAAAGGTAAGTCTATGATATGAGGACATGTGGATTACTTTGAGGTGTGTGACAGAACTATGATTACGATATGAGGAGATCTATGTTTTGCATCCTCCAAAGTGTGTGAGCAAAGGGAAAGTGCTGCATGTGTACTTTCAGGATCTAGTATGCATCATTTCCGTGCAGAATTGTATATGTTATGCAGTTAGCAGAGCCCGGGGGCTTTATTGCAAGAGGTATTGTCAGTAGCGAGCTGGGATATGAGAGCAGCCTAAGCTTTTATTATCTACATGAGCTCCAGATGAAGTGAGTGTGGTCAGTGTCAGGTGTAGCTTTATGGAATGGTGGAGGCAGTAGTTAGCCCTGCCTAATAGAGGTGTACTTCCGAGATCTGTGGATTCCTTTGAGGTGTGTGACAGAGCTGTGACGGTGATATGAGGAGATCAATGTTTTCAATTTTCTCCTGTGTGAGGAAAGAGAAGCAGTGTGTGCGTACCTTCAGACTGCAGTATGCATAATTTCTGGGTAGGATTGTCAATAGCAGGACATAGGGCTTTTATTATAAGGGATACTGTCAGCAGGAAGACAGAATTTGAGGGGATTGCAATGCTTTAATGGTGGTGAAGTGAAAGTGAGATGGTATCCTGTGAGTAAGTATAAGAGAGTTACTATAAAAGTCTGTGAAGTAGTTCTTAAATTGTAATGTGTGGTATTCTTTCTGGGGTGTTGGCAAACTGTGAGGGAGTATGCCAGGATCTTGAACCTCCCAGATCTAATAGTGCCAAGGGTTAGTGGGAGTATGTGCTGAGTTCATATTGAGGCATTGCTCAAAAAGTATAGTGGGAACACGCCATCGGCAAGTCTTTTTTTGGGGGGGCCTTTAAAAGTGTTCGATGGAATCCTGTGGGTGAGAGTGAATGGGTTGTAAAAGAAGGTGAAAAGCTTGTAGATCTCAGCAACTGTGGGTTGGCAGAGTCAAGTATGTATGTTAACCGTTTGCATTTGGGCATTGCTGGAAGAGGAAGAGGGTAGAGTTAAGGTTGCTTGGGCAATGTTAACTCTGCACTTCCTGGTTTTCAGAAGTTTCAATGTTCTGCAAGCGGACAACATACTGCCAAGCAACCTTAACTCTGTGCTAACAGGCTTTTGCTGTTGAATTTCCTGTTTTTTGGAACAAGAAAAGATGTGTTGTTGTTAGATGTTAGTAGTCGTTTGGGCAACTATACATTTCTGGTCCCACAATTAGCATATTGAGCCAGCCATTCCTACCTCCTACCTACCACGCTCATCAGCTGTGTCCCACCAGCCCTTCTCTGGCACACCTCCCGAGCCATGCCCCTGACCCATTCAATGCACTCCCCTGCCAACATGGCCCCTCCCCACTACTATGCCTAGGCCTCCCCACTGCAAGCAGGGAATGCGTCTCCCTGAACTCTTCACTCCCATGTACAAATGCTCCTATTACCATTTCTTGCCCTCTCCTATAACCTGAATCACATCCTGTGTCTGGAACAAAGGACAACTGTGTTACAGTGGAAGAGTAATGGGGTGCAGGACGATTGGGGTATAAGTTGGTTGGGATGCGGTGGCAGAGTTGAGGGTGCAGGGAAGATGGGGTCCACTAGACCACTGGCAGAGCTGGAGGGTGCAAGGGGTTTGGGGTGCACTGGCAAAGCTAGGATTGCAGGGATTTGGGAGTGCACTGGAAGAACTGGGGTGTTTGCATGCAGAGGTTTGGGGTGAACTGGCAGGACATGTTGGGGTACAAGGTGGTTGGGGTGCACTGGCAGAGCTGGGGATTCCAGGGTGTTGAGGTGCACTGGCAGAGTTGTGGGCTACAGGCATGTTGTGGTGGAGGGTGAGGTGCACTGGCAGAGCTGGGGTTGCATGGTGGTTGGGGTGCCGGTGGGTTGGAATGGTTTGGCAGAGGTGGGGCGTGCTATGCCTCCCTCACCTGAGCCCCCAAACTCTTTCACCACACTTACCATCCATCTGTTATTTATCCACTTCCCCAGAATCTTTCTTGCTCCAGCCCCAAACCCCTCTACCTCTATTCCTTCCCCTCCCTAATACCCCTCCCATCTCAGGAAGCATTCACAGGTCTGATTTTTTCCCCTCCAAGTTGTTTGATTACATTTCCACCAAAATAAATCTGGCACCTATGAGTCACAAATTGTAGCACCTCCAACCACTCTGTTCCAAACTCCTTTTGTCTTAGGTTGGGGGTTATCCTTAGATATGGTAATTGCAGGCTGAGTTCACAGCCATCAAGGGCTCTGAGGGCAAGTCTACACTACAAAGTTAAGTCCACTTAAGTTACACCTCCAGCCACCACAGTCATTAAATCGGTTTTGCATGTCCACACTAATTCCTTCTGTTGGCAGTGAATGTTCTCACCAGGAGCTCTTGCATTTATTTAACTGTCTGTGTGGGGCATTGTGGGGCACTGCCAGCCATGAGCCCCGGGCTCAGCCAGAACAGTCTGATGTAAGCAATGCAGTGTCTATACTATGTCTATACAGTGTCTATATCAACCTAAGTGCTATGCCCGTTGTGGAGACGGAGTTATTAAGTCAGTGTAGTGGGTGACTTAAATCGGCAGGAGCAACATTGTAGTGTAGACATTTACAGCATTAGGTCGACATAAGCTGCCTTACATTGACCTAACTCTGTAGTGTAGACCAAACCTGAGATTCATCCAGTCATTAATACCTCTCAGATTAACAGCAGAAGGCTAAAGAAGGAAACCGTTTTTTTGGAGGGGACCTGTAACTCGGGAACTCCTTGGCCAAATGATCCCAAATTTGGATCCCTAACTCTACCCTATGTCACCATGAGGCACACCAGATTTCAAAGCAATCCAATTAACTATGCAGATTTAGAGCTCTTACAGGAGTCGAGGATTAAAGCATAAAAAACTGGCATGGAAGCTGTCTAGTTGTTTTTTTGTATTGGTGCACGTACAGTGTAAAAATGTACATTTTCTTAAATACTGTTCTCAGTTTGGGTCCCCCAAAGATTTAGTGAGTACAACACACTGCCTTGGGTAAAACTCAACAGATTGAGACCATTTTTACCTGCATCCCATCAAAAGTTTGATCTCTAGCTCTCTGCAAATAACCCCCACCTACAAACCTTTTTTAAAAAAAATAGCTATTTTTTCCAGGCTTTTATCTCTGGCTCGAATGACTCCAAATTTGCAATCCTACCCTGCATCCTCCTGAGGCACACCAAATTTAAAGAAATCCAACAAACGTCAATTTTAGAGCACTTAGGTCAATCTTTAAACAGAGAGTTTGTCGCAACAGATGATTTTGTTATTCAGTACAAAAAAAAGTCTGGCCATGTGCAATGTACTTCTTAAAAGGACACAAGTTTAATTGATTATAATCCAAACTAGTCAACAGATTTACTTGTAAACCCTCAGAAAATCCATTCTGTGCTCAGTTACAATTGCTGCACGTTTGAGGAAAATATGCTATGTTCTTTCTATGTAACAATAAAGCAGAATCCCGGTTTTAAAGGGCAAAACTCAACTTGACCATAGCTACAGAATCACATAATTATTATTCCACAAATGAATGAAAGGACATGGCTTACGGCAGGGAGAGATGCAACTTGCATGGAGTGATAGAAAGTGACTGAGGAATATATGTAAGCTTGGAAGGATTCGATGTTTATCACTCAATGCTGGTAAATGTCAATTTCACAGTACACAAACCGACAAAAAAAAAATTCATTGATAATAATCAGAATTTACAGATAGATAAAGTAAGAAAATACTGCTCGAGCATATGTTAGAGTTTGATTTAAAGATATCTACTTTGTCTATTCTGATATGTGACGTTGACAATTTGTGTTTTTAATGGTGATAATGTTTTAACTTTTTGAATGTCTACATCTACTGTCATAAAATAAATATTGTCTGACCTGCCCATAATTTTCTACAACTGTGAACATTTACACTGATAATTTTTTTAAATACTTAAATAAACATTGATACTATTTATCTGTCAAAATTTTATATATAAAAACAATCTAATTCTGCCAAGCCTAAATATATGGTATGAGTGAAGTGGCTCTATCCCCTTAAGGGGTCTTGTCAACACTATCATATTTTTGAGGAGTGGATTTGAAGTATAAGAATTAGTCTATATAAGCCATAATTTCTGAGAGTTAAGTAGACACTACTGATGCAGAGGTAACGGCATTGAAATCAGTTGTTACGTTGGTTTAAAACAGATGCAAGTAAAGAATTGGGCCTCGTAGCTCTGAGAGGCATGAACTTTCCTCATTTGTTTTAAGTGAGTGTTGATTCTGAAGCCCAATGGTGGCCATTTACATGTCAACACAGTTACATTTCAACTATTGATAATTTTAGCTGAACTGTGTAGCTGCTCTGCGTTTTATGGGTAAAGCTTGAGGAGGTGAGCAGGACTAAGGGCTTGGCTACACTGGAGAGTTGCAGCGCTGGTGGAGGCTTTCCAGCGCTGCAACTTAGTAACTGTCCACACCTGCAAGGCACATCCAGCGCTGCAACTCCCTGGCTGCAGCGCTGGCTGTACACCTGGTCTGCTTGGGGTATAACGAGTGCAGCGCTGGTGATGCAGCACTGCTCGTCAAGTGTGGCCACACACCAGCGCTGTTATTGGCCTCCAGGGTATTAGGAGATATCCCAGAATGCTTTTAACTAAATTACTCTCTTTGTTTTGTTATGATGCCTCTCTTTGTTTTGTTTTGAACTCGGGGCTCTGGGAGCTGCTTATCTAAAAAACAAACACAGCTCTTGTTTGCTGTGATCAATCTGTAACTGACTGTGAACAATCAATTGAGATAACCCACTACCTTGCTGTGAATGAGGCAGGCAGGGGGATGAGTGTTTGCTTGAGGAGAGAAACAGCGTGGGGGAGGGGGGAGAAAGGGAGTCCATTGGAGCAGCTGCTTATCTGGTCTGCAGGCTATTTGCAGTTAAGAGTAAATGAGGGGTTGAGGAAATTTTCAGATTTTGCAAGGCAGGGAGCTGAAGTGTCGGCTCCAAAAATCCACTCTCTCTCTCTCCCTCGCTCCCTGTCACACTCCACCCCACCCCACTCTTTTGAAAAGCACGTTGCTGCCACTTGAACGCTGGGATAGCTGCCCATAATGCACCACTCCCAACAGCGCTGCAAATGCTGCAAATGTGGCCACACTGCAGCGCTGGTAGCTGTGAGTGTGGCCACACACCAGCGCTTTCCCTACACAGCTGTACGAACACAGCTGTAACTCCCAGCGCTGCACATCTGCAAGTGTAGCCAAGCCCTGAGGTATAATACTGCCACTTTTTTGGGACCACTTGGACCCCTGAACCTACAGCCCTACCTAGCATGCAGGAGAGCACTATTAACCATCAGGAGAAACGTCATCTTCAGTTCAGCTATTGGGGAGCTGGAGTGAGTTCTTGTCAGCCACTGAGCAGGTGCAGGAGGAGCAGTAGGACTTGTGCTCAATCCCATAACAAGAGCATGTTTGAAAAGTGGGTCAGCAGATCCATGTACTTTCACAGATCCAGTAATTGAGCTGGGAGCACTTGGAATCGCCCCACGTCCCAGTAGACTTCATGCTGACACAGTCTTCCTCCTCACCCTGATTGCCTGGTTCTCCCGGATTCCAAAAGCTGCCAAGAAAAACAAAGCCACATAGTGTCTGCTGATGTAGTTAAACTGTGTTGACATTTGAAAGGTCACCTTCAGTGCCAGTAACTGTAGCCTCTAAGGAGGGATTTTGTAGATCTCAGCCCCCTTTATTAAATACAGCTCTTCCACTGAAGAGACAGATATCTACAAATTCTTCCATCGAGTTTTTTAAGATTAAATCAATGGGTCATATTCTGGTAACAGTGTAAGAGTAAGACAGATTGACATCAATGGAGAGTTTACAGATTTACTCCAGTGTAATGGAGACCAAAAGCTTACTCTGAGAAGGTAACCAGGGCTAGATTAACTTTTTGTGAGCCTGGTGCCAAACATATTTGTGGGCCCCCCTAGGGAATGAAGGGGCCAGGGGCAAGAGCACAGAGGGCAGGGTGGATTTGATTTAAATCATGATTTAAATCACTAGTCAGGAAGACTCGATTTAATCATGGTTTTCTACATAAAAGTGCATTCTTGTTGGTTGTTATAACCTTAATACATATTCTTCACAACTCAGAGATAGATGTAGGTTTCATTTTTAGAAGGTATATACTATACATTTTTAAACAGTGATTTATTTTGAAAACTTTTCAGATGAGTTTTACAGCTATATCAGAAAATGAATAATTGTTTGGCTATTTCATTTTTCAAAGATAATTGAAGCAGATATTTATAAAGTCATTGGGAGGTGAACTATCTCCAATTCAACAGGCTAATCATTCATATTTGGAGGATTTTCTTGCCAGGCTGTATTAGGAGAACATCACCAGACAGACATCTAAATTGTTTTATTTAACTAAAACAACAACGTTAAGTATTCTGGATTTTTTTCTTCAACAGCAAACATAATATTTTAACAAAAAAGCATATGTCCCTCACTTCTCATGTTAATCTGCAGACTTCTTCTCCTTGTCCAGATCTACTCCGCCCCCAACAATCTTCTATTCATTGAACTTTCTGAAACTTTTCACATTTAAAGAGAGGTAAGGGATTGACTCTGTGTACACACGTTTGCAGAGGGGCAATAGAGTTGAGGTCTGTTATTTCTCACCTCTCTATATTATTTATTTATTTTAAAACATTTTTTGCTGTTAACAAGCATGTTATCTCTGGAGACACAAATCCACAGTTTGAGAACTGCAAAACTAAGCATCTCTGCTGGTATCTTCTAGACTGGGCACTGAGTCCCATTGGGTAGATAGAAAGATTAACCGAAATAATCTGTACAGAAGTCTGTGGAACCCCATAAAATTGGGTCCCTAATCCATGAACTATCAGAACACATTTACAAAACTTTTCTTAAACATTACATGAATATATTGTCTCATACTATAGAATTAGAATTTATAATATATATAATGAAATATAATGTATCTTAATTAAAACTATCTTTAGATAGGTTTTTTCCTCAAAAAGCCAATTTAAATTAAAAAAAATTTAATCAATTTTTAATTAAAAAAAAAAGTCATTGATTTTTATCCACCCTGACAGCATGGTGGGGGCGGCGGGGAAGGATTGGTCCCCAGCTGGAGCGATGCAGGGGCCAGGGGCAAGAGCACAGCAGAGCATGGGGTGGGAGGAAGGATTGGTCCCCAGCTGGAGTGAGGCAGGGGACGGGGCAAGATGAGCACAGTAGTCCCTGCTGACTGGAGCAAAGCAGGGGCTGGGGGCAAAAGCACAGTGGGGCGGGACTAGGGTAGGTCCTCGGAGCAAGGGAGGGGCTGGGGGTAAACTGCAAGTGCAGCAGGGCTGGGGAGGGGGTAAACAGGATCCCCCTGCCCACATAGAGCTGGTGCCTACTTTCTCCCTGGTTCTAGCCCATTCTCTTCATCTCTCTCTGCACTGAGCTGAGGGTGGGGGTGCACTGAGCACAGGGCTGGGGTGCAGGGTCTGGGAGGGAGTTAGGGTGCAGGAGCAGGCTGCGCGTTGTGGTGCAGGGTCTGGCCAGGAGCTAGGGTGAGGGAGGGAGCTCAGAGTTGGGGCAGGAGGTTCGGTTGTGGAGCACTTACCTGGGGCAGCTCCCATTTGATGTGAGGCGTGCAGGTGGGAATGTGTGTGGGGGTGTGTGCAGGAGCTCCCATTTGGTGCTTGGGGTGGGGATGTGGGGGGAGACAGGAGTCAGGACTGGGGGCGGGGTGTGTGTGAGGGGGGTGCTGGAGTCCGGGCATGGGGGGGGGGGGGCGGGGTATTTGGGGGGGGTGCTGGAGTCAGGGCAGGGGGCTGGGGATGTTGGCTGGGGTTGTGGGGGTGCTCCCAGTCCCCTTCTCTGAGCGGCTTATGGCAGGGGGCTAGAGGGGTATGCCCTGATTCCAACCTCTTCCCCAAGGCCCCGCCCCCGCCGCTTCTCCACTTCCTCCCCTGAGCAGCACTGCGGCTCCTCTCCTCTCCCTCCCGCACGTGAATGAACAGCTGTTCGGCAGCAGGAGATGCACGGAGAGGGGAGGGAATGCAGCATGCTCAGTAGAAGAGGAAGAGGAGGCGGGAGCTTGGCAGCCGGCAGAACATGCCCTGTTGCAGCAGGAGCCAGCCAAGCTTCTGCCTGCTGCCCCCACAGGAGAGAGCAGTGGGTGGGGAGCGGAGAAAAGCGGGCTGCGCCGGGGCCCCTTTGGAACACTGGCCCGGTGCCATGGCACCAGTAAGTCCCTTCATCTGTATGTTCTGGTATGTAAGTGGACATGTAAATGGAGGAATGCCAGTTTACATGAGCTGGGAATCTGGCTTTCTGGAGTTGCACTGGTGTTAGCAAGAGGGGAATTAATGCCAGTCATATCAATGGATCAGTGCTTGCCCTGCAGTGTCGGGGTAGTAGGGCCTAGGGGTCATCCCATCCCTATCCTGTGGCGTCGTCCTTTTAAGGTTTAGTACCCCAGGTTCTTGGAAAATGACAAAGGCAGCTGTGGGGAGAGGAGAATCGGTCCCAGGGAAGGGTCTGTGATTGGTGAAAACCTGTGCTATTTTTTTAAGAGTCCAGGACCAGAAGTCTTCTAGAGATGGTGAGGCAAGCCCCACCCTCTCCTAACCAAGCAGAACCAGCTCTGGGAAAGAGGTCTGCGTAAATTCTGCCTCCTCCCTCAAAACAGGGGGACACTGCAGGAAGTGGAAGGCTGATGTCAGCTAAGCTTTCCCAGTGCAGGGAGAAAAAGGACTGATGTGAAAAAGGACTAGCTGGAGGAGAAGCTGGTTTAAAGCCTGAGGTAATAAACACAGCCCAATAAGGGAAGCTGTTGCAGAAGCTTGACAGGAAATCCCCTTGGCCCCAAGAAAGAGAGCTAGGAAAACCCCTGCATCTGAGGTGAGACTCTATGGGCCAGGGAGGCCAGGACTGAAATCCCCCATCCCAAGAAGGAGGGCTGGAAAGACCCTGGACTGAACAACGAGCTATTTTGGGCGAAGCTGTATTAATAAGTCTTCTGGTTTGTGAGGTTTATTAATTTCACTTTAGGGGATTTATTTTTAGCAATATTTAAGTTACAAACATTGGGGATTTTCAGGACTTTCTCTTCATACATACTGTAATTAGTAATGTGTATATACTGTAACTCATCTCGTTGTAATATTCCCTAAGCACATTTTAACACAGTATTGTTTCAAACTATGTTAAAGCACACTTGGGGAACCTTTAGTCCCTACCAGCAGGATCTACACGGACCAGTTAATGCACAACACATTAGTAGGCTTTAGAAATCACCCATCCCAACTCCCAAATTACTGCTCTGTGCAGACAAGTCCTTAGATACCAGTAATATTTTCCAGTGTTTATCGGATAAACTTGGAATTTTTTTTTCTTTTTGTATCATGGTGTTTTATCAGTCTTTATCTGTTACAACTGAAAATCAGAAGACCTATCTGTATACACTAAATAAATTAGACCCCAGGAGAAGGGGAATATTGTTTAAAGATTCTGGAGGCGAGTGATTTATTTCTGAATCCCAGTAGAGGGAACTGAGGGAAGTGTGCCTGCAGGGCCTTGCTGTACCACAAGGAGGTGCTCTGGGAGGGCACTGTAGGGAGGGCACTGGAAGGGCACTTACTGGGGAAGGAGCTGTAGGAGGGGAAGGTTCTGTAGAACAACTCAAACCCTGGCAAGAGTGGCAACTCTCCAGCAAGAGTTATTCCAAGGCAGAGGAGATTGGATTGCTCTGAACACTGGAGAGGTCCAGTTCTAAATTACTGGGCCAGTTGACAAAACAACCAGGAGATGTCACCATCTGATGGCTCTTTGGTGGTCTATGCGAAATGAATTCCTAGGACTAAAGTCTGGTCTGGTGAAAGCAGATGCAAATCCACAGAGATGCACCCACTTATGCTAAGTCACAATTTGTTCCTTAGTGTCAATTCATTTACCAGAGGGATAAGTCCATATAACAATGGAGAAGAATAACAACAAACCACCATAATGGAACCCCACTTCATGCATGCTGGGGCTGCCGGTCAGACATGGCAAACCTACAACAAAAATGCAGAAATTGGGCTTGTTTTTGGCTTAATTGGCTTGTGAGTTGCTTGTTGGCTAGTTTTTGGCTTGTAGCTTGTTGCTTCTTTTTTTTTGTGACCGGCTCCTGGCAAGCAGGGGCAAAGGGCAAGCAGAAACAAGGGAGGGGAGAGAGTCAGGGGTGCACAGTGGGCCCACCACAGTCCGAGACTGCACACCGGGGGGATCTAGTCACATAGAGTGTTGGGGTTCTTAGTAGGGCAGTCAATTAATCGCAGTAAACTCATGCGATTAACTCAAAAAAATTAACTGCGATTAAAAAAATTAATCGTGATTAATTGCACTGTTAAACAATAGAATACCAATTGAAATTTATTAACTATTTTGGATGTTTTTCTACATTTTCAAATATATTGATTTCTATTACAACACAGAATACAAAGTATACAGTGCTCACTTTATATTATTATTTTTATTACAAATATTTGCTCTGTAAAAATGATAAAAGAAATACTATTTTTCAATTCACCTCATACAAGTACAGTTGTGCAATTTTTTTATCGTGAAAGTATAATTTACAAATGTAGATTTTTTTTGTTACATAACTGCACTCAAAAACAAAGCAATGTAAAACTTTAGAGCCTACAAGTCCACTCAGTCCTACTTCTTGTTCAGCCAATTGCTAAGACAAACAAGTTTGTTTACATTTACAAGAGATACTGCTGACTGCTTCTTATTTACAATGTCACCTGAAAGTGAGACTTGTAGGTACTAAAGTTTTACATGGTTTTATTTTTGAATGCAGTTATTTTTTGTACATAATTCTACATTTATAAGTGCAGCTTTCATGATAAAGACATTGCACTACAGCACTTGTATTAGGTTGTAATAAAAATAAATATAAAATGAGCACTGTACAGTTTGTATTCTGTGTTCTAATTGAAATCAATATATTTGAAAATGTAGAAAATATCCAAAATTATTTAAATAAATGGTATTCTATTATTGTTTAACAGTGTGATTAATTACATGATTAATTGTTTTGATTGTTTGACAGCCTAGTTCTTAGGGTCTGGCTTGTTTTGGCCTTGTTTTGAAATGGGATTAACTTGATTATTGTGAAAGTCAGGGTGCTTATTTACCATGTGAAAGTTGGCAACTGCGCCTAGCCTAGTAAAAATGTCTCAACATTTCAGTAGAAATGAACACTGCTGCCCCCTCATGCTGCAAGAAGGCTCCTGGTGGAAGCCAGGACCCCCCACAAGTTTGATGCTGGCCTTCAGAGTTGGTCATTGGAATGTGAGAACAATGTTTCAAACATCAAAGATCTTGCAGATCATGAGATAGAGGGACAACAATAGACTTGAAATCTTGAGCATTGGTGAGAGCAGGTTGATAGGTGCAGATAAGAAGCGTTTCAAGCCAGAGAAGAAACATCTCATTTACTCAGGTTGTAGTGACAACAAACACACAGGGGAGTAGCTTTCATTTTGACAGATTCTGCTGAAAAATCACTCACTGGCTGGGAACTGATTAACCAAAACATCATATGCGCCAGATTCCAAACCAGATTCCTAAAAATGTCCATCATACAGTGCCAACAAAGGAACATAGTGCTGAGGATAAAGATGAATTCTATAATTGTCTCCGAAGTGAGATTGACTGAATACCTATATATGGCTTACTGCTTGTGATGGGCAACTTTAATGGTAAAATAGGATGTGACAACTCAGTAATGAAAAGAGCAATGGGGAAGCATGGGTTGGGAACCATCAACCAAAATGGTGAGATACTCATTGAATTGTGCTTGGTCACCAACCTGGTTCTTGCAAGTACCCTGTTCCCTAACAAAGGAATACACACAGAAATCTGGATTTCATCAGATGGCAAAATGAAAAGTCAGATTAATCACATCCACACTAGCTCAAGATCCAAGTAATCCATCTGAGATGTAAGGACATATCGTGCAGCAAAGGTTAGTGGTGACCACAATCTTTGCATTGCTAAACTGAAATTAAAATTGAGAATGATCAATGCTAAGCAGAAAGCGGGAGAGGAAAATCAACAGTATAAAACTGAAAGCAAAAGCGTAGTGTGAGAAATTCCAGCTTGAATTAAGAAACAGGCTTGAGGCACTGACAGAGGCAGAGAGAGGAGAGACACAGACTGGACCTGAAGAAAAATGGGCAGTGCTCAGAAACCATATGATTCAAGCTGCAGCAGTCACAGTTGGATCTCAACATAGACAGAGCAAAAATTGGATAAGCCAAGAGATCTCATCAAGGAAAGAACTGAATGCTAAGACCAATAAACTATTGGCAAAAGCCAAAAGAGTATAAGAATGCAGAAAAAGCAGTGTGATGCAACACACGGACAGATATGTTGAAGACCTAGCACCTGAAGTTGAAGTTGCTGCTGTTGCTGCTATGTTAGGAAACCACAGAGCTGTTTACCAAGTGACTAAAAACCTGTGTGAAAATTTCAAAACCAGACATGGGCCAATAAAAAGCAAAGACAGAAAAAGGCTTACAACTGAAGTAGAACCAATAAAACAGATGAGCAGAGCATTTCAAAGAAGTTGTCAATAGACCCAGTCCCATTTCAGTGCCATGTTTGATGGAACATGGGAAGCTGATCACCTTCACATTGACAACAATCCAATAAAGATGTCAGAAGTACAGGCTGCAGTCAAAAATATGAAAAGTAACAGTGGTGGCAGATGACCAGATTATAGCAAAAATGCTGAAAGTATTTGATACTACCAAAACTGACAGATGTTCAATGACATTTGGGGAAAAGGGGGTTTCCTTTAGACCAGTGGAATCATGGAATCATTGTCAGAATACCCCCAAAAGAGTGTGATCTTCCTGACTGTAACACCTGGAGGGGAGTTACATTACTCTGTTGTAGGGAAAGCCTTCTGCAGTGTGATACTACACAGAATGAAAGAGGCAGTGGATGCAAAGCTTAGAGAAGAACCAGTTGGATTCAGGCCCAAAAGATCCTATGTAGATCAGATATTCACATTAAGAACCTTCATAGCAAACTCCATTCTTCATCAATTTTATTGATTTTTTTTTTCTTTTTTCAAAAGGCATTTGCCTGCCTGCACAGACATACATTGTGGAATATTTTTCAATCCTACAAAATCCCAGTTAAAGTCATAAGCAACATCAAAGCCATGTATAAAGATGCAAAGTGCTCTGTAAGGGTGAACAACCAAACCACAGACTGGTTCAGTGTGGACCACATGAAATAGGGTTGAATTTTATCTCCACCATTGTTTGGCATTGCAATAGACAGTATATGAAGAAAGAAGTGTATTAGCAACACAAACACTGATATAGCATGGGTAGATGGAATAATGCCTAGAAGACCTACACTTTGCTGATTATATTATGTTACTGAGCAATACCCCCAGAAAGTTAAAAACAAAGACAGAAAATTTGGCAAAAATACCATGCCACATGGGGCTCAGAATTAATTAAGCTAAAACAAACATCCTTGAAACCCAGATGTCAAGCAGTAACCTCACAGTAGAAAGCAAAAATGTCAAAGTTAGTCAATGGAGGCCTCAAGAAGGAAGTGACATCAAGGATAGTAAAGCCATCCACAGCACTTACTAAACTCAGCAACATATAGAAATCAAAGCAATATAGTACTAGAACAAAACCTGAGAATTTTCAATTGAAATGTAATCTCGGTGCTAACATACTGCTGCAAGACCTGGAGATTTACTAAAATCTTAGACAGAAAACTAGACAACTTTGGAAATTTAGTGCCCACAAAAGATTCTGAGAGTTGATTGAAAAAGACTTCATCACAATGAAGATATCTGAGAAATCAACAACTAACAGCTTACTTCCATCAGAATCAGAAGGAAGTGCTGGACATATGTGGGGCTTGTACTCTGGATGCCAACACAGATTCCCACACAAAGCTGCCAAGTAGAAACTGACTGTGTGAGGAATCAAGGACACCCAAGAAAAACCCTAAGAAGAACCCTCAGCAAGGAGGGCAGAATAGGCTACCTCAACACCGTATGGAAGAGACTGGTTTCTGCCCTGTGCACCAACATTGGGACGGGAAAGATGTTGTGAGAAACTCACTCACTCACAAAAATATGTTGGCCATCAGGGCAGAGAGGCCAAGGATGGAATAGGCCATGGAGACTGAACTCCCCTCTCACACCAGAGGAGTCCCTCCAGGGCAGAGGTGAGGCGTATTGGCAAGGAAAAGCTGGGGCAGAAGTGGGGCTTTCTCGGCTGCTGCATGGGCTGTACCTTCTCTGCAGATAAACAAAGGACTTCAGTCTCCAGGGTACCTTTTATTGGCACTAAATTCATGTAAAAGAGTCCTCCCATACTAAGATTCCAGCCCCAGTTCTGCACCCCTGCTTCCCAGGGTCAGTGTCTGGTCTGAGCCTATCCTGCTCAGTCCCTTTTCATGAGATAATAGACAAAACAGACATATCCATGGCTTCAAAACTCCCGAGTATTGGGACTAATTTTCTGATTAAGGGATTTGCATGAGAAGGGGCTTACCTGACAGAATATGGGCTATTGTCTACCCACTGCCACTTCCCTTCCTCCACTGCATCGCTGAGTCCCAGCCAGCATGTCCTTCCCTGTTTATTACTGTCTTTCAAAAAAGCCTAGAATGGAAAAGAATTTAATATGAAAAAGGTCAGAATGATGGCTCTGGGGACTGGCAAGGTGAAACGGCGGGGTCAGTCTGTACAATTCTAATGTACCCATCGGCATGGTATCTCAACAGCCTTTCACTTGTAAGTCAGCCAGCTGTCTAGCGATCAAAAGTCACGGCCTTTGAATGTTTTTTCACTGCCTTAGGGGAGATGAGTTTGGGAGTTCCCAGTCAGGCAGGGTGCACGTCTCTGACAAACGTCCTCCACCATAGCCTCCTCCCCAGTGCTCTAAAAGAAGCACAGGTGGGCTTTCAGCTGGTGTAGTTCTACTGAAGTCAAAAGGACCAGATCCTCAGCTGATTTAAATTGGCAGAGCTCCATCGCCTTCAGTAGAGCTATGATGATTTACAAATCTCAGGAGCTGGTCAAATTTCAAATCACATTTGTGACGAAAGTTACAAACTCCCACCCCAAGCTTGATTCTCTTCTACCATCAGTGTAACTTAATTGCAGCCAGTCAATTTACATCAGCCAGCGAGGAAGATGAGGCAGTGCAAACTTGTGAA
Source organism: Mauremys reevesii (assembly GCF_016161935.1). Lineage (NCBI taxonomy): Eukaryota > Metazoa > Chordata > Testudines > Geoemydidae > Mauremys > Mauremys reevesii. The sequence goes on along the minus strand of NC_052647.1, from coordinate 8,623,776 downwards.
ATACCTTTGAATTTACTGGAGTTACTCTGGATTGACATGGATGTAGCTGAAAGCAGGATCTTTATGCCTCACTCTTTCCATTCTGAATGGCATACTATAGCAAACAGAGGGGATAGCTTACCTGTTCGTTGTCATTGTTAACGATAACCAGGTAAGAGTTTCGATCAGCACAGAACTGCTTTGCACCCATCCAGTCTTTAGTCGTATTTGAAAAGTAATAGCATCCTTTCTCAAACTTCTCCCAGCCGGCTGCACATTTTATAGGCTCTGGGAGAGCATTGCAGATGGATGCTGTAAGGCAGAATTCAGGACAGCCCTGCTTTACCATTGGAAACTCTGGCTTATGCAGAAAGCAACATTTTGGTTATTTAGTGAGGTGGCTCACTGGGAGTGTGTCACATGTTTTCCAGCAATTTCACTCTCTTCCAGTTTGATTCCATGAACCATTTTGACCTATAAATCCTTTTTTATTTGGATTCTGCCTGCCTTAGAATCCTTTCTCCAAATCTTGCTCTTATTTCACACTGCCATAAACTCAAAGTGACCCAATAGTCTTCTGTTGAGTTACTCTGGATTTATACAAGAGCAGAAACTGACTTTCATTCACCAGCCCCTTTTGATGCTTCTTGGGGTAAAATTGATATAAATCAACATAGTGTTACCGAAATGTCAGGTCCGCCTAGCTGAGAGCCAATGACAGCTAGACAGGGATAAGGAAAGGTTGCTTTATTTTGCAGAAGAAAGGAGAGCTTTGTACCAAGATACAAAAGACTTTAACTTTATAGAAAAACAAAAAAATTTTATACACACTTACACACAGGCTTTGGTCGTGTTAGCATTTGATTGGTGGTTAGCAAACCCTGCACTTTTGCAATTTGCTTAGCAAAAACCAGTTCAGGACTATCACCAGTGCACCTTCCCCCAAAGCAGCGGGTGCACTAGACTGCTCTAGACTGATAAGGGTAGACAGTTTAAAAGTTTAGGCTACTGTGTCCCTGAGGTGTCCAATTTCCCCTAATGGTTGCCAGCTATTATAAGCTGCCTAACTAGCTGTTGGGGGGTGGGGGGGAACTTTACTGATTGTCACAATAGTTTTCACTGGTACCATGAACAGACCATGAGAAAATACTAGTGATGAAAATATGCCTGATGTACCTGTCAAATCCGACAATTCCTTATAGCTCTTGTTCATGTCGCTCAGGATTCTCTTTCGCTCTATTCGTGCATCAGCCAGGTCCTGCACCACTGAAAAGTGCAAAGCATCATCTGAAGCAATAGGCAGTAGGCAGCATGGTCTAGCAGATGAGGCCCTGTGCTAGGGATCTCAATTCTATTCCCACCTTAGTCTGGGCAAGTCTCTTTTCCCTCTGTCTTTAGATTGTGCAGGCAAGGGCTCTTTTTCTTCATGTGCCTGTACAGTGCCTAGAACAATGGACCCCTGACTTTGGTGTAATGCAAGTAATAATTGAAATTCAGTTTCAGCTCCATGAGAGGCAGACTTCCTTGTGACTTCCTCATGACGGGCCAGATCCTTAATTCCTTCATTGTGATCGTGTGCTCCTACCATTTATTTGTTGTTTTCATCTGATGTTTCTTGACTTTGAGTGTAAGCTGTTTGGGGCAGGGACCGTGATCTTTTTATATGTTTGCACAGTGCCTGGCACAGTAAGGATGGGGCCACGAGGTGGTACCATAATACAGATAAGTGATAACAATAAGCCTCAATTGTTGTCAATTGGCATTTATTGATTTACATCAGCTGAGGATCTTCTATGTGCCCAGTCTCTTTGTGTGACTGTAACCAAATCCTTCGCCTCTTGCAGCTTCAATTTCTCCATCTGATTCTCCTCTCATACTATCCAGTGTAAATCAGGAGTAACTCCATTAAGCTCAGCGGGTCTGATCCTGATCTCACTTAAACCAGTGGGCACCTGCACTACTTCCATTGGCGTCAGTGGTGCTACACTAATATAAACTGACGTGAGAGCTGAATCAGGTCCAAAGGTGTAATTCTGGTGTAAATCAGAAGTAACTCTATTGGAGTATTGGAGTCAATGGTTCTTTTCTTGATATAAATGAAAGGAGAATCAGATTTAGGGGGTGGTTTGTTTAGCTTTTTTCATTATTTACAAAAAGCTTTGAGATGCTTCAGTGGGTGGTGCTAGAGATGGGTCAAGGATTCCTGAAAGGATTAGCCAGATTGACCCACCCACCCCTAATTCAAACCCAACACTTTCCACTTTTAACCAGAAGCACCTACGACGTGTTAGCTAGAGTCCCAGAACCTACCGTTCATTAGCCTCTCCGAGTGGTTATAGTTTAAAACTTTTAACTCCTCTGACATCTCCAAGTCTAAAAAGGAAACAAAAGAATATGGCTTTTTCCATTCATGCTAAAATAAATATGCCAGATCCTCAGCTAGCTAGAAATGACCACACTGGATCATATCAGGAATCTCATCTAGTCTAGTGTCCTGTCTCCAACAACGGTCTCCACCCGCTGCTTTGGGGGAAGGTGCACTGGTGATAACCTGACTCCAAGGGAAGTTTCCTCCTACCACCCAATAATGAGAGGTTGGCTTATGCCTTTAAGTCAGTGGGGCTATGTTGATTTACACAGCTGAGTATCTGGCCCAATAGAGTTACTCCAGATTTACACCACTGTAACCAAGAGCAGTATCTGATCCCTAAGTGTGGGATTGCTGGTATGGGACTCGACTGCATTGACAGGAGTCCCTTCCACCCGTTGTCTTCCTTAGGGTATGTCTACACAGAAAAAAAAAAAGACCTGTGGTAGCCAGTCTCAGAGCCCAGGTCAACTAGCTAGGCTCACGGATCTCACGCTGCATGCCTAAAACTAGCAATGTAGACATTCAGGCTCAGCCTGGACCCTGGCCGCTGAAACAAGGGAGGGTCCTGGAGCCCAGCTCCAGCCCGAGCCCGAACATCTGCACTGCTATTTTTAGCCCCACAAGCCCAAGTCAACTGATCCTGGTCTGAGACCACTGCCATAGGTTCTGGGGTTTTTTTACTGTGTACCTGTACCCTCATCCATTTAGATTGAAAGGGCAAGGACTGCCTTTCTCTATATTCCTGTACAATGCCTAGCACAATGGGGCCCTGATCTTGGTCTGGTTCTCTAGGAGCTACTGTAATACAAGTAATAATAATAAATAATTATAAGATCACTTGGAGGGCGGGAGAGGAGGGGGAAGGAAGATATGGCACTAACTTTTCTCTTGGAGAGGACCTGATAGGTGAATCACTGGAGCAGGGATTTGTCTGGAGTTCCTGGAGGCACTCCCCCACCTCCATCCTCCATGTTCAAGAATAGCACCAGCCCATTTAACATTCAGTGGTAAAGTAGTGTTGCTAGCATGGGTAGAGCTTGAGCCCCTGTTGCTTGAACCTTGTGCAGCCATTTACACCAGTGCAAGGTGGGTGTAAAGTAATACCAAGTCAGGACCGGGCTCAGGACAACATAAAATGAGGTTTACAGCATTGTGACTTTGTTGGAGTTACTCTGGATTTACGCTAGTGTAACAGATCCGAGACACAGAGTATAGTGCTGTTGCACCAGTGTTACTGAGATTAGTGTGTATACTGGGGGTTCTTTGGCACGAGTGGCACTGAAATCAGAGTGTGTGTGTGTGTGTGTGTGCATGCTTTGGCACTAGCATAGTAGATCAGTGTGTGTTGGGGATGCTTTGGCACTACTGTGAGATAGTGTGTGTTGATGGTGTTTTGGCACCAGTGTAACTGAATTCAGTGTGTGTGAGCAGGCGATAGCAATGGATTTTTTTCTGTTAATTGCTTATCTGAGATGCTCTCTCCCCACTTCTGCCCCTGTGGCATGCCTGTCCTAGCACAAATATACTAATTCAGAGAAGCGAATAACATCAGTAGGCCCCTCCCTCACCCCCCACCCCCCGTAGGTGTCCATACTAACTTGTGCTGAGACTTACATTTCACCACTGCCAGTGAGAGGAGAACTGCCCACATTGCAAAACAAATCCCCATCAGGACATACAGTGTCACAATGGACTTTGGTCTGTAGCCTATTCCTTGATTGGAGTCAGGAACGGGGTTAGCTGTGGAGAGCAGCACTGGTTAGTACCTCCCTGTACTTTTCAGTATTTCCTAGCAGGAAGGATCCCGGAATCGTTTACCCCAGGACAGGGTTTCACCCAGGCTCTTGATGTTAAAGGAAGACTTTGTGGTTATTTAAACTTTTCAGAATCATGTTGGCTTGCACTGAAAACAATGATGACGGCTCACTCTTTTAAATGAGTAATGGGAAGCAGTGTGGCCTAGTGGTCACATCTGGGTGTGGCCCGGAATTCAGGACTCCTGAATTCTTTCCCCATCTCTGAGGAGAGTGGTGCCTGGTGGTTAGGGCTGGGCATCTGGACTCCTGGGTTCTCTCCCCAGCTCTGAGAGGTGAGTGGAGTCTCATGGTTGGATCAGAAGACAGAGGTTGGGGAAGGGAATACAGGCATTGGCTCCAATCTGTCCCCAGGCATGCGGTTGGCTGTGGGGTGTCAGGGAAAAAGGATACAAGGACTCTAATCTCTAGGGCATCAGTCCCAATCCAAACCAAAAGGGAGAAGTGGTAGAGACTCCATGAAGTCCACTAGGGACTCTGCTAATACTATTAACTTTACGTGGAAGGTGGTCAGATATGGGTGGCAGGATAAAATCTTTAGACAGATTGCTATAGACCTGGAATCAGTCAATCAAAAATCATTCCCATCTGATGGTTGCTCCGTAGCCCATATTAATCCAATTACCCAGAGCAACACAGGCAGTAGAGTCCAAGGGACAGGAGACTGCAGGAACTCCAACTAACCTGTCCTTGGGAGACTTGAAGATGCTGGCTTCCCGGCTAGCACGTAAACCCCTGCAAACAGGAAGGAAAGTGCAGACATTGGAGGAAGTATCAATTCACCCACAATCAAATATGCAGGCTTCTCCAGGCCGCGCCGCTCAGGGCCGCTCAGAGGATTCAGGGGGCCTGGGGTCTTCCGCCGCCGAATTGCCACCGAAGACCCAGAACTTCAGCGGCGGGTCCTGGGGCAGAAGGACCCCCCACCGCAGGTCTTCAGGGCACTTTGGCGGCAGGTCCCGGCGTGGAAGGACCCCCCGCCGCCGAATTGCCACCGAAGACCCAGAACTTCAGCGACAGGTCCTGGAGCAGAAGGACCCCCCGCCACCAAATTGCCACCGAAGACCCAGAGCAGAAGAAGCTCCGGGGGCCTGGGCCCCGCGAGAGTTTTCTGGGGCCCCTGGAGCGAGTGAAGGACCCTGCTCCAGGGGCCCCGAAAAACTCTCATGGGGGGCCCCTGTGGGCCCCGGGGCAAATTGCCCTACTTGCCCCCCCCCTCTGGGCGGCCCTGGCGCCGCTGCTGGGAGTGTAACTCCACATGCAGTCGTGGGCCCCAACTCATCTCTGGTGAATCCCTACTGATTTCACCAGGGATCAGTTCAGGCCAGGGAGCGAACAGGAGGAGAAGATGTAGGTTCTACCTGTGCCTTCCTTGCTTCTGTGGCTTGCTACATCTGTATTGTCTTTATAAGCTGGTAGCCTCTTTTGCATCTGATCTCCCACCTCGGTCAGGGACACATCGTCATAATCCTCCTCGTTGGAAAAACTATCAGGTGAGTCTAAATAGATGAGAAGAATTAATCCCAGTACAGTAATCTGGGCCAAATCCTCAGACACTATAAATGGGCATAACTTCAAGTTGCATCAACTGAGGATCCGGCCCAATGAGCTAATATACTTAGATTAGAACAAATCATTTGCATCTGAGAACATTCATAGGGGATTCCACATCCCGGGCATGGAGCTTTTAGTAGCTTTGGAATTACAGAACACCTGCAGTGAGATTTCACCAACTGCCCTCTTCACTACTAGAAGGATGATGAGTATATTATTCATTTCTTTTGGAGCCTCATTCTCTTCTTCATTATAATGGAGAAAATCTGTAGAAACTGCTGAAGTTAGGAGATGCTGGCTGGTCCAGTAGGTTTGGTTTATGGAGCAAAGCCAAAAGCCACTGTGGCCTAGTGGATAGGACACTAGTCTAAGACTCAGGAGCCCTGGGTGCTGTTTGTTGCTATGCTACTGACCCACCATGTGACCTTGAACAAATCACTTCCTGCCGCTGTCCCGTCACATTTGCCTGTCTTGTAAATTTAGACTGTCAACTCTTCAGGGCACAGACTATCTCTGATGATGTGACTGTAACACCCAGCACAGTGGGGCCCTGATTGCAGGTGGGGCTTTGAGGTGCTATCGTAATACAAATAATAAAACTGGTGTGTGGGACAGGAGAATCAGTCCCTTTATACACAGATCTCAAAGCACCTGTTTGAAGGTGGGTTTGAAGTTGTTACACCCATTTCACAGATGAGGAAACCGAGGCACAAAGAGAGAAGAGGTCCAAGGTCGTATATACATCCCCAGCAGAGCTGGGAGTAGAGTCATCTCTACACTGGCATCTCATCGAGGATCGCTTTGCACCATGCTATTGCCCAGGACTCTGCTCTGGCCCAGATGCAGAAAGCCTGATCCAAGGAACATGAGGAGGAAATAATATGGACTCACCAGATCTGAAGTGACTTCCATGTGCTGGTCCCCCCGCTAATAAGTAGATCCCTGCAAACAAGGAAGGAAAAGGGTATGTGTTTGGAGAAAGTGAGAATTCTCTACAGGATACCACTGCAGGATCTGATGCTGACACCACAATCTGAGAGGCAGCCCTCAAGCTGGTGAAACCAAATAATCTTCACTGCAGCTGCTCTTTGGCAACATCAAACTAAAGCAGCGTTGGTAAGAGAGCTTTGAACCTGTAAGCGTGAACCTTTGCTACTAGAAACCTGATCTATGGAGATACAGTTATCCAGTCAGGGAAAGGAAGTGGTTCCATGTGTCCTTGGATTTCAGAATATGGCAAATGGTCTTACAAGCTGAGGAGTTGCTCAGCAAACCATTTTGGATAACACATAATTAGGACAGAAATTGAGACCGTTCACCAACAGGGGGAAAAAAGAGGTGAAACTCATCAAAGAAAAAGTCTGTTACAATTTATGGGCCAGAGTCTCAGCAGGTGTAAATCAGCATTTACTTCAGTGGAGCCACACCTGATTTTCTTCAGCTGGAGTCTGGCTCATTGACTCCAAGAGAGCAACACCAAGGGCTGGTCTACACTAGAAGAGTTATATCAGTACAGGATCTCTATCAAGCATTCTTAAAACTACACTACCCTTCCTGGTGAAACGAAGAAACAGATTGACAGAGCCAGAAGGGTACCCAGAAGTCACCTACTACAGGACAGGCCCAACCAACAAAGTAACAGAACGCCACTAGCTGTCACCTACCGCCCCACACTAAAACTTCTCCAGCGCATCTTCAAGGATCTACAACCTATCCTGAAGGACAATCCCACACTCTCACAGACCTTGGGAGACAGGCCAGTCCTTGCTTACAGACAACCTGAAGCAAATACTCACCAGCAACTACATACCACACAACAAAAACACTAACCCAGGAACCAAACCCTGCAACAAACCCCGGTGCCACCTCTGTCCGCATATCTATTCAAGGGACACCATCATAGGACCTAACCACATCAGCCACACCATCAGGGGCTCATTCACCTGCACATCTACCAATGCCATCATGTGCCAGCAATGCCTCTCTGCCATGTCCAAACTGGACATTCTCTATGAAAAAGAATAAATGAACACAAATCTGACATCAGGAATTATAACATTCAAAAACCAGTAGGAGAAAACTTCAGTTTCACTGGTCACTCAGTAACAGACTTAAAAGTGGTAATTCTTCAACAAAAAAACTTCAAAAACAGACTCCAATGAGAAACTGCAGAACTGTAATTAATTTGCAAACTGGACACCATCAAATTAGGCCTGCATAAAGACTGGGAGTGGATGGGTCATTACAAAAATTAATTTCCCCATACTAATTTCCCCCTACTGTTACTCACACCTTCTTGTCAACTGTTTGAAATGGGCCACCCTCATTATACTACAAAAGTGATTTTTCCTCCCTTGGTATTCTACTGTTAATTGATTTGTCTCAATACCACTGACCCCCCACTTGGTAAGGCAACTCCCATCTTTTCATGTACTGTGTGTATATATACCTGCTACTGTATTTTCCACTGCATGCATCTCATGAAGTGGGTTTTAGCCCATGAAAGCTTATGCCCTATTAAATGTTAGTCTCTAAGGTGCCACAAGGACTCCTCGTTGTTTTTCCTGATACAGTCTAACATGGCTACCACTCTGAAACCTGTCACCAGTATAACTGTCAGTTGAGGGTGTGATTTTTTTTTTTTACCCAAATTCTGGTATAAGCTTCAGTGTAGATGCATTTATATTGATTGAAAGTTGCCTTATACCAATACAGCTTATTCCTCTTCCTGTATCAGAAGAAGCTATGCCAGGATAAAAACTTTTATGCTGGTATAACTGCATTCATGCAACCTGGGGTTTTCCGCTTTAGCAATACCAGTACATAGTTAAAGCAACAAACATTTCTAGGGCAGACAAGTCTAGAATAACACTAGCTGGGGATCTGGCCCTATTTATCCAGTGGTGGCAAAGCACGGAATTCAGCTAATGCCATCTCCTGTAGAGGTTGGAGGACTGAAGGTTGTGTAGCAGGAAGGTTTCCATGATAACTGCCCTCTGAAAATACTAGGGCTGTCAATTAATCGCAGTTAACTCATGTGATTAACTCAAAAATATTAATCATGATTAATTGCACTGTTAACCAATAGAATATCAATTGAAATGTCATCAATATTTTGGATAATTTTCTACATTTTCAAATACATTAATTTCTATTACAACACAGAATAGCAAGTGTACAGTGCTCACTTTATATTATTATTTTTATTACAAATATTTGCACTGTAAAATGATAAAATACTATTTTTCAATTCACCTCATACAAGTGCTGTAGTGCAATCTCTTTATTGTGAAAGTGTAACTTCATATGTATTTTTTTTGCTATGTAACTGCATTAAAAACAAAACAATATAAAACTTTAGTGCCTACAAGTCCACTCAGTCCTATTTTCTTGTTCAGCCAATTGTTAAGACAAACAAGTTTGTTTACATTAATGAGAGATACTTCTGCCTGCTTCTTATTTACAATGTCACCTGAAAGGGAGAACACAAGTTCGCATGGCACTTTTGTAGCCGGCATTGCATTACATTCCATGCTGATGATGCTTATTAAAAAAAATGCGTTAATTAGATTTGTGACTGAACTCCTTGGAGGAGAATTGTATGTCTCCTGTTCTGTTTTACCCGCATTCTGCCATATATTCATATTATAGCAGTCTCAGATGATGACCCAGCACATGTTCATTTTCACACTTTCACAGCAGATTTGACAAAACACAAAGAAGGTACCAATGTGAGATTTCTAAAAATACTATAGCACTCGACCCAAGATTTAAGAATCTGAAGTGCTGTCCAAAATCTGAGAGAGACAAGGTGTGGAGCATGCTTACAAAAGTCTTAAAAGAGCAACACTGAGATGTGGAAACTACAGAACCTGAACCACCAAAAAAGAAAATCAACCTTCTACTGGTGGCATCCAACTCAGATGATGAAAATGAACATGCATCGGTCCACTCTGCTTTGGATCATTATCGAGCAGAACCCGTCATCAGCATGGACATGTCTCTTATGGAATGGTCATTGAAGATGAAGGGACATATGAATCTTTAGTACATCTGGCATGTAAGTATCTTGCGATGCCAGCTACAACAGTGACATATGAATGCCTGTTCTCACTTTCATGTGACATTGTAAACAAAAGCGGGCAGCATTATCTCCTGCAAATTGTAACCAAACTTGTTTGTCGGAGCGATTGGCTGGCATAGGACTGAGTGGACTTCTAGGCTCTGAAGTTTTACATTGTTTTATTTTTGAATGCAGTTATTTTTTTGTATATAATTCCTCATTTGTAAGTTCAACTTTCATGATAAAGAGAATGCACTACAGTACTTGTATGAGGTGAATTGAAAAATACTATTTCTTTTGTTTTTTACAATGCAAACATTTGTAATAAAAATAAATATAAAGTGAGCACTCTACACTTTGTATTCTTTGTAATTGAAATCATATATTTGAAAACAGAAAACATCCACAAATATTTAAATAAGTGGTATTGTATTATTGTTTAACGGTGCGATCAATCGCACGATTAATCGTGATTAATTTTTTTAATCACTTAACAGCCCTAGAAAATACCTGATGCTTGGCGTATTCCAAAAGAGAAACAAATTTGCTCTTCAGAAGCATTTTGTCTTGGGCATGGAGGTCGTATGCCCTGATGTGGTTGGGGAGATTTTGCTTTCCCTTGAGCCTCCTAAATCTCATCCCTGTTACGAATCCAGCCTGGTCAGGGGTTACAGTTATGTTCTTCCCAGAAACTGTTAAAACACAGTTCAATCTTACAGCACAGCCAGGATCTGTATGGGTTTGAATGGCCTCTCAGATCTGTCCTAGAGTCTTGGACATGACATATCTGATTCTGGTGACATTTTAATATTATTTCTACCTTCGGTCTTGTCTACAATAGAGTTTATGACCTGAGTTAATTACTTGCCAGTTCACTGGAAGAAGTTAACTTTGTAAAGGATGATGTCCTGCAATCTTCCCAAACGCTTGTAAACCTCAAATTAAAATATCCCCTGATGTAGACATGCCCTTAGTGACAAAGATCCAGATCCCCTGTTGGTGTAAATCAGTGTCCCTTAGCTGAAGTCAATGGAGTGATGACAATTTACACCAGCTTGGGATCTGGCCACATCCAGCCCCACTAAATTCCACCCGGGTGCAAGCAATTACAATTCTATTAGCTCCAGAGGAACTAGGCCTGCTGACACCATCAGCCCATTGCCTGCATTTGAGTGGGAGCAGAATTCAGCCCACAGTCGGTTATGATTTCTCAGTTATTTTCCAAGTCATTTTCTTCCACAGAGATCTAAACTGATACAAGTGAGAACCACAGTGTGGTTCCCCAGCTACCACTAGATTTGAGTGGGAGATGTATTGGGTGTGTGGTTGACTGACCTTATCTCATCTTACCCCACTCCCTTCTGAACAAATATACACCACAAAGAGCACTCTTTTATGCTACACACACACACTCCCACCCCAAAATAACCACATACTTAAACACACAATATCACCTTCCCGTACAAATGGCACACATCTCTGCACATACACACAGAATGCACACAGCCCTGCACACAGAAAAATGGATGTACTACACACCCATGTACACACATAGACACAAAACTCGCTCACACAACAGCACGTGTACGCACACAGCCCTGTACACAAAGCACAGTACATACAACTGCATATGCACCCTCTACATAACCCACATTAAACGGGGCTTACACATTTACGTACACACACAAAGCCCACAGCCCACAATGCACATGGCTGCACACTTCCCACAACCACAACACACATCTGCCCCTTCTAAGCCTGGCTAAAGATGGTGCCCTGTTTCCAACCACTTTGTCTTTACCTGTTTGTCTCACCAGTCTCTTCCCTGGCGACGGTGGAGGGCACAGCCAGTTCCCATAGAGCTCCTGCTGAGCCATTCCTTATTGCTGGGGACTGGGGGCTTAGGTGGGCTGCTGCTGAATCAACAGACCCCGCCCCAACCCCAGACCCTGTTCTGCTTGAGGCACACCCTTGCTCTCAGTATCTCGCTCAGGGCAGTTGTATTACTCCCTTAGTTTCAGTTCCTCTCTCTGCTGGGGCTCGGATGAAGAAGGTTATGCAAATAGCCTGAAATGCAGCAGAACTCAGTTGTGCACAGAAGCCAGGAAAGAGGGGAGTCCATGTTGTGTGCCATGGAATGTAGCTATGCCACAGCCCCGCTGCGGGGTGCACAGCTGTGGGATGGCTACTGGAGTGGTGGTGAGGTGGCCACCTGGTCTGTGAACTGCATGGGTCTACTGCCCACACTTGGAAGAGCAATGGTTCTCAATCAGGGGTATGTGAACCCCCAGGGGTACGCACAAGTCTTCCAAGGGGTACATCAGCTCATCTGGGTATTTGCTTAGTTTTACAACAGGATGCATTAAAAGCACTAGCAAAGTCAGTACAAACTAAAATTTCATAAAGCAGCAAATAATCCTGTGGCACCTTATAGACTAACAGACGTTTTGCAGCATGAGCTTTCGTGGGTGAATACCCACTTCATTGGATGCAAGTAGTGGAAATTTCCAGGGGCAGGTATATATATGCAAGCAAGAAGCAAGCTAGAGATAACGAGGTTAGTTCAATCAGGGAGGATGAGGCCCTGTTCTAGCAGTTGAGGTGTGAAAACCAAGGGAGGAGAAACTGGTTCTGTAGTTGGCAAGCCAGTCACAGTCTTTGTTTAATCCTGATTTAATCTGTGAAAGACTGTGAATGGCTTGCCAACTACAGAACCAGTTTCTCCTCCCTTGGTTTTCACACCTCAACTGCTAGAACAGGGCCTCATCCTCCCTGATTGAACTAACCTCGTTATCTCTAGCTTGCTTCTTGCTTGCATATATATACTTCCCCTGGAAATTTCCACTACTTGCATCCGATGAAGTGGGTATTCACCCACGAAATCTCATGCTGCAAAACGTCTGTTAGTCAATAAGGTGCCACAGGATTCTTTGCTGCTTTTACAGATCCAGACTAACACGGCTACCCCTCTGATACTTAAAATTTCATACAGACAATGACTTGTTTATCCTGCTCTATTACTATACACTGAAATGTAAGTACAGTATTTATATTCCAATTGATTTATTTTATAATTACATGGTAAAAATGACGGTCAGCAATTTATCAGTAATAGTGTGTGGGGATGCTTGTATTTTTATGCCTGATTTTGTAAGCAAGTGCTTTTTAAGTGAGGTGAAACTTGGGGTACGCAAGACAAATCAGACTCCTGAAAGGGGTACAGTAGTCTGGAAAGGTTCAGAGCCACACTGTAGAGCATAGGAGTCGCCATACTGGATTGGACCCGTGGTTCATTTAGCCCAATATCCTGTCTCTACTAGCAGCCAGCCCCACTGCAGCTTCTCCTAGAGTCCATAGGAAGACCTATGTCCTAGCTGCGCCAGTGTCCCCACTCCCTGGCTCTGGGTGGTTCGTGGAGGAAACACACAGTCCTCCCCTGGTGGCTAGACTTTTATCCTACAACTCAATCAATACCTCAGTCCCGAAGCAGGGATCAGGGCCAGTGCAGGCCCCTGCCACAGATAAGTGTGCCTATGCTATGAGCTGGGCTGTTGGCAAGTGGGCATCAGTACACATCACTCCCCCGGCCGAGGCACCATGTACATCCTCCTTATGCCCTAAGCCTTGGGCTAGCCTTCTGCAGAGAGATCAGTTTCACCCCTAGTGTATTGTGGGATACCGATCCCATAATGCCCGTCAGATTGCTGGAGCAGTGTGTAGCCCAGTAGCAGATGTAGGGCTGGAGGTATAGACTGGCAACACTTTTATTTTTAAGCATCTATTTATTTGCTTTATAAATAAGATGGTCATTGATGCAGCAAACCACAGTGCTGTGAAGAAGGGCTAGAAGAGGATATATCTGCACCTGCTAATAATGTACCACATTTGTTAAGTCCCAGTGATCCTCATCACCTATAACTGGCCCTGTCCTGCCCACACAGGAAGGCGTCATGGGTTAGGGTAAGAAGGAGGCTTCCCATACTAGCTGTGAGCTCAGATGTGAGGGTCCTATTATGATCATTACAGTATATGTGCTTGTGTTTCTCACCAGGCCTATCCACCCCTTGCAGCCATGGTTGTTCCAGTGCATTCTGGGACTGACCTGTCCAGTAGTTCCTGGGTGCAGGGGCTTGTGGGAATTTCTTAACACAAACCACTGAATTGTGGGATGGAGGTCACTAGTGGGGGTGGAGGCCAGGGCAACTGCAATTCTCCTGGGAAGAAACCAGTACCAGTCCAGACAAACCTGAGCTAATTACCGTGTCCCAGGCTTTACAGGCAGCTAGGTAACCCAAACCTTGGAAGCACCTAGGGATGCTTTGCAGGGGTCATGAGCCCAGGGCATCCAAACAAGGGTTGCTTGCAATGACTTTTCATCTGCTATAGATAGAGCTCTTAAAGTAATCCTTTAACCCTTGACTTGCTGAATCATATTACATGTTCCTGCTCGATGGCGCAAAGATGTTTTCCCATCTTCACCATCCTTCCTCCCAGGAGTTCATGGCCTAAACTCCACAACATACATACACTGAAGTGTTTAGCCAAAGGACCAGGCTCTGCACTCTTAAATCTGGTGTAAATCTGGTGTCACTCCACTGAGTTCCAAGGTGTGACTCTGGATTTACACCAGTGTAACTAAGATCAGAATCTACTCTGGAGATCTTTATTTAGGACTATCAGAACTCCAAAGTTCTGCTGCTCCTAGCCTTAACATGATATGCAGGAATAACACACAGAGGGGGTTTCATTCTGATCTTGTATCTATGGGTGTAAATCATGAATAAGTCCATTAAATTAAATAGGCCAGATCCTTAGCTGGTGTCAACCTACAAACATATACAGATGCACATACACACGCGTGTGCACATACATTCTCACACTGATTCACTTGGTGTCGCACACTTTCACTTGCATGCCCCTGGTAAATGTGGTAAACCCACTCATGTACCGTCCACTAAAAGAGAAACCCACACAGGCTGCCATGCTCCAGTAGAGGTGATCTGTGAATTTGCATATGCCTGCAAAATGTTTGTAACAATCTCTGTTATCTAAAAAGAAAACGCCCGGAACAGAAACTCCCCAGATATCAAAGAGAGAGAGAGAGAGAGAGATGATCACTTTTGTGGGCCACATTTTCAGCTGGTGTAAATCGGCATCGTGCTATTTGAAGTCAATGGAACTATGTAAATACACACCAGCGGGAGATATGGCTGAGTGACTCCAAGGAGCAATGCTCATTTACATCAGCTGGAGATGTGGCCCCTTAACACCAATTATATTACACCAGCTATGGATTTTGCCCCATGGACTCTAAAGCAGTGACACCGAATCTGATTTACAGCAGATTGGGTTGCATCCCGGCACCAGTTAGAAAATCACCTCTCCAACAAGCAGTTGTTTAATTAATATGTTTATCCTGCTGTCACAGAGTTTGGGGGAGACAAAGGCTTATTTAGATGGCAGGAACACAGTCCAAGAAAGGTCTTTCGGGTACAGACAACAGGATCCTCCTCAGTCAGGTCCATCTTGGGGGCCTGGGGAGGTCAGGAGGTCTGTCTGGCCTCCCCTCCATTTTCCCAGTCAGCTGCAAACTGAAGCTCTCCAGCCCCTCCTCTCCCGTTGTCTCTTTCCCGGGCCAGGAGGTCACGTGATCTCCAACCCCCCTCCTGGGTTCTCATTTTACATGCTCAGGTATCCTCCCTCAAGGAAAGTCTCAGATCCCCAATGCAGACAGTCCCAGTAAAATTCCCCTGCGACCTTCCCAAGTCAATACTCCCCACTCCCTGGCTGGGATGGACAGGGGATTGTACTCACCGGGTGGTTCCTTACTGGGTCTTCAGCAGTACTTTGGTGGTGGGTCCTTCACTCGATCCAGGTCTTCAGCGGGCCCGCCTCTGACATGCCACCGAAGACTTGGAGCGAGTCAAGGACTCGCCGACGAAGAACTGGTAGGGAACCGGATAAGACTTTGGCAGCTCATCACTGGGCAGGAGCCACATTTAAGGCTAGAGCCCTGAAAAGAACAACCCCTCCTTGGGCCCCAGTATGGGAGGGAAATGGATTAGACAGTCCAATGCCAGTCAGCTTCTCCACCTCTGCTTTCCATGATCCTGTCCCATAGCTCCACTCGCTGCAATAGCCGCCCAGCATGTAGGGCAGTGATACACGGACCTCAGCGGCTCAGGAGCCAAATTAGCCATCACAATTATGCCAAAGAGCCACAGTAGGGTGAATTCATTGTTTCATTTACTATAGTACTATTCATATTTAAACAGTGTGATGGGAAATATTTAGTTTTATAACTATATCTATTATTCTCACAACAAATAAGTTAGTAGCTTACTGCAAGTTGATGACTCAATGGGTTAATAACGTAGTAAAAGCATCCAGATTGGTTAATAACTTAGACTGGTTAATAATTAAATCAGTGTTTTAATATCGTGTGCTGCAAAGAGCCACAGGAGACACATTAAAGAGCCTGTTGCAGCTCACGAGAGGCAGTCTAAGAATCACTGATTTAGAGAGATGAAAGCTCTGGAGAAGTCCCACGTGGGGCAGGCTGTGTGACACCTGCCCTCCCTGCTGTGGATTCAGGGACTCAGCTGGAAATTCTGTTCGCAGATCCAGTGCTCAGTCGAAGAGCAGGGGACATCGTTCCACTTCCTGTTGAAGTGCAGGCTGCCACAGTTCTCCCCGTGTCCCCCAGCATTGTTGGGTTCCCCGGCCCCCCAGAACCTGCGGAAACTGAAGCCACATGAAATTAGACGTCTCTGGTTTGAAAACCTCCTCCCTTGTGGTGCTGTGAAACGAGCCAGCTCGTAGGGGACAGGTCTCCACGTCACCAACACAAATGGGCACTGACTGGTCTGATAGTTTTAGCAGAGAGAGTCAAGGTGGGCATGGACTGATCTGTCTACTCACTCCGCGAGGTGGTGCCTGGAGGTCAGGGCCATGGCAGGTTGGTGCTAGCCACTGAATAGGGGGAAGCTGGCCCAGCCACTGCTCAAGCCAGAGCTGTTCTCAGCTTGGACAACATCAGTTTCCAGTGCATTTTACAGGGGAGGAAACTGAGGCATAGAGCAGGAAGAGATGTGCCTCACAGTGGGCCAGCAGAGCACACTCATGGGGCTGGGACTAGAACCCAACAGTGGTGCCTCCTTGTCCATGGCCCTGTCCCCTGGGCCATGTTGCTGTTCTCCCCAGCACCTTTCCTTAGCAGGACACTCAGAATGCCCCATTGAAAAGCAGCTTTCTGCTCCCCAGGAACATCCCAGGTCCAGTCCCTGCTCTGTGCTGACCCTGGATGACATCAGCATGGAGGCAGTAGCAGACTCATAATCTTCTTTATCGGGTTTAGACACTAAAGGGAACCAGAGACCCCTGTAGTATCAGTTGCATTGGCTCTATGCAATGCTCCATCTGGCTCTTTAGCAGGACAGGAGATAAAGCAGAAACAGCTGATTGTAAGGGACAGTTCTCTCTCCAAAGAGGCTGAAGAAAGAGGAACTTGCCTGACAGACAGGAGGCTTCCGTCCAGCCAGCGCCACTCGTCTTCCTTCGCTGAGTCGCTGAGACCCAGCCAGTACACGTTGGGCTCAGTGATGTGCTTTGACAAAAACATCTATGTGGGAAAACAGGTGAAAGAGACAATCATGATCCCAAGCAGAAGGTGAGGGGGGAGGTGAGGGGGTTTCATGAGGCCGGTGTTTGTGGGCAGCAGAGTCTGTAGCTGTAGAGTCTGACCCCTCCCTCTGTTTTCCCAACCCTTTACATTAGGGCTGCCACCCTACATTTCCATGATGCACCAGGCACTCCCATGATGCATTGCTTTCTCTCTTCAAGAGGAATGACTGTTGTACATCATGGGAGATGTAGACTGAGTGGGTTGCCTGACCTCTAAAGAATGGGGGCCTGAGGCATCCAAACTACAGCTCCCATGAGGCACTGCAGCAGCATTTCCAAATTAAAATGTTTTGATTTTCAGCCAAAAAATTAATATATAAAATGTTGTCCCCCAAAACAAAATTTTCCACATGAGAAAAAAAGTTCATTTTCTGACCAGCTGTACTTCAAAAGCATCATCTCTGCCTTTAGCCCTGTAAATTTCCCCTTTAGCCTACGAGGTGAACATTGGCCTGTTTTGGGCAGGGACTGTCTTTTTGTGACGTGTGTACAGCACCTAGATAAAACAGGGCTCTGACTGGTACATCTACGTGCTACCACAATACAGATAAGTGATGATAATAAGGCTGAATATAACACAGCTATTCCCTGAGAAATGCAGATAACTTTCAATCCTTCTACAGCTGCTGAGGATCTGCCTCTGGGGACTGTGCAGCTCATGGCCATAGGTCTCCTCCATCAAGGGGGACCAAGGAATCATCTTACAGTCCCTGTTAAGTCCCATTCTGCACCCTGGTAACTGGGGGAGCCTTAAATCCAGAACTGAAGACGGGATAGTGAAATACACACGCTATGAGCTGTGCTGCTTGTGAGTGAGATTTAGGTTCTGGTGACTCCAGATTCACACCATTCCTTGCCCAACTCTGCACTACATGGGCATCCTCCCAGCACCAACTAGTCTCCCAAAGTCCTGTTCTCAGCAGACACTGGGCTCAAATTAAAACTTAAGGTGGATCTCCCGCAGGGCAGGATTCCTTCTGCAATGTCTTGATGAGGAATGTGGAGTGGGGTCTTCCCTAGGATATCAAAAGGCCTTTCCTAGTGTAAAAGTGAACTCCTGTGAAAAGCATTTTATCTCTGGGTCAGCAGCTGAAATCCTGCCCAGGTGAGTAGCAATAAAATTTTATTGTTAGGTTCTCATGAGTCTGTGATTTGGATTCATATGGGATTATAACTGACCCCCCCCGCCCACACACGAATTTTGATTCACATCAAACCATCCACATCTGACACTGAGATTTCTGTTCACATAGCTCACACAACATTTTTCAAATGAGTGAAAGTATCGAGTTCCCCTCAATCCCCCCTGAATAGCAAGCAATATAAAAAAAATATTTCTAAATTCCTGGAGAACGTGGGCCAGTTTGTGATCTCAGTTATGCTGGGGTAAATCTAGAGTAACTCGAGAGTCACCCTGGTGGAACAGCACAGAATCTGGACCCTTGTGCTTAATTCCTTCCATTCTGCATAATCCACAATAGGAATCTGAGTGGATGGCTTACCTGTTCCTCTTCGGTGTTAACGATAACCAGGCCAGACCTTTGATCAGTACAGAACTGCTTAGCGTCCGGCCACGATTTAGCTGATGTTGAAAAGAAGTAGCAACTTTTCTCAAACATCTGCCAGTCAGGTGGACATTTTATGGAGATGAATTCTGTGAGAAGTCAAATTATGGGACAAGCCTGCATTAGAGGGTCAAAAGGCAGTCTAACTGCTCACAAGCAGTTAAAGGAATTCTAGAATTTATTCAGTATTTGGACTTATTCATGAATTTCTCCAAGAATTTTCCCTGCACCCTGCTGAAAAGCTTGCCAAATAGTTTGTTGCAAATATTCATACTTCGATATTCATCCTCTGTGGGGTGGTTTTATAAGTTACATGGCAGTGTCACCCCCTCTGACGTGGTAGCAGATGGCAGGGCCTGATAAATCAGTTTCCCATTGAAAAATAAATCAGTGATTTAATATTTTCTGAGTATAACTTGTTGATTTTCGCTCAGTGCACTAGTCCTGAAAAAAAGGTGCCCAGAAACAAAAAAAACAGGCCAGTCTGTGATCTCAGCCCAGACACTGATGCCCAATTTCCTGGGTACAATTTCTGCCCCAAGAACCGACTCTAGTTAGAGTGTGTTAGGCAGGGAGCAAACCCCCTTGCTAGTTGCAACAGCGCCCCTCCAAAAGTATCACAGCCTGCAAACAACAACACAGCATGTCTTGAAAAGTTGAATACTGCTGACGTGTTCGAAAGAGAACTTGCAAGCTGATGTACAACAGCACCATCTGGTGGTTTCTGCCATACACTATTGTATCCATCCCATGTTAGGCTTCATTATGTATTTAGCCAGCTAGGGCCAAGATTTTCAGCTGTGTCTGTTTCCATTGAGTGGAGGGCAGGTACCAGGGAATGGGTTATGGTTCCCCGAGTCTCTCGCTGGCTCTGCCTGAACTCTGGTGCCCAAGGCATAGAACCAATGAGAGAATCAGGGCCAGACAGGAGGGTGCCATTGGAGACATCTGTACTGGCTCTACAGCCATTGGGGACTCTCAGCTGGGGAGATGTGGTCAGTTTCAGTGCAGGGGAAGCTGCACAGGCCATATTGAGAACATGATAGTCGAACGTACTGTTCCCTGTTGCCTTTCACTGATTCTGGGCATTTGAGGTTAATGCTGTCACAGGCCTCACAGCCCTGCCCGGCGCCTCTTTACCTTTGAGGTTCCGTAACTCCTCCTGCACCCTGCCCAAGACCTCCTGGAGTCTGTCATGGTCCCTTTTCACCTCAGCCAGCTCCTTCGACATACTGTGCGTTAGGTTCCTTATCTCTGTCAGGGCAGGCAGGGGATAGAAAAATGCCACTGGAATCAACAGTTTGATATTTCTGGGCTGGCTCAGACCTTCTTATACAGCAGCTGGAAATTTCTATGTGTCCATCCATCCGCAATCACAGTATCTGTCACCATTTACAGCCTTCAACTTTTCTATGCTCTGATACTGGAGTCCACTTTTATATTATCTAAGCACCTCTGCTATCCTGGGCTCATTGATTTTCCTTCCAGCCAAATGTTGTATTCAGTGAGTGAATTTTTACCTCAGTAGGCTCACAATCACATAGCCCACACTCCACTTCTGCATCACAGGGCTTTTCTATGGAGGTCTAAATCCATAGTCACGGCACTGACACCAGCAAAGCCAAGATCAGAATCCAGTTCATGTTAGCGCTGGATGGGCCTGATACCAGAAAGGCTGAGCATTCCCAAATTCCTTCTGCAAGTCAAGGGAGCTGTGAGCTCTCAGCAGCGCTGAGCGAACCAGAGCACCCCACCAACACCTCCAGCCCTTCACTCCCACATATCTACAGGGTACTGAGACCACAGTACAGCAAAGCCCTTAAACACAAAGCCGATATTTTTCAACCTGTTTTCATTTTCAGACCCCTGAACTTTAGAATGGAAGTGAGGCCCCCTTTGGAAATAATAGGCATAGTCTGTGGACCCCCACGGGTCTACGGACCAT
The DNA here is from genome assembly GCF_016161935.1 of Mauremys reevesii. NCBI lineage: Eukaryota > Metazoa > Chordata > Testudines > Geoemydidae > Mauremys > Mauremys reevesii. Next base: position 8,602,802 of record NC_052647.1, on the reverse strand, counting down.
AAGACAAAAAAACACTGCTCTGAGCATGTGTTACACCACACAGTAATCAGGAGTGTAGAGTTGTTTGACAGCTGCTATCATGGGAAACAATTTGGGGGTTGAACTGGGGCCTTCCACGGTTAAAAGCAGGAACTACTTCAGCTTGAGATAAAGCTGCCAAGCCATCTCCTAGATCAGCACAGCGGGGTTACCTCTCACACGTGCCTACCAATGGGTTACACATGCAAAAGTGCCTTTGCTGGATCAGGGTCTGAGTTCCAAAGTTCTGCGGCAGCATGAACTGGGCTCAGGATAAAACCTGGGGTGGCCCATGGGAGCAGGATGCAGCTGATGCCAAACTAAAATGGGATTATCCATGTAGGGTTCCCTGCTCCATCCTCACACTTCCCCATTCTAATCTTCCTTCTCTCCTTCCATTTCAGCTTGCCCTTCACATGAGAAGTTCAGACCAGGAGTCCCTCTACAAGGAAGTAGCAGTAATCAAGCATTGGAAGGAAAAGGATGTTTCTCACCTGTGGCTTCCTGGAGATGTGATCGGTCTTTCTCCTCAATCCCCAGCCTAACACCAGCCACCTCCTTGGACACTGCAAACAGTGGGGGCAGAAAATAACTGCTGTATGTGGGCACATCGAAGGGACAGACCCCACCCATGAGCAACACCCAGGATTTTAGTGCACGTCTTGTGACATTGAAACTGTTTATGCCCCACCTCTTGAGAAACATCAGCAGAACATACCATTAAGAAGTCGACTGTTACACACGTTGAATTCTTTGGACATCTTCGACTCTGAAAGGAAGATGAGAGAATGGGGAGTTTCCATTTTAAATAGTAACACAGGACCTCATGCTGCTCCACCCACATGCTCCATCCTGAGGAGCACTGCACAAGGACCATTCATCCAGGAGTGTGTGAAATTTCTGGAGCAAGCGCAGTCGTTTGCAAGGATGTAAATGGGTTTCAATTATAGCCGTTACTCATTTCTATTACAGTGCTGCCTACAAGCCCCACCTGACATTAGGGCCTCTTTGTGCCAGTGCTGCACAAACCCAAAATGAGATTGGGTAACCTTGCTCTGGAACTGCATAGACACAGAGCGAGAGACAGTCACAATACACATAAACAAGAAATGTTACCCATTTCACAGATACTGAACCTGAGGCACAGAGAAAGGAAGTGACTCTTTCAAGGTCACACACGGAGTCAGCAGCAAACCTGGGAACTGAAATCAGATTTTGGAAGTTCCAGCCTATGCCTTAGCCACAACAGCAGCCAACCTCTACTCAGCTGGGGCTCAGAGCCCCTTTTGGAGCAGCAGGATCTGAGTACTAACCCAGAGTTACTGTGATGTTCTCAGTGCCCAGGATGTGCTGCACAGAAACACCGATGCAGTCCAGGTGGGTGCAGGCTCATTACAGCGTTTAGAGTCCCGGGGCAAATTAGCAAATTACACCAGTGTCTACTGAGAGAGATCCAGTCAATGACCCACACAGGGGAACTGTGGTGGAAAAACAGGTCAGACCCAGGGCTGCATTAAGACAATCCAGGGGCATAAAGCACACCCCAGCATGAGGGCTTCCATGCTGTGCAATGATCCCAACTCTAGGTAGGTTGGCAGGGGCCATTTGCTGGGTGTTTGGGGACACACCACCACACTCTTCTGAGTAGGCTGGGGCCTCCCACTTCCCTTATTCCTGCTTCCTGTCTTCAAATGGTCAGGGGATTGTCCTGGAGGAGACGGGTTTCAGTTCCCACTCACCCAAGCAGTAGTTGTCTTTATGGGGCCCCAGGCATGTGCCTACTCCTGGTACAGACCAATTCCACTCATCCCTATGGCTTTCCCAGCAGGATAAAAATCTCAGCCAATGAGACACTGGTAGAAACATGACCTCATCAAAACAAAATTTCATTGGCTAATCAGTGATCCTACGAGTAGGAAAATGTGATCCAAGAACATTTCAGAGCTGCTTCCACCTCCTGTGGTCGTCCCACACCCCACAATAATCTAGAGTCCTGTCTGAGTTGGGGTCCACTGAAGTCCAAGGAGCTGCATGAACTTCCCCAGTCTTACAACTTTCCTTTATCCTCTCACCTAGATAGTCCTGGAGATCTGATAGATTTCTCTGGGCATCTCTTCTTATCGTATCTCGATCCAGCTGGGCTTCGGCAAGACCCTTGGACACTGTAGAAATGAGACTTTTGATAGCAGAGTAAAATTTATCAGCAGGGGAAACCCACTACTTTGGGGACATCTGTGCTGCTGTAAAATGCACTTTCCTCCCAGGTAGTACCCAAGACTTCTGATGTCCGTTACCTCATGCTAGCTGTGATCCTTCACTACAGGCGCACTGTGCTCAACACAGGGATTGATTATTCTGGACATCAGCTCGGTCCTCGGTACAATGTAGAACTGTGTTGGGGCTGCTCTATGTTACACTGAGCTGCCAGTGGCCCCAAGATGTGCAGTGCAGCTGCTACTGCTACACACGGGGGTGGAATGTGTCTGGAGAGCTCATAGGGGGTTAGCAAAGGTGAGAGTGGAAAGGCTCAGCCTCCCCAGAGCAATGCAGGGCTCTGAGTGCTGTGCAGAGCAGAAAGCTGCTTCCTGCCACAAGTAGCCTGCCTCGGTTTGTGTGTGGTTAGCTGGTTGCACAGTTAAAAAGGAAAGGAATGCATTTGTCAGGCCCAAGCTCTCCTTGTGTTAATGTGGAAGAGGCAATTGTGGCAGCGCATTGTGCTATGCCTCCATTGCATTATTCTCACTCCCAGCCATTTCCTGCCAGACAGCTCCTTGGACACTGCAAACAACAGGGGGCAGAAAAGAACTGCTGTACATGGGTGTGTCAAAGGGAGAGACCCCACCCATGTGCAACCCCCAGGATTTTAGTGCATTTCTTGTGACATTGAAATTGTTTATGCCCCACCTCTTGAGAAACATCAGCAGAACATACCATTAAGAAGTCGACTGTTACACACGTTGAATTCTTTGGACATCTTCGACTCTGAAAGGAAAATGAGAGAATGGGGAGTTTCCATTTTAAATAACAACACAGAACCTCATGCTGCCCCACCCACATGCTCCATCCTGAGGAGCACTGCACAAGGACCATTCATCCAGGAGTGTGTGAAATTTATGGAGCAAGCGCAGTCATTTGCAAGGATGTAAATGGGTTTCACTTATAGCTATTACTCATTTATATTGCAGTGCTGCCTACAAGCCCCACCTGACATTAGGGCCTCTTTGTGCCAGTGCTGCACAAACCCGAAATGAGATTGGGTAACCTTGCTCTGGAACTGCATAGACACAGAGCGAGAGACAGTTACAATACACATAAACAAGAAATGTTACCCATTTCACAGATACTGAACCTGAGGCACACAGAAAGGAAGTGACTCTTTCAAGGTCACACACGGAGTCAGCAGCAAACCTGGGAATTGAAATCAGATTTTGGAAGTTCCAGCCTATGCCTTAGCCACAACAGCAGCCAACCTCTACTCAGCTGGGGCTCAGAGCCCCTTTTGGAGCAGCAGGATCTGAGTACTAACACCCTGTTACTGGGATGTTCTCAGTGCCCAGGATGTGCTGCACAGAGACACCCATGCAGTCCAAGTGGGTGCAGGCTCAGTATAGTCTTTAGAGTCCCAGGGGCAAATTAGCAAATTAACACCAGTGTTTATTAAGAGAGATTCAGTCAATGACCCATGTAGGGGAACTGTGGTGGAAATAACAGGTCAGACCCAGGGCTGTAACCAGACAATCCAGGGGCATCATCCACACCCCAGCATGAGGACTCCCATTGGCCTTGCCCCTGTGCAATGATCCCAACTCTAGGTAGGTTGGCAGGGGCCATTTGCTGGGTGATTGGGGACACACCACCACACTCTTCTGGGGAGGCTGGGTCCTCAGTTCCCACTCAACCAAGCAGTAGTTATCTTTATGGGGGCCCCAGGCATATTTCTACTTTTGGTACAGACCAATTCCACTCATGGCCCTGGCTTCCCCAGCCAGATAACATGCCCCAGCAACGAGACACTGGTAGAAATGTGACCTCATCAAAACAAAATTTCATTGGATAATCCGTGATTCTAGGAGAAGGACAATGTTATCCAACAATTTCTAAGAGCTGCTTCCACCTCCTGTGGTTCCCACACCCCACAATAATCTGGAGCTCTGTCTGAGCTCGGGTCAGATCCCCGGCTGATGTATGTCTGCTCAGCTCCACTGAGGTCCAAGGAGCTACATCAACTTCCACCAGCCCTGCAACTGACCCCGTGGGCCCAACTCTCCCCTCCCTTGAGGTGTAAGGACCAAAAAAGATCCGCAAAGTCCAACAAGGAATAGATACATTTCCTTTATCCTCTCACCTAGATAGTTCTGGTGAAGTGACAGATTTCTCTGGGCATCTCTTCTTATTGTATCTCGATCCACCTGGGCTTCAGCAAGACCCTGGGACACTGTAGACATGAGACTTTTGATAGCAGAGTAAAATTTATCAGCAGGAGAAACCCATATCTTTGGGCACATCCGTGTTGCTGTAAAATGCCCTTTCCTCCCAGTTACTACCCAAAACTTCTGATGGACATTCTCTCACGCTAGTTGCGATCCTCCACTTCCGGCGCACTGTGCTCAACACAGGGATTCATTATTCTGGACATCAGCTCGGTCCTCGGTACAATGTAGCGCTGTGTTGGGGCTGCTCTATGTTACACTGAGCTGCCAGTGGCCCCCAAGATGTGCAGTGCAGCTGCTACTGCTATACATGGGTACGGAATGTGGCTGGAGAGCTCAAAGGGGCCTAGCAAAGCTGAGAGTGGAAAGGTCCAGCCTTTGCAGAGCAATGCAGAGCTCTGAGTGCTGTGCAGAGCAGAAAGCTGCCTGCTGCCACTAGGAGCCTGTCTTGGTTTGTGTGTGGTTAGTTGGTTGCAAAGTTAACAAGGAAATGAATGCATTTGTCGGGCCCAAGCTCTCCATGTATTAATGTGGAAAAGGCAATTGTGGCAGCGCATTGTGCTATGACCCCATTGCATGGTTCTCACTCCCAGCCATTTCCTGCCAGCCAGCTCCTTGGACACTGAAAATAACAGGGGGCAGAAAAGAGCTGCTCTGTATGGGCGTGTCAAGGAAGAGACCCCATTCATGTGCAACCCCAGGATTTTATTGCATGTCTTTTGACAAAGTTAAAAAGGAAAGGAATGCATTTGTTGTACCCAAGCTCTCCTTGGGTTAATGTGGAAGAGGTAATTGTGCCAGTGCATTGTGCAATGCCCCCGTTGCATTGTTTTCACTCCCACTCCACTAGTGGGATCTGCAGCCAGCCCTTTGCACTGGCCCCAGAACACCCTTAAAAATCATTTTTGTATGAATATTGCAGAACCTTCACAATGTTAATACAAACATGGCCTGGTTATTGATTTTGGTTCAGATTTCTCTGGTATTTACGAGCATAAGTCCCCTGGAAAGGTAGCAAGAGTTATGCTAAGGACAAATCACACCACTTTGAAAATCCTGTCACCTTAACTCAGAGGTGAGTGAAAGTTACTTATTAGTTGCGAGTGCTCCATAATTAAGGTCACAGGTGAGCCTCCATTCTCAGCCAAATTTTGTGCCCCACTGCTAAAATCCACCAAAAACTAGTCCGAGCAGCCACATTCTTGGCAGGTGAGATCTGAGGCCGAGGTAGAAACAAATAGGAGACTTACATTTCTGAAGTTTCACCACAGTGAGAGCTGTGGCCACTGCAATGCAAATCGCCAGCAGGACATACAGGATCGCATTGGCCTTCCCTTCGGTGGAGTTGGAGAGGCAAAGAGCTGTGGAGAGCAACACTGGTTAGATATCTCCATGTGGGTGTAACGCTGACTCTCACGGGACACAACTGAAAGCATCATTTCAGGACAAGTCACTTAGAGCAGGGCAGTCACAGTCTCAGGCTGGTGGTTCTCCACCTCTAAGGCAAACCAAACCTGCCCAAACAGAGAGGACTTCGGTCTCACCCCAATGGCTAACCATAGGTCATACAAGCAATTCCCTAGACATGCCAGTTTCCCAGTATCACCACCAGTGCCATTCATTATGGGGACGAATGGTTATGAAAACCAATACCTCAGTAAAAGAAAAAACGTTCTCCCAATCCCAAAGAACCAAGACCCAGGTCAATATACAGGTCAGATCTTACCCAGAAATCACACTGTTGCTAATCCTTTAGAATCTAAAGATTTATTCATAAAAAGAACTGACTCCCAGGGCAGCTCCTTAATCAAAGACCACCCTTCCGCAGGCCAGCTCACCTTTACCGGCTCTTCCAGGTGCGCTGCTTTCTCCCTGTACTGCCAGTTCCACCTGCTCAGAGCTTTCCCATTTGTGGTAGGAGCTGTGTGGCCACATGGCTGCAGATGTCTCGGTTCTACTCCTTGCCATCAGAACAGTTTATAGTGATAGGAAATGTCATCATACCTTTCCGGGGAAACGGCCACTTTTGGTCACATTTCCCATTCTCACAATTGCCAGGTCAGGGATCATGGCTCAACCATTTCCTCTCTAGGTCAGTGCAGAATCATAGAGATGTTGAGATATATATAATTGAGGCCTGGTATGAATACCGAAGCATGGAGTTAAGGTCAAGGATTTTTAGAACTCTTTTTGCAAAAACAATCTTACATTCCAAGAAAAATACAGAAAAGGATCAGAAAAGGAAATAACACCAGCTGGACTGATATAAAATTGTATAAGAATTGCAGGAAATGAGATTTCTTGGCTCATGGTAGCCCGCCCAAGATTGTTTCTTTGGAATTGTGTGGGGAGAAGGCCTGATGGAAGGAACGTACACTGGCAGTTGGGACCATTCTGAACATAAGAACGTCTGTACTGGGTCAGACCAAAGGTCCATCTAGCCCACTATCCTGTCTACTGACAGTGGCCAATGCCAGGTGCCCCAGAAGGAGTGAACCTAACAAGCAATGATCAAGTGATCTCTCTCCTGCCATCCACCTCCACCCTCTGACAAACAGAGGCTAGGGACACCATTCTTACCCATCCTGGCTAATAGCCATTTATGGACTTAGCCACCATGAATTTATCCAGTCCCCTTTTAAACATTGTTATAGTCCTAGACTTCACAGCCTCCTCAGGCCAAGAGTTCCACAAGTTGTCTGTGCGCTGTGTGAAGAAGAACTTCCTTTTATTTGTTTTAAACCTGCTGCCCATTAATTTCATTTGGTGACCCCTAGTTCTTATATTATGGGAACAAGTAAATACCTTTTCTTTATTCACTTTCTCCACATCACTCATGATTTTATATACCTCTATCATATCCCCCCTTAGTCTCCTCTTTTCCAAGCTGAAAAGTCAAAGCCTTTTTAATCTCTCCTTATATGGATCTGTTCCAAACCCGTAATCATTTTAGTTGCCCTTCTCCGAACCTTTTCTAATGCCAATATATCTTTTTTGAGATGAGGAGACCACATCTGTACTCAGTATTCAAGATGTGGGCGTACCATGGTTTTATATAAGGGCAATAAGATATTCTCCATCCTATTCTCTACCCCCTTATGACCTTTGGACTCTGGTATAGTATGTTTGGTGTGTGAATGTGAAGTGAGTCAGGTTTGTTTTGTTATCAATAAAGAGCATTTAGAGTATTATATACCAACACTGTGTCCAGTATCTGCTTGCCCCCCATCCCGTAGGGAGACCTCTATTGTGGGTCTAACAATTGGTGGAGAATGCGGAGAGGGGAGAGAGATTAAAGAGTGCTGGATTTCGAGACAAGGTCTTACAGTGTTGGGGGAGTCCTTATTTAAGACTAGTTCCTTATTTGTGAAATTGCTGAGGGGAAAAAATGGTGTGGGGTGATTTCACATGGTGTTAGTGTAATAAGGTTTAAAATACTGTTTAAGAAGAGAAGAAAAGAGGTGAAAGAGGAACCCCAGTGGACTAAGTTAAAGCCCCTTCTCTGTTAGACAAGTAGATTGCATTTGGGACGTGCCCTTGAATGCAAGGTGCAGTGGAACTCAATGTGACATTTGATACCTTAGAAAACAGGTTTGAGAAAGATATACAAATGTACAAGCTGAATGCCAGTAAAAAGCAAACAGCCGTAGTATGACTCTTTTGGCAAGCTGTTAAAGGGAATGTTATGTAAGGGGGAAATCTGTGCAGAGTTACAAACATTACAAGAGACTTTTAAACTTTCCAGGAGAATTTGGAGCGGGAAGTGAGGCAGGCACAGATAGTGCAAACTCAGTTAGAACAAATAGGGAAACAAAATAGGGAGCTGGAGAAAAGAATGATGGATTGGGAAAAGATTAAAGCAGACAAAGATAAATTAGATCATCAAGAGACAGGAATGAAACAATTAATTCATGATTTGACTAATGGAAAGGAAGAGGAGATCACAAGCGTTTCTCACAGTTGGTGCAGGAGAACTATAGCAGGACAGGAAAAGCAAGGGAAAATACAGGAACTGCAAGTTATGACTTTGTGTCAAAAAGAAAGAGATTTGGGTTTGGATTCCAATGATATTTGGTAGGGAAAGGATCTGTGAGGGGGTTAAGAGCAAAGGGAATTTGACCAACCTCGAGAGGGGCTTTATACTAAGTTGAGGGAAGAAATAAGAAAAACTGTCCTGGAGAGCTTAAGCCAGAAAAGTGTGTAGCAGTGATAGAAGGGAGGTCAACCATTAAGGATGCTGGGGGGGAGATACAGTCAGAGCAGACACAAATAATTCCTGCAAATTCATCAGATTCTTAGTTGATGGTAAAGTCATTAGGCCCATTGAATATGAAAATTTTAGCTCCATGGCTAATACAATGGGCAGAGTTAGGAGGAACAGAGAATTTAAATATGAGTGAATCTTATAGGTTAATCAGGGCAGCTACCACTGGAGAGATTAGACAGCCAGTAGATGGAATGAAAAATGTTTTGGACAGGCAGCCAGAAGCACACCAACTGATACCACGATTTATTATGCTGTTAGGGAAAGATATATGCCAAAGACACATGAATGTTTTATCCTGTGCAGATCACATCAAGCCTGGAGATTCAGCCAGGGATTACCTGTTAAAGAGAATAGCATTAAGATTCTTGGCTGGAGAAATACAACCAGCGACTAATCCCAGGGTGGAGGTCTCCAGACATGTCACACCTGATTTTTTGATGGCAGTTGATTTGAATCAGAGGGAATTATGGAATGATACGTTTGAAGGATTGGACAGTAATTTATTAGCGATGTCTACTAATTTGGTGAACCAAGCAGTCCAGGATGAGGGGTTAACGGTTGAGGATGCATCGGAGCACTGGATAGTATGCCAACAAATGATGAAAGGGGGAAGCCAGGTAGAAGAATTGAAACCTAGAGTACCTTTTGTTGAAGCAATAACATATTCAGATGAGAGTATTTATAGATCAGGATACCATGAGAGAGGAAGAGGCCATGGTAGAGGACAAAACACCCCACCCCAAGGAGGTAGAGGGTGGAATAATCAAAATGAGCCCCAGAAGGGAGTACATGTGATTTGGAATATCGCTTGGAGGTATTTGAAATTTAGGGGAGTAGATATGGATAAGTGGGATAGGAGCCTGTAAACGGGTGGTACTCACCCCTGCCACGCCTCCTGCTGGTTGGGCTCAGATTGTCCCGCAGTTCTGCTCTGGAGCGCCCTCGGCAGGCTGGTGACCCGCCTGTTCGCAAGCCCCGGCATCCCTCCCTGGACCCGGTGTCCCCTTTCTATAATTGGGTCTCCCCCTCCCAGGGGAACCCCCCACGCTACTATCCCCACTTTGCCTCAGTAGTGGCCACTGACAGTCATGGTCTAGCCCCACACCCTGGGGCAGACTGCAGTATCAGCCCACTCATCACAGGCAATAGGGGTCTGGACCTGCTGCTTCGTCCTACCCCTGGGCTGCCCTCTGCAACCCACAGTACCTATGGCCCCTTTGCTAGGCCGCAGCCTGGGGCTTTCCTGGCTGGAGCTTCCCTAGCTCCTCAGCCTGTTCCCAGCCCTGCTTCCCTCGGGTATCTAGCCTCAGCCTCTAAGCAGCCAGGCCCATCCCTCTCTATGGCCAGAGAGAGACTATCTGTGCTCTGGCTTCCCTGCCTCTTATAAGGCCCAGGGCTTCAGTTTGGGGCGTGGCCTCCAGCTGTAGCCACTTTCCCACTCAGCCCAGCTCTGTCAGGCCACTTTTAACCCCTCTCAAGCCCTGTCAGGCAGCTTTTTAAACCCCTCAGGGCAGGAGCAGGGTCCACCCTGCTCCAGGGAGCGCTCTGTCTGCTTGGGCTGCCCTGCTGGCTGGAGTGTTCTCTGGCTGCCTTGCTGGCTGGAGCCCCTTCTCCCTTCCTGGGCTGCTGCTGCCGGCTGGAGTGCTTCTTCCCAGGACTGCTGCTCCTGCTACAACTGCTGCTGAGTGGGTGAGTGAGGGGTGGGGTGGGGGGCCTTGCTGGCCAGCCCCCACTCCCCCACCTCTGGAGGGAGAAGCCAGGACCCCACCACCACCACTACAGCTACCACCTGGGGGGGGTCCTTCCTGCCTGGCCACCAGGGCTGCTAGAGGAGGAGAGGCTGCTGCTGCTGCTGGAGCTGTGTTTGTCCTGGGGAGCTGCTGGAGCCTGGAGGAGGACTGAAGACCACCGGCTGCTGGGAAGTGCACAGGACTCTGAAGACCACTGTGGAGGGGGCCTTAAAAACTGAGTAACTTTTTGACTGTGCTCTAGTGGTGGGGGTTTAGACTGTGTTTGTGGGGACACGGGGGTGTGGCGTGGAGCCTGCCCCCTGGTCCATCTGTGTCCCCGCCCCCACCACCACCGCTGCCCCCTCCACCACCCCTGCAGTCCCTTACCATCTGCCTCAGTTCCTGCCTCTGGGACTCAGCTGCTCGCCTGGCCTGCCACGCCCTATTGCCACCGTTTGGGCCTCCAGCGGCAGCCAGCTAGCCATTGACTGTGCACAAGTGCTTGTGGGTGCACGCACCCCCCCCTTTCCCCTGGACTGACCCCTTCCCCTCTGTGACAGGCCCCCTAGCTTTGCCCCTTGTTGCCTGCTCCGTTTGCCCCTTGTAGCCTTCCCCCCCCGCCCCGCCCAGCCCAGCTTCAGTTTGTTTGCCCGCCCCGCCCGTCTCCCTTTGCAGCTCTGTGTGTCCCAGCCCTGAAGCCAGCCCCGTGGTCCCTCTGCCCCACTCCCAGCCTGGTTGCTCCCCTCCCTCTGCGGTCCCTTGCCCTGATTAGCCCCTCCCCTCGTGCACCCATAGCTCCATCAGTGCGCTTGTGCCTCTCCCCTGTTTGAGTTGCCCATCCTGCACTGCACCCCCCATTGCTCTTGTTTCCCCGCCCCTCCCCTCGTGCAGCTAGAGGAGCCGGACTTCAACCCTCTGTCGGTGACTAACCCCCCCCCCGAAGTCCTCAATAGTCCCCGTATCTGCCCCCCCCATTGTTGGCACCCTCCTCCCTGCCCACAGCCTAGCAGGGAGGAGTGGGTGACCTGTTCTTCCCCCCCCGCCCCCTTTCTCCGGTGTTTGCCCTCCTCAGCATGGCGGGAGGCGCGGCGGGTGGGATTCCCGGGACGACGTCTGTCCCCCCTCCCTCGCCTGCTCCCCCCAAATGCCCCCCGGTCTCGACCTCACCCGCCGCTGCCGGACCACCTGCCACCGCTCCCACTGAGGCGCCGGCAGCAGCGACTGACGGGGTGCCCTCTGCTGCTGCCACGTCCCTCGCCCCTTCCGCCCCTGGAGGAGCCCCCCCAGCCGGTGGAAAGGGCCAGGGCAAAAAGAAGGGAAAGGGCCCCGCTAAGAAAACTAAGCCCTCCATGGCGGAGCCTGCCCCCGCTGCCGCGGCCCCGCCACCGGCCGCGGCGCCCTCCCGCTGTTCCTCCACCAGCTCTGCGGGTGTCCTCCTCGGCCCCCAGAGCGTCGCCCAGGTGGCGGCGGCCGCCCGCCGCTACGTCATCTCCACCGACCGCCGCCTCCGCTACCATCTACAGCGGCCGGGGCCCCTTCCCCACCTTGACCCGGAAGCACGGCGTCCGTTGCCTCCTGGTGCCCGCCTCGCCCCACGTGGAGACCTACGTGCGGGCGTTGGCGAGGGTGGTGGGGCCCACGGCTATCGTGGCGGCCTCCAAAATGTACGGCAAGGCGGTCTTCTTCCTTGCCTCGAGGCCGCCGCCCAGGAGGCGGTGGAGAAGGGCCTGGCGGTGGGGCGTGTTCGTCCCCCTGGAACCGCTGGAGGACCTGGGTGTCCGAGTGGTACTGACCTCCGTCCCTCCCTTCCGGCCCAATGTCGCCCTGTTACCCGCCCTCTCTACTTTGGGGAAGCCCATCTCCGTGGTGAGCCTCTCCCCTTGGGCTGCAAAGACCCGCCCTCCGTCCGTCCTCTCGCCGGCAGGTGCAGCTTCAACTGCCGCCGGCGGCGCGTGGCGGAGAGGCGCCGAGGGGTCTTTCCTGGTCCCTATCAGGGGCCCAGTACCGGGTGCATTACTCCACGGGAGGCCCGGTGTTACCTCTGCCAGGCGACGGGGCACGTCCGGAGGGACTGCCCCTTGGCCCGGCACGGGGGAGCGCCCGGGACCCCCGAGCCCCGGCAGGGTGCCGGCCCCGCCATCGCCAGCGCCCCTGGCCACCAGGTGCCCAGAGTCGCCCCTCCTCCTACTCAGCCCATCACTGCTCCCGCTCGGGCCTTAGGGGTACGTCCTCCAGGGCGCCCAGCCGAGCGGGAGAGCCCTGCCTCTGCTGCCTGCACTCTGGCAGGGCCTGTGGAGGAGGGTGCGGCAGGGGTACTGCCGGGCGTGGGAGAGGGCTCTCCCCAGGGGGACTCTTCCCTCTCTCCTGCTGTCCCCCCAGTGCCTCTCCGAGCCCCCGAACTGGCCTCCTTGCCCCCCGACCCAACCCCTGTCGACCGGCCCAACGATGATGCCATGGAGGGCTGGACCTGGGTAGAGGGTAAGCGGGGCAAGCGGAAGGCTCGAGCTCCGCCCGTGCCACCTGAGGCGGAAGCCCCCCGTAAGACCAGAAAGGGGGCCGCAGACACGGAGCCTTCCGCCGTGCCCCAGGGGTTGACCCATCTGCCGATGACGGCTAGGGCAGACGTGGCAGCACCGGAAGGTACCACCATCCCTCCTCCGCAGTCCCTTCTTGCGGAGGCCTCCGATGAAGCCCCTCCTGTTCCCTTGCCCCCCGCAATACCCGAGGTGAGCGTCGCCTCGGGCGCAAGCGGGGAGGACTCTGGGATGGTGGGTGGTGAGCTCCCCTCCATCTTTGCAGAGATCGAGGCCCTGGGTCTGACCCCGGTCACCCCGGGGGAGGACGACCCTCTGCCGACGGGCCTCGACCTGGCCGACCTCACCCCAGCTCCCCCTTCCCCATGCTCCACCATCCCTCCTGCTACGTCCGCTCCCGCCTCCGCGGGTCCCCTGGACTCCTCGCTACTGGGGGTGTCCCTCGGTGGTGCGGGGCGATCGAGTTCCTTCCCGGGTGGGGGCCCCCCCGAGGGTTCGGCATCTCCCCGCGCCGAGGCTGCTCTACATGCCATTGAGCCCGAGCCCGGTGTCGCTGGGGACCCCCTCCCTACCCCTCAAACCCCCGTGCCTGGCCGCGAGGAGCCACCCACTGAGAGTCCAGCTCTTGCGGCCCAGGGTCCCATCTCTGTCCCTCCCCCGACCCCTGCTCCTGACCCCAACCCTGCCCTCTCCACCTCCCATGCTGTTATTGCCGCCCCTGGAGCTGTCTCCTTCCCTTTCCCGGAGGATGACTCCCAGGGAGCGGCCTTTGAATTTCATAGTCCCGACCCACTCGGGGCTGTACTCTTCCCTCCGCCGCCCCCCACTGAGCCAGGGCCCGCCCCTTGCTTGCCCGTCCCGGTGGGCCACGGGGCTGCGCCAGAGGTGCCACCGGTGGACCCCCGGAGGCCAGTGACCCCGCCCCCCCATACGCTGCGAGAGGAATTGCGGGAGTTCTTGGAGGACGTCCGGGGCTCCCGCAACAAGGTCGTGCTTGCTCTCCAGCGCTGGGGGGACTTCCACCGGATCCTCCTGGCCACGAGGGCCCTCATAGGGGAGGGCAAGGGGACCGGGAAGCAGAATGTCGCGGCTTACCACCGGGCGCGCGGCTTCCGTGACTCCCTGCTCGCCTTCGGGGTGGGCCACGGTTTGCTGCGTGGCCCAACGGGGGCCGTGAGCACCCCTGCTAACGTGGATCCCCCCCAGCCCTCCTCATGGCAGTCATCACCTTCGCCACACTAAACACCCGGAGCTGTAGGGTGGGTTTCCGCAGGAGCCAGGTGCTCTCCTTCCTTCGGGAGGGGGGGTACTCCGTGGTTTTCCTGCAGGAGACCCACACGGATCTGGCCGCCGAAGCTAACTGGCGGCTGGAGTGGGGGGACGGGGTCTACTTCAGCCATCTCACCACCCATCAGGCTGGAGTGGCTACCCTGTTCTCCCCCGACCTACGGCCAGAGGTGCTGGGGGTCGCCGAGGCTGTGCCGGGCCGCCTGCTGCACCTCCGGGTCCGCATGGCGGGGCTTGTGGTCAACCTCATCAACATCTATGCCCCGGCATTTGCCCCGGAGCGGCTGCAGTTCTATCGGCAGGCGTCCGCCTTCCTCGGCTCCCTGGATCCTCGCGAGTGCCTGGTCCTGGGCGGGGACTTTAACACCGTCCTCGAGGAGCGGGACCGCTCGGGAACCGAGCAGAGCCCGGCCGCCGCGGACGTCCTCAGGGAGATCGTCGCCCATCACTCCCTGGTGGACGTCTGGCGCGACCACCACCCGGACGACGCCTCCACGTACACCTATGTCCGGGTGGAAGCCCATCGGTCGTGCCACTCCCGGTTGGACCGCATCTATCTGTCCCGGTTCCATCTCTCACGGGCCCAGTCCTCCAGCATCCGGCCGGCCCCTTTTTCGGACCACCACCTCGTCACCGTGACGGCCTCTCTCTGCGCGGAGAGGCCGGGGCCGGCCTATTGGCACTTCAACAACAGCTTGCTGGAGGATGGGGGCTTCGTGGCGTCCTTCCGGGAGTTCTGGCTGGCCTGGCGAGGGCAGCGGCGCGCCTTTCCCTCGGCGCGGCGGTGGTGGGACGTGGGGAAGGTGCGCGCCCGGCTCTTCTGCCGTGACTACACCCGGGGCGCCAGCCGACGGAGGGATGCGGCGATAGGGCAGTTGGAGCGGGAGGTCTTAGAGCTGGAGAGGCGTCTGGCCGCCAGCCCCGAGGATCCATCCCTTTGCGGAGCGTGCCGGGAGAAGCGGGAGGAGCTCCGGGTCCTGGAAGACCATCGGGCCCGGGGCGCCTTTGTTCGATCCCGCATCCGCCTCCTTCGGGAGATGGATCGCGGCTCCCGCTTCTTCTACGCCCTGGAGAAACGGAGGGGGGCCAAGAAGCACGTCACCTGCCTCCTGGCGGAAGACGGCTCCCCCCTCACAGATCCGGCGGAGATGTGCGAGAGGGCCCGGACCTTCTACGCGCGCCTTTTCTCCCCGGATCCGATCGATCCTGCCGCTTGCAAAGTGCTCTGGGACGGACTCCCGACGGTCAGCGCGGGCGACCGGACCGGCTAGAGCTGCCTCTCACTCTGGCCGAGTTCTCGGAAGCCCTCCGTCGCATGCCCACCAATAAATCCCCGGGCATGGACGGGCTGACCGTGGAGTTCTACCGCGTGTTCTGGGACGTCCTCGGCCCAGACCTAGTCACCGTCTGGGCCGAGTCCTTGCGGAGCGGGGTCCTCCCTCTCTCGTGCAGGCGAGCCGTGCTTTATTGCGAAGAGGGGACCTCCGCGATTTACGGAATTGGCGTCCCATCTCGCTCCTCAGTACGGACTATAAAATTGTTGCGAAGGCCATTTCGATTCGGCTAGGGTCCGTGCTGGAGGACGTGATCCACCCAGACCAGACCTACACCGTCCCGGGCCGTACCATCTTCGATAACTTGTATCTGGTCCGGGATCTCTTGGAGCTTGGGTGCAGGGATGGTCTGTCGTTCGCCCTCCTGTCCCTGGATCAGGAGAAGGCGTTCGACAGGGTGGACCACGGGTATCTCCTGGGCACTCTGCAGGCGTTGGGCTTCGGGTCCCAGTTTGTGGGGTTTCTCCAGGTGCTGTACGCTTCCGCAGAGTGTCTGGTCAGGCTCAACTGGACCCTGACCGAGCCGGTCAGCTTTGGGCGGGGAGTGCGGCAGGGGTGCCCCCTCTCGGGTCAGCTGTACGCCCTGGCGATCGAGCCCTTCCTCTGTCTCCTCCGCAGGAGGTTGACGGGGTTGGTGCTTCGGGAGCCGGAGCTGCGGCTGGTCCTGTCGGCGTACGCCGACGATGTGCTCCTCGTGGTCCAGGACCCGGGCGACTTGGCGCGGGTGGAGGCCTGCCAGGCCGTGTACTCGGCGGCCTCCTTCGCCCGGGTCAACTGGGTCAAGAGCTCTGGCCTCGTGGTAGGGGACGGGTGGCAGGCGAGCTCCCTCCCACCCGCGCTTCAGGCCATCCGGTGGAGCGCGGGTCCGCTGCTCTATCTCGGCGTTTACCTTTCTGCCACGCATCCCTCTCCGCCGAAGAACTGGCAAGGTTTGCAGGGCAGGGTGGCGGAGCGGCTCCGGAAATGGACAGGACTCCTCCGGTGCCTTTCCCTCCGAGGGAGGGCACTGGTGCTCAATCAACTGGTCCTGTCCATGCTCTGGTACCGGCTCAACACCCTGGTCCCGGCCCCGGTGTTCCTGACCGACCTCTGGAGGTTGGTGCTGGAGTTCTTTTGGCCAGGACTGCACTGGGTCCCTGCAGGGGTACTCCACCTGCCCCTGGAGGAGGGAGGGCAGGGCCTGAAGTGCCTGCGCACTCAGGTCCACGTCTTCCGCCTCCAGGCACTGCAGAGGCTCCTTTATGGTGCGGGTAGTCCGGCATGGAGATCCCTGGCGCACGCCTTCCTGCGCCGCTTCCGAGGGCTCCGATACGACCGGCAGCTCCTTTATCTCGACCCGAGGGGCCTTCCGCGAGACCTCTCCGGGCTGCCGGTCTTCTACCAGGACCTCCTCCGGACCTGGAAGCTGTTCTCTGCGACACAACCCTCAGCTCCGTGTGCAGGTGGCGGAGTCCCCCGCGGTGCGCCAGAGGTTGGTCCTGGCAGATGCCACCAGGGTCGGAGACCTCCTGGACTACGACCGGGGAGACTGGCTGGATCCCCTGACGCTCGCTCGGCGGATGGGGCTCTCCAGACCTTGTACTCCCCGGCGCGTACTACAGGAGGTGAAGGCCGCTTTGCCGCCTGCTGCTTGGGCTTACCTCGACCGGGTCCTCCGTGAGGGCACGCCCCGCCCACCCCCCCCCCCGCGCCCTCCGGACCTCTTCATCGGGCCCCTGCCCCATGGTCCCGACCGGCCCCCCCGCCCTTTCTCCGCCAGCCGGCTGCACGATCTGCAGCCGGTCCGTTTCCAAACCGCGCCAAGGAAACAACTCTACGCGCTCGTGCTCCATACCGTTCACTTCCTCACCCTCGTGTCCCGCCCCGACACCAAGTGGCGGGACCTCTTGCCACCTGTGGCGGGTGAGGAGCCCCGGTGGGCCAGCCTGTACTCCACCCTGGTCCCGAGGCCCGCCGGGGATATCAGCTGGCGGCTCCTTCACGGGGCCGTGAGCACGGGCGTGTACTTGGCGCGGTTCACCCCTGTCCCGGACACCTGCCCCTTCTGCGGCGTGAGGGAGACCCTGGCGCATGTTTACCTAGAGTGCGCCAGGTTGCAGCCCCTATACCGGCTCCTCACCGACATTCTGTTACGTTTCTGGCTGCACTTTTCCCCTCACCTCCTTATCCATGCACTCCCTATCCGTGGCCCCACAAAGTCGCGGGACCTCCTGGTCAACCTCCTCCTCGCCCTGGCTAAAAAGGCCATCCACGCGACCAGGGAGAGGAGGTTGGCCGACGGAGACTCCTGCGACTGTGGGGCTTGTTTCCGATCCCTCGTCCGCTCACGTCTCCGGGCGGAGTTCCTCTGGGCGGCGTCCGCTGGCTCCCTTGACGCCTTCGAGGAGCAGTGGGCGCTGTCCGGGGTTCTCTGCTCGGTGTCCCCATCAGGCTCCCTCCTTATGACCCTTTGACCTCACTCCTGTCCCTGTTCTTTTATTAGTTGTCCCCCGCACTTAGTGGGTTTCCGTGGCCCTGTGGATCCTCCCCTTAGGCTGGGGGGGGGATCCGTTAGCATGGGGCGGGCTTCCGCCCGTCCCCTCTCCCGGATAACCCAATAGTACAGAGCCATACTGATGAACTTATCAACGAAATGCAAAGGATGGAAGAAGAAATGTTTAAGGAGCAGAAGAAGGTTGCAGCTGTGCAAGCTGAGGGTTCAGAGAACCCTGGTCTATAGGGAAGCCCCACTGACAAGTCCCTCCCACTGGAAATGGGTCCTCAGGAGTGGGAGATGGTAACTAGATCAAGATGGGATTCAAACGGGAGGCCTAGGCCAACTGTCATTGTGGGAGATAATGGACCCACAGATGCCCTATTGGATAGTGGGGTAGGTGTAAATATTGTCAATATAAATTGTGATTTGACTCGATCTGTGTCAGAGATTATTAGAGCAGCCTCCTTAATTGGGGCAGGAGTGACAGAAAAAAATGTATCATTCAGCAGAAATAGCTCTACCCAGAGAGAGAGAGTGGGGGATTTTTGTTGTAAAGAACAAATGCTTCAGATAGATCAGCCAGCTGAGCCAATAGTATTAGGGACTCCCTTTTTTAAGAAGAATCAGTTTGTTTGGGATTTAACAGATACCGCAGCAGCAGCTGGAGCCCTGGGCCATTTTAAATCACTGCCAGAGCCCCAGGCGGAGCGGGCCAGTCAGCATGGATAGGCTGTCTGGAGGAGGCTGACCTCCAGCCCCACTTTTCCACCTGCCCCTTCAGCCCAAGGCCCCAACCGTTCCAGAGGCCCAGAGCCAGGCCCCCATATTGATAAGTGTTTAATATTATTTTCACCCCTGGTGCAAGGTCATACTGCATAGGGGATGCTATTTTAAGGGTGTCTTGCTCCCATGGACCAGACCTTGGATGTAGCAGGTGTACAAAGTCATACGGGTGGGGCAGAGAAGTGCACTGTCCAAAATGGGGTCTCCCATTTGATACCAGAAAAATCACCCCCAGTTTTTCCCACTACCAGATGGGAGACAAACCAGCCAAAAAGAGGACCATCCGGTTTGAATCTGGACAAGTGGCCTTACTTGGCCAAACTGCCATGTGGCATTATGCCCTGTATTCTTCATTATATTATTATTATGATATGATTATGGCATAATTCTGATTTATTATATGTAAGATAGGCAAAAAAGGTAATAATTGGAGATATGCCAATCTCCTAGAACTGGAAGGGACCTTGAAAGGTCATTGAGTCCAGCCCCCTGCCTTCACTAGCAGGACCAATCTTTGCCCCAGATCCCTAAGTGGCCCCCTCAAGGATTGAGCTCACAACCCTGGGTTTAGCAGGCCAATGCTCAAACCACTGAGCTATCCCTCCCCCTTTGATGTAAGATATAATTGGAAAGGTTATGATTCAGTGAATATGACTGTCCTATTCCTATGCATGTATCATTTTGGTATATGAAGTTAGGAATATTGTCTATACATCTATTGGAAATTTGTTTACACCTGGAGAATGCCAACTATGGAAAATGCAGTCAGTCTTGATGGCTGGCTTGGAAGGGCCATTAGGAAGAACAAGAGGTCTTAGAAGATGCTAATCTCCCACCGGGGAGCCTTCCTGAGAACCCTACAGCCTCTGAGTCATGGCTGCTGTGTCCCTACAGGGACATGTGACCAAGTCACCTGGTACCAGACTCCATCATAGAATACCAGTGTTTTCCCACTGAAAGGAGTGGGCACTAAAGTTGGAGACAAAGGGTTCCTGCCATATGCAAAAGCAGGCAGGGGAGTGACATCATCACGGTTCTTCACTGACTCCCAACCCAAAGGAGACTCTTGGAAACACCTGAGAAACAAGGACGGAACTGAGGAGAAGGGATGGACCCAGGCTAGAAGGATTTCTAGCCTGTGAAAGGAATATCTGGGGTTTTAAGCTGCAAGCAAGTGCAGCTTGCCCTCAAGAATCCCTGCAAACTGCCTAAAACAACAATTAGGGTGACAAGTTGCTTCTCATATCCAATTTCTTTAGTATATTAAGCGTAGATTGCATTTTTATTTTATTTGTTAGGTAATCTGCTTTGATCTGTTTACTATCCTTTATAATCACTTAAATCTATCTTTTGTAGATAATACATTTCTTTTTGCTTTGTCTAAAACCAGTGTGTGGGGGAATCATTACTTGTGGCAAAAAGCTGTGTATATTCCTCTCCACACTGAGGGAGGAGGTGAATTTCATGAGCTTACGCTGTACAGTTCCTTGTGCAAGCGCAAGATGGTATAACTTTGGAGAAATTGGACAGTTCCTTAGCTGAACCTTCCCATGCAGAGCTGATCTCAGCAACTGTGTGTGAAGCTGCAGCTGGGTGTGTCCCTACCTGTATGTGTACTGGAGGGGGCTTGAGAGCCTATTGCAGCAGTACAGTGTAAAGGGAGCCCAGGCTAGTGGGCTGGATGGGCTCAATGGTATCTACTTTCAGGTGGCACCCCGGGGGGAACCCGTCACATGCAATTCAAACATGTCCTGTATATCTCTCCATTTTCTTGAACCTGCTGAATCTTGAGAGTATTTTCCAAAGTTATCACATTCATGACCTGGTAAATCTGTTAGACCTGCAATAGAGGTCTCTTTATGGGATGGAGAGCAGGCAGATGGTGGACACAGTGTTGGTATATAATACTCTTTCTTGATTACAAAATAAACCTTATTCACTATACATTCACACCTCAAACATACTATACCAGAGTCCTAAGGTTAGAATGGTCCCAATGGCCTGTCGAAATTCCTTCCGATAATAAGATCATAAGATGTGGGGAGCCGTCAAAAACTACATCTATATCCACACGGGGCTCTGGATCAATAAATAACTCGATCTGCAGAAATCATAGGCAACCATTTATGGTCCATTCTGTCGCATTATTGGTTCTCTGCCCTTGTTTACTGGGCCTTCTACCCACACAATTCCAAAGAGACAAGACTGGGAGGCTGCCATGATCCAAGGTGTGCCATTTCCTCAAATCCTTATTCAATTTTAAATCAGTCCAGCTGGTGTTGTTTCCTTTTCTGATCGTTCACCCTCCTTTTCCCAGAACATAAGAAGATTGTTTTTGCACAAATAGTTCAAATAGTTCTTGACCTTAAGTTCTTGCTTCGGTTGTCAATTTGCAATGCACACATTTATGTCAAGTACACGTCATGCATACCAGGCCTCAGTATGCCTATTACATATTATCTATTACATAGATATATGAATCACAATGTGTGTATGTGTGTGTGTATATATAGCCCAACATTTCCCCCTTCTTGATACATGATTAATGACATTAATTATTGTATCACTTTATAATTTCACAAGCAATCCAATTTTATATATCACTTGCTCCCAAACTCCTTGTTGCTTCCTTATTTGGGAGTATAAGCATAACATAAAAAAGCTTAACAAAATCATTAATGGAAATAATATGACAATATGATGGATCATTAAATTTAGAAGAGCTGTGATGCTGGGAGACTATCCTTTAAAAATGTCATACCAATGAGAAATTGCCAGTTCTTCTCCTTCTTTCACCAATTTTAATATTTGACCACTATGGATCAAAATGTTTATTTTTCCTTGCTGAGCAGACTTTGATACATCTTTGGTATATCGCCCCATTAGTTTTCCTAAAGCAACTCAATCTTATTATTATGGAAGGATTTCCCATTACATCATTTCCAATAATTTAAGAGCCATTGACTCATTCCATCCCACATGAGTCCATTAGCCAATTCTTGTTCAGTAGTCACATCTAGGATGACTACATCAAATCCAAAATGCCAAAAGATATAGTTCAGAGTACTCACATTCATACGGAGGGAGGGATAGCTCAGTGGTTTGTGCATTGGTCTACTAAACAGAGGGTTATGGGTTCAGTCCTTAAGGGGGCCATTTTAGGCAAAAATTTGTCTGGGGATTGGTCCTGCTTTGAGCAGGGGGTTGGACTAGATGACCTCCTGAGGTTCCTTCCAAGCCTCCTATTCTATATTGTTCTCATTATAACTAAATCTAAACATTAGGTGACCTTCCCCCTTAGTATGTACAAATACCTCCATTGCTCTTCCAAATCTTTTGGCTTTAGATATCCCCATGTCACATTTTTGCCATCTTCCCACCATATTTCAAATTCTACCTCAAAAGATTTTTATTTACATCTGGTTTTGTTTGTTCCTGTTTTACCCATTCTGTCCCATGAATAGTCAAATGTATTATTCCCTTTGATCCATACCTCCATCCTAGAGGTGCTCCCACATGTATATCCATGTACCCCTAAATTTCCCCAAATAAAGCCAAAATCCATATTTCCACTCTTTTTTAATTATGAGGATCCTCAATATTGAAGCCATGGTAATTATTCCATAGGAATTATTATGGCCATATTATTTTAAATATTTACACTAACCTCATCTATCTTCGCTCGACTCTGGTACTATTTTTTTATTTCCTAAAATATAGCACACACAACACAATTCTTCTAAGCAGCACAAAATGCAAGGCAAAATCAGCATAAGCAATAAGCCAGTTACAAAAATTGTAGCACCGTATCCACACTCCAAATCCAAGGTCCGTACAGGATAATCTCTAGTGCAATTGGGCATTCCTTTCCCTCTCTAAGATAAACTAAAAGAAAAAGAACGGATCATTATTTAATCTTTAGGCATAACTTGAATTGTGATGTGTGGAGCCACTTTCCCCTTTTCCCCTTGTTAATCTGCACTACAGTAGGTGAAATTTTATTCATGATGGAAAATGGTCCAACCCATCTGGACTTCAGGACATGATTTTTCAATATTAATTTCAAATACATTACTCTATCTCCGATTTTCCATAATTTACTGTCCTGAGCCAAATGAGAATCCACATAATCTCTTGCTTTTTCAATGACGTCAGTTAGTTTAAATTCCATTTTCTTAAGTTCTATCAGTAACTCCCTTACCCACTGGGTAACTGATACCTCCTCCTCCTCCTCTTCTTCTTCTTCTTCTGGGTACAATAACGGGCGCCACAATCTCCTAGAACTTCCAAAGAGAATTTGATAGGCCGGTAGACAGTTCCCAATTGATCACTACTTCAGATGGCTGCCAACACCATTGGCAATGTATCGTCCCAATCTTTGCCAGTTTCATTCTACTGTCCCTGACGATTGAGGATGATAGGGAATATGTAGTTGTTACTTTATTCCTAAAGCTTTTAATAAACTTTTAATTACTTCTCCTACAAATTGTGGCCCATTATCTAAATCAATTACTTTTGGAGTTCCATATCTACTAAACACTACTTCCCACAAGTTTTTGGCAGTGGTCGCTGCAGTATATTTTCTGATGGGAATTGCCTCCACCAATTCAGAAAAGGAATCTACTATCACTAGTAAATACTGGTTCCTCCTTTGGGTCTTAGGCCATATATCAATGTAATCAACCTCTAGTCTACTCCACGGCCCCACAATTCTTTGATGCAACAAGGATCCCAAATTCAGTGATCTATTCCCATCTGCTGCACACCTTATGCAGTTTTTAACAAAGTTTTCTACATGCTTTCGCACCTTAGGCCATATTCAATTTATTTTACCTTAAAGAGAGTTTTCTCTATTCCTTGGTAAACAAGAGTGTGACACAGATTAATAATCTCTTCTCTTTGAAGTTTGTCAGGTACCCACTTTACCTCTCCTGTTTCTTATTCACCACGTATCCACCTTGTATCGTCCAGTTTCCCCATCTTTCCTCATGTTTAACCTCCTCTTTTAATGGCTTGAGCTCTAGTAACTCCCATAATCCCAAAGGTTCCTTTGCTGCTAATTTAGCTAAAGCATCTGCTTCATCATTCCAATATTTTTCATTCCCTTCTCATTTTTGATGACTTTTAATATGACTTACTCTTAATTTTCCTGGGTGTTTTTTCAACCAATCATAGATACATTTCCAATCCTCCTTTTGGACCAAATTTTTCCCCTCAGCTGTTTCCCAGTGATTCTTTTTCCAAATCCCAATCCAGTATAACAGTCCTTGTATCATAAAATCTGAATCCATATAGATATAAAGACAGACTGCAACTTTATTTTTCTGTTTAAGTAGATCACTAAGAGCTCTGACATCTGCTCCATGAGCTGGTCATACTTATAGAACAAGAAACAGTTTCCCCATCAATTTGTACAACTGCATGGTGATGGTGCATCCCATAAGGCTTTATGGAAATATGTTTATGAATGTATATATGCCATAACTGGAATATGTTTTATGCTACATATGCCATGTAACATATCTCTGTAAAGGTTATGATCTACCAAATCTATTCATCCTATTTGTATGCATGTGTCATTGTTGTATTCGAAGTTATTAATATTGGCTGTATACTTGTTTGATTTTAAATAACCTTGGTAAGGCATTTGGTCAGCTTCTTGAGACAGGAATATGCAAATTAAGTGCTCAGTCAAGAAACACTTAATCAACAATGGATCTTGGAAGGCTCCAATCCACATAAGAAGTCTTCCTGGAGACATTCAAGATAGCATGTGGGCAATGGCTGCTGTCTGTAAAAACTGAGTCATGCATGGATATGTGACTTGCCCAGGTGACTCCAAAACTCATCTTGGAGCTGGACTTTTCATAGGAGAGAGGAGGGGGTCTGCACCCACAAGAGAAAGTCTATTTAAGCCCGTGGGAGGCACCTCCATTTTGTCTTTAGCTGCCTTTCTACCCCCAAGGATACCTGAGAGAAACTGGAACAAAGGACAGTAACTACACGGAGTTTGAGTGATTGCTGGACCCAGACTAGAAGGAGACTAGTCTGTAAAAGGAAGCTTACTGGAACACCTCTGAGGGTGAGGTTTTATCTGTATTCAGTTTTCTTACTGAATTAGACATAGACTTGCATGTTCTATTTTATTTTGCTTGGTAATTCACGTTGTTCTGTCTGTTACTACCTGGAACCAGTTAAATCCTACTTTTTGTATTTAATAAAATCACTTTTTACTTATTAATTAACTCAGTATGTATTAATATCGGAGGGGGAGGGGCAAACAGCTATGTATATCTCTCTATCAGTATTATAGAGGGTGAACGATTTATGAGTTTTCCCTGTATAAGCTTTAAACAGGGTAAAGCAGATTTATTTGGGTTTGGACCCCATTGAGAGTTGGGCATCTGAGTGCTAGAGACAGGAACACTTCTGTTAGCTGCTTTCAATTTAGACTAAAGCTGTTAGGGGACGTGGTTCAGACCTGGGTCTGGGTTTGCAGCAGGCTAGCGGGTCTGGCTCTAACCAGGCAGGGCACTGGAGTCCGAAGCTGCCAGGGCAGGAAAGCAGGGGCAGAAGTAGTCATGGCACATCAGTTGGCAGCCCCAGGGGTTTCTGTGATACAACCCATCACATGCATATACCCTATATTTCTTAAAGTTCTCATGGTATGAACTACCATCTGTAAACCAAACCTCTTTTGCTCTGAGGCTTAACACTTCATCTACTGGGAGTGTTTCTTCAACTAACTTCGGTTCAGTTTCTGGAAGTGGGCGTTCATGCTCCTCTCTGTCTGCCAGAAGAGCATATGGTAGCGTCATTGCTTGTTTGCATCCAGTTTTGGTCCCCCTCTCCCCACTACAGAAGGGATGTGGACAAATTGGAGATAGTCCAGTGGAGGACAAGGAAAATGATTAGGGGGCTGGGGCACATGACTTACAAGGAGAGGCTGAGGAAACTTTGGTTATTTAGTCTGCGGAAGAGAAGAGTGAGTGGGGATTTGATAGCAGCCTTCAACTACCTGAAGGGGAGTTCCAAAGAGCATGGAACTAGCCTGTGCTCAGTGGTGGCAGATTGTAAGGAGGTGTCGTGGTTCCCCACTGCCCTGGAGAGGGACGAACCCCAATGAACCCTCTCTACATAGATGACAGAACAAGAAGCAATGGTCTCAAGTTGCAGTGTGGGAGGTCTAGGTTGGGTATTAGGAAACACTATTTCACTAGGAGGGTGGTGAGCACTGGAATGGGTTACCTAGGGAGGTGGTGAAATCTCTATCCTTAGAGGTTTTTAAGGCCTGGCTTTACAAAGCCCTGGCTGGGATGATTTAGTTGGGTTTGGTCCTGCTTTGAGCAGGGGGTTGGACTAGATACCTCCTGAGGTCCCTTCCAACCCTGACATTCTATGATTCTCTTAAATAACATCTCTGCTAGTTAGCATCAAGGTCCATTGGACCACCCTGGTATTTGATACTCCTTTCCCCTGCAGTTTCCCTGATAAAATATACTTCAGGGGAGAGTGAGGAGTTTGTATTATAATAGGGGCTGTGCCAGTAGTCAGAGCAAATCCTTCAATGGCCCACACAGCAGGAGCTTGCACTAAGGCTTGTTTTCAATTACAGAAAACTTTTCAGGCTCCCACTCCCATTCTGCTTTCTTTATTAGTGGGCTTTGGCCACATGAAGTCGATTTCTGCTCAGTGAATTCCCCTTTCTCAGGTGGCTCCGGGTGACTGTTCTGTCTGGATTGTGGTGAGCATTGGGGTGTTGTTCATTTGCCTTATTTCCTACTGAACAACACACCACCACATTCCCAGACTTTCGGTCTGCCGGGAGCGAGTGGAGTGATGCTGGCACTGTTTATGAGGGAGGCATTAATCACAGGGGCCATTATATTGTCCTGCCAAAAAAGTCTTTGTTCTCTTAACACTTAACACTTGAGACCATTGCTTCCTCATTTGAGTGCCTGCTTGGAGACAAGTGTAAAATCCCCAGTCCCTGCCTGAATAAAAGCCAGCAGAGCTGTTCTGAGCAGATGTCATGAAGGTCCATGGGGATTAGGTTCATGATTACAGGAGATCAATGTAGAAATACAATTATTCCCGTACGTTTATCTTCTGAATGATAGGCAGGAAAAATCATGGGCTTGGTCCTCTGCTACTATAAGTCCATGTTGCTCCATGGAAGTATATGGAGTTACACTGCTTTATACCAGCTACGTTTCTGGCCCTTCAGCCTCAAGATATATAGATGTGTATGTATCCCTCCCCTCGCCCAGCACTGACCCAGACATGCAAAGCACCCACTGCAGGGCACAGCAGAGCACTCAACCCAAACAAAGACATCTGTGGGGAGCATGACCCAGGCTGGGAGTCAGTTGAAGAAGCAACTGTAGATGAGGCACTGACTAAGGGCTTGTCTGTATGGGAAGGTGTTACCACTTAGGCCAATACAGTGATACAGGTCTTGTTATCACCATCTAATCCCACATGTGGACAAATTTATTCTGTTTAGCCTAAACTCCTTTCAAAGTGACATAAAATAAACTGAATAAAGGTCACTCTTCTGCTAGACTAAGAGAATCAACATGAGGCTTTAACCTCGGATAACAAAGTTAATTTAAATTCACAGTTTAGTTCATACCAGTATAATGTAGAAAAGGCCTAAGAGTGACCAAAGAAGGGGGGCAGATCTCCCACTAGTGTAAAACAGCACTGTTCCATTGGTGTGAATGGGGAGAGATCCCCCAGCTGGTGAAAATCAGTGTCACTCCTTTGGGGTCAATACACCCATTTATGCCAGCTAAGGATCTGGCCCTATGTAATAAGCTTCCACACACTGAAGAATGGAACTGTGCCCAGAAGTAGCTCTGGGACTAGGAACAGGGAAATTAACTAGATTGAGGAAGCTCATCAGAAATGACCCTAATGTTTAAATTGAGGAAACTCTGTGCAGAGGCTGCTGGAACCAAACCATGGAGCCCCACAGGAGGCAAAGCCCAGACACCCAGGCACAGTGGGGCTCCCTGCTTATCCTCGGCTGAGCTTCATAATCCCCAGTCGCCACAGCCCCTGCGGCGTCCATGCTCCTGGTTTTGTTTGCCCTTGTTCACCCCACACACGTCCCCGGCCTTGTCTGCCCTTGTCCAATAACACCACCCTCCTTCTATGTCCCAGCCTAATCTCCTCCTCATACAGTCATCTGCAACCCCCACCCCACCCATGGCCTCAGTCTTATCTGCCCCTTGTACAATTGCCCCAGGCATCTTGCTCGGCCCATGTCTCAGCTTTGTCTGCAACTGGTACAGCCACTGCTGTGCCCCCCTCCAGGCAGGCGCCTATGCATGGTACGACCTCCCACAGCCGATCCCACAGGCTCCAAGCCTGTGCACACTTCAGTCCCTCTCTGCTGGGCTGTCTCTAGTGAATCTGCTGATCGGCGTTTGGCTGTTCCCCTTCCCTGGCCCCTCCCTGTCTGTCCATCCTTAGACTGTGAGTTCCTCAGAGCAAGGACTGTCCCTTCTTGTGTTTCTGGAAAGCACCCGACACATTGCAGGCACTGCCACAAACATGTCACCAAAATGTACACAGCAGAGAATTAGCCAGGGGAACTCACTGCTCCTGGATGTCAGTGAGGCAGAGGGTGAAGGGCCTGATTCAATTTCCAAACAGGGCCCTTTGCACTGATATAAAGGGACCTTGGTGTAACTAAGCATCAGGCCCTATGTATTTTAAGCATAAAAAGAACTAGTTACATTAGACAAGATAAAAACATGAACATAAGGACTCTGCCCCCTTCTGCTTCATGGCACAAACCAATCACTAATTGCCTGGAGTCAGAAATGTCCCCATATTCCAGAATAGTCCACCTTAATTCAATTAGATTCCAATTCATGGCAAATCCGGAAGGGACATGGCCCCTTGCAAAGTGAGCCCCACCCTGGTCGATCGATCTCTGGCAAGATACTTAGCTGGTCTGACTGCACACTCCTTTTATGTCCATCATTGGCAATCGTAAGCTTTTGGCACCCACTTAATTGCTGGCTCTTTTGTAGCATTTCTTGATACACATGCTCTGGAATTCGTTGGTCTTTCGATCAACCAAGAATGCTGCTGAACCCAAACCAGTGCTTATGGAGACAGTTGCTGAGGTTGGCTTCTAATATCCTCATTTCTGATCCTGTCCTGCCACTAGATATGAAACAGCTGACGGAAACAATGAGAATTTACATCAATCCGGTGTCCTTCAGCCTTCCTCACCACACACATTTCACTTCTATAGGACAGGGTTGGTATAACTGTGGTTCTCTAGGTCCACAAGTTCCTGGCAAGTTTGATGTCATGATGGCCCCACAGAGGTTCCTGAAGGACCTGAAATATGGCAGTAGCTGCTGCTATATGAGCTACGGGCACCCACATCTTTCGAGCACCTTCCAGGACTGTCTATGATGCTACCCAAATAATTAACCGTTGTCATCTGCTCAATCTCCCACCTCACCCACCTTGAGCGAGTGGCCTAACAATCAGGCTGGATGCTTTAAAAATTAATGAACTAACTGCGTTAGCTGGAGCTTTCGGCCCCCCGCCTTCTGAGAATTTCAATAAGTATATGGCCTGGCTACATAAATGCTCACAGTTGTTAAAAGCGGTGAGAATTGACATGTTACAGGAACCAATTCTAGTACAAACCCTGTTTGGATCACTGAATTGTCAGACCCTTGGTTTTGATGATGATGTTACACAAATGGTTAAACGTGTGGCTCAAAAGCGTTTTAAGTTATCCAGTGGATTAGCGGCATTTAAAGGAATTACAAGAATGCCAGGAGAGGCTCCGGCCAGGTTGGCTGACAGACTACAAACCTGTGCTAGGTTAACAGCGGGGGATACTAATCTCGAGGATTTAAAGCACCTTGTTTTGGAGGTGCTGCCTTCTGGGGTGATAAATGCTTGGTGTGAGCATGGAGGCAGAGATGAACCTTGGAATGAATGGACTGAAAAAGTGGAGACTGTGGTTAAACAGCAGGAAGGAAATCCTGTCAGAGAGCTGCAACACAGTTAGGACAGTGGAAAACAGAGGGTCCTGGATATTCTCCCTGTGTCCGTGGTTGAAGAGGTTGTAGAATGAACAGAGATAGAGGAGTAAATAGAGAGAGTGAATGGGTATCGCCTGGAGCTCTGAAACAGGAGAACTTAGACCTTAAAGGAGAGAAAGAAAAACTGCGGGCACAGCTATAGACATATATGATTGGCAAGGAGTCTCAAAAGGAGGAAGAAAAGGCAGTGATGAAGGTGGCTAAAATGACTGTTTTGGTATCTGGATTGAATGATCCGATTGCTAGTAATTTAGTAGCATAGGACAGCCCTCCCGGCAATTTGGAATGCGTTTTCCAGCAACCCATGACAATAGATGTCTGGGGATGCCCCACTTAAGCAGACGAGTCAGGGATGTGTTTGTAGATTTTCTATTGGACAGGGGGGCTGGAATTCCTATAATAAAGATGTATTTAATTTATATCCAGTTGTGGACTCCGTACAAATACAGGGCATATCAGGGACTAAGCAAATGTATGATGTTAAAACCCTCCCTCTCCAGTTTGGTGTACACACCATTCAGGAGACGTGTGCTATTGCAGGGAGAGAAAGACTAATTGAGGCAGAAACTATCAAACAATTGGGAATAATCCTGAACTTCCCAAACATGTGTATCCAAGAAACTCTCACTGTAATGGGAGAAACAAATGGTGTTAATCTGATCCCCATGGGGCTTGTTACTCAGACAGTAAAAGAGATAAAGCCTGAGGAGGCACCTCCTATGCCAGAAGGCTGGGAAAGCTGATGGGCTGAGATTCAAACTGTCTGGGCAGTGGACTCCCTAGATACGGGAAAAATACAAACCTCTGTTACAATAGAAGGAAACAAACTCCCGTACGAAAGACAATTCCCAATACCTCAGGGAGCAAAAGAATCTTTAAGGAGAGTTATAGAAAATTGGAAAAATGAGAATTAATTCGAAGGTGTTCAGCACCTAACGCGGCACCAATCTGGACAGTTAAAAAACCTGCTGGAACGTGGAGATTAACTCTTGGCTATCGGGGGTTAAACAGTACTGCCAAATGGGGAGCACCAGTAGTGGCTGCTTACCCAGAACTGTTGGAGGCAGTAACCCCTGACATGAAGTGGCTCTCAGTACTAGACGTGGCAAATGGCTTTTGGAGTTTACCTTTAAACCCAGAGTCTCAATACAGAATATCTTCTGTATTCCAGGGTGTGCAATATTGCTGGAGTGTTTTGCCTATGGGGTACTGTGAGGCACCCACATTTCACACTGCAGTGAGAAATATGCTAGAGAAGGAGGGACTGTTACAAACGGGAAGGATAGTGCAGTATGTAGATGACATTTTAATAGTCAGTGAAACAGAACAGGAACATGAAGCATTAATGCAGCAGTTACTAACTGCTAAGTTTCAAGAGTACGGCTTGAAATTTAACCCCTCTAAATCCCAGATTAAACAGAGAGAAGTGCAATATCTTGGAATTCAACTCAGTCCAAGGGGAAGGTCTGTGGATAAGGAAAGAGTGAAGTGTATTGTTAACCTCCCTATGCCAGTAGATACCAAAACTTTGCAATCTTTTTTGGGGCTCACTAACTTCTGCAGGGAATTTATGGTTGGATACGCAGACAGGGCAGGTCCACTGTATGAGGTACTTAAAAGACCACAGTGGACCTGGACAGAGGAGGCAACTAATGCATGGGAAAGCCCGAAAAAAGAGTCAGTGGAGGCACCTACTTTGGCCGCCCCTAACGAATTCCCCTTTGTATTGTACCCCGATGTGAAGAATGTCTGTATTGTTAGTGTGCTTACACAGGATACTGGTGCTGGGGAGAGACCTGTTGCTTATTATAGCAGAGCATTAACAGGTGCAGGAAGAAAACTGGGAATTTGTGAGCAAACTGCTCTCGCTGCCTACTGGACACTACAAAAAGCTCAGGCAATTATCGGCACAAGCATTGTGATTGTAAAGAGTCACCATCCGCTGGGAAACTTACTCAGTCAGGAAAATCTGTCTAAGGATATGTGAAAGTAGATAAAGGCCATTCAATGGGTCTTTGCTCTCGTGCCCGAGAATGTTCAATTTGTCCTGTCATAAATATACAGCTAAGGGTAGCATAAAATCCCTCTTTACCCTGTAATGGGTGATTCCTCTTTTACCTGTAAAGGGTTAAGAAGCTCAGGTAACCTAGCCGACACCTGACCAAAAGGACCAATAAGGAGACAAGATACTTTCAAATCTGGGAGAGGAGCTTTGTCTGTCTGTTCTGTGTGCTTGCCGGAGACCAATCAAGAAGGCAAGCAATCCAACTCAATTAGAATTAGTAAGTAATAAGGGAATGTGTTAACTTACTTTTATTTTAGCTTGTGATTTTCCTTGTCTAGAGGGAGGATTATCCCTGAATTTGTAACTTTAAGGTTTTGCCTAGAGGGGAGATCCTCTATGTTCTTGGATCTTTTGTTATTCTGTAAAGTACTTACCATCCTGATTTTACAGAGATGATTCTTTTACCTTTTCTTTAATTAAAATTCTTCTTTTAAAGAACCTGATTGACTTTTCATTATTTTAAGATCCAAGGGTTTGGGTCTGTGTTCACCTGTACCAATTCGTGAGGATATTATTCTCAAGCCTCCCCAGGAAAGGGATTGTAGGGGTTTGGGGGATTATTCTCAAACCTGCCCAGAAAAAGGAGTGTAGGAGCTTGGGGGGATATCAGGGGAAGGTAGGGCTCCAAGTGGCCCTCCCTAAATGTTTGTTTAAATCACTTGGTGGTGGCAGCGTTACTTAATCCAAGGTATAAAAGAGAAATTGTGCATTGGGGAGTTTTTAACCTAAGCTGGTAGAAATAAGCTTAGGGGGTCTTTTATGAGGGTCTCCACATCTGTACCCTAAAGTTCAGAGTGGGGAGGTAACCCTGACAAGTCCCATTGAAAGAAACTGAAGTATGTGTATGGGGATGGACTATACGCAGTCGAGAACATGTTTGTGAACCCCAACGGGAATCCAAAGCGCACCCTGTCTTTAAAGCAACCCCAATTGAACAGATGATTGGAAAAATCATTTGGTTTGTGGATGGTAGCTCATTTTACACCAAAGGAATGTGAGTCACTGGCTTTGTAGGGATTTGCTTAACTGGAAACCTGCAAAGAGTTAACTTCTTTGAGTATAAATTAATCAAAGCAGGAACACGGTCTGCAGAAGTGTCAGCGGTCTTGGAAGTTTTAGCTAGAATGAAGAACAAGCAAACAGAACTAATAACAGGAACTGATTCAGATTACGTTTACAAGGGAATCACTATCTACCTACTGTGGTGGAATAGTGTAGTTTTTACAGGAACTGACGGATCCGAAATTAAACACAAGACTTTATGGTAGCAAACAGAGAAATTGGCAGGACAGTAAAAGAGGATGGTTAAAATAAAAGCCCCTAAGGGGACAGGTCTGTTGAAAAAGGGAAATGAACAAGTAGATAAATTGGCTAAGGAAGCAGCAACACTGTGGGAGCCCACCCCTGTGGCTGTAACCACCCAGGCACAGGCTAAACAAAAACAAGAAAGTGAAGAGAACAACCAGAAAGAGTTGCAGCTTTCATAGGACCTGCAAGCAAAAGATGACTTAATACAGCAGTGGATAGTGAAATGCCCCTCACAGTGGCAGGGTGTCTCATTGAGAAAGGAGGGAGACCTAATTCTGGCAAAACCACTTCTACCGTGCTTGGTCCCAAATAACTTCGGATCGCTGGGTCTTCTGCATGGTGGAAGTGGGATACTCTCTCCAGTTCTTCTCCTACCCTCCCTCCCACTCCCTTCCCCATCCCTCTTCAGGGACGTCTCTCATGAGTAGCTCCTTATCCAGGAAGTGCAGGAGCTACTCGCCATGGGAGCGGTGGAGGAGGTTCCTCAGGAGCTAAGGGGCAAGGGATTCTGCTCCCAATACTTCCTAATCCCCAAGGTCAAGGGGGGGGTTTCAGACCCATTCTAGATCTACACGGACTCAACAAATTCATGGTAAAGTTAAAGTTCCGCATGGTCTCCCGGGGCACTATTATCCCCTCCCTGGATCTGGGAGACTCGTACGCCGCCCTTGACATGAAGGTTGTGTACTTCCACAAAGCGATTCATCCAGTGCACAGGTGCTTCCTATGCTTTGTGGTCAACCACAAGCATTACCAATTCACTGTCCTTCCGTTCGGCCTCTCAACAGCCCCCCTGAGTGTTCACCAAGTGCATATCAGTCGTGGCTGCTTTCCTCCATCGACAGCAGGTGCAACCCCATGGAATTTCTGTGCTCAGAACAAGTAAGGGATATTCTCCTTGGGAGCAGAAGCCCTCCACTAGAGCCACCTATCTGGCAAAGTGGAAAAGATTCTCATGTTGGTGTGACCAATGTTGTACACCCCCTCTCCAGGCGCCTGTACCTCTCATATTAGAGTGCCTCCTACACCTGAAACAGCAAGGCCTAGCAGCATCCTCCATTAGGGTACACCTCACTGCTATCTTGGCCTTCCACCCAGGGTGGATCCATTTTCGCCAACCCTATGGTTGGTCTCTTCCTCAAAGGTCTGGACCACCTACATCTCCAGATCTGGCAGCCTGCCCCTGTGTGCAACCTTAATATGGTTCTCTCCAGGCTCCTGGGGCCCCCATTCAAACCACTGGCAACTTGTCCCTCCTGTATCTGTCTTGGAAGTTCGCAGATGTAAGAACGACCAGGAAAGCTAAGAGGGTGTCTGAGCTAAAGGACCTCACCTCTGACCCACCTTACACAGTTTTCCACAAGAGTAAGATGCAACTCAGGCCTCACCTGGCCTTTCTCCCCAAGGATCAGGACATTTTCCTACCCATCTTTTACCCTAAGCCTCATGCCAGTAACCAGGAGCAGAGGCTACACCCCCTTGATGTTTGATGAGCACCTGCTTTCTACATAGAGCACACTAAGCCATTGAGAAAGTCGAGCCAGTTGTTCATAACTGTGGCAGACCAGATGAAAGGGATCCCGGTCTCATCTCAAAGAATATCCTCCTGGATCATGTCATGCATCCGCATATGCTACGAGCTGGCCAAAGTACTGGCCCCAACTCTTACAGCACACCCCAGGAGGGTCCAGGCCTTGTCAGTTACATTCTTGGCCCAGGTCCCAATCCAAGAAATCTGCAGGGAAGCAACTTGGTCCTTGGTGCATACCTTCACCTCTCACTATGCCATCATCCGGCACGCCAGAGATGACACAGCTTTCGGTAGAGCAGTGCTACAATCAGTGTTTCCTTAACTCCGACTCCACCACCTAGGGAAGGCTTGGGAATCACCTACGGTAATTGGAATCAATATGAGCAATCACCTGAAGAAAAAACGGTTACTCACCTTTTGTAACTGTTGTTCTGCCAGACATGTTGCTTATATCCATTCCAAACCGCCTGCCTTCCCCTTTGTCGGAGTAACTGGCAAGAAGGAACTGAGGAGGTGCCGGGTTGGCAGGGTCATATATTGAGTGCCATGAAGGCACCACTCCAAGAGGTGCTGCTAGGGGAAAAACATTCCGATGTCTGTGGATGTGGCGTGTGCACGTCCTACTTGGAATGGATATGAGCAACACATCTCGAAGAACAATAGTTATGAAAGGTGAGTAACTGTTTTTTCAATCGTCCTCCTCAGAGGTATAAGGTGGCAGATTTGGCCCAGTCACTCCTGCATCATGAAGGAAAGGGCAGCAGTGCCAAATTCCAGTGAGTGGCATTGTGGTCTTGTGTGACTGGATGGCGGTCAAGCTAACTTTGCCACTGCAGGCAGCTGCTCAGAGATGTGCCACCGTAGACAACTGCCTATATTGCATGTACCTAAAGCAGCCTCTGCCAGCACCTCACCTGATGGATGGTGTCCTGTCTTATTCCTGGACACACTAGACAGGCTGGCAGCTGGGATTAGCAAAAGGCTGTGCGCACCGGTGCTCTCTGTCCCCGGCAGGCGCGGGGCTGCAGCTTAGCCGGAGAGAAGCTGTGGGCCAGCGCCTGCCAGGGACAGAGAACTCCAGGGCTGCGGGCGCTAGTGCGCTCTGTCCACGGCAGGTGTGGGGCCCGCCTAGTGACCAGCAGGGGAAAGATGCCAGGGCCCCCCGCCTGCTGGGGATAGAGTACTCCGGGGTTGCAGGCTGCACAGCTTTTCTCAGGCTTCTTGCTGTACTGCCCAGAACTGCTGCCAAAAAAACAACAACAAAAATGCTCTGACTCTGCAGAATGGACCGAATGCTGCCGCGTAACATGTGCTGACACAGGCACCTGCTTGCTCCACTGGTGCCTGGAGCCAGCCCTGTATGTGAGTATTCTTCCTGCACTGATACTGCTGTTTTCTTGTGCTTTGCAATTTATTATTTTTTTTAACATTTTGCTCCAAATTGAGTGGTTCAAATAAGAGACAAAGTACGTATTATTTCAACCCAGAGTAGGAAGAATATTAAATGATGTTTTTCATATTATTTAATGTACAAATACAAAATAAGCCTTGAAAAATTGTTGGCGCCCGCCACACTTTTCTGAAAACATGAATGTGCTACTGGCCACAAAAAGGTTGGGGACCACTGCATTAACCATTCAATATCCCGTTTTACTACTACAGGTCCCACATGACTATGTATGGCTCGGGTACAACCACCACCTCAGTTACCTCCTGAACTCCATATAGACTTGTCATACTCCATGTACCTGTATCGTTCAGCTGAACATTTGTATTTTGTTTGCCATAACAACTCTCATGGAAAGTTACCATTATTTTTAGTGTTGTTATAACATTTTAAACTGACAATGTAAGATTCAGAGGAGGTAGACACATTCATTCTTATCGTTACTGGCCTCACCCACTTAAGACTTAAGACATAGGTTTTGTCTGAATAAAACCGATATACAACTTTGTTACTTATGTCCCACTCTTTAGGTCTGAGCACATCACCTAGCCTTTTGTCCACATACCTGGCGTTGCTCTTTAACTGTGTAGCGCCCCTCTCCACCTGATTACCTCCTTTAATCCGCTTACATGTTCTGATGGGCAGGTCTGGGTTCTTTTGGATCCCGCCACCCACTCAACACAATCCAATGCCTTACAGGTCTTTCTGGATGCAGTTGCAGGGCTCATGACACTCTCTACCCTAAACAATCGTGCCAACACCATTCCTGCTCACTGAGATCTTATTCCTTTCTCTAACAGTTCTCTTTTCCTCCTTGTAAATGGGTCGACTCACCCCTGCGGCGCCTCCTGCTGGTTGCTCTGCGAATTTGGCTCAGTCCAGCCCTGGAGCACTCTCTGCAGGCTGGTGATCCACCTGTTTGTAGGCCCCCGTGTCCCTCCCTGGACCCGGTGCCCTTTTACATGGGGTGCTGCCCCCTAGCAGTACCCCTTTCTCTCGGGGTCTCCCTTTCTGTCTCAGGGAACCCCCACCCTCTATCCCTACCTTGCCTCAGTGTTTGGCTACTGCCAGTCATTGTCTAGCCCCACACTCTGGGGGGACTGCAGTACTACTCATCACAGGCAAAGTTGGGTTTGGACCTGCTGCCTTGGCCTACCCCTAGGTTGCCCTCTGCAACCCCCAGTACCAATTGGCCCACTGCTAGGCCGCAGCCTGGGGCTTTTTAGGCTGGAGCTCCCCGGCTCCTCAGCCTTCCCCAGCCCTGCTTCACTCAGGTATCTAGTCTCAAGCTCCTAAGCAACCAGGCCCATCTCTCTCCACAGCCAGAGAGAGACTGTCTGGCTCCTGGCTTCCCTGCCTTCTTATAAGGCCCTGTTGCTCTGTTTGGGGCGTGGCCCCCAGCTGCAGCCACTTCCCCAATCAGCCTAGCCTGAAGGCTGTCTTCTCAAGCCCTGCCAGGCCACTTTTTAAACCCCTTCGGGCAGGAGCAGGGTCCACCCTGCTACACTCCTCCTCCCGGACTTCTCGCAGCAATTGATGGAATTCTGGAGGACTGTCCAAGCCGTCTACAAGTTTCAATTTCATAATTAGAAAGTCATCATAAATGGCACCTCGTATGACCTGTTCTAGTCGTACTCGGTGTTCCTTGCTCCTCTCAATGCCTTTACGGCGGATGCACAGCTGAAGGGACGGTTCCAATCTGTGAAGATAGGAAGATAGTTTTTCACCTGGCTGTTGGTAACAGGAACGAAATTGAAAGTAGAGGTCTTCCCCTGTCTCTAGGCTCCCAAAGGCATCCTCCATGGCCGAGAGATAGTCATCAACAGTGGCAACCGGCTTGCTGGCCTTTAATGCACATATTACATTCCCTGCAG
This sequence comes from Mauremys reevesii, assembly GCF_016161935.1. NCBI lineage: Eukaryota > Metazoa > Chordata > Testudines > Geoemydidae > Mauremys > Mauremys reevesii. The sequence goes on along the minus strand of NC_052647.1, from coordinate 8,564,634 downwards.
GTCCTCGCAGGCTTTCTGCAACACGTTTTCTCTTTTCAGCCTCACTACATTGCCATTCCTGCATCACCTGATTTAGTTGATGCCTCCAAGTGTCATAGTCATCTTCCCCTACAGGCACTGGTTTAATACCTGAAAAGTACTTCAGCTTTCTGTAAGGACCCAATTCATATGCTGTCTTTATGGACTCCCCTATTGCTTGTCCCATAGCAAAAATTATTTGGTCCGTAGAACTGGAGGGAGGTACAGGACTACTTCCCAAAAGAGTCCTTAATTCAATCATGGTCTTCCCTTCCTGCCTAAGAAAGTCTCTCAATTTGGACTGAAAATTGATAGGTTCAGATGGTGGGGCAGGTGTGGAGGGAAAATGTGCTTGTGCTTGTATGGTCACCTTCCATCCATCCTTCTCTCCATCTGGCAGAATTACATGGGGAGTCACCACAGTAGACAGTATAATCTTGCTCTCTACAAGAAGGGATAAAGTAGCTTCCCCTTTTGCTTGCATTTGACTCCGAACCACACAGGTTCCCCATTCTTTAACATTAGCAATCTCATCTTCAATTCTTCTAACTTCCCATTCAATGGGTACATTCGTGAGCAGGAAGTGGCGTTCAGGGTCAGCCCCCTCCAGCTCACACCAAGTCACAAGCCTCTTCTGGTAATCCATACTGGGAATTTACGTAATTTCCCAGGAAGACAGCAGGGGTGTATATAAGGTCTGAGTTTAAAAGACGGGATCCCAGCGGTGCCTCCAATGTAGCGCCCCTCTCCACCTGATTACCTCCTTTAATGGCAATCCGCTTACATGTTCTGATGGACAGGTCTGGGTTCTTTTGGATCCCGCTGTTGGTGTCACTAGGCATAAATCTAGGTAACTTGGGGGGAGTGGAAGACCACAAGTGTCAATGAGGCCCCTGCTCTGGGTCTAAGTGAGCCACAGTAACTCCATTTTGGAAACTTTAACCAACCTACATGCTAACAGCCTAAAAGCAGAATATGTGAGAGTCAGCTTTTCTAGCAAACAGCTGCAGTCCTGCTTAAACTAGCAAAAGTAGTGATAAGGTGGGGAGGAAAGGGGGAGAAGTCTTCATGTGCCTGAGCTGACAAGGCCAATAGATAAATATGCGAATGAGAACAGTTCTAACAAGCTACATTATAGTGTTAAGTGTAACTGTTGCAAGGGGGAGGGAGGAAGGGGGAAAAACAAGGGGGGTATAAATGCTGGGACCCCGCCTGCGCGCGGGTGTGCAGGATTTGAGAATGCTTTTTCTCCCTGGCACCTTATTTGGGCTCAAATAAACGTGGTTTGCTTCTCCACCCTGGTGTGTTAATTAGTGCGACGCACACTGGGCAACGAACCTTCACTGTTGCTCTCCTCGGGCCCTTTGAGCCAGCAACACCGCCACCCACTCAGCAGGGTGAATCTTTTTTCTTTTTTGGTTATGAAATTAGTTGGCGGTGCCTCCACCCCCCTCGCTCCTTCCTGGCAGGGTCACCAGGGCAGCTTGGGCGGAAAATTCTAACTACAGAGGAATCCCCACTTATCTGCCAGATAGTTGGAGACTTCCAAGAAATAGCACAACACATAAAAATATATTCAACACAACAATTATATTAAACAGGCAACAAATACAACATAACAGGGGAAACACTATTTTTAGGGTCACCGGTGCCCACACTTAAAATACCCGTGTCTGGATGTAACAAATGTAAAACTAGTGTCCTGTTGGTACGCGTACCTTGCTGGGGCCCTTGATGACCTATACAATTCTCTGCAGAGGTGTAGCAGTGCGGCTGACTGGGTTCAGTACAGCCCAAAAGACCCACAAGTGGGAGGAGGTGGTGAATCCCTCCACAGGTGTAATAAGCGGTAGATTATAAAATCCTCAAACCCTCACTCCCTGGCTTGAGGACACAGTTCAGGGAGTAGAGGGTCCCCAAAACAAATTCCCTGACTGACTAACTAACTAAAGACAAGGCACTCACGGATTCCACAAATGATCTTCAGGGTTGAGGATGACGCTGGACGATTCCAGGGGCTGCTGTCCGCTGGCAGGGATGCTCCTCAGGCAGGAATCAGCCTTGGACTAGCAGTGCTGACCATGTGGGGACTGGTCTCACCAGGGGAGCTGGAGGTGAACCCAGCCTGGCTGGGGAAATTTCTCAGCAAATGTAACAATTGGGAATCATCCGTGGGGAAGGAAAACCCAGCTGAGGGATCTGCGGTCAGGTCCTTAGAGGCCAGTTCTCAGGGGGAACCCTGCTTGCAGGCCTGGGACTCACCAGCCCCCCTCACAGCCAGTTCGGCCCTTGCCCTGGCTGGCTCCAGCATCTCCTCAAAAAATGGCTTCTTCCCTCTCTTCCACTCCCTGGGAGGGGCATCTCCACTCCCTATTGGTTGCTGGGCAGACTCTGAGTTTGCCTTGGCTCCTCCTCCCTGAGCTGCCAGCAGACAGAGCTCCAGGACTCTAAGTAATCTGCTTGGGGGTTACAACTGAATCGCCAATTGCCTTCGGATCATACTGATGGTCTTTAGTAGCATATTCATAAAATGGTCCATTAACACTCTAGGTTGGTAGTTATCAGGTGTTAAACCCCTTCCCCAGCCACCATTGTTCGGGTATTTTCATGGTCCTACTCATCATCACTTTGTGGGGGGTGTGCCCATGTGTGGCAACAGTTGATATCAAAACCATAAAAATTACTGATAGCTTCTGCGTGTAATTACTGCCACTTCTTCCTTTGTGTCTACCAGGCTTGTTGTTTTCCTTCACAGCAGCTATCTTTTTCCTCTGCCAGTGGCCTGGGAATGCCTCTCAGCAGCTCAAAAACTTCTCAACTTGTCTTCTAGTTCTCCAATAGTTATTGTCCTTAGATTGACTGCTCCTAAAGTCGCCTTTAATGTAGGTGAAAGCCCTTGGATAAACACTTCTTTAAACACCATGTGTAGGGCTCAGCACCCTTCTATACCCTAGTGTCGCTAGGCAGCCTACCTGGGGTCAGGTGACCCTTCCCACCTTAAGTTTCTCACCACTGGCCCTGTTACTAGGCAGATTTCAGGACAAGGGCAAGAAAAGGGCGAGTAGGAGAGGGACCAATATGGAGGGTGAACCACCATATGAAAAAACCCACCGTGGCCTAAGATGCCTTGGGCGGGCTGTGAGGATGTGGATGTGGGTGGGAGGGAGGATGACCATGCCCCCCCCACCGACTACAGCACCCTGGGCAGTTTCCCCCCCATAAAGGCAGCTCTGCCCCACACAAAAGGAATGACCCCACCCATACCATGCCACCCTCACTTCTTCACTGCTGCTGGTGGCAATGCTGCCTTCAGATTTGGGCTCCAGTCAGCAGCCACCGCTCTCCAGCCACCCAGCTCTGAAGGCAGTGCCGCCGCCAGCAGCAGCGCAGAAGTAATGTTGGCAATATCATGGTCATAAAATACCCCAAAATCCACTTTTTGGTCAGGACCCCCATGGTTTCATCACCGTGACATTTCAGATTTAAATATCTGAAACCATGACATTTACACTTTTAAAAATCCTCTGACCGTGAAATTGACCAAAACACACCACACGTTTGGTAAGGCCCTAGTCACGAGATGCTTGGAAAGTAACAATTCTGAGGCCAATTGCATTTTTTTTTTAAATCACCCTGAAGGTTATGCTGGAGGGAAGACTGGGGGGGTCTGGTGGCAGCAGGGTTGGACTGGGGTCAGGAGACCTGGCTCCATTGCATGGTGACTGTTCACTGGTGTCCCCATCGATAAAATGGATATAATGACATTGTAGATGAGCAGACTCACCCCTGTGGCGCCTCCTGCTGGTGACTCCTGGGAGTTAGCTTGTTCCAGCTCTGGAGCACCCTCTGCAGGCCAGCGATCCACCTGTCCTCTGGCCCCCGTGTCTCTCCCTGGACCGAGTGCCCCTTTATCTGGGGTGCTGCCCCCTGGCAGTAATCCCTCAGTCTCAGGGTCTCCCCTCCCTGGGGAACCCCCACCCACTATTCCCACCTCACCTCAGTATAAGGCTACTGCCAGTCATTGCCTAGCCCCCATACTCTGGGGCAGACTGCAGTATCAGCCACTCATCACTGGCAAGGAGGGTTTGGACCTGCTGCCTTGGCCTACCCCTGGGCTTCCCTCTGCAACCCCCAGTACCCCTTGGCCTTCTGCTAGGCCACAGCCTGGGGCTTTCCAGACAGGAGCTCCCCAGCTCCTCTGCCTTTCCCCAGCCCTGCTCCACTCAGGTACCCCGTGTCTAGCTCCCTGCAGCCAGGCCCTTCTCCCTCTACAGGCAGAGGAAGAGTCTGTTTGGGCTCCTGGCTCACAGCCTCTTATAGGGGCCAGCTGGGCCTGATTGGGGCATGGCCACAGCAGAGCCTGCTTCCCCCAATCAGCCCAGGCTTCTTGCCCCAGCCCCAGCCCTCTCCTGGGCTGTTTTACGCCCTTCAGGGCAGGAGCAGGGGACCACCCTGCTACAGACATTGATCTCCTTTATAAAGCATTGTGAGATCTGCTGATGAAGAGCAGGGGGCATTACATATATTAGACCTCACTGACTTGAACCTGTTTAGGCTTCTGACCTCTATGTGCATTAAGGAAGAGCTTTCAGCCCCGCTTTACAGGTGGGGAGCTGAGACCCGGCGGGGTGGGTCACACAGGTGCTCACGGGTAGAGCAGGGAGTTGACCATGTTTCCTGCACTGGGCCCTAACCACCATAACCATCTTTCTTCTGTATTCCTAGTGCAATTCATGGTCTTGCAATTGATCTATTGGCACATAGGCATCACCAGACTGGATCAAGAGCAGGGAGCCCATCTAGCCTGGTATGATTGGTGGTGTGTATCGTAGGCCTGGGAAGGCTATGCCTCTCCAAAGAGCCTCTCCTGGCCCCACCCACGCTGCACCCTGAAGCCCCCTCCTGCTTTCCTCTTCCCCCTTGGCCCCAGCCCAGGCAGGCTGCTCCTCTTCTAGGAAGCTTGCCAGGGCTGGAGCTGGGGCTAGGGCGGCTGGGACTTGGGGTGGCTAGGGCCGCCCAGAGCTGGGGGGCCCCTGGGCATTGAGGCCATAGTGACCAGCACTCCACTGCTTGAGGTGTTGGCGCTGCCCGCCCTGTGCTGGGAGGAGGAGCTGGGGGTGCTGGGACTGGGTCCGCAGTGTCCGGAGCTCCGGGACTCATGGTGCTAAGGGTCAAGCCAGGGCCGGCTCTGGCTTTTTTGCCGCTCCAAGCAAAAAAAAAAAGAGGGAGGAGTGGCGCCAGAGCGGGAAAGCAGGGGAAAAAAAAGAAAAGAAAACACGGTGCAGCTAAAGCGGCAAAGCAGGGGGGGGGGGAAACAAAAAAACCCACAGGGTGGCTGGAGCCAGGAGACTCCCTGTGCTGCAGAGTGCGCGCCCGGTCTAGTGGGGGGGAGGGGGAGGGACGGGGGGAGAGAGAAGGGGGCGGCCAGCACGTCAACGGGGAGCGCACCCCGCGGCCCCGATCGCCGCGCCGCCTGCCGGGAGGGCTCTGCGCTGCTCCGGTCGGCGGGGAGGGAAGGACGCGGGCTGCCCTGCCGAGTTTGCTGCAGGGTGCTGCCCTCCTCCGCCCTTTACAGGGCAGCCAGAGCAGCAAACAAACAAAAACAAAAAGCGTCAGTGCCGCCCTAGGATGGGACGGAATGCCACCCCCTAGAATCTGCCGCCCCAAGCACCAGCTTGCTCAGCTGGTGCCTGGAGCCGGCCCTGGGTCAAGCTGCACAGCACTCCGGGGCTGAGGGGTGCTCACCCCCGTCCGCCCAGTGCTTTGGGGCTGGGGAACTGGGGCTGAAGGTGCTTGGGTGGCCCGGGGATGGGGGTGGGGAGAGCTGGCAGACATGAGGGGGCCCTCTCGGCTTCCGGGGGGAAAGAGGGGCGGGAGGGGCAGGAGGGGCTGGCCCTTGGTAAGAAGGAGTGGGCCAGCCTGGGGGCTATCCTCTCAGCCCTTGGTTCCCCCACTACCCACGCCTGGTATCCCATCTCAGACAGTGGCCACTATCACCGCTTCAGAGGAAGGTGTAAGGGGGACCCATTTGGAAATCATAATTAGGCCCTTGACCCTCAGCCTCACTGACATCCAGTGGCAGAGTTCCCCTGACTAAATCTGTGCTGTGTAAGTTTTGGTGACATGCGCCAGGTGCTTTCCAGAGATGCAAGAAGGGACGGCCCTTGCCCTGAGGAACTTACAGGATAAGGGTGGACAGAGAGACAGGCAGGAGCCAGGGAAGGGGAACAGCCAAATGCCAATCAGCAGATTCACTAGAGACAGCCCGGCAGAGAGGGACTGAAGTGTGCACAGGGTTGGAGCCTATGGGATTGGCTGTGGGAGGCTGTACCATGCATAGGCGCCTGCCTGGAGGGGGCACAGCCGTGGCTGTACCAGCTGCAGACAAAGCTGGGACATGGGCCAAGCAGGAGTCATGGCAGATAAGACTGAGGACATGGGTGGGTTTGTGGGTGCAGATGACTGTACAAAGGGGAGATTAGGTTGGGACATAGATCAACAGGCGGAGTTATTGGACAAGGGCAGACAAGGCCGGGGATGTGGGCGGGGTGAGGGGCACGGATGACTGTACAAGGGCAAACAAAACCTGAATCATGGACGGCGCAGGGGCTGTGGTGACCAGGGGTTATGAAGCTCAGCCGGAGATAAGCAGGGAGCCTCACTGTGCCTGGGCTTTGCCACCTGTGGGGCTCCATGGTTTGGTTCCAGCAACCTCTGCAGAGTTTCCTCAATTTAAACATTAGGGTCATTTCTGATGAGCTTCCTCAATCTAGTTAATTTCCCTTTTCCTAGTCCCAGAGCTAGTTCTGGGCACAGTTCCATTCTTCGGTGTGTGGAAGCTTATTATATAAGGCCAGATCCTTAGCTGGCGTAAATGGGTATATTGACCTCAGTGGAGTGATGCTGATTTTCACCAGCTGGGGATCCAGTCCCATTGACTCCAATGGAAAGATGCTGTTTTATATCAGTGGGAGATCTGGCCCCCTTGTGGTCATTCTTAGGCCTTTTCTACACTGTACTGGTATGAACTAAACTGTTAATTTAAATTGACTCTGTTATCCGAGGTTAAACACACCCTCCTGTGGATTCTTTTCGTCCAGCATAAGAGTGACCTTTATTCAGTTTATTTTATGTCACTTTGGAAGGGGTTTAGGCTAAACAGAACAAGTTTGTCCATATATGGGATTAGATGGGGATAACAAGACCTGTATCGGCATACAGACTTATTGGCATAATTTGGTAACACTTTCCCATACAGACAAGCCGTTAGTCAGTGGCTCATCTACAGTTTCTTCTTCAACCAACTCCGAGCCTCGTTCATACTCCCCACAGATGTCTTTGTTTGGGTGGAGAGTTTCACTGTGTCCTGCAGGGGGTGCTTTGTACGTCTGGGGTCAGTGCTGGGGGAAGGGAGGGAAGGGAGGGATACATACACGTCTATATATCTTGAGGATGAAGGGCCAGAAACGTAGCTGGTTTAAAGCAGTGTAACTCCATATACTTTCATGGAGCTCCACGGACTTATACCAGCTAAGGACCAAGCCCCTGATTTTTCCTGGCTATCAGAACATATGGTGAAGGGAATATTGTATTACAACACTGATAATTTGTAATCATGAACCTAACCCCCTTCAACATGAATGATCCAGCAGGCCCAAGAGAATGGAGATATACAGAACATTTTTGAACCGCAGTTTGGCCTATGGAGGCCACTTCTCTGGTTTCACACCAGATGCTCCTCTTTTTGGCTGGTTTGTCTCTCATCCAGTAGTGGTAAAAACTGGTTGGTTTTTTTTCCCGTATCAAACAGGAGATCCCATTTTGAAGACTGCTCTTCTCTGCCTCTCCAGTATGACTTTGTATACCTGCTACACTCAAGATCAGGCCAGTGGGAGCAGGACTCTCTCAAAAAAGGCATCTCCTATGCAGTGTGATCTTGCACGTACCATGCGGATGAAGTCACGCTGGCAGGGGTGAGGTAATGCAGGCAGGGGTGGGCACATGCCATTCCCAAAAGTGCGGGGAAGTGTGGTATTCCAGGAACGTGTTAGTAGACACCGTAGCTTGGCCCAACCTGTAAGAAAATGAAGCTTCATCGCACAGAGTTCTCCAACTGTCCAAGGAAGACAGATGACCATTACTGGAGATTCAATACTCCAAAGAATTGAAAGAACGTTCTGCAAGAGATAAGAGGACAAAAGGATAGTGCGCTGCCCTCCCAGAGCCAAGACACAAGGTATCACTCTAAAATTGGACAGGCTTTGGAATTCGCCAGGCAACCATTGGTGATGGTTCCTATCAGCATTAATGTCACTGCACTGCGGGATATCTCACAGACAGTAGATGACTTCTGGGCACTTGGAAGAGTGCTGAAGAAGAAGAATGTCCAAGCCATATTCGAAAAAATCCTTCCTGTCCCATGAGTCAAGGAAGACAGAACACAGAAGATTATGGAAGTGAATTGTTGGCTAAGTATGTGATGGAGGGTTGTGGTTTTATAGAAAAAATGGCCCACCTTCTCTGAGGAGACAGGTGTGTTTAGTGTGGATAGCCTCCACCTGAGTAGAAGGGGGACCACTCTTCTTGGGGTTGTCAGAGTTGGTTTGAGATGGGGTATATTTGACCTACTGGGGGCCTCACAGCCCTCCTGCAACCTACTCCCATCCAGACTCAAGAAACAGCGGGCTCAGAGAAGAAGAGCAGAGAAGGTGAGTCCTCCAAGCTTCCCTAGATAGGAGATCTGGAGCAGCCATTTTGGAAACCACAGAGACCTGGTCCTCCAAGGACTAGAAGGGTGAGCAACAGCCAGTCAGGTGCCAGCTGACCCAGATAAAAGGAGCTCCTGCTCTTAGCAGTTTCGTTCCAGGCTGAGACTAGAGCGGTGCAGAAGGGCGCTCCTATCTGGCCAAAGGAGCCTGACAATCAAGCAGAGTTTTTGGTTAGCGAACCTTACATAGTTGGGATTGCAGAGAGAGTAGAACCTGAGGATGCTGGCCCTGAGACAGGACTGGAGATAATAGGGTGTCATAGGTTTATTCCCCACTTTGAACTTTAGAGTCCACAAGATGGGGACCTGCATGGGCTCCTCTAAACTTAAACCCTAGTTTAGATCTGGTACACTGCCACCAGCTAGAAGTTCCAGTGTCTAGCACACTCCCTGTTCCCCCCAAACTTTCCCTGGGGAACACAGATCCCAACTTCCTTGGATCTTAACACAAAGGGAAATAATCCATTCCCCCCCACCTTCTTCCCCCTCCCCTAGTCCTTGGGAGAGATAACCTTGATCCGAACTCCTTGAATCAAAACAAAGAGGGATTCCCTCTCCCCCTCCCTTCCCCTGAAAATCCAAACAAGGGAAGAAATCAATCAGATTCTAAAAGGAAAAGGATTTTATTAAAAGAAAGAAAGTACACTATCTCTGTGACTCCAGGATGAAAAAAGTTACAGGGTCTGACTTATAAACCTGGAGAGGCTTTCCCCCCCCTCCTTTCTCAGAATAATCAAAGGAATAGCAAACAGAAATAAAGATATCTTTCCAGCAACACACATTTGCAAATACAGAAATTAATTATAAGACTAATCCGCCTTTCTAATACTCACTATACTGAATAGAAGAAAATACTTCAGGAAACTTGGAGAGCTTGGATAGACGTCTGGCTTCTCTTAGATCCAAAGAGAGACTGGCAACCCAAACAAAGGACACAGACAAAGACTTCCCTCTACAGAGATTTGAAATTATCTTGTCCCTTGATTGGTCCTCTGGTCAGGTGTTCATCAGGTTACTGCTTGTTAACCCTTTACAGGTAAAAGAGACCTTAACCCTTAACTATCTGTTTATGACATGCCCCCCAAATCGCAGACAGTAGGGGAACCACACTAGCGGTGATTTCTTCCTAGAACTTTAAAATAAACAGATTAATAAAACACATGCACCATTACATATACTACTAAGTATGTAAACAACAAGATTTTTCACATTTCAAGAACACTTTTAACCATTTGATTCTGGGAAACTTTCACGAGAGAGTGCATCAGCTACTTTGTTGGAAGCTTCTGAAATGTGTTGAATTTCAAAATCAAAATCTTGGAGAGCTAAACTCCATCGGAGAATTTTTTTGTTGTTTCCCTTGGCAGTATGAATCCACTTTAGCGCAGCATGGTCGGTTTGTAGCTGGAACCGCTGTCCCCAAACATATGGGCGTAGCTTTTCCAGGGCATACACAATGGCGTAGCATTCTTTTTCACTGATGGACCAGTGGCTTTCCCTCTCAGATAGTTTCTTGCTGAGAAACACGACAGGATGGAAGTTGTGATCCGGTCCTTCCTGCATTAGAACTGCTCCTACCCCATGCTCAGATGCATCAGTGCTTACTAGGAAGGGTTTGTCAAAGTCTGGGGCCCTTAACACAGGGTCAGACATGAGCGTCGCCTTAAGCTGGCTAAAGGCTTTCTGACACTCATCAGTCCACTTAACTGTGTTGTGGAAAAATCGACCACACCTTTGAATTTTGGATCAGGCAGCCGGAGGCACTTTTATTATAGTACAAGCATGCATGCAGGGAGAGGGTTAAGCTCCCCTCTGCCTGTTACAAATTTTACCAAGCTTATAAAGGTTAAAACCGCAAATTAGCATTTACTTAAAAGTTCCTTATTTGGGAGTATCAATTGTACCATTAGCAAGCTACTTCAGTTTTCTCCCATATATGGTGTTTCCTTTTATTGTTTCTGGGCAGTTTTTGTTGGTGGTCTGCCAGTCTTAAGACCCTTTCTTCGTGCTTACATTATTCAGGCTAAAATTCATAAAGCAATCTAAAAACAAGCTGAACACTCCTTTCTTATTTCCTTCTTTTGGTTACTCATTTTCCCTGAATGCCCTCTGTACAGATAAACATATTAAAAGCAGAAATGCAAACCTTGGCTTTATATATAACAGTTGTCTAGACTATACGCCTTTGGGCCTAATACAATAAATGCTGCAAGCAAATAATAACCTAGGCTGGACAGGTGGGGCAAATTTTCCCTATCAACTGCATTTGACTGTGTTTTTCTGATTAGATCAGTTAGTGGGGCAGCGATTTGGCTGTAGTGTGGTACAAATCGCCTGTAATATCCGGCCAAGCCTAAGAAGGATTGGACCTGTTTCTTTGACCTTGGGACGGGCCACTTTTGGATAGCCTCCACCTTGGCCTGTAGGGGGTTTATTGTTCCTTGACCCACGTGGTGCCCTAGGTAAGTCACTCTGTTTTGGCCTATTTGACACTTTTTGGCCTTAACAGTTAGTCCTGCCTGCCTAATGTGCTCAAAGACCGTTTCTAGGTGTTCTAGGTGTTCGGGCCAGGAATCAGAAAAAATGGCCACATCATCGAGGTAGGCAACTGCACATTCTCCCAATCCTGCTAGTAGACCATCTACCAGCCTTTGGAAGGTGGCGGGTGCATTTCGTAGTCCGAACGGAAGCACATTAAATTCATACACCCCTGCATGGGTGATGAATGCTGACTTTTCTTTGGCGGGTTCATCTAGTGGTACTTGCCAGTATCCCTTAGTTAAATCTAAGGTAGAGATGAACTGGGCACGTCCCAGTTTCTCCAATAGCTCATCGGTGCGTGGCATTGGATAGTTGTCGGGGTGAGTTACAGCATTCAGCTTACGGTAGTCCATGCAAAAGCGTATTTCCCCATCTGGTTTGGGAACTAGAACCACTGGAGATGCCCATGCACTGTTAGAGGGGCGGATTATAGCCATCTCTAACATGTTTTGGATCTCCTGTTCAATAGCAACTTGGGCATGAGGAGACACCCGGTAGGGTGGGGTTCTAATTGGGTGAGCATTACCTGTGTCAATGGTGTGGTATGTTTGTTCAGTCCGTCCTGGGGTGGCTGAGAACAAAGGGCCGAAGCGAGTGCACAGCTCCTTGATCTGTTGCCGCTGTAGTCGTTCCAGGGTTGTGGAGAGGGTCACCTCTTCCACACCACCATTACTTTTTCCTTCGTAGTAGACAGCTTCAGGCCACTCAGTGTCATCTGCTCCCTGGGCTGTAAACTGACAAACCTGTAAGTTTCTGGCATAAAAGGGCTTTAGAGAGTTAACATGGTATACCTTAGGCTTTGAGGAAGAATTAGGAAATGTTATGAGGTAGTTAACAGCTCCCAGGCGCTCTTGGACCATGAATGGTCTTTCCCATGACGCTTCCATCTTATGGGCCTGTTGCGCCTTCAAGACCATAACCTGGTCTCCTACCTTGAAGGCACGCTCTCTGGTATGTCTATCATACCAGGCCTTTTGCTCTGCTTGAGCATCCTTTAGGTTTTCTTTAGCCAGGGCTAAAGAATGGCAGAGGGTGCTTTGTAGGTTGCTTACAAAGTCCAGAATGTTAGTTCCTGGAGAAGGCGTAAACCCCTCCCATTGCTGCTTCACCAACTGTAATGGCCCCTTAACCTCGTGGCCATACACAAGCTCAAATGGTGAGAACCCTAAACTGGGATGTGGTACAGCCCTATAGGCAAACAGCAACTGCTGCAACACTAGATCCCAATCATTGGAGTGTTCCTGTACAAATTTACGTATCATGGCCCTCAAAGTTCCATTAAACCTCTCCACCAGGCCATTGGTTTGGTGGTGGTATGGGGTGGCAACCAAGTGATTCACCCCATGAGCTTCCCACAGGTCTTTCATGGTCCCGGACAGGAAATTAGTTCCTGAATCTGTAAGGATGTCAGAGGGCCAACCTAACTTAACTGGCAAAAATGTCAGTTAAGGCCCGGCACACAGTGATAGCCCTGGTGTTGCTTAGAGCTACTGCTTCCGGCCATCTGGTAGCAAAGTCCACAAAAGTCAGTATGTATTGTTTTCCTCTGGGGGTCTTCTTTGGGAAAGGACCCATAATATCCACAGCTACTCGCTGAAATGGGACCTTAATTATGGGGAGTGGCTGGAGAGGGGCCTTGACCTGGTCTTGAGGCTTTCCTACCTTTTGGCATACTTCACAAGACCGGACATACTTGGCAACGTCCTTGCCCATCCCCTCCCAGTGGAAGGACTTCCCCAACCTGTCCTTGGTTCTGTTCACCCCAGAATGACCACTGGGATGATCATGGGCCAAGCTTAAGAGCTTTTCCCGGTACTTAGCTGGAACTACCAACTGTTTTTGAGGATGCCAGCCTTCCTGGTGTCCACCAGAAAGAATCTCCTTATATAAAAGTCCTTGTCCTACAACAAACCGGGATTGGTTAGAAGAGCTGAGAGGCGGTGGGTTGCTCCGTGCCGCCGCCCAAGCTTTCTTAAGGCTGTCATCTGCTTCCTGCTCAGTCTGGAACCGTTCCCTTGAGGTTGGAGACACCAGTTCCTCCGTAGACTGTGGACTTGGTCCCTCTGGAAGCGATGTAGGTGATGAGATTGTTTCCGCTGACTGTGAACCGCTCTCCGCTGGTGCACTAGGTGATATTTCAGGCTCTGGCTGAGCCTCTTGGGTAGGGTTGTCTGCTGCTTCTGCCAGTTCAGGCCCGCTGGCGCCCTCTGGCGATGGGGTTGCAAGCGCTGGCATCAGTGCTGGCAATGGTTCTGCCGCTGGTTGTTCTTCCAGTTTTGGGTCTGGGACTGGATGTACTATGGCTGTTGTAGTTGTTGGCATGGGATCCAGTTCCACCACCTCTGTCTGGGTCTCTGGTAACACAGACGGGGCCTTGGTGGACGGCTCAGGAACAGGGATGGGAGTGGAAGTTTGTTTGGCCTGGCTGCGGGTGACCACTCCCCCCCTCTTGGCCAGCTTCACATGGTTGGCCAAGTCCTCCCCCAGTAGCATGGGGATGGAATAATTGTCATAGACAGCAAAAGTCCACTTTCCTGACCAGCCCTTGTACTGGACAGGCAATTCAGCTGTAGGTAAGGTTACAGATTTGACATGAATGGAGAAATTGTGATTTTGACCTCTGGGTTGATGAATTTTGGGTCCACAAAGGACTGGTGGATAACTGACACGTGTGCCCCGGTGTCTCTTCACGTGGTGATCTTCTTCCCGCCCACTCTCAAGGTTTCCCTGCGCTCCGGGGGTATTTGAGAGATATCTGGGCCTGGGGATCCTTGCCGTGATGATGGTGTAATGGACTGTACTCGATTGGGGTTCTTGGGGCAGTTGGCCTTTATATGTCCCAGTTCATTACATTTAAAACATCGCCCAGCTGACGGGTCACTGGGCCGAGGTGGGTTGCTGGAGACTGGTGAGGTGGGACTGTAGGTAGTCTGAGGCTTTCCTTGGGTTGTAGCAGGGGTCTTGGGTGTCCCCCGGTGGTAGGGTTTATTGTCAGCTTGCCTCTTGTTATATTCACTCTCCTTGATAGTAGCTTTTTTCTTTTCTGCTAAGTCCACCCATCTGCCTCCAATCTCCCCTGCCTCTGTTACATCTTTGGGCTCTCTATCTAGGATGTACCATTCTATTTGCTCAGGAACACCATCTAAGAACTGTTCCATTTGCATAAGGTGGGCCAGGTCTTCTAGAGATTGAATCTTTAGTCCTGACATCCATGCATTCCAATTCTTTTTAATGTAGTAGGCGTGTCTGGGGAATGACACATCTGGTTTCTACTTTAGGGCTCTGAACCGCCGACGGACAAATAACCAGGGAGGAGTATAAAAGTATTGCTCAGGCATGCAGGAGTGAAATTAGGAAGGCCAAATCACACTTAGAGTTGCAGCTAGCCGGAGATGTTAGGAGTAACAAGAAGGGTTTCTTCAGATATGTTAGCAACAAGAAGAAAGTCAAGGAAAGTGTGGGCCCCTTGCTGAATGAGGGAGGGAACCTAGTGACAGAGGATGTGGAGAAAGCTAGTGTACTCAATGCTTTTTTTGCCTCTGTCTTCACAGACAAGGTCAGCTCCCAGACAGCTGCACTCTGCAGCACGGTATGGGGAGGAGGTGACCAGCTCTCTGTGGAGAAAGTAGTAGTTCAGGACTATTTAGAAAAGCTGGACGAGCACAAGTCCATGGGGCCGGATGCGCTGCATCCGAGGGTGTTAAAGGAGTTGGCCAATGAGATTGCAGAGCCATTGGCCATTATCTTTGAAAAATCATGGTGATCGGGGGAGGTCCCGGATGACTGGAAAAAAGCTAATGTAGTGCCGATCTTTAAAAAAGGGAAGAAGGAAGATCCAGGGAACTACAGGCCAGTCAGTCTCACCTCAGTCCCTGGAAAAATCATGGAACAGGTCATCAAGGAATCAATTCTGAACCACTTAAAGGAGGGGAAAGTGATTAGGAACAGTCAGCATGGATTCACCAAGGGCAAGTCATGCCTGACTAACCTAATTGCCTTCTATGATGAGATAACCGGCTCTGTGGATGAGGGGAAAGCAGTGGATGTGCTATTTCTGGACTTTAGCAAAGCTTTTGATACAGTCTCCCACAGTATTCTTGCCAGCAAGTTAAAGAAGTCTGGGCTGGATGAATGGACGGTAAGGTGGATAGAAAACTGGCTAGATGGTCAGGCTCAACGGGTAGTGATCAATGGTTCCATGTCTAGTTGGCAGCCGGTATCAAGTGGAGTGCCCCAAGGGTCGGTGCTGGGGCCGGTTTTGTTCAATATCTTCATTAACGATCTGGAGGATGGTGTGGACTGCACCCTTAGCAAGTTTGCAGATGACACTAAATTGGGAGGAATGGTTGATACGCTGGAGGGTAGACATAGGATACAGAGGGACCTAGTCAAATTAGAGGATTGGGCCAAAAGAAATATGATGAGGTTCAACAAGGACAAGTGCAGAGTCCTGCATTTAGGACGGCAGAATCCCATGCACTGCTATAGACTAGGGACCAAATGGCTGGGCAGCAGTTCTGCAGAAAGGGACCTAGGGGTTACGGTGGACGAAAAGCTGAATATGAGTCAACAGTGTGCCCTTGTTGCCAAGAAGGCTAATGGCATTTTGGGTTGTATAAGTAGGGGCATTTCCAGCAGATCGAGGGATGTGATCAGTCCCCTCTATTCAGCACTGCTGAGGCCTCATCTGGAGTACTGTGTCCAGTTTTGGGCCCCACACTACAAGAAGGATGTGGATAAATTGGAGAGAGTCCAGTGGAGGGCAACAAAAATGATTAGGGGGCTGGAGCACATGACTTATGAGGAGAGGCTGAGGGAACTGGGATTGTTTAGCCTGCAGAAGAGAAGAATGAGGGGGGATTTCAAAGCTACTTTCAACTACCTGAAAGGGGGTTCCAAAGAGGATGGATCTAGACTGTTCTCAGTGGTAGAAGATGACAGAACAAGGAGTAATGGTCTCAAGTTGCAGAGGGGGAGGTTTAGGTTGGACATTAGGAAAAACTTTTTCACTAGTAGGGTGGTGAAGAACTGGAATGGGTTACCTAGGGAGGTGGTGGAATCTCCTTCCTTAGAGGTTTTTAAGGTCAGGCTTGACAAAGCCCTGGCTGGGATGATTTAGTTGGGTTTGGTCCTGCTTTGAGCAGGGGGTTGGACTAGATGACCTCCTGAGGTCCCTTCCAACCCTGAGATTCTATGATTCTATGATTCTATGACGGGCATGTTCAGGTGTTAGGCCCATCCTGATTCTGGCCTCAGCTCTATCATGTACTGGTCTTCAGGGATGCTGTACCCATGGCAGGTCCTTTCAAAATTTTCCAAGAAGGCCTCAGTGTCATCACCTGCCTTGTAGGTGGGAAATTTCCTGGGATGGGAAACAGTGCCTGGAGAAGGATTGTTAGGGTTGGCTGGAACATTTGGGTTAGCCCTTGCTAATTCCAGAGCCTGCTGGTGGGCCTCCCTCTGGAGCTCCAACGCCCTCCTGTGGTCAGCCTCTTTGGCTTGTTGTTTCTCCATCTCTCTCTTGAGGGCAGCTTCTTCCCTGGCCATTTCTGTATTAATTAGTTCCATCTGTCTTTGATGTTCTTTGTCTTTTTCTATTGCTTGCATCCTAGCCAGTTCAAGTTTCTCAACTGTTTCACTGGTACTCATGTTTGTGCTTTCTGGTGCTGGCCACACCCCTCTGCAGTCAGTGCTTTGACTATGTTGCTTTAGCTCAGGTTGCTTGGTTTACAAGTTCCTATCCCTTTCTACTCCCGACTGAATAAAAAGAAAACAAAACTTTTCATTTGCAAATGGTGTTAGCTGTTTGCTGTCTGAGAAAAGACCAAAAAAACAAAACTGGTTTGTCCTGTTTCTAGCAATTGCTAATGCTCTCTCAGTGGGGGTCCTTTCTAACAAGCCTTGTTAGAAAACTTTAACACCTCTTCCCTAGCTGTTTTTTCAAGCAGCCAGAAAGAAAAAAAAATCTCTCTGCTTTGGTTTCTAAAAAAAAAACAAACCTCCCCCTGCTAGCCTGCTTTCCTGCTCTAGAAGGAGAAAATAGCTCTCAATAGCTCTTGGTTCTTAAAACCTCCCACCACTGCCTACCATGTCATAGGTTTATTCCCCACTTTGAACTTTAGCGTCCACAAGATGGGGACCTGCATGGGCTCCTTTAAACTTAAACCCTAGTTTAGATCTGGTACACTGCCACCAGCTAGAAGTTCCAGTGTCTAGCACACTCCCTGTTCCCCCCCAAACTTTCCCTGGGGAACACAGATCCCAACTTCCTTGGATCTTAACACAAAGGGAAATAATCCATTCCCCCCAACCTTCTTCCCCCTCCCCTAGTCCTTGGGAGAGATAACCTTGATCCGAACTCCTTGAATCAAAACAAAGAGGGATTCCCTCTCCCCCTTCCCTTCCCCTGAAAATCCAAACAAGGGAAGAAATCAATCAGATTCTAAAAGGAAAAGGATTTTATTAAAAGAAAGAAAGAAAGTACACTATCTCTGTAACTCCAGGATGAAAAAAGTTACAGGGTCTGACTTATAAACCTGGAGAGGCTTCCCCTCCCCCTCAGAATAATCAAAGGAACAGCAAACAGAAATAAAGATATCTTTCCAGCAACATACATTTGCAAATACAGAAATTAATTATAAGACTAATCCGCCTTTCTAATACTCACTATACTGAATAGAAGAAAATACTTCAGGAAACTTGGAGAGCTTGGATAGACATCTGGCCTCTCTTAGATCCAAAGAGAGAACGGCAACCCAAACAAAGGACACAGACAAAGACTTCCCTCCACAGAAATTTGAAATTATCTTGTCCCTTGATTGGTCCTCTGGTCAGGTGTTCATCAGGTTACTGCTTGTTAACCCTTTACAGGTAAAAGAGACCTTAACCCTTAACTATCTGTTTATGACATAGGGCCTAGTAGGAAGAGGTCTAGGGACAATAGCAATGACGAATTGAAGTGAGTAGTGTGTGGCTGCGGTGCATAGTGTGGAAAAACAAAACTCCACTCTCAGGTTGGAAGCAACAAAATCAGAGACAGCTTTATTCAAGCAATTGCATGGGAAGAATACAGCTGGCAGAGAACATCTCTGCCTCAGTTTCTCCAAAGTACCAGCAAAATCACACAAGCATTTATACCTTTGTGACGTGCATTAATTAAAATCATCTCCATTTTATTTAGACTATTTGCTCTCTATTCCAGTATTTTCTCACTTTCTCTTCTCAAAACATCGTTATCTCAAGGCGAGGTCACGCTGACTATTCTGCTGTTTTCCACTCGTTTCTGATGTGAGCCCTGCTTCTACAGGTCTCGCGATTTTAGGCTAAGACTTAGCTCAACAGTTGTTCTGTCTCTGACACTTAAATGGATGCACTTAAACCCTCTCTTTCTTTCCCTGCTTCCACAATAGGGTCTCTGCGTTGGAGCCCAGAGTAGTCGGCGGGCCCAGGTTCCTCTACCGGCCACAGGTAAAGTGACATAAACCCCAATAATGGGATTGGCCTTATTTGGGAGCCAAAAGGAAGGGCTGAATTTAAAAGGCCCAGAGCTTGGCTGAAGACCCTAGCAAGGGCAAAGAGACTGGCTATTTGTTGGACTCTTTAATACCCTGGAAGGGGATCATTTGGACTTCCTGACTTGGCTGGAGGGCCAAGCCACTGAAGATCAGCCAAGGTCAGTCAGCAGCCTGCAGAGGGCACCAAAAGCAAGAAAAAGGACAGTGGTACCACCTCCCATTGGTCAGAGACGCTCTAGAAGTTAGTGCCCCATTAAAGGGCTAAACCAAAAACAAAAGGGGAGGGTAAAAAGAGGGAAGATATGAACACAGCATAGTATTAAGAGGTTGAGAACACAATTAATCATGGAACCAAAGGACATGAAGGGAAGGAATTCTTGAATTCCCTTTATACCAATGCTAGGAGCCTAGGTAACAAATGCGGGATTGGAATTTCTCATTTATTAGCATAAATTGGATCTAGTTGGTATTACTGAAACCTTGTGGGATGATTCCCATGATTGGAATGTTAAAATCAATGGTTCTAACCTCCTTAGGAAGGATAAAGTGGGCAAAAGCAGAGGGGGGAGTTGCACTCTATGTCAAAAATTCCATTACCTGTTTCCAAGTTACTGATAACTTGAAAGAAAATGATCTTGAATGCTTGAGGATCAATGTCCTAACAGATAAAGCACAAGCTTGGGTAGTAGTTCGTGTCTGCTACAGACCATCAGATAACAGGAGGGAACAGGATGACCGTCTACTCCTGCACCTATCTGTAACGAGTAGGGAAAAACGCTGCGTGATCATGGGGGAATTCAGTTTGAGCGACACATGAGAAGTCTCATGCTTCCCCTGAAGCTGGTGCCGCTGGCCTGCCACCCTCCTGCCCCCTAGCAGCAGTCCCAGGGGCGGTCAAAGCAGCCGCTGCTCAGACGCCCCCAGCAAAGGTGCAGATGGCCCTGGCCCCCCACCCGAGGAGCAGCAGCCCCTAGGGTGCCCCACCCACCACTGCCCCTCCCCTCAAGATTTAGTCAGGGGTATAAGATAAAGAACCAAACTCTGCACTTCTAGACACAAGCAACTCCACTGCCTTCAATGGGAACCGAGTGCCTGCGTCTATCGGCAGAACAGCCCCCTAAAGATGCAAATAGGTGATTTGGGAGCACTTATAGGAGCAGCTATCAGCCCCGGAAGAGATCACAGCCCCATTGTGCTGGGTGCGGCGCTGACACACAATGTGATAGTCCCTGCCCCACAGAGCTCACTGGCTCAATAGACAAGAGAGACACAGGAAGGGTTATTATATCCATTCTAAAGAGAAGAAAACAGAGGCCCAGACAGGTGAAGGAGTCAGTGGCAGAGCTGGAACTGAACCCAGGTGCCAGTGCTGTGCCTTACACATCAGATCATCCTTCCTCTCAGCAGAGACACTCGGAGGCAGAGCCAGGAGCAATGGGATGGAATTAAGAAAAGGACGTTTGAGGATGAACGGCCTCATTTCTGATCTCACTCACACTGATGTCAGTTCAGAGTGACTCCCCTGAAGCCAGTTCAGCCTCTGCATTCACAGCAGTTCACCTGAGATCAGACTCTGGCCCAGTGTCAGGAAGAACAGCCTGGCAATGAGATCTACCAGGCTGGGAATTGCTTCTTCTTGGGGGAAGGGCAGGAGCCACATTTAATGCTAGAGCCCTGAAGGGAACAACTCTGCCCTGGGCCCCAGTATGGGAGGGAAATGGATTAGACGGTCCAGTGCCAGTCAGCTTCTCCACCTCTGCTTTCCATGATCCTGTCCCATAGCTCCACTTGCTGCAATAGCCGCCCAGCATGTAGACCAGTGATACATGGACCTCAGCGGCTCAGGAGCCAAATTAGCCATCACCGTTAAGCAAAAGAGCCACAGTAGGGTGAATTCATTGTTTCATTTACTATAGTACTATTCATATTTAAACATTATGATGGGAAATATTTAGTTTATCTATATCTATTATTCTCACAGCAAATAAGTTAGTAGCTTAGTTCAGGCTGATAACTTAATGGGTTAATAACATAGTGAAACCATCCAGATTGGTTAATAATTTAGGATGGTTAATAATTAAATCACAGTGTTTTAATAGCATGTGCTGCAAATAGCTGCAGGAGAGACATTAAAGAGCCTCCTGCAGCTGAGAATCACTGATTTAGAGAGATGAACGCTCCAGAGCAGTCCCACGTGGGGCAGTCTGTGTGACACCTGACCTCCCCGCTGTGGATGCAGGAACTCAGCTAGCACTGCCGTTCGCAGATCCAGTGCTCAGTCAAAGAGCAGGTGGCATCATTCCACTTCCCGTTGAAGCGGAAGCTGCCACAGTCCTCCCCTTGCTGCCCAACATTGTTGGGTTCTCCAGATGCCCAGAACCTGAGAAGGAAACCGAAGTCACATGGAATTAGAGGTGGGTATGGAAGTTCTAAAAGGGAGGTGGGGAACCAATAACTTTGGATGGAAGGACACTGGTGGATGCCAGCTGCTTCATACAGCTCTAGCTGCTTTTAAATGTCACCATCCAAACAGCAGGGGTTGGCAGGCCAGGTGGTGCAGTCGGTGGGTAAGAGGAAGATGGATGGATGGAAGAAGGCAGAGGATGGGTGGTTGCTCATCACAGCACAGAGGGCAGTCGGTGCACAAAGAGACCGATGCTTGACTGTGCCTGCACTGCAGAAACATGATTTAGATGGCTCTGCTCCTAGAGCAACTCCCACTGGTGGATGCTGTGTATCCCAGCACCCCTGCAAATGCTCCACTTGTTCCTGGCTTACACAGGCTGCCCCTGCTGAAAATCATCTCCCGTCCAATTCCCAGTGTGGCTGTGGGTCTTAGCAACAGAACAGAGTCCATATGCGTACAGTGTCTCTGGATCGAAAACCTCCTCCATGCAGGTGGTGTGAAATGAGCCAGCTCCTAGGACTGATCTGCCTACTCACTCCGTGAGGTGGTGCCTGGAGGTCAGGGCCATGGCAGGTTGGTGCGAGCCACTGAATAGGGGGAAGCTGGCCCAGCCACTGCTCAAGCCAGAGCTATTCTCAGCTTGGAGGACATCAGTTTCCAGTGCATTTTACAGGTGAGGAAACTGAGGCATAGAGCAGGAAGAGATGTGCCTCACAGTCTGCCAGCAGAGAACACTCATGGGGCTGGGACTAGAACCCAGCAGTGCTGCCTCCTTGTCCATGGCCCTGTCCCCTGGGCCATGTTGCTGTTCTCCCCAGCACGTTTCCTTAGCTGGACACTCACAATGTCCCATGGTAAAGCAGCCTTTTGCTCCCCAGGAACATCCCAGGTTCTGTCCTGCTCTGTGATGACCCTGGATGACATCATCATGGAGGCAGTAGTAGACTCATAACCTTCTTTACCGGGTTTAGCTACTAAAGAGGACCAGAGACCCCTCTAGTATCAATTGCATTGGTATTAATGCTCCGTCTGGCTCTTTAAAGGGACAGGAGATAAAGCAGAAACAGCTGATTGTAAGGGACAGATCTCTCTCAAAAGAGGCTGAACAAAGAGGGACTTGCCTGACAGACAGGGGGCTGCCGTCCACCCAGCGCCACTCCCCTTCCTCTGCTGAGTCGCTGAGGCCCAGCCAGTACACGTCAGGCTCCATGATTTGGTTTGACAAAAACCTCTATGTGGGAAAATAGGTGAAGAAGACAATCATGATCCCAAGCAGAAGGTGAGGGAGCTTCAGGGGGACTGTGTTTGTGGCCAGCAGAGTCTGTGGCTGTAGATTCTCATCCCTTCCCCACTTTTTCCAACCTTTTACATTAGGGCTGCCACCCTACATTTCCCATGATGCACCAGGCACTCCCATGATGCATCGCTTCCTCTCTTCAAGAGGAGTGACCGTTGTGCATCATGGGAGATGTAGACTGACTGGGTTGCCCGACCTCTAAAGAATGGGGGCCTGAAGCATGCAAACTACAGCTCCCATGAGGCTTTACAGCAGCATTTCCAAATAGAAATGTTTCAGATTTCAGTTGAAAATTTGCAGTATATAATTTTTAGCCCAAATAAATGAAATTTTCCACAGAAAAAAAAGCTCATTTTCTGACCAGCTGTACTTCAAATGCCTCATCTCTGCCATTTGCCCTACAAATCTCCCCTTCAGAATGGGAGATGAACACTGTTTGGGGCCGGGACTGTCTTTTTGTGATGATGTGCACATCACCTAGATAAAACAGGGCTCTGATTAGTTCTTCTACGTGCTCTCACAATACCGATAAGTGACAGTAATAAGGCTGAATATTACCCGGCTGTTCCCTGAGGACTGGACATAATTTTCTAGCCTCCTACAGCTGCTGAAGGCCGGCTTTTGGGGCTTGTCAATCCCATGGCCATAGGTCTCCGTGAAGAGGGACCAAGGAACCATCTTGTAGTCTCTGTTGAGTCCCATTCTGCAACCTTGTTACTGGGGGTGCCTTAAATCCCGGCCCAAGGACGGGATAGCAAAATACACATGCTATGGTCTGTACTACTCATGAGTCAGATTTTGGTTCTGGTGACTCCAGATTCACACCAGTACCTTGCCCACCTCTGCACTACATGGGCATCCTCCCAGCACCCACTAGTCTCCTAAAGTTCTTTTCCCAGCAGGCACCGGGCTCAATTTAAAACTTAAGGTGGATTCTCCATCAGGGCAGGATTCCTTCTGCAAAGTCCTGATGAGGAATCTGGAGTGGGGTCTTCCCTAAGATATCAAAAAGCCTTCCCTAGTGTAGTAGTGAGCTGCTCTGAAAAGCATTGTACCTCTGGGTCAGCAGCTGAATTCCTGCCCAGGTCGGTAGCAATCAAATAGTATTTTTAGGTCCCTATGGGACTCTATGATTTGTATTCACAGGAGATTACAACATACCCCCCATACATGAATTTTGATTCATACAGAATCATCCACATCCGACATGGAGATTTCTTCTCACAAAGCTAACTCAACAATTTTCAAATGACACTAGGTTCCCTCAATTCTTCTTGAACACAAAGCTACATCCAAAGATATTGCTAAATTCCTGGAAAACTTGGGCTAGACTGTGATCTCAATTATGCTGGGGTAAATCTAGAGTAACTCCAGATTCACCCTGGTGTAGCAGAACAGAACTGGCCCCTTGTGCTTATTTCCTTCCATTCTGCATGTTCCACAATAGGAATCTGAATGGATGGCTTACCTGTTCCTGTTTGGTGTTAACGATAACCAGGTCAGAGCCTTCATTGGTACAGAACTGCTTAGCATCCGACCAGGACTTAGTTGATGTTGAAAAGAAGTAGCATTTTTTCTCAAAATGCTGCCAGCCAGGTGGACATTTTGTGCAGATGACTTCTGTGAGAAGTAAAATTATGGGACAAGCCTGCATCAGAGAGTCAAAATGCAGTCTAAATGAAGTGTAAAAACTTAGCTGTGTCCCCATACTTCTTATTTACTTCTGACATTCTCACTGGCTTCAAATAAATAATTTGCACTGAATTTGTGTATTCTCTGAAATTAGATTCTTTTTTCTTCCACCAGGTGCTCATTCATCCTCTGTGGGGTGGTTTTGTAAGTTATAAGGCATTGTCACCCCTCTGATATGTGGTAGCAGATGGCAGGGCCTGGTTGATCAGTTTCCCATTGAAAATTGAATCACTGAGTGAATATTTTCCTAATATAACTTGTTGATTTCTGCTGGGTGCACTAGTCCTGGAAATAGAGTAACCACACAGCAAATGTGAAAACCTGGGACATGGGGTGAGGGGTTATAGGCACCTATATAAGACAAAGCCCCAAATATCGGGACTGTCAGTATAAAATCAGGACATCTGGTCAATCTACCTGGAAAAGAGGTGCCCATAAACAAAATGCAGGCCAATCTCGGATCTCAGCCCAGACACTGATGCCCAGTTTACTGGCTACAATCTACCCCAAGGACTGACCCTAGTTAGAGAGTGTCAGGAATAGAGCAAACTCCCTTGCTAGTTGCACCAGCTTCCCCCCAAAAATATCACAGCTTGAAACCAACAACACAGTATGGCTTCACAACACAGCATGTCTTCAAAGGCTGAATACTGCTGACATGCTTGGAAAGAGAACTTGCAATCTGATGTACAACAGCACCATCTGGCGGCTTCTGCCATATAGTATTGTATCCATTGCCTGTTAGGCTACATTATGTATTTAGCCAAATTATGAGTCATCTTATGGCTCCCTGAGTCTCTGGCTGGTTCTACACCACCTCTGGTGCCCAAGGTATGGGACTGATGATAGAATCATGGTCAGGCAGGATCGTGGCATGGGAGACATCTGTGCTGGCTCTACAGCCATTGGGGACTCCTAGCTGGGAAGATGTGGTCAGTTTCAGTGCAAGGGGAGCTGCCCAGGCCACAGGCCTATTGGGAACCTGAAAGTTGAATGCCCTGTTCTCTGTTGGCTTTCACTGACTGGGCATTAGTGGTTAATTCTGTCACTGGTTTCAAGCCCTGTCTGGTGCCCCCTTACCTGTGATGTTCCATAACTCGTCCTGCACCCTGCTCAAGACCTCCTGGAGTCTGTCATGGTCCCTTCTCACCTCAGCCAGCTCCTTCGACATACTGTGCGTTAGGTTCCTTATCTCTGTCAGGGCAGGCAGGGGGTAGAAAAATGCCACCGGAATCAACAGGTTGATATTTCTGGGCTGGTTCAGATCTTCCTTTACAGCAGCTGGAAATGTTTCCATCCATCTGCAAACACACTCTCTGTCCCCTTTCACAGCCTTCGACCTAACTATGCTCTGATACCGGAGTCCACCATTGTATTATCTAAGCACCTCTGCTCTCCTGGGCTGATTGATTTTCCTTCAAGCCAACTGTTGGATTCAGTGAGGGAATTTTTATCTCAGTAGGCTCACCAATGATGGAATCATGATCGGGCAGGATTGTGCTGGAGACACAGATGGCAGGAGACATCTGTGCTGGCTCTACAGCCATTGGGGACTCCTAGCTGGGAAGATGTGGTCAGTTTCAGTGCAGGGGGAGCTGCCCAGGCCACAGGCCTATTGGGAACCTGAAAGTTGAATGCCCTGTTCTCTGTTGGCTTTCACTGACTGGGCATTTGTGGTTAATTCTGTCACTGGTTTCAAGCCCTGTCTGGTGTCCCCTTACCTGTGATGTTCCGTAACTCGTCCTGCATCCTGCTCAAGACCTCCTGGAGTCTGTCATGGTCCCTTCTCACCTCAGCCCGCTCCTTCGGCATACTGTGCGTTAGGTTCCTTATCTCTGTCAGGGCAGGCAGGGGGTAGAAAAATGCCACCGGAATCAACAGGTTGATATTTCTGGGCTGGTTCAGACCTTCCTTTACAGCAGCTGGAAATGTGTCCATCCATCTGCAAACACACTCTCTGTCCCCTTTCACAGCCTTCGACCTAACTATGCTCTGATACCGGAGTCCACCATTGTATTATCTAAGTACCTCTGCTCTCCTGGGCTGCAGCTGCGGTATGTACATGGTCCTAGCGGGGGACCCAGAACAGTACTATGTATGCATGAAGTGCCGCCTAATAGAGCTGCTGGAGGAAAAGATCCAGGGTCTAGAGCTGCAGGTAGAAACCCTGGTAGAGCATAGAAGGGGGTTCGAGCAGCTGATGGAGCAATGGCAAGCAGTGGCTGAAGGGGAAAGCCCAGGAGTACAGGGGGAAGCAGGGGCTAAGGCCAGTGAGGGGGGACTGCCAGATGAGGAATATAGGCAGTGGAAGCATGTGATGGTGAGAAGCAGGAAGGGGAAACGGAGAGCCAGTGGGGGAGAAATAGAGCTAAGGAACAGGTTTGAAGGTTTGGAGAATGAGGAAGTGGTACAGCAGGTGGTAGCTGACGGTGGGAGGGCAAGGAAAAAGTGAAGAGCGGCTAGTCCGATAGAAAGAGGGGAGGGGTCGATGGAGGCAGCACCAAGTTTGGGCCCAGGGAGGATGCAGGATGGCTTAAGGGGAACCACAAGGGATGATAGGAATGGAAGGAGCTTGCAACCACAGGGGACGGAGGATAGGTTAGAGGACCGCACTGTCCCCAGGCAAAGGCAGGTCTATCTGATTGGGGATTCCATACTGAGAAGGTTGGACAGGCCTGTGACCAGGGCCGATCCAGAGAACAGAAGGGTGTGCTGTCTACCGGGCGCTAAAATACGGGATGTGGACCTGAGGTTGAAAAGGATCCTAAGAGGAGCAGGTAAGAACCCGTTGATCATCCTTCATGTAGGAACGAATGACATGGCTAGATTCTCGCTAGAGAGGATCAAGGGAGACTATGCCAGGTTGGGTAAGACACTCAAGGAAATTGAGGCTCAGGTGATCTTCAGTGGGATTCTACCTGTCCCTAGGGAAGGGCGCCAAAGGGGTGACAAGATCATGACGATAAATAGTTGGCTGAGAGAGTGGTGTTACAAGGAGGGCTTTGGGATGTATGGGCACTGGGAGGCTTTCGGGGACAGAGAACTGTTCTCACGGGATGGGCTCCACCTAGGTAGGGAAGGAAGTAGAATTCTAGGAGGGAGGCTGGCTCATCTGATTAAAAAAGCTTTAAACTAGACATTGGGGGGAGACGGTTGGGAGAGGTCCAGATACTCTCCACGCCAAATTTATACATTGAGAGTGAGAACAACAGGATAACAACAGATATAGCCAGAGGGGGAGGGTTAGGTATAAGGAAGGGGGGGGGGGATGGATACTAGACCGACAGGTCATACTGGTAGTACTATGTCCCTACCAAGTTGGGTGAAAAGGGTGAGAGGAGCCAAACAGCAAAAATTAGGATGTTTGTTCACCAATGCGAGAAGCTTAGGTAACAAAATGGAGGAACTGGAGCTCCTGGTCCCAAAATTGAAACCGGATATCGTAGGAATAACCGAAACATGGTGGAACGGTAGCCATGACTGGAGTACAGGTATGGAAGGGTATGTGCTGTTTAGGAAAGACCGAAACAAAGGTAAAGGTGGGGGAGTAGCATTGTATGTCAATAATGAGGTGAAATGTAACGAAATAACTAGCAATGCAATGGATAATATGGAGTCTGTTTGGGCAATGGTGACATTGGGGAAGAAAACTACTAGAGCGTCCCCTGGGATAGTGATTGGGGTGTGCTATAGACCGCCGGGATCTAGCCTGGATATGGATAGAGAGCTCTTTAATGTTTTTAAGGAGGTAAATACTAATAGGAACTGTATGATCATGGGAGACTTTAACTTCCTGGATATAGATTGGGAAACAAATGCTAGTAATAATAATAGGGCTCAGCTTTTCCTACACGTGATAGCTGATGAATTCCTTCATCAAGTAGTTGCTGAACCGATGAGGGGGGATGCCATTTTAGATCTGATTTTGGTGAGTAACGAGGACCTTGTTGAGGAAATAGTTGTAGGGGACAACCTCAGCTCGAGTGATCATGATCTAATTCGTTTCAAAATAAATGGAAGGATAAACAAAATTGCATCTGAGACTAAGGTTTACAATTTCAAAAGGGCTAACTTTACTAACATATTTTACTATACATAACTATATATGTTATTTTACTATACATAACTATAGTAAAACTATATATTTTACTATACATACTAACAAGTGGATTGGACTAACATATTTAGGGATCTAAAGGTGGAAGACGCCTGGGGTTACTTCAGGTTGAAGTTGCAGGAGCTGTCAGAGGCCTGTATCCCGAGAAAGGGAAAACAGTTTGTAGGTAGCAGTTTTAGACCGAGCTGGATGAGCAAGCGTCTCAGAGGGGTGATTAAGAAAAAAACAGAAAGCGTACAAGGACTGGAAAATGGGAGGGATCAGCAAAGAAACCTACCTTATTGAGGTCAGAGGGTGTAGGGAAGCAGTGAGAAAGGCAAAGAGCCGGGTGGAGATGGACCTAGCGAAGGGGATTAAAACCAATAGCAAAAGGTTTTTTAGCCATATAAATAGGAAGAAAACCAAGAAGGAAGAAGTGGGACCACTTAAAACTTTAAACGGAGTGGAGATTAGGGATAATCTTGGCATGGCACAATATCTAAACAAATATTTTGCCTCGGTTTTTAATGAGGCTAATGAAGGGCTAAGGAATAGTGGTAGAGGGACTGACGGGAATGAAGATATGGGGGTAGACATTACGGTATCTGAGGTAGAAGCCAAACTTGAACAGCTTAACGGAAGTAAATCAGGGGGCCCGGATAATCTTCATCCTAGAATATTAAGGGAATTGGCGAGTGAAATTGCAAGCCCGTTAGCGATGATTTTTAATAAATCTCTAAACTCGGGGGTTGTACCGTTTGACTGAAGATTAGCTAATATAGTTCCAATATTCAAGAAGGGGAAAAAAAGTGACCTGGGTAACTACAGGCCTGTTAGTTTAACATCTGTAGTATGCAAAGTCATGGAAAAATTTTTAAAGGAGAGAGTGGTTACGGACCTTGAGGCCGATGGCAACTGGGACAAATTACAGCATGGTTTTACAAAAGGTAGATTGTGCCAAACCAACCTGATCTCCTTCTTTGAGAAAGTAACAGATTTTTTAGACAAGGGAAATGCGGTGGATCTAATATATCTTGATTTCCGTAAGGCGTTTGATACGGTACCGCATGAGGAATTACTGGTTAAATTGGAAAAGATGGGGATCGAAATGAAAATCCAGAGGTGGATAAGGAGCTGGTTAAAGGGGAGACTGCAGAGGGTCGTATTGAAGGGTGATCTGTCGGGTTGGAGGGGGGTTACCAGTGGAGTTCCTCAAGGTTCGGTTTTGGGTCCGATTTTATTTAATCTATTTATCGCTGACCTTGGAACCAAAAATAGGAGGGGGCTAATAAAGTTTGCGGATGACACCAAGTTGGGAGGTATTGCCAATTCGGAAAAGGATCAGGATATCCTCCAGGGAGATTTGGATGACCTTGTAAACTGGAGTATTAGTAACAGGATGAAATTCAATAATGAGAAGTGTAAGGTTATGCATTTAGGGATGACTAACAAGAATTTTAGTTATAAGCTGGGGACGCACCAGTTGGAAGTAACGGAGGAGGAGAAGGACCTAGGAGTCCTGGTTGATCGTAGGATGACTATGAGTAGGCAATGTGATGTGGCTGTTAAAAAAGCTAATGCGGTCTTGGGATGCATTAGGCGAGGTATTTCTAGTAGAGATAAGGAGGTGTTAGTCCCGCTATATAAGGCGTTGGTGAGACCTCATTTGGAGTATTGTGTGCAGTTTTGGTCTCCCATGTTTAAGAAGGATGAATTCAAACTGGAACGGGTACAAAGAAGGGCCACTAGAATGATCCGAGGAATGGAAAGCCTGTCGTATGAAAGGAGACTTGAGGAGCTCAGTTTGTTTTCCTTAACCAAAAGAAGGATAAGAGGAGATATGATTGCACTCTTTAAATATATCAGAGGGATAAATACCAGGGAAGGGGAGGAATTATTTCAGCTCAGTGCTAATGTGGACACGAGGACAAATGGATATAAATTGTCAGTCAGGAAATTTAGGCTTGAAATTAGACAAAGGTTTCTAACCATCAGAGGAGTGCAATTCTGGAACAGCCTACCGAGGGAAACAGTGGGGGCGAAGGACCTCCATGACTTTAAGATTAAGCTGGATAAGTTTATGGAGGGGATGGTATGATAGGATAACGGGTTTAGTCAATAGGTCAATAACGTGCCACACTGGTAATTAGTACAAAGGGTCAATGTTGGGATATTGTTAGCCTTTTCCAGAGGGTCTGGCTGGAGAGTCTTGCCCACATGCTCGGGGTTCAGCTGATCACCATATTTGGGGTCGGGAAGGAATTTTCCTCCAGGGTAGATTGGCAGTGGCCCTGGAGGTTTTTCGCCTTCCTCCGAAGCATGGGGCAGGGGTCGCTTGCTGATGGATTATCTGCTACTTGAAGTCTTTAAATCATGATTTGGAGCATTCAACAGCAGAGTCAAGGGAGTGAATTAGTTCAGGAGTGGGTGGATCGGCTTATGTGGCCTGCATCTTGCAGGAGGTCAGACTAGATGATCATAATGGTCCCTTCTGATCTTGAATTCTATGATTCTATGATTGATTTTCCTTCAAGCCAACTGTTGGATTCAGTGAGGGAATTTTTACCTCAGTAGGCTCACAATAAGGTAGCCCACACTCCACTTCTGCATCATGGGCCTCTTCTATGGAAGTCTAAATCCCTAGTCACAGCCCTGACACCAGCATAACTAAAATCAGAACCCGGCTCATGTTTGCACTGGATGGGCCTGATACCACATGGGATGAGCATTGCCAAATTCCTTCTGCAGGCCATGGGAGCCATGAGCTCTCAGCAGCGCTGAGCGAACCAGAGCACCCCACCACCACCACTACCACTCCCACGTATCTACAGGGTACTGAGACCACAATGCAGCAAAGCCCTTGAACACAAAGCCAGCGATTTTCAACCTGTTTTCATTTTCGGACCCCTGAATTTTAGAATGGAGGTGAGGATCCCTTTGAAAATCTTGGGCATAGTCTGCGGACCCCCATGGGTCTATAGACAAAAGGTCGCAAACCACTGCTCTGAGATGCGTTACACCACACAGTAATCACGAGCGTGGAGTTGTTTGCAAGCTGCTATTGTGGGTAACAACTTGGGGACTGAACTGGGGTCCTCCAGGGCTAAACGCAGGAACTACTTCAGCTTCAGATAAAGCTGTCGAACCGTCTCCTAGATCAGCACAGAAGGGGGCCTGTCACACACGCCCACCAGTGGGCTACACATGCATAAGTGCCTTTGCTGGATCAGGGTCTGAGTTCCAAAGTTCTGCTGCAGCATGAACTGGGCTCAGGATAAAACCTGGGGAGGCCCATGGGAGCAGGATGCAGCTGAGCCCAAACTAAAATGGGATTATCCATGTAGGGCTCCTTGCTCCATCATCACACTTCCCCTTTGTCATCCTCCTTCTCTCCTTCCATTTCAGTTTTCCCTTCACAGAGAAAGATCAGACCCAGGAGTCCCTCTACAAGGAAGCAGCAGTGATCAGGCATTGGAAGGAAAAGGATGTTTCTCACCTATGGCGTCCTGGAGATGTGATTGGTCTTTCATGTGATCAGCTTGGATCTCCTCGATCCCCAGCCTAACCCCAGCCAGCTCATTGGACACTGCAAACAACAGAGGGTAGAAAAGAACTGCTGTACATGGGCTCATCGAAGGGAGAGACCCCACCCATGTGCAACCCCCAGGATTTTATTGCATGTCTTGTGACAAGGGAACTGTTTATGCCCAACCTCTTGAGAAACATCAGCAGAACCTACTATTAAGAAGTCGACTGTTAAACACGTTGAATTCTTTGGACATCTTCAACTCTAAAAGGAAAATGAGAGAATGGGAAGTTTCCAATTTAAATAACAACACAGAACCTCATGCTGCCCCACCCACAAGCTCGACCTCTGAGGAGCGCTGGATAAGGACCATTCCTCCAGGAGTGTGTGAAATTTATGGAGCAAGCGCAGTCGTTTGCAAGGATGTAAATGGGTTTCACTTATAGCTATTACTGATTTAAATTACCGTGCTACCTACAAGCCCCACCTAAGATTAGGGACCCTTTGTGCCAGGTGCTGCACAAACCCGAACTGAGATTGGGTACCCTTCGTCTGGCACTGCATAGACACCGAGCGAGAGATGGTTACAATACAAATAGACAAGGAATGATACCCATTTCAAAGATAGTGAAACTGAGGGATGGAGAAATGAAGGTCCATTTGCTGGGTGTTTAGGGACACATTACCACACTCTTCTGGACAGACTGGGGCCTCCCCTGAGCCATATTCCTGCTTCCTTTTTTCAGACGGGCAGGGGAGTGTCCTGGAGAAGACGGGTCTCAGTTCCCACTCACCCAAGCAGTAGTTGTCTTTATGGGGGCCCCAGGCATGTGCCTACTCCTGGTACAGACCAATTCTACTCATGCCTATGGCTTCCCCAGCAGGATAACACTCTCAGCCAATGAGACACTGGTAGAAAAGTGACCTCATCAAAACAAGATTTCATTGGCTAATCCAACAACTTCTAAGAGCTGCTTCCACCTCCCGTGGTTGTCACACACCCCACAATAATTTGGAGCCCTGTCTGAGCTGTGATCAGATCCCCAGCTGAGGTATGTCTGCTCAGCTCCATAGAAATATGGAGATAGAAATATTTCCTTTATCCTCTCACCTAGATAGTCCTGGTGATGTGACAGATTTCTCTTGGCATCTCTTCTTATAGTGTCTCTATCCACCTGGGCTTCGGCAAGACCCTTGGACACTGTAGACATGAGACTTTTGATAGCGGAGCAAAATTTATCAGCAGGGGAAAACCATATCTTTGGAGACATCCATGCTGCTGTAAATGCAGTTTCCTCACAAGTACTACCCAAGACTTCTGATGTCAAGTCCTTCATGCTAGCTGTGATCCTCCGCTACAGGCGCACTGTGCTCAACACAGGGATTCATTATTCTGGACATCAGCTTGGTCCTTGGTACAATGTAGAGCTGTGTTGGGGCTGCTCTATGTTGCACTGAGCTGTCAGTGGCCCCAAGATGTGCCGTGAAGCTGCTACTGCTACACACAGGTGAAGAATGTGGCTGGAAAACTCAAAGGGGCATCGCAAAGCTGAGAGTGGAAAGGCTCAGCCTCCCCAGAGCAATGCAGGGCTTTGAGTGCTGTGCAGAGCAGAAAGCTGCCTGCTGCCACAAGGAGCCTGTCTTGGTTTGTGTGTGGTTAGCTGGTAGCAAAGTTAGAAAGGAAAGGAATGCATTTGTCAGGCCCTAGCTCTCCGTGTGTTAATGTGGAAGAGGCAATTGTGGCAGCGCATTGTGCAATGCCTGGTTGAATTGGTCTCACTTCCGGACATTTCCTCTCTGCTAGCAGGATCCGCAGTCACCACTTTGCACTGGCTCCAGCACACCGTTGAAAAAAGAACATTTTTATATGACTATTTCACAACCTTGAAAATGTCACCAGAAACATGGTCCGATTATTGATTTTGGGTGGGATTTTTCTGAGATTTACAAGCACAGGTTCCATGGAAAGCTAGTGGGAGTTATGCTAAGGACAAATCCCACCCCTTTGAAAATCCGGTCACCTTAGCTCAGAGGTGAGTGAAATTTATGTAGTTCTGGCAACTGCTCCATAATTAACATCACAGCTGAGCCTCCATTCTCAGCCCAATTTTGTGCCCTACTGCTAAAATCCACCAAAACTAGTCAGAGCAGCCTCGCGCTTGGCAGATGAGATCTGAGGCCGAGGTAGAAACGAACAGAAGACTTACATTTCCCAAGGTTCACCACGATGAGAGCGGTGGCCACTGCAATGCAAATCGCCAGCAGGACGTACAGGATCACTTTGGCCTTTCCTTGGGCAAACTTGGAGAGGCAAAGAGCTGTGGGGAGCAACACTGGTTAGATCTCTCAGTGCAGGATCAACCCCTCCTAACACTCCCTTTGGGGAGAAACTCCCGGGACTGAACATGGTTCCCTACAAGAGAAGATGACTGAACAAGGGGAAGGGAGGGATTCACCATAGGGTTAATACCTTGAGGTGGTTCTCAGCCTTCGCTATGTTCCATTTTCCATGTTGGGAATTCCTCTCCCTTTTGGCAGTATGGGAAGGGCAGGGGAGTGTGACGCCCAGATTGAGAAGCTCCTGCCTTCAAGGGAACATGAGAATCCTCTCAGGCTCTAGTGGGAAGATATGGGCAGGCTCACAGGACCAGTTTTGTCCCTGGAATAGCAACACTGAAGACACTGGAGTGACCCAGGGATGAGTTTGCCCCATGATAAGAAAGGAGTTTATGAGGATGATGGGAATATCCAGACTTAACCAAGACACTAATTAGGAGAGAATGAGAAACCCTCCTGAGTGTGGCCACTAGCTAACCTTAAATTAGCAAAGCCAGGAATCGGACATAGGCCTCCTGACTCCCAGGGCAGCTCCTTAATCACAAGCCCACCCTTCCTCAGGCCAGCTCACCTTTACCGCCTCTCCCAGGTACTCTGCTCGCTCCCTGCACCGTCAGTTCCACCTGATCAGAGTTGTCCCATTTGTGGTAGGAGCTGTCCGGGTGCATGGCTGCGGATGTCTACGTTCTGCTTCTTGCCGTTGGTGCAGTTTATATTGATAGGAGCTGTCATCGTGCCTTTCCAAGGGAACGGACGCCTGTGGTCACACTTACCATTCTCAGAATTTCCAGGTCAGGGACCATGGCCCACCCATTTCCTCTCCAGATAAGTGCAGAATCATAGAATCTCTGTGGTTCCAGTTGTTGGTCGTTACCACTTCCTGGCTCTGAGATTGCTCAACTCCCATTGACTTTTATCAGAGCATGTTGAAATCAGCACTTCTCTCCCAGAGGCTGCTCAAGACAATCTGCCGCCCTAGGCAAAACTTGGGTGTACCATCCCCCTCCTCAGAAGCCTAGGGTGGCAGATTTGGCCCCGTCACTACTCTATCATGAAGGAAAGGGCGGCCTTGCCAAATTCCAGTGAGTGGTGTTGTGGTCTTTCATAACTGGGGGGCGGCCAGGCTAAATTTGCCACTGTAGGCAGCTGCCCAGAAGTCTGCCACCATAGTCACCTGCCTACATTGCATGTACCTAGAGCAGCCTCTGCCAGCACCTTACCTGATGGGGTCCTGTACTATTCCTGGACACACTAGACAGGATGGCAGATGGGATTAGCAGAAGGCTTCATGGCCAGAAAAAGGTCAGTTTCTCACCAATAACTGGAGTCACACTCACTTTTCTAACTGGAAGCTTGTGGCACCAGCATCTTGATCCCACAAGGGCAAATGAACTCTTGAAAAACTAAGGGGACATTCTACACCAACCTGGACACTCTCTTGACTTCTCAGGGATTTGGGAACATGTGCCAGCGACTGAGGGGCACTGGAGCTCACTAAACCAGCTGTTTCCCTGCCAGTGGCTCATCCACACTAGCTGGTTAAGAGTTTAGGGGCAATGTTCACTGTCTAAGCACCACTTGTACAGCTGAAAGAAACCAGAGAGTATACAGTGCCAATCTTTAAAAAAGGGAAGAAGTAGATACAAGGGAACTAGAGACCGGTCAGTCTCACCTCAGTCCCTGGAAAAATCATGGAGCAGGTCCTCAAGGAAACCATTTTGAAGCACTTGGAGGAGAGGAAGGTAATCAGGAACCGTCAACATGGATTCACTAAGGGCAAGTCATTCCTGACCAACCTGTTTGCCTTCTTTGATGAGAGAACTGGCTCTGTGGATATGGGGAAAGCAGTGGACGTGATATATCTTGACTTTAGCAAAGCTTTTGAATGGTCTCCCACAGTATTCTTGCCAGCAAGTTCAAAAAGTATGGATTGGATGAATGGACAATAAAGTGGATAGAAAGCTGGCTAGATTGTCGTGCTGAATGGGTATTGATCAACGGCTTAATGTCCAGTTGGCAGCTGGTATCAAGCAGAATACCCCAAGGGTCGATCATGGGGCGGGTTTTGTTCCACATCTTTATTAATTATCTGGATGATGGGATGGATTTCACACTCAGCAACAGGGCTGGCTCTACAGTTTTTGCCGTCCCAAGCAGCGCACCGAATTGCTGCCGTGGACGGCAGGGGCAGTCCCTGTGCCCTTAGGGTGGCAGGCCCGTTTCCGCGGCGGCAATTCGGCAGCAGCTTCTATGTTTAGCTGAAGCCACCGCGGACAGCTAAACATAGAAGCTGCTGCCAAATTGCCGCCACCACGGAAACTTGCCTCCTGCTGCCCTAACGGCACACGGACTGCCCCTGCCATCTGCAGCGGCAATTCAGTGCGCTGCTTGGGGGCAAAACAACAGGGACTGACGCCCCTTATAGATTGCCGCCCCAAGCACCAGCTTGGAATGCTGATGCCTGGAGCCAGCCCTGCTCAGCAAGTTCACAGATGACACTAAGCTGGCGGGAGATGTAGATACACTGGAGGGTAGGGATAGGGTCCAGAGTGACCTAGACAAATTGGAGGATTGGGCCAAAAGAAATCTGATGAGGTTCAACAAGGACAAGTGCACAGTCCTGCACTTAGGATGAAAGAATCCCATGCACTGCTACAGGCTGGGAACCAACTGGCTAAGCAGCAGTTCTGCAGAAAAGGACCTGGGGATTTCAGTGGAAGAGAAGCTGGATATGAGTCAGCAGTGTGCCCTAGTTGACAAAAAGGCCAATGGCATATTGGGCTGTATTAGTAAGAGCATTTCCAGTAGATCGAAAGAAGTGATTATTCCCTTTTATTTGGCACTGGTGAGGCTCCCAAATCACCTATCACCATCTTTAGGGGGCTGTTCTGCCATTACACGCACACACTCAGCTCCCATTGAAGGCAGTGGAGTTGCTTGTGTGTCTCTGAGGGCAGAGTTTGGTTCTTTGTCTTCTATCCCTGACTAAATCTTGGGGTGGGGGGCAGTGGTGGGTGTGGCACCCCAGGGGAAACTGCTCTTTGGGTGTGGGGCATTGTCAGCAGCACTAGCTGCTGGGGGTCTGCTGCGAAGTGGCAGTGCTGGCCGCCCCCAGGACCGCTGCTGGGTGGGGGCAGGCCCAGAGGCACCAACTGTGGGGGGGCCATCCCAGGGGCACTGCTGAGGCCCACCAAGCAGCGGTGGCTCCGGCAGCCCCTAGGACCACTGTTCAGTTGGTTCCAGGGGCCAGCTGCACCCCAGGCTAGCCGCACTGGCCGCTGCTCAGGTGGTCCCCGAGGCCAGCTGCCTGGGGTCACTCAATCAATGGCCAGTTCAGCTGGCCTCAAGGCCACTCTATAAGTGGCTGGTGGAGCTGTCTGCGGGGCCACCCAAATGTTGGCTGGGGGGCCACCCAGCAGCGGCCAGTTTGGCTGTTCCCGGGGCCACCTGAACAGCTGACCCTGGAGCCAGCTGCTTGGACAGCCCTGCGGTCAGCCACACTGGCCACTGCAGAATTCATGGAGGTTGTGGAAAGTCATGGACAGGGAGCCCTATCTATGATGTTTAGAAATGCCAAGGATGTTTTACTAACGGCAGCGTGAGACTTACTGTATGTGTCACTCAAACTGAAGTCCCCCATGATCACACAGCATTTTCCCTGCTCATTACAGATAGGGACATGAGAAGATGGTCATCCTATTCCCTACTGTTATCTGATGATCTGTACAGACACCAACTAATACTCAAGCTTGTGCATATCTATTAGGACATTAATCCACAAGCATTCAAGATCAATGAATCATAGAATAATAGAATATCAGGGTTGGAAGGGACCTCAGGAGGTCATCTAGTCCAACCCCCTGCTCAAAGCAGGACCAATTCCCAACTAAATCATCCCAGCCAGGGCTTTGTCAAGCCTGACCTTAAAAACCTCTAAGGAAGGAGATTCCACCACCTCCCTAGGTAACCCAAACAGTGCTTCACCACCCTCCAAGTGAAAAAGGTTTTCCTAATATCCAACCTAAACCTCTCCCACTACAACTTGAGACAATTGCTCCTTGTTCTGTCATCGGGTACCACTGAGAACAATCTAGATCCATCCTCTTTGGAACCCCCTTTCAGGTAGTTGAAAGCAGCTATCAAATCCCCCCTCATTTTTCTCTTCTACAGACTAAACAATCCCAGTTCCCTCAGCCTCTCCTCATAAGCCATGTGCTCCAGACCCCTAATCATTTTTGTTGCCCTCTGCTGGATTCTTTTCAATTTTTCAACATCCTTCTTTTAGTGTGGGGCCCAAAACTGGACACAGTACTCTAGATGAGGCCTCACCAATGTCAAATAGAGGGGAATGATCATGTCCCTCGATCTGCTGGCAATGCCCCTACTTATACAGCCCAAAATGCTGTTAGCCTTCTTGGCAACAAGGACACATTGTTGACTCATATCCAGCTTCTCGTCCACTGTAACCCCTAGGTCCTTTTCTGCACTTGTCCTTGTTGAACCTCATCAGGTTTCTTTTGGCCCAATCCTCTCATTTGTCTAGGTCCCTCTGTATCCTACCCCTACCCTCCAGGATATCTACCACTCCTCCCAGTTTAGTGTCATCTGCAAACTTGCTGAGAGTGCAGTCCACGCCATCCTCCAGATCATTAATGAAGATATTGAATGAAACCGGCCCCAGGAACAACCTTTGGGGCACTCTGCTTGAAACCGGCTGCCAACTAGACATGGAGCAATTGATCACTACCCATTGAGCCCGACGATCTAGCCAGCTTTCTATCCACCTTATAGTTCATTCATCCAGCCCATACTTCTTTAACTTGCTGGCAAGAATACTGTGGGAGAACATATCAAAAGCTTTGCTAAAGTCAAGGAATAACACATCCACTGCTTTGCCCTCATGCACAGAGCCAGCTATCTCCTCATAGAAGGCTAGGTTAGTCAGGCATGACTTGCCCGTGGTGAATCCATGCTGACTATTCCTGATCACTTTCCTGTCCTCCAAGTACTTCAGAATTGATTCCTTGAGGACCGGCTCCATGATTTTTCCAGGGACTGAGCTGAGGCTGACTGGCCTGTAGTTCCCTGGATCCTCCTTCTTCCCTTTTTTAAAGATGGCACTACATTAACCTTTTTCCAGTCATCCGAGATCTCCCCCGATCGCTATGAGTTTTCAAAGATAATGGCCAATGGCTCTGCAATCACATCCGCCAACTCCTTTAGCACTTTCAGATGCAGCGCATCCGGCCCCATGGACTTGTGCTCGTCCAGTTTTTCTAAATAGTCCTGGACCACTTCTTTCTCCACAGAGGGCTGGTCACCTCCTCCCCATGCTGAGCTGACCTTGTTCGTGAAGACAGAGGCAAAAAAAGCATTGAATACATTAGCTTTTTCCACATCCTCTGTCACTGTTTGATTGTCAAGCTCCTTTGACCAGAGAGGAGCCCCCTTCTGCACACCTCTGGTCTCAGCCTGGAACTGAACTGCGAAGGCTAGGAACTTCATTTATCTGGACCAGCTGGTCCCTGACTGGCTGTTGTTCCCCTTCTAGCACTTGGAGGACCAGGTCTCTGTTCTTTCCAAAATGGCTGATGCAGAGACTCCTATCTAGGCAAGCTTGGAGGACTCACCTTCACTGTTCTTCTCTTCTCAGCCCGCTGTTTCTTGGGGCTGGAGGGCACTGGGTTGCAAGAGGACTACAAGGCCCCCAGCAGGCCAAATATACCCCATCTAAAACCAACTCTAGCCAGCCTCTCCCCAAGGAGAGTGGTCCCCTTTCTACTGAGGTGGAAGCCATTCACACAATACAGCCCTCGCTCCCCACAGAAGGTTGACCATTGTTCTACAAAACCAAAATCCTCCATCACTTACCTAGCCAGCAGTTCATTTCCATAAACTTCTGCATTCTCTCTTCCTTTACTCTTGGAACAAGAAAGGTTTATTTGAAGATGGCTTGGACATTCTTCCTCTTCAGCATGCTTGCAAGTGTCCAGACGTTATCTACTATCTCTGAGATATCCGGCAACGCAGTGACATAAATGCTGATATGAACACTCACGAATGGAAACCAAAGTCTGTCGACTTCCGAAGTGTGTCCAGTTTTAGAGTTATATCTTGTGTCTTGGCTCTGGGAGGGCAGCGCACTGTCCTGTCGTCCTCCTATCCATTGCAGAAGGTTCTTTTGATTCTTTGGAGTATTGAATCTCCATCAATGATCATCTGTCTTCCTTGGACAATTGGAGAACTCTGTGCAACCAAGCTTGATTTACTTACACGTTGAGCCAAGCTATGGACACTACTCATACATTCCTGGAATACCAGACATCACGGCACTTCTGGGAATGGCATGTGTCCACCCCTGCCTGCATGACCCTTCCCCTGCCAGCACACGTTCGTCCGCATGCTGTGTGCAAGGCAGGGGTGAAAGTAGGCCAGTATGGGGCGGTACGGTGTATCGGGAAGAAGCTGGTACTGGACTAGACACAGCTGACATTAAAGCGCTGCTGCGGCAAAGGACCCTCCTTAAAGTGCTGCTTCTTCCCCCCACCCCCGGGGCCGCCGATATGGGGGGAAAAAGTAGCAGCTGTACCGGGGGCAGAATTTTAAAGGGCCCAGGGCTCCCGGCCACCACTGCAACTACTGCAGAAGCAGCCGGAGCCCCAGGCCATTTTAAATCGCCACCGGAGTCCCGAGCAATGCGGGTGAGGAAGCACAAACGTGCTGGCTTTGAGAGGCTGACCCAGCTCTGCCCTTCCGCCTGAGGTCCCGCCCCTTCAGCCCAGCGGGAACCGGGCCCCTGTACCGGTAAGTGTTTAATATTACTTTCACCCCTGGTCCAAGGTCACACTGCATAGGGGATGCCATTTTCGAGAGCGTCCCGCTCCCATGGGCCTGACCTGGGATGTAGCAGGAGTACAAAGTCATACTGGTGGGGCAGAGAAGTGTACTCTCCAAAATGGGGTCTCCCCTCTGATATCAGAAAATCCATGCCCAGTTTTTACCACTTCCAGATGGGAGACAAACCAGCCAAAAAGAGGACCATCTGGTGTGA
This sequence comes from Mauremys reevesii, assembly GCF_016161935.1. Classification (NCBI taxonomy): domain Eukaryota; kingdom Metazoa; phylum Chordata; order Testudines; family Geoemydidae; genus Mauremys; species Mauremys reevesii. The sequence goes on along the minus strand of NC_052647.1, from coordinate 8,523,388 downwards.
ATCCAGACAAGTGGCCTCACTAGGCCAAACTGCCATGTGGCATTATGCCCCATATTCTTCATTATAATATTATTATATAATTATGGCATAATTATGTATTTTATGTAAGATAGATGATGTAAGATATCATTGAAAAGGTTCAAAGAATCCTGTGGCACCTTATAGACTAACAGAGGTTTTGCAGCATGAGCTTTCGTGCTCATGCTGCAAAACGTCTGTTAGTCTATAAGGTGCCACAGGATTCTTTGCTGCTTTTACAGAACCAGACTAACACGGCTACCTCTCTGATAATTGAAAAGGTTATGATTCAGTGAATATGACTGTCCTATTTCTATGCATCATTTTGGTATATGAAGTTAGGAATATTGTCTATACATCTATTGGAAATTTGTTTACACCTGGAGAATGCCAACTATGGGAAATGCAATCAGTCTTGGTGGCTGGCTTGAAAGGGCCATTAGGAAGAACAAGAGGTCTTAGAAGATGCTAATCTCCCACCGGGGAGCCTTCCTGAGAACCCTACAGCCTCCGAGTCATGGCTGCTGTGGCCTTACAGGGACATGTGACCAAGTCACCTGGTACCAGACTCCATCATAGAATACCAGTGTTTTCCCACTGAAAGGAGTGGGAACTAAAGTTGGAGACAAAGGGTTCCTGCCATATGCAAAAGCAGGCAGGGGAGTGACATCATCAGGGTTCTTCACTGACTCCCCACCCAAAGGAGACTCTTGGAAACACCTGAGAAACAAGGACTGAACTGGGGAGAAGGGCTGGATCCAGGGTAGAGGGATTTCTAGCCTGTGAAAGGAATATCTGGGTTTTTATGCTGCAAGCAAGTGCAGCTTGCTCTCAAGAATCTTTGCAAATTGCCTAAAACAACAACTAGGGTGACAAGTTGCTTCTCATACCCAATTTCTTTAGTAGTTTAAGCTTAGATTGCATTTTTATTTTATTTGTTAGGTAATCTGCTTTGATCTGTTTGCTATCCCTTATAATCACTTAAAATCTATCTTTTGTAGCACTCGCTGGGCAAGGGACATGGGTTCCAAAGCCCAATGAATTGAGAGAGGCTGGGGACAAGTATGCGTACCTGGTAGTGTGGACCCCTTCTGAGGCCCTAAACACCACTTTGATCCCTCCTCTCACCACGGTGTAATAACAGAGATAATTTTGAGTCAGTTAGGAGTCTTGATATGTGCTGAAGAGCCGAAATCACTGATTCCTAGGTCTAAGCATTAGACCTATTTTATATATCACTTGCTCCAAAACATCTTGTCACTTCCTTATTTGGCACTATAAACATAGCATAATAAAGGTTAACAAAATCATTAATGGAAATAATATGATAATAGGATGGATCATTAAATTTAGAAGAGCTGTGACACTGGGAGACCATCCTTTAAAAACGTCATACCAATGAAAAATTGCCAGTTCTTCTCCTTCATTCCCCAATTTTGACCACTGTGGATCAAAATGTTTATTTTTTCCAGCTGAGCAGACTTAGCTACATCTTTTGCATATCGCCCCATTAATTTTCCTAAAGCAACTCAATCTGATTATTATGGAAGGATTTCCCATTACACCATTTCCCATAATTTAAGAGCCATTGACTCATTCCATCCCACATGAGTATTAGCCAATTCTTGTTCATTAGTCACATTTGACTACATCAAATCCCAAACTCCAAAAGGTACAGTTCAGAGTACTCACATTCATATTGTTCTTTTCATAACTAAATCTAAACATTAGGTAACCTTCCCCCCTTAGTAGGTACAAATATCTCCATTAGGGGAGGGATAGTTCAGTGGTTTGAGCATTGGCCTGCTAAACCCAGGGTTGTGAGTTCAATTCTTGAGATGTCTACTTAGGGATCTGGCGCAAAAATCAGTACTTGGTCCTGCTAGTGAAGGCAGGGGGCTGGACTCAATGACCTTTCAAGGTCCCTTCCAGTTCTAGGAGATAGGTATATCTCCTATTATTAGGAAAAACTTTTTCACTAGTAGGGTGGTGAAGAACTGGAATGGGTTACCTAGGGAGGTGGTGGAATCTCCTTCCTTAGAGGTTTTTAAGGTCAGGCTTGACAAAGCCCTGGCTGGGATGATTTAGTTGGGTTTGGTCCTGCTTTGAGCAGGGGGTTGGACTAGATGACCTCCTGAGGTCCCTTCCAACCCTGAGATTCTATGATTCTATGATTCTTCCTAATCTTTTGGCTTTAGATATTCCCATGTCACATTTTTGCCATCTTCCCACCATATTTCAAATTCTACCTCAAAAGATTTTTATTTACATCTGGTTTTGTTTGTTCCTGTTTTACCCTTTCTGTCCCATGAATAGTCAAATTATTATTCCCTTTGATCCATACCTCCATCCTAGAGGTGCTCCCACATGTATATCCATGTACCCCTAAATTTCCCAAATTATTCAAAAACATAGCCAAAATCCATATTTCCACCATTTTTGAATTATGAGGATCCTCAATATTGAAGCCATGGCCATTATTCCATAGGAATAATGTTCGATCCTTCCGGCCGTATTATTCTAAATACTGACACTAACCTCATCTATCTTCGTTCAACCTCCAGTACTGTTTTTTTCTTCCTAAAATATAACACACATAACACAAGTCTTCTAAGCAGCACAAAATGCAAAGCAAAGTCAGCATAAGCAATAAGCCAGTTACAAAAATTGTAGCACCACATCCACACTCCAAATCCAAGGTCTGTACAGGATACTCTCTGGTGCAATTGGGTATTCCTTTCCCTCTCTAAGATAAACTAAAAGAAAAAGAACGGAACATTATTTAATCTTTAGGGCATAACTTGAATTGTGTGTGGAGCCACTTTCCCTTTTTTCCCTTGTTAATCTGCATGACACTAGGTGAAATTTTATTCATGATGGAAAATGGTCCAACCCATCTAGACTCCAGGACATGATTTTTTATATTAATTTCAAATACATTATTCTATCTCTGATTTTCCATAATTTACTGTCCTGAGCCACACGAAAATCCACATAATCTCTTGCTTTTTCAATGGCGTCAGTCATTTTAAATTCCATTTCCTTACATTCTATCAGTAACTCCCTTATCCATTGGGTAACTGATACCTCCTCCTCCTCTTCTTCTTTTTCTGGGTACAATAAAGGGATCCACAATCTCATAGGATTCCAAGGAGAATTTGATGGCAAGGATCTTTGCCAGTTTCTTTCTACTGTCCCTGACAATTGAGGATGATATGGGATATGTAGTTGTTGCTTTATTTCTAAGCTTTTAATTACTCTGATACAAAATTATTTGAATCAATTACTGCTGAATGATACATTTTTCCTGTCACTCCTTCCCCAATTAAGGAGGCTGCTGTAATAATCTCTGACACAGATAGAGTCAAATCACAACTTATATTGACAATATTTACACCTGCCCCACTATCCAATAGGGCATCTTTGGCTCCATTATCTCCCACAATGACAGTTGGCCTAGGCCTCCCGTTTGAATCCCATCTTCATCTAGTTACCATTTCCTGCTCCTGAGGACCCATTTCCAGTGGGAGCGACTTGTCATCGGAGCTTCCCTATAGACCAGGGTTCTCTGAACCCTCAGCTTGCACAGCTGCAACCTTTTTCTGCTCCTTAAACATTTCTTCCTCCATCCTTTGCATTTCTTTGATAAGTTCATCAGTACGTCTCCCATCCCACTTATCCATATCTACTCCCCTCAATTTCAAATACCTCCAAGTGATATTCCAAATCACATCTACTCCCTTCTGGAGCTCATTTTGATTATTCCACCCTCTACCTCCTTGGGGTGGGGTGTTGTGTCCTTGACCGTGGCCACTTCCTCTCTCACAATGTCGTCAGACGTCACTGGTGTGGTCCTCTGCTGTGTCCAATGTTGATAACAGTCGGCTGTGTGTGTGTGTTCCCTCTGTGTGCTGGCCCAGCTCTGCCCTGGTCGCTGGCACAGCAGAACCCCAAGAGAAACCCCAATGACCCCAGACTCCAATAAGTTATGAAGGCACTCAGCCAGGTTTATTGCCAAACAAAGCACAGTCGCTAGCTCCCTGGATCAGATGTCTACAGTTCTTCTAGTATATATGTGCTCCCTGACAATAGACCGGCTCAGTCAGTGGCGGAACATACCACTGCCCCCTAGGCCAGACAAAGACAACCCCTCAGAGGTCCATTTTTATACACAGGGACAAACAAGTTACTCTCACACATATTGTGGAACACACAACAAGCAGCAACTACAATTGGAATATTGGTTATGCTGAGATCTAACTGAGTCCGTAAACTGCACCAGCGCGCTTTCAAATGTCCAAAAGCACATTCTACCACCATTCTGTACTTGTTCAGCCTACTCTTTACTGCTGTCCAGAGTACCTGTGCACAGCTTCATGAGTCATGGCATTAAGGGGTAGGCTGGGTCCCCGCGGAGAACTATAGGCATTTCAACATCCCAAACAGTAATTTTCTGGTCTGGGAAGTAAGTCCCTTCCTGCAGCTATTCAAACAGACCAGAGTTCCTGAAGATGCGAGCATCATGCACCTTTCCCGGCCATCCCACGTTGATGTCGGTGAAACGTCCCTTGTGATCCACCAGTGCTTGCAGCACCATGGAAAAGTACCCCTTGTGGTTTACGTACTGGCCGCCCCAGTGTGCCGGGTCCAAGATAGGCATATGCGTTCCGTCTGTCACCCCGCCGCAGTTAGGGAACCCCAGCGCATTAAAGCCATCCACAGTGGTCTGCACATTTCCCAAAGTCACTACCCTTGATTGCAGCTGGTCAATGATTGCGTTGGCTAATTGTAGCACAGCAACCCCTACATTAGATTTGCCCACTCCAAACTGATTCCCGACTGACCAGTAGCTGTCAGGCGTTGCAAGTTTCCATAGGGTTAGGGCCACTCGCTTCTCAACTGCGAGGGCTGCTCTCATTTTGGTGTCTTTGCACTTCAGGGCAGGGGAAAGCAAGTCACAAAGTTCCATGAAAGTGGCCCTACGCATACGAAAGTTTTGGAGCCACTGGGAATCATCCCAGACCTGCAACACTATGTGGTCCCAACACTGTGCTTGTTTTCCAGGCCCAGAATCGGCGTTCCGCGGCATGAACCTGGCCCAATGCCATCATGATCTCCCAATTGCCACATGCCGTGCTTCTAGGAACGTCTGGGTCCATGTCCTCAGTATAGTAATCACACTGTCATTGCTTCCTCACCTAGTTTTGCAGGTACTGCACATACTGCTGGATAATGCGTGAAGTATTTACAATGGTCAAAACTGCAGAGGAGATCTGAGCGGGCTCCATGCTTGCTATGGCGCCTGCACGGGTAATCCTGGGAAAAGGGCGCGAAACGTAGGAAAGCAGTTTGGTTCAAGATGGCCAATAAAAGGCAGTAAATGGTTGTCTTCTGTAGTGCACCGCTCTGATGTTTGATGCTAGCCTTGGTACTGTGGATGCACTCTGCCGAATTCAAGTGCTTTAGTGGGGACACACAACACCAAATGTATAAAATCGCTTCCGAAAATTCAAATAGAATAAGTTCAAATTAATTTTGTACTGTAGACGTACCCTTAGTAGCAGTGGTAATGTCAAACTGTTAATGTCATAGGACCTAAATGGTTTAATTTCATTCCAGCCATTTATGTTTTTTGCTGGCCTGCTCCAGGGGAATATAATCCCAGTAAAATAACACCAGAATCGTTTGGTCACTTAGGCGTTTCAGGAACAGGAATCTTGTTCCCAAGGGAACAATAGGTGTGGTATTAACCCATTAAATTCCTTATCCCATCATCCACAAAGGCTGTTTCCCTACTTGGTCCTGCTTCCACACGGAAGTGTATTTATCATTCCACCACATGGTGATCACATTACCCCAAGTAATTTGTCCTTTTGCACTCAATTGTCTAATGGGGTAAGGTCTGGACACCTCAAATCTTTTAAATTGATTCCAAGCAATATATATTAACAATTGGGGTGCTAATGGAGCTCAGAGATTAAAGCTCATACAGCTTCCATTATTCATTTGGAAGGATTCCATTGTGCTCACCGTAACCACTTATCCTGTATGATTTTCTGTAAAAAAGCAAAGAACATGTAATATACAGTTTAACCCTGTTAAGGTTCCCTCCACACTCTGAACTTTAGGGTACAGCTGTGGGGACCTGCATGAAAGACCCCCTAAGCTTCTTTTTACCAGCTTAGGTTAAAAATATGCTGCCACCACCAAGCATTTTAACCAAATATTTATGGAGAGCCACTTGGAACTCTGTCTTTCCCCAAATATTTCCCAAATCCCTAACCCCACTTTCATAGGTAGGCGTGAGAATAATTCTCCCCAAGCCCCTACACCCTTTTCCCTGGGAAGGCTTGAGAATATCCCCTCACCAATTAGTTCTGGTGAACACAGACCCAAAACCTTGGATGTTAAAACAATGAAAAATCAATTAGGTTCTTAAACGAAGAATTTTATTAAAGGAAAAAGGTAAAAAATCATCTCTGTAAAATCAGGATGGAAAATAACTTTACAGGGTAATCAGATTCAAAGAGCCCAGAGAAATCCACTCTAGCCTTAGGTTCAAAGTTACAGCAAACAGAGGTAAACCCTCTTAGCAAAAGGTACATTTACAAGTTGAGAAAACAAAGATAAACCTAACACGCCTTGCCTGGCTGTTACTTATAAGTTTGAAATATGAGAGACTGGTTCAGAAAGATTTGGAGAGCCTGGATTGATGTCTGGTCCCTCTTAGTCCCAAGAGCGAACAACCCCAAAACGAAGAGCACAAACAAAAGCCTTCCCCACCCCCAGACTTGAAAGTATCTTGTCCCTTTATTGGTCCTTTGGGTCAGGTGTCAGCTAGGTTACCTGAGCTTCTTAATCCTTTACAGTTAAAAGGGTTTGGGTATTGTATATAGGAGGGTTATTATCCTTCTCTTTCTAGTTATGACAAACCCTTGTATTCCTTTAATTGCATGGCATGTTTCCACCGAGGCTGTTCCTCTATTTCAACCAAGTACAGAGAGGACCCTAATTTATCCAAAATTGGCCAAGGACCTAACCACTCTCCTTTGGAAATTTTTTCTTTGGAGCTTGTTCCATTTTAACCATAACATGGCTTCCAATTTGCCATTGTTTGATATCACTGCTTCCATCAAATGCCTGGTTCATTTTTTGCTGTGCTGCAGCTGCTCCTTGAACTGTGCCCAACCAATATTTAAAGCTGTTGTTCAATGTGGTAGTCATTGTTTCACGATCTGGGGGCTACAGCACGTTTTCCCAGCCAGGCTCAGGTCTCCCAAAGAGTATTTCATAGGGACTAAATCCTGTCATGCGATTTGCACAGCTCCTGATCCTTATCAGAACCCATGTCAGTACCATGTCCCAATTTGTTCCCACCTCATTACACTCTTTAGACAGTTCAATTTTAAGAGATTTATTCATCCTTTCCACCTGTCCCCCAGATTGAGGGTGGTAGGGGACGTGTAATGGAAGGGGAATACCAGCCCATGTCCTGTCTCATAAAAGCAGGACTAAATGCTCTGTGGCAGGCCCCACCGCTATTAACATTTTTGCAACTGCAGCACTATTTTCCTTTTTAGTAGGGAATGCTTCTACCCATTTGCTAAAACTCTCCACAATTACAAACAAAAATCTGTTTCCTCTAGGAGTCGTAGGCCAGGGTCCCACAAAATCAAGCTGTAAACATTGGAGGGGGGGGGCTTTTAAAAGTTGCTGCATTAACTCTCCATATCTTTTACTTCTAGCAGGGTCTCGCTTAGCACACGTTAAACAGCTATGAATATGCAGGTTTAAATCCTCTTTCATTCCAGGCCGCCATCCCAGTTTTTAAAGTTTTTCTAATGCCTCTTCCTGTTTTGGATGGCCTCCTAAAATTGAACCCTATATCTATCCTAAAAGGAGGTCCTGCATCTGCTGAGGGATTACCAGAACCCGTTCATTTTCTGGTTTAACCAGAATTAGGTCTCCCTTTTTTCTCAATGGGACACCCTGCCACTGTGAGGGTCATTCTACTATCCACTGCTGTATTAAATCATCTTTTACCTGCAGGTCCTGCGAAAGCTGTAGCTCTTTCTGGCTGTTCTCTTCACTTGTTTTTGTTTTGCTTGTGCCTGGATGGTTACTGCCAAGGACGTGGGCTCCCACCGTGTTCCAGTGAGTGTTGCTTCCTTAGTCAACATATCTGCTTGTTCATTTCCTTTTTACAATGGACCTGTCCTCTTATTGGCTTTTATTTTAACCATCTGGAGCCTCTGATACTGCCTTGCCAATTTCTCAATTTGCTGCCATAAGGTCTCGTGTTTAATTTCGGATCTGTCAGTTCCTGTAAAATCTACACTATTCCACTATGGTAGGTAGACGGTGGTTCCCTTGTAAACATAATCTGAATCAGTTCCTATTATTAGCTCTGTTTGTTTGTGTCACGGACTCACAGATCGTGCCCACTCATGGCCCCGTGCGGTCCGTGGGGGGTGCCCCTTTCAGTGCGACAGCCCTTTTCCCAGGGGTCCACTCTCTCTTGGGGTCAGGCCCCTCCACCTCCTGGAACCGCACCTCTCTGAGCCTTAGCACACCTGTTTCTCACCACGGGCCCCCTCAGGGAGTCCACACGCTCTGGACCCCCTGGGCCTCCTCACCCCCGAAGGGGTTGATGCCACCCTGTTCTCTAGACCGGAGAGTCTCTCAGCCAGCGTAAAACAGGAGGGTTTATTGAGAGTTGAACACAGCACGGGAAACTCTCAGGGCCTCCGGCCTGGCCTCCCTCAGCCCAGCACATCCCCGTCTCCCTGCATCCAGGTGGGCTCTGCCTGCTCCCCTTTCCTGCCCAGAACCCCCCTGCTTCCCAGCAGGGCCTCTGATATCCCCTGCTCCAAGCCCCACCTCTGTCTATTGTCTTCAATAGAGACTTGAGGAGCTCGGTTTGTTTTCCTTAACCAAAAGAAGGAGGGAGAGAGATATGATGATTACACTTAAAAATATATCAGAGGATAATACCAGAAGAAGGAGAAAAATTTTTCAGCTCAGTGTGCTATGTGGACACGAGACGAACGGATATAAACTGTCAGTCAGAAAAATTCAGGCTGAAATTAGGCGAAGGTTTCTCAACATCAGGGGAGTGCAATACTGAAACAGTCTACAGAGGAGGAGGTGGGGGGGGAAGACTCCTCTTTTACTTTAAGATTAAGATAAATATGGAGGGGATGGTATGATAGGATAACGGGGGCTTAGTCAGTCAATCAATATGTGCCTGGTATGTATGTAACCTTTTTTTGAGGGTTTGTTGGCTGAGTCTTGCCATGCTCGGGGGGGGTTCAGCTGACCGCTTGGGGGGGGAAAGGGGAGAATTTTCCCTTGAAGAGATTGGCTGGCTGGCCCGCCTTTCGCAGTTCCTCGGGCAGCAGGGGGCAGGGTTGGACTCACTTGGTGGTGGGTGGTGCGGCTTATGTGGCCTCAGAGAGCAGAGGGAGGGTGGGATCTGATCATGAATCTGATCTTCTCTTCTATGATTCTATGATTCTTCTCTCCTGGTAAACTGGATGGCCTGGGTCTCTCAGCCCTCCTCTGGCCGGTCAGGTCACCGGGGTCCTCTCTTTGCAGCCCATTGTCCTCATAGGATATTAGGGTTGGAAAGGACCTCAGGAGGTCATCTAGTCTAACCCCCTGCTCAAAGCAGGACCAATCCCCAGATTTTTACCCCAGTTCCCCAAATGGGCCCCTCAAGGATTGAACTCACAACCCTGGGTTTAGCAGGCCAATGCTCAAACCACTGAGCTATCCCTCCCCCCGAACCGGCTGTGAGTCCTGAGCTGGGTCTCCGGGTCACCAGGTCACCGATTGCTGGGATCTCCATCCTCCAGGCCATCGGCCAGGGTCCCAAGTTCCCTCTCTGGTCCTCTGTAACAATAAACTCCCTCTCCCCTCACTATTGTTAAACCACTAACACCCGGGGACACTGAGCCCCCCTCCCTCTGCATGCAACCCACTGGAAAACACAGAAAAACCAAGAAAACCACCACTTCGTCACAGCTCGTTCTTCATTCTAGGTAAACCTTCCAATACCGCTGACACTTCTGCAGACTGTGTTCCTCTTTTATTCAATTTGTACTGGAAGAAGTTAACTATTTGCAGGTTTCCAGTTAAACAAAGCTCTTCAAGGCAGTGTAAAATGAGCTACCACCCACAAACCAAATGGTTTTTCCATATCCTTAGACAGATTTTCCTGACTGAGTAATTTTCCCAGTGGATGGTGACTATTTGCAATCACATTGCTTGCTTCGATAATTGCCTGAGCTTTTTGTAGTGTAGTGCAGTTTGCTCACAAATTCCCAGTTTGCTTTCTGCACCTGTTAATGTGCTGCTGTAATAAGCAACAGGTCTCTCCCCAGCACCAGTATCCTGTGGAAGCACACTAACAATACAGAGATTCTTCACACTGGGGTACAATACAAAGGGGAATTTGTTGTTAGGGGCAGCAAAGGTATGTGCCTCCATTAACCCTTCTTTCAGGTTTTCCCATGCATTATTTGCTTCCTCTGTCCAGGTCCACTGTGGTCTTTTAAGTAGCTCATACAGGGGACCTGCCTTCTCTGCGTACCCAGCCATAAATTCCCTGCAGAAGTTAGTGAGCCCCAAAAAAGATTGCAAAGTTTTGGTATCTACCGGCATAGGGAGGTTAACAATACACTTCACCCTTTCCTTATCCACAGACCTTCCCCATGTACTGAGTCAAATTCCAAGATATTGCACTTCTTTCTATTTAATCTGGGATTTAGAGGGGTTAACTCAGGGCCGGTGCTACCATTTAGGTGACCTAGGCAGTCGCCTAGGGCACTAGGATTTGGGGGGCGGCATTTTCTTCGGCAGCGACCGCAGCAGTCGGATCTTTGGCTGCCCCGGTCACTGCCGGCATTTAGGCAGAGAGAGCTGGGGCAGGGAGCGTGGGGAGGGCCGCCTGCAGCAAGTAAGGGGGGTGTGTGGCACTCAGGGGAACTCCCCGCCCCAGCTCACCCCTGCCCCGCCTCCTCCCCGAGCATGTTGTGGCTGCTTCACTTCTCCCGTCTCCCAGGCTTGCGGCACCTAAGCTGATTGGTACCGCAAGCCTGGGAGGCGGGAGAAGTGAAGCAGCGATGGTGTGCTCAGGGTGGAAGCAAAGCAGGAGTGAGCTGGGGCAGGGGCGGAGGTGTGCCTCAGAGCGGAGGGTGGGAAGCTTCTGCGGGGGGGGGCGCCTCAGAGCAGAGGGGGGGAGGTACCGTGGTGGGGGGCGCCTCAGGGTGGGGGCTCGGGGACGGGGGAGGGCACAAGGTGGCAGTTTTGCCTAGGGCATGAAACATCCTTGCACTGAGTCTGTGTTAACTGAGTAATTGCTGCATTAACACTTCATGTTCCTGTTCTGTTTCACTGACTATTAAAATGTCATCTACATACTGGATTATCCCTCCCGTTTGTAACAGTCCCTCCTTCTCTAGCATATTTCTCACTGCAATGTGAAATGTTGTGGGTACCTCACAGTACCCCATAGGCAAAACACTCCAGCAATATTGCACACCCTGGAATACAAAGGATGATCTGTATTGAGACTCTGGGTTTAAAGGTAAACTCCAAAAGCCATTTGCCACGTCTAGTACTGAGAGCCACTTCATGTCAGGGGTTACCCAACAGTTCTGGGTAAGCAGCCACTACTGGTGCTCCCCGTTTGGCAGTTCTGTTTAACCCCTGATAGCCAAGAGTTAATCTCCACGTTCCGGCAGGTTTTTTAACTGGCCTGATTGGTGCTGCATTAGGCACTGAACAAATTTAATTAATGTCGACAGACGTCACCGGTGTGGTTCTCTGCTCTGTCCAATGTTGATAACAGTCAGCTGCGTCCGTGTGTTCCTGCTGTGTGCTGCCCCGGCTCTGCACAGATTGCTGGCACAGCAGACCCCGAGAGAAACCCCAATGACCCAGACTCCGAAAAGGCATGAGGGCACCCGGCCAGGTTTATTGCCAAATGAAACACAGGGTACGTCTACACTACGGGACTATTCCGAATTTGCATAAACCGGTTTTGTAAAACAGATTTTATAAAATCGAGTGCGCGCGGCCACACTAACATAAACACATGGTGGTGGTGTGTGCGGTCATGGTCCGCTAGCGATGATTTCTGGAGTTGCACTGTGGTAGCTATCTATCCCAGCTATCCTAGTCCCCCCGGCCCTCCCCGCCCTGGGCATTCCCGGTTGAGATCAGTGTGCCTGATGGGAAAAAAAAATTTTTTCGGTGGTCTGGGGTACAGCTCACTCCTCCCCTCCCTCCTCCCAGCGCACACAAAGCCTTTGCTTGCTTTTTGCTTTGCGCCAACAGCAGACGCCATATGCAAGCATGCAGCTCCATACCGCAGTCAGCTCCATACCGCGTGGATGTTTGCTCGTTATGCTGCTCGCAGAGTATGAACCAGGCCAGACCAAGACCGGCAGGGAGGCAGGCAGGCGGAGATGGCGGCGTGCAGTGGCGCACATGAGTGACAGACACGTGGACACACAAAGAATTGCTCCAGGCCCCGCGCTGGAGATCCTGATGGATTGATAATGGGGCAGATTCTTTCCATTGAACGCCTGAAACAAGGGCTGTGGAAACAAGCTGTGACTGGTGTGGGTGGCTGCCGTGTGATTGGTATGGGTTGATTCCCAGTGGCTGCACTTGTTTCTTTGCACTTTCTGCCTTTCTTGGCCTGCCCTGAAACGCCATACCAAGATGAGCAGCCCTCACAGTAGTAGAGAAGCGTGGCTCGAGCCTGTGGTGGCGAACAACGCAACGCCACAGCAGGAAAATCTGATGGATCAATTTTGGAGTTGGAAAATCTATGCTGGGGCTAAGTAGCTGCTGTAAGCTGCCTGCATGCTGCTAAGCTGCTGTGAAGGAAGGTTGTGACTGGATGGGATTGTGGCATGCTGGTGGGCAATGGGATTCCTATTGGTGGGGCATCACTGGTGGGGGCCTCATCCCCATCTCCCACGCACAGCACGCACACACCCAGGGAAACCCAGAGGGGAAGGGGAGTGTTTTTTCAATGCTGCTGCAAGCACTGGGACGCTTCAAAGGGACACGCACCAGCAAACCAGATGGGAGGGGGGACACCAAGGTTCATGGCACTACTCTTTACTAGGCTGCAGCAAGGACTTTGGGCTGCAAGGACTTACTTCAATCCCAGTTGGGGATGTTGGGGATGTTGAAATGCCCTGTCTTACCCTGGGGGGGGGGGACCCCCCCCCTGCCCTGCCCCATGGCTCATGAAGCCACACAGCAGAGGCTGCAGTGGGACAGGCTGAAGGGGTGTGAAGGGTGGTGGTAATGTGGTGGTGGGGTGGCTGTGCATTTGGTCGCAAAAAGCATCACCAACTCACTGACTCGCCACTCCAGGCTCAGCTCCATACCCCTATGTTATTCCCTTGCTCTGTGAGAGTAAGGGGAGGAGGGAGGTAAGGGGGTGAGGGCTGGGAGGGTGGGAGGCTGAGGTGGAATCACAGGCAGACATTAAGGAGGCCAGAGAGCACACCCAGACAGCAGGTGAGCAGCAAGACAGCTTCAAGCTGAAAAGATCAAAGGCTGAGCATCAGTTGACACAAGCCAGGGTACAGTGTGTTTGCTGTGTTTGATTGACTCAGTCCAACTCCCCAGTCCTCTCCCCCCCCTCCTTCAACTCCCCTCATTTAAACAGCTTAACTTTATAAAAAAGCATCACTCTAAATTTAAAAATGAATTCATTTTAAGAGGGAAGTTAGAGGGAGAGAGAGGAGGGAGGAGAGAGAGAAAGGAGGGAAAAAAATTCAGAGTAAAAAAAAACTTCTGGTTGGGCTTCCTTCTGGGGGGAGGTGGGCGGGGTGGGGTGGCTCCACACGTTCCCGAGCCACGGCTGTGAGGGAGGGGGGTGAGTGAGGAGGGGGGTGTGGTGAGGGGGGGGTGGCTGGGGGGCATGGGGAGCTGCTCTGCCTGAGCGAGCAGCTGTGACACCATGCCGCGTCAGCAGCATGATCAAGCAGCCCAGCATCGCAGTTGCATCGCCACCGCCCCCGCCCCCGCCATCTCCCTCTTGCTTCCTCCTCCTCCTCCTGCCGCCTCCTCTCTTCTCCTCCCTCCCCTCTGTCCTCACCCTCATCTCTCCTGTCCTCTGTTCACACTTCCATTCTCATGTCCTGAAACCCTGTGTCCTTCCTCATTTTCAGAATTTCAACATTTGTAATTTCCATAATATCTTCATCCATCATATCCGAGAACATTCTTTCCCTCCCTATTTCCTGTAGCTCTCTTTGGAGAGGAGATGGAGGGGAAAGAACTGAAAGAGAAACAGTGAGAGGAAGAATTAGAAAAAGACACATTTTTACAGAACAATGGTTATACTCACTACAATCATGTCACACTACACCTAGCACACATTTTCACCCTATTTTTCACAATTTTTCATTTACTCATGATTGCCTTGCAGCTCTGCAGCATTTTAATTCACAGACTCACAGACACTCAGAGTCCAGGCATCAGAATTCAGCTTGCATCATGGCTAGAATGTCTCAGTGATGATACCCCCCTCCCCATTCGCTACTACAACCTTCCTCACTGCCCTTCCCCCCCTACCCACCCCTTCCCCACCCCGGTGACTCCCACCCATTTCAGATCTCCCCTCCCCCACCCCTCCCCCCATTTCAATCCTCCCTTCCCGCTTTTTTTTTCCAAATTTTTTTAACAGTAAAAAAATGAAAACTGCCACCCCTCTTACTTTAAAACCTTATTTTTTAATCAGATCAATTGCTGATCACTCTTGCATAACATAACAAGATATTTATATGAGAACAGAAGAACGATAGTGCAGTCTGAGTGCGATACCAGTTGATGCTTTACTGATGCTGCGCTGATTGATTACAATGATACCTGATTACTTGCATGGTGCTATGATGGTGGGATGGAAGGATGTTGCCCCTGCCAACAAAACCTCTGCTTGAGTACCTACAGTCTGCAAAGGATTCGGAGAGGATGGACTTTCTTCTCTTCCCCGGACACCGTGAACATTACTTCTAAGTAACTAACTAAACTGTCTGCAAAATCATCCTAAGTCCTCTGGGCAAAATCAAAAAAAAAAAAAAAAATCAAAAAATAAAATAGTTGCTAAAAAACAAAGCTCTCACCCCTTCAGGGCTGAAGGGGTGGGCATAATGTGAGGAGTTGGGGGGGGGGGAGCTGTAAAAGTCCTGCCAGGGTGGGTGAGCTGGGCCTCTGTGGTCTGCTGTGCTGTGCTGCTCATCTTCCCCTGCTTTCCTTCTTCCTCTCCTTCTTCTCTTCCTCCTCTTCAGGCATAATCCTCTCAGACATGGCATCCACTCAGCTCCCACCTCGGATTCCACGGTCAGGGTGGGGTCCCCGCAGCAGCCAGCTTCCACGGCAATGCGGCATGTCCTGCATGGAACCATGACTTCCGCTTGCTTGCCCTGTTTTTGCTTCTTTTTCTTTGCACTTTTCTTGTGCTGTGGTCTTTAACTTTGGCCTCCTTTAGCCTCTTTGCTGCTGGCTTTTTCTTTTTGCCATTTAGCTTTAGCCTTCTTTTTTCTAAATTTTTTTTTTTAATATTCTTTCATCTCCTTTTATAGCGTGTTTATCTCAGCATCATTCCTTTTCTCTCAGATCTGTTATTTCCAGAGCATGTCATGAATCGCTCTTTGTGCTGCTCAGAGACAGCATTGTGTAATGTGATTGATGAGCTGCGCTGCTGTTGAGCCATGATGATTCATTCACTGCTCTGCTGAAGCAGGAAATGAAAAGTTCAAGTTGTTTTCAAGAAGCTTGTGAGTGGCCTATGCATTCCGTGTGCCAATGCTGATCCAGAGCGAGCCAAGCCCTGCTGTGAACCACCGATATAGCCTATTCCGATATATTAGTGGATTGCCTTCACTTGTCCAGGGCGGATATACCGACAATAACCGCTTTAAACTTCTCGGGCAGGAGTACAGAAATAAAGCTAATTTAAAGTTAAAGAAAATAGATATAAACGTTACCTTTAAAGTGGATAGTGTTAATCGAACCACAGTCTCTAGCTCCCTGCATCAGATATCTACAGTTCTTCTAGTACATATGTGCTCCCTGACAATAGATGGGCTCAGTCAGTGGTGGGACTTATCACTGCCCCCTAGGCCAGACAAAGACAACCCCTCAGAGGTCCATTTTAATTCACAAGTACAAATAAGTTACACATCCAGTGATATTGCCAAATATTTCATCACCTTTGTGAGTCTGTGCACTCTCCATGAGGTTCCTGAAGATCAAAAGATGATCACTTTGGTTGCAAAATTGACTGGGATTGCTCTGGACATATTCAAAGAAATGCCTATTGATGATGCTTCAAACTATGGTAAATGTAAGGAACTGCTTTTGAAGCAGTTCCAGATTACACCTGAAACCTACAGGATGAAATTCAGGAGTCTTAAGAGGGGATATGGATTAAGTAATGTGGCCTATGTAAATGAAAGGGGGGGGGTTGTTGGACAAGTGGGTGAGGGGAAAAGGCATCACAAGCTTGGAAGAAATGTGTGATTTGGTTACTCAGGAACAATTCCTGAATATGTGCAGTGATGATGTAAAACAGTATTTGTGGGACAAATGGGTGGATTCAGGGGGGTGAATTAGCTGGGTTTGCAGACTCTTACGAGCAGTCACAAGCTGCAATTAAACATAAACCACCGGCAGAGGGGTACAGGGTTGGTGGAAAGCAGAATCACCATTTTACCCCTGGGAAAAAAAGAGGCTGGGTGGTCATCTCCCCAATCCCCTGTTACTTGTCCCAAGTCTCCTGTTCAAGCAGAGGAGCCCAGAAGGTGCTATCATTGTAAGTCCACTGAGCACCTGCGGAATAAATGTCCTTGGCTGAATGGGAACAAGCACCAGGTAACACATGAAGCTACTGCCTCTTACCACACAGGATTTGTAAAGGTTGCTTCTGCACAACCAAGCAGTGAGCATATGCATGCTGTTAAGCTTACTGGCAAAGTGCTCCAAGGTTTAAGGGACACTGGTGCAGAGATTTCTGTGGTCAGGAGGGATCTAGGAGAAGGATTTGTTACCAGGAAAAATGGCAGAATTGGTGGGAGGTTACAAAGTCCTTGCACCTTTAGCTAAGGTACACATGGAAACTGGTGATTTGCAGGCTGAGCTGACTGTTGCAGCAGTGGCACACGATTTTTCACAGTTTCTACTGGGGGAATGATTTCTTTGATGTGGCATAATCTGTCCCAGGGTTTGCTAGCACCAAGAAGGAATCTTATGCTGAAAGTCCCAGGAGGGAGGCTGAAGTCACATGTACTGCTGGGGGAATAGGAGAATGTCTCTTTAATTCCTCTGTAGCAGTGGAGAATGCAGTTTTGGAGGCAGAGTTGGTTGAAACCAGTTCCGGCAGGCCTGGGGCTCAAGGCAGGTCCTGTCCTGTGATCATCTCCTTTGGGGAGGTGGATGTTCCACCTTCTAACAGGGAGGCCATCCCAGCTGCTGACTGTCAGAAAGTTGCAGGTCATCGGGGACAGGTCCTGCCCTGGGGTGCACAGAGACATGTATCCCAGAGATGAAAGTTGTGGTCCTGGTGACTGTTGTGGTGGGAACAGACCCCAAGGACTCTGTAGCTGGAAGGAAGCCCAACCTGAGTGAAGGGCAGGGGGTGGGATTTTCCTGGCCAGCAAAGGGTCTGTCATAGCTGGTAGCTGTGAGCCCACAGCTGAATCAGTGTCACCTTCCCTTTTGGGGGACACAGGGGTGTCTGCCTCAGGGGGCAGCCCAGAGAGGGAAGTCCAGATGGAAAATGAGGGGGGACAGTAGGGTTTGCCCACTTTTTGTAAGGAGGCTTTTCCCCAGGAGGAGGGTGAAGGATCTGCATCTGAAACACCATCTGAAACCCCTCACCTGTGGATCAGGTTTTAATGGAAGATTGGGGGTCAGATCTCCTGGAGGGGAGAGTCCACCCAGCTGACATTTTGGGAACAGAGAGTGGGGTGTCTAAGGGGATCTTACTAATTCAAAGCACTCCATTGAAAGATGTTGTTCCTGATATGCTCGTAAGAGATAAAACTGTCTCTTCAAGGCAGGAGGAAGAAAAACTTTGCATTTGGGAAGCTTCACAAGTGGGTGGGGCCCAACACAAAGAGATTCCAGAGGGAGGGGCCGAGGCCAGGCATGGTTGCAGTGCACCCTTTCCTTGCTGAAACCTCAAACACATGCCTGAATTGAGAGCCTTCTCCAAAGAGGCAGGAGTATCTGTATCTGAACACCTACCATGGTACACAAAGCGATTGGAAAATGGAATAGACACTGAACAAGCCAACCTGTGTGAACAAAGTCTGTCTGTCATAAATTAGCTGTTAGTCTTGTGTCTCTTGATACTTCATCTATGGGTCAAGACAAAGGAGCTGATGATGATAATAACAAACCCTTTGAAGATGTGTGAGATACCTGATTTGTGGAAAAAAAAACTTTTGTACATGCTACCGATGGTCCCACAAGCATGTTGGTTTTCAGCTAATACCTGTAAACAGGGTTCAGGCTTGGCACAGCAGCAAAAGCATAACAGGCCTACACTGCTGTGTAAAAGGGGAAACTGAGGCACACTGCCTCATGGCATTGGTGGCTAAATGCCAAGTAACCTACACTTTAACAGATATTGCTATCTGCATTCTGTTAGCAATGCTACACCCCAAAATGTTTTCAGGCACCAAGGGACCAGGAACCCAGAACTTTGCCAGAACACCTATGAATGACATCATACGGTTTAAAGGTACTGAAAGGGTGTGAAACAAACAGGGATTTTACATGTACTGCCTCCACCATGGACAGTGACCAGGTCTCTGGCAGTAAGTTCAGGAGCAGGGTGTTACGTTGCACTCCATATGTTTATGAGTTTTCCCTGTATAAGCTTTGGGGGCGGGGAGCGATTTGCAGAAATCATAAGCAACCATTTATAGTCCATTCTGCCATGTCATCGTTTTTTTGTCTTTGCTTACTAGGCATTCCACTCAGATTCCAAAGAGACAATCCTGGGTGGGACGTCACGATATAATGTGTGCCATTTCCTCCAGTTCTTCTATCCGTCCAGCTGGTGTTGTTCCCTTTTCTGCTGATTCTCTGTATATTTCCTGGAACATAACAAGATTGTTTTTGGACAAATAGTTTGAATACTTCTTGACTTTATGTTCTTGCTTTGGTTGCCAGCTTGCAACACAAGTGTCATAGGTTTCTCCCCCACTTGGAGCTGTTGGGTTCCAAGATGGGGACCTGCATGGACTCCTCTAAACTAAAATCCTAGTTTAGATCTGGTTCTCGCTGCCACCAGTTACGTTTTAAGTGAGTAACACACTGCCTGTTCCCCCAAACTTTCCCTGGGAAACACAGATTCAATCTCCCTGAATCTCAACACAAAGGGAAGCAGCCCACTTCCCCCCTCCCTCTCTCCTAGCCTACTCCGGAGAGATACATACCGAGTCAAATCCTTGACTCAACACAAAGAGGGACTCATCTCCCCCTCCCCTTCCCTAGTCCTTGGGAAAAATACCTTGATTCAAACTCCTTGAATCTCTACACACAGGGAAGCAGCCCACTTCCCCCCTCCCTCTCTCCTAGCCACTCTGGAGAGATACACACCGATTCAACTCTGTGAATCACCCTCAGGAGGAACTCACTCTTCCCCCCTCCCCTTCCCTTGAATCTCCACAAGAGAAGGAATTAACCAAGTCCAAAGAAAAGAAAAGAATTTATTAAAAGAACAAAAAAGAAAGTATACTATCTCTGTCATACCAGGATGCAAAAATACAGGGTCTAACTTATAAAAACTGGAGAGACTTCCCCTCCCTCCTCCTCAGCATAATCAAAGTAACAGCAAACAGAAATAAAGAATTTCCTTCAGCAAACACACAATTGCAAATGTAGAAATCAAATTATAAGACTAATTCACCTTTCTAATACTCACTATACTGGATAGTAGGAAATACTCCAGGAGAACTTGGAGACATGTCTGGCCTCTCTTAGATCCAAAGAGAGCACGAACAATCCAACAAAGAACACAGACAAAGGCTTCCCTCCACAGAGATTTGAAATTATCCTGTCCCTTGATTGGTCCTCTGGTCAGGTGTTTCTCAGGTTACTGAGCTTGTTAACCCTTTCCAGGTAAAAGAGACCTTAACCCTGATCTGTTTATTTATGACAACAAGTATTCATGTCAAGCATGCATCCTTCATACCAGGCCTCAATGACCTATATTACATGGCTATATGAATAACAATGTATATTGATACATATATATATCCCAAGACATCATGCATCCATCTTCTATTCTGAAAACAGTGCACACACTCATGGGCTTTGGCCATATAAAGTCAATTTCTGCTCAGTGAATTCCCTTTTCTCGGGTGTTTCCTGGTGGCTGTTGTGTCTGGATTGTGGTGAGCAGTGGGGTGTTGTTCATTTGCCTTATTTCCTCCTCTGACACCTCTTGAACAACACGTTCCCAGGGGCTACACACATTTCTTTGACTTTCAGTTTGCTGGGAGCTGGTGGAGTGATTCTGGCACTGTTTATGGAGTGGGCATTAATCACAGGGGCCATTATATTGTTCTCTGAACACTATATTGGATCCATACCTTCCTCATTTGAGTGGCTGCTTGGAGACAAGTGTAAACTCCCCAGTCCTTGCCTTAGTAAGAGCCGGCAGAGCTGTTCTGTCATGAAGGTCCAAGGGGGTTAGGTTCATGATCACAAGTTATCATTGTAGAAATACAATTATTCCCTTTTCCTTATTATAGACATGTGGACTCACCCCTGCAGCGCCTCCTGCTGGTGACTTCTGGGAATTAGCTCATTCCAGCTCTGGAGCGCCCTCTGCAGGCCGCCTGTCCTCTGACCCCTGTGTCCCTCCCAGGACCCAGTGCCCTTTTACCTGGGGTGCTGCTCCCATCACTGGCAATCATAAGCTTTTGGCTCCCAGATGATAGCTAGTTTTTAGCAGCATTTATTTTTACACATGCACTGGAATTTGTTGGTCTTTCAATCTTATAATACTTCCCTACTAGGAAAGCTGCTGATCCCAAACCAGTGCTGATGGAGGCGATTGCTGAGTTCAGCTTCTAATATCCTCATTTCCAATCTTGTCCTGCCGCTTCATATGAAAGAGCTGACGGAGACGACGACAACGTCAGGAGAATTGACAACATCAGTCTGGTGTCTTCAGCCTTCTGCACCACACACATTTCACTTCCAGATGACAGAGTTGGTATAACTGTGGCTCTATATGTCCACAGCTTCATAGCAAGCCTGATGTCATGATGGTCCCACAAAGAAGCCTGAAGGATCTGAAACGCGGCAGCTGCTTCTGTTATACGAGCTACGGGCACCCACATCTTTCAAGCATCTTCCAGGACAGTCTGTGATGCTGCCCAAATATTTAACAGTCTGGACACTTGAACATTGAGCTGGTTGTAATTTGGAGCTGGAGTCTGTTAGATGCTAATGGCCAGGGACTTCATTTTATCTGGGTTAATAGCCAGACCAATGCATGCGGCTTCTCACCTGACCAGCTCACCTTCAGCTGCATCGATTCACGGAACGGGGCCAACAGGACAATGTCATTGGCATATTCAGGATCTCAAAGCAGAAGGATGTTGAACACAACGCCACTGATAGCCGCCTCCTCAAATGTATGCATCAGCGAATCGGTGCTGGTATAGACTTGTCCACCTAGGGTCTCCTTACACCTTTCTGTGAAGCGGTGATAGTGGTTCAGGTCAGTGAGGTCTAATATACATAACGTACCCTGGTCTTCAGCAGCAGATCTCAAAATGCTTCATATAGGAGGTCAATGTCATTATAGCCATTGTATTGATGGGGACACAAATGCACAGAGGGTTACCCTGCATCAGAGCCAGGACTTGAACCCAGATTTCCTGACCCCCCAGTCCAACCCCGCTGCCATGCCTCTAACATAAACTTCAGGGGGATTTAAAAAAATACAATTGGCCTCAGAATTGTTACTTGCCAAAAATCTCATGACTAGGCCTTACCAAGTTCACGGTCTGTTCTGGTCAATTTCATGGTCAGAGGATTTTAAAAAGTGCAAGTTTCATGGTTTCAGATATTTAAATGTGAAATTTCATGGTGTTTAAACTGTGGGGTCCTGACCCAAAAGAGGACTGTGGGGGATTGCAAGGCTATTGTATGGGGGCTGTGATATAGCCACCATTACTTCTGCACTGCTGCTGGCGGCGGCCCTGCCTTCAGAGCTGGGTGGCTGGAGAGTGTCGGCTGCTGGCCACCAGTAGCAGTGCAGAAGTGAGGGTGACATGGTATGGGTGGAGTCATAAATTTTGGAGAGCCTTATTGGGGGGGGGGGGTGACCACGCAGGATGCTGTGGTCAAGGGAGTGCCATGGTCACCCCCCCCCCACACACACACAGCCAGCCAAAGACCTCTTTAACCCCCTTTAACCCAAACACTCGGCCTGGAGCTAGGGAGGGTCTGGGCTTAGGGAACCCCAGCTGAGGGCTCGCTCCCACCTCCAGGAACCTCCCCTGGCTGGAGGAAGTTGCTGGTGGCAGCAGTGCAGAAGTAAGGGTGGCAATCCTGCCACCCCTCTGCAATAGCCAGATGTCATGGTCTGTGACATGTTTTTCATGGCCGTGAATTTGGTAGGGCCGTACTCATGATCATCCTTGGGATCGTGTAATCGCTGACCTAGTGGATTTTTGCTGGTGTGAGCGAGAGCATGTAGAGTTATCAGCAAAACGCCAAGCTGCTGTTTCCATGGAGTCACTATGAGGCAACGCCTGCTCTTGGATTCTGCTATAATTGCACATCCTTCCCCCAAAGGCTTCTCCTTTCAGAATTACTAGTGGAAGGGAGGGATTCTGGCTACTCCCCCCGCATGGCTAGCCTGCCTGCCTGCCCACTCAAACTGCCCCTCAGCAGAGTACATTAACACTGGTTCCACCTGCGGCACAGTCATAGAGTGATAGAATCATAGAAGATTAGGGTAGGAAGAGACCTCAGGAGGCCATCTAGTCCAACCCCTGCTCAAAGCAGGACCAACACCAACTAAATCATCCCAGCCAGGATTTTGTCAAGCCGGGCCTTAAAAACCTCTAAGAATGGAAATTCCACCACTTTCCTAGGTAACACATTCCAGTGCTTCACCACCGTCCTCGTGAAATAGTGTTTCCTCATATCCAGCCTAGACCTCCCACATTGCAACTTGAGACCATTGCTCCTTGTTCTGTCATCTGCCAGCACTGAGAACAACCTAGCTCCATCCTTTTTGGAACCCTCTTTCAGGTAGTGGAAGGCTGCTATCAAATCCCCCCCTCACTCTTCTCTTCTGCAGACTAAACAATCCCAGTTCCCTCAGCCTCTCCTTGTAAGTCATGTGCCCCAGTCCCCTGATCATTTTTTTTGCCCTCCACTGGACTCTCTCCAATTTGTCCACATGCTTTCTGTAGTCAGGGGCCCAAAACTGGATGCAATACTCCAGATGTGGCCTCACCAGTGCCAAATAGATGGGCATAATCACTTCCATCGATCTGCTGGCCATGCTCCTACTAATGCAGCCCAATATGCCTTTGGCCTTCTTGGTAACTAGGGCACACTACTGACTCATATCCAGCTTCTTGTCCACTATAATCTCCAGGTCCTTTTCTGCAGAACTGCTGCTTAGCCAGTAGGTCCCCAACCTGTACCAGTACATGGGATTCTTTCATCCTAAGTGCAGGACTCTGCACTTGTCCTTTTTGAACCTCATCAGATTTCTTTTGACCCAATCCTCCAATTTGTCTAGGTCATTCTGGATCCTATGCCTACCCTCCAGTGTATCTACATCTCCCTCCATCTTAATGTCATCTGCGAACTTGCTGAAGGTGCAATTCATCCCTTCATCCAGATCATTAATTAAGATTTGAACAAAACTGGCCCCAGGACCGACTCCTGGGGTACTCCGCTAGATACCAGCTGCCAACTAGACATTGAGCCTTTGATCACTACCGGTTGAGTCCAACAATCTAGCCAGCTTTCTATCCACCTTATAGTCCATTTATCAAACCCATACTTTTTTAACTTGCTGGCAAGAATATTGTTAGAGACCGCATCAAAAGCTTTGCTAAAAGGAGGATATATCACGTTCACTGCTTTCCCCATATCCACAGAGACAGTTCTCTCATCATTTTAGACAACAACCAGTTTGGTCAGGCATGCCTTGTCCTTGGTGAATCCATGTTGACTGTTCCTGATCACTTTCCTGTCCTCCAAGTGCTTCAAAATAGTTTCCTTGAGGACCTGCTCCATGATTTTTCCAGGGACTGAGGTGAGACTGACTGGTCTCTAGTTCCCTTATATCTACTTCTTCCCTTTTTTAAAGATTGGCACTGTATACTCTCTGGTTTCTTTCAGCTCTACAAGCGGTGCTTATAGAGTGAACACTGGCCCTAAACTCTTATTTAGCTGGTGTGGACAAGCCCCAGCAGGGTTATAGCTGGTGTAGTGAGCTCCAATGCCCGGCAGCCACTGGCACATGTTCCCACAAACCCTGAGAAGTCTATGTGAGATTATTGGATCCAGAAGACCTGGGGTGTCCAGGTTGGTGTAGAATGTCCCCTTAGTTCTTCGAATGTTCATTTGCCCTTGTGGGATGAAGATGCCCGTGCCACAAGCTTCCAGTTGGAAAAGTAAGTGTGACTCCAGTTATTGGTGAGAAACTGATATTTTTCTGGCCATGAAGCCTTCTGCTAAACCCACCTGCCAGCCTGTCTAGTGTGTCCAGGAATAGCACAGGACCCCATCAGGTGAGGTGTTGGCAGAGGCTGCTCTATGTACAGGCAATGCAGGAAGCTATCTATGGTGGCAGACTCTGAGCAGCTGCCTACAGTGGCAAATTTAGCTTGGCTGCCCCAGTCATGCAAGACCACACCACCACTCAGTGGAATCTGGCACCGCCGCTCCTTCCTTCATAATATAGGAGTGATTGGGCCAAATCTGCCACCCTAGGCCTCTGAGGTGGGGGATGGAACACCGAAGTTTTCCTAGGGTGGAAAATTGTCTTGAGCAGCCTCTGGGAGGGAAGTGCTGATTTCAACATGCTCTGATAAAAGTCAATGGGAGTTGAGCAATCTCAGAGCCTGGAAGCAGTAATGACCAGCAACTGGAACCACAGAGACTCTATGATTCTGCACTGACCTGGACAGGAAATGGGTGGGCCACATCCCTGACCTGGCAATTGTGAGAATGGCAAGTGTGACCACAGGTATCCATTCCCCTGGAAAGGCATGATGATGGCTCCTATCATTATAAACTGCACTGATGGCAAGAAACAGAACAGAGACGTCTGCATCCATGCAGCCAGACAGTTCCTACCAACTCAGAGCAAGTGGAACTGACATTGCAGGGAACAAGCACCACACCTGGGACAGGCGATGAATGTGAGCTGTCCTGAGGAAGGGTGGGCTTGTGATTAAGGAGCTGCCCTGGGAGTCAGGAGGCCTGTGTCCGATTCCTGGCTTTGCTAATTTGAAGTTGGTCGGTGCCAACAATCAGGACTGTTTCTTTCTCTCTCCCAAGTAGTGTCTTGGTTAAGTCTGGATATTCCCATCATCCACATAAATTCCTTTGTTATCATGGGGAAAACTCATCCCTGGGTCACTCCAGTGCCTTCAGAGTTACTATTCCACGGACGAAATTGGTCCTGTGAGCCTGCCCATCTCTTCCCACTAGAGCCTGAGAGGATCCTCATGCTCCCTTTAAGGCAGGAGCTTCTCAATCTAGAGGTTACACTCACCCTGCCCTTCCCATATTGCCAAAATAGGAGAGGGATTCCCAACATGGAAAATGGAACACAGGGAAGACTAAAAACTACCTCAAGGTATTTACCCTACGGTGAATCCCTCCTATCAGGGTTCCTTCCCCACTCTGAACTCTGGGGTACAGATGTGGGGACCCACATGAAAGACCCCCTAAGCTTATTTTTACCAGTTTAGGTTAAAAACTTTCCCAAGGCACAAATTCCACCTTGTTCTTGAACAGTATGCTGTCACCACCACGTGATTTAGACAAAGAATCAGGGAAAGGACCACTTGGAGTCCTAGTCCCCCAAAATATTCTCCCAAACCCTACATCCCCTTTCCTGGGGAAGGCTTGAGAATAATATCCTCGCCAATTGGTACAGGGGAACACAGACCCAAACTCTTGGATCTTAAGAACAATGAAAAATCAATCAGGTTCTTAAAAGAAGAATTTTAATTAAAGAAAAGGTAAAAGAATCACCTCTGTAAAGTCAGGATGGTAAATACTTTACAGAATAACAAAAGATTCAAAACCACAGAGGATTTCCCCTCTAGGCAAAACTTTAAAGTTACAAAACACAAACAAACAAACAAACAAACAAACAAAACAGGAATAAACCTTCCTCTTAGCACAGGGAAAATTCACAAGCTACAACAAAAGATAATCTAACACATTTCTTTGCTATTACTTACTATTTCTGCAATATTAGATGCTTAGTTCAGATATGGCTGGACAGCCTGCTCCACACTGGCTGTGATTTCCTGGAGCTCTAGGAGAAAACAGAATTAATAAGACACATGCACCTCTAGATATACTACTGATTATATACAAAACTAACAATATTTTCCACATTTCAAGGATGATTTTATCCAGTTGATTCTGGGAAATTTTCACAGGAGAGTGCATCAGCCACTTTTTTAGAAGCTCCTGAAATGTGTTGTATTTCAAAATAAAAATCTTGGAGAGCTAAACTCCACGAAGATGTTTTTTGTTATTGTCCTTGATGGTATGAAGCCACTTCAGCGCAGCATGGCCGGTTTGCAGGTGGAAACGCTGTCCCCAAACATATGGGCATAGCTTTTCCAACACATACACAATGGCATAACATTCCTTTTTGCTGAATGACCAGTGGCTTTCCCTCTCAGACAGTTTTTTGCTGAGAAACAGGACAGGATGGAATTCTTGATCCAGTCCTTCCTGCATTAAAACTGCTCCCACACCACGCTCGGCCGCATCTGTGGTTACTAGGAACAGTTTGTCAAAGCCTGGGGCTCTTAGCACAGGGTCAGACATGAGTGTTGCTTTAAGTTGGTTAAAGGCCTTCTGACACTCATCAGTCCACTGAACTGCATTTGGCTGTTTCTTTTTGGTTAGATCTGTCAGTGGGGCGGAGATTTGGCTGTAGTGCTGTACAAATCGCCTGTAATATCCGGCCAAACCTAAGAAGGATTGGACCTGTTTCTTTGACTTTGGGACAGGCCACTTTTGGATAGCATCCACCTTGGCCTGTAGGGGGTTGATAGTTCCTTGACCCACCCGGTGTCCAAGTCACTATGTTTAGGCCCATTTGACATTTTTTAGCCTTAACAGTTAGTCCTGCCTCCCTTATGCGCTCGAAGACTTTTTGCAGATGCTCCAGCTGTTTTGCCCATGAATGAGAAAATATGGCCACATCATCAAGGTAGGCCACTGCAGATCCTCCCAATCCCGCTAGGAGATGATCTACAAGTCTTTGGAAGGTGGCAGGTGAATTTTGCAGCCCGAAAGGGAGCACATTAAATTCATACAGCCCTACATGGGTGATCGAGGCTGACCTTTTCTTGGTGGATTCATCCAGTGGTACTTGCCAGTACCCCTTGGTTAAGTCTAAGGTAGAGATGAACTAGGCACGTCCCAATTTCTGCAATAGCTCATCTGTGCATGACATTGGATAGTTGTCTGGGTGTGTTACAGCATTTAGCTTATAGTAGTCCACACAAAAGCGTATCTCCCCATCTGGCTTGGGAACTAGAACCACTGGAGATGCCCATGCACTGTTAGGTGGGTGGATTACACCCATTTGTAGCATGTCCTGGATCTCCCATTCTATAGCAGTTTTGGCTTGAGGAGACACCTGGTAGGGTTGGCCTCTAATTGGGCGAGAATTACCTGTGTCAATGGAGTGGTACGCCCGTTCGGTCCATTCTGGGGTGGCTGAGAACATCAGCGCAAAGCTAGTGCACAGCCCCTTGATCTGCTGGCATTGCATACGTCCAAGGGTCATGGAGAAGTTCACCTCTTCCACAGCACTGTTAGTTTTTCCTTTGTAGTAGACACCTTCAGGCCACTCAGCATCATCTCCTCCCTGGGCTGTAAACTGACAAATCTTTAATTCTCTGGAATAAAAGGGCTTTAGAGAATTAACATGGTGCACCTTAGGCTTTAGGTTTGAGGTGGGGGATGCTATGAGATAGTTAACAGCTCCCAGGCGCTCCTGGACCGTGAATAGCCCTTCCCATGACGCTTCAGTCTATGGGCCTGGAGCACCTTCAAGACCATGACTTGGTCCCCTACTTTGAAGGAACGCTCTCTGGCATGTTTATCATACCAGGCTTTTTGCTCTTCTGGAGCATCTTTTAAGTTTTCTTTAGCAAGGGCTAAAGAGTTTTGGAGGGTGGTTCGTAGGTTGCTTACAAAGTCTAGAATGTTAGTTCCTGGAGAAGGCGTAAACCCCTCCCATTGCTGCTTCACCAACTGTAATGGCCCCTTAACCTCACGGCCATACACAGGTTCAAATGGTGAAAACCCTAAACTGGGATGTGCTACAGCCCTGTAGGCAAAAAGCAACTGCTGCAACACTAGGTCCCAATCACTGGAGTGCTCATTTAAGAATTTACGTATCATGGCCCCCAAAGTTCCATTAAACTTCTCCATCAGGCCATTTGTTTGATGGTGGTAAGGGGTAGCAACCAAATGGTTCACCCCATGAGCTTTCCAAAGGCTTTTCATGGTCCCTGCCAGGAAATTAGTTCCCGAATCTGTAAGGATGTCGGAGGGCCAACTTACCCTGGCAAAAATGTCTGTTAGTGCCTGACACGCACTTTTAGCCCGGGTGTTGCTTATAGCTACTGCTTTTGGCCATCGGGTGGCAAAATCCATGAAAGTCAGTATGTACTGCTTTCCTCTGGGTGCCTTTTTCGGGAAAGGACCCAGAATCTCCACTGCTACTCACTGAAATGGAACCTGAGTTATGGGGAGTGACTGGAGAGGGGATTTGAGCGGGTCTTGGGGTTTTCCCACTCTTTGACACACCTCACAAGACCGGACATAGGAAGAAATGTCTTTACTAATTCCCTCCCAGTGGAATGACTTCTCCAAACGGTCTTTGGTCCTGTTCACCCCAGCATGGCCACTAGGATGATGGTGGGCTAAGCTCAAGAGCTTTACCCGGTACTTAGTTGGAACTACCAACTGTCTTTGAGGATGCCCGTCTTCCTGGTGTCCACCTGAAAGAGTTTCCTTATATAAAAGTCCTTGTTCTACAACAAACTGGGATCGGTTAGAAGAGCTGAGAGTCGGTGGGTTGCTCCGTGCTGCCATCCAAGCTCCCTGAAGGCTGTCATCTGCTTCCTGCTCGGCCTGGAACTGTTCCTTTGATGCTGGAGACATCAGTTCCTCCTTAGACTGTGGACTTGGGCTTGGTCCCTGTGGAAGCAGGGCAGGTGATGGGGTTGTTTCCATTGACTGTGACCCACTCTCGGCTGGTGCACTATGTTGTATTTCAGGCTCCTGCTGAGCCTTTTGCATAGGTTTATCTGCTGCTGCTAGTGCAGGCTCGCTGGTGCCCTCTGGCGTTGGAGTTGTAGATGGCATTGCAAGTGCTGGATTCAGTGCTGGCAATGGTTCTGGTGCTGGTTACTCCACCAGTTCCGGTTCTGGGACTGGCTCTGTCTGGGTCTCTGTGACTAGATCCACTGCTGCTGTCACAGACATTGGCATGGGGTCCGGTTCCACCACCTCAGTCTGGGTCTCTGGTAACACAGATTGGGCCCTTGTAGAAGGCGCAGGAATGGAGCTAGGTGTGAAGGTTTGCTTAGCCTGGCTGCGGGTGACCATTCCCACCCTCTTGGTTAGCTTCACATGGTTGGCCAAATCTTCCCCCAGCAGCATGGGGATGGGATAATTATCATAGACTGCAAAAGTCAACGTTCCTGACCAGCCCTTGTACTGGACAGGCAACTCAGCTGTAGGCAAGTTTAAAGATTTTGACATGAATGGGTGAATCGTCACTTGGCCCTCTGGGTTGATGAATTTGGGGTCCACTAAGGATTGGTGGATAGCTGACACCTGTGCTCCAGTGTCCCTCCATGCTGTAACCTTCTTCCCGCCCACACTCACAGTTTCCCTTCGCTCTGAGGGTACCTGGGAGGCATCTGGGCCTGAGGACCTTGGGTGTGACTCCAGCATAATGAACTGCAGTCAGTTGGGGTTCTTGGGCAGTTGGCCTTCACATGCCCCAGCTCATTACATTTAAAACATCGCCCAGCTGACTGGTCACTGGGGCGAGGTGGGTTGCTGGAGACTGGTGAGGTGGGGCAATAGGGTGTCTGGGGCTTTCCTTGGGTTGTAGGTGGGGCCTTGGGTTGCCCCCGGTGATAGGGTTTAGTTTCGGTTTGCCCCCTCTGATATTCGCTCCAACTGCTACTATTTTTTTTCTTTTCTGCCACTTCCACCCATTTGGCCCCAATCTCTCCTGCCTCCGTTACAGTTTTGGGCTTCCCATCTAGGATGTACCTTTCTATTTCCTCAGGAACACCCTCTAAGAACTGCTCCATTTGCATTAGGAAGGACAGAGCTTCCAGAGATTTAACACTCACTCCTGATATCCAGGCATCCCAATTTTTCCCAATGTGGTAGGCATGTCGGGTAAATGACACGTCTGTTTTCCACTTTAGGGCTCTGAACCGCCGATGGGAATGCTCGGGTGTTAGCCCCATTCTGATTCTGGCCTTGTTTTTAAAATGTTCATAACTGTTCATGTTTTCTTTAGGCATTTCAGCTGCCACCTCTGCTAAGGGTCCACTGAGCTGTGGCCTCAGCTCTATCATGTACTGGTTTGTAGAGATGCTGTACCCAAGGCAGGCCCTTTTGAAATTTTCTAAGTATCATCTCAGTATCATTGCCTGCCTTGTAGGTGGGGAATTTCCTGGGATGGAAAGCGGTACCGGGAGAGGGGTTGCTAGGGTTGGCTGATATATCCTGCCTAGCCATGCTAACTCCAGTTCATGCTTCCTCTCTCTTTCCCTCTCCTCCCTCTCTCTTTCCCTCTCCTCCATAGCTCTTTCAGCAGCTTTGTTCTCGAGTTTTTTTAATTCGAGCAGTCTGTCATGTTTCTTTTTATTTTCTTCTGCTTCTATTCTGGCCAGCTCTAGTTTGCTAGCTGTTTCACTGGTCATCATTTTCCTTCTTTCTTGTGCTGGGTCACACCCCCTCTGCAGTTCACTGAAAAAGGGATGCACTCAGCTCAAGGCTGCCTAGTTAACAGAGACTTTCACAGCATTCAGTCTTTAAACTAGCTGTACCTGAGAGGTAGAAAGAAAAAAACCAAACAATTCAGCTTGTAAATTCCTTTTGCTAACTGCTTGTTCACTGTTTGAAACCTTCTCTTAACAAAGACCCTTGTTAAAAAAAAACATGCATTTACCTTCCCAGCTCTGCTTTCTAAGCAGCTACACAGGAGAAAAAAAAATCTTACTGGCTTTTGGTTCCTAAAAATATCCCTCACCGCTGCTCACCATGTCAAAGTTCCTTCCCCACTCTGGACTTTAGAGTACAGATATGAGGACCTGCATATGAACCTCTAAACTGAATTACCAGCTTAGATCTGGTTTTGCTGCCACCACTCCCAAGTACTAACTCCCTTCCCTGGGTAGTCTTGAGAGACTTCTTCACCAAGTTCCTGGTGAACACCGATCCAACCCCTTGGATCTTAACACAAGGAGAATTTAACCATCCCCCCTCCTTTCCCCCACAATTCCTGGTGAGTCCAGATTCAATCCCATTGGATCCCAAAACAAGGAAAAATCAATCAGGTTCTTAAAAAGAAAGCTTTTAATTAAAGAAAGAGAAAGGTAAAAATCATCTCTGTAAAATTAGGATAGAAAATAACTTTACAGGGTAATCAGATTCAAAGAGCCCAGAGGAACCCCCTCTAGCCTTAGGTTCAAAGTTACAGCAAACAGAGGTAAATCCTCTTAGCCAAAAGGAACATTTACAAGTTGAGAAAACAAAGATAAAACTAACCCGCCTTGCCTTTATGTTACTTACAAGTTCGAAATATGAGAAACTGGTTCAGAAAGATTTGGATAACATGGATTGATGTCTGGTCCCTCTTAGTCCCAAGAGCGAACAACCCCAAAACAAAGAGCACACAAACAAAAGCCTTCCCTCCACCAAGATTTGAAAGTATCTTGTCCCCTTATTGGTCCTTTTGGGTCAGATGTCAGCCAGGTTACCTGAGCTTCTTAACCCTTTACAGGTAAAAGGATTTTGGTGTCTCTGGCCAGGAGGGATTTTATAATATTGTACACAGGAGGGCTGTTCCCTTCCCTTTATAGTTATGACAGACACATTGAAGAGCTTCTTGCACCTTGCGAGTGGCAGTCTGAGAATCATTGCTTTAGAGAGATGATAGCTCCTAAGCTGTCCCACGTGGGGCAGTCTGTGTGACACCTGCTCTCCCCGCTGTGGATGCAGGGACTCAGCTAGCACTGCCGTTCGCAGATCCAGTGCTCAGTCACGGAGCAGGTGGCATCATTCCACTTCCCGTCAAAGCGCAGGCTGCCACAGTCCTCCCCTTCATGCCCAACATTGTTGGGTTCCCCGGGCCCCCAGAACCTGAAAAGCAAACCGAAGCCCCATGGAATTAGAGGTGGGTATGGAAGTTCTACAAGGGGGTTGGGGAACCAATAACTTTGGATGGAAGGACCCTGGTGGATGCCAGCTGCTTCATACACCTCTAGCTGCCTTTAAATGTCACCATCCAAACAGCAGGGGTTGGCAGGCCAGGTGGTGCAGTCGGTGGGTAAGAGGAAGATGGATGGATGGAAGAAGGCAGAGGATGGGTGGCTGCCCATCGCAGCACAGAGGGGAGTCTGGGCACAAAGAGACCGATGCTTGACTGCGCCTGCACTGCAGAAACATGATTTAGATGGCTCTGCTCCTAGAGCAACTCCCACCGGTGGATGCCGTGTATCCCAACACCCCTGCAAATGCTCCACTTGTTCCTGGCTTATACAGGACAATCATCTCCCATCCAATCCCCAGTGTGGCGGGAGTCATAGCAACAGAACAGAGTCCACGTGCGTACAGTGTCTCTGGTTCGAAAACCTCCTCCATGCAGGTCGAGTGAAATGAGCCAGCTTCTAGGGGACTGGCCTCCACGTCACCAAGGCCAATGGGCCATGACTGGTCTGATAGTTTTAGCAGAGAGAGTGAAGGGGGCATGGACTGATCTGCCTACTCAATGCTTGAGGTGGTGCCTGGAGGTCAGGGCCATGGCAGGTTGGTGCTAGCCACTGAATGGGGGAAGCTGGCCCAGCCACTGCTCAAGCCAGAGCTGTTCTCAGCTTGGACAACATCAGTTTCCAGTGCATTTTACAGGTGAGGAAACTGAGGCATAGGGCAGGAAGAGACGTGCCTCACAGTCGGCCAGCAGAGCACACTCATGGGGCTGGGACTAGAACCCAGCAGTGCTGCCTCCTTCTCCATGGCCCTGTCCCCATGGCCATGTTGCTGTTCTCCCCAGCACCTTTCCTTAGCAGGACACTCAGAATGTCCCATTGTAAAGCAGCTTTCTGCTCCCCAGGAACATCCCAGGTCCAGTCCCTGCTCTGTGCTGACCCTGGATGACATTAGCATGGAGGCAGTAGCAGACTCATAACCTTCTTTACATGCTTTAGCCAATAAAGGGGACCAGAGACCCCTCTAGTATCAATTGCATTGGTATCAGTGCTCCATCTGGCTCTTTATCAGGACAGGTGATAAAGCAGAAACAGCTGATTGTAAGGGACAGTTCTCTCTCCAAAGAGGCCGAACAAAGAGGGACTTGCCTGACAGACAGGGGGCTGCCATCCAGCCAGCGCCACTCCCCTTCCTTCGCTGAGTCGCTGAGGCCCAGCCAGTACACGTTGTGCTCACTGATGTGGTTTGACAAAAATGTCTATGTGAGAAAACAGGTTAAGAAGAGAATCATGATCCCAAGCAGAAGGTGAGGGGGGAGGTGAGGGGGTTTCATGGGGCTTGTGTTTGTGGCCAGCAGAGTCTGTAGCTGTAGATTCTCACCCCTCCCGCTTTTTTCCAAACCTTTACATCAGGGCTGGCCACCCTATATTTCCCATAATGCACCAGGCACTCCCATGATGCATCACTTTTTCTCTTCAAGAGGAGTGGCCGTTGTGCATCATGGGAGATGTAGACTGACTAAGTAGCCTGACCTCTAAAGAATGGGGGCCCGAGGGATCCAAACTACAGCTCCCATGAAGCACTGCAGCAGCATTTCCAAGTTGAAACGTTTAGATTTTCAGCCAAAAAATAGAAATATATATAAATCTTTGCCCTCCAAAATGAAATTTTCTACAGGAAAAAAAATGTTCATTTTCTGACCAGCTGTACTTCAAATGCCTCATCCCTGCCCTTTGTCCTGCAAATCTCCTCTTCAGAATAGGAGGTGAACACTGGCCTGTACGCTGTTTGGTGCAGGTAATTTTCAGTCCTTCTACAGATGCTGAGGATCTGCCTCTGGGGCCTGTGAAATCCATGGCCATAGGTCTTCTCCATGCGGGGAGGACCAAGGAACCATCTTACAATTCCTGTTAAGTCCCATTCTGCAGCATGGTTATTGGGGGAGTCTTAAATCCAGGCCTGAAGATGGGATAGTGAAATACACACGCTATGAGCTGTACTGCTCGGGAGCCAGATTTTGGTTCTGGTGACTCCGGATTCACAGCTGTACCTTGCCCACCTCTGCACTACATGGGCATCCTGTAAGCACCAACTAGTCTCCCAAAGTCCTGTTCCCAGCAGGTACCAGGCTCAATTTAAAACTTAAAGTGATCCTCCCTCACGGCAGGATTCCTTCTACAAAGTCCCAGTGAGGAATCTGGAGTGGGGTCTTCCACAGGATATCAAAAGGCCTTCCCTAGTGTAGAAGTGAGCTGCTGTGAAAAGCATTTTACCTCTGGGTCAGCAACTAAAATCCTGCCCAGGTCACTAGCAATCAAATGCTATTTTTACGTTCTCATGGGACTCTGTGATTTGGATTCACAAGGGATTAGAACTGCTCCCCCACCCACCCACATTAATTTTGATTTCCATCGAACCATCCGTATCTGACACTGGGATTTCTGTTCACAACTCTCACACAACATTTTTCAAATTACTGTAAGTATCCAAGTCCCCTCGATTGCCCTTGAGCAGCAAGCTACATCCAAAAATATTGCTAAATTCCCAGAGAACTTGGGCCAGACTGTGATCTTAGGTACGCTGGGGTAAATCTAGAGTAACTCCAGATTCACCCTGGTGTAGCAGAACAGAGTCTGGACCCTTGTGCTTCTTTCCTTCCATTCTGCATGATCCACAATTGGAATCTGAGCGGATGGCTTACCTGTTCCTCTGCGGTGTTAACGATAACCAGGCCAGACCTTTGATCGGTACAGAACTGCTTAGCATCTTGCCAGGATTTAGTCAATGTTGAAAAGAAGTAGCAACTTTTCTTAAAACTCTGCCAGCCAGATGGACATTTCATGCAGGTGAATTCTGTCAGAAGTCAAATTATGGGACAGGTCTGCATTAGAGAGTGAAAATGCAGTCCAAGTCATCACAAGCAGTTAAAGAAATTCTAGCATTTATTCAGTGTTTGGATTTATTAATGAATTTCACAAAGAAATTTCCCCACACCCTGCTGAAAAGCTTGCCAAATAGTTTATTGCAAATATTCATACTTTGATATTCATCCTATGTGAGGTGGTTGTATAAGTTACATGGCAGTGTCACCCCTCTGACATGTGGTAGCAGATGGCAGGGTTTGGTAGGTCGGTTTCCCATTGAAAAAATAAATCAGTGATTTAATATTTTCCTAGTATAACTTGTTGATTTTCGTTCTGTGCACTAGTCCTTGAAAAGAGGTGCCCATAAACAAAAAGCAGGCCAGTCTGTGATCTCAGCCCAGACGCTGATGCCCCAGTTTCCTGGGTACAACTCTACCCCAAGAACTGACTCTAGTTGGAGTGTGTCAGGCAGGGAGCAAACTCCCTTGCTAGTTGCAACAGTTCCCCCCTCAAAAAATTTCACAGTCTGCAGAGAACGACACAGCATGTCTTCAATACTGCTGACATGCTTGGAAAGAGAACTTGCAAGCCCATGTACTACAGCACCACCTGGTGGCTTCTGCCATACAGTATTGTATCCATCCCATGTTAGGCTTCATTATGTATTTAGCCAGCTAGGGCCAAGATTAACAGATGTGTCTGTTTCCACTGAGTGGAGGGCAGGTATCAGGGAGTGAGTTATGGCTCCCCGAGTCTCTCGCTGGTTCTACATCAAATCTGGTTCCCAAGCCATAGAACCAGTGAGAGAATTAGGGGCAATAGGGTGGCATCGGAGACATCTGTGCTGGCTCTACAGACACTGGGGACTTGCAGCTGAGGAGATGTGGTCAGTTTCAGTGCAGGGGAAGCTGCACAGGCCATAGGCCTATTGGGATCATGGCAGTCGAATGTGCTGATCCCTGTTGACTTTCACTGACTCTGGGCATTTGAGGTTAATGCTGTCACAGGCCTCACAGCCCTGCCCAGCGCCT
This sequence comes from Mauremys reevesii, assembly GCF_016161935.1. NCBI lineage: Eukaryota > Metazoa > Chordata > Testudines > Geoemydidae > Mauremys > Mauremys reevesii. Next base: position 8,486,721 of record NC_052647.1, on the reverse strand, counting down.
CTTTACCTTTGAACTTCTGAAACTCGTCCTGCACCCTGCTCAAGACCTCCTGGAGTCTGTCATGGTCCCTTCTCACCTCAGCCAGCTCCTTCGACATACTGTGCGTTAGGTTCCTTATCTCTGTCAGGGCAGGCAGGGGGTAGAAAAATGCCACCGGAATCAACAGGTTGATATTTCTGGGCTGGCTCAGACCTTCCTTAACTGCAGCTGGAAATTTCTGTGTGTCCATCTACCCGCAAACACACTATCTGTCCCCATTCACAACCTTCGACCTATCTATGCTCTGATACCGGAGTCCACTATTATATTATCTAAGCATCTCTGCTATCCTGGGCTCGTTGATTTTCCTTCAAGCCAACTGAGGGAATTTTTACTTCAATAGGCTCACAATCACGTAGCCCACACTCCACTTCTGCATCATGGAGCTCTTCTATGGAGGTCTAATTCCACAGTCACGGCACTGACACCAGCAGAACCAAGATCAGAATCCAGCTTATGTTTGCATTGCATGGGCTTGATACCAGAAAGGCTGAGCATTCCCAAATTCCTTCTGCAGGCCATGGAAGCTATGAGCTCTCAGCAGTGCTGAGTGGACCAGAGCCCCCACCCAACCACCTCCTACACCCGGCCCCCACTCCTGTGTATCTACAGGGTACTGAGACCACAATTCAGCAATGCACCTATATACAAAGCTGTATTCATTTGCGGACTCCTGAACTTTAGAGTGGAGGTGCAGACCCCTTTGGAAATTTTAGATATCGTCTGCAGACACCCCTGGGTCTATGGACCATAGGTCAAAAACCACTGCTCTGAGCACGTGTGTCATCCCACACAGTAATCAGGAGCGTAGAGTTGTTTGACAGCTGCTATCGTGGGTAACAATGTGGGGATTGAACTGGAGTCCTCCAGGGCTAAAAGCAGGAACTACTACAACTTGAGATAAAGCTATTCCTAGATCAGCACAGAGGGGTTACCTGTCACACGTGTTCACCAATGGGTTACACATGCATAAGTGCCTTTGCTGGATCAGGGTCTGAGATCCAATGTTCTCCTGCAGCATGAACTGGACTCAGGATAAAACCTGGGGAGGCCCATGGGAACAGGATGCAGCTGATCCCAAACTAAAATGGGATTATCCATATAGGGTTACCTGCTCCATCCTCATACTTCCCCTTTCTCATCCTCCTTCTCTCCTTCCATTTCAGTTTGCCCTCCACAGGGAAAGATCAGACCCAGGAGTCCCTCTACAAGGACGCAGCAGTGATCAGGCATTGGAAGGAAAAGGATGTTTCTCACCTATGGTGTCCTGGAGATACGACAGGTCTTTTACGTGATCAGCTTGGATCTCCTCAATCCCCAGCCTAACCCCAGCCAGCTCCTTGGACACTGCAAACAACAGAGGGCAGAAAAGAACTGCTGTACATGGGCGCGTCAAAGGGAGAGACCCCACCCATGTGCAACCCGAACGATTTTATTGCACATCTTGTGACATTTGATATGTTTCTTCAAGCCTCAGCTCCTGGATTTATGCAGTTAGCAGAGAGTCTCAGCTTTCATTAAAAAATATTAATTTCTACCCCTCATGGTGGCAGAGAACAGTTTAATAATGTGACCCAAGCATGACCCTAAAGGCTCAGAAATAAGAACACAAATAAATCAAGCCCAACATTTATTATATTTTTAAAAATCTGCCAAATTACGTGTAAATATGTAATAAGAAATGCCAAAAAGGAGTTTGAAGAACGGCTAGCCAAAAACTCAAAAGGTAATAACAAAATGTTTTTTAAGTACATCAGAAGCAGGAAGCCTGCTAAACAACCAGTGGGGCCCCTGGATGATCGAGATACAAACGGAGCGCTTAAAGACGATAAAGCCATTGCGGAGAAATGAAATGAATTCTTTGCTTCAGTCTTCACGGCTGAGGATGTTAGGAAGATTCCCAAACCTGAGCTGTCCCTTTTAGGTGACAAATCTGAGGAATTGTCACAGATTGAAGTGTCACTAGAGGAAGTTTTGGAATTAATTGATAAACGTAACAGTAACAAGTCACCGGGACCAGACGGCATTCACCCAAGAGTTCTGAAAGAACTCAAATGTGAAATTGCGGAACTATTAACTATGGTTTGTAACCTATCCTTTAAATCAGCTTCTGTACCCAATGACTGGAAGATGCTAATTTAACACCAATATTTAGAAAGGGCTCTAGAGGTGATCCTGGCAATTACACACCAGTAAGTCTAATGTCAGTACCAGGCAAATTCGTTGAAACAATAGTAAAGAATAAAATTGTCAGACACATAGAAAAACATAAACTGTTGAGCAGTAGTCAACATGATTTCTGTAAAGGGAAATCGTGTCTTACTAATCCATTAGAGTTCTTTGAAGGGGTCAACAAACATGTGGACAAGGGGGATCCAGTGGAAATAGTGTACTTAGATTTCCAGTATCAGAGGGGTAGCCGTGTTAGTCTGGATCTGTAAAAGCAAAAAAGAATCCTGTGGCACCTTATAGACTAACAGACGTTTTGCAGCATGAGCTTTCGTGGGTGAATACCCACTTCTTCGGATGCAAGACAGAAAGATTTCCAGAAAGCCTTTGACACGATCCCTCACCAACGGCTCTTACATAACTTAAGTTGTCTCCTTTCATGGATTGAGAACTGGTTAAAAGACAGGGAACAAAGGATAGGAATAAATGGTAAATTTTCAGAATGGAGTGGGGTAACTAGTGGTGTTCCCCAAGGGTCAGTCCTAGGACCAATCCTATTCAATTTATTCATAAATGATCTGGAAAAAGGGGTAAACAGTGAGGTGGCAAAGTTTGCAGATGATACTAAACTGCTCAAGATAGTTAAGACCAAAGCAGACTGTGAAGAACTTCAAAAAGATCTCACAAAACTAAGTGATTGGGCAACAAAATGGCAAATGAAATTTAATGTGGATAAATGTTTGGAAAAAATAACCCAACAAAATGGCAAATGAAATTTAATGTGGATAAATGTAAAGTAATGCACATTGGAAAAATAACACCAACTATACATACAATATGATGAGGGCTAATTTAGCTACAACTAATGGTTTCTGTAAACCTTTCAAGGTCCCTTCCAGTTCTAGGAGATTGGTATATCTCCAATTATTACCTAATCAGGAAAGAGATCTTGGAATCATCCTGAATAGTTCTCTGAAGACGTCCACACAGTGTGCAGTGGCAGTCAAAAAAGCAAACAGGATGTTAGGAATCGTTAAAAAAGGGATCAAGAATAAGATGGAGAATATCTTATTGCCCTTATAAAAATCCCTGGTACACCCACACCTTGAATGTTGCATACAGATGTGGTCTCTTCATCTCAAAAAAGATATACTGGCATTAGAAAAAGTTCAGAAAAGGGCAACTAAAACGATTAGGGGTTTGGAACAGGTCCCATGTAAGGAGAGATTAAAGAGGCTAGGACTTTTCAGCTTGGAAAAGAGGAGAGTAAGGGGGGATATGATAGAGGTCTATAAAATCTTGAGTGGTGTGGAGAAAGTAAATAAGGAAAAGTTATTTACTTGTTCCAGTAATATAAGAACTAGAGGCCACCAAATGAAATTAATGGGCAGCAGGTTTTAAACAAATAAAAGGAAGTTCTTCTTCACACAGTGCATAGTTTACCTGTGGAACTCCTTGCCTGAGGAGGTTGTGAAGGCTAGGACGATAACAGGGTTTAAAAGAGAACTAGACAAATTCATGGAGGTTAAGTCCATTAATGGCTATTAGCCAGGATGGGTAAGGAATGGTGTCCCTAGCCTCTGTTTGTCAGAGAGTGGAGATGGATGGCAGGAAAGAGATCACTTGATCATAACCTATTAGGTTCACTCCCTCTGGGGCACCTGGCATTGGCCACTGTCGGTAGACAGGATACTGGGATGAATGGACCTTTGGTCTGACCCAGTAAGGCCGTTCTTATGAGTTTTAAGCCACTCTCATGGGCTTGACTCATGATTTTTGAATGCTGGGGTTGGCAGCACAAGGGAACTGTTTATGCCCAACCTCTTGAGAAACATCAGCAGAACATACCATTAAGAAGTCGACTGTTAAACACGTTGAATTCTTTGGACATCTTCAATTCTAAAAGAAAGATGAGAGAATGGGGAATTTCCACTTTAAATAACAACACAGGACCTCATGCTGCCCCACCCACATGTTCCACCCCTGAGGAGCGCTGGATAAGGACCATTCATCCAGGTGTGTGTGAAATTTATGGAGCAAGGGCAATCGTTGGCAAGGATGTAAATGGGTTTCACTTATAGCTATTACTGATTTCTATTACAGTGCTTCCTAGAGTCCCCAACTGAGATTATGGCCCCTTTGTGCCAGGTGCTGCACAAACGGGAACTGAGATTGGGTATCGCTGCTCTGGGCACTGTCTAGACACAGAGCAAGAGACAGTTACAATACAAATAGACAAGGAACATTACCCATTTCACAGATAGTGAAACTGAGGCACAGAGAAAAGAAGTGACTCTTTCAAGGTCACACAGGGAGTCAGCAGCAAAACTGGGAACTGAAGCCAGATCTTGTGAGTTCCAGCCTATGCCTTAGCCACAACAGCAGCCAACCTCTACTCAGCTGGGGCTCAGAGCCCCTTTTGGTGCAGCAGGATCTCAGTACTAACCCCCTGTTATTGTGATGTTCTCAGTGCCCAGGACGTGCTGCACAGAGACACCGATGCAGTCCAGGTGGGTGCAAGATCATTACGGCGTTTAGAGTCCCAGGGCAAATTAGCAAATTACACCAGTGGGTCTATTAAGAGAGATCCAGTTAATGACCCACACAGGGGAACTGTAGTGTAAAAAATTGGTCAGACCCAGGACTGCATTAACACAATCCAGGGGCATCATCCATACCACAGCATGATGGCTCCCATTAGCCCTGCCCCTGTGCAATGATCCTAAGCGTAGGTGGGTTGGCAGGAGTCATTTGTTGGCTGTTTGGGGACTCACAACCACACTTTTCTGGATGGGCTGGGGCCTCTCCCTAGCCATATTCCTGCTTCCTTTCTTCAGATGGTCAGGGGAGTGTCCTGGAGGAGATGAGTCTCAGTTCCCACTCACCCAAGCAGTAATTGTCTTTATGGGGGCCCCAGGCATGTGCCTACTCCTGGTACAGACCAATTCCACTCATGCTCATGGCTTCCCCAGGTGTAATACTCTCAGCCAATGAGATGCAAGTTGGAAGCATGACCTCATTAGAACAAAATCTCATTGGACATTCAGTGATCCTAAGATCAGAGCAGTTGTGATGCAACAACTTCCAACGGTATGTCTACACCTAAAATGCGACAGCAGCTGTGCTGCAGTGTAGACATTTGCTACGACAGGAGGGGTTCTCCTGTAACTGTAGCTAATCCACTCTCCCAAGAGCCAGTAGCTAGGTCGATGGAAGAATTCTTCCATCAGCCTAGAACTGTCTACAGCACGGGTTAGGTCAGCATAGCTACATCTGTCAGCAGTGTCAAAAATCACACCCCTTAGAGATATAGCTGTGCAGATTGTTAGCTTTCAGTGTAGACCAGCGCCAAGAGCTGCTTATACCTCCTGTGGTTGTCCCACTCCCACCCCCCACTCTACGGTCCTATATGAGCTGTGGGTCACATCCCCGGTTAATGTAAGTTGGTTCTGCTCCACTGAAGTGATTTCCACCCACCAAGAGTCTGACCCCAAAAGATGTGCCACAACAAAGGGAGAGAAATGTTTCCTTTATCGACTCACCCAGATAGTCCTGGAGAGCTGACAGATTTCTCTTGGAATCTCTTCCGGCCGTATCTCGATCCAGCTGGGCTTCAGCAAGACCCTGGGATACTGTAGACATGAGACCTCTTGATAACAGAGTAAAATTTATGAGAAGGGGAAAACCCATATCTTTGGGGATATCAGTGCTGCTGTAATGTGCATTTTCCTCCCAGACACCACTCAAGACCCATTGCGATAACTGGGTCTACAAATTTACCCTCCTTGTGAGCTCAGCTGTGAAAAGTGATTGACAGTTCATCAAATATCACAGTAATAACAAATATTGATGGGAAAAGGTGCAAAAGGGAGACAGAAAGACGGAATTAGTCCAAACAAAAAGGCCTCATGATAGAATTCAAAGACTGTGGTTTAGATCATGGCTGGTCAACAAGAAAAATGTAAGACCGGGGACTCCAGCCCCAGAGCACCCATGGAGGCGGCACCTATGCCCACCTCAGTGCACGGGGCCATGCAATGTTGCCAACTCCCATGATTTTTTGACAGTTTGCACAATATTTGATCAGTTTCTTCAAGTGGCAGTTCCTAGATGCAGGTCACTAGGAAAGAATCTCAGCTTTCATTTAGAAAAGGTAAGTCTATGGCCCTCATGGTTGCGGAGAAAAGCTTTAAAATGAGATCTGACCAAGACCCTAACATCTCAGAAACCAGGAGATGAATAACATGTGCCCAACATTTTTCATATTTTTAAAAAGCTCATGATTTTTAAGCCAATCTCATGGGCCTGACTCATGATTTTTGAACATCAGGGTTGGCGATACTCTTTGGTTATGCCACGATCTCTTGAGAAACACCAGCAGAACATACCTTTAACCACTTGTTTGGTAAATGTACTGAATTCTTTTGACATCTTCAACTCTAAAAGGAAGATGAAAGAATGGGGAGTTTCAATTTTAAACAACAACAACACAGGCCCTCATGCTGCCTCTCCCATATGCCTGCCCATGGGGAGCCCTGGATCATGGTCATTCATCCAGAGGTGTGTGAAAATTATGCAGCAATGGCAGGTTGACAGGGTGTACCTGGCACTTTGTGGCCCCCTGCTTGAGGCCCTGATGTCCTACTATATCACAACCCAAAAAGGAGCAGCGAAGGTGGGTCCTGCAGGCCTGCCTAGAAAGGCTGCACAGAAGCAGCCAATCAGAGCCCAGCAGGCTCAGATAAAAAGAGGTGCAGGGGCAGACTGCAGGTCAGTCCCTGGCTGGGGCCAGAGTGGTGAGGAACAGGACTGTGCTCTGGCCAAAGTTGCTCAACACGCTGCATTTGCGAAACCTAGGAGCTCACAGCTCTAGAACTAAGTCAACGGACGGAGATAGAGAGACCAGGTGGGAAAAGGCTCAGCGAATGTAGCAACAAACAATTAAAGGAGGCCATACGGAGTTGCTGTTTATAGGGTTCAAGGGTTGGGACCTAGAGCAGTGGGCAGGCCTGTTGTTCCCACCTGCACTAGCAAAGTGGACTAAGCCCCAGGAAGGGGACAAGGCTTGTTCCGAAGAGCAGGATTCAAAGGGCCCAGAGATGGGACTGAAGCATCTAGTGAGGGGTGACAGCTGTTGAACTCTTTCCTACTTCAGAAGGTGTTCATCCATTTTTGACTGTGTGACTTGGCCAGAGGGCAGAGCCACTGAAGGTGACAACCTACAGGGGGCGCCAGGAGCAGGAGGAAGTCCTTCAGTACCAGATGCAGCAGCAGGAGTCACTCAAGAGGTGATTGTCCCCACGTTACAGGCAGCAAGTGGTAAGGTTGTAAATAGGTTTCACTTATTACTATTCAATATTATTGCCTAGAAGCCCCAGATGAGATTGAGGCCTTCTTGTTCCAGGTGCTGCACAGACCCCAACAGATATCGAGACCCTGTTGCTCTGGGCACTGCACAGTGACAAAATGAGAGACACACACTTGTCTCTGTGCTGAAGATCTTACAATACAAATAGACAAGAAATGTTACCCATTTCACAGATAATGAAACTGAGGCACAGACAAATGAAGTGACTCTTTCAAGTCAGCAGCAAAACTGGGAATTGAAGCCAAATCTCCTGAGGTCTAGCCCATGCCTTAGCCACAACACCAGCCAACACCTATCAGCTGGGGCTCAGACCCCATTTGGAGCAGCAGGGTCTGAGTACTAACCCACTGTTACTGTGATGTTCTCAGTGCCCATGATGTCCTGCACAGTGATACCCATGCAGTCCAGGTGGGTGCAGGCTCGTTACAGTGTTGAGGGTCCCAGAGGTAAATTGGGAAATTAACAACAATGTTTATTCAGAGAGATCCAGTCAGTGACCCCCTGAGGGGGATTGTGGTGGAAAGAACAGGTCAGACCCAGGACTGCATTGAGGCAATCCAGGGGCATCAGGCACTGCCCCTGCACAATGGTCCCAAGGTTAGGTGGGTTGGCATGGACCACCTGCCGGATGAGTCGAGACTCACCACCACACTTCTCCCCCGTCCAGATTACTGCTTCCATACTTTATTTAAGCTGGGGTCTGTCCTGGAGGACACAGGTCTCTGTTTCCATTCGTCCAATCACTGGTTGTTTATGGGAGCCCCAGGCACATGCCTACTCCTGGGACAGACCAATTGCATCTACGCCAAGGCTTCCCCAGCAGCAGAAACGTGACTTCATCAGAACAAAATCTCATTGGACAATCAGTGATCCTAGGAGGAGAACAATGTTATCCAACAACTTCTAAGAGCTGCTTCCACCTCGTCTGGTTGTCCCATTCCCAACAATAATCTACAGACTTGTCTGAGCTGTGGTCAGATCCCCAGCACATGTACGTCTGCTCAGCTCCGCTGAATTTGAACAAGCTACATCAACTTCCACCAGCCTTGCAACTGACCCCTTGGGTCAGACTCTCCGCACCCTTGAGACGTAGAGAACAAAAAGGATTCACCAAGTCCAACGAGGAATAGAAACATTTGCTTTATCCTCTCACCTAGATAATCCTGGTGATCTGAGAGATTTCTCTTGGCATCTCTTCTAATCGTATCTCGATCCAGCTGGGCTTTCGCAAGACCCTGGGACACTGTAAACATGAGACTTTTGATAGCAGATTAAAATGTGTGAGCAGAGGAACCCCATATCTGTGGGGATATTAGTGCTGCTGTAAAGTGCACTTTCCTCCCAGTTACCACCCAAGACTGCTGATGTCCATTCCCTTATGCTAGCTGTGATCCTCCGCTACAGGCGCACTGTGCTCAACACAGGGATTCATTATTCTGGATATCAGCTCGGTCCTCAGTACAATGTAGAGCCGTATTGGGGCTGCTCTATGTTACACTGAGCTGCCAGTGGCCTCAAGATGTGCAGTGCAGCTGCCACTGCTACACACGGGTGCGGAATGTGGCTGGACAGCTCATAGGGGCCTAGCAAAGCCAAGAGTGGAAAGGCTCAGCCTTTGCAGAGCAGTGCAGGGCTCTGACTGCTGTGCAGAGCAGAAAGTTGCCTACTTCCACGAGGAGCCTGCCTCGGTTTGTGTGTGGTTAACTGGTTGCAAAGTTAAAAAGGAAAGGAATGCATTTGTCAGGCCCAAGCTCTCCTTGTGTTAATGTGGAAGAGGTAATTGTGGCAGTGCACTGTGCCATGCCCACATTGCATTGTTCTCACGCCCTACATTCCCTCTCCACTAGCAGGAGCCGCAGCCAGTCCTTTGCAGTGGTCCCAGCACACAGTTGAAAAAAGAAAAATGTTGTATGAATATTTTAACAACCTTGAAAATGTCACCACAAACATGGCCCAGTTATTGATTTTGGGTGGGATTTTTCTGAGATTTAGGAGCACAGGTTCCATGGAAAGCTAGTGGGAGTTATGCTAAGGACAAATCCCACCCCTTTGAAAATCTGGTCACCTTAGCTCAGAGGTGAGTGAAAGTTACGTAGCACTGGCAACTGCTCCATAATTAACATCACAGCTGAGCCTCCATTCTCAGCCCAATTTTGTGCCCCACTGCAAAAATCCACCAAAAACTAGTCAAAGCAGCCTCATTCTTGGCAGGTGAGATCTGAGGCCGAGGTAGAAACGAACAGGAGACTTACATTTCCCAAGGTTCACCACGATGAAAGCTGTGGCCACTGCAATGCAAATAGCCAGCAGGACATACAGGATCGCAATGGCCTTCCCTTGGGCAAACTTGGAGAGGCAAAGAGCTGTGGGGAGCAACACTGGTTAGAGCTCTCAATGCGGGATCAACCCCTCTTAACACTCCCTTTGGGGAGAGACTGAACATGGTTCCCTACAAGAGAAGATGACTGGACAAAGGGAGGGGAGGGATTCACAGTAGGGTAAATACCTTGAGGTAGTTCTCAGCCTTGTCTGTGTTCCATTTTCCATGTTGGGAATCCCTCTCCCTTTTGGCAATATGGGGAGAGAAGGTGAGTGTGACCCCCAGATTGAGAAGCCCCTGCCTTCAAGGGAGCATGAGAATCCTCTCAGGCTCTAACGGGAAGATATGGGCAGGCTCACAGGTAGGGTGACCAGATGTCCTGATTTTATAGGGACAGACCCAATTTTTGTGTCTCTCTCTTATATAGGCTCCTATTATCCCCAACCCCATCCCGATTTTTCACACTTGCTGTCTGGTCACCCTACCCACAGGACCAGTTTCATCCTTCGAATAGCAACACTGAAGACACTGGAGTGACCCAGGGATGAGTTCATAGTTGATAAGAAAGGAGTTTATGTGGATGATTGGAATATCCAGACTTAACCAAGACACTACTTGGGAGAGAGCGAGAAACAGTCCTGATTGTTGGTACCGACCAACTTCAAATTAGCAAAGCCAGGAATTGGACACAGGTTTCCTGACTCCCAGGGCAGCTCCTTAATCACAAGCCCACCCTTCCTCAGGCCAGCTCACCTTTACCGCCTCTCCCAGGTGCGCTGCTCGCTCCCTGGACTGTCAATTCCACCTGCTCAGAGTTGTCCCATTTGTGGTAGGAGCTGTCCGGGTTCATGGCTGTGGATATCTCTGTTCTGCTTCTTGCCGTCGGTGCAGTTTATATGGATATGAGCCGTCAGCATGACTTTCTGGGGCAACGGACGCCCGTGGTCACATTTCCCATTCTCACAATTGCCAGGTCAGGGACCGTGACCCAATCATTTCCTCTCCAGGCCATGCCAAATCATAGAGTCTCTGTGGTTCCAGTTTCTGGTCCTTAGACTTCCAGGCTCTGAGATTGCTCAGCTCCCACTGAATTTTATCAGAGCATGTTGAAATCAGCACTTCTCTCCCAGAGGCTGCTCGAGACAGCCAGACTGTCCCATGGGTAGAACCGCCCTAGGAAAACTTCAGTGTTCCATGCCCCTTCTCAGAGGCCTAGTGTGGCAGATTTGGCCCAGTCACTCCTACATCGTGAAGGAAAGAGCGGCAGTGCCAGATTCCACTGAGTGGTGGTGTGGTCTTGCGTGACTGGGGGGCAGCCAGGCTAAATTTGCCACTGTAGGCAGCTGCTCAAAAGTCTGCCACCATAGACAACTGCCTACATTGCATGTACCTAGAGCAGCCTCTGCGAGCATCTCACCTGATGGGGTCCTGTACTATTCCCAGACACACTAGATAGGATGGTCGGTTGGTTTAGCAGAAGGCTTCATGGCCAGAAAAATGTCAGTTTCTCACCAATATCTGGAGTCACAGTAACTCTTCCAACTGGAAGCTTGTGGCATGGGCATCTTGATCCCACAACGGCAAATGAACAGCTGAAGAACTAAGGGGACATTCTACACCAACCTGGACACCCCAGGGTCTGCTGGATCCAATAATCTCCCATAGATTTCTCAGGGTTTGTGGGAACATAAGCCAGCGACTGCCGGGCATTGCAGCTTGCTAAACCAGCTGTAACCCTGCTGGGGGCTCATCCACACCAGCTAGTTAAGAGTTTAGGGGCAGTGTTCACTCTCTAAGCACCACTTGTCCAGGTGGAAGAAGCCAGACTGTCCCACGGGTTGAACCAATGCTTATGTACTCTGCTGAGGGGCAGTTTGGCAGGCAGGCTAGCCATGTGGGGGGAAGTAGCCAGAATCCCTCCCTCCCTTCCACTTATATTTCTGAAAGGAGAAGCCCTTGGGGGAAGGATGTGCAATAACAGCAGAATCCAAGAGCAGGTGTTGTCTCGTAGTGACTCCATGGAGACAGGAGCTCAGCATTTTGCTGATAACTCTACATGCTCTCGCTCACGCCAGCACAAAATCCACTAGGTCAGTGATTACACGATCCCAAGGATGGTCATGAGTACGGCCCTACCAAATTCACAGCCATGAAAAACATGTCACAGACCATGACATCTGGCTATTGCAGAGGGGTGGCAGGATTGCCACCCTTACAAATCTGCAACTTCCTCCTGCCAGGGGAGGTTCCTGTAGTGGGGCGCGAGCCCTCAGCAGCGCTGGCCTAAGCCCTGCCCCTCCCTGGATCCAGGTGGAGCACTTGGGTTAAAGGGGTTATAGAGGCCTTGAACTGGTTGTGTGTGTGTGTGTGGGGGGGGGGTTTGACTATGGCACTCCCCAGACCACAGTATCCCGGGTGGTCATCCACCCATGAGGCCATCCCTGCCCCCCTCAAAAAGATATGACCCCACCCATACCATGTCACCCTCGCTTCTGCACTGCTCCTGGTGGCAACGCTGCCTTCAGAGTTGGGCTCCCAGCCAGCAGCCGACACTCTCCGGCCACCCAGCTCCGCAGGCAGGGCCGCCGCCAGCAGCAGTGCAGAAGTAATAGCAGCAATATCACGACCCCCGTACAATAGCCTTTCAATCCCCCACCACCCTCTTTTGGGTCAGGACCCCACAATTTCAACACCTTGAAATTTCAGATTTAAATAACGGAAACAGTGAAATTTACACTTTTTGAAATCCTTTGACTGTGAAATTGATCAAAACAGACCCTGAATTTGGTACGGCCCCAGTGATGAGATTTTTTGGCAAGTAACAATTCTGAGGCTAACTGTATTTTTTTTTAAAGCACCTTGAAGGTTACGTTGGAGGCAAGACAGTGGGGTCTGGTGGCAGCAGGGTTGGGCTGGGAGTCAGAAGATCTGGGTTCCTGTCCCAGTTCTGTTGCAGGGTAACCCTCTGTGCATTTGTGTCCCCATCAATACAATGGATATAATGACATTGACCTCCTATATGAAGCATTTTGAGATCTGCTGATGAAGACCAGGGTACGTTATGTATATTAGACCTCACTGACTTGCACCACTATCACCGCTTCAGTGGAAGGTGTAAGGAGCCCCTAGGTGGACAAATCTACATGAGCACTGATTGGCTATTGGATACCTTTGAGGAGGCAGCTATCAGTGGCATTGAGCTGAACACCCTTCTGCTTTGAGATCCTGAATATGCCAATGACATTGTCCTGTAGGCCCAGTTCCGTGAATTGATGCAGCTGAAGGTGAGCTGGTCAGGTGAGAAGCCGCATGCATTGGTCTGGCTATTAACCCAGATAAAATGAAGTCCCTGGCCATTAGCATTAACAGCCTCCAGCTCCAAATTAGAAAGAGCTCAATATTCACCTGTGCAGACTGTTAAATATTTGGGCAGCATCATAGACAGTCCTGGAAGATGCTTCAGAGATGTGGGTGCCCGTAGCTCATATAGCAGCAGAAGCTGCCGCATTTCAGGTCCTTCAGGAGTCTCTGTGGGTCCATCATGACATCAGGCTTTCTATGAAGCTATGGACATATAGAACCACAGTTATACTGACCCTGTCATCTCGAAGTGAAATGTGTGTGGTGCGGAAGGCTGAAGGACACTGGACTGATGCTGTCGTTTCTCCTGATGTTGTCGTTGTCTCCGTCAGCTGTTTCATATCAAGCGGCAGGACAAGATGAGAAATGAGGATATTAGAATCTGAACTTAGCAATCGCCTCCATCAGCCCTGGTTTGGGATCAGCAGCTTTCCTGGTAGGGAAGTATTATAAGATTTAAAGACCAACAAATTCCAATGCATGTGTAAAAAGAAATGCTGCTAAACACCAGCTACCATGTGGGAGCCAAAAAGCTTATGATTGCCAGTGATGGACATAAAAGGAGTTTGCAGTCAGACCACTCCAAGTATCTTGCCAGAGAATGACCTGGGTGGCGCTCACTTTGCAGGTGCCATGTCCCTTTGGGATTAGCCATTAATTCAAATCAAATAGAATTAAGGTGGACAATTCTGAAGCATGGGGACATTTCTGACTCCAGCCAATTAGTGATTGATTTGTGCCATGAAGCAGAAGGGCACAGGGGTAGAGCCCTTATATTTATTTTTTATCCTGTCTAATGTAACTGGCTCTTTTTATGCTTAAAATGCATAGAGCCTGATTCTTAGTTACACGAAGGTCCCTTTATATCAGTGCAAAGGGCCCTGTTTGGAAATCAGAATCAAGCCCTTCACCCTCTGCCTCACTGATATCCAGCGGCAGTGGGTTCCCCTGGCTACTTCTCTGCTGTGTAAATTTTGGAGACATGTTTGTGGCAATCCCTGCAATGTGTTGGATACTTTCCAGAGACTCAAGAAAAGAAGGCCCTTGCCCTGAGGAACTTACAGGCTAAGGGTGGACAGAGAGACAGGCAGGAGCCAGGGAAGGGGAACAGCCAAATGCCGATCAGCAGATTCACTAGAGACAGCCCGGCAGAGAGGGACTGAAGTGTGCACAGGGTTGGAGCCTGTGGGATTGGCTGTGGGAGGCTGTACCATGCATAGGCGCCTGCCTGGAGGGGGGCACAGCCGTGGCTGTACCAGCCACAGACAAAGCTGGGACATGGGCCAAGCTGGAGTTATGGGGAAATTGTACAAGGGGCAGATAAGACCGAGGCCATGGGTGGGGTGGGGGTTGCAGATAACTGTATGAGGAGGAGATTAGGCTGGGACGTAGAAGGAGGGTGGAGTTATTGGACAAGGGCAGACAAGGCTGGGGTCGTGGGCAGGGTGAGGGGCACGGATGATTGTACGAGGGCAAACAAAACCAGTAACATGGACGCCACAGGGGCTGTGGCGACCGGGGATATGAAGCTCAGCCGAGGATAAGCAGGGATCCTCACTGTGCCTGGGTGTCTGGGCTTTGCCTCCTGTCGGGCTCCATGGTTTGGTTCTAGCAGCCTCTGCACAGAGTTTCCTCAATTTAAACATTAGGGTCATTTCTGATGAGCTTCCTCAATCTAGTTAATTTCCCTCTTCCTAGTCCCAGAGCTAGTTCTGGGCACAGTTCCATTCTTCAGTGTGTGGAAGCTTATTACCTAGGGCCAGATCCTTAGCTGGTGTAAATGGGGGTATTGACCCCAGTGGAGTGATGGCGATTTTCACAGCTGGGGATCTGGCCCCCTTTGGGGCAATCTTAGACTTTTTCTACGTTATGCTGGTATGAACTAAATTGTGAATTTAAATTGACTTTCTTATCCTAGGTTAACCCCTCATGTGGATTCTTTGTCCAGCAGAAGAATGGTGTTTATTCAATTTATTTCATGTCACTTTGGAAGAGGTTTAGGCTAAACAGAATAAATTTGTCCACATGTGGGATTAGATGGGGATAACAAGACCTGTATCACTCTATTGGCATAAGTGGTAACACTTTCCCATATCGAGAAGCCCTTAGTCAGAGGCTCATCTACAGTGACTTCATCAACCAACTCCCAGCCTGGATCATGCGCCCCACAGATGTCTTTGTTTGGGTGGAGTGTTCTGCTGTGCCCTGCAGGGGGTGTTCTGCATGGCTGAGGTCAGTGCTGGAGGAGGGGAGGGATACTTACATGTTTATATATCTTGAGGCTGAAGGGCCAGAAAATTAGCTGGTATAAAGCAGTGTAACTCCATATACTTTCATGGAGCTCCACGGACTTATAGCAGCTGAGGACCACTGGCTATTAGAACATATGGGGAAGGGAATAATTGTATTATAACACTGATAACTCGTGATCATGAACCTAACCCCCTTCGGCCATCATGACATTTACTCAGAATAGCTCTGAGGGCTCTTATTCAGGCAGGCACTGGGGAGTTTACACTTCTTTCCAAGCAGCCACTCAAATAAGGAAGATCTGGATCCAACATAGTGTTAAGAGAACAAAGATTTTGTTGACCCCCTTTGATTAATGCCACCCCCATACACAACGCCAGCATCACTCCACCAGCTCCTGGCAAACTGAAAGTCAAAGAAATGTGTGTAGCCACTGGTAATGTGTGGTTCATTTGCCTTATTTCCTCCTTCGACACCTCATGAACAATGCCCCACTGCTCACCACAATCCAGACAGAACAGCCACCGGGCAACACCAGAGAAAGGGGAGTTCACTGGGCAAAAATTGACTTTATATGGCCACGTGAGTGTGCACACTGTTTTGTGAATACAAGATGGACGCATGATGTGCCAGGTCGTGAATGTGGAAACTTTGGAAGGTACCTCACAAGAGAATGGAGATATACAGAACATTTTTGAATGGCAGTTTGGCATATGGAGACCTCTTGCCTGGTTTCACACCAGATGGTCCTCTTATTGCCTGGTTTGTCTCCCATCCGGTACTGGTAAAACCTGGGTTTTTTTCCCCCCTATCAAATGGGAGATACCATTTTGGAGAATGCACTTCTCTTCCCCGCCAGTATGACTTTGTACACCTGCTACATCCAAGGACGGGCCAGTGGGAGCAGGACGCACTCAAAAATGGCATCCCCCATGCAGTGTGGCCTTGGAGACACCATGCAGACTAAGTAACAGTGGCAAGGGCTAGGTAATGCAGGCATGGGTGGGCACATGCCATTCCGAGAAGTGCCGTGATGTCTGGTATCCCAGGAACGTGTGAGTATCCACCGTAGCTTGGCCCAACCTGTAAGAAAATCAAGACTGGCTGAACAGAGTTCTCCAACTGTCCAAGGAAGACAGATTATCATTGCTGGAGATTCAATCCTCCAAAGAATCGAAAGAACATTCTGCAAGGGATAGGAGGACAACAGAACTGTCCCCGGCCCTCCCAGAGCCAAGACATAAGATATCACACCAAGATTGGACAGGCTTCAGAAGTCAACATTCAAGGATCTATTGGTGATGGTTCATATTGGCATTACTGTCACCGCCCCTTGGGGTATCTCACAGATAGCAGATGACTTCTGGGCACTTAGAAGTGTGCTGAAGAAAAAGAATGTCCAAGCCACCTTTGGAAAAAATCCTTCCTGTCCTACGAGTAAAGGAAGACAGAATGCAGATTATGGAAGTGAACTGCTGGCTAGGTAAGTGATGGAGGGTTTTGGTTTTGTAGAACAATGGTCCACCTTCTGTGGGGAGAGGGGGCTGTAGAGTGTGGATGGCTTCCAGCTCAGGGGAAGGGGGACCACTCTTCTTGGGCACAGACTGGCTAAAGTTGGTTTGAAGCAGAGTATATTTGGCCTGCTGGTGGCCCCGTAGTCCTTCTGCAACCTACTGCCCCCAGCCCCAAGAAATAGGGGGCTAAGAGGAGAGGAGCAGCGAAGGTGAGTCATCCAAGCTTGTCTAGATAGGAGTCTCTGGAGCAGCCATTTTGGAAACCACAAAGACCAAGTCCTCCATGGTCTAGAATGGTGAGCAACAGCTAGTCAGGGACCTGCTGGCCCAGAGAAAAGGAGCTTCTGACCTTAGCTGTTCAGATAAAGCACAAGCTGGGGTATTAGTTGGTGTCTGCTAAAGACCATCAGATAAGAGTAGGGAACAGGATAACCATTTCCTTATGCACTTATCTGTAATGAATAGAAAAAAACGCTGTGTGATCATGGGGGACTTCAGTTTGAGCGACACATGCGAGAAGTCTCATGCTGCCCCTGCAGCTGGTACCGCTGGCCCCGCCCCCTCACAGCAGCAGTCCCCGGGGAGGCCGGAGCAGCTCCTCCTCAGCAGCCCCCAACCCAAGGAGCAGAAGCCTCCTGGGATGTCCCACCCACCAGTGCCCCCCCCCCCAAGATTTAGTCAGGGGTATAAGACAAAAAACCAAACTCTGCCCTTGGAGACAGACAAGCAATTCCACTGCCTTCAATGGGAGCCGAGTGTGTGTGTCTATTGGCACAACAGCCTCCTAAAGATGCAGATAGGTGATTTGGGAGCACTTATAGGAGCAGCTATCGGCCCCAAAAGAAATCACAGCTCCATTGTGCTGGGTGCGGCGCTGACACACAATGGGACAGTCCCTGCCCCACGGAGCTCCCAGGATCAATAGACAAGAGAGACACAGGAAGGGTTATCATCACCATTTTAAAGAGAAGGAAACTGAGGCCCAGACAGGTGAAGGAGTCAGTGGCAGAGCTGGAACTGAACCCAGGTCCCAGTCCTGTGCCTTACACATCAGATCATCCTTCCGCTCAGCGGAGACACCCGGGGGCAGAGCCAGGAGCAATGGGATGGAATTAAGAAAAGGACGTTTGAGGGTGAATGGCCCCGATGCTGATCTCGCTCACCTCGATGTCAGTTCGGGGTAACTCCCCTGAAGCCAGTACAGCCTCTGCATTTACAGCAGTGCACCTGAGATCAGACTCTGGCCCAGTGTGAGGAAGAACAGCCTGGCAATGAGATCTACCAGGCCGGGAATTGCTTCTTCTTGGAGGAAGGGCAGGAGCCACATTTAATGCTAGAGCCCTGAGGGGAACAACCCCTCCTTGGGCCCCAGTATGGGAGGGAAATGGATTAGACAGTCCAATGCCAGTCAGCTTCTCCACCTCTGCTTTCCATGATCCTGTCCCATAGCTCCACTTGCTGCAATAGCCGCCCAGCATGTAGAGCAGTGATACACGGACCTCAGCGGCTAAGGAGCCAAATTAGCCATCACCATCATGCAAAAGAGCCACAGTAGGGTGAATTCATTGTTTCATTTACTATAGTACTATTCATATTTAAACGGTGTGACAGGAAATATGTAGTTTTATATCTATACATATTTTTCTCACAGCAAATAAGTTAGTAGCTTAGTTCAGGCTGATAACTTAATGGGTTAATAACATAGTAAAAGCATCCAGATTGGTTAATAATTTAGGATGGTTAATAATTAAATCACAGTGTTTTAATAGCATGTGCTGCAAATAGCTGCAGGAGAGACATTAAAGAGCCTCTTGCAGCTCACGAGCAGTAGTCTGAGAATCACCGATTCAGAGAGATGAAAGCTCCGGAGAAGTCCCACGTGGGGCAGTCTGTGTGACACCTGCCCTCCCTGCTGTGGATTCAGGGACTCAGCTAGCACTGCCGTTCGCAGATCCAGTGCTCAGTCAAAGAGCAGGTGGCATCATTCCACTTCCCGTTGAAGCGCAGGCTGCCACAGTCTTCCCCTTCATGCCCAACATTGTTGGGTTCCCCAGATGCCCAGAACCTGAGAAGGAAACCGAAGCCAAATGGAATTAGAGGTGGGTATGGAAGTTCTAAAAGGGAGGTGGGGAACCAATAACTTTGGATGAAAGGACCCTGGTGGATGCCAGCTGCTTCATACACCTCTAGCTGCCTTTAAATGTCACCATCCAAACAGCAGGGGTTGGCAGGCCAGGTGGTGCAGTCGGTGGGTAAGAGGAAGATGGATGGATGGAAGAAGGCAGAGGATGGGTGGCTGCCCATCGCAGCACAGAGGGCAGTCGGGGCACAAAGAGACCAATGCTTGACTGCGCCTGCACTGCAGAAACATGATTTAGATGGCTCTGCTCCTAGAACAACTCCCACTGGTGGATGCTGTGTATCCCAGCACCCCTGCAAATGCTCCACTTGCTTCTGGCTTACACAAGCTCCCACTGCTGAAAATCATCTCCCGTCCAATTCCCAATGTGGCTGTGGGTCTTAATACAGAACAGAGTCCATATGCGTACAGTGTTTCTGGTTCAAAAACCTCCTCCATGCAGGTGGTGTGAAATGAGCCAGCTCCTAGGACTGATCTGCCTACTCACTCCGTGAGGTGGTGCCTGGAGGTCAGGGCCATGGCAGGTTGGTGCGAGCCACTGAATAGGGGGAAGCTGGCCCAGCCACTGCTCAAGCCAGAGCTGTTCTCAGCTTGGACAACATCAGTTTCCAGTGCATTTACAGGGGAGGAAACTGAGGCATAGAGCAGGAAGAGACGTGCCTCACAGTCTGCCAGCAGAGCACACTCATGGGGCTGGGACTAGAACCCAGGAGTGCTGCCTCCTTGTCCTTGGCCCTGTCCCCATGGCCATGTTGCTGTTCTCCCCAGCACCTTTCCTTAGCATGACACTCACAATGCCCCATGGTAAAGCAGCTTTTTGCTCCCTGGGAACATCCCAGGTCCAGTCCCTGCTCTGTGCTGACCCTGGATGACATCAGCATGGAGGCAGTAGTAGACTCATAACCTTCTTTACCGGGTTTAGCTACTAAAGGGGACCAGAGATCCATCTAGTATCAATTACATTGGTATTAATGCTCCGTCTGGCTCTTTAAAGGGACATGAGATAAAGCAGAAACAGCTGATTGTAAGGGACAGCTCTCTCTCAAAAGAGGCTGAACAAAGAGGGACTTGCCTGACAGACAGGGGGCTGCCGTCCACCCAGCGCCACTCCCCTTCCTTCGCTGAGTCACTGAGGCCCAGCCAGTACACGTCAGGCTCCATGATTTGGTTTGACAAAAACATCTATATGGGAAAATAGGTGAAGAAGACAATCATGATCCCAAGCAGAAGGTGAGGAGGCTTCAGGGTGACTGTGTTTGTGGCCAGCAGAGTCTGTGGCTGTAGATTCTCATCCCTTCCCCACTTTTTCCAACCTTTTACATTAGGGCTGCCACCCTACATTTCCCATGATGCACCAGGCACTCCCATGATGCATCGCTTCCTCTCTTCAAGAGGCGTGACCGTTGTGCATCATGGGAGATGTAGACTGACTGGGTTGCCCGACCTCTAAAGAATGGGGGCCTGAAGCATCCAAACTACAGCTCCCATGAGGCTTTACAGCAGCATTTCCAAATAGAAATGTTTCAGATTTCAGTTGAAAATTTGCAGTATATAATTTTTAGCCCAAATAAATGAAATTTTCCACAGAAAAAAAAAGCTCATTTTCTGACCAGCTGTATTTCAAATGCCTCATCTCTGCCCTTTGCCCTGCAAATCTCCCCTTCAGAATGGGAGACGAACACTGTTTGGGGCCGGGACTGTTTTTTTGTGATGATGTGCACATCACCTAGATAACAGGGCTCTGATTTGTACTTCTACGTGCTACCACAATACCGATACGTGACAGTAATAAGGCTGAATATTACCCTGCTGTTCCCTGAGGACTGGACATAATTTTCTAGCCTCCTACAGCTGGTGAAGGCCGGCTTTTGGGGCTTGTCAATCCCATGGCCATAGGTCTCCTCCGTGAAGAGGGACCAAGGAACCATCTTGTAGTCCCTGTTGAGTCCCATTCTGCAACCTTGTTACTGGGGGTGCCTTAAATCCCGGCCCAAGGACGGGATAGCAAAATACACATGCTATGGTCTGTACTGATCATGAGACAGATTTTGGTTCTGGTGACTCCAGATTCACACCAGTACCTTGCCCACCTCTGCACTACATGGGCATCCTCCCAGCACCCACTAGTCTCCTAAAGTTCTTTTCCCAGCAGGCACTGGGCTCAATTTAAAACTTAAGGTGTATTCTCCATCAGGGCAGGATTCCTTCTGCAAAGTCCTGATGAGGAATATGGGGTGGGGTCTTCCCTAAGATATGAAAAAGCCTTCCCTAGTGTAGTAGTGAGCTGCTCTGAAAAGCATTGTACCTCCAGGTCAGCAGCTGAATTCCTGCCCAGGTCGGTAGCAATCAAATAGTATTTTTAGGTCCCTATGGGACTCTATGATTTGTATTCACAGGAGATTACAACATACCCCCATACATGAATTTTGATTCATATAGAATCATCCACATCCGACATGGAGATTTCTTTTCACAAAGCTAACTCGACAATTTTCAAATGACACTAGGTTCCCTCAATTCTTCTTGAACAGAAAGCTACATCCAAAGATATTGCTAAATTCCTGGAAAACTTGGGCTAGACTGTGATCTCAGTTACGCTTGGGTAAATTTAGAGTAACTCCAGATTCACCCTGGTGTAGCAGAACAGAATCTGGTCCCTTGTGCTTATTTCCTTCCATTCTGCATGTTCCACAATAGGAATCTGAGTGGATGGTTTACCTGTTCCTGTTTGGTGTTAACAATAACCAGGTGAGAGCCTTCATTGGTACAGAACTGCTTAGCATCCGACCAGGATTTAATCAATGTTGAAAAGAAGTAGCATTTTTTCTCAAAATGCTGCCAGCCAGGTGGACATTTTGTGCAGATGACTTCTGTGAGAAGTAAAATTATGGGACAAGCCTGCATCAGAGAGTCAAAATGCAGTCTAAATGAAGTGTAAAAACTTAGCCATGTCCCCATACTTCTTATTTACTTCTGACATTCTCACTGGCTTCAAGTAAATAATTTGCACTGAATTTGTGTATTCTCTGAAATTGGATTTTTTTTCCTTCCACTGGGTGCTCATTCATCCTCTGTGGGGATGTTTTATAAGTTATAAGGCATTGTCACCCCTCTGATATGTGGTAGCAGATGGCAGGGCCTGGTTGATCGGTTTCTCATTGAAAAATGAATCACTGAGTGAATATTTTCCTAATATAACTTGTTGATTTCTGCTGGGTGCACTTGTCCTGGAAATAGGGTGACCAGACAGCAAATGTGAAAAATTGGGACATGGGGTGGGGGGTTATAGGCACCTATATAAGACAAAGCCCCAGATATCGAGACTGTACCTATAAAATCAGGACATCTGGTCACCCTACCTGGAGAAGAGGTGCCCATAAACAAAATGCAGACCAATCTCGGATCTCAGCCCAGACACTGATGCCCAGTTTACTGGGTACAACTCTACCCCAAGATCTGACCCTAGTTAGAGAATGTCAGGAATAGAGCAAACTCCCTTGCTAGTTGCACCAGCTTCCCCCCAAAAATATCACAGCCTGAAACCAACAACACAGTATGGCTTCACAACACAGCATGTCTTCAAAGGCTGAATACTGCTGACATGTTTGGAAAGAGAACTTGAAAGCTGATGTACAACAGCACCATCTGGTGGCTTCTGCCATACAGTATTGTATCCATCCCATGTTAGGCTTCATTATGTATTTAGCCAAATTATCTGCTGTGTCCATTTCCATTGCGTGTAGGGCAGGTATCAGGGAATGGCTTATGGCTCCCTGAGTCTCTGGCTGGTTCTACACCACCTCTGGTGCCCAAGGCATGGGACCGATGATAGAATCATGGTCGGGCAGGATTGTGGCATGGGAGACATCTGTGCTGGCTCTACAGCCATTGGGGACTCCTAGCTGGGAAGATGTGGTCAGTTTCAGCGCAGGGGGAGTTGCCCAGGCCACAGGCCTATTGGGAACCTGAAAGTTGAATGCCCTGTTCTCTGTTGGCTTTCACTGACTGGGCATTTGTGGTTAATTCTGTCACTGGTTTCAAGCCCTGGCTGGTGCCCCCTTACCTGTGATGTTCCGTAACTCGTCCTGCATCCTGCTCAAGACCTCCTGGAGTCTGTCATGGTCCCTTCTCACCTCAGCCCGCTCCTTCGACATACTGTGCGTTAGGTTCCTTATCTCTGTCAGGGCAGGCAGGGGGTAGAAAAATGCCACCGGAATCAACAGGTTGATATTTCTGGCCTGGCTCAGACCTTCCTTTACAGCAGCTGGAAATGTGTCCATCCATCTGCAAACACACTCTCTGTCCCCTTTCACAGCCTTCGACCTAACTATGCTCTGATACCGG
Organism: Mauremys reevesii; assembly: GCF_016161935.1. Taxonomy (NCBI): domain Eukaryota; kingdom Metazoa; phylum Chordata; order Testudines; family Geoemydidae; genus Mauremys; species Mauremys reevesii. The sequence goes on along the minus strand of NC_052647.1, from coordinate 8,463,217 downwards.
AGTCCACCATTGTATTATCTAAGCACTTCTGCTCTCCTGGGCTGATTGATTTTCCTTCAAGCCAACTGTTGGATTCAGTGAGGGAATTTTTACCTCAGTAGGCTCACAATGCTCCACTTCTGCATCATGAGCCTCTTCTACAGAAGTCTACATCCCTAGTCACAGCCCTGACACCAGCATAACTAAGATCAGAACCCGGCTCATGTTTGCACTGGATGGGCCTGATACCACATGGGATGAGCATTGCCAAATTCCTTCTGCAGGCCATGGGAGCCGTGAGCTCTCAGCAGCGCTGAGCGAACCAGAGCACCCCACCACCGCCACCACCACTCCCACATATCTACAGGGTACTGAGACCACAATGCAGCAAAGCCCTTGAACACAAAGCCAGCGATTTTCAACCTGTTTTCATTTTTGGACCCCTGAACTTTAGAATGGAGGCGAGGATCCCTTTGAAAATCTTGGGCATAGTCTGCGGACCCCCATGGGTCTACGCACCACAGGTCGCAAACCACTGCTCTGAGATGCGTTACACCACACAGTAATCACGAGCGTGGGGTTGTTTGACAGCTGCTATTGTGGGTAACAACTTGGGGATTGAACTGGGGTCCTCCAGGGCTAAAAGCAGGAACTACTTCAGCTTCAGATAAAGCTGCCGAACCGTCTCCTAGATCAGCACAGAAGGGGGCCTGTAACACATGCCCACCAATGGGTTACACATGCATAAGTGCCTTTGATGGATCAGGGTCTGAGTTCCAAAGTTCTGCTGCAGCATGAACTGGGCTCAGGATAAAACCTGGGGAGGCCCATGGGAGCAGGATGCAGCTGAGCCCAAACTAAAATGGGATTATCCATGTAGGGCTCCCTGCTCCGTCATCACACTTCCCCTTTGTCATCCTCCTTCTCTCCTTCCATTTCAGTTTGCCCTTCACAGGGAAAGATCAGACTCAGGAGTCCCTCTACAAGGAAGCAGCAGTGATCAGGCATTGGAAGAAAAAGGATGTTTCTTACCTATGGCGTCCTGGAGATGTGATTGGTCTTTCACGTGATCAGCTTGGATCTCCTCGATCCCCAGCCTAACCCCAGCCAGCTCCTTGGACACTGCAAACAACACAGGGTAGAAAAGAACTGCTGTACATGGGCGGATCGAAGGGAGAGACCCCACCCATGTGCAACCCCCAGGATTTTATTGCACATCTTGTGACAAGGGAACTGTTTATGCCCAACCTCTTGGGAAACATCAGCAGAACATACCATTAAGAAGTCGACTGTTAAACACGTTGAATTCTTTGGACATCTTCAACTCTAAAAGGAAAATGAGAGAATGGGAAGTTTCCAATTTAAATAACAACACAGAACCTCATGCTGCCCCACCCACAAGCTCGACCACTGAGGAGCGCTGGATAAGGACCATTCATACAGGAGTGTGTGAAATGTATGGAGCAAGCGCAGTCGTTTGCAAGGATGTAAATGAGTTTCACTTATAGCTATTACTGATTTAAATTACCGTGCTACCTACAAGCCCCACCTGAGCTTAGGGCCCCTTTGTGCCAGGTGCTGCACAAACCCGAACTGAGATTGGGTACCCTTGCTCTGGCACTGCATAGACACCGAGCAAGAGATGGTTACAATACAAATAGACAAGGAATGATACCCATTTCACAGATAGTGAAACTGAGGGACGGAGAAATGAAGGTCCATTTGCTGGGTGTTTGGGGACACATTACCACACTCTTCTGGGCAGACTGGGGCCTCCCCTGAGCCATATTCCTGCTTCCTTTTTTCAGACGGGCAGGGGAGTGTCCTGGAGGAGACGGATCTCAGTTCCCACTCACCCAAGCAGTAGTTGTCTTTATGGGGGCCCCAGGCACATGCCTACTCCTGGGACAGACCAATTGCATCTACGCCAAGGCTTCCCCAGCAGGATAACACTCCCCACCAATGAGACACTGGTAGAAAAGTGACCTCATCAAAACAAGATTTCATTGGCTAATCAGTGATCCTAGGAGTAGGACAATGTTATCCAACAACTTCTAAGAGCTGTTCCACCTCCCGTGGTTGTCGCACACCCCACAATAATCTGGAGCCCTGTCTGAGCTGTGATCAGATCCCCAGCTGAGGTATGTCTGCTCAGCTCCACTGAAGTCCAAGGAGCTACATCAACTTCCACCAGCCCTGCAACTGACCCCGTGGGCCCAACTCTGCCCTCCCTTGAGATGTAAGGACCAAAAAAGATCCTCGAAGTCTGACAAGGAATAGAAATATTTCCTTTATCCTCTCACCTAGATAGTCCTGGTGATGTGACAGATTTCTCTTGGCATCTCTTCTTATAGTGTCTCTATCCGCCTGGGCTTCGGCAAGACCCTTGGACACTGTAGACATGAGACTTTTGATAGCGGAACAAAATTTATCAGCAGGGGGAAACCATATCTTTGGAGACATCCATGCTGCTGAAAATGCAGTTTCCTCACAGGTACTACCCAAGACTTCTGATGTCCAGTCCTTCATGCTAGCTGTGATCCTTCGCTACAGGCGCACTGTGCTCAACACAGGGATTCATTATTCAGGACATCAGCTTGGTCCTTGGTAGAATGTAGAGCTGTGTTGGGGCTGCTCTATGTTACACTGAGCTGTCAGTGGCTCCAAGATGTGCCGTGAAGCTGCTACTGCTACACACAGGTGAGGAATGTGGCTGGAAAACTCAAAGGGGCACAGCAAAGCTGAGAGTGGAAAGGCTCAGCCTCCCCAGAGCAATGCAGAGCTCTGAGTGCTGTGCAGAGCAGAAAGCTGCCTGCTGCCACAAGGAGCCTGTCTCGATTTGTGTGTGGTTAACTGGTTGCAAAGTTAGAAAGGAAAGGAATGCATTTGTCAGGCCCTAGCTCTCAGTGTGTTAATGTGGAAGAGGCAATTGTGGCAGCGCATTGTGCCATGCCCGGTTGAATTGGTCTCACTTCCAGACATTCCCTCTCTGCTAGCAGGATCCGCGTCACCCCTTTGCACTGGCTCCAGCACACCGTTGAAAAAAGAACATTTTTGTATGGCTATTTCACAACCTTGAAAATGTCACCAGAAACATGGTGCAATTATTGATTTTGGGTGGGATTTTTCTAGATTTACAAGCACAGGTTCCATGGAAAGCTAGTGGGAGTTATGCTAAGGACAAATCCCACCCCTTTGAAAATCCGGTCACCTTAGCTCAGAGGTGAGTGAAAGTTACGTAGCACTGGCAACTGCTCCATAATTAACATCACAGCTGAGCCTCCATTCTCAGCCCAATTTTGTGCCCCACTGCTAAAATCCACCAAAACTAGTCAGAGCAGCCTCGCTCTTGGCAGATGAGATCTGAGGCCAAGGTAGAAATGAACAGGAGACTTACATTTCCCAAGGTTCACCACGATGACAGCTGTGGCCACTGCAATGCAAATCGCTAGCAGGACGTACAGGATCACATTGGCCTTCCCTTGGGCAAAGTTGGAGAGGCAAAGAGCTGTGGGGAACAACACTGGTTAGATCTCTCAGTGCAGGATCAACCCCTCCTAACACTCCCTTTGGGGAGAAACTCCCGGGACTGAACATGGTTCCCTACAAGAGAAGATGTCTGAACAAGGGGAAGGGAGGGATTCACCATAGGGTTAATACCTTGAGGTAGTTCTCAGCCTTCACTATGTTCCATTTTCCATGTTGGGAATTCCTCTCCCTTTTGGCAGTATGGGAAGGGCAGGGGAGTGTGACGCCCAGATTGAGAAGCTCCTGCCTTAAAGGGAGCATGAGAATCCTCTCAGGCTCTAGTGGGAAGATATGGGCAGGTCACAGGACCAGTTTTGTCCCTGGAATAGCAACACTGAAGACACTGGAGTGACCCAGGGATGAGTTTGCCCCATGATAAGAAAGGAGTTTATGTGGATGATGGGAGTATCCAGACTTAATCCAGAGACTAACTGGGGGAGAGAGAAACACTCTTGATTGTGGGCACCAGCCAAACTCAAATTAGCAAAGCCAGGAATCGGACACAGGCCTCCTGACTCCCAGGGCAGCTCCTTAATCACAAGCCCACCCTTCCTCCGGCCAGCTCACCTTTACCGCCTCTCCCAGGTACTCTGCTCGCTCCCTGCACCGTCAGTTCCACCTGATCAGAGTTGTCCCATTTGTGGTAGGAGCTGTCTGGGTGCATGGCTGCAGATGTCTATGTTCTGATCCTTGCCGTCGGTGCAGTTTATATTGATAGGAGCCGTCATCATGCCTTTCCAAGGGAACGGACGCCTGTGGTCACACGGGTCAGAGACTGTGACCCAACCATTTCCTCTCCAGGTCATTGCCAAATCACAGAGCCTCTGTGGTTCCAGTTTCTGGTCCTTAGACTTCTAGGCTCTGAGATTGCTCAACTCCCATTGACTTTTATCAGAGCATGTTGAAATCAGCACTTCTCTCCCAGAGGCTGCTCAAGTCAATCTGCCACCCTAGGCAAAATTTTGGTGTGCCATCCCCCTCCTCAGAGGCCTAGGGTGGCACATTTGGCCCCGTCACTCCTATATTGTGAAGGAAAGGGCGGCATTGCCAAAGTCCAGTGAGTGGCAGCGTGGTCTTGCATAACTTGGGGGCGGCCAGGGTAAATTTGCCACTGTAGTGGCAGAAGTCTGCCACCGTAGACCACTGCCTACATTGCATGTACATAGAGCACCCTTTGTCAGCATCTCACCTGATGGTGTCCTGTACTATTCCTGGACACACTAGATAGGACAGCGGGTGGCGTTAGCAGAAGGTTTCATGATCAGAAAAATGTCAGTTTCTCACCAATAGCTGGAGTCACAATCACTCTTCCAATTGGAAACTTGTTGCATTTGAACGTGTGATGGGGCAAGGCCAGATGGCTACAGTAAAGTAGTGAGCCCCAGGCTAAACAAATCCCTGGTACCATGGTAACCAAATGGCAGTTGCTCCAGGTGAATCAAGACACCTGGGGCCAAATAAGATCCTTCTAGAAGGCAGTGGAGACAGCTACATTGATTGGGACTCCTGAAGCCAATCAAGGGCTGGCTGGAGCTAGTTAAAAGCCTCCCAGTTAGTCAGTGAGGCGCACGTGTGAGGAGCTGGGAGCAAGAGGCACAAGGAGCTGAGAGTGAGAGTGAGAGGGTGTGCTGCTGGAGGACTAAGGAGTACAAGTGTTATCAGACACCAGGAGGAAGGTCCTGTGATGAGGATAAAGAAGGTGTTTGAAGGAGGCCATGGGGAAGTAGCCCAGGGATTTGTAGCTGTCATGCAGCTGTTACAGGAGGCACTATAGACAGCTGCAATCCACAGGGCCCTGGGCTGGAACCCGGAGTAGAGGGCGGGCCCGGCTTCCCCCCACACCTCCCAACTCCTGATCAGACACAGGAGGAGTTGACCCAGACTGTGGGTTCCACCAGAGGGGAAGATCACTGAGGTGAGCAAATCCGCCAATAAGCGCAGGACCCACCCAGGTAGAGGAGGAACTTTGTCACAATGGCAAATGAACACTTGAAGAACTAAGGGGACACTCTACACCAGCCTAGACACCCCAGGGTCTGCTAGATCCGATAATCTCCTGTGGACTTCTCAGGGTATGTGGGAACATGTAATAGCGACTGCAGGGCAGTGGAGCTCGCTACACCAGCTGTAACCCTGCCAGGGGCTCGTTCACACCAGCTAGTTAAGAGTTTAGTGGCAGTGTTCACTCTCTAAGCACCGCTTGTCCAGCTGAAGGAAGCCAGAGACTGTCCCATGGGTGGAACCAATGCCAAGGTACTCTGCTGATGGGCAATTTGAATGGGCGGGCAGGCTAGCCGTGCAGGGGGATGTAGCCAGAATCCCTTCCTTCCACTTGTAATCCAAGAGCGTCCGTTGCCTCGTAGTGACTCCATGGAGAGACATCTCAGATTTCGCTGATAACTCTACACGCTCTCACTCACGTCAGCACAAAATCCACTAGGTCAGCGATTACACGATCCCAAGGATGATCATGAGTACAACCCTTCCAAATTCATGGCCATGAAAAACACATCATGGACTACGACATCTGGCTATTGCAGAGGGGTTGCAGGATTGCCACCCTTACGTCTGCACTGCCACCAGCCACCAGCAACTTCCTCCAGCCAGGGGAGGTTCCTGGAGGTGGGAGCGAGTCCTCAACTGGGGTGCCCTAAGCCCAGACCCTCCCTGGCTCCAAGCTGAGCATTTGGGTTGCAGGGGGTTAAAGAGGCCTGGGGCTGGCTGTGTGTGGGCTTGCGGGGGGTGACCATGGACCACAGCATCCTGGGTGGTCACGCCCCCATAATGCCAGCCCTGCCCCCTCCAATAAAGTGATGACCCCACCCATACCATGTCACCCTCACTTCTGCACTGCTGCTGGTGGCAACGCTGCCTTCAGAGTTGGGCTTCCAGCCAGCAGCCACCACTCTCCGGCCACCCAGCTCTGAAGGCAGTGCCGCTGCCAGCAGCAGTGCAGAAGTAATGGCAGCAATATCACAACCCCTGTACAATAGCCTTGCAATCCCCAACCACCACCTTTGGGTCAGGACACCCACAGTTTCAACACCATGAAATTTCAGATTTAAATATATGAAACCATGAAATTGACACTTTTTGAAATCCTTTGACTGTGAAGGACACCGGACTGATGCTGTTGATTCCCCTGATGTTGTTGTTGTCTCCGTCAGCTGTTTCATATCAAGCGGCAGGACAAGATGAGAAATGAGGATATTAGAATCTGAACTTAGCAATCGCCTCCATCAGCCCTGGTTTGGGATCAGCAGCTTTCTTGGTAGGGAAGCATTATAAGATTTAAAGACCAACAAATTCCAGTGCATGTGTAAAAAGAAATGCTGCTAAACACCAGCAATCATGTGGGAGCCAAAAAGCTTATGATTGCCAGTGATGGACACAAAAGGAGTGTGCAGTCAGACCACTCCAAGTATCTTGCCAGAGACGGACCTGGGTGGTGCTCACTTTGCAGGGGCCATGTCCCTTTGGGATGAGCCATTAATTCAAATCAAATAGAATTAAGGTGGACAATTCTGAAGTATGGGGACATTTCTGACTCCAGGCAATTAGTGATTGATTTGTGCCATGAAGCAGAAGGGCACAGGGGTAGAGCCCTTATATATATATTTTTTATCCTGTCTAATGTAACTGGCTTTTTTTATGCTTGCTATGAATATGGCCTGATTCTTAGGTCTCTTTATATCCGTGCAAAGGGCCCTGTTTGGACATCAGAATCAGGCCCGTCACCCTCGGCTTCACTGACATCCAGCAGCAGTGGGTTCCCCTGGCTAATTCTCTGCTGTGTACATTTTGAAGACATGTTTGTGGCAGTGCCTGCAACGTGCCAGGTGCTTTCCATAAACACAAGAAGGGACGGCCCTTGTCTTGAGGAACTCACAGGCTAAGGATGGACAGAGAGACAGGCAGGAGCCAGGGAAGGGGAACAGCCAAATGCCAATCAGCAAGATTCACTAGAGACAGCCCAGCAGAGAGGGACTGAAGTGTGCACAGGGTTGGAGCCTGTGGGATTGGCTGTGGGAGGTCGTACCATGCATAGGCGCTTGCCTGGAGTGGGGTACAGCCATAGCTGTACCAGCTGCAGACAAAGCTGGGACATGGGCCGAGCAGGAGTCATGGGGAAATTGTAAAGGGGCAGATAAGACTGAGGCCATGGGTGGGGTGGGGGTTGCAGATAACTGTACGAGGGGGAGATCAGGCTGGGACATAGAACGAGGGTCAGAGTTATTGGACAAGGGCAGACAAGGCTGGATGTGGGCGGGGCAAGGGGCACAGATGACTGTATGGGGGCAAACAAAACCAGGAACATGGACGACGCAGGGGCTGTGTTGACCGGGGATATGAAGCTCAGCCGGAGACAAGCAGGAAGCCTCACTGTGCCTGGGTGTCTGGGCTTTTCCGCCTGTGGGGCTCCATGGTTTGGTTCCAGCAGCCTCTGCACAGAGTTTCCTCAATTAAAACATTAGGGTCATTTCTGATGAGCTTCCTCAATCTAGTTAATTTCCCTCTTCCTAGTCCCAGAGGTAGTTCTGGGCACAGTTCCATTCTTCAGTGTGTGGAAGCTTATTACATAGAGCCAGATCCTTCGCTGGCGTAAATGGGTATATTGACCTCAATGGAGTGATGGCAATTTTTACAGATGAGGATCTGGCCCCGTTGACTCCAGCTGAAAGATGCTGTTTTACATCAGTGGGAGATCTGGCCCCCTTGTGGTCACTCTTAGGCCTTTTCTACATTGTACTGGTATGAACTAAACTGTGAATTAAATTGACTCTGTTATCCTAGGTTAAACACCCCTCCTGTGGATTCTTTTCGTCCAGCATAAGAATGACCTTCATTCAGTTTATTTATGTCACTTTGGAAGGGGTTTAGGCTAAACAGAATAAATTTGTCCACATATGGGATTAGAAGGGGATAACAAGACCTGTAATGCTGCTTGAGCGTAAGTGGTAACACTTTTCCATATAGAGAAGCCCTTAGTCAGTGGTTCATCTACAGTTTCTTCAACCAACTCCCAGCCTGGATTATGTTCCCCACAGATGTCTTTGTTTGGGTGGAGCGTTCCGCTGTGCCCTGCAAAGAGGTGTCTTGTGTGTCTGGGTCAGCGCTGGGGGAGGGGAGGGATACATACATGTCTATATATCTTGAGGCTGAAGGACCAGAATCTTAGCTGGTATAAAGCAGTGTAACTCCATTTACTTTCATGGAGCTCCATGGACTTATAGCAGCTGAGGACCAAGCCCCTGATTTTTACTGGCCATCAAAACATATGGGGAAGGGAGTAATTGTATTACAACACTGATTACTTGTGATCATGAACCTAACCCCCTTGGGCCTTCATGACATCTATTCTGAACAGCTCTGAGGGCTCTTACTCCGGCAGGGACTGGAGAGTTTACATTTGTCTCCAAGCAGCCACTTGAATAAGGATGTCCTACAGGAAGAGGGGAAGAGTCAGTGGAGATAACACCAAATATGAGCCCCAGGAGGATACGGGATGGGTTGCAGAGGGATTGCAAGGGAGAATAGGAATTGAGAGGACTTGCAGCCAGAGAGAACAAGGGATAGACCGGAGAATCACACCATCACCAGGAAAAGGCAGGTCTACATGATTGAGGACTCCTTACTGAGAAGAATAGACAGGCCTGTAACCAGACCTGATCCAGAGAACAGAAGGGTATGCTGGGTGCTAAGATACGGGAGGTGGACCTGAAACTGAAAAGGATCCTAACGGGAAAGAATCCACTCTTTGTCCTGTGGGAACAAATGATATGGCTAGATTCTCGCTGGAACATATCAAGGGAGATTCTGCCAGGCTGGGGAAGATGCTTAAGGAAATTGAGGCTCAGGTGATCTTCAGTGAGATTCTGCCTGTTCCTAGAGAAAGGCAACAAAGGTGTGACAGGATTATGATGATCAACAGATGGCTCAGGCAGTGGTGCTATAAGGAGGGATTTAGGATGTATGACCACAGGGAGGCATTCATGGACAGAGGACTGTTCTCTTGGGATGGACTTCACCTGAGTAGGGAGGGAAATAGACTTCTAGGATGGAGGCTGGCACAACTGATTAAGAGAGCTTTAAACTTGGAATTTGGGGGAGATGGTTGGGAGATGTCCAGGTAATCTTCACACTGGATTGGTCAGCAGCCTGCAGGAGGCACCAAGAAAAAGAACAGTGGTACCACATCCCGGTGCTCAAGATGTTAGTGCCCCTTTAAAGGGCTAAACCAATAGCAAAAGGGGAGGGTAAAAGGAGGGACGATATGAGCACAGCACAAAAGCAAGAGGTTGAGAACAAAATTAATCATGGAACCAAAGGACATGAAGAGAAGGAATTCCTGAATTGCCTTTATACCAATGCTAGGAGCCTAGGTAACAAATGAGGAATTGGAATGGCTCATTTATTAGCATAAATTGGATCTAGCTGGTATTACTGAAACCTTGTGGGATGATTCCCATGATTGTTAAAATCAATGGTTCTAACCTCCTTGGGAAGGATCAAGGGGGCAAGAGCAGAGGGGGAGTTGCATTCTACATCAAAAATTCCATTACCTGTTTCCAAGTCACTGATCCACAAGAATTCAATGTCCTAACAGGTAAAGCACAAGCTCGGGTATTAATTGGTATTAGTTGGTGTCTGCTCCAGACCATCAGATAACAGTAGGGAGCAGGATGACTGTCGCCTTCTCCACTTATCTGTAATGAGTATGAAAAAACGCTGCGTAATCACACACAAAGAACCAAACTCTGTTCTTGGAAACCCACAAGCAACTCCACTGCCTTCAATGGGAGCCAAGTGCCTGCATCTAATGACAGAAGAGCCCCCTAAAGATGCAAATAGGTGATTTGGGAGCACTTATAGGACCAGATAGAGGCCCCAGCTGAGATCACAGCCGCATTGTGCTGGGTGCGGCGCTGACACACAATGGGACAGTCCCTGCCCCACAGAGCTCCCAGGATCAATAGACAAGAGAGACACAGGAAGGGTTATTATCTCCATTTTAAAGAGAAGGAAACTGAGGCCCAGCCTGCTGAAGGAGTCAGTGGCAGAGCTGGAACAGAACCCAGGTGCCAGTCCTGTGTGTGACACATCAGATCATCGTTCCTCTCAGCAGAGACACCCAGAGGCAGAGCCAGGAGCAATGGGATGAAATTAAGAAAATTACATTTGAGGGTGAATGGCCCTGATGCTGATCCCATTGACATCAATGTCAGTTTGGGGTGACTCCCCTGAAGCCAGTACAGCCTCTGCATTTACAGCAGTGCACCTGAGATCAAACTCTGGCCCAGTGTCAGGAAGCAAAGCCTGGCAGTGAGATCTACCAGGCCGGGAATTGCTTCTTCTTGGGGGAAGGGCGGGAGCCACATTTAATGCTAGAGCCCTGAGGGGAACGACCCTGCCCTGGGCCCCAGTACAAGGGAGGTGGGGTAGCAATAACTTTGGATGGAAGGACCCTGGTGGATGTTAGCTGCTTCATACAGTTCTAGCTGCCTTTAAATGTCACCATCCAAACAGCAGGGGTTGGCAGGCCAGGTGGTGCAGTCAGTGGGTAAGAGGAAGATGGATGGATGGAAGAAGGCAGAGGATGGGTGGCTGCTCATCACAGTACAGAGGGCAGTCAGGGCACAAAGACCCTTATACCTGACTGCGCCTGCACTGCAGAAACATGATTTAGATGGCTCTGCTCCTAGAACAACTCCCACTGGTGGATGCCGTGTATCCCAGCACCCCTGCAAATGCTCCACGTGCTCCTGGCTTCCACAGGCTGCCCCTGCTCAAAATCATCTCCCGTCCAATTCCCAGTGTGGCTGTGGGACTTAACAACAGAACAGAGTCCATATGTGTACAGCGTCTGTTTCCAAAACCACCTCTGTGCAGGTGGTGTGAAATGAGCCAGCTCCTAGGACTGATCTGCCTACTCACTCCATGAGGTGGTGCCTGGAGGTCAGGGCCATGGCAGGTTGGTGCGAGCCACTGAAGAGGGGGAAGCTGGCCCAGCCACTGCTCAAGCCAGAGCTATTCTCAGCTTGGACAACATCAGTTTCCAGTGCATTTTACAGGTGAGGAAACTGAGGCATAGAGCAGGAAGAGACGTGCCTCACAGTCGTCCAGCAGAGCACACTCATGGGGCTAGGACTAGAACCCAGCAGTGCTGCCTCCTTCTCCAGGGCCCTGTCCCCATGGCCATGTTGCTGTTCTCCCCAGCACCTTTCCTTAGCATGACACTCAGAATGTCCCATGGTAAAGCAGCTTTTTGCTCCCTGGGAACATCCCAGGTCCAGTCCCTGCTCTGTGCTGACCCTGGATGACATCAGCATGGAGGCAGTAGCAGACTCATAACCTTCTTTATTGGGTTTAGCTACTAAAGGGGATCAGAGATGCCTCTAGTATCAATTGCATTGGTATCAGTGCTCCATCTGGGGGTATGTCTACACTACGGGATTATTCCAATTTTACATAAACCGGTTTTGTAAAACAGATTGTATAAAGACGAGTGCACGCGGTCACACTAAGCACATTAATTTGGCGGTGTGCGTCCATGTACCGAGGCTAGTGTCGATTTTCTGAGCATTGCACTGTGGCTATCCCGTAGCTATCCCATAGTTCCCGCAGTCTCCCCTGGCCATTGGAATTCTGGGTTGAGATCCCAATGCAAAAAGTGTCACGGGTGATTCTGGGTAAATGTCATCAGTCAATCCTTCCTCCGGGAAAGCAACGGCAGACAATCGTTTTGCGCCCTTTTTCCCTGGATTGCCCTGGCAGACGCCATAGCATGGCAATCATGGAGCCCATTTTGCCTTTTGTCACTGTCACCGTATGTGTATTGGATGCTGCTGACAGACGTGGTACTGCACTGCTACACAGCAGCATTCATTTGCCTTTGCAAGATAGCAGAGACAGTTACCAATCATATTGCACCATCTGCCATGCCATTGTAAATTAGCGATGAGATGACGGTTATCAGTCGTTCTGTACCGTCTGCTGGGAATGACCAGGAGTCATTCCTATTTTTACCCAGGCGCCCCCGGCTGACCTCACCGAGACCAGCCAGGAGCACTCACGGGCTGATGACGAGAACGGATACCAGTCCTTCTGTACTGTACCATCTGCCACCGGGGAGGGGAGGGGAGAGGATGCTGCTGTTTAGCGCTCCAGCACCCCATCTACCAGCAGCATGCAGTAGACATAGGGTGACATTGAAAAAAGGCGAGAAACGATTTTTTTCCCCTTTTCCTTCGGGGGGGGGGAGGAAGGGTGTAAATTACGACAAACACCCTGAAACACCCGGGAAAATGTTTTTGACCCTTCAGGAACTTGGAGCCCAGCCAAGAATGCAAATGCTTTTCGGAGACTGCGGGGACTGTGGGATAGCTGGAGTCCTCAGTCCCCCCTCCCTCGCTCCATGAGCGTCCATTTGATTATTTGGCTTTCCGTTACGCTTCTCACACAGCACTGTGCTGAGTCCCTGCTGTGGCCTCTGTCTATCATAGCCTGGAGATTTTTTCAAATGCTTTGTCATTTCGTCTTCTGTAACGGAGCTCTGATACAACAGATTTGTCTCCCCATACAGCGATCAGATCCAGTATCTCCTGTACGGTCCATGCTGGAGCTCTTTTTGGATTTGGGACTGCATCGCCACCCGTGCTGATCAGACCTCCACGCTGGGCAAACAGGAAATGAAATTCAAAAGTTCGCAGGGCTTTTCCTGTCTACCTGGCCAGTGCATCCGAGTTTAGATGGCTTTCCAGAGCGGTCACAATGGTGCACTGTGGGATAGCTCCCGGAGGCCAATACCGTCGATTTGCGGCCACACTAACCCTAATCTGACAATGGCAATACTGATTTCAGCGCTACTCCTCTCATTGGGGAGGAGTACAGAAACCGGTTTAAAGAGCCCTTTATATGGATATAAAGTGCCTCATTGTGTGGACGGGTGCAGTGATTTAATATTTTCCTAGTATAACTTGTTGATTTTCGTTCTGTGCACTAGTCCTTGAAAAGAGGTGCCCATGCACAAAACGCAGGACAGACTGTGATCTCAGTCCAGATGCTGATGCCCAGTTTCCTGGCTCCAGCTCTGCCCCAAGAACTGAACCTAGTTAGAGAGTGTCAGGCAGGGAGCAAACTCCTTTGCTAGTTGCAACAGCTCCCCCCAAAAAACATCACAGCCTGCGAAAAACAACGTAGTATGTCTTCAAAGACCAAATACTGCTGACCTGCTTGGAAAGAGAACTTGCAAGCTGATGTACAACAGCACCACCTGGTGGCTTCTGCCATACAATATTGTATCCATCCCATGTTAGGCTTCATCAGGGGAGGAATAGTTCAGTGGCTTGAGCATTGGCTTGCTTAAACCCAGGGATGTAAGCTCAATCCTTAAGGGGGGCATTTAGTGAACTGGAGTAAAAAACTGTCTGGGGATTAGGTCTGCTTTGAGCAGGGGGTTGGACTATATACCTCCTGAGGTCCCTTCCAACCCTGATATTCGATGATTATGTATTTAGCCAACTAGGGCCAAGATTATCAGCGCTGTCCATTTTTATTGGGTGGAGGGCAGGTATCAGGGAATGGGTTATGGTTCCCTTAGCCTCTGGCGGGTTCGACACCAATTCTAGTGCCCAAGGCATAGAACCAATGAGAGAACCGGGGCCAGACAGGAGGGTGGCATAGGAGACATCTGTGCTGGCTCGACAGCCTCTTAGGACCCCCAGCTGAGGAGATGTGGTCAGTTTCAGTGCAGGGGGAGCTGCACAGGCCATAGGCCTATTGGGAACATGACAGTCAAATGCTCTGTTCTCTGTTGGCTTTCACTGACTGAGCATTTGCGGTAAACGCTGTCACTGGTTTAGAGCCCTGTCCGGTGCCCTCTTACCTGTGGTGTCCTGTAACTCATCCTGCACCCTGCTCAAGACCTTCTGGAGTCTGTCATGGTCCCTTCTCACCTCAGCCAGCTCCTTCGACATACTGTGCGTTAGGTTCCTTATCTCTGTCAGGGCAGGCAGGGGCTAGAAAAATGCCACTGGAATCAACAGGTTGATATTTCTGGCCTGGCTCAGACCTTCCTTCACAGCAGCTGGACATTTCTATGTGTCCATCTAACCACAACACACTCTCCGTCCCCATTCACAGCCTTCGACCTAACTATGCTCTGATACCGGAGTCGACCATTGTATTATCTAAGCACCTCTGCTCTCCTGGGCTGATTGATTTTTCCTTCAAGCCAACTGTTGGATTCAGTGATGGAATATTTACCTCAGTAAGCTCACAGTCAGGTAGCCCATGCTCCACTTCTGCATCACAGGGCTTTTCTATGGAGTTCTAAATCCATAGTCATGGCACTGATACCAGCATAACCAAGATTGGAATCCAGTTCATGTTAGCACTGGATGGGCCTGATACCACATGGGATGAGCATTCCCAAATTCCTTCTGCAGGCCAAGGGAGCTGTGATCTCTCAGCAGCGCTGAGCAAACCAGAGCACCCCACCTCCACCACCACCACTCCCACATATCTACAGGGTACTGAGACCACAATGCAGCAAAGCACTTAAAGACAAAGCTGGTGATTTTCAACCTGTTGTCATTTGCAGACCCCTGAGCTTTTCAGTGGAGGTGTGGACCCCTATTGAAATCTTAGGCATAGTCTGCAGACCCCCATGGGTCTATGGACTACAGGTTGAAAATTACTGCTCTGAGCACATATTATCCCACACAATAATCAGGTGTGTAGAGTTGTTTGACAGCTGCTAAAGTAGGTAACAACTTGGGGATTGAACTGGAGTCCTCCGGGGCTAAAAACAGGAACTACGACACTTGAGACAAAACTACACAATCATCTCCTAGATCAGCACAGAAGGAGGTCTGTCACATGTGCTCACCAATGGGCTACACATGCATAAGTGCCTTTGTTGGATCAGGGTCTGAGATCCAAAGTTCTGCTGCAGCATGAACTGGGCTCAGGATAAAACCTGGGGAGGCCCATGGGAGCAGGATGATGCCAAACTAAAATGGGATTATCCATGTAGGGACCAGTTTTGTCCCTGGAATAGTAACACTGAAAGCACTGGAGTGACCCAGGGATGAGTTTGCCCCATGATAAAAAAAAGGATTTTATGTGGATGATGGTAATATCCATATTTAACCAAGACACTAATTGGGAGAGAGAGAGAGAGAGAGAAACTACCCTGAATTTTGGCACGGGTTAACCTCAAATTAGCAAAGCCAGGAATCGGACCCAAGCCTCCTGACTCCCAGGGCAGCTCCTTAATCACAAGCCCACCCTTCCTAACGCCAACTCACCTTTACCGCCTCTCCCAGATGCGCTGCTCTGAGTTGTCCCATTTATGGTAGGAGCAGTCCAGATGCATGGCTGTGGATGTCCCTGTTCTGCTCCTCTCGTCAGTGCCGTTTATATGGATAGGAGCCGTCATCGTGCTTTTCCGGGGGAACGGACGCCTGTGGTCACACTTCCCATTGTCACAATTGTCAGGTCAGAGACCTTGGCCCAACCATTTCCTCTCCATGTCAGTGTAGAATCATAAAGTTGTTGGGATCTATATCACTGAGTCCTGGTATGAATGACGCAACGAAAGCACAGACTTGAGTTCAAGGACTATTAGAACTCTTTGTGCAAAAACAACCTTATGTTCCAAGAAAAATACAGAAAATCATCAGACAAGGAAATAACACCATTATTCTATATAAAATTGTATAAGAATTTCAGGAAATAGCATTTCTTGGCTCATGGGCTTGGGTCATGGCGGCCCGCCCAGGGTTATCTCTTCGGAATTGTGTGGCTAGAAGGTCTAGTAAACAAAGGCAAAGAACCCATGACACGATTGAATGGACCATAAACGGATGCCTGTGATTTCTGCAAGTCGGAGTTGTTTATTGATCCAGAGTCCAGTGAGGATATAGATGTGGCTTTGCCGGCTCCCCGCATCTTATGATCTTATCCAGATGGAAGGAAATTAGACTGGCAATTGGGACCATTCTCACCTTTGGACTTTGGTATAGTAATTTTTGGGTATGAATGTGAAGTGAATAAGGTCTGTTTTGTTATCAATAAAGAGTATTTAGAGTATTATATACCAACACTGTGTCCAGTATCTGCTTGTTCCATCCCGTAGGGAGACCTCTATTGCGAGTCTAACAAGTGGTGGAGAATGCGGAGCGGGGGGATTTATTAAGCAGTGCTGGATTTCAAGATGGGATCTTACAGTGTTGGGGGAGTCCTTATTTAAGACTAATAAGGGTGACTCCTTATTTGTGAAGTTTATAACAGATTTGTGAGGGGGAAAAGTGTGGGCAGAGACCACGTGGTGTTAGTGTAATAATATTTAAAACACTGTTTAAGAAGATAAGTAAAAGGGTGGAAGAGGAAACCCAGTGGACTAAAGTGAAAGCCCCTTCTCTGTTAGAGAAGTAGATTATTGCATCTGGGACATGCACTTGGATGCAAGGTGCAGTGGAACCGGATGTAACATTTGATACCTTAGAAAACAGGTTTGAGAAAGATGTACAAATGTACAAGCCGAATGCCAGTAAAAAGCAAACGGCCGTAGTATGGCTATTGTGGCAAGCTGTAATGTTATGTAAGGGGGAAATCTGTGCAGAGTTACAAACATTACAAGTATCAGAGGGGTAGCCGTGTTAGTCTGGTTCTGTAGAAGCAGCAAAGAATCCTGTGGCACCTTATAGACTAACAGATGTTTTGCAGCATGAGCTCATTACAAGAGAATTTTAAAACTTGCCAGGAACATTTGGAGTGGGAAGTGAGGCAGGCACAGATAGTGTAAACTCAGAACAAATGGGGAAACAAAATAGGGACCTGGAGAGAAGCATAATGGATTGGGAAAAGATTAAAGCAGACAAAGATAAATTAGATCATCAAGTGATAGGAATGAAACAGTTATTTTGATATTTGACTAATGGAAAGGAAGAGGAGATCACAAGCGTTTCTCACAGTTGGTGCCAGAAAACTATAGGAGCATTGAAAAAGCAAGTGAAAATACAGGAGCTGCAAGTTGCGGCTGTGTGTCAAAAAAAGAGAGAGATTTGGATTTGGATTCCAACGATATTTGGTAGGGAAAGGACCTGCGAGGGAGTTAAGAGAAAAGGGAATTTGACCAACCTCAAGAGGGGCTTTATACTAAGCTGAGGGAAGAAATAAGAAACTGTCCAGGAGAGCCTAAGCCGAAAAGTGTGTAGCAGTGATAGAACGGAGATCAACCATTAAGGATGCAGTGAGGGAGATATAGTCAGAACAGACACTAATAATGCCTGCGAGTTCATCAGATTCATAGTTGATGGTAAAGTCATTAGGCCCATTGAATATGAAAAATTTAGCTCCATGGCTAATACAGTGGGCAGAGTTAGGAGGAACAGAGAATTTAAATATGAGTGAATCTTATAGGTTAATCAGGGCAGCTACCACTGGAGAGATTAGACAGGCAGTAGATCAAGAGAAAAATACTTTGGACAGGCAGCCAGAAGCACTAATTTCGTGAACCAAGCAGCCTAGGATGAGGGGTTAACTGTTAAGGATGCATTGGAGCACTGGATAGTATGCCAACAAATGATGAAAAGGGGAAGCCAGATAGAAGGATTGAAACCCAGAGTACCTTTTGTTGAAGCAATAACATATTCAGATGAGAGTGCTTATAGATCAGGATACCATGAGAGAGGAAGAGGAGTGGTAGAGGACAAAACACCCCATCCCAAGGAGATAGAGGGTGGAATAATCAAAATGAGCCCCAGAAGGGAGTAGATGTGATTCGGAATATCTCTTGGAGGTATTTAAAATTGAGGTGAGTAGATATGGATAAGTGGGATGGGAGACGTACTGATGAACTTATCAAAGAAATGCAAAGGATGGAAGAAGAAATGTTTAAGGAGCAGAAAAAGGTTGCAGCTATGCAAGCTGAGGGTTCAGAGAACCCTGGTCTATTGGGAAGCCGTGATGACAAGTCGCGATTCAAATGGGAGGCCTAGGACAACTGTCATTGTGGGAGATAAATGGACCCAAAGATGCCCTATTGGATAGTGGGGCAGGTGTAAATATTGTAAATATAAGTTGGGATTTGCCTTGATACGTGTCAGAGATTTTGGGGCCTACTTTGCGTTTACTTTTAAGGGACAACAGTACTTATTTAAAAGAATTCCCCATCGCCTACACCGCACTCCGGCTATTGCATACCAACATGTGGTGCAAATGCTGGATCAATTATCCAGAGAGGATTGAGAGAATGTCACCTCATCTGTAGATAACACTAGTGTGGGGGGACACTGAAGAGGAGGTGACTGAGCAGACTAGAAACGTGTTGAGACTCATCCAGGAAACGGGTTTCAAGGCTAATAAAGAGAAAGCCCAACTAGTGCAGAGGAGAGTGAATTATTTGGGGGTGACCCTACAGGAACAAGGAATTCAGGTAGATCAACAAAAGGTGAAATCATTAATGAATTTACCAAGGCCAGAGGATTCTCATGCATTGAGGGTGATGTTAGGAGGGTTTAACTATATAGGGAAACACATCTGGAATTTTACCACTCTAACTGGACACTTCTGGCGTTTACTGAAAAAGAAAGTAGGATGAGAGTGGGCGCCTGAACAAGAAAAAAGGTTTCTGTAATTTAAAACAAGCCTTGATGCCAACTCCAGCATTGATATTCCCAGAGATAAGCAAGCCTTTTGTGAGTAAGTTGGCAGCAACCTAACAAAGACTAGCAGTGCTGTTGATGCAGGAAATTGGCAGGAAGTTAATACCAGTAGCATACAAGGCTAGAAGATTAACCCCTACGGAGCAGCAGTTTCGAATCTCTGAAAGCGAATGTTTAGCTGCTGTGTGGGCCATTGAAGCTTTGCTTTGACTACTGACACAGCCCCTATTATAACACAATCAACTCACTCTCCCCTGAAGTATATTTTGTTGGAGAAACTGCAGGGGAAAGGAGTATCAAATACCAGGATGGCCCAATGGCCCTTGATGTTAACTAGCAGAGTTGTTACTTATGAGAATACCAAACCAGCAGTGATGTTACCATATGCCCTCCTGACGGAAGGAGAGAAGCATGAATGCCCACTTCCAGAAACTGAACCAAAGTTAGTTGAAGAAGTACCCCCAGTAGATGAAGTGTTAAGCCTCTGAGAAAAAGAGGTTTGCTTTACAGATGGTAATTCATACCATGAGAACTCTAAGAAATATACGGGATATGCGGCTGTACAAGTTGATGGCGAAACTATTTCTGGTTCTATGAGTATGACTTCAGCTCAGGGAGCAGAGGTCAGAGCTCTTAGTGGTCTGCTTAAGCAGAAAAATAATGTTGCAGACTGTCTTTCTGTCTATATGGATTCCGATTTTGTGGTACAAGGACTGTGATATTGGATTGGGATTTGGAAAAAGAATCCTTGGGAAACTGCTGAGGGGAAAAATTTGGTCCAAAAGGAGGATTGGAAATCTATCTATGCTTGGTTGAAAAGACACCCAGGAAAATTAAGAGTAAGACATATTAAAGGTCATCGAAAATAAGAAGGGAATGAAAAATATTGGAATGATAAAGCAGATGCTTTAGCTAAATTAACAGCAAAGGAACCTTTGGGATTATGGGAGTTACTAGAGCTCAAGCCAGAAAAGAGGAGGTTAAAGATGGAGAAACTGGAATACACAAGGTGGATATGTGGTGAATAAGGAAACAGGAGAGGTAAAGTGGGTACCTGACAAACTTCAAAGAGAAGAGATTATTAACCTGTGTCACTCTATGGCCCACCAAGGAATAGAGAAAACTCTCGTTAAAGTAAAACAAATTGGAACATGGCCTAAGGTACGAAAGGACATAGAAAACTTTGTTAAAAACTGCAAAAGGTGTGTGGCAGATGGGAATAGATCACCGAATTCGGGACCCTTGTTGCACCAAGGAATTGTAGGGCCGTGGAGTAGAATACAGGTTGATTTCATTTATAAATTGCCTAATACCCAAAGGGGGAGTCAGTATATATTAGTGATAGTAGATTCCTTTTCTGGATGGGTGGAGGCAATTCCCACCAGAAATCATACTGCAGAGACCACTGCCAGAAACTTGTGAGATGTAGTGTTTAGTAGATACGGAACTCCAAAAGCAATTGATTCAGAAAATGGGCCATATTTTGTAGGAGAAGTAATTCAAAGTTTATTAAAAGCTTTAGGAATAAATCAACAATGACATATCCCCTGTCATCCTCAGTCGTCAGGGACAGTAGAAAGGATGAATCAAACTATTAAACGAGCTCTACACAAAGTAGTGCAAGAAACTGGCAAAGATTGGGATGATAAAGTGCCACTGGCGTTGGCAGCTGTCTGAAGCAGTGATCGATTGGATACTAGCTACCAGCCCATCAAATTCTCCTTGGAAGGCCTATGAGATTGTAGCCCCTTATTGTACCCAGAAGAAGAGGAGGAGGAGGTATCTGTTGGGATATGTTAGGGTTAAGTAAAGACCTGGGAAGCTGCTGGAGTGCTCACATGGCATTAGGGAATAAGGGCACAGGCAAGCAATATTTCTCCATTTGATAAATAAGTTGCCATCCTTTCCCCTTCCCTTTTGCTTGTTAAGAATTGATAAGCATTGCAGCTGCATAAAGAATGTAGTTGGCTAAAGAATACCATCAGGGCCGTCCCTACCTATACATAAAATACACAGCTTCTTGGCAACAGGAAATTTGAGGTACCAAATTTTTGGGTGCCCTATGCAGCTGTGTGCTGCTCCAGCCCCTGCTGTGCCCCTTCCCCATGACCCCTACTGCTCTGCCCCAGTGCCGCCCTCATCCCACCAGCATGACCAGTTCTGTCCTTCCGATATATTTTGTACCCTGGTACTACTGTGTCCCATTGATTATCCTCATTCCACCAAGTTTCTGTGATGCCTATTATATCCATAACCTCATGTAATACGACACACTCTAGTTAATCTATCTTATTATTTAGACTTCTAACATTATCACTGTCATAGGTTTATTCCCCACTTTGAACTTTAGCGTCCACAAGATGGGGACCTGCATGGACTCCTCTAAACTAAAATCCTAGTTTAGATCTGGTTCTTGCTGCCACCAGTCAAGTTTTCAGTGTCTGACACACTCCCTGTTCCCCCAAAACTTTCTCTGGGAAACACAGATCCCAACTTCCTTGGATCTTAACATAAAGGGAAATAATTCATTCCCCCCCACCTTCTTCCCCCTCCCCTTGTCCTTGGGAGAGATACCTTGATTCAAACTCCTTGAATCAAAACAAAGAGGGATTCACTTTTCCCCCTCCCCTTCCCCTGAAAATCCAAACAAGGGAAGAAATCACTCAGGTTCTAAAAGAAAAAGATTTTATTAAAGAGAGAAAAAAAAAGTACACTCTCTCTGTATTACCAGGATGCAAAAATACAGGGTCTAACTTAGAAGCCTGGAGAGGCTTCCCCCCCCCCCTCCTTCCTCAGAAGAATCAAAGTAACAGCAAACAGAAATAAAGATATTTCTCCAGCAACCACACAATTGCAAATGCAGAAATTAATTAGAAGATTAATTCGCCTTTCTAATACTCACTATACTGGATAGTAGGAAATATTCCAGGAGAACTTGGAGACATGTCTGGCCTCTCTTAGATCCAAAGAGAGCACGGCAATTCAAACAAAGGACACAGACAAATCTCCACAGAGATTTGAAATTATCCTGTCCCTTGATTGGTCCTCTGGTCAGGTGTTCATCAGGTTACTGAGCTTGTTAACCCTTTACAGGTAAAAGAGACTTTAACCCTTAACTATCTGTTTATGACAATCACTTTTTAGCTGTCTGCCATTACATGATGTAATTGAATGGGATGTTTTTTCATTTGACTGTTTCTCATCAGATCCTACTCGTATTTTATCATCTTCCATCTCTTCTCCTTACTAGGACATAGAGAATCTCCATTAATAAATCCTGACGAGCTTCCTCTTTCTCGATAAACTCCCCATTTCTAATCCACGGGCTAGTTTTGGGCACAACTCCATCCCTGAGTAGGTGACAGTTCATAATCTAAGGCCAGATCCTCAGTTGGTGTAAATGGGTGTGTGGACTCCTTTGGAGTGATGCCGATTTACACCAGTTGGGGATCTGGAAATATCTGTAGTTCTACACTGGTAACTTGTGTTTGTGAATCTAACTCTTAAGGGCGCCTGCTCAGAACAGCTTTGCCGACGCTCATTCAGGCAGGGACACCTGAGTTTACACTCGTCTTCAGGAAGGCACTCAAACGAGGAAGCTTTGGAGGATGAAGTCTTGGTTGTCAGGACAATATAATGGGGACCCAGTTCATGACCCCAGCACACATGCCATCATAGTCTCTACTGGCCAATGGCAAAAAAGGGAGCAAAGAAATTTCTTTAGCCACTGGGAATGTGTTGTTCTAAAGCAGACAGAGGAGGAAATAAGGCAGGTGAACCACACCCCACTGCTCACCACAATCCAGAAAGGACAGAACTCACCACCAGGAAACATCTGAGAAAGGGGAAGTCACTGAACAGAAACTGAGTTTATATGGGCAAAACCCACATGTGTGTGCAGTGTTTTTTCTCAGGGGAAGGTTGATCTATTTGGAAGAAGAATGTTTGTGACACTGTTGGACCAGAGCTGTTCCTCTAGGAGGGGCCACCAGAAAAGGGGACCTGGCAAGACCCACACATGAGAGTGATCATAGGAGGAGGAGCTTGAGTGTAGTTCTTTGTCTCTCTTCACCTTGAGCTCATGGACACCTGGATGGGAGGACTGGAGAGCCCCAAGTGCTGAGGAGTCCCTCCCTTGAAGAACCTGCCATATGGGACCATTGACAAGAACCATCTGTCAGGAATCAGGGCCTGCAACAGAGTCAGTCTCCAGGCAACCTGTTCTTGGCTACCAGGTCCTGCTCCAACCACTAGACCTGACACCCACCTCCCACTCTCTAACAATGTCAAGCACGGATAGTCATTAGCCGCTTCTTCCATCTTCTTCCTGTGTTAACCCTGTTACTACAGCACCACCGGGAACAGGACTGATGTTCTGTCTGCTTCTCCAAGACGACAGCTGCAGACAAGAGCTACAATCACAGCTGAGACTTGGACAGCACCATCTCACGCATAGGGAACCACACTGTGAGCTGGATGAAGATCTGTTCTTCTGTTTGATTTTTGTTAAGAAGAGCTACTGCTCAGAATGTGACTTCGGCATTACAGCTGCACCACCTTAGATGACTGCTTACAGCAAGACTCATTAATAACCCCAGGACACTGACATCTCTGACGATAATGTTAGCAACCAACCACTCAGTATGGGCACCTCTTCAGTTTTACTGAATGCAGGATTTAAAAAGTTAGTTGTGACCAGATACTTCACACTAGTTAATTTTAACAAGAGGGAAGGAACACTGGCCAGAATACGGAAATAACAGAAAAGTTAACAGATGAATAATATTTAGTTAAGTTAGATCTCTGCAACTCTGCAGGGCCTGATGAAATTCACCCTGGCGTACGTAAGAAACTAGCTGAAGCAATCTCTGAACTTCCAGAACTCATGGAGGGTGGGTGAGGTTCGTAACAAGAGCAAACTCAAAAAAAAAAAAAGGTAAAAAGGCGCTCTTAGGGAAGTATAGACCAGAGAACCCAACTTCAATACCCAGAAAGATACTGGAACAAATGATTAAGCTACCAAATTATTAAAACCTAGAGGATAATAGGTGATAAGTAATAACCAACATGGATTTGTCAAAAACAAGTCATGAGAAACAAAACATATTTTCCTTCTTTGCTTGGGGACCCAGTCTAGTGATGTGGGGAAGAGGTGGACGTGATGTATCTTGAATTTAGTGAGTCTTTGGACACAGTCCCACATGACATTTTCCTACTCAAGCTAAGGAAATATGGACTAGATGAAACTACCACAAGGAGGATGCAAAGATAGGTGGAAGATCTTATTCACGGGGGAAGGATGGGGACTTACTGACTTGGCAGCAGCACTGCAGAAAAGGGTATGAGGTTTCTGATGGGCAACAAATGGAATGTGAGTTTGCAGTGTGATGCTCTTGAAAAAAGGTAAATGTCATTCTGGGATGTATTAACAGGAGCGGACTGGGTCAGAGACGGGAGGTGAGCTGTATTGCTCGGAGCAGGAGAGCTGTGTCCAGGTTTGGGGTGTTGCACTTCAAGAAGGATGAAGACAAATTGTACGGTGTCTAGAGGAGAGCAACAGAAATGATCAGAGGTTTAGAAAACATGACCTGTGAGGAAAGGTTGGAAGAATTGGGCATGTTTTGTCCAGACAAGAGATGGCTGAGAGGGGACATGATAACAATCTGCACATATGCAAAAGGTTGTTATAAAGAGGACTGTGATCAATTTGTGCCCATGTCCACAAGGGTAGGACAAGATGGAATGGGCTTAGTTGGCAGCAGAGGAGATTTAGGTTAGATATTAAGAAAAAACTTTCTAACTCTAAGGATGGTTCAGCACAGGAACAGGTGACCTAGGGTGGCTGTGGAATCCCTGTTATTGGGGGGTTTTAAGAACAGGTTGGACAAAAACCTGCCAGCGATGGTCTAGGTGCACTTGGTCCTGCCTCAGCGCATGGGGATGGATTGTTTGACCTCCCGAGGTCCCTTCAACCCCACATTTCTGTGATTCTGTGAAGTGATGCTAGACCCTCTGCACTGTGGTCAGTTTCCCCCATAGGTGCTCAGCAAAGTAAATGCTTATGGGGCTGGGGGAAGTGGTAGGGCAGAAGGAAGGAGATCAGGGCACGCTGAGAAGACAGTGCTTTCCTGTGTGCGGTACTGTGGGTTGATACAATATAATGCAACAGGACATGAGTTGACTTGGCTTCCTGTCTAATTTCTCCAAGATTAGGAGGCTGCAAAGCTCAGAATCCTCAGAACTCGACCTGCCCTGACAGCGTCTGAGCCACCATGGGAACCCGAGGTGACATGTATCCATTGGGTGAGTGGAACAAAGTCCATGGGCTGAACTCGGGTGGGGCTAGGAGAGTGCAGAGGGGTCCAGGGGTCTGTCTGCACTGGGGCTGGAAAGTGAATGTTCCAACTTGAGAAGACATAGTCGCACTAGCTCTCATCTAGCTAGAAATAGAAGTGTCGCCATGGTGGTGGGAGGGTCTGGCCACCCTGAGTGCGTACCTGTGGTCTTGGATGGGGTTGTAGTCAGGGCAGGGAGCCTCTCCTGTTACTTGCCCAAACGCAGCCACACTTCTACTTTTAGCATGCTAGCTGGGTCAGAGCAAGCCCGGGTATGTCTCCTTGAGCTAGAATTTACCCCTAGGCATACGCTACATTGGTGTAACGTGCAATTTCCTCTGCTCCCTCCAATGCTCACGTTGCACCAACTGAGACTCCATCCAGACTCACTGAAATGCCCTTACATTTACTGGGCCAGATTCCTGGGCTGGCTGAGATGGGCTCCCTATGAGACCAGAGCATGGAGGGGTCCCAGATGGCTTTTCACCACATTCACAGCTACTGAATCCCAGGCGATAACTGTGGATCAGTCTGGTCCCTGGAAGCAGAGCAGCCCAAAGCCTTTCCCGATTCATCCCCAACTGTCCATTTCCAAGGGCCCATTCCAGCAGCTGTCAATAGCCAGAATGGAGGAGTACATTGGTCACACCGCTCACCTCTGGGAATGCCCACTGTGCCTGGGGGCTGTACCATAGAGCCAGTACAGGAGGGGCATTTCCAGGTAGCTGGGGGAGGCAGCTTTCTGTAGGGGCACAACGCTGGGGTTCCGAAATATTACTACATTAATAATAGTTCTTAATGAGAGAATTGACTTCATTGGATTTACACCAGAATCACTGTGGGGGTAAATAAGCAAAATTTGGTCCATAGACGGGCCCAGGAGACATCTCTCTCTCTCTCTCTCTCTCTCTGTTGCTCATTTCTGTGTATAACATTTTAAAAACATATTTAGTTTTTATTTTCTCTCAAATATTTCTCCTCGTCGTCCTGTTCTCCTCTCTACCACCAGGGAGCACTCAAGTGTCATCCAGTAAGTTCCCAGGCTGGCAGAATGTAATGCTGTATGTTCCGCATTTGCACCCATCATGAGAGTCCCACACAGAATGTCTCTCTGCCATGAAGCTGACACAGGCTTGGCAGCTCTCAAAGGGGTTATTGGCACTGTAATGAGTGGTGGGGTCATTGGATCTGGGTCATTAGGAGTAGCTGAATTTTTAGGTGGGGGTTAAGTCTATTTCTGAAGTGTTCACCAACGTATGCCTGGATAATATAATATATCACATGATCGATAAATATGATTCACATTACAGATATTATTATGGATAATATGTGCTTAATGCATATAACATTATTTGTATATACACTTCTAGCAGTAACATGGCCTGGAATGGTGGCCTGTGTCTTCCTATAGTCATATTCACCTATGCTAAGTATCCCATCACACCTTGTATTAGCCAGGAAAACTATCAGGATCAGCACATGTGGGTGTTCTACCGTAGTAACAGGCAGGGAGTTACTCTCACTGGAGTGTCCCAAAGATAAGGACAATACATATGGGACAAGCCTAGGAGGTGATGTTATGTGCTTTGTACCTGGAATTCGTGTGTCCAGAACAAAGAGCTAAGGGGTTGTGACATTCCCTTCTGGTGTTATCCAGACTGGTGATCTGCTAGGTCACTCCAGTCCTTGACTCTGGGAGCCAGCCTTACCCTGCTCTGCTGTGAGCACCCCCACTCCTGGGCTGTTCACACAGAGCCTCTGGCATGTAAGCTGCTCCTTGTATTGTGCACTAGCCAATACGGAATTACACTAGCCAATATCTCTGGTCCCAGACACAACCCTAGGAATCTCTCTCATGCAGTGTCCAGTTATGCCTGCTGCACGCTGCAAGCTTATATAAATTCGGCAATTTAACAAAGAAATTGATGTGTACCAGACTTGTTATCCCAAAGGGAGTCTCTGACACGTTTCAAACCAAACACACTGCTTCAGGTAGAATAAACAAACAGATTTGTTAACTATAAAGATAGATTTTAAGTGATTATAAGTCAAAGCAGAACAAGTCTGATTTGGTCAAATGAAATAAAAGCAAAACACATTCTAAGCTGATCTTAACACTTTCAGTGCCCTTACAAACTTAGATGCTTCTCACCACAGGCTGGCTGGTTGCCCTTTATCCAAGCTCTCCCCTTTGATCAGCGCTTCAGTCACGATGTCTGTAGGTGTAGGTGGAAGAGAGAGGAAGAGCCTGGCAAATAACTCTCCCTTTTATCATGTTCTTTCTTCCCTCTTGGCTTTGCCTCCCCCACCCTTCAGAGTCAGGTAAGCATTACCTCATCACAGTCCCAAACTGACCAAAGGAAGGGGGGGGTGACTCACTCTAGAGTCCAACAGATCCATTGTTGTTGCCTAGGTCAGTGTCCTATGAGGCTGGCTGGGTTTGTCCCATACATGCCCTGATGAGGTGTGAACTGCCTCTTCACTTTTGGAGATTTTTTACTGAGGCTTGCTTTAAGCCACGAGGAAACATTTTCAGCCTCATAAGTATATACATGAAATGACAACCAATAACATTACTATAACATTACCATAACAACCATGCTCAGTACATTATGAGCCTTCCGAAGGGCTTGTCTACACTACAGGACTATTTCGAATCTACTTAAGTCGAATTTGTGGATTCGACCTTAATAAGTCGAATTTGTGTATCCATACTAAATACACAAATTCGAACTTCTGAGTCCACATTCACGGGGCCAGCTTCGACTTTGGAAGCGGTGCACTGTGGGAAGCTATCCCACAGTTCCCGCACTCCCCGCTGCCCATTGGAATTGTGGGATTTCACCCCAATGCATGCTGGGGGGAAAAATGTGTCGTCATTGAACCGTCAATCCCGCCCTCCCTCTCTTCCTTGAAAGCGCCGGCGGGAAATCTGTTCGCGCCCTTCTCTGGTCGGTTACAGCGCGGACGCCACAGCACTGCGAGCATGGAGCCCGCTGCGATCATCGCTGCACTTATGGCCGTTGTCAACTCCTCGCACGTTATCGTCCACCTCTTCCACAGTCAGATGCTGAGAAACCGGGCGAGGAGGCTCCGGCAGCACGGTGAGGAGAGTGGCGCAGACCTCTCACAAAGCAGGGTACGCCGGGCAGTGGAGATCATGGTGGCAATGGGTCAAGTTCATGGTGTGGAACGGCGATTCTGGGCCCGGGAAACAAGCACAGACTGGTGGGACCGCATAGTGCTGCAGGTCTGGGATGACACAGAGTGGCTGCGAAACTTCAGGATGCGTAAGGACACTTTCCTTGAACTGTGTGACTTGCTGTCCCCTGCCCTGAAGCGCCAGGACACAAGGATGCGAGCAGCCCTGACTGTGCAGAAGCGAGTGGCCATAGCCCTCTGGAAACTTGCCACGCCAGACAGCTACCGGTCAGTAGCGAACCACTTTGGCGTGGGCAAATCTACCGTGGGGATTGCTGTCATTCAAGTAGCCCACGCAATCGTTGAGCAACTGCTCTCAAAGGTAGTGACTGTCGGAAATGTCCAGGCCATCATAGATGGCTTCGCGCGATGGGATTCCCAAACTGCGGTGGGGCTATAGATGGGACTCACATCCCTATCCTGGCACCAGCCCACCAGGCCAGCGAGTACATTAACCGAAAGGGCTACTTTTCAATGGTGCTGCAAGCTGTGGTGGACCATAGGGGACGTTTTACCAACATCAACGTCGGGTGGGCGGGCAAGGTTCATGACGCGCGTGTGTTCAGGAACTCTGGTCTGTTTAGACGCCTCCAGGCAGGCACTTTCTTCCCGGACCACAAAATAACGGTTGGGGATGTGCAGATGCCTACAGTGATCCTCGGTTACCCGCTAATGCCCTGGCTCATGAAGCCCTATACAGGCGCCTTGGACACTGAAAAGGAACTCTTCAACTACCGGCTGAGCAAGTGCAGAATGGTGGTGGAGTGTGCTTTCGGACGTCTCAAGGGGAGATGGCGGACCTTACTGACTCGCTCGGACATCAGCGAAAAGAATATCCCCGTAGTTATTGCTGCTTGCTGTGTGCTCCACAATCTCTGTGAGAGCAAGGGCGAGACCTTTTTGGCCGCTTGGGAGGTTGAGGCAAATCGCCTGGCTGCTGTTTACGATCAGCCAGACACCCGTGCTGAGAGAATATCCCAGCGGGAAGCGATATGCATCAGGGAGGCTTTGAAAGCGAGTTTCCTCGCAGAGCAGGGTAACCTGTGACTGTCCACTTGATTTTAAGAGAGCCTGATCATAAACCAAGTTTTCCCCACTTCCCAAGGACGTTTTAAAACTAAGGACATGTTTTAGTAATTAATAATAAATCTTTCGTTGACTTTTCATTTCTGTTTATTCGTTGAAACATGGAAGCATTCTGTGCTGGTTAAGGTGTGCACTGATGGGTGGGTTTGCAGGATGGGGCGAGGGGTGCCGTCCTTGGATTGGGGTTACCATGAGGGGTGTGGGTTTGGGCGTTGGATGGGGTGAGGGGTGTGGGGGAAGGGTGAGTATCTGCCCCTGGATGAGGTCTATTTTTGGGGCTCGGGGCACCGGGGAGGATCGTGACTACGGTCCAAATGCATGTGAAGGGAAGCCTGCCTTTACATTCGGGGATGTCAGGCACCAGGACCCTGCACAAGCATACACCTCAAGGAAAGACCCGGGGCAGCATACACCACACAGACTGTCCCTGGTGCCTAGTGACTGCAGTCTGTGTGTGCCCTGCAGTTGACCCTGCAGCCAAGTCTGTAGCATGGCACTGTGGGCTATGCAGTGACATTACAATTACCCCCCCCCCCCACAGAACAACAGAAAGTCTTCTGACACCAGAAACGTGACGGAAACAGTCAGTAACACCAAACCGCTTTTAATAATGTAATACACAGTGGGGGGTTTGAACTTGGAGTTGGGACTGGTTGATGCTGTAAAGAAAGAGCTTGTACAAATTTACAGCGCGACAGTTGTCTCTAACATTATCGGTGTGCTGCGGTGCAGGGACAGTTCTCACGGCCCCTACCGCCCCTCCGTCTTGTCACTTTGGGTGAGGGGGGGACAGGACTTCTTGGCGTTGGAGGGCGGTTGCAGATGCACTGCAGGGGGGCTCTCTCCTCCTGACTGCGGTCTTGCAGAACATCTACAAGGCGCCGGAGCGTGTCCGTTTGCTCCATCATTAGACCAAGCAGCGTTTGAGTCGCCTGCTGGTCTTCCTGCCGCCACCTATCCTCCCGTTCCAGGTGTGTGCGATGCTGCTGACACAGGCTCTCCCTCGACTGTCTCTGCTCTGCCGCCTCCGCTCTGGAGCTGGCCATCAGTTCCTGGAACATGTCGTCCCTTGTCTTTTTCTTTCTGCGTCTAATCCGAGCCAGCCTCTGCGAGGGGGATGGCGTGGCAGTCCGGGAAGGAGCCGAAGCTGTGTGATGTGAAAAAGTAGGTGATTTCCTTGAACACATACATGTTTGCCAACAGTAAACACAGTCTAGTCAGTTTCAGTGAACAAGACCAAAGAGGGAACCAAGTCTCAGGAGATCTCAGAACTAGTCCGAGATTTCGGAATACGCTCTCATTGGCGGCGCCATTGCACTGGAGAGCGCACAAGCGAGGAGAGACAGCTGCATCCCTCTTGCACAAAGTCCTGGTAAGCCTTACAGTACAGAGTGCTTATCAGTTAGTGCTTAGCTGTGCTCTCCTGCTGGAGGCAATGTGCAAAGCAGAAAAGATGAGCGTTATGCGGCATCTCCCGCCAGTGAACGGAAAGACCCTGTATGCTTTTCCTCTGAGGCCTGCCACAAGTGGCTGTTAAGCGAGGGTCATTCTTATGCAAAGTAAAACTCTGTTAAGCGAGGGTCATTCTTATGCAAAGTAAAACTCTGTTAAGCGAGGGTCATTCTTATGCAAAGTAAAAGTCTACCATGCACAATAGTAACAGTACACTAATTCCACTAATTAGATGCAGCACTTCCACAACGACATCACCCTGAGGCGTGTCAGGCGCACACAGAGAGCGGATGTTAATAGAAGCCCTGCACAGACCAGGACCCTACGCTGCCATGCTCGTAGAGGCGATGGTCCCCTCTACCTGAGGATGGCATGGCGCGGAAGAGTGTGCTTCAACGGAGCACCCAATAAAGCACCTCTCCCAAGAAACCTCTTGCTGAGGCTTTTCCAGCTGCTCTCTGAGAGCTTTTTGAAATATCCCCAGAGGACTATTGCTCCATTGCTGTTTGTGTAGACCTGCTGTTTGTTTAGTTTCATATTTAAAAATGTTTATATAGTATTTCTATTTTTATATAAATCCCTGTTTCTTAAAAATAAATGTTTCCCTGTTTGTAGCACTTACCGCCTGATCCTTCCCTGATTCCGAGTCCTGGTTAACGGGCGGGACGGTTGGTAGGGGATCTCTGTGAGGGTGATGAAGAGATCCTGGCTGTCAGGGAAAGCGGGAGTGGGTTCGATGTCGCCTGCGCCGTCCACTAAAGACACTTCCTCATCTTCCCCATCGGCGAACAGGAGGGGAACTGTCCCGGTACACTATTCCGTCCTCGGAGTCCACCGTCACTGGTGGGGCACTGGTGGCAGACCCACCTAGAATGGCATGCAGTGCCTCATAGAAGCGGCATGTCTGGGGCTGGGCTCCGGAGCGTCCGTTTGCCGCTCTGACTTTTTGATACCCTTGTCTTAGGTCCTTCACTTTCACGCGGCACTGCATCGCATCCCGGCTGTATCCTTTGTCTTTCATGGCTTTAGAGACCTTCTCGAAGGTCTTCGTGTTCCGCTTGTTGGAGCGCAGCTCCGAGAGCACAGACTCCTCGCCCCACACAGCGATCAGATCCTGGACTTCCCGGTCAGTCCATGCTGGGGACCTCTTTCTAGTCTGGGATTGCCCGGACTCCTCTGCTGGAGAGCTC
Organism: Mauremys reevesii; assembly: GCF_016161935.1. Taxonomy (NCBI): domain Eukaryota; kingdom Metazoa; phylum Chordata; order Testudines; family Geoemydidae; genus Mauremys; species Mauremys reevesii. The sequence goes on along the minus strand of NC_052647.1, from coordinate 8,430,775 downwards.
TGCATCGTTGCAGGTGCTGCGGAGCTCGCCCCGATGTGCAACCAGAACGTCAGATTCAAACCGCCCAGACAGGAAAATGAATTCAAATTTTCGCGGGTCATTTCCTGTGTGGCTGGCCAGAGAATCCAAGCTCGGACTGCTGTCCAGAGCGTCAACAGAGTGGTGCACTGTGGGATAGCTCCCGGAGCTGCTAAGTTCGATTAGCATCCACACCAAGCCTAATTCGAGCTAGCAAGTGCGAATTTAGCGTTACTCCACCTGCCGGGGTGGAGTACCAAATTCGAACTAAAGAGCCCTCTAGTTCGAATTAAATGGCTTCCTGGTGTGGACGGTTGAGCGGTTAGTTCGAATTAACGCTGATAAATTCGAATTAAAGTCCTAGTGTAGACCAGGCCGAAGACACTCGACATGATAAACTTTGCATTGGAGACCACACAATCATATTATAAGGATGAACATGGGGCTGCTGGGTGTTCCCCTGAGCTACAGAACATCACAGGGGTACAGTATAGTACCAGAAAAACAAGGTAGAAAGATGGTAGGTTAAGACTGGCCTCAGAGGATGCATACAGTACCTCTTTCCTTGTAAACAGGTTGGATATAAAAAAGACAGCTTTAGGGGTGTGACTTTGGACGCAAGCTTTCTTTGTAAGGTGAATTCAGCACTGCTGCAGGAGACAGGTTCCCACAAATTGGAGTTGTATTGAACCTTTGTTCCTGTAATATGCTATTACTAAGGCTATGTTTTAGTCACGGGTATTTTTAGTAAAAGTCATGGACAGGTAACGGGTAGTAATACACAGCCCATTACCTGTCCATGACTGGTACTATATACCCTTAACTAACACTTGGGCCGAGGGACCATGAGTGCTCTGGGAGGGTGGCCCGAGGGTGCTGTGGGTGCTGTGGGAAAGGCGGCCTGGGGGGCACCACGGATCCAGGGGGGACAGCCCAGGAGGGCTGTCGCAGGTGCTGGAGGGGGTGGCGGCACATGGCCCAGGACCCCTGCTGGTGCTGGGGGCGGGAAGGGTTGGCGGCGCTGGCTGGAGGTGTCCCTTCAGCTCCTAAGGGGAGGGAAGGACAGGTGGGCTCTGCGCACTGCTCCTACCATGAGCATCAGCTCCACAGCTTCTGTAGACACCCAGGTCGATTACATTGCTGCAATTGGCCTCTGGGAGGTGTCCCACAATGCCTGTTCTTGCCTCTCTGATCATTGGTTTGAACTTTACTGCCCTGCCCTCAGGTCACCAACCGTCATCCCCATCCCGTAAATTCCTTTGGAATTTTGAAAGTCCCCTTCCTGTTTGCTCGGTGACACGTGCAGTGGTCTCAGCGCATCTTTCCAGGTGGCCATGCCTGCTCCATGCACAAAGTGCTCTCCCGCTTGGAGCAATGCTGAGCTTCTGGTCCTCATCAATATTTGGGGAGAGGAGGCTGTCCAGTCCCAGCTGCACTCCATACATAGGAATTATGACACCTACAGACAGATTTCACGATGCATGACAGAAAGGGGCCATGGCCAGGATGATTTGCAGTGCAGGGTCAAAGTGAAGGAGCTGCAGAACACATACCACAAGGTGCAGGAGGAAAACCGCCGTTCCGGTGCTGTGCCCACGAGCTGCCGGTTCTACAAAGAGCTGGACGCGATACTCGGTGGCAACCCCACCTCCACTGCAAAGACCACTGTGGATACTTCGCTGGCTCACGTGCCATTTGAAAGTGACTGAGCCAGAAGGAGGAAATCTTGGCTGAAGATGTAGAGGGTGAGGGGGACCCAGAGGCAGAGGATGCCTCGGAGGTCAGAGACACATGCAGCCAGGAGCTCTTTTCTACCCTGGAGGAGGCTAGCCAGTCACAGCTGTCGGATGTTGGCGAAGCGCAAACAAGAAAGGAGGCCCCTGGTAAGTGGATTTGATTTTGGGAATCGCTGAAGTGAGTTGTTGCGGGAAGGAGGCTTGTCTCCCACTGCATGCCTAGTCTGATTGACTCCCTCACTTCAGGGGAATCTCCCTCAGAGATCTCCAGGAAACTCTAGTGGAGAGACTGGGCAATCCACTGACGCAGGTTTCTTGGCAGAGCTGCTTTGTTTCTTGCCTCATTAACAGTAACTTTCCTGCCATCATGGTGATGGGGAGACTATTGTTGCACACAGATGAGCTGCATAGAGGCCAGGGCGGAAGCCGCAGTCTTGGAGAAGCTCCTCCCTTGAATCCCTGCTGACCCTCAGCAGCGAGATATCTTCAGTAATGGTCACATCCTGTGGACAGTGTGGGGACAGGAATGATTATCAATCCCCCACCCTCCCGCCCCACAGTGCTGGCTCTCCTGAAGAGCCATGTACCCAGTGCACAGCATGGTGAAAAAAGAGTGATTTCGCCTGCCCCTGTGGCTATGCACCATTTTGGGAGTCTTGCGGCTCGTGTGTGCTTGCCTGGGGTCAGCCAGTTAGTGGCAGGTGTGTGAGTACTGGCTGTGTTTAAAGCACTGAATCAGGCCTCTCTGTGTTGCAAACAATCCTGCTTCTCTAAAATGTTGTGTTTAAACTTCACAGAGGTGACCTTGGGAGCCCAGCCTCCCTCTTTGTTATCCGCAGCTGATCGGCTGCGCAGAATTAGAAAGCAGCCAAGAAGAACTAAGGAGGACTTTCTCGGTGATGTTATGATGCACTCCGCCGCTGACACTCTCTTATCAACCTCCTGGCTCCAGTCTATACCTGCGGCTTTCCATTCCTCCCCCGTCACAGTCCAGCACTGCGGACTCTCACTACCAGGGCCGTCTCTACAGTTTTCGCCACCCCAAGCAGTGCACCGAATTGCCACCGCAGATGGCGGGGGCAGTCTGTGCTGTGTGCCCTTAGGGCAGCAGGCGCGTTTCTGCGGCGGCGGCAATTTGGCGGCAGCTTCTATGTTTAGCTGAAGCCGCCGCGAACAGCTAAACATAGAAGCTGCCGCCAAATTGCCGCCACTGTGGAAACGCGCCTGCTTCCCTAACGGCGCAGGGACTGCTCCCGCCGTCCACGGTGGCAATTCGGCGCGTTGCTTGGGGGCAAAACAACAGGGACTGCCGCCCCTTGCAGATTGCCGCCCCAAGCACCAGCTTGGAATGCTGGTGCCTGGAGCCGGCCCTGCTCACTACACCCTGCACTCAACACCCTCTCTCTGCAGTTTGGCCCTGCTGAAGCACGGTACCCGCTGCATTGCAGGGCCACCCAGAGGATTCAGGGGGCCTGGGGCAAAGCAATTTCGAGGGCCCCTTCCATAAAAAAAAATTGTAATGCCATAGAATACTATATTCTTGTGGCCTGGGGCCCCCTGCAAGACCCGGGGCCTGGGGCAAATTGCCCCACTTGCCCCCCCGTCCCCGCTCTGGGTAGCCCTGCTGCATTGTACTCCAAACGAGAAGGTTGGATATGATCCCTGGACATACACAAATCTTTAGCCGTCCCAGGACCCCTCCTCCTCCTGGAACCTTCCTTCCCCCATTCCCCTCACTGCTGATGTTCTTTGTTTGTTTGACTCTCTCCTCCAGTTGTTGTTTTTAATAAAAGAATTGTGCTGGGTTTAAAGCAACCTTTGGTCTATTAATTGAAAGCAAAAAGAGCCCTTCAAAGCAACATACCATTACGTTAAACCCACATATTCCATCGACTGCACCAATCTCCTCCTAGCATTACAAGCGCTGCACTCCTGAGCATAGCAACAAGTATTAGTTGCTTTTGGCTTCAAATTGCTGCCTCAAGGCATCCCTGAGCCTTATGGCCCCGCACTGTGCCGCTCTAATAGCCCTGGTCTCTGGCTGTTCAAACTCAGCCTCCAGGCACTGAACCTCTGCAATCCAGACCTGAGTGAAGCTTTCACCCTTCCCTTCACAAATACTATGGAACATACAGCATGCAGCTATAAGCATAGGAATATTGTCATCCATCAGGTCCAGCTTCCCATAGAGGAAGCACCAGTGAGCTTTTAAATGGCCAAAAGCACATTCAACAGTCATTCTGCACTTGCTCAGCCTGTTGTTGTACCGCTCCTTGCTGCTCTCAAGTTGCTCTGTGTATGTCTTCATAAGCCACGGCATTAAGGGGTAGGCTGGGTCTCCCAGGATCACAATGGGCATTTCAACTTCTCCTATGGTGATCTTCTGGTCGGGGAAGAAAGTATCTGCTTGCAGCTTCCTGAACAGGCCAGTGTCCCGAAAGATGCGTGCGTCATGCACCTTTCCAGACCAGCCTGTGTTAATGTCTGTGAAATGCCCCTGGTGATCCACACGCTCCTGGAAAACCATTGAGAAATACCCCTTGAGTTTAATGTACTTAGTGGCTAGATAGTCTGGTGCCAGAACTGAAATAATCGTGCCATCTATCGCCCCTCCGCAGTTAGGGAAGCCCATTTGTGCAAAGCCATCCACAATGTCACCCACATTGCCCAGAGTCACGGTCTTTTGGAGCAGGATGTGATTAATGGCCCTGCAGACTTCCGTCAACATGAATCCAGCGATCGACTTTCCCACTCCAAACTGGTTAGGAACCAATTGGTAGCAGTCTGGAGTACCCAGCGTCCACAGTGCAATCACCACATGCTTCTCCAAAGGCAGGGCAGGTCTCATTCTTGTTTCCTTGCACCGCAGGGCTGGGGTGAGTTCATCAGACAGTCCCATGAATGTGGCTTTCCTCATCCGAACGTTCTGCAGCCACTGCTTGTCATCCCAGACGTGCATCCCGATGTGATCCCAACACTCAGTGCTTGTTTCCCGAGCCCCACTGTAGTCAGCAGCACCTCCGTGAATGCCACAAGTATTCTCGTATCGTAGCTACTACACGTGGAGAGATCAATGTCACACTCCTTTTGCCTTTGTAGTTTAAGGAATAACTGCACTGCCACTTGTGACATGTGGTCAGAGTGAGCAGCGTGCTGGTCAAGAGTTCGGGAGCCATTCCTGCAGCCCGAAGAAGCAGGGTACACAAAACACAAACCATTGAAAGATGGCGCCAAATGTGGATGAAAGCGCAGGGATTGCTGGGATGCGAAGCAATTCACCATGGGACACTGGGACAGAACCCAGGATGCCCCATGACCCCCTCTACCTTCCCACAACTCTTAGCAGCAGAAGAGAAAGAGGTGCTCTGTGAGATAGCTGCCCAGAGTGCACTGCTCTGAATGCCGCTGCAAGTGCTGCAAGTGTGAACACTCTATTGCGCAGGCAGCTGACAGTGTGAACACACAACAGCCATTTCCATCACGTGGAGTCGCACAGACGGGCTGTCCCCTCTCAAGCTCTGCGCTAGCTCGATCCCCAGCTACGGGCTGGATGCAGGAATCCCTGGGTCATTCTCTGGCCCGTGCAGTGCGAGAGGCCGGATCAGCCTGCTCCCTTCCTGGCCTTAGACTCTCTGAATTAATGGCTCGGCCTTCGCTCCCAGGAGAACTGTGATGCCGTCACCTCACCAGCTCCCTCGTCCTCCATGGAGTCTCCCCGGGAGAGATTGACCGGAGCTGAATTTCAAAGCCACACCCCCTTTCTAGCTCCCTTCCTAGGAAAGCACAATGGGGTTCCCCAGCCCGCTGGGCTTCCCCTTTTCACAGCACCTCGGGCACTCGGCCCCGGGTCCTTTGCACCTGTGTGTGGTTAATGACTCAGAGCAACAGGCTCTAAATAAACACCAGCAGGAGGGGCCGGATCTGGGGCGATACCTGAGTGAAAAGCAGATCAACAGCAGCCTGTGTTGGGGTGAAAAGACATCCCCCCCTTGGTGCTTCCCCTTTCCAAGGGGGTTTGTCCATTGCATGGACGCACTGGGTGACCTTGGATAAGTCATTACCCCTCACTGTGCCTCAGTTTCCCCATCTGTAAACTGCTTATTGCCATGAGCCTTTTGGGTTACAGACTGAGTCACTTTGTGTCCATGCAGCACCGAGCGTGATGTAGCCCTGATCTCAGTCGGCTCTGGGCAGCACCCGGCGCAACGGGGCCCTGATCTCAGTTGGCTCTGTGCAACACCAGGCACAATGGGGGCCCTGATCTAGGCTGGCTCTGTGCAGCACCTGGCACAATGGGGGTCCTGATCTTGGTGGGCTCTGGGTGCCACCCAGCACAATGGCAGGGCTGGATTTCCGATTAGGCACAGGAGGCACGTGCCTACGGACACCGGCATTCTATGGGACACCTAAAAATTCAAATTTTGCCACTCTCAGGTCCCAGCAGGGGGCAGGGCCAGCTGAGGGGGAAGACAGCCACACGCTTCCCTCATCCCGCCCATCTTGACCCCCTGCAGGCCGGGGGGGGGCAGGGCTTGGGAAAGTGGGTCTCTGGGGGAGTTCATGGAGCAGCTGTGGGCAGAGTGGATGCAGGACACTGGGCAGTGGGCGAAGGGGTGCTTGGCGGCAGGGCACCTAAAAGTGAAAAGTGGTGGCAATTCGGCGCGTTGCTTGGGGGCAAAACAACAGGGACTGCCGCCCCTTGCAGATTGTTGCCCCAAGCACCAGCTTGGAATGCTGGTGCCTGGAGCCGGCCCTGCTCACTACACCCTGCACTCAACACCCTCTCTCTGCAGTTTGGCCCTGCTGAAGCACGGTACCCGCTGCATTGCAGGGCCGCCCAGAGGATTCAGGGGGCCTGGGGCAAAGCAATTTCGGGGGCCCCTTCCATAAAAAAAACATTGTAATGCCATAGAATACTATATTCTTGTGGAATGGGGGCCCCTGCAAGACCCGGGGCCTGGGGCAAATTGCCCCACTTGCCCCCCCCCCCCCGCTCTGGCTGGCCCTGCTGCATTGTACTCCAAAGGAGAAGGTTGGATATGATCCCTGGACATACACAAATCTTTAGCCGTCCCAGGACCCCTCCTCCTCCTGGAACCTTCCTTCCCCCATTCCCCTCACTGCTGATGTTCTTTGTTTGTTTGACTCTCTCCTCCAGTTGTTGTTTTTAATAAAAGAACTGTGCTGGGTTTAAAGCAATCTTTGGTCTATTAATTGAAAGCAAAAAGAGCCCTTCAAAGCAACATACCATTACGTTAAACCCACATATTCCATCGACTGCACCAATCTCCTCCTAGCATTACAAGCGCTGCACTCCTGAGCATAGCAACAAGTATTAGTTGCTTTTGGCTTCAAATTGCTGCCTCAAGGCATCCCTGAGCCTTATGGCCCTGCACTGTGCCGCTCTAATAGCCCTGGTCTCTGGCTGTTCAAACTCAGCCTCCAGGCGCTGAACCTCTGCGATCCAGACCTGAGTGAAGCTTTCACCCTTCCCTTCACAAATACTATGGAACATACAGCATGCAGCTATAAGCATAGGAATATTGTCATCCATCAGGTCCAGCTTCCCATAGAGGAAGCACCAGTGAGCTTTTAAATGGCCAAAAGCACATTCAATAGTCATTCTGCACTTGCTCAGCCTGTTGTTGTACCACTCCTTGCTGCTCTCAAGTTGCTCTGTGTATGTCTTCATAAGCCACGGCATTAAGGGGTAGGCTGGGTCTCCCAGAATCACAATGGGCATTTCAACTTCTCCTATGGTGATCTTCTGGTCGGGGAAGAAAGTATCTGCTTGCAGCTTCCTGAACAGGCCAGTGTCCCGAAAGATGCGTGCGTCATGCACCTTTCCAGACCAGCCTGTGTTAATGTCTGTGAAATGCCCCTGGTGATCCACACGCGCCTGGAGAACCATTGAGAAATACCCCTTGAGTTTAATGTACTTAGTGGCTAGATAGTCTGGTGCCAGAACTGAAATAATCGTGCCATCTATCGCCCCTCCGCAGTTAGGGAAGCCCATTTGTGCAAAGCCATCCACAATGTCACCCACATTGCCCAGAGTCACGGTCTTTTGGAGCAGGATGTGATTAATGGCCCTGCAGACTTCCGTAAACATGAGTCCAACGATCGACCTTCCCACTCCAAACTGGGTAGGAACCGATTGGTAGCAGTCTGGAGTACCCAGCGTCCACAGTGCAATCACCACATGCTTCTCCAAAGGCAGGGCAGGTCTCATTCTTGTTTCCTTGCACCGCAGGGCTGGGGTGAGTTCATCAGACAGTCCCATGAATGTGGCTTTCCTCATCCAAAAGTTCTGCAGCCACTGCTTGTCATCCCAGACATGCATCCCGATGTGATCCCAACACTCAGTGCTTGTTTCCCGAGCCCCACTGTAGTCAGCAGCACCTCCATGAATGCCACAAGCAATCTCGTATCGTAGCTACTACACGTGGAGAGATCAATGTCACACTCCTCTTGCCTTTGTAGTTTAAGGAATAACTGCACTGCCACTTGTGACGTGTGGTCAGAGTGAGCAGCATGCTGGTCAAGAGTTTGGGATCCATTCCTGCAGCCCGAAGAAGCAGGGTGCACAAAACACAAACCATTGAAAGATGGCGCCAAATGTGGATGAAAGCGCAGGGATTGCTGGGATGCGAAGCAATTCACCATGGGACACTGGGACAGAACCCAGGATGCCCCATGACCCCCTCCACCTTCCCACAACTCTTAGCAGCAGAAGAGAAAGAGGTGCTCTGTGAGATAGATGCCCAGAGTGCACCGCTCTGAATGCCGCTGCAAGTGCTGCAAGTGTGAACACTCTATTGCGCAGGCAGCTGACAGTGTGAACACACAACAGACATTTCCATCACGTGGAGTCGCACAGACGGGCTATCCCCTCTCAAGCTCTGCGCTAGCTCGATCCCCAGCTACGGGCTGGATGCAGGAATCCCTGGGTTATTCTCTGGCCCGTGCAGTGCGAGAGACCGGATCAGCCTGCTCCCTTCCTGGCCTTAGACTCTCTGAATTAATGGCTCGGCCTTCACTCCCAGGAGAACTGTGATGCCGTCACCTCACCAGCTCCCTCGTCCTCCATGGAGTCTCCCCGGGAGTGATTGACCGGAGCTGAATTTCAAAGCCATGCCCCCTTTCTAGCTCCCTTCCTAGGAAAGCACAATGGGGTTCCCCAGCCCGCTGGGCTTCCCCTTTGCACAGCACCTCGGGCACTCGGCCCCGGGTCCTTTAGCATCTGGTTCTTCGCACCCGCGTGTGGTTAATGACTCAGAGCAACAGGCTACAAATAAACACCAGCATGAGGGGGCGGATCTGGGGCGATACCTGAGTGAAAAGCAGATCAACAGCAGCCTGTGTTGGGGTGAAAAGACATCCCCACCTTGGTGCTTCCCCTTTCCAAGGGGGTTTGTCCATTGCATGGACGCACTGGGTGACCTTGGATAAGTCATTACCTCTCACTGTGCCTCAGTTTCCCCATCTGTAAACTGCTTATTGCCATGAGCCTTTTGGGTTACAGACTGAGTCACTGTGTGTCCATGCAGCACCGAGCATGATGTAGCCCTGATCTCAGTCGGCTCTGGGCAGCACCCGGCGCAACGGGGCCCTGATCTCAGTTGGCTCTGTGCAACACCAGGCACAATGGGGGCCCTGATCTAGGCTGGCTCTGTGCAGCACCTGGCACAATGGGGGTCCTGATCTTGGTGGGCTCTGGGTGCCACCCAGCACAATGGCAGGGCTGGATTTCCGATTAGGCACAGGAGGCACGTGCCTACGGACACCGGCATTCTATGGGACACCTAAAAATTCAAATTTTGCCACTCTCAGGTCCCAGCAGGGGGCAGGGCCGGCTGAGGGGGAAGACAGCCACACGCTTCCCTCATCCCGCCCATCTTGACCCCCTGCAGGCCGGGGGGGGGCAGGGCTTGGGAAAGTGGGTCTCTGGGGGAGTTCATGGAGCAGCTGTGGGCAGAGTGGATGCAGGACACTGGGCAGTGGGCGAAGGGGTGCTGGGCGGCAGGGCACCTAAAAGTGAAAAGTGGTGGGTTTATCCCACCACCGATGGTGGTTAAGAGCTTCTGGGGTCCCCAGAGCTCCAAGCTGGAGGGAGGGGTGGGGGACAGCTGCTGAGCCCCTGTGCCTGGGGCACCCAAAGTGTAAATCCGGCCCTGACAACGGGGGCTCCTGGTCTTTGTTGCTCATACACACAATAAAAGACCCAGCTGCCCTGGCCAAAAGTCCAGTTCCCAACTGGAACCAGTTAAAAATATGACCAGGGATCCCAGCAGGGGCTGATTTCCCAGAGCACCAGGTTTCTGCATTTTTAATTCCACCATCGGCAGGGCCCTGACTGGCCATTGGCCCAGGATTGGCAGGACTGGGGCGGCTGGGGGTGTGTGCAGCTGAGTGGCGGTTACCATCTGCCCATGGGGCCTCACCCTGTCTCTGCCTTCCAGGGCTCTGCATCGCCCTGTGCCTGTGGGGCACCGTGGCCCAGAATCATGGCGTACAAGGTAAGGCCGACTCCTCCTGGCTAACCTTCCCCAGCGCTCCCGGCTGCCCGGGCTCCGGCCTCCGCCCCCTCCGGCCCCTTTCCCTTGTGGGAGGAGAGCAGAGTCAGGGGTCTGGCAAGCCAGGAGCAGCCCCTTGGTGTGGGCCTCTTGGGGTGGGTTTATAGAGCATGGTGGGTGCGTGCAGGGGAGAAAAGAAGAGGGAGCATTTGGGATTTGGACTCTGTGTCTCTGCTGCAAATTCCAAGATGGGATTCAGACAAATTCCCATTGACCCACTGAGGTCCCCCAGTGCTGCACCCACCCTGCTCCATCTGCTCCCATCCCAAGCCCTGCAGCCGGCTGCGCTGCGCTGGGACCCTTCCCCTCACGCTGGCCAGAGGGACGGATCCCAGCGGAGCCCCAAACACTGGGCAACTAAAGGATCCAGGAGCCCCCCGTAGGCAGGTCACAATCTGGGTCATGGGAGGCAGCTCAGGATCCAAACTGGCCTAGCGCCCGATTCTGCTCTCAGTTAATCCAGAGCAGAGCCAGGCAGGAATTTCCCAGGGAACCATTTTTTGCCAGAAAATGCTGATTCAGTTCAGAGGAATGTTTGGTTTTACTTGGGAAAAAATTTTTTGTGTGTGTGTGGGGAGATGAAATAATTTACAAAATGAAAAATTCCCATTTTCTGGATCCAAGTGAGGTTTTGGTTTGAAATTTATGCTAATGAGAGTAACGACGACAGCAACAAAAAGGAGAAAAAATTATTTAGATCGAAAACGTTTCACTTCAAGCGACACCTGGCTCTGGCGGCTCTGCCTGTCTGTGACGAAAATGTGAATGGGGCATGTGAAAGGAGTCGATATCACTGTGGGGAGCGGGGGAGAGAGGAGAGCCGCTCTGCACTGGCTGACCCTGCCCAGCTGTTCCCACCCTGACCCTGCCCTGACCCTGCCCAGCTGTTCCCACCCCTGCAGGTACCACTGGGGACTGCAACAGCCATCGGCTGTGCCCAGCAGATGCCAAGTGTGTGAACAGCACCCACTGCACCTGCCTGGATGGATACCAGCCAAGGGGGAATCGCTTCTTCACCGACCCAACAGAGACCTGTGACGGTAACGGGGCTCCCACGTTGTCCTGCGGGGGCTGGGACAGAGCAGGGCAGTAAGGGCCGGAGCAGCCGACTCCACTGACTCCAGGGCCTGTTGAGGGTGCTCAGCCCGGCTGGGGAATGAGGGGGGGCAGCACAGGTGAGGGCCGCCCTCCTGGGGATCAAACCGGGGCCTCCAGAGTGAGCAGCAGGAGCCGCTGCAGCAAGAGCCAGGAGTAAATTGGGAACAGGGTGGGGGGCCCATCATACTGACCCGTCTGAATCCCAGCCAGGGTCCTAATCAGGGGTATCCAGGGGCAGAGGGGCCCCATGGATCTCTGCCCAGAGGAGCTGAATGGGGCAGCCCTGGCTATACTTCCAAGGAGGGAGGGGGCAGAGGAGAGGCAGCTTGTCATCCCCCCAACACAAGGGGAGCCTGAAGCCCCAGGGGGACGTCTCCCCACCCTCTGCTCACATGAGGGATCTGGGTGTTTGTAGGGCCAAACCCCCCGTACCTGGGACAGGAGGCTCAGGGGGGCTGTTTCCAACATTCCAGCAGCATAAATTGGTAAATTGGAATCAGGGCCTTAATCACTAACTGCTCAGGGCCCCGATCGCCTGGGTCCCGTCACCCAGCTCAGTGCGGAGGTTTGGGGGGGTGATACGGGGAACGTCTCCCTGCCAGGACTGTACAGAGCGTCCCCTCTTGCATTACAGATATTAACGAGTGTCTGGGGCTGAGCCAGCCAGACTGTGGACCCAACGCAAACTGCAACAACGTGCCTGGGAGTTACTACTGCACCTGCATCGATGGCTACAAGTTCAGCTCTGGGAAAGCCAACTTCACGCACGCGAGTGAGAACAGCTGCCGGGGTGAGCTCTCCCCTGCCCCCACCTGCTGAGACCCCCCACATTGCACACACAAATGCTCGTTCCAGGCCTGGTGCTGCACCGGGGATGCTGCCGGCTTTGGCAGTGGCCTGAGGCGTCAGCGAGGCTGTGATGAGACGTGACCCTCGCCTGCTCCCGCAGAGCATGGGGCTGGGCTCACCCCTGTGCCCGGCACATGGACAGGGAATAAACCCTCGGGGTTAGAAACAGACCAACGGAGCAAACTCCTTGTGCTGCAGAGATGCGCTGCGGGGATGGGAGGGGACCCTCGCTGGCCCCAGCACGCAGCATCTGAGGTGGTGGTGCCCCGCTAAGCCTGGGAAGGGGCCCCGGGAACGGCTCTGGGAATTGGGCTAAAGCGTTCTTGACTTCGCCCCCTGGTCCCCTATTGCTTGAGCTTCGCTGGGGGCAGGCAGCCATGCTCCGCTCTGGCCTCTAGGGGGCGCAGCTGCTAGTTCGAGGGACCCTCCCACTGCCCCAAGCTCCCTGCGTGGGCAGCGCTGGGAGGGGCATGTGCTGTGACTGGCATTGCCAGCCCAGCCCCAGGCTGCCCTGAGGCCCCCCGAGTTCCAGCAGTCTGGGGCGGGGACGTGGGGCTGGCGTTCGTCGGCTCCGTGTGCTGTCCCGGCTCTGGGCGGGTCGCCGGCCCGGCAGACCTCCAGCAAAGTGCCCAGACAGCCCAGAGTCGGGGCAGTGGCCAAGACGCTCGGCCAGGTTTATCGCCAATGCAGCCCGGTGCCAGCGCCTAGAGATGCCTCAGGGACACGGCCACACGTCTGCCTCTGCCAATGGACCCCGACAGTTACAGACTGAGACAAACCATCCGGGATAAACACCTGACGTCCCAGCTTGTGTGTTTCACAACATGCTTGTTATCCCCCTTGTGCCTTTCTCCTGCTGCTTCAGACAAAACATCCCTTATTCACCCCCTGGCTTTGTACTTTACTCCTGATGCTTCAGACAAAACATTCCCCACCCATCAAACCATCTGATCGTGCACCAGGCAGGGGAATCTGGAGCTGGGATGTGGTTACACAGTCACTGTGTTGTAGCAATGCCGGCAATACCAGTGCGGAGTTCGTGCACTGGAAGGTGAACTTGCAAAGAAGCCTCTGCTTTGTGACAGGGTGTGACTGTTGGTGCCTGGTGGTGGTGGGGGGGGGCACAATGAGATTGCTCCATCAGGGCAAACTGCAGAGTGGGGCCGACAATCCCCCAAACTGCTGGTTATTTCTGATACTTAGATTCACCGAGCCAGCAACAAACCAGCGGCTCCGATACCGTGCTGCTTCCCCAGAGCCAGAAACAGCTCCCGGCTCCTTTTCTAGTGTGGCTTCAAAGGCAGAATTTGGGTCATTTGGCCTGCAAGGTGCTTAACCCTTCCTGGCTCAGTGTCCCACAGGGCTGGACTTTTGCTCAGAGCATCACTTCTGCTGACTTTGGTTCTGGCCTTGTGCCAGGCCCCTGCTCCAGCCTCTCTCTGCTCCAGCTCCATGTCGCTCCCCAGGGCAGCGCTGTGAGGGGGATGTGCTGGGACTGGCATTGCCAGCCCAGCCCCAGGCTTCCCTCAGACACCCTGGCTCCCAGCGGCATGGCGCAGGGACACATGGGCTGGCCAGCTCCGCGTCGCTCCCCCAGGGCAGGGAGTTTGCCCAGGGCACAGACCGAGAGGTCTCTCTGGGCTCGCAGTGCAGTGGATTCGGAGACTCCTTTGCGCTGGTGAAGCTGGCGCATGCACCAATGCCAGTCCCCTGGCAGGGGATACCCACATGCTGGTGTCTCCACCGGGGGACGCTGGAAGCTGCCAGCTGCTAAATCGTTTTGTGCTGATCCCTGTCTGTGCTCCCTGAGCCCCCTGAGTCAGCAAAGCACATGCTTAGCTCCAGCCCTGCACAGCTACGCACTGAACTCGGCTCCAGTGGGTCTAAAGTCCATGGCTGAGCTCATGACGACAATCCCAGGCATTAAAAAAAATCAGATTCGCTTAGACAATCACGAGCTTTAGAAAGACTAAGGAGCAACAGGCAGTGTGTGGATTGAATTGAATTGAAAAGGGGCATATTCAAAGCTGATACAAGGAAATACTCCTCCACCCGGGGCGGCAGTAGCCTCTGGAACTCACTGCTACCATGGCCAGGGGGCTGTGAATGTGTCGAGTTTTAAAAAGGGACTGGCTGTTTCTATGGGGAATGACAATGCCTGGAGCTGTGCTAGTTAATGGACAATAATTCTGGGACGGAGGGAAAAGCTCCCATTTCAGGGCTTAAGCCAACTTCCAACTATTAGAGACCAGGAGGAGTCCTGCATGGGGGCAGATTATCCCCCCCACTGCTGCTGTGGGACTCTTACACCTTCCTCTGTAGCACCCGTCACAGATGGGATACCAGGGTAGAGGGACCTTGGGGTTGACCCAGGCTGGAAATGCCTGTGTGTTCCTCTGTGATTGGAACCTGAGGGGGATTTCTGCCAAGTCCCAGTGTTCCCACCCCTTGGGCAACTCAGCTTCAACCATGGACTCCTAAATCTCCCCAAATCTTGGCCCCATTGGGGCTTGGCCCATAGAGGCCACAGAGGCTGTTCTGGGGTCTGAAGGTCCCCTTCCCTCTGTTACAGTCACAGCACACGCACACAGTTAGAAACAAAGCGTCACATCCTCTCGCTGGCAGGCTGCAGATCAGCACAGGCTTATTTCTTAGAATCCAGAACCCTAGCACACGAGGACCCAAACAGAGAGAGACAAAGCAGGCTGCTCCTGAAGGCAGACGGGCACAACTAACCCACTTTGCTCTAGGCTGGCCCTTTGGCAGACACATTGCTGAAACCCCCAGATCACACGCTTGTCACCCAAGCCCCCTAGCCTGCAAGCAGGTCCAGGGCAGCCCCTTGGAGATATAAAGTGAGAGCTTGTGATGCTATCACAGTTTTCAATGCACCATATTCTCGAGTGGCCGTTCTGCTGCCAGAGCAGCCTAGTGTGGCCTGAGTGTAGTTGAGAATCAGGCCTGTGATTGTTAAACTCCCAGGGCCTATCACCCAGCTCAGTACAGGTGGGTGATAGAGGAAAGTCTCCCTGCCAGGACTGTACAGCGCGTTCCCTCTTGTGCTGCAGATATTGACGACTGTCAAGGCCCGAGCCCGGCAGACTGCGGACCCCACGCAAACTGCACCAATAGGCCTGGGACTTACTACTGCACCTGCAACGATGGCTACGAGCCCAGCTCTGGGAAAGCCAACTTCACGCACGTGAGTGAGAACAGCTGCCAAGGTGAGCTCTTCCCTGGCCCCCACCTGCTGAGACATGCACCTCACATGCTCATTCCCAGCTGTTGCCGGCTTTGGCAGTGGCCTGAGGCCGTCAGCGTTAGCTGTGATAACATATGACCCTTACCTGCTCCCGTAGAGCGTGGGGTTGGGCTCACCCCTGTGCCTGGCGCTTGGATGGGGAATAAAAAGACCCACAGAGGAAACTCCTTGTGCTGCAGTGATGTGCTGCGCTGCGGAGAGGGGAGGGGACCCTCGCTGGCCCCAGCATGCAGCATCTGAGCTGCTCGTGTCCCCCTGAACTGGGAAGGGGCCTCGTGTCTGGGCCATGGAAATAGCACAGTGCGCTCTGCCCCTATGGGCCCTGGTGAGGAGAGAATAGCCACAGCACAGTGTGCCCAAGCCACACCCCCGATCTCTCCCCATGGGTCCTGGGGGGCAGGGAATAGCTGCAGTGCTGGGCCCCGGCCTCGGCCCCGGCCCCTACATCAGTGGCTAGGAGCAGGGTGGGTGCAGGACCCCGACAGCAGCTCCACACCAGCTGGGGTGGCCCCTTTTGCAGGGCAGGTGATTCTCCAGTGGCTGTTCTGCTGCCATTGCAGCCTAGTGCCGCCTGAGCGTAGCTGAGAATCAGGCCCAGGGCCAGCTCCAAGTTTTTTGCCACTCCAAGCAAAAAAAATTTCCTGTGCCCCCCAGCCCCGCCCCTTACCCACCCCATTCCAACCCCTTCCCCAAATCCCCGGCCCCGCCTCCTCCCCTGGGCATGCAGTATTTCCCCTCCTACCCCTCCCTTGCCTGGGAGGGACGGGGTAGAAGCGGAGCGGCGGTGCGCTTGCGGGAGGAGGCAGAAGTGAGCTGGGGGGGGGAGCAGTTGCTCTGCCCTTCCCAGGGTTACTTCCTGCAGCCCTCCCTGCGCCCCCCCCACCACCACAGCTCACCTCTGCTCCGCTTTCCCCCCCTCCCTCCCAGGCTTGCCACAAAACAGCTGATTTGCGGGCAAGCATGGGAGGGATGGGGGAGAAAAGGAGCGGCGGCACACTCAGGGGAGCAGGCAGCAGTGAAGCGGAGATGAGCTGGGGGGGAACGGTTCCTCTGCCCTGCCCCAGGTTACTTCCTGCGGCCCTCCCCGTGACCCCCACCCACCACAGCTCACCTCTGCTCAGGGCCGGCTCCCGGCTTTTGGCGCTTCAAGCCAAAAAATAAAATAATAATAATAATAAAAAAGGAGCCGGAGTGCCACCCCTTGGAAAGTGCCGCCCCAAGCACATGCTTGGAGCGCTGATGCCTAGAGCCGGCCCTGATCAGGCCTGTGATTGTTAAGCTGCTAGGGGTTTGGTCACCTGGGCCCTGTCACCCAGTGGGGGGCTGGGGCTCGGGCTGGGGGGATGATACCGGGAACGTCTCCCTGCCAGGCCTGTACAGAACATCCCCTCTTGTGCTGCAGATATTGATGAGTGTCAGGGCCCGAGCCCGCCAGACTGTGGACCCCACACAAACTGCACCAACGTGGCTGGGAGTTACTTCTGCGGCTGCAGCGATGGCTACGAGCCCAGCAATGGGAAAGCCAACTTCACGGACACGAGTGAGAACAGCTGCCAGGGTGAGCTCTCCCCTGCCCCCACCTGCTGAGATCCCCCCTCGCGCACACAAATGCTCCTTCCAGGCCTGGGACTGCACTGGGGCTGCTGCCGGCTTTGGCAGTGGCCCGAGGCCTCAGCGAGGCTGTGATGAGCTGTGACCCTCACCTGCTCCCGCAGAGCATGGGGCCGGGCTCACCCCTGTGCCTGGTGCTTGGACAGGGAATAAACCCTTGGGGTTAGAAACAAACCCACAGATCAAACTCCTTGTGCTGCAGTGATTCACTGGGGAGAGGGGAGGGGACCCTCGCTGGCCACAACATCTGGGCTGGGAAGCGGCCTTATGTGTGGGCCATGGAAATAGCACCGTGCGCTCTGCCCCCTATGGGCCCTAGTGAGGAGGGAATAGCCACAGCACAGTGTGCTCCAGCCACACCCCCGATCCTCCCCCATGGGTCCTGGGGGGCAGGGAATAGCTGCAGTGCTGGGCCCCGGCCTCGGCCCCTACATCAGGGGCTAGGAGCAGGGTGGGGGCAGGACGCCTATAGCAGCTCCACACCAGCTGAGGTGGCCCCTTTTGCAGGGTGGGGGATTCTCCAGTGGCCGTTCCCCTGCCAGAGCAGCCTAGGGCCCAGTCACATAGGTCCCATCACCCAGCTCAGTCTGGTATCCCGGCTCCAACGGGCCAAAGCCAGATGCTGCAGAGGATGGTGGAAGAGCATTGCACTGGCAGCCAAGGGATAGTCTGCCCTCACTTCCTGGTTTCTAATACTCAGCTGGGCTGAAGCCCCACAGCAGGACGTATTCTCTCTCTTCCCAAACGTTTGTGCCCTTTAACTATGATCACTCTGATTGTTCTCATGCGTAGGAACATCCAGTCGCTCCTTGAATTTTGCTAGATTCTTGGCCTCAGTGACTCCTGTGATGGAGAGTTCCACCGGCTAATCGCACATTGCATGAAACAGCCTTTCCTTGGCTCCGTTCCGAATTTCCCCTTTTCTCACTGCCCTGACTGGTCCTTGCTCTCGTGTTGTGAGGTGGGGAGAACAGAAGCTCCCCATCTCCCTTCTTTATCCCCATCAGGCATTTACAGACTCTTAAAACGTCCCCTCTTATGTTCAACTCTAAGGTGACAGTCCCAGTCTTTTCAATCTTGTTAGAAGAAAAAGGAGCAGGTTGACCCAGAGGTGGATATGAGTACAGGCTTCTTTATTGCAATACTTGTTCCCCTCGACCCAATTGTCGAGTAAGCACTGGATTAGTTACATCTTTTTATTTGTTAATATGTAAACACCTACATCCATTACAACACCCCGAAAGTCGTTATTAAGTAACAGAAACTCATACAGTGAGTACGCCCACCCCTCTCCATTGTTCACAGCATTACGCATGTTATACAGGAATTTTTATCATGAAAGTAAATTTATTCACAACAATCTGTTGCCATTAATTTTCCTATCAGCAATTCTCAGGGGAGGGAGGAAGGGGCCATGAGCCAGGGCTTGTTTATATAGCTGGAAAAGGAAGGGAGGGGAAGATAACATTTTTAACCTTCTTTCACACAAAGGGCATTTATTTGACAACTACATGTCTCCCGCAGCTGCATCCTTATCATCCTTATCAATTCTTACAAGCAACAGGGAGAGGAAAATATGGCAACTTGTTTATTAAACAAAGAAATCCTGCCTACGTATGCCTTTGCCCCCTAATGCCATGTCAGCACATTAGCAGCTTATTGTGATACTTAACCCTAAAATATCCCAACAAATCTCTCTCCGTAGAGGGTTTTTCCAGGCCCCTGATCGTTCTCATTGCCTGTCTCTGAACCCCTCTGGTTCTGCACTGCTCTGTGTGCAAGGGGGTGCCCAGGGGAGGTGATGGGGTGCAGAGGAGGTCACCCCATTGACTGATATCCAGGCATTAAACCAGCCCTCGTGTTAGTCTCTATCCCCTTCCTCCAAAGCAGCTCCCCATTTGTCCCCTCCACAGGGGCGGCTCTAGGCATTTTGCTGCCCCAAGCACAGCAGGCAGGCTGCCTTTGGCGGCACGCCTGTGGAAGGTCTGCCGAAGCCGCGGGACCAGCGGACCCTCCTCAGGCATGCCGCCGAAGGCAGCCTGCCTGCCACCCTCGCGGCGACCGGCAGAGTGCCCCCAGTGGCTTGCCGCCCCAAGCACGCACTTGGCGTGCTGGTGCCTGGAGCCACCTCTGCCCCTCCAGGGCGGACGGCTCATTCAGTCATTGCCGTCTGCACTGATATCACGGCACTGGGCATTGCTAGATCCGCTTGGGAGCTTTAGCAAGCAGCAGGCGCATGTCCTGGCAGGGCTGCTTTTCCCTCTCCAGCTGGACCGGCTCATTCTGGACAATAGCCACTTGCTCCCTTTCGCTGGCCCAGTCACTGAACTCCTGGATCTAACCAGCCCCGTCTGCCCAGGGCCGCCGGGAGGCAGGGGGAGCAAGTGGGGCAATTTCCCCACGAGAGTTTTTCAAGGCCCCTGGAGCGGGATCCTTCACTTGCTCCGGGGGCCCCGGAAAATTCTTGGGTCCCGGGTCCCTGGAGCTTCTTCCACGACAATTCGGCAGCGCGGGGGTCCTTTCGCCCCGGGATCCGCCACCGAAGTGCCCGGAAGACCCGCGGCGGGGGGGTCCTTCCGCTTCAGGACTTGCTGCTGAAGTGCCCAGAAAACCCGCAGTGGCGGGTCCCGGGGCGGAAGGACCCCCCCGCTGCTGTGCCAGGTCTTCGGCGGCAATTGGGCGGCGGGAGCCCCCGCCGCCGAAGACCCCAGGCCCCCTGAATCCTTTGGGCAGCCCTGCATCTGCCCAGAGCACGGTGCATTTTGGACGCCTGGATTATCCCCCAGCAGCGTCACCCCAGTGCCCAAGGTCCAGCTCCTAGATCAGCCTGTCCTAGCGCTTTCTCTCTCCTTGCAGACATTGACGTTACGTGTGTAAATGCAGTTGGGGATTTAGGAGGGGTCAAAAGGATACGTCTGAGATCTGCCCAGATACAACAGGAGCTGGAAACAGCCATGGCAAAGGCGTGATGTTTCTGGCTTGTCTGCTGAAGGATCAGAAATGGACACCGTGTAGAGTCAAGCACAGGAGTTTATTATGCACCGTGCCGGCGGAGTGTCACTTCGCTTATTAGGCTCAGAGACACTGCAGAGCAATTGATTATGATAGATTATACAGGGTGCTCACTGAGCGGAGAGAAGCAATGGGGACGGGTTTCCCAAGCCCCTGGATATGTTCTAGCAGCAAGATAAGATAAGCACAATAAACCAATGGTCTAAAAGATTACATAACGGCGCCGCCCATGGTTCAAGTTAACATATTGCTAACGCACAGGTAATTATTCTTAAACTATTTCTATTAAAGTCTATAGGTGAAATCCTAATTTTGGGGTCCAGGGGGATGAGGTAGCAGCTCTCCCTGTTGACCAGCAGGTACATTCCTGGAGATTTAAAGCAAAAAAGCAGTAACTAGTATCTGACAACAACAATCGTTTATAGTTTTACCCTTGCACTTTTGTGAACTGGGATTGCAGGGCTGCCCCGGGGACAGCCCTAGCATACAGTATTCTATAGTATTGAATTTTTTATGGAACTCTGAACTCTGTTCTGGCACCTGTACGGACACCCAGTTGCAGCTCACCATCTGGAGTCATGCTGACTCCTCTCACTGACTTGAAACACACAAGGTTCTCTGTTTACCCTAGATTTCTCTTAGCCATGTATTGTTCTTTGTTAGCTAGCCCTCATCCGGGCCTATATGGAAAGTTCTTTACATTCACATTAAATGGATTATGGCCCTTCATCTGCAGTGTTCCTACCATGTGGCGCTGCCTTAAAGCCCCACCTCCCAGAGTCATATGATTCTGCCTTTGGCTAAAATCAAAATTAGTACATGGCCCTCGTGGTGGAGGAAAAACTGCCAAACTTTATGCTGAGAGAACTGACAGTTCCCAAACCAGAGACAAATCTCTTGATTTTTAAACCAATCTCGTGACTTTTTTGCAGCCTGGCTAACAGTTTGGGGCTTTTCTTCATTGCTTGGCGTTGGCGATGCTGTTAATGCACCGCCACTGAGCTGACCCAGGAACTCTGAAACTAACCCGCATGCCTGGATGGGGAAACTAACCACGTTGCCTGAGGTCTCGCTCTTTCTCTGCGCCACACCTGGGCAAAGTGTCTGTTCTGACTCCCAGCCTGTCTTACAAATTGGAAACTGAGCCCAGGGACTGAAGGTTGCCATGTCTCTTGCCAGGCTGCTTAATTCCACCAAGGCAGGAGCGTAGGGCATTGGGGATGTCGTTAGAAGCTGCAACATTCCCCCAAACCTGCAGCTGCAATCAGAGCCCAAGATGCTCTTTTGTAGCAGAGCTTTGAGGTGGGGGCAGGTCAGGTCTTTGCAAAGCAAACTGGGCTGAGACAGAGCCGAGGACTCTCTGTTGGATCAACCTTTAATACAGCTTGGGCTCAAAAAGCCCATTAACTTCTGGAACCCCATTAACCGAACCCTCAGCCGCTGCTAAGCCAGGGGAAGCAGCTGGCACCACAAAGGAACCAGCATCACGAAGAATTCAGCTTGGGTCATTAGCAGAAATCAAACCCAGGACATGTTTGCTGAAAGGATACAGCTCAGCTGCTGGAGCTAAGGGAGTAACTCCATTAGCTAGTCATTGTAGCAGGCTGCACATACAAGCCCCCTCACAGGCATGGCGTAGGCCCGTTGCCTTCCAAGAGGTTTAACAATGGAGCAAAAGTTGAGTTTCCTGCCAAAGGAAAAAAGGATTTTTTCCAGCCCTGATGCACTCCCGGCCATGAGCCATGGAGACATAAAGCTCCTCTCAGTGAGGGGAAGCAGAGGGTACAGTCTGCATGGTGAGGCAGGGGAGACACATTCTTGGCCTTCTATGGAAGAAACAAGCCGAAAGAGAGAGGTCTAGTGGGTGGGGTATGGGACTGGGACTCAGGAGACTGGGGGCTATTCCCAGCTCTGTTACTGCTGGGTGTCCTTGGGCAATTCTGTGTCTCAGTTTTCTCTCCCACCTCTTGTCCATTTAGACTAGAAGCTCTTTATGGCCGTGTGTGTGCAGCCCTTTGGAACACGGCCCAAGGGAAGGATCCGTGAGTGCTCTGGACTCTCCCCGCTGATTGACTTGTTTGCTGATGTCCAGGTGAAGGGGATTTTAGCCACAAGTATTTCTGTGAGAAGCAAAAGCGTTATGGATAAATATCGGGGAGAGCGTAGCTTTCTTCCGGGGCCCTGCCCCTACTTCCTCAGGAAGGAACATTACTTATCTGTCCCCAGGGATGGGGACTGATAGGCCACTGCTCATCTGAATGCCACGGGGCATCAGCAGAACAGCTCTGCATGCTGATCTAAGCCTGCTTGTTCACTGGCTGACCATTAGACTGTTTCAGTGGATAAATGTCTGTGATTTTATTGGAAAACTGTTTGCTCTGAAAACTTGTCACTGATGTTGTACAATTGGTTGCCTGAGTCCCATGGTCCTTCTCTGCTTCCTGATTGGATGGCTGAAATGTTGGGCGATGTCGAATTCCAGCATTCGTTCCTGGCTGGGATTTCCAACCCACAGGAATGACTGACGATGCGCCCGTCCCCCATACGTTGCCACCAACTCAGGGCTTTTGTATGTGAAATGATCACAAAGCGGGGCCAGAGCCCCAGTGGTGTAAATTGGTGCAGCACCACTAACTTCAATGGGTTTTTGTCCCAGCTCTGCTTCTCCATCTCTCATTGCCCCAGACAGGACTGCAGGCTTCTCTTTTAAGACTTCTCTTTTAAGTCTGTTTCTGAAGTTTAATTTTAATAATAATAATTGGAGATATACCAATCTCCTAGAACGGGAAGGGACCTTAAAAAGGTCACTGACTCCAGCCCCCTGCCTTCACTAGCAGGACCAAGTACTGATTTTTGCCCCAGATCCCTAAGTGGCCCCCTCCAGGATTGATCTCACACCCCTGGGTTTAGCAAGCCAATGCTCAAACCACTGAGCTATCCCTCTCCCCTTTGTGTCTTGGTTTAACTATTTCTACTTTTAAATCTGTAAAAGAATATCCAGGCAGATCGAAGTGTTCTCCTACTGGCTTTTCTCTGTTACCATTCCTGATGTACAGTTTGTGTCCATTTATTCTTTCATGTAGAGAATGTCTAGTGAGGAGGGAGGAGAGCAGAGATGCTTTGAGCTGCTCGCTCTGCCTCCTCCCCTGTCCAGAATCTCTCCGGTCCAAAGAAAAGTTTGCCCATCTCCTACAGCAGCCCTGATTGGCTGCAATTCCCCAGGAGGTGGGGAATTCAAGAAAGCAGCCAGTCACAGGAGGAGTCTCCCCAGGCTGACCTAGAAATCACAGGAAGGCTGGAGCTTCTCCTGTGTTGCTAGACTGGCTGAGAGATATAATGGCGTCCATTGGGCAGTATCTAGGATAGCAAAGTCCTGAGATGGAGAGTAACCAGGCACAGGGCTCATCTTGGGAAGGGGACTGATGTCCCACTCCAGTGTCTGGTCTATCAAGAGGATAACAACTTACTACAGCTCCCTGGCAATGGATTATTCCTTTAACATACACCCCACTGTGGTGCTGGAAGTTCCAGGTTCAAAACCCTGCTGACAATACTTCCATGGTGAGAGATTCAAAACAACTTCTCAGTGGGGCCTCTCTGATTTCCCTTTCCAGATGTTAATGAATGTCTCAGATCCCCTAACATCTGCGGCCCAGGAGCCCAGTGCAACAACACCGATGGGAGTTACCAGTGTGCCTGCCCAGCCGGCCAAATGCCTTCCACCGGGAGCTGGGTCCGGAATCAAACCACGTGTAAAGGTGGGTTCTCCAAGCAAGCAGAGGAGTCTGTACCTAGCAGGTCTCTTTGCAGAGAAGATGGAAACACATCAAGAAGTCTCAGAGGCAGGCAGGGGGCACCCAGCTCCTCCCCCTGCCTCACACTCAGGGTGCCCTCGAGTGCTGAAGTACAGACTTGGGGCTGCCAACATCCCTGTGTCTGTAGGAGGAATGCCTGCAAACTCATCTGGTCACCTTGGGACATACTCAGAACAGCTGGAGGGTGGCAGAATGGAGTGGAGCGGGGAAAGCAGGGGACAGGATCAGGAGGGGCAGGAAAAGCAGAGTGTAAATGGAGGGGAGAGAGAGACAGAGTGAGACAGGGAGGGAGTTTTGTAGCAGCCGCATGTTAAACTATTGGCAGGGCAGGACTGGCATATGGACAGAGAGAAGCCAGCGGGACTGGGAAGAGAAGGGGATTTTCCCCCAAGCAGGAATGAGTTGATATGAAAATCTGATATGAAAACTCTAACATCTGCTCCTCTCTTCCCATGGCTCCAAGTCCCCAGCATTAACTCCAGCGCTGAGTTTGAGGGAATCAAAGAGATGTGCAGGAATTTCTCTCTGCAGGTACGTTTGAACCCATCATTCATTTGTTGGGGATTTTGCCCTGTGTTTTGTACCACCAACATGGAAATTCCTAGACAAAAACCTTTGCCGTTGGGGTTTACAGGGGTCACCGTAATACCATCCAAGATCAGGGCAATTCTGTGTTTGTTCCTTTCATTGCTGGAACTTGATCCTCCTCATCCTTCTAGGCTGGTCCCATCTACATGCGATCAGCTCTTCAAGTCTTTCTCCATTCCAGTTTGTCTTGAAGCAGTTCCTCAGAAACTCCGCAGCTCATCAAATCCTTTTGTATGACAGCCACCCATCTAGTCTGGAGTCTCCCAATCCTCTTATCTTCAGCATCTACATTTGGCACCTTATTTCCTGTTTGTTCTTCTGACCTTCTTGTCACACGCCCACACCATCTGAGCCTGGTTCCCTCAGCGTCTCTATCATTGGTCCTACTTTCACTCTTGCCTTAATTCACTCATTTCAAACATGATCCGTCCTTGTAACTCTAAGCATCCATCTTAACATTTTCACTTCCTCTGTCTTCAAGAATAGCTCCTGGCTCTTCCTCAGTCCCCGGCTTTCAGAGCCATACAAAAGTGCAGGCCTGACCACTGTCTTCTAGATCTTACTTTGCTGTTTGACAGGCGTTCTCCTATTGCAGAGCACTCCCTCATTTCTGTCCTTTTACTCCATGCCTTTCCCAGTCGGCTTATAATTTTGTTGTTGAGTTCATTGTTTTCCTGTACTGTCATAGAATCATAGGACTGGAAAGGACATTGAGAGGCCATCTAGTCCAGTTCTCTGTACTCATGGCAGGATTAAGTATTATCTAGACCATCCCTGTCAGGTGTTTATCCACCCTTGCTGCAATTTAAACCCATTGTTTCTTGTCCTATTGTCAGAGTTAAGGAGAACAATTCTTCTCCTTTCTCCTTGTAACAACCTTTTATCTACTTGAAAACTGTTATGTCCCTTCTCAGTCTTATCTTTTCCAGACTAAACAAATCCAATTTTTCAATCTTCCCTCCTAACTCATATTTTCCAGACTGTTAATGATTTATGTCACTCTTCTCTGGACTCGCTCCAATTTGTCCACATCCTTCCTGAAATTAAGCACCAGAACTGAACACAATACTCCAGTTTAGGCCTAAGCAGAGCGGATAGAGCGGAAGAATTACTTCTCGTGTCTTGCTTACAACACTCCTGCTAATACATCCCAGAATGAGGTTCACCTTTTTTGCAACTGCATTACACTGTTGACTCATATTTAGCATGTGGTCCACTATGAACCCCAGATCCGTTTCCACAGTACTCATTCCTAGGACTTCATTTCCCATTTTGTATATGTGCAATTGATTGTTCCTTCCTAAATGGAGAACTTTGCATTTGTCC
Source organism: Mauremys reevesii (assembly GCF_016161935.1). Classification (NCBI taxonomy): domain Eukaryota; kingdom Metazoa; phylum Chordata; order Testudines; family Geoemydidae; genus Mauremys; species Mauremys reevesii. The sequence goes on along the minus strand of NC_052647.1, from coordinate 8,404,884 downwards.
TTATTGAATTTCATCCTATTTATTTCAGACCATTTCTCCAGTCTGAATTTTAATAATATACTCCAAAGAACTTGCAACCCCTCAATCATTGATGAAGATATTGGACCGAACCAGACCCAGAACTGATCACTGCAGGACCCCACTCGATATGCCCTTCCAGTTTGACTGTCAGCTACTGATAACTACTCCCTGGGAATGGTTTTCCAACTAGTTATGGCTGCATATAGGTTGTATTTCCCTAGTGTGTTTCTGATGTCACATGAGAAAATATCAAAAGCCTTAATAAAGTCAAGATATATCATGTCTACCACTTCCCCCCATCCACAAGGGTTGTTACTCTGCCAAAGAAAGCTATCAGGTTGATTTGACAGGATTTGTTGTTGACAAATCCATGCTGACTGCTACTTATCACCTTATTATCTTCTAGGGGTTTGCAAATTGTTATCAAACCTTCTAAAACTTTTGTAGTTTTGTTAGTGGCTGGTCCCCAGACTTACACACCCATTGTCTTCCTGCAGGAGAGCATTGAATCTACAGACCATATACTCTGATTTCTTCTGCTGATTTTCATGCCATTTATTTCCAATATGCCCCTTCATGTCTCTCTGCATCTTCTTTCACTTCCTCTTTCCTCTCCCCCACGAGCACTACATTATCTACAAAAGGCATGTGCTTTCTATCAATGCATCCAGCACAGACGTGAACAAAAAGGGGCTTAGTCCCAAGCCTTGATGTATTCCAGCTGTTACTAGAAACTGTTCCCTTTCTCCACATGAACCTCTCGCTGTGGCAACAGCACCATCATACATGTCCTGGACACGTCTGATATAAAAACTTTATTCACACGATAAGGGGTGTCAGGATCAGGCCCTGCATAAGGCAAACAACAATGTTGGTCACCCTTCAGCACCTGCAGAACTCATCCTTTGCCCTGGGTCTCTCTGCAGGGAAAGCGGTGCAGCGGAAGCAGCAGTTTCTGCTTTTTCTTTAATTCGACCTTAAACATTTTGATGTCCATATGCGGAGACAGGAGTGTGGCGTTATCACTGGAGGTGAGAGGCTTTGTCCGTTGTATGTGCACTGCAGAGTAGGGCCCCTGTGTGTGCCCCAGAGCCCTGCGTGCTGCTGTGCCACTGGAAGTTAGAGCCTATATACCAGGTCGGGGTACCACTGTGGGGGAGGGAAACGTAGATACTCTTCAGACAAGATCTGTGCCCTCCCCTGCTATGGGGGGGGCGCACCCTCCAGTGGTGTTTGTCTGTATCTGTGTGCACATGCCCTCTAGTATGTCCACTCACATGCACCCTATACTGTTCAGAACTGTTCTTGTTCATCAGAGGTGCTATACTGCTAACAGTTAATGGGATTCTCCTCAGCTTATCTGTCAGTGACCTGGGTTTTTCAGGCAGCAGGATCTGGGCTCTATCCCTGCCCTGCCAGACATTTCTGAGCAGCTGCCAGATGCAGCATAGAGACAGCCTAGGAAGCCGTGGGCTTGTGACAATGTTGTTCCCTGGCATCTGTAATGGAGGGATGGGGGATGGGGGAGCAGGAGTGAAGAAGGAAGGACAAAGGGTTGTAGCCCCAGTAGGCTTCAGGTCCCAGCGGTGCCCCGAGCCAGCCTCAGTGACCCCCTTTGTAAAGGGCTCCCCCTCAGAGCACTGCAGCCCCCTGAACTGGGAGAAGTTGTGATGCCTGATGCCCCCTGGGAACACATGGGACATGGCACCTGAACCCCCGGACTCCTCGCTCCCAGGGCTTTTCCTTTCCTGTCCCCAGAACGTGACTCTCCGTTTCAACGCTCTCCTGAACAGCACCTCCCTCTGGGATGGCGGAGACAATTGGGAGGTGGGGTCAGCCGTGACGGTCCTGCTGCAGAGCGTGGAACTGGCCACGCTGGCCACTGCGCTCTGGTCTCCGGAGAGGACAACACAGAACGTGACGACAGAGTCTCTGTGTGAGGGGGGACGTGTGGCTCTCAGTGCCACCTGCTGGCTGCCATGCGATACGGGGTTACACATTGTGCCCCAAATCCACTGGAAGTTAGAGCCTATATACCATTGTGATGTGAGCCTGTGTTCAGTACAGACACAGAACAGCACGGCCCCTGCACCAGGAAATATAACCCAGCCCTGCCAGTGCCCCCAGGAGCAACAGCAATGCCTGAGAGGGGTTTAAATGCAATATTTGGCATTTCACCATTAGGACCTGCCTCCATCTGATGGAGCGCTGAATGCTGGGATGCAGTTGCCTTCATAGGCAGGTAGCAGCTGCTCCATTTCGTGCAGATTAGGGGTAGCTTCGGGACTCAGCTACATAGGACACTTGGAATGAGAGTGTCCCTACTACTATTGTGTTTTTCTTTTGTATAATTTTGGGAATGAGCCAATTTGTATTATATATGCATTTTTCCCCTCTCTCTTTTTCAGTACTCGATAACTTCTCAGGCACCTCCCCCCACCCCCACCATTCCCCCTGCTGGGGACTCAGCATCCCCAGGGAGACAGAGCCAGAAGGGGGGGGAGAGGATATGGGGGGGTTGATCAATGGAACTCGAGGGGGCACCAAACTTACCCCTTCCACAGTGTGGAAGAGCCCTGAAGCCCCTAGGCTCCAAGTGGAGTGGGAGAGGGGTGGATCTGGCCCAGAATAAACAGATTCCCAGGGAAGTGGTTTCACAGAGAGGGGCTGTGTCATTCCTCCCCCCCACAGCTATCCAGACGCGGCTCGTCACAGGGAACTGCAGCCAGCACAGTGAGGTCTTCACGCTGAGAGCTCACGAGGAGACGATGGACGTGCACTGTGATACAGTCACCGGGGCAGCCCCACAAGGTACCATCCTGGGGATGAAGACACCCAGGGACCAAACCACGGCACAGAGTGGTTCCCGGGCACCGAACCCCAGTCTGGGTTCCCCCCTTCCTCCCTCCCTCCCTCCCCATGGATCCCCAGGCCGGGCCCTGGCCTCTGTCTCTAGCTCTGGAGTGCTCCTTGCTGGCTGAGCCAGTGGTTCTCAGGCTGTGGCCATGGAGCTGACACCTTCGTTCCTGCCTGTCCCACAGCATGAGCCCCCAGCAGTGAGGAGTTGGGGGCACAGAGGGGAGGCGGCTCATGAGAGGGTCTCTGGTATGAAGTGGGCCCAGAGAATGGAAAGGGCAGAGATGCCCTAGTCTAGCTAGACCCCCAAATGGAGATGTGGGGGCCCAAGGTAACGTGGACCCTCAACTGCCATAGTCAGGGCCCTGAATCCTCCAGCACCAGGGGAAGCTTATCCCTGGCCAGCCCCTCTACTGCTCTTCCTGAAAAAACTGAATCTTCATCTCTGCATCCTGCAGCTGGATGTTTCCAGCCGGACGAGTTCTTGGGGGCTCTGAGGGAGGAGCTATCATGGTCCAGTGGCTAAACCTTAAGAGTTGTGGCCAGGATCCTGGGTTCCATGTCCAGATCTGCCACAGACTCACTGTGACCCTTGGGCACCCGGCTGGCTCATTCTTTGAGATAGTGTCCACATCTCCCTAACAAGGGATCATCTCCTCTCCCAACAGGTCTGGGGGCTGCTGCTTTTATTTCCTACTCCACCCTGGACTCCGTCATCAGTGCGAGACGTCTCAGTGAGGGAAATCTGCCGGTTGGGAAGCTGGAGAAGAGTCATCTCAACTCCAGGGTGGTGAGTGGGGCCGTCGGAGACGGGAGGCCCATTAACCTATCCACATGTGCAAACTTCACCCTACGCCACAGAAAGGTGCGTGGAGGAAGATCCCCTCACTTTGCTCCATAGCTGGGGCTCCAAAGAAGCATATACAAGGCACCATTTCCTGCCTGGCATTTGGACCGTGCTGCCTTTCTGGCTCCTGATGTCCTGAGAAGCAGAGGCTTCCTTATTCCTGATGCATTGGGGCTGTTTGACTGGAGGAGGTTACCGAGGGGTCGCAGCACGACACAGGGCTGTGCAAAGTGCTCTAGGGTAACAGCTCCGCTTAGCTCACCCCTGAGCTGGAATAACTGGAAAGCTGCTTTCTATTGATAGTGGAGTTCAGGAAATCAGCATGAAACACTTTGATTTGGTAACGAAGTTTTTAGGGTGCATATGTGTAGGTGTGCAAGCAGTGCTGCCCTCTGATGGATGCAGTCAGAAGTACTCAGCCATGTGCCACATTCCTTATAGTGCTAACGGCTAGCAAGGATTTATTTCCCTATCGCTCCAATAGCAGGGCCTGGGCTTTTGCAGCAGCAGGATCTGTGTTCTCTCTCCGCACTGGGGGCTGCTTGGGGAGAGCCGTGGAGCTGTAGGTGGCCCCGGGTTTGCTGTAGACATGTGATAACAGAAATTATGTTTGGTGGTCCCGAGAGGATGATTCTGTTGTGTTTCTAGGCCAAAAAAGAGGAGGAAGAGGCTCTCTGCGTCTACTGGAAAGTGGTGGCCGAGAACGGCAGCTGGTCTCCGGACGGCTGCACCACCGTGCACACGAACACCACTCACACCACCTGCAGCTGTGACCTTCTCTCCAGCGTGGCTGTCCTAATGTCTCTCACTGCAGTGACGGTATCTCACAGTAAGACTCGGATCACAGGGCTGGACCCTGAGATCTGCCCTGAGCCTGGGGCAAAGCTCTCCCTGGAGCAACTGGAGGCTTTGCTGGGGAAAAGGCTGAGTCAGAACTGAGGGGCTGGGCTGGGGTCACTGGTGATTCTCCCTTTCCTCTGTTACAGGAGAGCTACCCACTGAACATCATCACCTACGTGGGACTGACCCTCTCCCTGCTGTGCCTCTTCCTGGCCATCCTCACCTTCCTCCTGTGCCGCTCCATCCGCAACGTCAGCACCTCCCTCCACCTGCAGCTCTGCCTCTGCCTCTTCCTGGCCGACCTGCTCTTCCTCACCACGGTGATCCGCCCCGGCAGTCAGGTACGGCCTGATTCTCCCCTGCTCTGTGCCTCCATGAGCAGCAGGGCTGGGGTGTGGGGCTTTGAACCCCTTTGTGCTCCCCGGATTCTGGGCTGTGTAGGACACAGGGGGATTCCCGCAGGGATGGTTCCACCCCGTTAGGCCCCTTCACACTGGGCACAGTGCTCTGAGTGTCCCCAACCCCTGGAGTTCAGCCAGTTCTACCCCTATGTCACAGTCTCCCTGTGCCTCAATTCCTCTCCTAAGTGACTTGCCCATGGTCACCCACGGACTCTGTGGCAGGGCTGGGAACAGAACCTTGGTCCCCTGAGCCCTGCTCCCCTGCTCTAACCACTAATCTCTGCTCCCTTCCTGCATCAGCAATGTGCACCCGCAGGACCCTCCATAGACCGAGGAACCTGCCGTCTCTGGGTCACGGAGCGCTATACCTGGAGAGCTGTGCTAGCAGGAATCCCGGTGTGACCCCCCGGCAGGTCTCCCCCATACTCAGCATTTCCCTTCCCCACTGCAGTGTCCCTGGGCTCTCTGTCTCCCCCAGGTGGCGTGTGCTGTCATTGCTGGATTCCTACACTACCTCTTCCTGGCCTGCTTCAGCTGGATGTTCCTGGAGGGGCTGCACCTCTTCCTCACCATCTGGAACCTGAAGGTCGTGAATTACACCAGCACCAGCTGGTTCAAGAAGAGATTCATGTACCTGTTCGGCTACGGATTCCCAGCCCTGGTGGTGGTTATTTTTGCAGCGGTGAATCCTGACGGCTACGGAACTTCCACACAGTACGTGCAGCGCCCGTCCCTAAGGGGAGCTGGGATGTGGCTTCCATGCGGTTGTCCGGCTCACCCCAGGTCTGACTTGAACCTAGATTTCCCAGCTTGACACCAAGGTCCCAGGCTGGGTTTGTGGGGCTGGTGGGTAGGAAACAAATGCACCTTCTTCCTGTGTGCAAATCCCTGAGCATCCCCTCTCTAAAGTGAGCGACTCCACTAAAACAGGGCGTGGCGTGTTCTAGACACCCCAGGCGAGATCCTCAGCTGGTGTAAATCAGGGCAGCTCCACTTCCTTCAGTGCAGCTAGGCCAATGTCCCTCCGCTGCATGTCTGGCCCTCCATCAATACTGCACCCATCCACCAGAAAGGGTCATGTGAGGAGGTGGAAGAGGAAGTGGTGGCTGAAAGCAGGAGATGCTGAGGTACATGGGAAGGGCTGTTTGTCTGGTGCCCGAAAGAGAGTCGGCCATGTCACAGGCAGGCTGAGATCCATCTCGCTTTTGAGAGCCAGCTGCCCTGTGGCACCCCCTCTCTGCCCTCAGGACTGAAAAAAGGGCAATAATCCCATTAAAGTCACCTTCTTCTTCCTCCCTGCCTGTAGCTGCTGGCTCAGCCTGGACAGAGGCTTTCGTTGGAGCTTCCTGGGTCCAGTCTGTGCCATAATCCTGGTGGGTACCTCACATAACCACAGGGCCCCATTCTCCTCGCACCTCTGCGACCCCATTGATTTCAGTGAAGCAGGGAGGGGAACGTGGCCCATAAAACACAAGGAAAGACCCAGTTAGGTCCCACCTGGCTCATCTGCTGTGGTCAGTCCTGGGATGGGTCCCTGTGCTGTGTCCTCAGGCCTACAGCCGTTACTCGGGCCCAGCTCCCAGGGACGTCAGCAGGATTTTGCCAAGTGAAGACAGCAAGAGTTTGGTCTAGTTGAGTTAATGACCCTAGGAATGAGGAAGGGAGAGGGCTCCTCTCTGCAGTGGTTTTTGTAGGGGGGGAAAACAAATGTCCCTACATATTCCTCCCTACTCCATGGGGAAGTTTGGGGGGTGGGGTGGAGGGGGATTTGTTACAGCCTGGAAGTGGCAGGAAGTATTCTAGAAGCAGGATCTGGAATCTCTGAGCCAGATCCTGCTCTCAGTTACACCAGTGTAAACCCAAAATAACTCCTGACTCCACTGAAGAGGCTCCATATTGAACTCTGAGCAGCATCTGGCCTCTGTGATCCCATTGATCCAGATCAGCTCTGGCCCCTGGTTGTGCTGTCAGCTCCATGCATGGGGTGTGACTGAGAGCTACCAGGGGATATTACAGGAGAGGGGATGGTTACCACCAGAAATGACCAGTCCCCGGTTCTGCAGTGTTTGGCTCAGTCCCCTGGGGTTGTTCTCTGCCTCAGCTGGAGTCACCAGCCCCGGATGGGATGTTTTACAGGAAATATTTCCCACTCTTCCCATAGATAAATATAACGTTCTTTGTGCTGACCCTGTGGATCCTGAGAAACAGACTCTCCTCCCTCAATGAAGATGTGTCCAATGTCAGAGACCACAGGTGAGAAGGCAACAAAACAATCCTGGAGAGTCAGATGCCTTGGTTTGGAAGGTCCTTGGGTGTGTGAGGGATTGCAGGAGGGGAACACACATGTAGGATCCATGGGAATGAATTCCCAGTTTGTTTGCTTTGACAGTAACCCTGTCCCACACAGGAAAGCAGGGGCCAGTAGCTCCATTCCACTCTGCCCGGATCCTCCGGACCCAATTGCTCTCCACAGGGTTATTGTAACGGGATCTCTCCATCTGCCTTTATCCAGGTTACTGACCTTTAAAGCCATCGCCCAGCTCTTCCTTCTGGGCTGCACATGGAGCCTTGGTCTCCTCCAAGTCGGCTCAGCAGCCACGGTCATGGCGTATTTATTCACCATCATCAACAGCCTGCAGGGAGCCTTCATCTTCCTGGTGCACTGTCTCCTCAATTGTCAGGTAACACCCGTGCCTGTCATCAACCCCCCAGCACCTTCACCAGCCTTGCGGTGGCCATGTCTGATCTTCTCAGCGTTAGTTACATAGTGCAGTGACCATGTCCCTCCCTCTCCAGGTGAGAGAGGAGTACAGGAGATGGATCAAGGGATTCCGAATTTTCAGCATGAAATCTCAGACATACGATCTATCCATGTCTGCTATCCCCACCACCAGCACCAATACGGTAAGAGGTCCTCTGCTCTGCTCCAATACCAGCCTCTGACCATCTCTAGCTGAGTCTCATCACTGCTGTAAATGTGCTTTGCCCCCCGAATGACTCAGGATTGGTTATGAGCCAGCTGGGAATGTCACTGCAAGTGTCAGTGAGAGTCGGTCACTATCGAGGGGTATCCTAGATGTCTTAGGCACCAGAACAGAATGTCCTGTCCTGGCACCTCCATGTTCCCTTCCCTTGGATCTCCTGGGAGCTCCAGGGGTCACTCACTGTGGACTAGGCAGGCATTGGCTCTTGCAGTGTAATGATCTGATTATATCAGATTGTCCCCTGGGACTGAAACCTTGTCAGTGCAGACAGATCATCCCCAGTGAACAGTCAGCACCGTGAAGAATTTCCCTTGGCTCCATTATCCCTGTGGCTCAGGATCCAGGGGCTTTGTGTGTCGCCTCCCAGGGACAACCCACTCTCAGTGGGCTTGGAATCTATTGCCATTTTTCTGATTTCTTGCCAGGTGTAACCCTTCTGCCAGGTGGAGTTCGCGAAGATATTTTTAGTAAAAATCATGGAGAGGTCACGGACAACAAACAAAAATTCACTGAAGCCTGTGACCTGTCCTGACTTTGACTAAAAATATACTGACAAAATTAGGAGGTGGGTTCAGCTCAGCCCCTCTAAGCCCCCAGCCAGTGGCAGAAAGGAAGGAGGTCAATGTGGTAGGCCTGGGGATGTCGGGAGGGGAATGGGAGGACAGGTGGAGTGGAGGGTGGGGGTGAGCGAGCAGGAACTAGCACATTGGCCAAGATCACCGTGCTGGAGAAGCAGCTGCAGAAAGCCCACCGGGAGCTGCAGTTCGCCGAGCAGGAGGGGGCTGCAGGGCAGCAGGGGGCGGAGGGATGTCTCAGCTGATAGCAGCAGGAGGAGCCTATCAAGGCAGACATGGTCAAGGTGATCCAGGTGCAGTGGGAGCCAGAGAACTCCACCCGAATGGCCATGGGTGTGGCTCACCGGCCCCAGTGGGTGCAGAGCCTGGACACCAAGGAGCCCTTTTCCACCCTCCTGTGCCCTGGAGCTGGGGAAGCTGGGGATGCTTGGTGTTGGAGATGGCCTTCCCTGTCCATGCTGCCACGCTCCATGCCACCCCCTTCCATGGTGTCAAGAAGATCAGCATGTTGGCCGAACACCACGGGGAGGATACGGGCCCTGGCAGCAGAGACTCACCAGATAGGACCCAGTGCAGGGGTGGGGAGTCCCATGGCCTTCCTCCCCCATCAGGCTAGGGAGCTCTTTGCTCCCTGGTCAGTCTGGGGTGGGAATTATTGGAGGGCAGAGCTAATTGGAGCGGAAAGGCCTCCTGTCTGTAACCTCCATGACATAATCGTAGCCTTAGGCATGAGCAAACTCCTACCCCAGAATATACTGGGCAGTGTCCTTTGCCTCAGTTTCTCCTCTTGCAGTGTGAAAGCCCAATACATTCTCCTTTAACCTGCCTTTGCCCTTTCCCTCCCCTATACCCCACCCACAGTTGCTGTCCTTGGTCGGTGAAGGCCCCGAGTTATGAGCGTTCATGTGAGTTCAACTCCCACTGGAGGGATGGGAGATACGGAGATGGCGTCAAGAAATGCCTCGGCTGCTGCTGCCGCCACCACCACATATACAACTGAGGTCTGGCCTGAACTACAGATCTATATTGGTATTGTGACGTTGCACTCCATATGTTTATGGAAATATGCTTATGAGTGTAAATATGTTACTGGAATATGCTTCATGCAAATGGTCTCTTGTATCATTACAAAGCTTATATTCTACTGAGCGTGTTGATCCTATTTGTATGAATGTATCAATCTTGACTCTGAAGCTAGAAATATGAAGTATTACTTTGAGGTCCTATTGTAACTATGCAAAGTGGAGGGGGCATTAATGGTGGCTTGGAGTCTTGATGACTCCCATTAATGAGGTTGTGAATGGCTCTGTTTACTCGCAAACCTTCCTCAGTATGTGCAGGCCAGCCCTGAAAGAACGGATAATGAGGTCTTACAGTGACATGTGATTATGTCAGTGGTACTGGAATCCATCTTAAACCTGGTGCTTTTCCATTTAGAAGGAAGGGTGAGGACCCAGAGAGAAAAAATTCTCGCCTTGTGCCAAAGCTATAAAAAGGGGGTAGAAGAGAACAAAGGGGGCTGCCAGTCATAAGAAATCCCCCAGTTACCACCTGAGCTGGAACTAACAAGATCTGTACCAGGGGAAAGGATTAGGCCCAGACTAGAAAGGAGTCTAGTCTGTGAAAGAAGCTTATTGGAATATCGCTGATGGTGAGATTTACCTGTATTCAGTTTCCTAATGTATTAGGTATAGACTTGTGTGTTTTGTTTTGCTTGGTAACTTACTTTGTTCTGTCAGTTATTATTTAAAACAACTTAAATCCTACTTTTTGTACTTAGTAAAATCACTTTTGCTTTTCAATTAACCCAGAGTAAGTGATTAAAACCTGGGGGAGCAAAGAACTGTGAATCTCTCTCTATCAGTGTTAAGGAGGGCAGACAATGTATGAATTTACCCTGTTTAAGCTTTATACTGAGTAAAATGGATTTATTTGGGGTTTGGATCCCAGTGGGAGCTGGGTGTCTGGGTACTGGAGACAGGAGTACTTGCTGAGCTGTTTTCAGTTAAGTCTACAGCTTTGGGGGCGTGGCTCAGGCCATGGATTTGTGTTGCAGCAGGCTAGTGTGTCTGGCTCAACAAGAAAGGGTTCTGGAGTCCCAAGCTGGCAGGGGAAACGGTCTTAGAGGTCATTTCAGCACATCAGGTGTTAATCCCAAGAGGGTCTCTGTGACCAAACCCATCACAGGTATGACTATGTCGCTCAGAGGGATGAAAAATCTCATCTTAGAGCGTCTCCGTTAAAGCATCACAGCAGCACAGTTGCCTCGGTGCAGCTGTGCCGATGCAGCGTGTTAAGCGTAGATGTGCCCTAAGGCTCAGCTGCTAGACCTGGTTCTCAGTGATTTCAGCTCTAGCGACCACTGAACAAACCAAACACTCTCCAGTGTCTGATCAGCTCTGTCTTTACACAGTGGGGAGGGAGAGGGTGAAATGGCATCTAGGACTCTTTAGGCAGAGTCCACACCCCCGGATACACTCTCACTCTCAGGGGATTTGGCGTCCCTACCCCCCTGCTTAGCGAGTGAGCGTCACTCAGGGCAGGCTAAGCACAGTTCTGCTGCCCTTTCCTCACACAATCAGGGTGACAACCTGCCATTCCCCTGCACTCCCTACTAAAGTGATTTGTAACCCAACTCCAGCCAAAAGGGGGCACTTGGCAAAGCAGTTCCCTCTGCTGAGTTCCTAGGCACAGTAGGGTGCTTAGGCAAACACAGTCTGCTCCTGGAGTCTGTTCCCCCAGCTCATCACTCCACGTCAGCAGGGGTGGCAGGTTTGCATAATTTTTTGGTGGTGCCCAGAACGGGTACAAGTCCCCGCCCCCCACCTGCCTTGTAGGCCAATATATAATTTTTTAAATAATGTAAAAATGGACTGAAAACAGTAAACATTTAACAATATCCTTATATTCCACAATCTGGGGGGTGTGGAGGAATGTGGGCTCTGGCTGGGTGTGTGGGCTCTGGGGTGGGGCTGGGGATGAGGGTTTTGGGGTGTGGGAGGGGGCTCAGGGCTAGGGCAGAGGCAGTGGCGTAGCCAGGTTCTAACCTCAGGGGGAGCGAACACACAAAAAGAGGCGCCATCCAACATATCAAATTACACCTCTACCTCGATATAACGCGACCCGATCTAACACGAATTCGGATATAACGGGACAAAGCAGTGCTCCAGGGGGCTGCGCACGCACCCGGTGGGACAGCCCCTCTCATCTCTCCTGAGGGGGCTGCTCTGCAATCTGTGGCACACAGGAGCGGGGGGGGGGGACACACAGTCCCCCGCATAAGAGAGACAATCGGACAGAGGTGGGCAGGGTCTGTTGGGGATTCGCATGGGGCAGAGGGGATGGGGGGCTGCACTGGGAGACTCTCCAATGCAGCACCTGGCCATGCTGGCTCTGTGCATCTTGAGGCACTTGGGAAAAGAAGGCAGCAAGAGAGAGAGGCCGAGGAGGAGGTGCCCTTCCTCTCCCAGCTGGGTCTGTGACTCCCTGATCTAACAGAGTCTCAGTGCTGCAGGCACCCAGCCCCCAGGTACTGGGCTGCAGTGCAAGCTAGAGGGGCCGATACAGAGAAGTCAGGACCAGTCAGAGCACTTCCCATGTCATCATGAAAACTCACTTCTGGAAAGCTGGGTGAGGTAATATGGGGGGAGGGGGTAATATATATCAAGGTGGGTGCGGTAATATATTTTATTGGACCAGCTTCTGTTGGTGAGAGAGAGAGAGAGAGAGAGAGAGACAAGCTTTTGAGCTTTCACAGAACTCTTCTTCAGGAAGAAGAAAGAACTCCATGAAAGCTCCAAAGCTTGTTTCTCTCTCACCAACAAAGGTTGCTCCAATAAAAGCTATTACCTCACCCACCTTGTGGCTCTAATTTCCTGGGAACAACAGGGCTACACCAACCCAGACTACAAAAATGCAAGAGTCACATAAACAGCACAGGCAGCAAAGAATCCTGTGGCACCTTATAGACTAACAGAAGTTTTGCAGACTAACAGACACAGAGTGACCATCACACCAGGACACTATTTTCATGATTCATCTTAGCATAATGTCATCATCACACCAAGGAAGCAGCACTGTCAGCACAATGAGATAAATACAGCCACATATGCATGCCAAAAATTCACAGTACAAGCACACTGGGATCCACACAGCAGGATAGTAGTGTCAGTTTAGCTCTCAGTCTCTGAGTCCATCCCCACTAAGCTAAGTCCAAAGTTTCAGCTAAACACAAGGGCACCTGCAAATAGTTGTACTAACAGCAGGATCTACACTGGCACAATAGGAGGAGTTGCATGTCAGGGCACTAATTCCTAATCCCAGTGCAAGGCAATATGGGATCCAGGTACCAGGTCCTTAGAACCAGAATTTGTACTCACAGGAGAGTGGGATGAAATTAGAGAAGTTACAGAAGGCAACTCCCAAGAAACAAGGCATTAACCAAACGGTTGGGTGGATGTTAAACAACCATCACCTGCCATTGTGTGCAGCAAGTGAATGACAATTAGTAACTTAATGACCACCATCACCAGAGAATTCCTCAACCCTGGGACTCAGCAATGCCTCCCGCTCCTCCCAACATGATCACAAGCCCTTCCCTTAGGAGACAATTCAGGTTTCCCCTGATAGGAGAGGGAAAAATCAGGCTACTTCTCCCTGCCCCCCAACATGGTGCCTGGACTTGTGTTTGCCAGAGCACATGGACTAAACTAAACACATACTACAACAGCAGATAATTTGTTGCAGCCTTCCCTTGGGAGACAATTCCATCCACACCCCCAAGGCAGAGATTGTACTGCTATGAAGATTTCCCCTGATAGTCTCAGTTTTCCTCTCCTACCCCCGCCCCACCCCTATCTCTTCCCCACTGCCTCTTCCCTTCCACCCCTCACCCCCTAAGAGGCAGTCACCCAGATGCCAGGGAGGGGGAAACAAGCACACTACATGGCCACTGTCTCTGAGAGGCAGGCGTCTCTGCCTGGGCAGGGAGGGCAATCAGGGACACCCCACCCCACAGGAGATGTGCCTCCCCCCCTCAATGCCTGTCCTGGTCCAGCTGCCCAAGTGCAGGGGATGTTTTTGGAGATGCCTCTGGCTGAGCCCCCTGCCCCCCACCATGCAGACAGCCATCCCACCAGCAGCCAGGTGCTGGCTCTCACAGCCACCTGGGGGGTTTCCAGTCCTCCCCCCCTCAAGCCACCCTCACCACAAGAAAGACCCCCTTTGAAATACACTTACCAGCTGCTGCTACTGGCTGCCTTTAATTGGGTGAGAGGTTAGGAGCTGCTGCTGCAGAGCCAGAGAAAGCAAACCTGCCACAGTGCCACAAGAAGCAGGTAGAAGAAGTAGGTGGGGTCTCTCAGCTGCTCAGCCCCTTGCTCCAGGAGCAGTTCCCCTCACTGATTGGGTGGTGGCCAAAAACCAGCTAAACAGCCAGCACTCGCGCTCCCCTAGCCAGCTACCCTACTGCCCCTGCCCCCACTGAACAGCTGATGGCTCATGGGCCCCATAAACAGTTGACTGGTGGGTGGGTGCCCCTGCCCCCTATAGGGGCATGCCCTGACCAACCCTCTTCTTCCCCAAGGCCCCAGCCTCTCCTCCTCCCCAGGAGCCCAGCTTGCTGGAGCTCAGTTCTTTCCCCCTCCCCTCACTGATTAGCTGTCTCTGTCCTGCTGGGAGACAGCTAATCGGCGAGGCAGGGAGGGGGCAGGGTTTATGCAGCACACTAGGGGAAGCGGGCAAAGCCTGCCTGCAGGAGTCCAGCTTGCTGGAGCTCAGTTCTTCCCCTCCCCTCCCCGTCACGGGATCAGCTGTCTCCCTCCTGCTGGGAGACACAGCTGATTGGGCAGGGGCGGGGTATGCAGCAAGCTGGGGGAAGCCGGGTAGGCCAAGTTTCAGAGCAGAGCGTGGGCCCTGCCCCTGGCGCCATGGTAAACCCACCTAACGCGTGATTTTTTTGAAAATGTGCTGAGGGGAAGAACTGCTTCCCCTGCACCCCACTAGCTGCGCTCCTGCTTCTAGGCCCAGAAACAAGCACTGACTGGTGGGGCCGCATTGTTATGCAGCTTTGCGATGATGAGCAGGGGCTGCAGAACTTTCGAATGTGTAAGGCCACTTTCATGGAACTGTGCGAGGAGCTCTCCCCAGCCCTGAAGCGCTGCAATTCCAAAATGAGACCTGCTCTGACAGTTGAGAAGTGAGTGGTGATAGCTCTGCGGAAGCTTGCGATGCAAGACTGCTACCGGTCAGTGGGGAATCAATTTGGAGTGGGTAAATCTACTGTGGGATCTGCTGTGATCCAAGTTGCCAGGGCAATCAATAGACTTCTGCTAAGAAGGGTAGCGACTCCGGGAAACGTGCAGGATATAGTGGATGGTTTTGCCATGATGGGGTTCCCTAACTATGGTGGGGCGATAGACGGAATGCATATTCCTATCTTGGCACCAGACCACCTTTCCAAAGAGAACATAAACCGAATGGGATACTTCTCAAAGGTGTTGCAAGTGCTGGTGGATCAAAAGGGCCATTTCACCAACATCAGTATGGAATATTCGGGAAAGGGACATGACACCCGCATCTTTAGGAACTCCGGTCTCTTCAGAAAGCTGAAAGCAGGAACTTTCTTTCCAGAGTGCAAAATAACTGTTGTTGATGTTGAAATGCCAATCGTTGTCCTTGGAGACCCAGCCTACCCCTTGCTTCCATGGCTCATGAAGCCATACACAGGCAGTCTGGACAGATGTAAGGAACAGTTCAACCATAGGCCGAGCAGTGCAGAACAGTGGTGGAATGGGCCTTTGGACATTTAAAAGCCCGCTGCCGTGGTTTGCTTACTAGGTTAGACCTCAGTGAAAGCAATATTCCCATTGTTGTTGCTGCTTGTGGTGTGCTCCATAATATCTGTGAAACAAAGGAAGAAAAGTCCTGGCTGGGATGATTTAGTTGGGGATTGGTCCTGCTTTGAGCAGGGGGTTGGACTAGATGACCTCCTGAGGTCCCTTCCAACCCTGATATTCTATTATTCTAAGTTTCCGGCAGGGTGCGGGGGTGCAGGCAGATTGCCTGGCAGCCAATTTTGAGCAGCCAGACACCAGGTCCATAAGAAGAGCACATAGAGGTGCACTGCTTCTCCGTGAGGCTTTGAAAACTAGTTTCATCTATGACCAACAGGCATGTGAAACTTCTGTGTGTTGTTCCTTACCAAGCTGCCCCCTTCACTGCATGTCCTCCCCTGTAAAATACACCCCCGCTAACCACAGTGTGCTGAGCGAATAAAGAGCCTTTTCTCCTCAATCCATTAACTTTTATTAGGCTCACAAACACTGATGAGATCCAGCAAAGAAAAGTAAAGATAAACTGGGTCTAAGGGGCTGATAAGACTGCAGGGTGCGGGACAAACAAGGACAGGTTGCTTACAATTTGTACTGCAATAACAATCAAAGCTGTGGGAATGGGTGCCTTCTGTTCCTTGTACCCTCCCCTGGAGTTGAGTACAAGGGATACTAGATGCCTGGGGGAGGAGGATGTGGAACTTGGTGACAGGGGCAGCAGGTTCAGTATAGGGTGCAGCGGGACTCTAGCGTCCAGCTGCCTTTCTTGAACCTCAACCAGATGCCTCAACATGTCTGTTTGCTCCCTCATAATCCGCACCATCTCGTCCTGTGTGTCATACTTGTGTTCCCTGCATGCTCTCCTATCCTTGCGGTTGTTGTGCATGCTCTCCGACAGTGCAATCCTCCATGCACTGAGCTCGGTCTTATCACCCATGGAGGCACGCATTAACTCATTGAACATGTCCTCCTGAGCCTTCTTTTTCTGCCTTCTAATCTAGGAAAGTCACTGTCCCGGTGTGGAGGATGTACCCATGGACAAGGGTTCAGCTGCAAAGAACAAGAGTAGCATTGCCATGCTTAAACCGCAAGCAATTCACCAAGTAATCCACCCGTTTGGTGAAATCTGGGTCACACAACCACGCTTTTCCAAGCATGCCCAGAAAGATAATGGAGCAAATAATTAAGCAATAAATTTGCAAACACCTAGAAGATAATAAGGTGATAAGTAACAGTCAGCATGGGTTTGTCAAGAACAAATTGTGTCAAACCAACCTGATTGCTTTCGTTGACAGGGTAAGAAACCATGTGGATAGGGGGGTAGTGGTGGATGTGGTATATCTTGACTTTAGTAAGGCTTTTGATACTGTCTCACATGACCTCCTCATAAACAAATTAGGGAAATATAACCTAGATGGAGCTACTATAAGGCGGGTGCATAACTGGTTGGAAAACCATTCCCAGAGAGTAGTTATCATGTCATAGTCATGCTGGAAGAGCATAACAAGTGGGGTCTCGCAGGGATCAGTTCTGGGTCTGCTTCTGTTCAATATCTTCATCAATGATTTAGATAATGGCAGAGAGAGTACACTTATAAATTTGTGGACAATATCAAGCTGGGAAGGGTTGCAAGGGCTTTGGAGGATAGGATTAAAATTCAAAATTATCTGAACAAACTGGAGAAATGGTCTGAAGTAAACAGGATGAACTTCAATAAGGACAAATTCAAAGTACTCCACTGAAGAAGGAACAATCAGTTGAACACATAAAAAATGGGAAATGACTGCCTAGGAAGGAGTACTGCAGAAAGGGATCTGGGGGTCATAGTGGACCACATGTTAAATATGAGTCAACAGTGTAACACTTTAGCAAAAAAAGCAAACATCATTCTGGGATGTATTCGTAGGAGTGTTGTAAGTAAGATGTGAGAAGTAATTCTTCAGCTCTACTCCACTCTGATTAGGCCTCAACTGGAGTATTATGTCCAGTTCTGAGCACCACATTTCAGGAAAGATGTGGACAAATTGGAAAAAGTCCAGAGAAGAGCAACAAAAATGATTAAAGATCTAGAACACATCACCTATGAGGGAAGATTGAAAAAATTGGGTTTGTTTAGTCTGGAAAAGCGAAGGCTGAGAGGAGACATGATAACAGTTTTCAAGCACATAAAAGTTGTTACAAGAAGGAGGGAGAAAAATTGTTCTTCTTAACCTCTGAGGATAGGACAAGAAGCAATGGGCTTAAATCATAGCAAGGGAGGTTTAGCTTAAACATTAGAAAAAAATTCCTAACCGTCAGAGTTGTTAATCACTGGAATAAATTATCTAGGGAGGTTGTGGAATCTCCATCACTGGGGATTTTTAAGAACAGTTTAGACAAACACCTGTCAGGGATGGTCTCGATAAAATATAGTCCTGCCATGAGTGCAGGGGACTGGACTAGATGAACTCTCAAGGTCCCTTCCATTCCTGTGATTCTATGATTGTGGGATAGTGTTGGCGGAGTCTCCATACTCGAGTCTGATGACATGGAGCTGAGCTGCTTCCACACTACAAAATGTCTGGGCTCTGACTTGCATCACATTGGGACTTGGGTTCTGACCCATCCCCAGCATGTTCTGCAGGCCTGTGTGAAACTAACTTCAGTGTGTACAGAAGCGAGGCTTGGTCTTAAACCTGAGTCAGAGCTCTGGCTGAGTATGCTGTGTAGACATACCATAGGGGTCTACCCTCAGACAGGACTGGATTTCCAATTAGGCACAGTAACCATGTGCCTAGGGGTGCCGGCATTCTAGGGGCACCTTACCTCTCTAAACCTGTGTGTAACATGTAGGTCAGCTGCAGGCAGGGGGGCGCTGAAGATGCTGTGCCTAGGGGTGGGTAAGGTGTAAATCCGGCCCTGGACTCTGGGGCTTGAGATGCTGTTGGATAATCACCTTTGTGTTGTCTGGCTAAATGTCAGTCTTGAGGCATTTATGACACGGGACATTTTAAAGTTACAAACTGATGCAGAGACACCACTCAGGCACCTGAGTTACTTCGATTTATCCCTGCACTTTAAGTACAAAGATTGTAAGTTTTTTCACTGCTGCTTCCAGTGCTGTGGTTCAGTCTGTTGCTTAGGGCCAGGTTACGTCTCCTTCTGCCAGCAATCGTCTTTGAATTCCCCCATTGGTTTGTGGTATTACTCATCTGCCCTGCAGCACAGAGGACCTTTCCAATCGAGCACTAGTCAGTAAATATTTTTAGCTCTGCCACGTACACTGCTACGGTTTCACTTTTCCTCCTCACTCTGGGATACTTAAAATTTTCTACAGTAACACTTGGCTGTGGTGTCTATTGGTCTATTCAGATCTCTTGCAGGTCTTCTGAAATTTTACCTTCTGCTTCCTGGGAGTGCAACAAACTCAAGAGGGAGTAGGTTTTACTTAAGCAGCCTCTGAGGCAGATCACTCCATTTGTCTTTTATTTATAATCTCATTTGCAAGGAAATTACTGGCTCCAGCTTTCCATAGATTAATGCCGATCCTCACTTTCTACAGGAAACTTCAATTTCCCCATAACTCGCTAGTATTACATTTTTCCTCATCACCAGTGTTGGAAAGTGACTGCTCAGTGCAACCAAAATAAGTGCTCAAGAAAGCCTGCTGGGAACTCGCTGCTTCGTTTAACTGCATCCTCACAGAATGTGTGTGTGCATAGGCCCCAACTCCGTGGGTGCTAAGCACCCACTGGGAACCCCGTAGATCAGCGCCTCCCTCTCCCTCCCAGCGCCTCCTGCCTGCTGTGATCAGCTGTTCAGTGGCATGCAGGAGGTGCTGGGAGGAAGGGCAGAGAGGGGCAGGAAGGGGCAAAGTCAGGGAGGGATGAGTTGTGGTGAGCATTTTGGGGAAGGGGTGGAGTGGAGATGGAGCACTCCCCAGGAACTGAGGAAGTTGGTGCCTGTATGTATGTGTGTATGAATTCCAATGGTGGGGGGAAGGTATTTTGGGGGGAAGGGATCCCACTGATTAAAACAGGAAGTAAGTGGCACAGGATAGCACAGGCTGAGCTAGCAATCGAAGGCAGAGTACGGCAAGGTTTCATCCCATAATATTCTGGGCAACTCTGCCAAGACCATTTTATTACACCCCCCTCCTCCTGCCCCAGACAGATGGGGCAGAGTTGTGGGCCCCCTTTTCCCTCCCCCTGGAGGAGCAGCAGCAGCAGCAGTGTCCCTTTTCTCCCACAGAGCTGGCAGTAGGGCCCTCCCCATATTTACCTCAGCAGCCTGGGTGTCTTGGGGGAGGAGGGGCAGGCATGCTGAGCTCTTACCCTCCTGCCTGCACCCCACAAACCCCCTGCCGGGGAGGAGGGGGGGCTGTCAGAGCCTCCCCCGCCCGCAGGGCTCAGAGTTAATGCCCCAGTGGGAGGCACAGTGCAGCTCCCCCTCTCTGAGCGACTGTCTCACAGCCTGGATGAAGGGTGGCTGCCACACGCACCGATGTCAATAACATCTGGCGCAGGCCAGAGCACCCTCACCCCGGTGCAGGGCCCACCATGATCCCCTCCCTCCCCGATACTCCCTCCTGGTCAGGGCCCACATCGATCCCCTCCCCCCCCGATACTCTCCCCCTCCCAGGCAGGGCCCCACACGAAACTAAGCATCCCCCATCCCTCTCTGGGCCCACCAAAAGGACAAGCTCCTCCCCTACAGGGCAGGGCCCATCACAAGGCCAAACTCCTCCCACCCCCATGCAGGGCCCAACCTGCGGCCAGCTCCCGCTCTCATGCCTCACCCCTGGGCAGACCCACCATATGGTCAAGTCCCTCCCCATCTGTGCAGGGCCCACAGTGAGGCAAGCTCCCATGCCCTGCCACCAGGTATTGTCCAGCACAAGCTCTCCCCGCCCCCCGACCCTGATCCCCCCAAGCCCGGCTTAGGACCCAGCATGAGGCTGAGGGCCCCTCGCCCCTGCGCAGGGTGTTCTGCTCACAGCCTATGCACAGCGAGATAAGGAAAGGGGAAGAAAATCTTCCTGGCAGGTTGCCATGTAATCCAGAAATCTAACTATGACCCAAGTCCCTGCTGATGCGAACCAGTAGAGGGCACTGGGCACATCAGGGTTACAGGGATCCCCTTGGACATACTAGTCCATCGAAGCATGCCACATGAGGGCGCTAATGAAAGCCTCTGTCCCACTGGTTGCTGTAATCCTTGTGAGTCGTCTGTGTGAAAAATAGGAGAACAGGTATGTACAGATCCTGGCAATTATGGTCTCTAGGTCTGTGAGTTAAAGCAGGTCACCAAGTGGTAATCCACATGCTCCGGGTACAGGATGTGGGGAGAGATACTTACCTCACTTCAGTTTGTCATGTGTGAATGAAGGACTTGATGGTTCACAAAGGTCACCCATTTACAGTCTGAGCGCAATGCTAATCGTTAGCCTGCTGAGAACGTAAGAACATAAGAACGTCCATACTGGGTCAGACCAAAGGTCTATCAAGCCCAGTATCCTGTCCTCTGACAGTGGCCAATGCCAGGTGCCCCAGAGGGAATGAACAGAACAGGTAATCATCAAGTGATCCATCCCCTGTCGCCCATTCCCAGCTTCTGGCAAACAGAGGCTAGGGACACCATCCCTGCCCATCATGACTAATAGCCTTGATGGAACTATCCTCCATAAATTTATCTAGTTCTTTTTTGAACCCTGTTATAATCTTAAACTTCACAACATCCTCTGGCAAGGAGTTCCACAGGTTGACTGTGCATTGTGTGAAAAAATACTTCCTTTTGTTTACTTTAAACCTGCTACCTATTTATTTAATTTGGTGACCCCTAATTCTTGAGTTATGAGAAGGAGTAAATAACACTTCCTTATTTACTTTCTCCATACAAGTCATGATTTTATAGACCTCTATCATAACCCCCTTTAGTCATCTCTTTTCCAAGCTTAAAAGGCCCAGTCTTATTAATCTCTCCTCATATGGAAGCCGTTCCATAACCCTAATAATTTTTGTTGCCTTTTTCTGAACCTTTTCCAATTCCAATTTATCTTTTTTGAGATGGGACGACCACATCTGCACACAGTATTAAAGATATGGGTGTACTATGGATTTATATAGAGGCAATATGATATTTTCTGTCTTATTGTCTATCCTTTTCTTAATGATTTCCAACATTCTGATCACTTTTTTTATTGCTGCTACACATTGAGTGAATGTTTTCAGAGAACTATCCACAATGACTCCAAGATCTCTTTCTTGAGTGATATCAACTAATTTAGACTCCAACATTTTATATGTATAGTTGGGATTATGTTTTCCAATGTGCATTACTTTGCATTTATCAACATTGATTTCCATCTGCCATTTTGTTGCCCAGTCACCCAGTTTTCTGGGATTCCTTTGAAACGCTTTGCAGTCTGCTTTGGACTTAATGATCTTGAGTAGTTTTGTATCATCTGCAAATTTTGCCACCTTACCGTTTACCCCTTTTTCCGGATTATTAATGAATATGTTGAATAGGACTGGGCCCAGTACAGAGCCCTGGAGGACATCACTATTTACCTCTCCCCATTCTGAAAACTGACCATTTATTCCTACCCTTTGTTTCCTATCTTTTAACCAGTTACCAATCCATGAGAGGACCTTTCCTCTATTCCATCACTACTTTGCTTAAGAGCCTTTAGTGAGGGATCTTGTCAGAGGCTTTCTGAAAATCTAAGTACACTATGTCCTCTGGATCCCCCTTGTCCACATGCTTGTTGACCCCCTCAAAGAATTCTAGTAAATTGGTGAGGCATGATTTCCCCTTACAAAATCCATGTTGACTCTTCACCAACAAATTGTGTTTATCTCTGTGTCTGACAATTTTGTTCTCTACTATAGTTTCAACCAGTTTGCCCAGTACTGAAGTCAGGCTTAGTGGCCTGTAATTTCTGGGATCACCTCTGAAGCCCTTTTTAAAAATTGGTGTCACATTAGCTATACTCCAGTCATTTGGTACAGAAGCTGATTTAAATGAGAGGTGACAAACTACATTTAGTCACTCTGCAATTTAACATTTGAATTCCTTCAGAACTCTTGGGTGAATACCATCTTGTCCTTGTGACTTATTACTCTTTAATTTATCAATATGTTTCAAAACCTCCTCTAATGACACCTCAGTCTGGGATGGTTCCTCAGATTTGTCACCTAAACAGAATGACCCAGGTTTGGTAACCCCCATCACATCCTCAGCCATGAAGACTGATGCAAACAATTAATTTAGTTTCTTCACAATGGCCTTATCGTCTTTGAGTGTTCCTGTAGCATCTCGATAGTGCAGTGTCCCCACTGGTTGTTTAGCAGGCTTCCTGCTTTTGTTATATTTAAAAAATGTGTTGCTCTTACTTTCTGAGTCTTTGGCTAGCTGTTCTTCAAAATTTTTTTTGGCCTTCCTAATTATAGTTTTACACTTCACTTGCCAGTTTATGCTCCTTTCTATTTTCCTCAATAGGATTTAACTTCTACTTTTTAAAGGATGCCTTTTTGCCTCTTACTGCTTCTTTTAGTTTGTCGTTTAGCCATGGTGGCACTTTTTTGGTTCTCTTACTATGTTTTTTTTTTTTATTTTGGGGTATACATTTAAATTGAGCCTCTATTAAGGTGCAGCTTGTAGCGTGATGGGGCAAGGCCGGATGGCTACAGTAAAGTACTGAGGAACAGGTATGTTAGCCCCAGGCTAAACAAATCCCTAGCACCGTGGTAACCAAATGGCAGTTGCTCCAGGTTAATCAAGGCACCTGGGGCAAATTAAGATCTTTCTAGAAGGCAGTGGAGATAGCTACACTGATTAGAACACCTGCAGCCAATCAAGGCAGGCTAATCAGGGCACCTGGTTTAAAAAGGGAGCTCACTCCAGTCAGTGGAGGAGGAGCCAGAGGAGAGAAGTGTGTGTGTGTGTGGAGCTGGGAGTAAGAGGCACAAGGAGCTGAGACTGAGAGGGTGTGCTGCTGGAGGATTGAGGAATTATCATACAATCAAGCATTATCAGACACCATCAGGAAGGTCCAGTGGTGAGGATAAAAAGGTGTTTGGAGGAGGCCATGGGGAAGTAGCCCAGGGAGTTGTAGCTGTCATGCAGCTGTTACAAGAGGCACTATAGACAGCTGCAGTCCACAGGGCCCTGGGCTGGAACCCGGAGTAGAGGGTGGGCCTGGGTTCCCCCCAAACCTCACTACTCCTGATCAGACACAGGAGGAGTTGACCCAGACTGGGGGTTCCACCAGAGGGGAAAATCACTGAGGTGAGCAAATCTGCCAAGAAGTGCAGGACCCACCAAGGTAGAAGAGGAACTTTGTCACAGTAGAGACTTCACTTTTGGTGTTGTACCTGTTAATTTCTCTTTAACTAAACTTCCTCCTTTTTGTGTAATTCCCCTTTCTGAAATTAAATGCTCCTGTGGTGGGCTGCTGTGGAGTTCCCCCCCTTCCAGGGATGTTAAATGTAATTATATTATGGTCACTATTACCAGCAGTTCAGCTATATTCACCTCTTGGGCCAGATCCTGTGCTCCACTTAGGCTTAACTTTATCTCTGCATCCTGGCCTGAGGTAACATGTATCAAGTCAATATGGAGCTAGTTGAAATCCCCCATTATTATTCTTTTTTTTTATTGTTATAGCCTCTCTAATCTCCCTGAACATTTCACAGTCACTATCACCATGCTGGTCAGGTGGCTGGTAGAATACCCCTACTGCTATATTATTATTCTAGCAGGGAATTACTATCCATAGAGATTCCATCAGACAGTTTGGTTCATTTAAGATTTTTAATTCATTTGACTCAATGCTTTCTAGTGCCACTCCCCCACCAGCATGACCTGTTCTGTCCCTCCAATATATTTTGTACCCTGGTATTATTGTGTCCCATTGTTTATCCTCATTCCACCAAGTTTCTGTGATGCCTATTATATCCATAACCTCATTTAATATGACACACTCTAGTTCACCTATCTTATTATTAAGACTTGTAGCATTGGTATATAAGCACTTTAAAAAATTGTCAATTTTTAGCTGTCTGCCATTACATGATGTAATTGAATGGGACTCTTTTTCATTTGACTGTTTCTCATCAGCTCCTACCTGTATCTTATCATCTTCCATCCTCTTCTTAGCCACCTCCTTACTAGGACATAGAGAATCTCCATTAATAGATCCTCCCCTAAGGGATGTCTCTGTCCAAACCACGTGCTCCTCGGCTTTCCCTCAGCCCTTAGTTTAAAAACTGTTCTGCGACCTCTTTAACTTTAAATGCCAGCAATGTGGTTCCAACTTGGTTTAGGTGGAGTCCATCCTTCCTGTATAGACTCCCCCTTTCCCAAAAGGTTCCCAAGTTCTGAATAAATCTAACCTCCTCCTCCCTACACCATCATCTCATCCATGCATAGAGACCCTGCAGTTCTAACTGGCCATACAAGTGGTACTGGAAGCATTTAAAAAATGCTACAATGGAGGTCCTAGACTTCAATCTGTTACCTAGCAGCCTAAATTTGGCCTCCAGGACCTCTCTCCCAGCCTTCCCTATGTCACTGATACCTACCACGACCAACGGCTCCTCCCCAGCACTACACATATGTCTGTCTAGATGTCTTGAGAGATCCGCAACCTTCGCACCGGACAGGCAAGTCACCATGCAGTTCTGGTCATTGCAAACCCAGATAATTATGTTTCTAATGATTGAATCCCCCTTACTATTACCTGCTTCTTCCTAACAACTGGAGTTCCCTCCCCTGGAGAGGATCCGCAGTGTGAGAGGATACTATGGCATCCTCTGGAAGGAGGGTCCCAACTATGGGATCATTTCCCTCTGTTCCAGTTTGATGTTCTCCTTCCCTGAAACTTTCATCCTCCTCAATAGCACAAAGTCTGCTGGACTGGGGGTGGGACCATTCTACCGTGTCCCTGGAATCCTCCAGCAGCCTAAGGACCCCACTAAATGGACAGCTGCGTACAAACTGCCTAGATTCTTGTCAGACCCGAGTGAGTGTTTTCCCATGACTGATGTATACGTCTAATCCCGTTGCTTTGTTTCCATCCCCCAGTTGCTCAGGAGCCGGCTAGAGCATTTATCCAGATTTGAAACTCTTGGGAAATTTCAGGCTGAAATGTAATTAAACAGCTTTAGCCCCTAATCTCTGCTGTGCCCCATCTGGGTATGGGGCCCTCCGGGAACCTCATTGGCAGGTACTACACCAGCCTTGTTGGGGGCTGGAGCAGCCTGGATGGGCTGATTAAAACATCAGTGGCTGATGATGATCACTACAGGCTGTCCCTGCCCTGCCTCCTATGCTGGAGCTGGAGGAGAGGCTGCCTCAGAGTCTAGCTACACTGGCCCCACCCTACTGGGGCCTCCCCTCCCTGGGGGACATGCAGTCAGTGTCCGTACAAAGGGAGCGGAGTGGGTCAGAGGCTCAGACCACAGGGCATATTGCAAATATCACGATTGCTATTCCCTGTTCACTCTCACTGGCTGTAACAGGAACTGTGCATGGAAACCTTATGGATGGAGGCCAGGGGTGCACAAATGTCACTGGGTGATTGGAGGCTGGGTGCTCAAAACCTGATTGATGTTGGAAGTGGGTTCACCCAAGCCTCATTGTGGGGGTGGGAGCATATAAAATCTTCTCTGTTGGGGGCTGCTTTTCTGCCAGAGTGTCTCCTCCAGCAGAGAAGAACTCGAGCAGCTGCTGGATCAAGCATTCTCCATCAACAGCTGTTCTTCTCCCCCTCCCCACGCTGCAACCTCCAGTGAAACATGAAAAACACTTAGGAAATGAAACACACAAAAGAAAGGAAATAAAAAGTTCAGCCAGCGACCAGCACATGCCCTCAGCTTCTCCACTCCCAGCAGGCTGCACCGTTACCCTGGCTACTGCGCCACACACTGCAAGCTGAGCTCTGCCCCCCCAGGAACGCCAGCCTGTCGTCAGCCGTGTGCGCTCAGCCCTTTGCCAAGTGACTCTGCCAACAGAACCGGCTACGGCACCAAACAGCCACAGCCACTAGAGCTGGGGAAGAACTGAGCTGGGGAGGGAGCAGAGTTCAGGTCGCAGTGCGCAGCCTGTGGCGTATGGGGATGTGTAACCCAGCCAGGGGTAAGCAGGGAGCCTCACTAGCTCTTGGTGTCTGGGCTTTGCCTCCCGCCTTGGCTTGGTGCTCTGGTTCCAGCAGCCTGAGTCTGAGCTTAGTTTCTTCAGTGTAGATGTCGGGTCCTTTCTGATGAGCTTCCTCATTTTTGATAAACTCCCCATTTCTAATCCCTGGGCTAGTTTTGGGCACAACTCCACCCCTGAGCAGGTGGCCATTCATACTCTAAGGCCAGATCCTCAGTTAGTGTAAATAGGTGTGTGGACTCCTTTGGACTGATGCCAATTTACACCAGTTGGGGATCTGGGAATATCTGCAGTTCTACACTGGTAACTTGTGATTGTGAATCTAACCCTTAAGGCGCCTGCTCAGAACAGCTTTGCCGACGTTCATTCAGGCAGGGACAGCTGAGTTTATACTTGTCTTCAGGAAGGCACTCAAATGAGGAACTTTTGGAGAATGGGCCCCAATTAATGACCCCAGCACGCATACTATCATAGACTGCTGGCCAATGGCAAACAGGAGAACAAAGAAATTTCTTTAGTCACAGGGAATGTGTTGTTCTAAAGCTGACAAAAGAGGAAATAAGGCAGGTGACCACACCCCACTGCTCACCACAAACCAGACAGGACAGAACTAACCACCAGGAAACACCTGAGAAAGGGGAATTCACAGAGAAGAAACTGAATTTATATGGGCAAAACCCACTTGTGTGTGCAGTGTTTTTCCTCAGTGGAAGGTTGATCTATTTGGAAGAAGCACGTTTGTGACACTGATTGGACCAGAGCTGTTCCGCTAGGAGGGGCCACAAGAAAAGGGGACCTGGCAAGACCCACACATGAGAGTGATCATAGGAGGAGGAGCTTGAGTGTATTTCTTTGCCTCTCTTCACCTTGAGCTCATGGACACCTGGATGGGAGGACTGGAGAGCCCCAGGTCCTGGGGAGTCACTCCCTTGAAGACATGGTCATATGGGACCATCAACAAGGACCATCTGTCAGGAATCTGGGCCTGAAGCAGAGCCGGTCTCCAGGCAACCTAACGAGTGCAGCTGGCCTGTACCAAGCTGCCTGATTGGTGGGAAGGGTCAGCAAACAGGCTCTTAAGCCCAGCAGTGGCAGTTCAGTAGCTGCTCAAAGCTTTTGCCCACAGCTGTGATAGCTCCAGCCTTGGTACAGCCTGGCTCCTGCCTTGTCTCTCTCCAGGTAATCTGGTTCCAGCCCTCAGCTCCAATTCCTCATCTCCAACTTTGACTCTGACCCTTGGTTCTGCATCTAGCTCTGACCCAATTCTGACCCTGGATTCCAACTCCCGCCTTCTGCCTCTGACTCTGATCCTTGGCGCTGGCATTTGGCCTCTGGCTCTGATCCTCAGCTCCGGTTCTTGGCTGCCAGGTCCTGCTCTGACCTCTAGACATGACTGCCCAAGGATGGATAGTCATTAGCTGCTTCTTTCATCTTCTTTGTAGGCCACATCAGCTGTGCTAACCCAGTTACTATGGCACCACCTGGAACAGGACTGATGTTGTGTCTGTGTGTCCAAGACGACAGCTGCAGACAAGAGCTACGGTCACAGCTGAGACTTGGACAGCACCATCTCATGCATAAGTAACTGTGGCACAGTAGGCCTAAGGCAGCCCTCACTGGAAATGTGATGGTCAGGGAAGGCTGCAAAACGGGGAGCAGATACCCACCAGTCTTGGGAGTAACACTGAAGTAAAACTCCCCCGACCAGTCACAAACTCTGCATCTCATCCCCACACTTGTTATCACGAAGCAAAAAAAAAAAAGACAGAAAGAAAGAACTCAGAAAGCCCCTTGATCGCATTCCAGTTCCCTGGCTCCCGATCAGCATCTAGGTCCAGTGCAGTGAAATTTAAAACTTTGCTCACTATAAAAAATGTTCTTCTGACCCAAAAGGTCCAGCCACATTGCCAGTCAATATTAGGTTGGATCATATACAAAATACCATATTCTGCCAGCCAATCCTTTTGTGCCTAAAACGAAAGGTTTAGTATAAAGAAAAAAGAACGAACAAGATGAGAGACGTTAAATGGTAGAGCAGTCACATACATCCAAAGACTTCAAAGTCCCTGTGTCAGGTTCTTAGCAGTATTGGTGAGTTTACTGGCTTGAAAGTCCCTCTGGAACACATCCGCAGCTAAGATGGGTCACTCAGTCCCTTGATCAGCGCTTCGGTTTGTAGAGAAGTTGCTCCAGAGATGATAAGCAGGAATGAAGACAAGAAGTAGGATTGAAGGCAAAATGGAGTTGATGCAGCTGCCTTTTATATTCTTCTCCAGCAGCCTGTATTTCCTTTGTTCCAGATGCTAGCTGCCCAACACATGGCCTGGAAGCCTGAGTTCTGTCCATAATGCCCCTGCCTGCCTTGCTGAGTCACATGGTGCAGCCCCCGATCCGTTCAATGTGTTCATTGTATAGCTGATGTCCCATGATGAACCATCAAGCAGGCTAGGTAGTGCTAATGCCAATCTGTCTGGGGGTGTCATTCAGATGCACAGCCCAAGTGTGAAATACAGACAGACCCTATGTATCTATAACCCATAATGCAAAGGTGATACAAATGTATAAATAAGGTTATCATACTTGGCAAATTGTGACATTTTCAAAGATACCTCACATGGCATATCTGGTCAGATTCCTCGCAATTTTATAATATTGGTGTCAACAATATAATACAGTGTCCCACATGTTCTATACAGGGTCACAGGACCCACACTGTGAGCTGGATGAAGATCTGTTCTTCTGTTTCTTTTTTGTTAAGAAGAGCTCCTTCGTGGAAAATGACTTAGGCATTATAGCTGCAACAACTTAGATGAGTACTTACAGCAAGACTCATCTCTGACCATTATGTCAGCAACCAACCACTCAGTATGGGCACCTCTTAAGTTTTACTGAAGGCAGGATTAAAAAGGTTAATTGCAATGAGATACTTAACACCAGTTACTATTAAGGAGAGGGAAGGAACACTGGCAAGAATAGGGAAATAACAGATAAGTTAATAGTAAAAGAATATTTAGCTAAGTTAGATCTATGCAACTCGGCAGTGCCTAGTGAAATTCACCCTAAAGTGCTTAAGAAAAACTAGCTGAAGCAATCTCTGAACCATTAGCGATTATCTTCCAGAACTCATGGAGGATGGATGACGGTCCTAACA
Source organism: Mauremys reevesii (assembly GCF_016161935.1). Lineage (NCBI taxonomy): Eukaryota > Metazoa > Chordata > Testudines > Geoemydidae > Mauremys > Mauremys reevesii. The sequence goes on along the minus strand of NC_052647.1, from coordinate 8,375,243 downwards.
ACGGCAAACATACTGACTATCTTCAAAAAAAGGTTAAAAGGAGCTCTTAAGGAACTATGAACCAGAGAGCCTAACTTCAATACCCAAAAAGATTCTGATTAAACTACTAATTTATTAAAACCTATAGGATAATAGGTGATAAGTCATAACCACCGGGGATTTGTGAAGAACAAGTCATGCCAAACAGATGCAATTTCCTTCTTTGATTGGGTACCCAGTCTAGTGGATGTGGGGAAGAGGTGGACGTGATGTATCTTGAATTTAGTAAATCTTTTGACATTTTCCTACTCAAATTAAGGAAATATGGACTAGGTGAAACTACCAGAAGGAGGGTAGTAAGCTAGTTGTTAGTCCTTACTCACAAGGTAGGGATGGGGACTCACTGGCTTGGTAGCAGCACTGCAGAAAAGGGTGTGAGGTTTCTGGTGGACCACAAAAGGAATGTGAGTCTGCAGTGTGATACTGTTGAAAAAAGGCAAATGCCATTCTGGGATGTATTAACAGGAGTGGGGTGGGTCAGAGATGGGAGGCGACTGTTCTCCTCTACTCGGCACTGAAGAACCGTGTCCAGGTTTGGGTGCTGCGCTTCAAGAAGGATGAGGACAAATTGTACAGAGTCCAGAGGAGAGCAACAGAAATGATCAGAGGTTTAGAAAACATGACCAGTGAGGAAAAGTTGAAAGAACTGGGCATGTTTTGTCCAGAAAAGAGATGGCTGAGGAGAGACATGAAAGCAATCTGCAAATATGCAAAAGGTTGTTATACAGAGGACTGTGATGAATTGGTGCCCGTGTCCACCAAGGGTAGGACAAGAAGGAATTGGCTTAGTTAGCAGCCAGGAGATTTAGGTTTGATAGTAGGAAAAACTTTCTAACTCTAAGGATGGTTCAGCACAGGAACAGGTGACCTAGGGAGGCTGTGGAGTCCTTGTTATTGGGGAGGGGGGGTTTAAAAACAAATTGGACAAACACCTGTCAGGGATGGTCTAGGTACACTTGGTCCTGCCTCAGCTCGTGGGGCTGGACTGAGTTCCTGATGTCACTTGAAACTCCACATTTCCGTGATTGTGTGAAGTGGTGCTAGGCCCTCTGCACTGTGGTCAGTTTCCTGCATTGCAAAGTAAATGCTTATGGGGCTGGGAGAAGTGGTAGGGCAGAGGGAAGGAGATCAGGGCACGCTGAGAAGACAGTGCTTTCCTGTGTGCAGTGCTGTGGGTTAATACTATAAAATGCAACAGGACATGAGTCAACCTGGCTTCCTGTCTAATTTCTCCAAGATAAGGAGGCTGCAAAGCTCAGAATCCTCAGAACTCGACCTGCCCTGACAGCGTCTGAGCCACCATGGGAACCCGAGGTGACGTGTATCCATTGGGTGAGTGGAACAAAGTCCATGGGCTGAACTCGGGTGGGGCTAGGAGAGTCCAGAGGGACCCAGGGGTCTGTCTGCACTGGGGCTGGAAGGTGAATATTCCAGCTGAAGAAGACATAGTCACTCTATCTCTCATCTAGCTAGAAACAGAAGTGTCGCTATAGGGGCGGGAGGGGCTGGCTGCCCTGAGTCCGTACCTGTGGTCCTGGACAGGATCATAGTCGGGGCAGGGAGCCTCTCCTGTTACTTGCCCAAGCGCGGCTACTCTTCAATTTTTGACATGCCAGCTGGGTCAGAGCAAGCCCAGGTCTGTCTCCTTGAACTAGAATTTACCCCTAGGCATACGCTACATTGGTGTAATGTGCAATTTCCTCTGCTGCCTCTGGTGCTCATGTTGCACCAACTGAGACTCCATCCAGACTCACTGAAACACCTTGGCCAGATTCCTGGATCTCAATTAGATGGGCTCACTATGAGACCAGAGAGTGGAGGGGTCAAATATGGCTTTCCACCACTTTCACAACTACTGAATCCCAGGGGATAACTGCAGATCAGTCTGGTCCATGGAAGCAGAGCAGCCCAAAGCCTTCCCTGATTCAGTCTCAACTGTCCGTAGCCCCAAAGGACCATTCCAGCAGCTGGCAAGAGCCAGAGTGGAGGAATACGTTGGCCACACCACTCACCTCTGGGAATGGCCACTGTGCCTGGGGCTGTACCATAGAGCCAGTACACAAGGGGCATTTCCAGGTAGCTGGTTGAGGCAGCTTTCTGTAGTGGCACAAAGCTGGGATTCTGAAATATTACTACAGTAATAATAGTTATTAATGAAATAATTGACTTCATTGGATTTACACCAGAATCACTGTGGGGGTAAATAAGCAAAAATTGGTCCATAGACAGGGGCCAGGAGACATCTCTCTCTCTCTCTCTCTCTCTTTCTCTGTTGCTTATTTCTGTGTATAACATTTTAGAAACACGTATTTATTTATTATTTCTCTCAAGTACTTCTCCTCCTCGTCCTGTTCCCTTCTCTACCACCAGCGAGCACTCAAGAGTCATTCGGTAAGTTCTCAGGCTTGCAGAATGTAATACTGTATGTTCCGCATTTGCACACATCATGAGAGTCCCACACAGAAATGTGTCTCTGCCATGAAGCTGACACAGGCTTGGCAGCTCTCAAAGGGGTTATCGGCACGGTAATGAGGGGTGGGGTCATTGGATCTGGGTCATTAGGACTAGCTGAATTGTTTAGGTGAGGGTTAAATCTATTCCTGTTGTTCACCAATATATGCCGGGCTAATATAATATATCACATGATTAATAGGTATGATTCACATTACTTATATTAATATGGATAGTATGTGCTTAATGCATATAACATTATATTGTATGCACACTTCTGGCAGTTACATGGCCTGGAAGGTGGCCTGTGTCTTCCTATAGTCTTGTTTACCTATGCTAAGTATCCCATAACACCTTGCATTAGCCAGGAAAACTGTCAGGATCAGCACATGTGGGTGTTCTACTGTAGTAACAGGCAGGGAGTTACTCTCACTGGAGTGTCCCAAAGATAAGGACAATATATATGGGACAAGCCTAGGAGGTTCATAACGCTCTTGGTACCCGGAATTCAGGTGTCCAGAACAAAGTGCTAAGAGGTACAGTATGGTATCAAAAAAACAAGGTAGAAAGATGGTAGGTTAAGACTAGCCTCAGGGGATGCATACAGTACCTCTTTCCTTGTAAACAGGTTGGGTATAAAAAGGGACAGCTTTAGGGGTGTGACTTTGGATGCGAGCCTTATTTGTAAGGTGAATTCAGCACTGCTGCAGGAGATGGATTGTATTGAACCGTTATGCCTGTAATATGCTATTACTAGGCTATGATTTAGTCACAGATATTTTTAGTAAAAGTCATGGACAGGTCACGGGCAGTACACAGTAATTCACGGCTTGTGACCTGTCCATGACTTGTACTATATACCTCTAACTAAAACTTGGGCTGGGGGGGCCGCGGATGCTCTGGAGGGTGGACTGATGGCACCACGGGTGATAGAGGGAGATGGCCAGGGGAGCACCATGGGTCCGGGGGGACAGCCTGGGAGGGATGTCGCAGGTGCTGAGGGAGGGTGGCGATGCATGGCACAGGACCCCTGCGGGTGCTGGAGGGAGAGGGTTGGTGGGGCTGGCCAGAGCTGTCCCTGCAGCTCCTAGGGGGAGGGACAGCCAGGGGGGCTCTGCCCCTGCCATGACCACCGGCTGCACAGCTCCCATTGGCTGGGAATAGCAGTCAATGGGAGCTGAAGGGACAGTGCCTGCAGACAGAGGCAGCATACAGAGTCCCCTGGCCCCTCTGCCTAGGAGCTGCAGGGATATGCTGGCCACTTCTGTGGAGCCCCCACTCCAAGGTAAGCACCGCCCCACACCCCAACCTCCTGCCCCAGCCGTGAGCCCCCTCCAACACCAAAACGTCTGCTGCTGTTGGGGGCCTGGGGGATGTGGTGCCCCAAGATTGCTGCAGCAATGGTCACCCAGGGCCAGACACACCAGCTGCTGCAGAAGTCATGGAGGTCACGGAAAGTTAGATAATCTGTGAACTCTGTAACAGACACCGAGCTTTAGCTATTACTGACTTTTAGCAATAAACCAGACCGATATTAGTTATTTGGTCTCTTGGGCATATGGCGTAACGAACCGAAGTGTGGTCGAGCAATTGACCGTATGGTTTACCAAAAGAAGGGAAAACCCAGATGTGACACTACGCCCCATATTCTTCATAGAGATATGGTGATGACATATACATATGGCATAACAGATGTGTTCTATGCAAGATGGGTCATGCAAGAAAGGTTATGATTTACTGAATATGATTATCCAGTTGGTATGCATGTATCAATTCTGTATCTGAAGTTAGGAATATTGACAATTACAAGAGGGTTTACACTTGGAGAACATCCACAAGACAGTAGTCAATCAGCCTGGATGGGCCAATAGGGAGAACAATAAGACTTTGAAGATGCTAATCTCCTATCTTCCTGAGAAGCTTCCTGGGATGCTGAGTTGACACTGTAGGGTCATGTGATCATGTCACCTGGTACCGGACTACTAGTATTTTTCCTCTAATAGGGGACGGGATCAAACTGGGAAACAAAGGATTCCCACTGTGTCAGGTTGGATCATAGAAACCCCTTTGGGGCTGCCAACTGATGTGCCAAAGCTACTTCTGCTCCTGCTTTCCCTGCCAGCTTGGGACTCCAGCACCATCTTGTTGAGCCAGACACGCCAGTCTGCTCCAACACAGACCCAGGGTCTGAACCACGTGCCCCAAAGCTGCAGACTTAACTGAAAGCAACTTAAGAAGTGTTCCTGTCTTTAACACTCAGATGCTCAACTCCCAATGGGATCCAAACCCCAAATAAATCCATACATACTATGGGTTAATTATTAAGTACAAAGTGATTTTATTAAATACAAAAAGTAGGATTTAAGTGGTTTCAAGTAGTAACAGACAGAACAAAGTGAATTACCAAGTAAAATAAAATAAAACACGCAAGTCTGAGTCTAATACAGTAAGAAAACTGAATACAGATAAAATCTCACCCTCAGAGATGTTTCAATAAGTTTCTTTCACAGACTGGCTGCTTTCCTAGTCTGGGCCCAATCCTTTCCCCTGGTACTGCCTTTGTTCCAGCTCAGGTGGTAGCTAGGGGATTTCTCATGATGGCCGCCCCCTTTGTTCTGTTCCACCCATTTATACATCTTTTGGATAAGATGGGAATCCTTTGTCCCTCTGGGTTCCCACCCCTCCTTGTTAATGGAAAGGCACCAGGTTAAAGATGGATTCCAGTCCAGTTGCAGTGTTCACATGTCACTGCAAGACTTCATTACCCACTTGCCAGCACACACGTATACAGGAAGATTTACAAGTAAAACAGAGCCATCTGCAGTCAATTGTCCTGTTAATGGGAGCCATTAAGATTCCAAACCACCATTAATGGACCACACTTTGCATAACTACAATAGGACCTCAGAGTGATATTTCATATTTCTAGTTTCAGATACAAGCGTGATACATTTATACAAATAGTATGCCCACACTCAGTAGATTATAAGTTTTGTAATGATATCTTACAAGAGACTTTTTGCATGAAGCATATTTTAGTTACGTTATAGTCACACTCATCAGCATACCATCATAAAATCATATAGAGTGCAACGTCACCCCCACCATATGTAAATACTATTTACGGCAAGGAGATGAGTTAATCAGGTTTCATTCTTCACTGAATCTCTGCCCTGGATGACTGCTGGAAACATCTTAGGCCCTGTCTACACTGGCAAGTCTCTTCGCAGTAAAGGAGCCTTCTGCTCTGTAACTCCTGAGGTGTACACACTTCCAGGGCACTTAGTGCGCAGAAACTGCGCAGTTGTAGCACTGTAAAAAAACACCCCAATGAGAGGCGTATGGGTTTCTGAGCTGGGGCTACAGCTCCATGGTGCCAGTGTAGACACCCTGCTCGATTACAGTGCTACGATTGGCCTCTGTGAGGTGTCCCACAATGCCTGTTCTGGCCTCTTTGGTCATTAGTTTGAACTCTACTGCCCTGCCCTCAGGTGACCAACTGTCATCCCCATCCCGTAAATTCCTTTGGAATTTTGAAAGTCCCCTTCCTGTTTGCTTGGTGACACGGGCATGATAAAAAGGCACCATGACCGGGACACATTGCAGTGCAGGGTCAAAGTGAAGGAGCTGCGGACCGCCAACCACAAGGTGTGGGAGGCAAACCACCACTACAGTGCTGCACCCACGAGCTGCTGGTTCTACAAAGAGCTGGCTGCAATACTCCGCGGTAACCTCACCTCCACGGCAAAGACCACCGTGAATACTTCCGTGGCTTGCATGCCAGTCAAAAGTGGACTGAGCCAGGAGAAGGAAATCTCAGATGAGGATGTGGAGTGGGAAGGGGACCCAGAGGCAGAGGATGACTTGGAGGTCAGAGATTCATGAAGCCAGGAGCTCTTTTCTACCCCAGAGGAGATTAGCCAGTCACAGCTATTGGATGTTGGCAAAGCACAAACAGGAGAGAAGGCCCCTGGTAAGTGGATTTGATTTGGGGAATCGCTGAAGTGAGTTGGGGCAGGTGTGCTGCAGAAAGCAGGCTAGTCTACCACCGCTTGCCTAGTCTGAGCAGCAGAACAAGCTGTTGATTGATTCCCTCACTTAATGGGAATCTCCCTCAGAGACGTCCAGGAAACTCTCATGGAGATACTGGGCAATCCGCTGCCGGAGGGTCTTTGGCAGAGCTGCTTTTTTTCTTGCCCCATTAACGGTAACTTTCCTGTGCCACTGTGCCATCACAGGGGGGCAGGGGACAGATCATTGCCGCACACAGGCGAGCTGCATAGGGGCCAGGGAGGAAGCCGCAGTCTTGGAGAAGACCCTCCCTTGAATCCCTGCTGACCCTCAGCAGCGAGATATCTTCAATAATGGTCACATCCTGTGGAAAGTGTGGGGACAGGAAGAGCCACGTGCCCAGTGTACAACAGGGTCTGAGAAGAATAATTTACTCTGCCCCCTTTGGCTCATGTGCGCTTGCCTGGGGTCAGCCAGTTAGTGACAGGTGTGTGAGTACTGGCTGTGTTTTAAATCTTCGTCTGTGTTGCAAACAATGACCTTGGGAGCCCAGCCCAGGCTCCCTCTTTGTTATCGGCGGCTCAACGGCTGCGCAGAGTTAGAAAGCAGCCAAGAAGGACTAAGGAGGACTTTCTGCATGATGTTATGATGCACTCTGCTGCTGAGAAACAGGAATGAAAGAGTAGTGGGACAGTGAAGAGAGGAACTGAAAGGAGAATGTGGCATGCCAGAATGAAGCCACACAGCAGTTCTAAAAGGTTATGGAGAGCCAAGCAGACATGCTGCAGGCAATATTAGCTCTTCAAACCAAGCAGCTCCATGTCCGCCCTCCCCTGCAGCCGCTGTCGCAAAACTCTTTCCCAAGCTCTCCGCAGACACTGCCAACACATTCTTATCAACCTCCAGTCTATACCCACAGCATTCCACTCCTTCCCCCTCACAGTCCAGCCCTGCGGACTCCCACTACCCACCGCACTCAACACCCGTCCCTCTGCAGTTTGTCCCTTTTGAAGCACAGTATCTATTGCATTGTACTACAAAGGAGAAGGTTGAATATGATCCCTGGACATACACAAATCTTTAGCCATCCTGGGACCACTCCTCCTCCTGGGACCTTCCTTTTTTCATCTTCCTCACTGCTGATGGTTTTTTTATTTTTTTTTCTTGGTTGACTCTTTTCGCCGGTTGTCGTTTTTTAAATAAAAGAATAGTGCTGGGTTGAAAGCAATCTTTATTCTATTAATTGAAAGTAAAAAGATCCCTGCAAAACAACATACAATTATGTTAAACCCACATATTGCATTGTCTGCACCAATCACCTCCTACCATTAGGAGCACTGCACTCCTGAGCATAGCACCAAATATTAGTGACTTTCGGCTTCAAATTGCTGCCTCATGGCATCCCTGAGCCTTATGGCCCCGCACTATGCCCCTCTAATAGCCCTGGTCTCTGGCTCTTCAAACTCAGCCTCCAGGTGCTGAGCCTCTGTGATCCAGCCCTGAGTGAAGCTTTCACCCTTCCCTTCCCAAATATTACGGAGCATACAGCACACAGCTATAAGCATAGGAATATTGTCATCGGCCAGGTCCAGCTTCCCATAAAAGCAGTGCCAGTGGGTTTTTAAATGGTGAAAAGCACACTCAAAAGTCATTCTGCACTTGCTAAGCCTGCTGAACCACTCCTTGCTGCTGTCAAGTTACCCCATGTATGGCTTTATAAGCCACGGCATTAAGGGGTAAGTGGGGTCTCCCAGGATCACAATGGGCATTGTGACTTCCCCTACAGTGATCTTCTGGTCCAGGAAGAAAGTCCCTGCTTGCAGCTTCCTGAAAGTGTTCCGAAAGATGCGTGCATCATGCACCTTTCCGTACCAGCCTGTGTTAATGACTGTGAAATGCCCATGGTGATCCACAAGCACCTGGAGAACCATTGAGAAATACCCCTTGAGATTAATGTACTCAGTGGCTAGGTAGTCTGGTGCCAGAATTGGAATGTGCGTGCCATCTATCGCCCCTCCGCAGTTAGGGAACCCCATTTGTGCAAAGCCATCCACAATGCCATGCACCTTTCCCAGAGTCACGATCTTTCAGAGTGGGATGGGATTAATAGCCCTGCAGACTTCCATCAACACGAGTCCAACAGTCAACTTTCCCACTCCAAACTGGTTAGCAACCGATCGGTAGCAGTCTGAAGTAGCCGGCTTCCACAGTGCAGTCACCATGTGTATCTCCAACAGCAAGGCAGATGTCATTCTCATATCCTTGCACCACAGGGCTGGGGAGAGCTCATGACACAGTCCAATGATTGTGGCTTTCCTCATCCAAAAGTTCTGCAGCCACTGCTCATCATCCCAGACGTGCATCATGATGTGATCCCTCCACTCAATGTTTGTTTCCGGAGTCCAAACATGGCGTTCCACTGTGGTCAGCACCTCCGTGAATGCCACAAGCAATCTCATATCGTAGCTACTACACGTGGCGAGATCAGTGTCGCACTCCTCTTGCCTTTGTAGTTTAAGAAATAATTCCATTGCCACTCATGACATGTTGGTCAGAGCGAGCAGCATACTGGTCAAGAGTTCAGGATCCATTACTGCAGCCCGAAGAGGCAGGACACGCAATACACAAACTGTTGAAAGATGGCGCCAAATGGGGACGGAAGCACAGGGATTGCTGGGATGTGAAGGACTGCATCACGGGGCACTGGGACAGGACCCAGGATGCCCCACGACCCCCTCCGCTTTCCCAGAACTCTTAGTGGCAGGAGAGAAAGAAGTGAACTCCCGGTGCTGTAGCTCTGCCAGTACAAATATGCCCTAAGAAACAAAGGAAAAGGTGGGGAGGGAAGGACTGAGCCCAGTCTGGAAAATGTGTTTGGCCTGAGAAAGGAATATCTGGAGCTTTAAGCAGCAAGCAAAACCAAAACAACATTTAGGGTGAGAAATTATTACTTGTAACCAATTTCCTTAGTGTATGAAGCTTAGTTTGAGTGTTTGTTTTATTTGCTCAATAATCTACTTTGATCTGTTTGCTATCTCTCTTATAATCACTTAAAATCTATTTTTTGTAGTTAATAAACTTGTTTTTGTTTTCTCTAAACCAGTTTGTGAAATTCATAACTGGGGGCAAAAATCTGTGCATATCTTCCTCCACAATGAGGGAGAAGGCGAATTTCAATTGGCTTACGCTGTACAGTTCTCTGTGCAGTGCAAGCCAATACAATTTTGGGTTTACTCTCCAAAGGGGGTGTGCGCTTCAGTGCTGGGCAATTACTCAACTGAAAACCTTCCCGTGCAGTACTGATTTCAGTGTCTGTGTCTTTCTGTAGCTGGGTGTGTCCCTACCTGTAGGTGTGCTAGAGGAGGCTTTAGGGCCTGGCTCAGCAGGACAGGGTGAGGGAGCCCAGGCTGGTGGAAGGGGCGGGCTCAGTGGTACCCCGATACATCAGGTGGCACCCCGGAGTGTGTGGGGGTAACCCGTCACACCAGAACCTTCAGAACTGGAAAGGTTTACTGGCCACATCACCAGCTAGAGTAAATGGGCAGAGCTCTACTGAAGTTAAAAGAGTGATGCCAGTTTACACCCACTGAGGATCTGGCCCTCCCCCTGTGTGAGGTTTAGTCCCTGTATGTTCATTTGTCCATTCAGTCTCATCCCCTCTGTTCACGGGGTTCTAGTCAGGGCCGGCTCCAGCTTTTTTTGCTGCCCCAAACGGTGAAGAAGATGAAAAAAAAGACAAACCAGATTGAGCTGCCGCCGAAGTGGAAGAGAGGGTTTGAAGGACCTGCCGCCAAAGTGCTGCCAATGACTGAAACGGGTCAGTTGAGTTGCCACCGAAGAGGATGAGAGGGACGGAAAGATCCACTGCCGAATTGCCGCCACAGACCCGGATGTGCCGCCCCACTAATGGACGGAGTGCCGCCCCTTTCTATTGGCCACCCCAGGCACCTGCTTCCTTCACTGGTGCCTGGAGCCAGCCCTGGCTCTTGTTTGCCACTAGACACACTGTCTTTTGCGTAATTCCTCATTTTGCCACATCTCACTGAGACACCTCCGAATGGTGTCGCTAGGCCTCGCCCTCCACTCAAGGGTTGGTGGTGCTGACAGCAGTACCTGGAGAACTAGCAGGCTGAGTGGGGGTGGGGTGGGATTGAGATGCATTGGCACACTCTGCCTGCATGTGGCGCTCGGGGCTGAGCTCCAGATTGAGGGGCACCACAGTGACAGTGGTTGGGGGGAATCCCAGGGCTAGAATAGCCGGGGTTGTGGGTCAGGATTGAGGGGCATCAGCAGAGCTGTGGAAATGAGGATGCTGAGAACAGAAATGTGGGGTGGGGGTTGTGGGTCAGGATACAGACCATTCACCTGCCTATGTTACACCTGGCTTTAGCCGGTGCTGGAAGCCCCTCACTTCCATGGGGGCGAAAGCGTCTGACCATGTTCACCAATGAACAGAGACTGGTAGCTCTCAGCCTGCGAGGCTGATGAGCAAGTAAGAGACTTTAGCTGCCGAAGAGCTGTTGGGAGCACATGAGAAAGGGCCCACGGGGAGTGAGATAAACCTGGGGAACGAGACAAATGGTGCAGGGCAGCTCATTCTCACCTGGTTTCCATTCCCATCAGATATCACTGAGGACTGCAACAAGAATATCACATGCCCTTTAAACACCAAGTGTGTGAACAACACTCACTGCACCTGCCTGGACGGATTCCAGCCGAGTGGGAATCGCGTCTTCACCAATCTTAAGGAAACCTGCAATGGTAAAGGGCCTTCACGTCTTACCCCAGCCAGATCACACACTCAGGAAGTGTGCAATACCTGCGGGGAAAAGTGAGGGGGCTGAGCAGTCGGTCACTAGTATTTAACAAAACCCCAGCGGGCCCATCTGGGTGGATGGTTCCCCCCAGGGAGGCAGAGCTCTGGGGAGGGCTTTCATTGCAGCTACATCCAGATTGACAGGCAGTTACATTTGGGCCTCTCTATTGGTGTAGGATTCTGCTAGGTGCTGAGCATGTCCTGAGGGCTGCTGAGTTCCCTCAATTCAGTGGGAGTTGAGGTTGATTGCCAGCGCCCTCTAGAGGTGATCAGCGCCTTGCAGGAGTAGGGCCAGTGTCAGGCAATGCAACCAAAAACATTGGCTAACTAGGGTGTGGCTTTCAAAATGCCTCCGTGACTTCGGAGGAGAGCTGTGTGCACAGCAGAGAGTTTGGGGCGCTGGCCAATCTGAGAAGGAAATTATTTCGGATCCACCTGAAATGAAAATTTTTCGATTTTCTCAACAAAAGAGAAAATCAGGAAAAAATGGTTTCAGGTCAAATGAAATGTGTTGTTTCCATTTTGGCCACTTTTGAGTGCTTATTAATGAAAAGCAATTTGGAAACACCGTGAGGCGGTGCTGTTTCTCCCCTACCCCCACACGCTGTAGCTCCGGTTTTCGAGCACTTAGCTGGGATGTGGGAGGGCCCGATTTAAATCCCCCTCTACCTGAATTGGAGCAGGGGTTTGAGCTTCCCACACTGCAGCTGTAGAGTAGTCTGGGTTGGCTCTCGCTCACTGTCTCCTGCTGAAGCTGGTCCAGTCACAGAGACACGTCCAAATCCCCCTGCAATATCCTCACCTCACTTCCCCCAAATTACTGCAGAACATTGGGGAGAGGGAGGCCGTGTTCCTAGGGCAGCCCTGGAAAGCAGATGGGTCATATGCACCAGGGTATTACACCTGAGGGCACTGGCAAAGGCAAGGAATCCGGCTGAAAAGCTCCATTTGGCATTCCCACAACAGGCACCCTGTGATGACAAATGTTGCTGGATACCATGGACACCAACTCCATGGGTGCTCCGGGGCTGGAGCCAGCCATCTTTCTTAAGCTTCCATTGCTTAATCCTCTCTCCCTGCCTGGGCTGGCAATGTTCTTCTTGGGGAGATGAATATACACCATGTCCTTCAACGTCCCTTGTTTTACTCCTGCCAGTCACTTATTCCAAGATGTTTCTTGCCAGGGGAGGGATAGCTCAGTGGGTTGAGCATTGGCCTGTTAAACGCAGCATTGTGAGTTCAGTCCTTGAGGGGGCCATTTAGGGATCTGGGGCAAAAATCAGTCTGGGGATTGGCCCTACTCTGAGCAGGGGGTTGGACTCAATGACCTCCTGAGATCCTTTCCAATGCTGACATTCTATGATCATGATTATCTAGTCTGACCTCCTGCTCATCAAATGCCACCAAAATTCACCCACCCACTCCTGTAATAGACCTCAAACCTCTTGCTGAGTTACTGATAACTTCAATTCATAATTTAAAGACTTCAAGTTACAGAGAATTCACTTTAAACTTGCAAGTGTCCCATGCTGCAGAGGAAGGTGAAAACCCACCCAGGGTCTTGGCCAGTCTGACTAAGGGGAAAATTTCTTCCTGAGCGTGTGGGCAAGAGCCAACAAGCAGCTACCTAGGAAAGACTCCTCTGTAGTAACTCAGAGCCCTCCCTGTCTAGTGTCCCATCTCCAGCCATTGGGGATTTTTGCTATACCAGTTGCTGATGGGCCACATACCATTGCAGGCAGTCCCATCACACCATCCCCTCCATAAATGTATCAAGCTCGGTCCTGAAACCAATTAGGTTTTTTGCCCGTACTGCTCCCCTTGGAAGCCTGGTCCAGAATTTCACTCCTGTATCTCTGGGTCTCTGCAGTAAGGCAATAACCTTTTCCCACCACCTAGTTAACAATGCAGCATTTAGGAGAAACTGAGGCACACACAATATTCATACAAAATATTATGAAAATTCCTACTCCATCACTGGGCATAGAAGTCTGACCCTGCGAAGGAGAACTTCACAAATGCAGGTGAGAAAGAACACCTGCCGGGGTAAGGGCCCCCTGTCCCTGCCCTCTGTCTGTCTGAAAATCCACATGCTTGCTGCACGGCTGGCTCTGAATTAACAGTATGCTTTGTCCAGGGTGCAGCCCAGTTTGGTGGGACAGTCCTGCTTGCTACTGTAGAAATCTGCAGAGGTGGCCCAAATGGCCGTTTTAGCTAAAAGAAATGCTGCTTTTGTGGGAAATGTTTGTTTCTTTTGAAATGTGTTTAAGATAATGTTTTGCCTCCCCCAGCCCCCATGTCTTTTCCCTAAGAAAGAAAGAAAGAAGGGGGGGAACCCTGTAAAAACAACCCCCCTTTTTTTTTAGTTTCCCACTAAACCACTTGGTCTTTCTGTCCAGCTTTAGCCATACAGGCTTGTTCAGGGGTTTCATTAGAGCCAGCCTGCTGGGGTGAATAAGAGGCGAATTGGCAGGGAGCTTTACACCATATGATGCTGTGTTCCTCACCCCAGACCCAGTCCTGCCAAAGCCAGCGGACAGGGCAAACCAAGGGCCTCTCTGCCCTGCCTTGTTCCCCAGTCCCATGGAGCAGGTAGCATGCACGTGAAGGGCAGCTGACCTTCGCTGTCAGTTCTGTGTCAGACTGGAGGGGTCTCTGCTCCCACCGGGGTCGCTCAGCAATCTGGATGTCATCCCATGACTCCCTGCAATCCCCCTCCCTCACACTGGAGCAGCAGAGAGAGGCTGATCCCTGCCCTGTAGCAGGATCCTGGCTCCCAAAGCTGTTATCCCAGGGCATTCTGTCTCCTGCACAACACCCCAGCACTGGCTGCACCTCCCCTGACTTCCCAGCAGTTTTCATTGTCTTCAAACCAGGGGAAGCCCCCCTGGGTCCTTTTTCAGTGACTTCTCAGGGCCCCAGACACCTGGGTTCCATGTGCCGGGTCAGTGCAGGTGAGTGGTAAAGAGGAATGTCTCTGTGCTGGGAATGAACTGGGCTCTCCTCTGTGTTACAGATATTGATGAGTGTCTGGTGCTGATGGTCTGTGGAAACTTCACCAAATGCCACAATTTTCCAGGCAGTTACTACTGTTCTTGTAGCGATGGATTTGAGTCTGATCCCGGGAAAGAGAACTTCATCCCCGCGAACGAGAGCACCTGCCGGGGTAAGAACCATCTGTCATTCACCTTCTCCCGGCTGAGAAGCCCCACGCTCTCTGCACGGCCGACTCTGAATTATCACAGTGCTTTGTCTAGGCTGCGTCCCAATTGGGTGGGACAATCCTGTGGAAACCAGGGCTTCCTCAGGGAGCTCATTGGAACCAGCCAGCTGGGATGAATCAGAGGCGTATTAGGCCCCTTGAACTAGACTCTGCCCTTGGTTATACTGGTGTAAAATCCAAAGCAACCTTAATTACTCTAATAGTGTCTCCAGATTTACCCCAGTGTGAGAGCAGAATCTGGACCCACCAGGAGGGGGCCTAGGCTGTGGGATGCCCTCCTGTGTGAAGTTAAGCCACCAAGAAAGTTTCCTCTCAAGTGGGAGCCCTTCCTGGCTATCAGATGTGTTGGGCGTTCCCAGCTCCCAGTAACTCTGGGGCCCAGCACCTGTGACCCTCAGGCCAGGCCCGTTAGGCTCTGGTGGCTTTCTCCCATGTGAACTCAGAGTGGTGCCTGCTCCTGCTCATGGACTGTGGGAGGGTGGAGGGGACAGAGAGAAGACTGCCCCATTTTTCACAGGAGGAGAGGAGGGAGAAAAGCAGAGATGCCCTGAGCTGCTTGGCTCACTCTGCCCCCTCCCCTGTCCAAAATCTCTCCATTCCTAGGGGGAAGAGGGGAGAGTTCTCCTGGCTATTGCAGCTTCCCTGATTGGCTTCAGTTCCCCAGGAGGTGGGGAATTGAGGTAGGCAGCCAATCACAGGGGGGTCTCCCCAGGCTGACCTAGAAATCAGGGGAAGAGAGTATCTAGAATAGCAAAGACCTGGGCTGGAGAGTCACAGAGCTCATCTTGGGAAGGGGGCTGATGTCCCGCTTCTATGCCTGGTCCATCAAGAGGATAACAGCTTACTACTGCTGCCTGGCAATGGATTACTCCTTTAACATACACCTCACTGTGGTGCTGGAAGTCCCAGGTTCAAAATCCTGCTGACAACACCTCCATGGTCAGAGATTCAAAACAGCTTCTCAGTGGGGCCTCTCTGATTTCCCTTTCCAGACGTTAATGAATGTCTCAGATCCCCTGACATCTGCGGCCCAGGAGCACAGTGTGAGAACACCAACGGGAGTCACCAATGTGCCTGCCCAACCGGCTACATCCCTTCCACTGGGAGCTGGGTCCAGAACCAAACAACGTGTAAAGGTGGGTTTTCCCCAGGAATCAGAGGCATCTGTACCCAGCAAGTCTCTCTGCAGAGAAGATGGAAACATGTCAAGAAGTCTTGGAGGCAGGGGGCACCCAGCTCCTCTCCCTGCCCTCACACTCAGGGTGCCCTCGAGTGCTGATGCACAGACTCAGGGCTGCCAATGTCTCTGTGTTTGAAGGAGGAATGCTTCCAAATTAACCCAGTCACGTTGGAACACACTCAGATCAGCTAGAGGGTGGCAGAATCCCAGGATCATGGGTAGGGGGAGAGATGCGGGGGACAGGAGCAGGAGGAACAGGTGAAGCGGAGTGTAAATGGAGGGGAGAGAGAGACAGAGTGAGACGGGGAGGAAGGGAGTTTTGCAGCAGCCGCATGTTAAACTATTGGCAGGGCAGGACTGGCATGTGGCCAGAGAGCAGCCATCGGGGCTGGGAAAAGAAGGGGATTTTCCCCCAGGCAGGAGTGAGTTGATATGAAAATCTGATATGAAAACTCTAACGTCTGCTCCTCTCTTCCCATCACTCCAAGCCCCCAGCATTAACTGCAGTTCTGAGTTCGAGGGAATCAAAGAGACGTGCAGGAATTTCTCTCTGCCGGTACGTTTGAACCTATCATTCATTTGTTGGGGATTTTGCTCTATGTTTTGTACCACCAATATGGAAATTCCCAGACAAAAACCTTTGCTGTTAGTATTACGGAGACCCCTGTAAACCCCAATCCAAGATCAGGGCAATTCTGTGTTTGTTCCTTTCATCGCTGGGACCCGATCCTCCTCATCCTTCTAGGCTCGTCCCATCTACATGCGATCAGCTGTTCAAGTACTTCTCCATTCCTATTTGTCTTGAAGCAGTTCCTCGGAAAATCTGCAGCTTATCAAATCCTTTTGTATGATGGCCATCCATCTAGTTTGGGGTCTCCCAATCCTCTTATCTTCTGCATCTAAGTTTAGTAACTTGTTTCCAGTTTTTTCTTCTGACCTTCTTGTCACATGCCTACACCATATGAGCCTAGTTCTCTCAGCTTCTCTATAATTGGTCCTACTTTCACTTCCTAATTCACTCATGTCGAATATGGTCCATCTTTGTAACTCCAAGCATCCATCTTAACATTTTCACTTCCTCCATCTCCAAGAAGAGCTCCTGGCTCTTCCTCAGTCCTGGCTTTCAGAGCCAAACAAAAGTGCAGGCCTGATCAATGTCCTCTAGAGCTTACTTTTCTGTTTGACAGGCATTCTCTTATCGCAGAGCACTCTTTCACTTCTCTCCCTTCACTCCATACCTTTCATAGTCTACTTATAAGTTTTTTTGTTGAGTTCATCGTTTTCCTGTACTCTCATAGAATTGTAGGTACGGAAGAAACCTCGAGAGGCCATCTAGTCCAGTTCCCTGCACTCATGGCAGGACTAAGTATTATCTAGACCATCCCTGACAGGTGTTTATCCAACCTGCTCTTAAAAATCTCCAGTGATGGAGATTCCACAACCTCCCTAGGCAATTTATTCCAGTTCTTAACTATCCTAACAGGAAAGTTTTCCTAATGTCCAATTTAAACTCCCCTTGCTGCAATGAAAGCCCATTGTTTCTTGTCCTATTATCACAAGTTAAGGAGAACAATTCTTCTCCCTCCTTCTTGTAACAACCTGTTATCCGCTTGAAAACTGTTATATGTCCCCTCTGTCTTCTCTTTTCCAGACTAAAAACAACCATTTTTTAAAATCTTCCTTCATAGATCATGTTTTCTAGACCATTAATCATTTTTGTTGTTCTTCTCTGGACTTGCTCCAATTTGTCAACATCCTTCCTGAAATGTGGCGCCAGAACTGGACACAATACTCCAGTTGAGGCGTCATCAGAGCAGAGTAGAGCAGAAGAATTATTTCTCGAGTCTTCCTTACAACACTCCTGCTAATACATCCCAGAATGAGGTTAGCATTTTTTGCAACAGCATTACCCTGTTGACTCATATTTAGCTTGTGGTCCACTATGACCCATATATCCCTTTCCGCAGTGCTCTTTCCTAGGCAGTCATTTCCCATTTGGTATGTGTGCAACTGATTGTTCCTTCCTAAGTGGAGTACTTTGCATTTGTCCTTGGTGAATTTCATCCTATTTATTTCAGACCATTTCTCCAGTTTGTCCAAATCATTTTTAATTTTAATCTTATCCCCCAAACCACTTACAAACCCTCCCAGCTCGGTATCGTCTGCAAACTTTATAAGTGTACTCTGTATGCCATTATTTAAATGATTCATGAAGATATTGAACAGAACCAGACCCAAAATGGATCCCTATGGCACCCCACTCGATATGCCCTTCCACCATGACTGAACCACTAATAACTGCTCTCTGGGAATGGTTTTCCAACTAGTTATTCACTGACCTTAGAGTGGCTCCATATAGGTTGTATTTCCCTAGTTTGTTTATGAGGTCACGTGAGACAGTGTCAAAAGCCTTACTAAAGTCAAGATATACCACATCTGCTGCTTCCCCCCTATTAACAAGGTTTGTTACCCTGCCAAAGACAGTTATCAGGTTGATTTGACAGGATTTGTTCTTGAAAAGTCCATGCTGACTATTACTTATCTCCTTATTTTCTTCTAGGGGTTTGCAAATTGATATCGAACCTTGTAAAACATGTATAGCTTTGCTGGAGGCTGGCCCCCAGACTTACATGCCCATTGTCTTCCTGCAGGAGAGCATTGAACCTACAGACCATATACTCTGATTTCTTCTGCTGATTTGCGTGCCATTACTTTCCAATATGCACCTCCATGTCATCTTCTTTCACTTCCTCTTTCCTCTCCCACACGAGCCCTACATTATCTACAAAAGATATGTGCCAGGGGGCCACTCTCTGACTGCTTTCTGTCAATGCACTGAACACCGACGTGAACAAAAAGGGGCTTAGTCCAAAGCCTTGATGTATTCCAGCTGTTACTAGAAAGTGTTCCCTTTCGCTACCTGAACCTCTTGCTGTGGCAACAGCACCATCGTACATGTCCTGGACATGGCTCATATAAAAGCTTTATTCACTTAATTAGGGGTGTCGGGATCAGGCCCCTGCATAAGGCAAACACCAATGCCGGTCGCCCTTCAGTGCCTGCAGAACTCACCCTCTGCCCTGGGTCTCTCTGCAGGTAAACCAGAGCGATGGAAGCAGCTGTTTTTGCTCTTTCTTTAATTCAGTCTCAAACATGTTGATGTCCATGTGCGGAGATGGGAATGCGACGTTATCACTGGAGGTGAGAGGCTCCATCCCTTGAATGTGCCCTGCAGACTAGTTCCCCTGTGTGTGCCCCAGAGCCCTGCCTGCTGCTGTGCTGAGTTAGGAGTCTCACTGGCAGGAGGGAGAAATGTAGATACTCTTCAGGAAAGATCTGTGCCCTCCCCTGCTGTGCAGAGGGGGGTGCACCCTCTAGTGCTGTCTGTGTCTGCAGGCACACGCCCTCTAGTGGTGTGAGTGCTCGTTTGTGTTTGTCCACCCACATGTGCCCTCTAGTGTTCAGAATTGTTGTTATTAATCAGAGGTGCTAGACTGCTAACAGTTAATGGGGATTCTCCTTCAGCTCATCTGTCAGTGACCTGGGTTTTTCAGGCAGCAGGATCTGGGCTCTATCCCTGCCCTGCCAGACATTTCTGAGCAGCTGCTGGATGCAGCATACAGACAGCCTAGGAAGCCGTGGGCTTGTGACAATTTTGTTCCCTGGCATCTGTAATGGAGGGATGGGGGAGCAGGAGTGAAGATGGAATGACAAAGGGTTCAAGCCCCAGTTAGCTTCAGGTCCCCGTGAGGCTCCGAGTCAGCCTCAGGGGACCCCCTTTGTAAAGGGCTTCCCCTCTGAGAGCACTGCAGCCCCCTGAACTGGCATTGGCTGTGATGCCCAACACAACCCTGGGAACACAGGGGACGTGGCACCTGAACCCCCGGACTCCTCGCTCCCAGGGCTTTTTCTTTCCTGTCCCCAGAACGTGACTCTCCATTTCAACAGCCTCCTGATCAGCACCTCCCTCTGGGATGGCGGAGACAAGGGGGAGGTGGGGTCGGCCGTGACGGTCCTGCTAGAGAGCGTGGAACTGGCCGCGCTGGCCACTGCGCTCCGGTCTCCGGAGAGGACAACACAGAACGTGACGACGGAGTCTCTGGGTGAGGGGGGACGTGTGGCTCTCAGCGCCAGCTGCTGGCTGCCATGAGATATGGGGTTACACACTGTGCCCCAAATCCACTGGAAGTTAGAACTTTTATACCACTGTGATGTGAGCCTGTGTTCAGTACTGACACAGAACAGCACGGCCCCTGCACCAGGAAATATAACCCAGCCCTGCCAGTGCCCCCAGGAGCAACAGCAATGCCCGAGAAGGGTTTAAATGTGATATTTGGCATTTCACCACTAGGACCTGCCATGCTGAGCCAGGCGCCTCCCCCCACCCCCACTACTCCCCCTTCTGGAGATGCAGCATCCCCAGGGAGACACAGCCAGAATGGGGGGAGGGGATATGGGGGAGGTCATTGCAACTTGTAGGGAGGACTCCAAATTTCCCCCTCCCACAGTATGGAAGAGCCCTGAAGCCCCCCAGCTCCAAGTGGGAGGGGCAGGGGGAGTGGGGTGGATCTGGCCCAGAATGGACAGATTCCAAGGGAAGTGGTTTCACAGTGAGGGGTTCTGTCATTCCTCACCCTACTTCCCTGCAGCTGTTGAGACACGGCTCGTCACAGGGGACTGCAGCCAGCACAGCGAGGTCTTCACGCTGAGCGCTCACAATGAGACGATGGATGTGCACTGTGATACAGTCACTGGGGCAGCCACACAAGGTACCATCTCAAACCAGGGCCCAAACCATGGCACAGAGTGGTTCCTGGGCACCGAACCCCAGTCAGGGCTCCCCCATTCCTCCCTCCCTCCCCATGGATCCCCAGGCCGGGCCCCGGCCTCTGTCTCTAGCCCTGGAGTGCTCCTTGCTGGCTGAGCATGTGGTTCGCAGGCTGTGGCCATGGAGCTGACACCTTCATTCCTGCCTGTCCCACAGCTTGAGCCCCCAGCAGTGAGGAGTTGGGGGCACAGAGGGGAGACGGCTCATGAGAGGGTCTCTGGTATGAAGTGGGCCCAGAGAATGGAAAGGGCAGGGATGCCCTAGTCTAGCTAGACCCCCAAATGGAGATGTGGGGGACCAGGGTATCATGTACCCTCAGCTGCCATATTCAGGGCCCCAAATCCTCCAGCACCAGGGGAAGCTCATTCCTGGCCAGCCCCTCTCCTGGTCTCATTGAGAAAAACTGAATCTTCATCTCTGCATCCTGCAGCTGGACGTTTCCAGCAGGATGCGTTCCTGGGGGCTCCGAGGGAGGAGGTAACCTTAAGAGTTGTGGCCAAGATCCTGGGTTCCATTCCCAGATCTGCCACAGACTCACTGTGACCCCTGGGCACCCGGCCGGCTCATTCTTTGCCATTGTGTCCCCAGCTCCCTAATGAGGGATCATCTCTTCTCCCAACAGGTGTGGGGGCTGCTGCTTTTATTTCCTACTCCACCCTGGACTCCATCATCAGTGCGAGACGTCTCAGCGAGGGAAATCTGCCGGCTGGTGGGAAGCTGGAGAAAAGTCATCTCAACTCCAGGGTGGTGAGTGGGGCCATCGGAGATGGGAGACCCATTAACCTATCCAGACCCGCAAAGTTCACCCTGCGACATAAACAGGTGCGTGGAGGGAGATCCCCTCTCTTTGCTCCATAGCTGGGCTCCAGAGGGGTATATAGAAGGCACCATCCCCTGCTGGGCATTTGGACCGTGCTGCCTTTCTGGCTCCTGATGGTCCTGAGAAGAGGAGGCCTCCTTATTCCTGATGCGTTGGGGCTGTGTTACTGGAGGAGGTTACCGGGGTCGCACCACGACACAGGGCTGTGCAAAGTGCTCTAGGGTAACAGCTCCGCCTAGCTCACCCCTGAGCCGGAATAACTGGAAAGCCGCTTTCTGTAGATAGTGGGGTTCAGGGAATCAGCAAGAAACTCTTAGATACGGTAATGAAGTGGTTAGGGTGCATATGGGTATGTGTGCACACAGCACTGCCCTCTGCTGGATGCAGTCAGTACTGCTCAGCCATGTGCCAGGTTCCATATAGTGCTAACGGCTAGCAAGGATTTATTACCCTTTTGCTCCAATAGCAGGGCCTGTGATTTTGCAGCAACAGGATCTGTGTTCTCTCTCTGCTGTCACCGGGATGGCCCCAGTGGGCACTGGGGGCTGCGTGGGGAGAACTGTGGAGCTGTAGCTGACCTCGGGTTTGCTATAGACATGTGATAACAGAACCAACGTTCTGTGGTTCTGAGAGGATGAGGATGATTCTGTTGTGTTTCCAGGCCAAAAAAGAGGAGGAAGAGGCTCTCTGCGTCTACTGGAAAGTGGTGGCCGAGAGCGGCAGCTGGTCTCCGGACGGCTGCACCACTGTGCACACGAACAGCACTCACACCACCTGCAGCTGTGACCATCTCTCCAGCTTCGCTGTTCTAATGGCTACCACCGCAGTGACGGTATCTCACTGTGAGATTCGGGTCACAGGGCAGGACCCTGAGCTCCACACCCAGCCGTGGGCAAAGCTCTCCCTGGAGCGACTGGAGGCTTTGCTGGGGAAAAGGCTGAGTCGGAGCCGAGGGGGCTGGGCTGGGGTCACTGGTGATTCTCCCTTTGCTGTGTTACAGGAGAGCTACCCACTGACCATCATCACCTACGTGGGACTGAGCCTCTCCCTGCTGTGCCTCTTCCTGGCCATCCTCACCTTCCTCCTGTGCCGCTCCATCCGCAACGTCAGCACCTCCCTCCACCTGCAGCTCTGCCTCTGCCTCTTCCTGGCCGACCTGCTCTTCCTCACCCAGGTGACCCACCCCAGCAGTCAGGTACGGCCTGATTCTCCTCTGCTCTGTTCCTCCACTCGCAGCAGGGCTGGGGTGTGTGGCTTTGAAACCCTTTGTGCTCCCTGGATTCTGGGCTGTGCAGGACACAGGGGAGGTTCCCGGGGGGTGTTTCCACCCTGTTAGGCCCCTTCACACTGGGCACAGTGCTCTGAGTGTCCCCAACCCCTGGAGTTCAGCCAGTTCTATCCCTATGTCACAGTTTCCCTGTGCCTCAATTCCTCTCCTAAGTGACTTGCCCATGGTCACCCACGGACTCTGTGGCAGGGCTGGGAACAGACCCTTGGTCCCCTGAGCCCTGCTCCCCTGCTCTAACCACTAATCTCTGCTCCCTTCCTGCATCAGCAATGTGAACCTGCAGGACCCTCCATAGACCAAGGAACCTGCCATCTGTGGGTCACGGAGCGCTATACCTGGAGAGCTGTGCTAGCAGGAATCCCGGTGTGACCCCCCGGCAGGTCTCTCCCATACTCAGCATTTCCCTTCCTCACCGCAGTGCCCCGGGCTCTCTGTCTCCCCCAGGTGGCGTGTGCTGTCATTGCTGGCTTCCTACACTACCTCTTCCTGGCCTGCTTCAGCTGGATGTTCCTGGAGGGGCTGCACCTCTTCCTCACCGTCAGGAACCTGAAGGTCGTGAATTACACCAGCGCCAGCCGGTTCAAGAAGAGATTCATGTACCCGTTTGGCTATGGATTCCCAGCCCTGGTGGTGGCTATTTCTGCAGCGGTGAAACCTGACGGCTACAAAACTTCCAAACAGTACGTGCAGGGCCCGTCCCTAAGGGGAGCTGGGATGTGGCTTCCATGTGCTTGTCCGGCTCACCCCAGGTCTGACTTGAACCTAGATTTCCCGGCTCGCCCTGCCTGGGAGCTGAATGTCCCCCTGGGACCCTTCCCATCCCCAGGGACACTAAGCAGCCCCAAGCGATGCAGTTGAGTTGCCCCCTGTCAGCCATCTACACTCCTCACCCCACTGATGATGCGGAAGAACAAGCCAGAAAGATCCCAGCTTGACTCCCAGCTCCCAGGCTGGGTTTGTGGGGCTGGTGGGTAGGAAACAAATGCACCTTCTTCCTGTGTGCAAATCCCTGAGCATCCCCTCTCTAAAGTGAGCGACTCCACTAAAACAGAGTGTGGCGTGTTCTAGATACCCCAGGTGAGATCCTCAGCTGGTGTAAATCAGGACAGCTCCACTTCCTTCAGTGCAGCTAGGCCAATGTCCCTCCGCTGCATGTCTGGCCCTCCATCAATACTGCGCCCATCCACCAGAAAGGGTCATGTGAGGAGGTGGAAGAGGAAGTGGTGGCTGAAAGCAGGAGATGCTGAGGTACTTGGGAAGGGCTGTTTGCCTGGTGCCCGCAAGAGAGTCGGCCATGTCACAGGCAGGCTGAGATCCATCTCGCTTTTGAGACCCAGCTGCCCTGTGGCACCCCCTCTCTGCCCTCAGGACTGAAAAAGGGCAGTAATCCCATTAAAGTCACCTTCTTCTTCCTCCCTCCCTGTAGCTGCTGGCTCAGAATGGACAAAGGCTTTCATTGGAGCTTCCTGGGACCAGTCTGTGCCATAATCCTGGTGGGTACCTCACAGAACCACAGGGCCCCATTCTCCTCGCACCTCTGCGACCCCATTGATTTCAGTGAAGCAGGGAGGGAAACGTGGCCCATAAAACACAAGGAAAGACCCAGTTAGGTCCCACCTGGCTCATCTGCTGTGGTCAGTCCCGGGATGAGTCCCTGTGCTGTATCCCCAGGCCTGCAGCCGTTACTCGGGCCCAGCTCCCAGGGACGTCAACAGGAGTTTTGCCAAGTGAAGACAGAAGAGTTTGGTCTAGTCGAGTTAATGACCCAAGGAACGAGGAAAGGAGAGGGCTGCACTCTGCAGTGGTTTTTGTAGGGGGGAAACAAGTGTCCCTACATATACCTCCCTACGACCTGGGGAAGTTGCAGGGGGGAGGATTTGTTACAGCCTGGAAGTGGCAGGAAATATTCTAGAGGCAGGATCTGGAATCTCTGAGCCAGATTCTGCTCTCAGTTATACCAGTGTAAACCCAAAATAACTCCTGACTCCACTGGAGAGGCTCCATATTGAACTCTGAACAGCATCTGGCCTCTGTGATCCCATTGATCCAGATCAGCCCTGGCTGTGCTGTCAGCTCCATGCATGGGGAGGGACCGAGAGCTGCCAGGGGATATTACAATAGAGGGGATGATTCCCACTGGAAATGAGCAGTCCCTGGTTCTGCAGTGTTCGGCTCGGTCCCCTGGGATTGTTCTCTGCCTCAGCTGGAGTCACCAGCCCCGGATGGGATGTTTTACAGGAAATATTTCCTACTCTTCCCATAGATAAATATAACGTTCTTTGCCCTGACCCTGTGGATCCTGAGAAACAAACTCTCCTCCCTCAATGCAGATGTGTCCACTGTCAAAGACCACAGGTGAGAAGGCAACAAAACAATCCTGGAGGGTCAGATGCCTTGGTTTGGAAGGTCCTTGGCATGAGAAGGGAGTGAGAGATTGCAGGAGGGGAACAGCATATCTAGGATCCATGGGAATGAATTCCCAGTTTGTTTGCATTGAGAGTAACCCTGTCCCACATAGGAAAGCAGGGGACAGTAGCTCCACCCCACCCTGCTCAGATCCTCCTGACCCAATTGCTCTCCATAGCGTTATTGTAACGGGATCTCTCCATCTGCCTTTATCCAGGTTACTGACCTTTAAAGCCATCGCCCAACTCTTCATTCTGGGCTGCACATGGAGCCTTGGTCTCCTCCAAGTCGGCCCAGCAGCCGCGGTCATGGCGTATTTATTCACCATCGTCAACAGCCTGCAGGGAGCCTTCATCTTCCTGGTGCACTGTCTCCTCAATCGCCAGGTAATGCCCACAGCCCGTCAGTGCCCACCCAGCACCTTCACCGGCCTCACGGTGGCCATGTCTGATCTTCTCAGCGTTAGTTACATAGTGCAGTGACCATGTCCCTCACTCTCCAGGTGAGACAGGAATACAGGAGATGGCTCAAGGGATTCCGAACATTCAGCACGAAATCTCAGACATACGATCTGTCCATGTCTGCTGTCCCCACCACCAGCACCAAGACGGTAAGAGGTCCTCTGCTCTGCTACAATACCAGCCTGTGACACAGTCATCTCTAGCTGGGTCTCATTACTGCTGGAAAGGTGCAAAGCAGTTCCCTGTGCTGAGTTCCTCGACAGAGTAGGGTGCCAGCTGGGAAAGTGATTACAAGTGTCAGTGAGAGTCGGTCACTATCGAGGGGTATCCTAGATGTCTGAAGCACCAGAACAGAATGTCCTGTCCTGTCACCTCCGCATTCCCTTCCCTTGGCTCTCCTGAGAGCTCCAGGGGTCACTCACTGTGGACTAGGCTGGCATTGGCTTTTGCAGTGTCATGATTTGAATATATCATATTGTTCCCTAGGATTGTCAGTGCAGACGGATTATCCCCGATGAGCACTCAGCACTGTGAAGAATTGCCCTTGGCTCCATTATCCCTGTGGGTCAGGATCCAGGGGCTTTGTGCGTCACCTCCCAGATTCAACACACTGGTTTGCACATTACACTCTTAGTGGCTTTGGAACCTATTGTCATTTTTGTGCTTTTCTTGCCAGGACTAACCCTTCTGCCAGGTGGAGGCGGCAGCAACCCAGTCCGGGTTCAATACCCAGGGGGTTCCAATACAAAACAGAACCAGCTGGAGCTCTCACCCAGTAATCTGGGAAAACTTCAGACCACCCCAGGTGCCTCCGAGAAGCAATACGTCCCCTCTCAGAAGCACTGAGTCTCTGTATAACAAAGAGAACTTTTAATAAAAAGGAGAAAGGAATCTGGCATTAATCTGAGAAATCTCCCAACCACTATTTGAAAGCTTGTGACCATGAGTAAGGCTAAGATATTTTTAGTAAAAATCTCCAAGTGGCGGGAAATAAACAAAAATTCACGATTGCCTGTGACCCGTCCTGACTTTCAGTAAAAAGATACTGACAAAACAGGGAGGCGGGTTCAGCTCAGAGCCACTGCTGCTGGCGCTCCGGGGTCCCCTACCACCATGGCAGTGAGTGGGAGCCTCGAGGGGCTCCATGCCACCTGTGAGAAGTGGAAGCTCTATGGTCCCCCACTTACCATGGGGGATGGGATGCTGTGGGGTACCCTCACCCCCCACGGCAGCTGAGAGCTCCCCGGAGTCTCCCCTCTTCCTGGCATGGCTGGGCAACTGCAGAGGGTCCTCCGTCAACCACCGTGGGGGAGTCGGGGATGCTTGGTGATGGAGACAGCCTTCTCCCTGCCGCCGCTGCACCCTACGTGGCCCCTTTCCAAGGTGTCAAGAAGATCAGCACCGCGGCTGAGCCCGTGGGAGAAGATAGGCCCCAGCAGTGGAGCCTTGCCAGGTAGGGCCCAGCGCAGGCATCTGGGAGCTCCCTGCCCCCCTTGTCAGTTCTGGGGTGGGGATTACTGGGGGGAAGAGCTAATTGGAGGGGAAAGTCCTCCTGTCTGTGACATAATCATAGCCTTAGCCATGAAAAAAATCCTACCCCAGAATATATTGGGCAGTGTCCTTTGCCTCAGTTTCTCCCCTTGCAGTGTGAAAGTCCAACAAATTCTCCTTTAACCTCCCTTTGCCTTTTCCCTCCCCTGCACCCCACTCACAGTTGCTGCCCTTGGTCAGCGAAGGCCCAGAGTTCAGAGCATTCATGTGAATTAAACTCCTGCTGGAGGGATGGGAGGTGGGGAGATGCCATCGAGAAATGCCTCGGCTGCTGCTGCCACCACCACGTAGACAACTGAGGTCTGGTCTGAGCTACAGACCTATATCCATGTAACTGTCACTAAGGGGGGTGAAAAATCCACACACACCCGCCCCCTGTGTGACATAGTTATATAAACCTGACCCCCTGTGTAGACACCGCTGTGACATTCCATACTGTACGTGCCCGGGAGGGCTGGACAGAGTGCTGAGTAGGGAGAGCTCAAGGAAAGCTTTGTGGGGCTGCAAGAGGGCAGGTGACAGGACGATGGGGGCAGTCCATGGAGACATTCATGCAGCTAGGTAGATGGCTGTTGCCACTGGCTCAGCCGTCCGGCCTGCAGAGGGGTTCAGATCTGGAAGATGGGTCAGGACCTCCATGCTTCCCTGGGACACACGGTTGTCCCAGTTTTCCTCTGCTGTTCCGTCGGGAGCCCTGAGATTCGCAGGAAAGTGGAGGGGGGGAACCAATTCTGAGACCTCCCCTTCTGCAAAGATGGGAGGGGACCAGGATGACGTCACTGCTGAAGCAACAAGCCGGCCTGTGCCCTGTGCGATGTAATTATATCCACCTGACCCTCTGTGTAGACACCGCTGTGTTGGCAGGAGAGCTTCTCCCATCGACTCAGCTACCGCCTCTCGGGGAGGTGGATTAACTACACCGATAGGAGAAGCTCTCTCCTGTCAGCTTAGAGCATCTCCATTAAAGCGCCACAGCAGTGCAGTTGCCTCGGTGCAGCTGTACGGATACAGCGTGTTAAGTGTAGACATGCCCTGAGTCTCAGCGGCTAGACCTGGTTCTCAGTGATTTCAGCTCTAGCGATCACTGAACAAACCAAACACTCTCCAGTGTGTCTGATCAGCTCTGTCTTTACACAGTGGGGAGGGAGATGGTCAAATGGCATCTAGGACTCTTTAGGCAGAGCCCACGCCCCTGGATACAGACACCTGTCCAGACCCTCTTTCTCTCTCACTCTCAGGGGATTTGGCATCTCTACCCCTCTGCTTAGCGAGTGAGCGTCACTCAGGGCAGGTGAAGCACCCTTCTGCTGCCCTTTCCTCACACAATCAGGGTGTCAACCTGCCATTCCCCTGCACTCCCTACTAAAGTGATTTGTAACCCAACTCCAGCCAAAAGGGGTCACTTTGGCACAGCAGTTCCCTCTGCTGAGTTCCTAGGCACAGTAGGGTGCTTAGGCAAACACAGTCTGCTCCTGGAGTCTGTTCCCCCAGCTCATCACTCCACGTCAGAAGGGAGCTCAGTCCGACCCCACTTACACAGCAATGAAGAACGTGGAGGGAAAGCGGAGCCTTGTGTGTCTGAAACACCTCCCTACTCCCGCCCAGCTCCAGACACTGCAGCCTTCGCATGGGAGAAGAAGCTGCTGGTTCATTACAAACAGCTGATTGCTGCTCCTCGAGGTGGGGGAAGGGAGCAGGCTCTGTCTTTCCTGGGTGTGGGAACCCTGTTGGAACCACCCCCAGCAGCTGGAATATTCCATAGAAAAATCAGGCGTAACCCCATTGAATTCAGTAGAGTTACTCCTGCCCTGCACCCGGGTAACTGAGAGCAGTAGCTGGCCCACCTCAGCACCACACTGGTGTCCCGCAGCTCTGACTCGTCTCCCAAAGCCCTGGGAAGTGGCCAGTCTCCAATCTTAAGGGTGGATGCTCAGGGGAAGGAATAACCAACGTCCCAGTCAGGAACCCAGAGGGGGATCGTCCCTAGGACATTACAAGGCCTTATGGTTGAGGAGATACCAAGAGCCTTTCAGATCCAGAGCAACAGCTGACCCCTTGTTGAGGAGAGGGGCCAGACCAGCCTGTGTTGGACCTGCACCCTAGGACTACCTACCTCTTCTGTAGCTCATTTCCTCAGAAGGTCTCAATGTCCTTTACAAAGGAGGCCATTATCCGTATCCCCATGTTACATAAGGTTCCTGGGAAGCAAGTGGCAAGTTTTGGAATTGAAGGGCTGGGAAGTGCAGTCCCTGGGGATTGTTAGATGGTGTTGGCAGACTCTCCACACCCGAGTCTGGTGACATGGAGCTGAGCTGCATCCACACTACAAAACATTTGGGCTCTGACTTGCATTACAGTGGGACTTTGGCTCCAACCCACCGCCTAGCAGGCTCTGCAAATCTCATTAAAACTAACTTCTGTGTGGACATCGCTTCACTCTGCCCAGTGAGAACCCTGTATAATCATTTGTAATTAATTATTTTGCAGGGTCTCTGAGCCTAATAAGCAAAGTGACTCTGCCAGCGCTGTGCATAATAAACCCTGCTGCTTGACTCTACACGGTATCCATTGCTGTTCCTTCAGCGACAGGGCATGGATCACTTGACAGATAACTGTTCTGTTCATTCCCTCTGGAGCACCTGGCAGTGGCCACTGTCGGTAGACAGGATACTGGGCTAGATGGACCTTTGGTCTGACCCAGAATGGCCATTTTTATCTTTGTTTGTTCTTATGTTCTCTGCAGGTTAATGATTAGCATTGCACTCAGACTGTATGAACTAAACCAGTTGTGCACCCCACCCCGTGGGGACCCTTTGTAAATATCCAGATTAATTTTTCAATATGTAAAAATATTGTTCTTATAAATATGTCCTTGTTTGTATTTGTATGTATTCCAAATAAAGAGAGGCCTACCCTTGTGCCAGGGCCGATTCCATCACAGTGGCTAAAAAATGTTAAAAAAAATTTATTCCCCGGTTTGATCTACCCTTCTCTATCAACAGTAACCAAGGCACCCATTTCACAGACCGGATCATGCAACAGGTGTGCAAGGCCCTTAACGTCACTCAACACCAGGCACTAATAAAATGTGTCAGGTCTCTTTATACACAGGTAAAAAAGGCACTACTCAAGGATCCTAAGCAACCCTGCCATTCGCTGGAACCAGACGACTGGGTCTACATAAAGGTCCATCAGCGAAAGACCGCCCTGGCCCTGCTCTGGAAAAGCCCATAGCAAGTCCTGTTAACTACCAACACCGCTGTAATGTGCCAAAAACTAACTGCCTGGACCTATGCTTCACACTGCTAAAAGGTTCCTCTGCCACGAGATATCTCTCCAGTTAATAAGCAGGCTATCGCTCCTTTTGGTGCTGCTGTTCCTTCTGGACAGCAGAAGAAAAGGACAAGGTGAAACGCTAGTAACTTGTTCCTTGTCTGCTAACAGAACTACTATGCATTTAAATTTTACTTAAAGACCCAAATCATTACAGGGTGATGTGCTAGTAACCTCCCCCCTGTATAATGCTAAACCATGACTGTTCCAAAAAAGAAGAAGGAACACTCGCACTGTTAAAACCCCCAAGGTCCATTAATTCCTGACAACAAAGGACATTAAAAATTGGCCCTCTAAAAGCTATAAATTCACACTACTCTTATCCAGCTTCCAAATCACCTCTGCATACCCTAATTTCTCAAAAGGTGAAGCCCTTAGGTTAGGACAGCAAAAGGCCTACGTTTCCTCTCAGAAAAAGAGGAACGTGGCCAAACACTTATGGAATGGTGCCAACAGCGCAGCTGCAATTTGTAATAGTTATAAAGCCCAACAATATAAAAAAATTAGGACAATTAAAAAAGGCCACAGGTCTTATTACTAAAGCACAGTTAACTCAGGTGCAGGCTGACCTTGGTAAATTGCGTGTTATTTCTACCCTTAGTTCAATAACCCAAAAACTGCTAACAACTATGGTGCTAAATATCACTAAGGCTAAAAAGGCAATATAGTGGAATCTGGCATGTTCAAAAATTCAGGATTTCCTGAATAACCAGCTAATGGCCATTCAAAGTAATCTTAAACATCAAACTTGGCCCACTGCCCTTACAGATGCATCAGAAGTATCATCTAATCTATGGCCCTAAAAACATACTTAAAAATGTTCTGGGTAAAAGTGCAGACATTCACAATGCTCCTTCCGAGTATACGAACCCATTGGAGGGGTGTAGGCTCCCACATACCAAATCCTGCCGGGTCTGTGGGAAGGATGCATGTGGGATTAGGTAATTCACCAAAACATTTAAAAAATTAAACTACCAATATGCCTAACCAATTTATAGTCAATGCTCCTAAAATAACACCCAATATTTGAATAAAAATAGAAAGTCAAATAAACATTCTGGCCATTAAAACCCACACAGCTTCAACGTGTATGTAAACTAACACCCAGGAAAGTTGTCACTGGTCATGTGTATCAGGGTGAGCACCCACTCTGGCCCTGGAGGGGTTAGAAAAGCCCTGTAGAGGGCTGGGGCTGGGCAAAGTAAAACCCTGGCTGATTGGGGGAAGTGGCTGCAGCTCGGGCCACACCCCAAACTAAGCAACTGGGGCTTATAAGAAGGCCAGGGAAGCCAGAGGGAGCAGTCTCTCTCTGACTGGAGAGGGAAACAGGCCTGGCTGCTGGGGAACTCACCCAGGGGACTTTGAGTGAGGCAGGGCTGGGGAAAGGCCTTAGGAGCTGGGAAGCCCCAGGCTAGTAACTCCCCAGGCTACAGGGCCTAGTTCTAGGCCTCCTAGGTAGTGGGCTTGCAGGGGGCAGCCAGAGGGTGGGTAAAGGCAGCCTGTCCAAACCTCTTGTTGCCTGTGATGATTGGCTGATACACTGCAGTCTGCCCCAGGGTGTGGGGGCTAAACAGAGACTGGCAGTAGCCATGACTGAGGTGATGTGGGGATAGGGGGTGGGGAAAGCCAGTAAGACTGTGGGGTACTGCAGGAGGCAGAACCCTGGGATAAGGGCACTGGGAGCCTGGGAGGGACATGGGGGCCAATGACAAGCGAATCACTGGCCTGCAGAGGGTGCTCCTGAGTCAAAGAGCTAATTCCCAAGGATGACCAGCAGGAGGCGCCGCAGGGGTGAGTCCATGCTGTGGTACATCATGATAACATCTGCTGGAAAGGAATGGAACAAGGAACTACCCTAGCAGAATACCTGCTTTTCCAAGCAAATAATAACTGTGTATATGTTAAGGGCACTGCTTAAAAAAACATACATTTCAACCTCACCTGTGCTGCAGGCAGTAATATTATTTATTGGCCTGCAAATAAAATTTTACAATCAGCACTTAAGTTCTAATACCTTTTAATTGAACAGCCTAATCGGTTCCAAAATTTGCTTTTACACCTACTAAAGGTCCAAACAATTTCTAAATTACAAAAAAAAATATGCTCCAAAATATATACCAAATTAAAAAGCATGCTTTCCACACAGCCTATAAAGTGTCTACTTTATGTACTAAGTATAATGTATTGTGTTTTGTAACTAAAGCTATATAACAACCCTATCATATTATTACAATGAAAATGTTCATGCTTATATTATTATTGTTTGGCCTAGAATTATGTTGTTGTTGTAAAGAACGTAATAATTCTAGCATCTTCCATGTTCATGCTAACCAGGCCAGTTCAGGGAAGTGGGTGGCGTTAATAACTGTTGACAATAACCTTTGGGGAAAAAAGGGAGGAAATTAACAGGCTTATAAGTATGGAAGTTTAGGCCAAAATGGTGCCAAAAAGGCACCAAAGGGGGAATTGAAAAGGAAAATTGAGTAGGCCTAAAATTTTGGTCAAGATAACAGTGTATGTGGTCATAATAATTTTCCTCACCCCCTCTTTCTTCCCTAACAAGACACAATTGCAACAGCAAATCTTGAAAAAATATAAGCTTCTGTGCTAACTGCAAAAGAACAACCTGTTAATCAACAGAAAAGCTTGTGCTTCTGTATTCCTAATGAAGGGCTGTTTTTCTGTTAAAAAAAATTACTAATTGTAGTTTTAAGCTATATAAGCTTTTGTTTCATTATCTGGAAAAGCTGCCAAACTGATGGGCTCTCCCTGCATGCTTATAATATAGTGGGCCTCAGGCTGTTCTAGTCCAAACACAACACAGTTATTTTTCCACAACAAATGTAAAATGCTGAATCCTTACAGAAGGTGTTATTTCCTGCCCATCGGGAAGGGCTATTGAATCCAAATGGGCCATTGTGGGACATCACAACACAAAGGCTTTGTTAATGACCCCATCCCACCCATGGAGCGGCTCCATGCAAAAGTGCTCAATCCATCAGCTTAAATTGTGGAAGAAGGAAATAAAACTAGATGACAAACTTTCTCATCTCTCTCTCACTTTTGTTGTTTAGACTCTCACTGGGCTGGCACTAGAAAACAGGAGCTGAGATCCACTGAGTCAACCTGGATTAGCCCTAAAAGACATTCAGTGCTGACAGGTTGCTACAACTCTGTCACCTTTTAGAACCACAGAGTGTAACTCATTTGCGTACGCATGCTGCCTGCTTTAACTCTCATTTCATTTGCCTAGTTAATAAACCTTTAGTTAGTTTATTACAGTATTGGCTACAAGCGTTGTCTTTGGTGTGGGATCTAAGCTACAGATTGACCTGGGATAAGAGGCTGATATCTTGAGACTGGAAGAAACCTGAATATTAGTGATCTTTGGTGTAAGTGACCCTTTCTCACTTGGTCCAGTTTGACTGGGTGGTAAGATAGACTGGAATGCCCACGGGGACTGTCTGTGACTCCATGGTAAGACTGTTATAGTGTTTCAGAAATTCACACTTATTACTGGGTTGGTGAAAGCTAATCATAGCATCAGTTTGGAGTCTCTGCCTTGAAGTTGGCACTCAGTTATGAGCTGCTCCAGACAACGTGACTGTGACCATTTGTTTCCAATATTCTCACTCTCAATTATGGGAATCTCTGTTTGATAATAATCTTGTTCTTGTTTTCACTACAGTAGAACCTCAGAGTGGTTAACCGCACACCTCATTTGGAACCAGAGATATGCAATCAGGCAGCAACACGGGGAGGGAGGGAGCAAATACTGTACTGGGTTAAACATAAACAATGTTAAAAAAAGGGAAAGGTAAAAGATTTGAGGTAAGGGAACAGTGTCTTTGCTTGTTCTGTTTAAATTAAGATGGTTAAAAGCAGAATTTTTTTTTCTGCATTGTAAAGTTTCAAAGCTGTATTAAGTCAATGTTCATTTGTAAACTTTTGAAAGAACAACCAGACTGTTTTGTTTGGAGTTACAAACATTTCAGCGTTACAACCAACCTCCATTCCTGAAGTGTTCAGAACTCTGAGGTTCCACTGTATATGTATGGCTAAGCGCTGTGTGTTAAGTAACGTGGTGATCCTGAGCTGAGCCTTACAAGCTGGTGTGCGCTGTTCCTTTGGGAAGTGCGGCTCTCGTAGCTCTGGGAGTGCTCAGTGGGAGAGGGGCTGAACAGTCCAGAGGGACACTCGGAGGACTCCAGGGTTGGTGTGTGCCTATTGATAAGCTGTACTGAGAGAGCGAGGCCTGCGGGAGCCTGGAAGGCAGTGCTTGTGTTGCCCAAGGCTGGTAGTTTCCGTAGCAGACACAGACAAGACGTCCTCATGCTAAGGCCAGATGGTGGCGAGGTGTGTTACGAGTCTGGGAACTCCTGGGAAAGGTCACACTGACATATCACAACAAATTGCAGAGAGAGAGATAGCAGGCTGCTCCCTAAGGCAAGAAGGGTGCTGGAACAATTTGTACAGCCGGGGTGTTGACAGCCATTGAGCCAACCTGTAAACTCTCTATCATGGGAACTACTTAAACAGGGGTGAGGCATCACCCCCAGAACCCCTAGTCCAGCACCTGTGTAAGGCAGACAGGCACAACTCACCCCATCTTGCCCTGCGCTGGCTCATTGCAGGCTGATGGCCAGATAAGAAGGACCATACTGGGTCAGACCAAAGGTCCATCTAGCCCAGTATCCTGTCCCCTGAGAGTCCCTCAAAGGGAATGAACATAACAGGTAATCATCAAGTGATCCATCTCCTGTTGCCCATTCCCAGCTTCTGGCAAATAGACTCATAGACTTCAAGGTCAGAAGGGACCATTATGATCTTCTAGTCTGATCTCCTGCACAACGCAAGCCACAGAATCTCACCCACCCACTCCTGTAACAAACCCCTGACCTATGTCTGAGCTACTGAAGTCCTCAACTTGTGCCTTAAAACTTGAAGGTGCAGAGAATCCTCCAGCAAGTGATCAGTGCCCCATGCTGCAGAGGAAGGCAAAAAAACCCCAATGCCTCTGCCAATTTGCCCTGGAGGAAAATTCCTTCCTGACCCCAAATATGGTAATCTGCTAAACCCTGAGCATGTGGGCAAGACTCGCCAGCCAGCCAGAATTATCTGTAGGGTGGGATCTGAGTTACTATCTAGTGTCCAATCACAGACAATCGGGCATATTTACTGCTATTAGTCAAAGATCAATTAATTGCCAAAATTAGGCCATCCCATCATACCATCCCTTCCATAAACTTATCCATAAATAGAGGCTAGACACACCATCCCTGCCCATCCTGATTAATAGTCACTGACGGACCTATCATCCATGAATTTATCCAGTTCTTTTTTGAGTCCTGTTATAGTCTTGACCTTCATAACATCCTCTGGCAAGGAATTCCACAGGTTGACTGTGTGTGTGTGTGTGTGTGGGGAAAATACTTCCTTTTGTTTGTTTTAAATTAGATGACCCCTAGTTCTTGAGTTATGAGGAGTAAACAACACTTATTTACTTTCTTTATACCACTCATGATTTTATTGACCTCTATCATATCCACCCTTAGTTGCCTCTTTTCCAAGCTGAAAAGTCCCAGTCTTATTAATCTCTCCTCATATGGAAGCTGTTCCATACCCCTAATCACTTTTGTTGCCCTTTTCTGAACCTTTTCCAATTTCAATGCATCTTTTTTGAGATGGGATGACCACATCTGCACAAAGTATTCAAGATATGGGCATACCATGGATTTATATAGAGGCAATATGATATTCTGTCTTATTAGCTATCCCTTTTGTAATGATTCCCAACATTCTGTTCACTTTTTTGATTGCCGCTGGACACTGAGTAGATGTTTTCAGAGAACTATCCACAATGACTCCAAGATCTTTCTTGAGTGGAATCAACTAATTTAGACTCCAACATTTTATATGTATAGTTGAGATTGTTTTCCAATGTGCATTACCTTGTATTTATCAACACTGAATTTCATCTGCCATTTTGTTGCCCAGTCGCCCAGTTTTGTGAGATCCCTCTGAAACTCTTCAGTCTGCTTTGGACTTAATTATCTTGAGTAATTTTGTATCATCTGCAAATTTTGTCACCTTACTTTTTACCCCTCTTCCCCACTCTGACCTCTGAGGTACAGATGTGGGGACCCACATGAAAGACCCCCTAAGCCTATTTTTACCAGCTTAGGTTAAAAGCTTTCCCAAGGCACAAACTCCACCTTGCCTTGAACAGTATGCTGCCACCACCAAGTGATTTAGACAAAGAATCAGGGAAAGGACCACTTGGAGTCCTATTCCCCCAAACCCTGCACCCCTTTTCCTGGAGAAGGCTTGAGAATAAAACCTCACCAATTGGTACAGGTGAACACAGACCCAAACCCTTGGATCTTAAGAGCAATGAAAAATCAATTGGGTTCTTAGAATTTTAATTAAAGAAAAGGTAAAAGAATCACCTCTGTAAAATCAGGATGGTAAGTACTTTACAGAATAATAAAAGATTCAAACACACAGAGGATCCCCCTCTAGGCAAAACTTTAAATTTACAAAAACAGGGATAAACCTCCCACTTAGCACAGGAAAAAATCACAAGCTAAAGCAAAAGAGAACCTAACACATTTCTTTACTATTTCTGCAATATTAGATGCTTAGTTTAGATATGGCTTAGGAAGATGTATAAAAAACTTTCTCCCACAGATTTTTAAAGTATCTTCTCTTATTGGTCCTTTTAGTCAGGTGCCACCCAGGTTATCTGAGTTTCTTAACCCTTTACAGGTAAAAGAGGGATTTTATGCTACCCTTAGCTGTATGTTTATGACACTCCTTTTTCCAGACAATTTATGAATATGTTGAATAGGACTGCTGGGCCCAGTACAGACCCCTGGGGGACATCACTATTTACCTCCCCACATTCTGAAAACTGACCATTTATTCCTACCCTTTGTTTCGTATCATTTAACCAGTTACTGATCCATAAGAGGACCTTTCCTCTTATCCCATGACATCTTACTAAGCTTAAGAGCCTTTAGCAAGAGACCTTGTCAAAGGCTTTCTCAAAATCCAAGTACACTAGATCCCCCTTCTCCTCGTGCTTGTTG
The DNA here is from genome assembly GCF_016161935.1 of Mauremys reevesii. Lineage (NCBI taxonomy): Eukaryota > Metazoa > Chordata > Testudines > Geoemydidae > Mauremys > Mauremys reevesii. The sequence continues at coordinate 8,337,745 of NC_052647.1, read as the reverse complement.
ACCCCTTCAAAGAATTCTAATAGATTGGTGAATCATGATTTCCCTTTAGAAAAACCATGTTGAGTCTTCACTAACAAATTATGTTCATCTATGTGTCTGACAAGTTTTTGTTCTTTACTATAGTTTCACCCAGTTTGCCAGGTACTGGAGTTACGCTTACCAGCCTCTAATTGACAAGATCATCTCTGGAGCCCTTTTTGAAATTGGCCTCACATTAATTATCCTCCAGTCATTTGGTACAGAAGCTGATTTAAATGGGAGGTTACAAATTACAGTTAATCATTTGGCAATTTCACATTTGAGTTCCTTCAGAACTCTTGGGTGAATACCATCTGGTTCTGGTGATTTATTACTGTTTAATTTATCAATGTTTCAAAATTTCTTCAATGATAACTTAAATCTGGGACAGTTCCTCAGATTTGTCACCTAATCAGAATGTCTCATGTTTGGGAATCTCCCTCACATCCTCAGCCATGAAAACTGAAGCAAAGAATTCATTCTGTTTCTCTGCAATGACTTTATCATCTTTAAGTGCTCATTTTGTATCTCGATCGTCCAGTGGCCCAACTGGTTGCCTGCTTCTGATGTACTTAAAAAAAAAAAAGTTTGGCTTTTACTTTGAGTCTTTGGCTAGCTGGTCTTCAAATTCTTCTTCGGCCTTCCTAATTATAGTTTTACACTTCACTTGCCAGAGTTTATGCACCTTTCTATTTTCCTTAATAGGATTAACTTCCACTTTTTAAAAGATGCCTTTTTGCCTCTGTCATAAATATAAGGGGAAGAGTAGCAACCTTTATGTGTGCAGTAGCATAAAATCCCTCCTTGGCAGCTGCACTGAATCACCTTACCTGTAAGGTTAAGCAGTTCAAATAACCTAGCTGGCACGTGACCAGAAGGACCAGCGAGGATACTTTCCAATCTGGGGGGAAAGGATTTGTTTGTTCTCTTTTGTTGTTACCTCCCCGGATGGAGGGAGAAGCCAAGCAGGTTCAACATCTCCTAAAAATATACCTGGAATAATCCATCTAAAATCATAGAAACTATAAGTAGGGCAAGGAAATGCATTACGTTATCTTTTGTTTTGGCTTGTGAATTGTCCTATGCTATAGAGGTAGTTTTATTCCTGGTTTTTGTATCTGTAAAGCTAAACACAGAGGGGAATCCTCTGTGTTTAAAATCTTTTTATTACCCTGTAAATTTACCTTCCATCCCGATTTTGCAGGTGTGATTCTTTTATTTCTTTATAAATGATCAGGTTCTTAAAAGAAGAACTTTGATTTCAGTGCCCTGAAGACAAAGGGCCTGGTCTGTGCTCACATTGCTAAGACAACTGGTTGATATATTATTCTCAAGCCTCCCAAGGAAGAGGCTTCATGGGATATTTTGGGGGGATAGGGGATTCCAAGTGACCTATCCCCAAATTTTTGTGTAAATCATTTGGTGGTGGCAGCAATACAGTCCAAGGACAAGGCAGGGAATTTGTGCCTTGGGGAAGTTTTAACCTAAGCTGGTAGAGTATAAGCAGGTCCCCACATCTGTACCCCGAGTTCAGAGTTGGGGGCGGGGGGACACTAACAGCCTCTCACTGCTTCTTTTACTTCATTTTTTAGCCATGTTGGCACTTTTTTGGTTCTCTTACTGTGGTGTTTTTTTTTAATTTGGGGTATACATTTAAATTGAACCTCTATTAAGGTGCAGCTTGTAGAGATTTCACTTTCAGTTCTGTACCTGTTAATTTCTCTTTAACTAACTTCCTCATTTTTGTGTAATTCCCCTTTCTGAAATTAAATGCTCCTATGGTGGGCTGCTGTGGCATTCCCCCACTCCCAGGGATATTAAATTTCATTATATTATGGTCACTATTACCAGTAGTTCAGCTATATTCACCTCTTCGACCAGATCATGTCCTCCACTTAAGCCTAAATCAAGAATTGCCTCTCCTCTTGTGGGTTCCAGGGCTAGCTGCTCCAAGAAACAGTCATTTAAAGAGTCAGGAAATATAATCTCTACATCCCCTCCTGAGATGACATGCACCCAGTCAATAATGCGTAGTTGAAATCCCCCATTATTACTGGTTTTTTTATTATTATAGCCTCTCTAATGAGCATTTCACAGTCACTCTCACCATCCTGGTCAGGTGGTCGGTCATATATCCCTACTGCTACATTAGTAGGGCATGGAATTACTATCCATAGAGTTTCCATCAGACAGTTTCGTTCATTTAAGATTTTTACTTCATTTGACTCAATGCTTTCTAGTGCCACTCCCCCACCAGCATGACCTGTTCTGTCCTTGATGCCAACTCTGCCCACATATTTACACCAGCGACACCATCACAGGACCTAACCAGATCAGCCACAACATCACCGGTTCATTCACCTGCACGTCCATCAATGTAATATACGCCATCATGTGCCAGCAATGCCCCTCTGCTATGTACATCGGCCAAACTGGACAAACCTTACGTAAAAGGATAAATGGACACAAGTCAGATATTAAGAATGGCAATATACAAAAACCTGTAGGAGAACACTTCAACCTCCCTGGCCACACAATAGCAGATTTAAAGTTAGCCATCCTGCAGCAAAAAAAGTTCAGGACCAGACTTCAAAGAGAAACTGCTGAACTTCAGTTCATTTGCAAATTTGACACCATCAGCTCAGGATTAAACAAAGACTGTGCGTGGCTAGCCAGCTATAAAAGCAGTTTCTTCTCCCATGGTTTTCACACCTCAACGGCTAGAAGAGGGCCTCATCCTCCCTGACTGAACTGACTTCGTTATCTCCAGACTGATTCTTGCCTGCATATGCATACCTGCCTCTGGAAATTTCTACCACATGCATCTGACGAAGTGGATATTCACCCACGAAAGCTCATGCTCCAATACTTCTGTTAGTCTATAAGGTGTCCCAGGACTTTTTGTTGTTTTTTACAGATCCAGACTAACACAGCTACCCCTCTGATACTTCCCTGGGAATCTGTCCACTCTGGGCCAGATCTACCGTCCTCCCACTCCACTTGGAGCGAGGGGGCTTCAGGGCTCTTCTGCACTGTTGGAGGGGGAAGTTTGGGTCATCCCCCCCACAAGTTCCATTGATTACCCCCCCATAGCCTCTCCTGCCACTCTGGCTGTGTCTCCCTGGGGATTGTGCATCCCCAGCAGGGGGAATAGTGTGGGTGGGGGGAGGTACCTGTCTCAGCATGGCAGCCCCTAGTGGTGGAATACCAAATATTACATTTAAACCCCTCTCAGGCATTGCTGTTGCTCCTGGGAGCACTGGTGGGCTGGGTTATATTTCCTGGTGCAGGGGCTGTGCTGTTCTGTGTCTGTACTGAACACAGGCTCACATCACAATGGTATATAGGCTCTAACTTCCAGTGGATTTGGGGCACAGCGTAACTCTGTGTCAAGGCTGAATCCCCCACACTGGCACTTCTAGTGCAGAAGGTGGGGGCCCACGAGGATCTTAAAAATTAATATTTGCCACTCCAGGCTTGCATTATACTCCCAAAGTTTCAGCTTTTCTCTGATCTTGGCTTGGTAAATGCTGCCACCACCCAAATGCAAAAAAAACCCTTTGACCCCAGGAAGGAGCACTTGGAAATTCCTCTCTGTGGGACACACACACACACACACACACACACACACACACACACACACACACACACACACACACACACACACACACACACACACACACACACACCCTGAGAAAAAAAAAACAAAGGAAATTAGCTGTGGCTGCCAGCTAAACAAACAACACGCACAAACCTCTTAGGACACTGAAAATCCAATCCTGTTCCTAAAAAATGTAAATTTTATTAAAAGCACAAAGGAAGAAAATACACCTGAAACTTAAGCTTTTTCTAGATTTTTAAAAGAGCAATTCCCAAAATCAAGCACCCAAAATAGCTATCTTGGAGGTTCAGCTTACAGGTTACAAGGTAACAAAAGCATCTGGGGTTAGCACAGAGGAGATCCACAAGCCAAATTAAAATAAATAAACGTAATCGATCTATTTAAACAAGCCCTGTCCAATCATTTCTTCTAGGTATGGAAGATGAATTTTTATACCTTGTTCAATCCTGCTGCCCTTTGTTCCCTTCTTCCCCAGAGAGACACAACACACAAACAAAGGGAAGTTTTTTTCCCCCATTTTAAAAAGTTCTATCCCTCCCACTGGCTTTTTTGGTCAGGTGCCCACTCCTGTTCTTTTACCTGGGGAACTTTTTTAACTCTTTACAGGTAAAGTAAGCAGAGAACAGCCACCAAGAGCTAGCTGGCTGGCTGGGTGTCCATAAAAAGAAGCTACACCGCCCTTCATTTATCACACCCTCTATCTCACGGCAGCCAGCAGGTGGTGCTGAGAGCCACTTGTCTCCCCTCACCCATAGACTCTGTCACATTCTGCATTGTCCTCTCCAGAGAGCGGAGCGCAGTGGCCATCATGGCCAGTTCCATGCTCTGCAGCAGGGCCGTCACGGCCGACCCCATGTCCACCTTGTCTCTGCCATATCCCAGAGGCAGGTGCTGTTCAGGAGGGAGTTGAAAGGAAGAGTCACGTCCTGGGGACAGGAAAGAAGAGGCCCTGGGAGCAAGGAGTCCGGGGCTTGAGGTTCCATGTCCCGTGACTTGCAAGGGGACATCGGGCATCACAGCCTCTCCCAGTTCAGGGGTAGCAATGCTGTCAGAGGGGGATCCCTAATCAAAGGATAGAGCCCAGATCCTGCTGCCTGAAAAACTCAAGTCACTGACCGATGAGCTGAGGGAGAATCCCCATTAACTGTTAGCAGTATAGCACCTCTGATGAACAACAACAGTCCTGAACACTAGAGGGTGCATGTGGGTGAACAAACACAAACGTGCCCTCATACCAATCAAGGGCATGTGCACACAAACACCGACAAACACCACTAGAGGGTGCACCCCCCACACATCAGCGGAGGGCACAGGTCTTCTATGAAGAGTATCTATATGGCTCTCTCCCCCCCCCAGTGAGACTCCTAACCCAGCACAGCAGCAGGCAGGGCTCTGGGGCACACACAGGAGCACTAGTCTGCAGGTCACGTTCAAGGGGCGGAGCCTCTCACCTCCAGTGAAAACGCTGCACTCCCATCTCCGCACGTGGACATCAAAATGTCTAAGGTTAAATTACAGAAAGAGCAAAAACTGCTGATCCTGCTGCTCCGCTTTCCCTGCAGAGAGACCCAGGGCAGAGTGTGAGTTCTGCAGGCGCTGAAGGGCGACCGAAATTGGTGTTTGCCTTATGCAGGGGCCTGATCCTGACACTCCTAATGGAGTGAATAAAGTTTTTATATGAGACATGTCCAGGACATGTACAATGGTGCTGTTGCCACAGCGAGAGGTTCATGGGGAGAAAAGGAACAGTTTCTAGTAACAGCTGGAATATATCAAGGCTTGGGACTAAGTCCCTTTTTGTTCACGTAGGTGCTCGATGCATTGAAAGAAAGTAGCCAGAGAGTGGCCCCCTGGCACGTGCCTTTTGCAGATGATGTCGTGCTCATGGGGGAGAGAAAAGAGGAAGTGAAGGAAGATGCAGAGACATAGAGGTGCATATTGGAAAGAAATGGCATGAAAATGAGCAGATGAAATCAGAGTATATGGTCTGTAGATTCAGTGCTCCCCTGCAGGAAGAAAATGGGCCTGTAAGTCTGGGGACCAGCCACTAGCAAAGCTACAGAAGTTTTAGAAGATTCAATATCGATTTGCAAACCCCCTAGAAGACAATTAGGGTGATAAGTAACAGTCAGCATGGATTGTCAAGAACAAATCCTGTCAAATCAACCTGACAGCTTTCTTTGGCAGGGTAACAAGCCTGGGATGGGGGGAAGCAGTAGATGTGGTATATATAGACTTTAGTGAGGCTTTTGACACTGTCTCATGTGACCTCATAAACAACCTAGGGAAATACAATCTATATGGAGCCACTCTAGGGTGGGTGCATAACTAGTTGGAAAACCGTTCCCAGAGAGCAGTTATCAGTGGTGCACAGTCAAGCTGGAAGGGCATATGGAGTGGGGTTCCGCAGAGATCAGTTCTGGGTCTGGTTCTGTTCAATATCTTCACCAATGATTTAGAGAATGGCACACAGAGAACACTTATAAAGTTTGTGGATGATACCAAGCTGGAAGGGGTTGCAAGTGCTTTAGAGGCTAGGTTTAAAATTCAAAATGATCTTGACAAACAGGAGAAATGGTCTGAAGTAAATAGGATGAAATTCAACAAGGACAAATGCAAAGTTCTCCATTTAGGAAGGAACAATCAGTTCCACACATACAAAATGGGAAATGAATGTATAAGAAGGAGTACTACAGAAAGGGATCTACGTTCTAGTTCTGTCATCTGCCACCGCCGAAAACAGTCAAGCTCCATTCTCTTTAGAACCTCACTTCAAGTAGTTGAAGGCTGGTATCAAATCTCCTCCACTCTTCTCTTCTGCAGACTAAATAACCCCAGGGCCTGTGATCTGGAAACTTCAGTTAGTTGTCCAAAGAAAGCCTCATCTACCTCATCCTTCTGATCCGGTGGTCTATAGCACACACCCACCATGACATCACCATGTTGCTCTCACCTCTAAACTTAACCCAAAGACTCTCAACAGGCTTTTCTCCAGTTTCATACTGGAGAGCTGAGCAATCATACCACTATCTTACATACAGTGCAACTCCTCCACCTTTCCTCCTGTATCTGTCCTTCCTGAACAGTTAATACGCATCCATGACAGTGCTCCAGTCATGTGAACTGCCCCACCAAGTTTCTTTATTCCAATTATATCATAGTTCCTTGATTGTACCAGGACTTCCAATTCTTCCTATTTGTTTCCCAGGCTTCTTGCGTTCGTGTACATGCTGTGTCGGGTTGGGTCACAGAAACCACCTGATGTGCTGAGATTACCTCTGAGCCTGTTTTCCCTCGAAGCTTGGGACTGTAGTGCCCTGCCTGGTTGTGCCAGACATGCTAGCCTCTCTCTGCTAGTCCTCCAGTTACTGCTGTCTGTGCTACCAACCCTTGAGTAGAGGGCGAGGCCTAGTGACACCATTCGGAAACATCTCATTGAGATGCAGCAGAATGAGGAACCACGTAAAAGACAGTATGTGTCTAGTGGCAGAGTAGAACCGCGTGAGCAGAGGGGATGAGACTGAATGGACAAATGAACGTACAGGGACTAAACCTCGCACATGGAGAGGGCCAGATCCTCAGCGGGTGTAAACTGGCATCACTCTTTTAACTTCAGTGGAGCTCTGCCCATTTACTCTAGCTGGGGTTGCGGCCTGTAAACCTTTCCAGTTCTGAAGATTCTGGGTTTTCCTTTCTGTTGGGAAACCCTATGGTCAATTGCTCGACCACACTTTTGGTTCGTTATGCAATGTGACCAAGAGACCAAATAACCAATATTGGTCTGATTTACTGCTAAAAGTCAGTAATAGCATATTACAGGAACAAAGGTTCACTACAACTCCAATTTCTAGGAACGTCTCCTGCAGCAGTGCTGAATTTGCCTTACAAAGAAGGCTTGTGTCCAGAGTCAGACCCCTAAAGCTGTCCTTTTTATAGCCAACCTGTTTACAAGGGAAGAGGTACTGTATGCATCCTCGGAGGCTAGTCTTAACCTACCATCTTTCTACCTTGTTTTTCTGGTACCACATGGTACCCCTTAGCTCTTTGTTCTGGACTCAGGAATTCCAGGTACCAAGAGCGTGATGCACCTCCTAGGCTTGTCCCATATATATTGCTCCCTAGGTCACCTGTTCCTCTGCTGAACCATCCTTAGAGTTAGAAAGTTTTTTTTCTAATATCTAACTTAAATCTCCCTTGCTGCTAACTAAGCCAATTCCTTCTTGTCCTACCCTTGGTGGACATGGGCACCAATTGATCACAGTCCTCTTTATAATGACCTTTTGCATATTTGCAGATAATTATCATGTCCCCCCTCAGCCTTCTTTTCTCTGGACAAAACATGCCAAATTCTTTCAACCTTTCCTCACAGGCCATGTTTTCTAAACCTCTGATCATTTCTTTTGCTCTCCTCCTGACTTTGTACTATTTGTCCTCATCCTTCTTGAAGTGCAGCACCCAAACCTGGACATGATTCTCCTGCTCCGAGCAGAGGAGAACAGTCACCTCCCATCTCTGACCTACCCCACTCCTGGTCATGGTGATCCAGGTGCAGGAAGAGCCGGAGATTCCCAGCACAGCCATGGGTGTGTGCCCCATCAGCCCTAGTGGGCTCAGAGCCTGGAGACCAAGGAGCCCTGCACCAGCCTCTGGGTACTGAAGCTGGGGGAGCCAGGGACAGAGTCTGCTCCTGGAGTCTTTTATCCCAGCTCATCACTCCATGTCAGTAGGGGCAGCAGGTTTGTATAATTTTTGGTGGTGCCCAGAACGGGTCCAGGTCCCCACCCACAAACCTGCCTTGTAAGCCCATATATAACTTTTAAAATAATGTAAAAATGGACTGGAAACGGTAAGCGTTTCACAGTTTCCCTATATTGCACAATGTGGAGGGTGTCTGGGGTGAGGGCTCTGGCTGGGGCTGGGGATGAAGGGTTTGGGCTGTGGGCTAGAGCAGAGGGTTGATATGCGGCGGTGCGGGCTGCATGGTGGGACTGTAGATGAGGGGTTCACAGTGCAGGAGGGGGCTCAGGGTGAGGCTGAGGATTGGGGTTTGGGGAGTGAGGGCTCTGGCTGGGGGTGCGGGCTCTTGGGTTGAGATGAGGGGTTTGGGGTGTGTGAGGGGGGTCAGGGCTAGGGCGTTTGGTTAGGGTGGGGCGGGTGAAGGTGTGGGCTGAAGATGAGGAGTTTGGGGTGCAGGCAGGCAGGGGCCAGAGAAGAAGACTCCACAGTCCTGTAGCCTGATTTGGGGTGTGTTAGTAGTGTTGATTTAATTTATCAACTTAATTTAAATAGTATTTAATTAATTAATTTTAATTAATTAATATTACTAATAATTATTGGATATTAATTAGTATGGGTTTGTCTCGCCAATTTGTTTGATCAGAAGATAAAGTTCGTCCTGATCAGGCTTCACAGAGTTTATAAAAGGAACTTCGGGGTCATGACTGGAGCTTACACTGAGACAGATATAGCCATAAAGACCTTTTTATTAAAATCAATGAAATGGCAAATGGTAAAACAGTTAGGATTACAGAGTTACAAGTATCACAGTTCTTTAAGAGATTATATTTATGGTAATACAATATTATAAGCTGCAAACGTGGTTAATACTCACACTCTGTTTTAGTAACTGGTGCTGGAAGTTACGGGCCACGCCTGTGGCAATTTCCGTTTTCACACCTCTGGCAGACGAAGCTATTGCAGAGTTATTTGTGCTCTATTTTCACTATATGTGCTTTATATGTGCTTTATGAAATATAGACTTACCGTTTGAAAAGAAATAATATTACTACGGCCTATTAATAGTTAATAGCCATCGTAGATGGGTAGCATCGAGACGTAGTTGAAGGTGGAGGCAATGACGAGTAGACGGGAGCAGATAGATGGGTAGATTGCCTGCTTAATGGTGAGCTGCCTCACCTTTTTATAGGGCATTAGTCGGAAATCCTTCCTCCTATGCCCAAATTTCATCCTTCCCCCACGGAAATGTTAGGGTACACTTGCCCCATAGGCTGGTGTGTATGTGCGTATGAATGACAGGTATGTACGCATTTGTGGTGTACTTGTTAGATTTGTGGGCAAAAATCCCCTTTTTCCACCCTTTACTGTTATTGGTTCAGTCTCTTGCAATTACAGCCAAACTTATTCTTAATATAAATCTATAAGCCTATTACATTAAATACTCAAATTTATAAGAAAGATATAGTTATACAGACCAGCAGATTAATTCTTAGGGCTACAGTCCCCGCAACCCTCTCTCCCTTGGCAGCACACTCATCCGGCACCATCACTGCACCTGCTCCCAGGGGCCGGGCCCCTCTCAGGTCCAGGAAGCCCCGTCATCTCCCCTGTGGTGTGTGATGGGAGTGGGAGGGGGCTGCATGACATGTGGTCTCCTCCCCTGGTTCAGCCTCCTGCCTCTCACCATAGCTCCACAGGGGATGGGGCTGCCCTTGCCCAGCGTGGGGCAGGAGTGGTGGCTGCGGAGGGGAGAGGGGGGGCTGGCTCACGCGGTCGGACACTCACCCAAGCAGCTGCTGAGGTGAATCCGGATTCCGTCTCCCAGCAGCCCCTTGGTGTCACCTCCCGGTGGGTGTCATGGGAGGGGAGGGCTGCCAATCATGTGTGCGCCTCCTCCCCTCCTCAGGTGCAGCAGCTGCTTCAGTCTGCTGCCGGTGCCGCTCTTGGCAGCAGCAGTCGGCGGCAGCAGCGAGGGAGGGCAGCGCGGAGTGGCAGGGCAGCCACCCGCTTGAGGCAGGGACGCTCTGGTGCCAGGGGGAAGTGCACGGGGGCAGCAGGCAGGGACCGGGGGACACTCTAGGGAAAGGGGGAGATGCAGAGGGGCGGCTGGTGGGGCCTGGGGAGAGACCCGGTTCTGAACATTGGTGGAGCCAGGCCGCTGGGCCTGAATATTCCTGGAACCTGGGCACCACAGGCCCATACAACTCATGGCCCCTGCACGTCAGAGGGGAGCTCAGTCTGACCCCTCTTACACAGCAATGAAGAACGTGGAGGGAAAGTGGAGCCTTGCGTGTCTGAAACACCTCCCTGCTCCCGCCCAGCTCCAGACACTGCAGCCTTCACATGGGGGAGGGAGCTGCTGGTTCAGTACAAACACCTGATTGCTGCTCCTCAAGGTGGGGGAAGGGAGCAGGCTCTGTCTTTTCTGGGAGTTTGAAGCCTTGTTAGAACCACCCCCAGCAGCTGGAATATTCCACAGAAAAATCAGGCGTAACCCCATTGAATTCAGTAGAGTTACTCCTGCCCTGCACTCTCGGAGCCATGCATTAACTCATTGAACATGTCCTCCTGAGTCTTCTTTTTCCACCTTCTAGTCTGGGAAAGTCACTGTCCCGGTGTGGAGGATGCGCCCACGGACAAGGTTTCAGCTGCAAAGAATGCAGTGGATTACTTGCTGAATTGCTTGTGACATAAGGGCTTATAACTTATAACTTCCCGCAGTTCCCCTAGGTAACCATATGCGACATCATTCTCCTGAGGGTAACAGAAGTGAAAAGACAGGAGATGCTGCAAGCATCTGGTTACTTACCTGGTCCTTATGCTGCAATGCTGTGTGCCGCAATGATGCCGGAAGAGTTAATATTGGAGTGGTGTGGGAAAGTGTCCTACCATGGCAGAGGAAATAAGGCATCTCTTCCCAGAAACCTTCTGTAAAGGATTGCAGAGTACCTCCACAAGAGCTTTCTAAAAATGTCCATGGAGGATTCTTGGTCCATCCCCAGGCACAGAAAAAGTTACTTTCAGAGATCACTCTCTTTGTAGCTGGACTGGCCGCCACTAACTAGTATCCCAATTTTTTAATTCAGATTAAACATTAAAAATAATAATAGCATTTAACTCTACAGTTTGATTGAAAATGTGTATTCAGGAGAGTGTACTCACCAGAGATCAGTTGGCTTAACTTCTGTACAGTGAGAGACAATTGATCAAACAATTAATCAATTTGAGAACATCTAGAAGATAATAAGGTGATAAGTAACAGTCAGAATGGATTTGTCAAGAACAAAACATGTCAAACCAACCTGATCGCTTTCTTTGACAGGGTAACAGGCCTTTTGGATGGGGGGAAGTGGTATATGTGGTATATCTTGACTTTAGTAAGGCTTTTGATACTGTCACGCATAATCTTCTCATAAACACACTAGGGGAAATGCAACCTAGATGTAGCTACTCTAAGGTGGGTGCAAAACTGGTTGGAAAACCGTTCCCAGAGAGTAGTTATCAGTGGTTCCCAGTCTAGCTGAAAGGGCATATTGAGTGGGATCCTTCAGGGATCAGTTCTGAGTTCAGTTCTGTTAAAAATCTTCATCAATCATTTAGATAATGGCATACAGAGTACACTCATAAAGTTTGTGGATGACACCAAGCTGGGAGGACTTGCAAGTGCTTTAGAGGAGGGAGAAAAATTGTCGTTCTCAACCTCTGAAGATAGCACAAGAAGCAATGGGTTTAAATTGCTGCAAGGCAGGTTTAGGTTGGACATTAGGAAAATATTCCTAACTTTCAGGGTGGTTAGCCGCTGGAATAAATTGCCTAGGGAGATTTTGGAATCTCCATCATTGGGGATTTTTAAGAACAGTTTAGACAAACACCTGTCAGGGATGGTCTAAATAAAAAATAGTCCTGCCATGAGTACATGGGACTGGACTAGAGGACCAATGAAGGTCCCTTCCAGTCCTAAGATTCTATGATTGTGGGATAGTGTTGGTGGTGACATGGAGCTGAGCTGCATCCACACTTCAAAATGTCTGGGTTCTGACTTACATCACATTGGGACTTGGACTCTGACGCACCCCCAGCAGGCTCTGTGTGGGCAGAAGCAGGGCTTGGTCTTAAACCTGGGTCAGAGCCCTGGTTTAATATGCTGTGTAGACACACCATAGGGATCCACCCACAGACAAGGCCAGATTTCCAGTTAGGCACAGTAACCACATGCCTAGGGGTGCCGGCATTCTAGGGGCACCTTACCTCTCTAAAACTGTGTGTAACATGTAGGTCAGCTGCAGACGGGGGGACACTGAAGATGCAGTGCCTAGGGGTGTGTAAGGTGTAAATCCGGCCCTGCCCTCCGGGCCTTGAGACACTGTTTGATAATCATCTCTGTGTTGCCTGGCTATGTGTCAGTCTTGAGGCATTTATGACACTGGGCCATTTTAAAGTTACAAACTGATGAGGAAATACCTCAGGCGCCTGAGTCACTTTGATTCTAAGTAAAAAGCTTGTACGTTTTTTAACTGCTGCTTCCATTGCCGTTGCTCAGTCTGTTGCTTTGGGCCACGTTACGTCCCCTTCCGCCAGCAATTGTCTTTGAATTCCCTCATTGGTTTGTGGTGTCACTAATCTCCCCTGCAGCACTTAGGACATTTCCAACCGATCGCTAGTCAGCTAATGTTTTTAGCTCTTCCACATACACAGCTACGGTTTCACCTTGCTCCTCACTCTGCGATGACACTTGAAAAGTTCTACGGTAACTCTTGGCTGTGCTGTCTATTGCTCTGTTCAGATCTCTTGCAGATCTTCTGAAATTTTACCTCCTGCTTCCTGGGAGTGCAACAAGGTTTTACTTAAGCAGCCTCTGAGGCATATCAAGGTTTCAGCTGCAAAGAATGCAAAGCACAAGGGTAGCATTGACAGTGCAGACATTCTTTGAGGTGCAAGGTTAAATCCATTTGTCTTTTATTTATAATCTCATTTGTGAGGAAATTAGTGGCTCCAGCTTTCCATAGATTAATGCTGATCCTCACTTTCTACAGGAAACTCTTCAATTTTCCCATAACTTGCTAGTATTACATTTTTTCCACATCACCAGTGTTGGAAAGTGACTGCTCAGTGCAACCAAAATAAGTGCTCAAGAGAGCCTGCTGGGAACTCGCTGCTTCGTTTAACTGCATCCTCACAGAATGTGTGTGTGCGTAGGTCCCAACTCCATGGGTGCTCAGCACCCACTGGGAGGCCCGTGGATCAGCACCTCCCCCTCCCTCCCCGCGCCCGCTGCGATCAGCTGTTCAACGGCATGCAGGAGGTGCTGGGGGCGAGGGGGCAGAGAAGGGGTGTGGGGGTTTGGGTGTGGGTGGGAAGAGGTGGGGCAGGGGTGGAGGTTTGCTGGAAAGGGTGCATTGGGGGTCGAGCACCCCCTCCCCTCCAATGGGGGGTGGTAGTGTGGTATTGTCTGTGTGCAGGGGGGGGATCCCACTGACTAAAACAGGAAGTAAGTGGCACAGGATCAAATAGGCTGAGCTAGCAATCCAAGGCAGAGTAGGGCAAGGTTATATCCCATAATATTCTAGGCAACTCTGCCAAGAGCACTGTACTACACTCCCCTCCTCCTGCCCCAGAGAGATGGGGCAGAGCCGAGGGGCCGCCCCTATCCCACCCTGAGGAGCTGCAGAAACATCCCCTTACTCCCCCAGAGCTGGCAGTGGGGCCCTCCAGATATTTACCTCGGTAGCCTGGGTGTCTCGGGAGGGGCAGGCATGCTGAGCTCTTACCCTCCCCATCGCACAACCCCCCATGGGGGGGGTGCTGGCAGAGCCCTGCTGCTGGGCTCAGAGTTGATGCCCCAGTGAGAGGCACAGTGCAGCCAAATTTGGCCTCCAGGATCTCTCTCCCATCCTTCCCTGTATCACTGGTACCTACATGTATTACGATTACTCGTCTCTTCCTAATAACTGGAGTTCTCTCCCCTGGAGAGGTAGCCTCAGTGGGAGAGGATACCATGACATCCTCTGGAAGGTGCATCCAGTGTCTGTACAAAGGGAGCTGAGTGGGTCAGAGGCTCAGACCGCAGGGCATATTGCAAATATCACGGTTGCTATTCCCTGTTCACTCTCACTGGCTGTAACAACAACTGTGCATGGAAACCTTATGGATGGAGGCCAGGTGTGCACAAATGTCACTGGGTGATTGGGGGAAGCAGGTTCACCCAAGCCTGATTGTGGGGATGGAGGGGGACATATAAAATCTGTTTGGGGCTGCTTTCCTCCCAATGCACCCTTTCGTCCAGCAGAGAAGAGCTCGTGCAGCTGCTGGATCAAACATTCTCCACCAACAGGTGTTCTTCTCCCCCTCTCCACACTGCAACCTCCAGTGAAACATGAAAAACACTTAGGAAATGAAACACACAAAAGAAAGGAAATAAAAAGTTCTGCCAGTGACCAGCACATGCCCTCAACTTCTCCACTCCAGGCAGGCTGCACCGTTACCCTGGCTACTGCGCCACACACTGCAAGCTGAGCTCTGCCCCCCCAGGAACGCCAGCCTGTCATCAGCCGTGTGCGCTCAGCCCTTTGCCAAGTGACTCTGCCAACAGAACCAGCTACGGCACCAAACAGCCACAGCCACTAGAGCTGGGGAAGAGCTGAGCTGGGGAGGGAGCAGAGTTCAGGTCGCAGTGCGCAGCCTGTGGCGTATGGGGATGTGTAACCCAGCCAGGGGTAAGCAGGGAGCCTCACTAGCTCTTGGTATCTGGGATTAGCCTCCGTCCTTGGCTTGGTGGTCTGGTTCCAGCAGCCTCAATACTGAGTCTGAGCTCACTTTCCTCAGTGTAGACGTCGGGTCGTTTCTGACGAGCTTCCTCATTCTCGATAAACTCCCCATTTATGAGCCATGGGCTAGTTTTGGGCACAACACCACCCCTCAATAGTTGGCAGTTCATTAAATAAGGCCAGATCCTCAGTTGGTGTAAATGGGGGTGTGGACTCCTTTGGATCGATGCCGATTTACACCAGTTGGGGATCTGGGAATATCTGTAGTTCTACACTGGTAACTTGTGATTGTGAATCTAACCCTTAAGGGCGCCTGCTCAGAACAGCTTTGCCGATGCTCATTCAGGCAGGGACAGCTGAGTTTACGCATGTCTTCAGGAAGGCACTCGAATGAGGAAGCTTTGGAGAATGAAGTCTTGTTGGCAGGACAATCTAATGGGGCCCCAGTTAATGACCCCAGCACACATGCCATCATAGACTCCGCTGGCCAATGGCAAACAGGAGAGCAAAGAAATGTCTTTAGCCACAGGGAATGTGTTGTTCTAAAGCAGACAGAGGAGGAAATAAGGCAGGTGAGCCACACCCCACTGCTCACCATAATCCAGACAGGACAGAGCAAACTACCAGGAAACACCTGAGAAAGAGGAATTCACTGAGCAGAAACTGACTTTGTGGGCAAAACCCACTTGTGTGTGCAGTGTTTTTCCTCAGTGGAAGGTTAATCTATTTGGAAGAAGCACGTTTGTGACACTGATTGGACCAGAACTGTTCCTCTAGGAGGGGCCACAAGAAAAGGAGACCTGGTAAGACCCACATATGAGAGTGATCATAGGAGGAGGAGCTTGAGTGTATTTCTTTGCCTCTCTTCACCTTGAGCTTATGGACACCTGGATGGGAGGACTGGAGAGTCCCAAGTCCTGAGGACTCTCCCTTGAAGAACCTGCCTTATGGGACCATAAACAAGGACCATCTGTCAGGAATCAGGGCCTGCAGCAGAGCCAGTCTCCAGGCAACCTAACGAGTGCAGCTGGCCTGTACCAAGCTGCCTGATTGGTAGGAAGGGTCAGCAGACAGGCTCCTAAGCCCAGCAGCAGCAGTTCAGTAGCTGCTCAAAGCTTTTGCTCACAACTATGGTAGTTCTGGCCTTGGTGCAGCCCGGCTCCTGCCTTGTCTCTCTCCAAATAACCTGGTTCTGACCCTCAGCTCCGATTCCTCATCTCCAACTTCAGCTCCAACCCTGATTCTGACCCTGGATTTCGACTCCTAGATCCTGCTCTGACCACTAGACCTGACCACCCACATCCCACTCTCTGACACCGTCAAGCATGGATAGTCATTAGCTGCCTCTTCCATCTTCTTCCTGTGTTAACCCTGTTACTACGGCACCACCTGGAACAGGACTGATGTTCTGTCTGCGTCTCCAAGATGACAGCTGCAGACAAGAGCTACAATCACAGCTGATACTTGGACATCACCGTCTCACGCATAGGGAGACAGACTGTGAGCTGGATGAAGATCTGTTCTTCTGTTTGTTTCTGTTAAGAAGAGCCACAGCTCAGAAAGTGACTTCGGCATTACAGCTGCACCATCTTAGATAACTGCTTACAGCAAGAGTCATTAACAACCCAGGACACTGATATCTCTGACCACAATGTTAGCAACCAGCCGCTCAGTGTGGGCACCTCTTCAGTTTTACTGAATGCAGGATTAAAAAGGTTAGTTGTGACCTGATACTTCACACCAGTTAATTTTAACAAGAGGGAAGGAACACTGGCCAGAATAGGAAAATAACAGAAGAAGAATATTTAGCTAAGTTAGATCTATGCAACTCTGCAGGGCCTGATGAAATTCACCCTAGTGTACTTAAGAAACTAGCTGAAGCAATCTCTGAAGCATTAACGATTACCTTCCAGAACTCATGGAGGGTGGGTGAGGTTCATAACAAGGGCACAATTCAAAACAATGTAAAAAGCAGCTCTTAGGGAAATATAGACCAGAGAACCCAACTTCAATACCCAGAAAGATACTAGAAGGAATGATTAAACTACCAATTTATTAAAACCTAGAGGATAATAGGTGAAAAATAATAACCAACATGGATTTGTCAAGAACAAGTCATGCCAAACAAACATAATTCCCTTCTTTGATTGGTTACCCAGTCCAGTGGATGGGGGGAAGAGGTGGCCATGATGTAGCTTGGAGTTAGTAAGTCTTTCAACACAGTCCCACATGACATTTTCCTACTTGAACTAAGTAAATATAGTATAGATAAAACTACCACAAGGAAGGTGCAAAGATAGTTGGAAGTCCTTACTCACAGGAGAGGTATAGGGACTCACTGGCTTGGCAGCAGCACTGCAGAAAAGGGTGTGAGGTTTCTGGCAGACCACAAAAGGAAAGTGAGTCTACAGTGTGATGCTGTTGAAAAAAGGCAAATGCCATTCTGGGATGTATTAACAGGAGTGGGGTGGGACAGAGATGGGAGGCAACTGTTCTCCTCTACTCGGCGTGGGAGAACCATGTCCAGGTTTGGGTGCTGCGCTTCAAGAAAGATGAGGACAAATTGTACAGAGTCCAGCGGAGAACAACAGAAATGATCCACATGTTCCATAGAATCTCTATAGATAGAAATTTCATGCTCTAGTAAAAATATAACATTAGGGATCTATTATCGACCACCTGACCAGGACAGTAATAGTGATGATGAGATGCTCAGGGAAATTAGAGAGGCTATCAAAATTAAGAACCCAATAATAGTGGGGGAGTTCAATTATCCCCATATTGACTGGGAACATTTCACTTCAGGACGAAATGCAGAGATAAAATTTCTCGATACTTTAAATGACTGCTTCATGGAGCAGCTGGTACGGGAACCCACAAGGAAAGAGGCAACTCTAGATTTAATCCTGCGTGGAGCGCAGGAGCTGGTCCAAGAGGTAACTATAGCAGGACCGCTTGGAAATAGTGACCATAATACAATAGCATTCAACATCCCTGTGGTGGGAAGAACATCTCAACTGCCCAACACTGTGGCATTTAATTTCAAAAGGGGGAACTATACAAAAATGAGGGGGTTAGTTAAAGAAAAGTTAAAAGGTAGAGGGACTAAAGTGAAATCTCTGCAAGTTGCATGTGCCCTTTTTAAAGACACCATAATAGAGGCCCAACTTAAATGTATACCCCAAATTAAGAAACACAGTAAAAGAACTAAAAAAGAGCCACAGTGGCTTAACAACCATGTAAAAGAAGCAGTGAGAGATAAAAAGACTTCCTTTAAAAAGTGGAAGTCAAATCCTAGTGAGGCAAATAGAAAGGAGCACAAACACTGCCAACTTAAGTGCAAGAGTGTAATAAAAAAAGCCAAAGAGGAGTTTGAAGAACGGCTAGCCAAAAACTCCAAAGGTAATAACAAAATGTTTTTTAAGTACATCAGAAGCAGGAAGCCTGCTAAACAACCAGTGGGGCCTCTTGACGATCGAAATACAAAAGGAGCGCTTAGAGACGATAAAGTCATTGCGGAGAAACTAAATGGATTCTTTGCTTCAGTCTTCACGGCTGAGGATGTTAGGGAGATTCCCAAACCTGAGCTGGCTTTTGTAGGTGACAAATCTGAGGAATTGTCACAGATTGAAGTGTCACTAGAGGAGGTTTTGGAATTAATTGATAAACTCAACATTAATAAGTCACGGGGACCAGATGGCATTCACCCAAGAGTTCTGAAAGAACTCAAATGTGAAGATGCGGAACTATTAACTGAGGTTTGTAACCTGTCCTTTAAATCGGCTTCGGTACCCAATAACTGGAAGTTAGCTAATGTAACGCCAATATTTAAAAAGGGCTCTAGGGGTGACCACGGCAATTACAGACTGGTAAGTCTAACGTTGGTACCGGGCAAATTAGTCAAAACAATAGTTAAGAATAAAATTGTCAGACACATAGGAAAACATAAACTGTTGAGCAATAGTCAACATGGTTTCTGTAAAGGGAAATCGTGTCTTACTAATCTATTAGAGTTCTTTGAAGGGTTCAACAAACATGTGGACAAGGGGGATCCGGTGGACATAGTGTACTTAGATTTCCAGAAAGCCTTTGACAAGGTCCCTCACCAAAGGCTCTTGTGTAAATTAAATTCTCATGGGATAAAAGGGAAGGTCCTTTCATGGATTGAGAACTGGTTAAAAGACAGGGAACAAAGGGTAGGAATTAATGGTAAATTCTCAGAATGGAGAGGGGTAACTAGTGGTGTTCCCCAAGGGTCAGTCCTAGGACCAATCCTATTCAATTTATTCATAAATGATCTGGAGAAAGGGGTAAACAGTGAGGTGGCAAAGTTTGCAGATGATACTAAACTGCTCAAGATAGTTAAGACCAAAGCAGATTGTGAAGAACTTCAAAAAGATCTCACAAAACTAAGTGATTGGGCAACAAAATGGCAAATGAAATGTAATGTGGATAAATGTAAAGTAATGTACATTGGAAAAAATAACCCCAACTATACATACAATATAATGGGGGCTAATTTAGCTACAATGAGTCAGGAAAAAGATCTTAGTGTCATCGTGGATAGTTCTCTGAAGATGTCCACGCAATGTGCAGAGGCGGTCAAAAAAGCAAACAGGATGTTAGGAATCATTAAAAAGGGGATAGAGAATAAGACTGAGACTATATTATTGCCCTTATATAAATCCATGATACGCCCGCATCTCGAATACTGTGTACAGATGTGGTCTCCTCACCTCAAAAAAGATATTCTAGCACTAGAAAAGGTTCAGAAAAGGGCAACTAAAATGATTAGGGGTTTGGAGAGGGTCCCATACGAGGAAAGATTAAAGAGGCTAGGACTCTTCAGCTTGGAAAAGAGAAGACTAAGGGGGGATATGATAGAGGTATATAAAATCATGAGTGATGTTGAGAAAGTGGATAAGGAAAAGTTATTTACTTATTCCCATAATACAAGAACTAGGGGTCACCAAATGAAATTAATAGGCAGAAGGTTTAAAACAAATAAAAGGAAGTTCTTCTTCACGCAGCGCACAATCAACTTGTGGAACTCCTTACCTGAGGAGGTTGTGAAGGCTAGGGCTATAACAATGTTTAAAAGGGAACTGGATAAATTCATGGTGGCAAAGTCCATAAATGGCTATTAGCTAGGATAGGTAAGAATGGTGTCCGTAGCCTCTGTTCGTCAGAGGATGGAGATGGATGGCAGGAGAGAGATCACTTGATCATTGCCTGTTAGGTTCACTCCCTCTGGGGCACCTGGCATTGGCCACTGTTGGTAGACAGATACTGGGCTAGATGGACCTTTGGTCTGACCCGGTACGGGTTCTTATGTTCTTATGATCAGAGGTTTAGAAAACATGAACTGTGAGGAAAGGTTGAAAGAGCTGAGCATGTTTTATCCAGAGAAGTGATAGCTGAGGGGAGACATGATAACAATCTGCAAATATGCAAATGGTTGTTATAAAGAGGACTGTGATCAGTTGGTGCCCATGTCCACCAAGGGTAGGAGAAGAAGGAATTGCCTTAGTGAGCAGCAAGGGAGATTTAGGTTAGATATCAAGAAAAACTTTCTACCTCTAAGGATGGTTCAGCACAGGAACAGGTGACCTAGGGAGACTGTGGAACCCCTGTTATTGGGGGGTTTAAGAACATGTTGGACAAACACCTGCCAGGGATGGTCTAGGTGCACTTGGTCCTGCCTCAGCGCATGGGGATGGATTGTTTGACCTTCTGAGGTCCCTTCAACCCCACATTTCTGTGATTCTGTGAAGTAGGGTTGGGCCCTCTGCACTGTGGTCAGTTTCCCCCATAGGTGCTCAGCAAAGTAAATGATTATGGGTCTGGGGGAAGTGTTAGGGCAGAAGGAAGGAGAGCAGGGCACGCTGAGAAGAGGGTGCCTTTCTGTGTGCAGTACTGTTGATTGATACGATATAATCAAACAGGACATGAGTCAACTTGGTTTCCTGTCTAATTTCCCCAAGATAAGGAGGCTGCAAAGCTCAGAATCCACAGAAATCGACCTGCCCTGACAGCATCTGAGCCACCATGGCAACCCGAGATGATGTGTATCCATTGGGTGAGTGGAACAAAGTCCATGGGCTGAACTCAGGTGGGACTAGGAGAGTCCAGTGGGGCCCACGGGTCTGTCTGCACTGGAGCTGGAAAGAGAACGTTCCAGCTCGAGAAGACAGTTGCAATAGCTCTCATCTAGCTTGAAACAGAAGTGTCGCCGTGGTGTTGAGAGAGGCTTGCCACCAGGACCATCCCTAGACATTTTGGTGTCCTATGCAAACCCCGCTCCCCACCGGGGGGAGAGCTGGCTCCAGGCTTCTGCGGGGGTGGGGTGGTCCCAGGCCTCCACAGGGAGCCTCCTGGGGGGAGGAAGGAAACCACCCCCATCACGAGCCAGTGAAGCAGAGTGGGTTGGGACTAGGTCGCTTCACTTCCTGCCACCTGGTGATTGCAGGGTGGGCCCAATCCCGCACTCACAGGTGGCGGGAAGTGGAGTGACCCAGCCCCTGCCTGCTCCGCTCTGCTCCCCTGGCTCTCAGCCTTGGGACTTGGGGAGCAGGGTGAACCTCTCCCTAGCATTCACCAGTGGTGCGGCTGGGAGTCAGCGGAGTGGAGCAGGCTGGGTCCAGTTTGCTCCACTCCCTGCTGTCCGGTCAGTGCAGGGCATGCCTGACCTGTCTTGCTGTCCCCCAGGATGTAGCTCAGGGGAAGGGGGGCAGTGGGGCCATGGCTGGGGTGGAAAAGGGGTGGGGTTTGGGACAAGAGGAGGAGCAGGATGGGGACAGTTTTCCTGGCCAGCTCAGCCAGCCAGGGGATCGGACTGGCCACTGGAGCAGCATGCAGCTGTGTAGGGTACCTAGAATTTTCGGGCAATTTGGTGCCCCAAATTTCCTGGTGCGCTACGGAGCTGTGTAGTTTGCGTATGGGTAAGGACGGCCCTGCTTGCCACTCCAGGCTTGTATTACACTCTCAAGGTTACAGCTTTCCTCTGACCTTGGCTTGGTAACCACTTGCACCGCCTGAATGCAAAATACCCCTTTGAACCCAGGAAGGAGAACTTGGGAATTCCTTCTTGTGGGGTACCCTCAAGCCCTTTCACCCCCCACTCACCCGGGGAAGAGCTGAGAAAGAAAACAAAGGAAATTAGCTGTGGCTACAAGAACATAAGAATGACCATACTGGCTCACACCAAAGGTCCATCCAGCCCAGTATCCTGTCTACCAACAGTGGCCAATGCCAAGTGCCCCAGAGGGAGTGAACCCTAACAGGTAATGATCAAGTGATCTCTCTCCTGCCATCCATCTCCACCCTCTGACTAGGGACACCATTCCTTACCTATCCTGGCTAATAGCCATTAATGGACTTATCCTCCATGAATTTATCCAGTTCTCTTTTAAACGCTGTTATAGTCCTAACCTTCACAACCTCCTCAGGCAAGGAGTTCCTCAGATTGACTGTGCGCTGTGTGAAGAAGAACTTCCTTTTATTTGTTTTAAACCTTCTGCCTATTAATTTCATTTGGTGGGCCCTACTTCTTGTATTATGGGAATAAGTAAATAACTTTTCCTTATCTACTTTCTCCACATCACTCATAATTTTATATACCTCTATCATATCCCCCCTTAGTCTTCTCTTTTCCAAGCTGAAGAGTCCTAGCCTCTTTAATCTCTCCTCCTATGGGACCCATTCCAAACCCCTAATCATTTTACTTGCCCTTCTCTGAACCTTTTCTAGAGCCAGTATATCTTTTTTGAGATGAGGAGACCACATCTGTATGCAGTATTCAATATGTGGGCATACCATCGATTTATATAAGGGCAATAATATATTCTCCATCTTATTCTCTATCTGCTTTTTAATAATTCCTAACATCCTGTTAGCTTTTTTGACCACCTCTGCACACTGCGTGGACGTCTTCAGAGAACTATCCACAATGACTCCAAGATCTTTTTCCTGATTAGTTGTAGCTAAATTAGCCCCCATCATATTTTATGTATAGTTGGGGTTATTTTTTCCAATGTGCATTACTTTACATTTATCCACATTAAATTTCATTTGCCATTTTGTTGCCCAATCACTTAGTTTTGTGAGATCTTTTTGAAGTTCTTCACAGTCTGCTTTGGTCTTAACTATCTTGAGCAGTTTAGTATCATCTGCAAACTTTGCCAGCTCACTTTTTATCCCTTTCTCAAGATCATTTATGAATAAGTTGAATAGGATTGGTCCTAGGACTGACCCTTGGGGAACACCACTAGTTACCCCTCTCCATTCTGAAAATTTACCATTTATTACTATCCTTTGTTCTCTGTCTTTTAACCAGCTCTCAATCCATGAAAGGACCTTCCCTTTTATCCCATGACAGCTTAATTTACGTAAGATCCTTTGGTGAGGGACCTTGTCAAAGGCTTTCTGGAAATCTAAGTACACTATGTCCACCGGATCCCCCTTGTCCACATGTTTGTTGACCCCTACAAAAGAACTCTAATCGATTAGTAAAACATGATTTCCCTTTACAGAAACCATGTTGACTATTGCTCAACAGTTTATGTTTTTCTATGTGTCTGACAATTTTATTCTTAACTATTGTTTCAACTAATTTGCCCGGTACCGACAGTAGACTTACCGGTCTGTAATTGCCGGGATCACCCCTAGAGCCCTTTTTAAATATTGGCGTTACATTAGCTAACTTCCAGTCATTGGGTACAGAAGCCTATTTAAATGACAGGTTACAAACCATAGTTAATAGCTCCGCAACTTCACATCTGAGTTCTTTCAGAACACTTGGGTGAATGCCATCTGGTCCCCGTGACTTATTAATGTTGAGTTTATCAATTAATTCCAAAACCTCCTCTAGTGACACTTCAATCTGTGACAATTCCTCAGATTTGTCACCTACAAAAGGCAGCTCAGGTTTGGGAATCTCCCTAACATCCTCAGCCGTGAAGACTGAAGCAAAGAATCCATTTAGTTTCTCCTCAATTACTTTATCGTCCTTTTGTATCTCGATCATCCAGGGGTCCCACTGGTTATTTAGCAGACTTCCTGCTTCTGATGTACTTTAAAAAAATTATTACCTTTGGAGTTTTGGGCTAGCTGTTCTTCAAACTCCTCTTTGGCTTTTCTTATTACATTTTTTACACTTAATTGGACAGTGTTTATGCTCCCTTCCATTTACCTCACTAGGATTTGACTTCCACTTTTCAAAAGATGCCTTTTTATCTCTCACTGCTTCTTTTACATGGTTGTTAAGCCACTGTGGCTCTTTTTAAGTTCTTTTACTGTGTTTCTTAATTTGGGGTATATATTTAAGTTGGGCCTCTATTATGGTGTCTTTAAAAAGCGTCCATGCAGCTTGCAGAGATTTCATTTTAGTCACTGTACCTTTTAATTTCTGTTTAACTAACCCCCTCATTTTCGCATAGTTCCCCTTTTTGAAATTAAATGCCACAGTGTTGAGCTGTTGAGATGTTCTTCCCACCACAGGGATGTTAAGTGTTGTTATAAAGCGGTCCTGTTATAATTACCTCTTGGACCAGCTCCTGCGCTCCACTCAGGACTAAATTGTGAATTGCCTCTCCCCCGTGGGTTCCCGTACCAGCTGCTCCATGAAGCAGTCATTTAAAGTATCGAGAAATTTTGTCTCTGCATTTCGTCCTGAGGTGACATGTTCCCAGTCAATATGGGGATAATTGAAATTCCCCACTATTATTGAGTTCTTAATTATGGTAGCCTCTCTAATTTCCCATAGCATTTAATCATCACTATCACTGTACCGGTCAGGTGATCGATAATAGATCCCTAATGTTATATTCGTATTATATAAGCTAATCAAACAAAAATCACAAACTTCTTAAAACACCAAAAATTCAATCCTGTTCTTAAAAAAGGTAAACTTTATTTTAAAAAAAGGAAAAAATACATCTGGGACTTAGACTTTTTGGCTAGATCTTAAAAGAAACAATTACAAAAATGAAGCACCCAAAATAGCTTTCTTGGGGGTTCAGCTTAAAGGATACAAACAAACAAAAGCATCAGGGGTTAGCCCAGACGAGATCTACAAGGCAAAATAAACAGAAATAAACCTGATCGTGTCTAGCTAAACATTCCTAATTTACCTACATATTTGAGGGGGGGGGGTTCAAATAAGTAATTCTATGTTTGATCTGATGAATTTTCATACCTGGTTCAAACCTTACACAGCATTGCTGCTCCATGTCTCCATCTCCGGAGAACAACAGACAAAGGGAAAGTTTCTTTCCTAATTTTAAAAAGTTCTAGCTTTCCCATTGACTCTTCTGGTCAGGCCTTGGGGACTTTTTAACCCTGTACAGGTAAAGCAAGCACAGAACAGCTACCAAGAGGGATTTTACAGCTAACTGGCTGGCTGGGTGTCCATCAAAGGGGGCTACCCCCCACTTCATTTATCACTGATAGCTTTCCACCACGTTCACAGCTACTGAATCCCAGGGGATAACTGCAGATCAGTCTGGTCCCTGGAAGCAGAGCCGCCCAAAGTCTTCCCCGATTCATCCTCAACTGTCCGTAGCCGCAAGGGACCAGTCCAGCAGCTGGCAAGAGCCAGAGTGGAGGAGTACGTTGGCCACACCGCTCACCTCCGGGGATACCCACTGTGCCTGGGGGCTGTACCATAGAGCCAATACAGGAGGGGCATTTCCAGGTAGCTGGTTGAGCCAGCTTTCTGTAGGGGCACAATGCTGGGATTCCAAAATATTATGATAGTAATTATAGTTATTAATGAAAGAATTGACTTCATTGGATTTACACCAGAATCACAGTGGGGTAGATAAGCAAAATTTGGTTCATAGACAGGGGCCTTTCTCTTTCTCTGTTGCTTATTTCTGTGTATAACATTTTTAAAATGTGTATTTATTTTTTATTTCTCTCAAGTATTTCTCCTCCTCGTTCTGTTCTCCTCTCTGCCACCAGGCAGCACTCAAGTGTTAACCATTAAGTTCCCAGGCTGGCAGAATGTAATGCTGTATGTGCCGCATTTGTGCCCATCATGAGAGTCTCACAGAATGTGTCTCTGCCATGAAGCTGATACAGGCTTGGCAGCTCTCCAAGGGGTTATTGGCACTGTAATGAGGGGTGGGGTCATTGGATCTGGGTCATTAGGACTAGCTGAATTGTTTAGGTGGGGGTTAAATCAATTTCTGAAGTGTTCACCAATATATGCCGGGCTAATATAATATATCATATGATCAATAGGTATGATTCCCATTACTTATATTAATATGGATAGTACGTGCTTAATGCATATAACATTATTTGTATACACACTTCTATCAGTTACATGGCCTGGAACGGTGGCCTGTGTCTTCCTATGTCTTGTTCACCTACGCTAAGTATCCCATCACACCTTGCATTAGCCAGGAAAACTGTCAGGATCAGCACATATGGGGTGTTCTGCCATAGTAACAGGCAGGGAGTTACTCTCACTGGAATGTCCCAAAGATAAGGACAATATATATGGGACAAGCCTAGGAGGTGCCGTCACGCTTTTGGTACCTGGAATTCATGTGTCCAGAACAAAGAGCTAAAGGGTTTTGACGTTCCCCTCTGGTGTTATCTGGACCGGTGATCTGCTAGGTCACGCCAATCCTTGACTCTGGGAGCCAGCCTTAGCCTGCTCTGCTGTGAGAACCCCCACTCCTGGGCTGTTCACGCACAGCCTCTGGCATGTAAGCTGCTCCTTGGATTTTGCTGCTGAATGACATTAGCCAATATCTCCGGTCCCAGACACTATCCTAGGAACCTCCATCTTGCATTGTTCAGTTATGTCCCCTGGACACTACAATCTTATATGGGTTCATCAATTTAATAAAGAAATTGATATGTACCAGGCTTGTTATCCCAAGGGGAGTCTCTGACAGGCCTCAAACCAAATGCACTGCTTCTGGTAGAATAAACAAACAAATTTATTAAGTATAAACATAGATTTTAAATGATTATAAGTCAAAGCAGAACAAGTCAGATTTGGTCAAATGAAATAAAAGCAAAACACATTCTAAGCTGATCTTAACGCTTTCAGTGCCCTTACAAACTTAGATGCTTCTCACCACAGGTCCGTGACCTGTCCATGACCTGTACTATATACCCTTAACTAACACTTGGTCTGGGGAGCCATGGGTGCCCTGGGGGGTGGCCCGGGGGCGCAGCAGGTGCTGGGAGGAGGTGGCCCGGGGGACACCACAGGTCCGGGGGGGCAGCCTGGGAAGGATGTCACAGATGCTGGAAGGGTGGCGGCACATGGCCGGGACCCCTGCTGGTGCTGGGGGGAGGGTTGGTGGGGCTGACAGGAGCTGTACTTGCAGCTCCTGGAGGGGGAGGAAGGCTGGGGGGCTCCATGCACTGACCCTGCCATGAGCACCGGCTCCACAGCTCCTATTTGCTGGGAACCACAGCCAATGGGAGCTGCGGGGTCGGTGCCTGCAGGAAGAGGCAGTGCGCAGAGCCCCTTGGCCCTCCACCTAGGAGCTGCATGGACATGCCAGCCACTTCTATGGAGCCCCTCCCCAATGTAAGCAGCGCCCCGCACACCAACCCCCTGCTCCAGCCCTGAGCCCCCTCCCACACCCAAACTACTGCTGCGGCTGGGAGGTGCGGTGGCCCAAAACTGCTCCAGCAGCAGCTGCCCAGGGCCAGCCACACCAGCTGCTGCAGAAGTCATGGAGGTCATGGAAAGTTACACCCCATATTCTTCATAGGATATTGTTATGATATGAAACTGGCATAACAGATGTGTTCTATGCAAGATAGGTAATGTGAGGTATCATTGGAAAGACTATGATTTACTGAATATGATTATCCTATTTGCATGTATGTATCAATTTAAGAATATTGACTATGTAATACCTGGGGAACATCCACCAGACAGTAGGCAATCAGCCTTATTTGGCCATTTAAGATGGACAATAGAACTTTGAAGATGCTAATCTCCCACCTTCCTGAGAAGCTTCCTGGAATGCTGCTTTGACACTTCAGGGTCATGGGATCATGTCACCTGGTACTGGACTACTAGTATTTTTCCACTAATAGGGGGTGAGGATCAAACTAGAAAACAAAGGATTCCCGCCATATTTAAATCCTGTTTAAGGCAGGGAAGTGAGTTAATCAGGTTTCATTCTTCACTGAATCCCTGCCTAGGATGGCTGCTGGAAACATCTTAGGCCCTGTTTACAGTGGCAAGTTTCTGCTCAGTAAAGCAACTTTCTGCACTGTAACTCCCAAGGCGTACACACTGCCAGGCCACTTAGTGCACAAAAACTGTGCTGTTGTAGCACTGTAAAAAAACACCTCAACAAGAGGCGAACGGCTATCTGTGTCGGTGCCAGTATAGAGACCCTGGCCAATTCCAGCGCTTCAATTGGCCTCTGGGAGGTGTCCCACAATGCCCGTTCTTGCCTCTCTGGTCATCGGTTTGAACTCTACTGCCCTGCCCTCAGGTGACCAACCATCATCCGCATCCCATAAATTCCTTTGGAAATCCCTTTCCTGTTCGCTTGGTGACCCGTGCAGTGGTCTCAGCACATCTTTCTAAGTGCCCATGCCTGCTCCACACACCAGGCGATCTCCCACTTGGAGCAATGCCGAGCTGCTGAACCTCATCACCATTTGCGGAGAGGAGGCTGTTCCGTGCCAGCTGGGCTGCAGCCATAGGAATTATGATACCTACGGACAGATTTCACGATGCATGACAGAAAGGGGCCGGGACACATTGCAGTCCAGGGTCAAAGTGAAGGAACTACGGAACACCTATCACAAGATGCAGGAGGCAAACCGCCTCTCTGGTGCTGCACCCACAAGCTGCCGGTTCTACAAAAAGCTGGACGTGATACTCGGTGGCGACCCCACCTCCACTGCAAAGGCCACTGTGGATACTTCAGTGGCTCGCGTGCCAGTCAAAAGTCGACCGAGCCAGTAGGAGGAAATCTTGGACAAGGATGTGGAGTGGGAGGGGGACACAGAGGCAGAGAATGACTTGGAGGTCAGAGATGCATGCATCCAGGAGCTCTTTTCCACCTCAGTGGAGGCTAGCCAATCACAGCTGTTGGATGTCGGCAAAGTGCAAACAGGAGAGGAGGCCCCAATACGTGGATTTGATTTTGGGAATTGCTGAAATGAGTTGTTGGGGGAAGGAGGGTTGCACTCAACACCCATCCCTCTGCAGTTTGGCCCTGCTGCATTGTACTTCAAAGGAGAAGGTTGGCTATAATCCCTGGACATACACAAATCTTTAGCCATCCCAGGACCCCTCCTCCTCCTGGGACCTTCCCTTCCCCCATCCCCCTCATTGCTGATGTTTTTAATTTGTTTTTTAATAAAAGAATTGTGTTGGTTTGAGAGCAATCTTTGTTCTATTAATTGAAAGTAAAAAGATCCCTGCAGAGCAACATACCATTACGTTAAACCCACATATTGCATCGTCTGCATCAATCACCTCCTAGCATTGCAAGCACTGCACTCCTGAGCATAGCAAAAAATATTAGTGGCTTTCGGCTTCAAATTGCTGCCTCAAGGCATCTCTGATCCTTATGGCCCTGCGCTGCGCCCATCTAATAGCCCTGGGCTCTGGCTGTTCAAACTCAGCCTTCAAGTGCTGAGCCGCTACAATCCAGCCCTGAGTGAAGCTTTCACCCTTTGCTTCACAAATATTATTGATCATACAGCATGTGCCTATAAGCATGGGAATATTGCCATCAGCCAGGTCCAGCTTTCCACAGAGGCAGCACCGGCGGCCTTTTAAATGGAAAAAAAGGACATTCAGTGTCTATTCTGCACTTGCTCAGCCTGTTGTACCACTCCTTGATGCTGTCAATTTGCCCCGAGTATGGTTTCATAAACCACAACATTAAAGTGTAGGCGGGATCTCCCAGGATCACAATGGGCATTTCAACTTCCCCTACAGTGATCTTCTGCTTGCGGCTTCCTGCTTGCGGCTTCCTGAACAGGCCATTGTTCCAAAAGATGCCTGTGTCATGCACAAGTATCAGAGGGGTAGCCATGTTAGTCTGGATCTGTAAAAGCAGCAAAGAATCCTGTAGCACCTTATAGACTAACAGACGTTTTGGAGCATGAGCTTTCGTGGGTGAATACCCACTTTGTCGGATGCCAGCCTGTGTTAATGTCTGTGAAATGCCCCTGGTGATCCACACGCGCCTGGAGAACCATTGAGAAATACCCCTTGAGATTAATGTACTCAGTGGCTAAGTAGTCTGGTGCCAGAACTGAAATAATCGTGCCATCTATCACCCCTCCAAAGTTAGGGAAGCCCATTTGTGCAAAGCCATCCACAACGTCGCCCACATTGCCCAGAGTCACGGTCTTTTGGAGCGGGATGTGATTAATGGCCCTGCAGACTTCCGTCAACATGAGTCCAACAGTCAACTTTCCACTCCAAACTGGTAGCATTTTGGAGTAGCCAGCTTCCACAGTGCAATCGCCACACTCTTCTCCAATGGCAGTGCAGCTCTCATTCTCCTGTCCTTGTGCCGCAGGGCTGGGATGACCTCATCAGATAGTCCCATGAATGTGGCTTTCCTCATCAGAAATTCTGCAGCCATTGCTCATCATCCCAGACGTGCATCACGATGTGATCCCACCACTCAGTGCTTGTTTCCCGAGCCCAAAAGCGGCGTTCCACTGTGGTCAGCACCTCCGTGAATGCCACAAGCAATCTCGTATCGTAGCTACTACCCATGGCGAAATCAATGTCACACTCCTCTTGC
This sequence comes from Mauremys reevesii, assembly GCF_016161935.1. NCBI lineage: Eukaryota > Metazoa > Chordata > Testudines > Geoemydidae > Mauremys > Mauremys reevesii. The sequence continues at coordinate 8,306,840 of NC_052647.1, read as the reverse complement.
CTTTGTAATTTAAAGAATAACTGCACTGCCATTTGTGACTTGTTGGTCAGAGCAAGCAGCATACTGGTCAACAGTTGGGATCCATTCCTGCAACCCGAAGAGGCAGGATGCGCATTACACAAACTGTTGAAAGATGGTGCCAAATTCAGACATAAGCACAGGGAATGCTGGGATGCGAAGCAATGCATAATGGGGTACTCTGCCAGGACCCAAGATTCCCCCAGACCCTCTCTGCTTTCCCACAACTCTGAGTGGCAGAAGAGAAAGAGGTGCTCTGTGGGATAGATGCCCAGAGTGCACTGCTCTGAATACCGCTGCAAGTGCCGCAAGTGTGAACATGCTATTGCACAGGCAGCTGACAGTGTGAACACACAACAGCCATTTCCATCACGTGGAGTTGCACAGACGGGCTGTCCTCTCTCAAACTCTGCGCTAGCTCCAGCTCCAGCTATGGGCTGGATGCAGGAATCCCTGGGTCATTCTCTGGCCTGTGCAGTGCGAGAGGCCAGATCAGCCTGCTCCCGTCCTGGCCTTAGACTCTCTGAATTAATGGCTGGGCCTTCGTTCCCAGGGGACCTGTGATGCCATCACCTCCCCAGCTCCCTCATCCTCCCCGAGGGGAGATCGGCCGGAGCTGAATTTCAAAGCCGCGCCCCCTTTCTAGCTCCCTTCCTAGGAAAGCACAATGGGGTTCCACAGCCCCCTGTGCTTCCCCTTTGCACAGCACCTCGGGCACTCGGCCCCGGGTCCTTTAGCATCTGGTTCTTCGCACCCCCATGTGGTTAATGACTCAGAGCAACAGGCTACAAATAAACACCAGCAGGAGGGGGCGGATCTGGGCCGATACCTGATCGAAAAGCAGATCAACAGCAGCCTGTGTTGTGCCCCATCCCGCCCTCGGTGCTTCCCCTTTCCAAGTGGGTCTGGCCATTGCATGGACGCACTGGATGATCTTGGGTAAGTTGTTACCCCTCACTGTGCCTCAGTTTCCCCATCTGTAAAGTGGAGAGAATGCTCCTCCCTTTGCCTATTGCCATGAGCCTTTTGGGTCACAGACTGACTCACTGTGTGTCTGTGCAGCACCGAGCATGTCATGGTCCTGATCTTGGTCAGCTCTGGGCGGCACCTGGCACAATGGGTAGGGCCGGATTTCCGATTAGGCACTATAGGCATGTGCCTGGGGATGCCGGCATTCTATGGGGTGCATAAAAATTCAAATTTTGCCACTCTCAGGTCCCAGCACGGGGCAGGGCTATCAAAGGGAGAGAGAGCCCCACACAGCCCTGCTGCTGGAGCGCTCCTCCCTCCGCAGACAGTGTCACCTCCCAGCGCTGCCAGTGAGTGCGGGCGGGGGCAGGGCTTGGGAGTGGGTCTGTGGGGGAGTTCATGGGGCAGCTCTGGGCAGACGGGGTGGGGGGTGCTGGCATTGGGCAAGTGGCACTGAGTGTTGCTTACCATCTGCCCATGGGGCCTCACCCTGTCTCTGCCTTCCAGGGCTCTGCATCGCTCTGTGCCTGTGGGGCACCGTGGCCCAGAATCATGGTGTACAAGGTAAGGCCGACTCCTCCTGGCTAACCTTCCCCAGCGCTCCCGGCTGCCCGGAGTCTCCGGCCTCCGCACCCTCCAGCCCCTGTTCCTTGTGGGAGGAGAGCAGAGTCAGGGGCCTGGGGAGCCGGGAGCAGCCCCTTGGCATGGGCATCTTGGGGTGGGTTTACACAGCACGGTGGGTGCGTGCAGGGGAGAGGAGAAGGCCCCTGTGTAACCCTCCCCTTCCCTTCCCAGCCCCGTGGCCAGCAGAGAATAGACCCTGGGGCCCAGGGCTCTACACTGGGGGCTGGAGTGAGGGGCAGGTCCCCTTTGTAGCCAAGGGCCGGGTTACTCACCTGCCCAAATCAAACCCCTGATGGCTCAGACATTAGAAGTGGCACTTGTAGGTGCCCCCCGCCCTCTAAAATTGGGCTGAACTGAAACCTGGGACCCACGTGCCCACTGCACCTGCCTGGATGGATACCAGCCAAAGGGGAATCGCTTCTTCACCAACCCAACGGAGACCTGTGACGGTAACGGGGCTCCCACGTTGTCCTGGAGGGGCTGGGACAGAGCAGGGCATTAAGGGCCGGAGCAGCCAACTCCACTGACTGCAGGGCCTGCTGGGGGTGCTGAGCCCGGCTAGGGAATGAGTGGGGCAGCAGCTCGGGTGAGGGCCGCCCTCCTGGGGATCAAACCGGGGCCTCCAGGGTGAGCAGCAGGAGCCAGGAGTGTTGGGCTCTGTGAATTAGGCACAGGGTGGGGGGGGGCCATCACACTGACCCGTCTGAATCCCAGCCTGGGCCCTAATCAGCCCCTGGGTATCCAGGGGCAGAAGAAACCCACAGATCCCTTCCCAGAGGAGAGAATGGGGCAGTGCTGGCTATACTATCCCTCACCCCACCCCGCAGGGATCCAAGGAGGGAGGGGGGCAGAGAAGAGGCAGCTGGTCACCCCTCCCCCAAAACACAGGGAACCTGGAGCCCCAGGGGGACGTCACCCCACCCTCCTCTCACATGGGGGATCTGGTTGTTTGTGGGGCCGAACCTCCCCCCTCCCCTCCATATCAGGGACAGGAGGCTCGGGGTGGTGGGGGCGAAGAGGCTCGGGGCGGGGGGGGGGGCTGTTTCCGACATCCCAGCAGCAGAAATGAGTAACTGAGAATCAGGCCCTTAATCACTAACCGCTCAAGGCCCTGGTCGCCTGGGTCCCGTCACCCAGCTCAATACGGGGGTTGGAGGGTGATACGGGGAACGTCTCCCTGCCAGGACTGTACAGAGCGTCCCCTCTTGCATTACAGATATTAACGAGTGTCTGGGGCCGAGCCCGCCAGACTGTGGACCCAACGCACACTGCATGAACGTGCCTGGGAGTTACTACTGCACCTGCAGTGATGGCTACGAGCCCAGCTCTGGGAAAGCCAAATTCAGGGACTTCTGCCGGGGTGAGCTCTCCCCTGACCCCACCTGCTGAGACCCCCCCTTCCAGGCCTGGCGCAGCACCGGCGCTGCTGCCATCTTTGGCAGGGGCCCGAGGCCGTCAGCTGTGATGATATGTGACCCTTGCCTGCTCCTGCAGCACATGGGGCCAGGCTCACCCCTGTGCCCGGTGCTTGGATGAGGAATAAGCCCTCAGGGTTAGAAACAGACCCATGGAGCAAACTCCTTGTGCTGCAGAGATGCGCTGGGGAGAGGGGAGGGGACCGTCGCTGGCCCCAGAACGCAGCATCTGGGCTGCTCGTGTCCCCCTGAGCTGGGAAGGGGCCTCGTGTATGAACCATGGAAATAGCACAGTGCGCTCTGCCCCCTATGGGCCCAGGGCACAGACCGAGAGGTCTCTCTGGACTCGCAATCCAGTGGATTTGGAGACCCCTGTGCGCTGGTGAAGCTGGCGCATGCACCAATACCAGTTCCCTGGCAGGGGATACTCACATGCTGGTGTCTCCACCGGGGGATGCTGGAAGCTGCCAGGTGCTAAATCACTTTGTGCTGGTCGCTGTCTGTGCTCCCTGAGCCCCCCGAGTCAGCAAAGCACATGCTTAGCTCCAGCCCTGCACAGCTATGCACTGAACTCGGCTCCAGTGGGTCTTAAGTGCATGGTTGAGCTCGTGATGATAATCCCAGGCATTAAAAAAAATCAGATCAGCTTAGAAAATCACGAGCTTTAGAAAGACCAATGATCAAAGGGGCAGTGTGTGGATTGAATTGAATTGAAAAGCGGCAAATTCAAAGCAGATACAAGGAAATACTCCTCCACCTGAGGCAGCATTAGCCTCTGGAACTCACTGCCACTGTGGCAAGGGAGCTGTGAATGTGTCGAGTTTTAAAGAAGGACTGGCTGTTTCTAAGGGGAATGATAATGCCTGGAGCTGTGCTAGTTAATGGACAATAACTCTGGGAGGGAGGGAAAAACTCCCACTTCAGGGCTTAAGCTTGTCACACGCAGGGGCGGCTCTAGGCACCAGCAAAGCAAGCACCTGCTTGGGGCAGCCCATTTGCAGGGGCGGCAGAACCAACAGGGGGCTCTGGGAGCTGTAGTTCCTTGGTTAGCTCCCTGCCTATAGAGCCAGCCCTGGAGCAGGGAAAGAACTACATTTCCCAGCATTCCCTTGGTCACTACCAACTGGAAAGAAAGAAGGGGGACCTCATGCGGCAGCCTGCTGTGAGTGCTGTGAGTGGTAGGGAGACCATATTTTAACATTAAAAAAACAGGACACTCCACGGGGAGGGAGGGTAGCCCCACCCTGCCACCATCCACTCCCTCCGACTGCCCCCCACAGAAACCCCAACCCATCCAACTCCCCCCGCTCCCTGATCACCCCCTCCTGGGACCCCTGCACCTAACTGCCCCCCAGAACCCTCCCCCTATCTAAGCACCGCTGCTCCTTGTCCCCTGATTGCCCCCTCCTGGGACCCCTGCTCTTACTTCATTTCTCCCAAATCAAATATACTGATCCACTGTAACTTGCTGTAGAAAAAGTAGGATAAAATTGAGCAAGAAATGCTTCCCAGTGGTTATTAGGACTGGAATTGCTATTTTCAACAGCCATTGCCTTTTTGTTTGTTTGTTTGTTTAAAAGGAAGACAGTGATATTGGATTGGCAAATTCCCCATAGAAAGAAAGAGTGGAACAAAAGAATAATAAAGGCACCTCAACTTTTCCTCATTGATATAGGACAGTCTTATAATATGCATCCAGATATCCTCCAATCCCACAAGCTGAAAATTGTTCCACTTTACTGCAGTTCTGTAACCATATGGGAACCAATCCTGTCTGTGTTCTGTGCACATCCAAAATTCCTGCTGAATGACCCGCCCTGGGAGCGAGTTACCAGTGACCCAGGGCTGCAGCAGAAGGAGGGTGCAGGTGTCGGGGGGAGAGCCCAGGACTGGGGCAGCAGGGGGTGGGTGGGGGGAGGGCACTGGTAGGGGGAAGGGGGAAGCACAACGCTGGGGCGGCAGGGGGTGGGGGTGGGGGGAAGAGCCCAGGGCTGGGGCAGCAGAGGAGTGCGGGGGGGAGCCCAGGGCTGGGATGGGGGGCAGCCAAAATTTTTTTTGCTTGGGGCGGCAAAAAACCTAGAGCCGGCCCTGGTCACACGAGCCCCCTAGCCCGCAAGCAGGTCCAGGAAAGCCCCTTGAAGACGTAAAGTGAGAGCTTGTGATGCTAACACAGTTTTCAATGCACCATATTCTCGACTGGCTGTTCTGCTCCCGGAGCAGCCTAGTGTAGCTGAGAATCAGGCCTGTGACTGCTAAGCTCCCAGGGGCCCGATCGCCTGGGTCCCATCACCCAGCTCAGTACAGGTGGGTGGTACAGGAACGTCTCCCCGGAAGGACTGTGCAGAACATCCCCTCTTATGTTGCAGTTTTTGAGTGCCAGGGACACGCAAGCTGCATCAATGTGCCTAGGAATTACTTCTGCAAATGCATCGATGGCTATGGGAAAGACAAGTTCATGCACGCGCGTGAGAACAGCTGCCGGGGTGAGCTCTCCCCTGGCCCCACCTGCTGAGACCCCCCTCGCACACACAAATGCTCATTCCAGGCCTGGTGCTGCACAGGAGCTGCTGCCGGCTTTGGCAGTGGCCTGAGTTGTCAGCGAGGCTGTGATGAGATGTGACCCTCACCTGCTCCCGCAGCGCATGGGGCCAGGCTCACCCATGGGCCTGGAGCTTGAACAGGGAATTAACAGACCCACGGAGCAAACTCCTTGTGCTGCAGTGATGTGCTGGGGAGGGGGGAGGGGACTCTCGCTGGCCCCAGCACGCAGCATCTGGGCTGCTCGTGTCACCAGATCTGGGACGGGGCCTTGTGTTTGGGCCATGGAAATAGCACCATGCGCTCTGCCCCCTATGGGCCCTGGGGAGGAGAGAATAGCCACAGCACAGTGTGCCCCAGCCCCACCCCCCGATCCTCCCCCTGGGTCCTGGGGGGCAGGGAATAGCTGCAGTGCTGGGCACCGGCCTTGGCCCCTAGATCAGTGGCTAGGAACAGGGTGGGTGCAGGACCCCGACAGCAGCTCCCCACCAGCTGGGGTGGCCCCTTTTGCAGGGTGGGGGATTCCCCAGTGGCCGATCCCTGCCAGAGCAGCTTAGTGCCGCATGAGTGTAGCTGAGAACCAGGCCTGTGATTATTAAGCTGCTGGGGGCCCGGTCGCCTGGGTCCTGTCACCCAGCTCAGTGCCAGGGCTGGGGCGTGTGATAAGGGGAACATCTCACTGACAGGACTGTACAGAACATCCTCCCTTGTGCTGCAGATATTGACGAGTGTCAGGGCCCGAGCCCGGCAGACTGTGGACCACACGCAAACTGCACCAACGTACCCGGGAGTTACTACTGCACCTGCATCGATGGCTACAAGCCCAGCTCTGGGAAAGCCAAGTTCACACACGCGAGTGAGAAGAGCTGCCAGGGTGAGGTCTCCCCTGGCTCCCACCTGCTGTAACCCCCCTCCCCCTTCCGACACACAAAATGCTCCTTCCAGGTCTGGTGCTGCACAAGAGCTGCTGCCGGCCTTGGCAGTGGCCTGAGGTTGTCAGCGAGGCTGTGATGACACATGACCCACACCTGCTCCCGCAGACCCCCTACAGCACCCCACATCAGCTGGGGTGGCCCCTTTTGTGGGGTAAAGGATTCTTAAGGGGCAGTTGCGCTCCCAGAGCAGCCTACTGCTGTTTGAGTGCAGCTGAGAGTCAGGCCTGTGATTGTTAAGCTCCCAGGGGCCTGGTCGCTTGGGTCCCATCACCCAGCTCAGTGAAGGTGGGCGATGCAGGAACGTCTCCCTGGCAGGACTGTACAGAGCGTCCCCTCTTGTGTTGCAGATATTGACGAGTGTCGGGGGCCGAGCCTGGCAGACTGCGGACCCCACGCAAACTGCACCAACGTGCCCGGGAGTTACTACTGCACCTGCATCGATGGCTACGAGCCCAGCTCTGGGAAAGCCAAGTTCACGCACGCGAGTCAGAACAGCTGCCAGGGTGAGCTCTCCCCTGGACCCACCTGCTGAGATCCGCCCCCGCCTCGCACACAAAAATGCTCCTTCCAGGCCTGGAGCTGCACCGGGGCTTTTTCTGGCTTTGGCAGTGGCCCGAGGGCGTCAGCAAGGCTGTGATGAGATATGATCCTCACATGCTCCCACAGACCCCCTACAGCAGCCCCACAGCAGCTGGGGTGGCCCCTTTTGTAGGGTAAAGGATTCTCAAGGGGCCGTTCCACTGCCAGAGCATCCTAGTGCCGCTTGAGTGCAGCTGAGAGTCAGGCCTGTGATTGTTAAACTCCCAGGGGCCTGGTCGCTTGGGTCCTGTCACCCAGCTCAGTGAAGGTGGGCGATACAGGAACGTCTCCCTGGCAGGACTGTACAGAGCGTCCCCTCTTGTGTTGCAGATATTGACGAGTGTCAGGGCCCGAGCCCGGCAGACTGCGGACCCCACGCAAACTGCACCAACGTGCCTGGGAATTACTTCTGCGGCTGCATCGATGGCTACGAGACCAGCTCTGGAAAAGCCAAGTTCACCCACGCGAATGAGAACAGCTGCCGGGGTGAGCTCTCCCCTGGCTCCACCTGCTCAGACCGCCCCCCCGCACACAAAATGCTCATTCCAGCCCTGTCACTGCACCATGGTGGCTGCTCACTTTGACAGTAGCCCAAGGTCATCAGTGAAGCTGTGATGAGACGTAATTCTCACCTGCTCCCGCAGAGCGTGGGGCTGAGTTCACACCGGCGTTTGGATGGGGGATAAACAGACCCACAGAGCAAACTCCTTGTGCTGCAGAGATGCGCTTGGGAGGGGGGAGGGGACCCTCACCACTGGCCCCAGCATGAAGCATCAGGGCTGCTAGTGCCCCCCTGAGCTGGGAAGGGGCCTCGTGTCTGGGCCATGGAAATAGCACCTTACGCTCTGCCCCTATGGGCCCTGGTGAGGAGGGAATAGCCACAGCACAGTGTGCTCCAGCCCCACCCCCGATCCTCCCCATGGGTCCTGGGGGACAGGGAATAGCTGCAGTGCTGGGCACCGGCCTCGGCCCCTACATCAGTGGCTAGGAGCAGGGTGGGGGCAGGACCCTGACAGCATCTCCACAGCAGCTGGGGTGGCCCCTTTTGCAGGGTGGGGGATTCTCCAGTCGCCGTTCCCTGCCAGAGCTGCCTAGTGCCGCCTGAGTGTAGCTGAGAACCAGGCCTGTGACTGTTAAGCTGCTGGGGGCCCGGTCGCCTGGGTCCCATCACCCAGCTCAGTGCAGGTGGGTGATACAGGAACATCTCCCTAGCAGGACTATACAGAACATCCCCTCTTGTCTTGCAGATATTAATGAGTGTCAGGGCCCGAGCCCGGCAGACTGTGGACCCCACGCAAACTGTGCCAACGTGCCCGGGAGTTACTACTGCACCTGCATCAATGGCTATGAGCCCAGCTCTGGGAAAGCGAAGTTCATGCACGCGAGTGAGAACAGCTGCCAGGGTGAGCTTTCCCCTTACCCCACCTGCTGATTCCCCCCCCCGCGCCTCCTCGCACACACAAATGCTCATTCCAGGTCTGGTGCTCCACCGGGACTTGTTCTGGCTTTCACAGTGGCCCGAGGGCGTCAGCAAGGCTGTGATGACACATGACCCACACCTGCTCCCGCAGACCCCCTACAGCACCCCACATCAGCTGGGGTGGCCCCTTTTGTGGGGTAAAGGATTCTTAAGGGGCAGTTGCGCTCCCAGAGCAGTTTACTGCTGTTTGAGTGCAGCTGAGAGTCAGGCCTGTGATTGTTAAGCTCCCAGGGGCCTAGTCGCTTGGGTCCCATCACCCAGCTCAGTGAAGGTGGGCGATGCAGGAACGTCTCCCTGGCAGGACTGTACAGAGCGTCCCCTCTTGTGTTGCAGATATTGACGAGTGTCGGGGGCCGAGCCTGGCAGACTGCGGACCCCACGCAAACTGCACCAACGTGCCCGGGAGTTACTACTGCACCTGCATCGATGGCTACGAGCCCAGCTCTGGGAAAGCCAAGTTCACGCACGCGAGTCAGAACAGCTGCCAGGGTGAGCTCTCCCCTGGACCCACCTGCTGAGATCCGCCCCCGCCTCGCACACAAAAATGCTCCTTCCAGGCCTGGAGCTGCACCGGGGCTTTTTCTGGCTTTGGCAGTGGCCCGAGGGCGTCAGCAAGGCTGTGATGAGATATGATCCTCACATGCTCCCACAGACCCCCTACAGCAGCCCCACAGCAGCTGGGGTGGCCCCTTTTGTAGGGTAAAGGATTCTCAAGGGGCCGTTCCACTGCCAGAGCATCCTAGTGCCGCTTGAGTGCAGCTGAGAGTCAGGCCTGTGATTGTTAAATTCCCAGGGGCCTGGTCGCTTGGGTCCTGTCACCCAGCTCAGTGAAGGTGGGCGATACAGGAACGTCCCCCTGGCAGGACTGTACAGAGCGTCCCCTCTTGTGTTGCAGATATTGACGAGTGTCAGGGCCCGAGCCCGGCAGACTGCGGACCCCACGCAAACTGCACCAACGTGCCTGGGAATTACTTCTGCGGCTGCATCGATGGCTACGAGACCAGCTCTGGAAAAGCCAAGTTCACCCACGCGAATGAGACCAGCTGCCGGGTGAGCTCTCCTGGCTCCACCTGCTCAGACCGCCCCCCCGCACACAAAATGCTCATTCCAGCCCTGTCACTGCACCATGGTGGCTGCTCACTTTGACAGTAGCCCAAGGTCATCAGTGAAGCTGTGATGAGACGTAATTCTCACCTGCTCCCGCAGAGCGTGGGGCTGAGTTCACACCGGCGTTTGGATGGGGGATAAACAGACCCACAGAGCAAACTCCTTGTGCTGCAGAGATGCGCTTGGGAGGGGGGAGGGGACCCTCACCACTGGCCCCAGCATGAAGCATCAGGGCTGCTAGTGCCCCCCTGAGCTGGGAAGGGGCCTCGTGTCTGGGCCATGGAAATAGCACTCACGCTCTGCCCCTATGGGCCCTGGTGAGGAGGGAATAGCCACATCACAGTGTGCTCCAGCCCCACCCCTGATCCTCCCCATGGGTCCTGGGGGGCAGGGAATAGCTGCAGTGCTGGGCAACGGCCTCGGCCCCTACATCAGTGGCTAGGAGCAGGGTGGGTGCAGGACCCCTACAGCATCTCCACAGCAGCTGGGGTGGCCCCTTTTGCAGGGTGGGGGAATTCTCCAGTCGCCGTTCCCTGCCAGAGCAGCCTAGTGCCGCCTGAGTGTAGCTGAGAACCAGGCCTGTGATTGTTAAGCTGCTGGGGGCCCGGTCGCCTGGGTCCCATCACCCAGCTCAGTGCAGGTGGGTGATACAGGAACATCTCCCTAGCAGGACTGTACAGAACATCCCCTCTTGTCTTGCAGATATTGACGAGTGTCTGGGCCCGAGCCCGCCAGACTGCGGACCCCACGCAAACTGTGCCAACGTGCCCGGGAGTTACTACTGCACCTGCATCAATGGCTATGAGCCCAGCTCTGGGAAAGCGAAGTTCATGCACGCGAGTGAGAACAGCTGCCAGGGTGAGCTTTCCCCTTACCCCACCTGCTGATTCCCCCCCCCGCGCCTCCGCGCACACACAAATGCTCATTCCCGGTCTGGTGCTCCACCGACTTGTTCTGGCTTTCACAGTGGCCCGAGGGCGTCAGCAAGGCTGTGATGACACATGACCCACACCTGCTCCCGCAGACCCCCTACAGCACCCCACATCAGCTGGGGTGGCCCCTTTTGTGGGGTAAAGGATTCTTAAGGGGCAGTTGCGCTCCCAGAGCAGTTTACTGCTGTTTGAGTGCAGCTGAGAGTCAGGCCTGTGATTGTTAAGCTCCCAGGGGCCTAGTCGCTTGGGTCCCATCACCCAGCTCAGTGAAGGTGGGCGATGCAGGAACGTCTCCCTGGCAGGACTGTACAGAGCGTCCCCTCTTGTGTTGCAGATATTGACGAGTGTCGGGGGCCGAGCCTGGCAGACTGCGGACCCCACGCAAACTGCACCAACGTGCCCGGGAGTTACTACTGCACCTGCATCGATGGCTACGAGCCCAGCTCTGGGAAAGCCAAGTTCACGCACGCGAGTCAGAACAGCTGCCAGGGTGAGCTCTCCCCTGGACCCACCTGCTGAGATCCGCCCCCGCCTCGCACACAAAAATGCTCCTTCCAGGCCTGGAGCTGCACCGGGGCTTTTTCTGGCTTTGGCAGTGGCCCGAGGGCGTCAGCAAGGCTGTGATGAGATATGATCCTCACATGCTCCCACAGACCCCCTACAGCAGCCCCACAGCAGCTGGGGTGGCCCCTTTTGTAGGGTAAAGGATTCTCAAGGGGCCGTTCCACTGCCAGAGCATCCTAGTGCCGCTTGAGTGCAGCTGAGAGTCAGGCCTGTGATTGTTAAACTCCCAGGGGCCTGGTCGCTTGGGTCCCGTCACCCAGCTCAGTGAAGGTGGGCGATACAGGAACGTCTCCCTGGCAGGACTGTACAGAGCGTCCCCTCTTGTGTTGCAGATATTGACGAGTGTCAGGGCCCGAGCCCGGCAGACTGCGGACCCCACGCAAACTGCACCAACGTGCCTGGGAATTACTTCTGCGGCTGCATCGATGGCTACGAGACCAGCTCTGGAAAAGCCAAGTTCACCCACGCGAATGAGAACAGCTGCCGGGGTGAGCTCTCCCCTGGCTCCACCTGCTCAGACCGCCCCCCCGCACACAAAATGCTCATTCCAGGCCTGTCACTGCACCATGGTGGCTGCTCACTTTGACAGTAGCCCAATGTCATCAGTGAAGCTGTGATGAGACGTAATTCTCACCTGCTCCCGCAGAGCGTGGGGCCGAGTTCACACCGGCGCTTGGATGGGGGATAAACAGACCCACAGAGCAAACTCCTTGTGCTGCAGAGATGCGCTGGGGAGGGGGGAGGGGACCCTCACTGGCCCCAGCACGCAACATCTGGGCTGCTAGTGCCCCCCTGAGCTGGGAAGGGGCCTCGTGTCTGGGCCATGGAAATAGCACCGTGCGCTCTGTCCCCTATGGGCCCTGGTGAGGAGGGAATAGCCACATCACAGTGTGCTCCAGCCCCACCCCTGATCCTCCCCATGGGTCCTGGGGGGCAGGGAATAGCTGCAGTGCTGGGCAACGGCCTCGGCCCCTACATCAGTGGCTAGGAGCAGGGTGGGGGCAGGACCCTGACAGCATCTCCACAGCAGCTGGGGTGGCCCCTTTTGCAGGGTGGGGGATTCTCCAGTCGCCGTTCCCTGCCAGAGCTGCCTAGTGCCGCCTGAGTGTAGCTGAGAACCAGGCCTGTGACTGTTAAGCTGCTGGGGGCCCAGTCGCCTGGGTCCCATCACCCAGCTCAGTGCAGGTGGGTGATACAGGAACGTCTCCCTAGCAGGACTATACAGAACATCCCCTCTTGTCTTGCAGATATTAATGAATGTCAGGGCCCGAGCCCGGCAGACTGTGGACCCCACGCAAACTGTGCCAACGTGCCCGGGAGTTACTACTGCACCTGCATCAATGGCTATGAGCCCAGCTCTGGGAAAGCGAAGTTCATGCACGCGAGTGAGAACAGCTGCCAGGGTGAGCTTTCCCCTTACCCCACCTGCTGAGTCCCCCCCCCCGCGCCTCCTCGCACACACAAATGCTCATTCCAGGTCTGGTGCTCCACCGGGACTTGTTCTGGCTTTCACAGTGGCCCGAGGGCGTCAGCAAGGCTGTGATGAGACATGATCCTCACCTGCTCCCACAGACCCCCTGCAGCAGCCCCACAACAGCTGGGGTGGCCCCTTTTGTAGGGTAAAGGATTCTCAGGGGGCCGTTCTGCTGCCAGAGCATCCTAGTGCCGCCTGACTATAGCTAAGAACCAGGTCTGTGATTGTTAAGATCCCAGGGGCCTGGTCGCTTGGGTCCCGTCACCCAGCTCAGTACAGGTGGACGATGCAGGAACGTCTTCCTGGCGGGACTGTACAGAGCGTCCCCTCTTGTGCTGCAGATATTGACGAGTGTCAGAACCCGAGACCGGCAGACTGCGGACCCCAGGCAAACTGCACCAACGTGCCCGGGAGTTACTATTGCACCTGCATCGATGGCTACGAGCCCAGCTCTGGGAAAGCCAAGTTCACACTCGCGAGTGAGAACAGCTGCCAGGGTGAGGTCTCCCCTGGCCCCACCTGCTGAGACCCCCCCTCGCACACACAAATGCTCCTTCCAGGCCTGGTGCTGCACAGGAGCTGCTGCCGGCTTTGGCAGTGGACTGAGGTTGTCAGCAAGGCTGTGGTTAGAGGTGACCCTCGCCTGCTCCCGCAGAGCATGGGGCCGGGCTCACCCCTGTGCTCAGCGCTTGGACAGAGAATTAACAGATTCACAGAGGAAACTCCTTGTGCTGCAGAGATGCGCTGGGAAGAGGGGAGGGGACCCTCGCTGGCCCCAGCATCTGGGCGGCTAGTGCCCCCTGAGCTGGGAAGGGGCCTCGTGTCTGGGCCATGGAAATAGCACCGTGCGCTCTGCCCCCTATGGGCCCTGGGGAGGAGAGAATAGCCACAGCACAGTGTGCCCCAGCCCCACCCCCGATCCTCCCTATGGGTCCTGGGAGGCAGGGAATAGCTGCAGTGCTTGGCACCAGCCTCGGCCCCTACATCAGGGGCTAGGAGTAGGGTGGGTGCAGGACCCCGACAGCAGCTCCACAGCAGCTGGGGTGGCCCCTTTTGCAGGGTGGGGGATTCCCCAGTGGCCGTTCCGCTGCCAGAGCAGCCTAGTGCCGCCTGAGTATAGCTGAGAATCAGGCCTGTGATTGTTAAGCTGCTGGGGGCCCGGTCGCCTGGGTCCCATCACCCAGCTCAGTGCAGGTGGGTGATTCAGGCACATCTCCCTAGCAGGACTGTACAAAACATCCCCTTTTGTCTTGCAGATATTAACGAGTGTCAGGGCCCGAGCCCGGCAGACTGCGGACCCCACACAAACTGCACCAACGTGCCAGGGAGTTACTACTGCACCTGCATCGATGGCTACGAGCCCAGCTCTGGGAAAGCCAACTTCACGCACGCGAGTGAGAACAGCTGCCAGGGTGAGCTTTCCCCTGGCCCCACCTGCTGAGACCCCCCCTCGCACACACAAATGCTCGTTCCAGGTCTGGTGCTGCACCGGGACTTTTTCTGGCTTTCACAGTGGACTGAGGTTGTCAGCGAGGCTGTGATGAGACATGATCCTCACCTGCTTCCGCAGAGACCCCTACAGCATCCCCACAGCAGCTGGGGTGGCCCCTTTTGTGGGTAAAGGATTCTCAAGGGGCCGTTCTGCTGCCAGAGCAGCCTAGCACTGAGAGTCAGGCCTGTGATTGTTAAGATCCCAGCGGCCTGGTCGCTTGGGTCCCGTCACCCAGCTCAGTGCAGGTGGGTGATAAAGGAACATCTCCCTGCCAGGACTGTACAGAAGATCCCCTCTTGTCTTGCAGATATTGACGAGTGTCTAGGCCCGAGCCCGCCAGACTGCGGACCCCACGCAAACTGCACAAATATGCCTGGGAATTACTCCTGCAGCTGCACCAATGGCTACGAGCCCAGCACTGGGAAAACCAAGTTCACCCACGCGAGTGAGAACAGCTGCCAGGGTGAGCTCTCCCCTGGTCCCCCACCAGCTGAGATCCCCCCTTCCACAGACAAATGATCCTTCGAGGCCTGGTGCTGCTCCCGCAGAGCATGGGGCCGGGCTCACCCCTGTGCCTGGCGCTTGGATGTGGGATAAACAGACCCACACAGCAAACTGCAGTGATGCGCTGGGAAGAGGGGAGGGGACCCTCGCTGGCCCCAGCATCTGGGCTGCTAGTGTCCCCTGGGCTGGGAAGGGACCCCGTGTATGAACCATGGAAATAGCACCGTGCGCTCTGCCCCCTATGGGCCCCAGTGAGGAGAGAATAGCCACAGCACAGTGTGCCCCAGCCACGCCCCCGATCCTCCCCATGGGTCCTGGGGGGCAGGGAATAGCTGCAGTGTTGGGCACCCTGACCTCAGCCTCTACATCAGGGGCTAGGAGCAGGGTGGGTGCAGGACCCCTACAGCAGCTCCACAGCAGCTGGGGTGGCCCCTTTTGCAGGGTGGGGGATTCCCCAGTGGCCGTTCCGCCGCCAGAGCAGCCTAGTGCCGCCTGAGTGTAGCTGAGAATCAGGCCTGTGATTGTTAAGCTGCTGGGGGCCCGGTCGCCTGGGTCCCATCACCCAGCTCAGTGCAGGTGGGTGATTCAGGCACATCTCCCTAGCAGGACTGTACAAAACATCCCCTTTTGTCTTGCAGATATTAACGAGTGTCAGGGCCCGAGCCCGGCAGACTGCGGACCCCACACAAACTGCACCAACGTGCCTGGGAGTTACTACTGCACCTGCATCGATGGCTACGAGCCCAGCTCTGGGAAAGCCAAGTTCACACTCGCGAGTGAGAACAGCTGCCAGGGTGAGCTCTCCCCTGGCCCCACCTGCTGAGACCCCCCCTCGCACACACAAATGCTCCTTCCAGGCCTGGTGCTGCACAGGAGCTGCTGCCGGCTTTGGCAGTGGACTGAGATTGTCAGCAATGCTGTGGTTAGAGGTGACCCTCGCCTGCTCCCGCAGAGGATGGGGCCGGGCTCACCCCTGTGCTCAGCGCTTGGACAGAGAATTAACAGATTCACAGAGGAAACTCCTTGTGCTGCAGAGATGCGCTGGGAAGAGGGGAGGGGACCCTCGCTGGCCCCAGCATCTGGGCGGCTAGTGCCCCCCTGAGCTGGGAAGGGGCCTCGTGTCTGGGCCATGGAAATAGCACCGTGCGCTCTGCCCCCTATGGGCCCTGGGGAGGAGAGAATAGCCACAGCACAGTGTGCCCCAGCCCCACCCCCGATCCTCCCTATGGGTCCTGGGAGGCAGGGAATAGCTGCAGTGCTGGGCACCAGCCTCGGCCCCTACATCAGGGGCTAGGAGTAGGGTGGGTGCAGGACCCCGACAGCAGCTCCACAGCAGCTGGGGTGGCCCCTTTTGCAGGGTGGGGGATTCCCCAGTGGCCGTTCCGCTGCCAGAGCAGCCTAGTGCCGCCTGAGTGTAGCTGAGAATCAGGCCTGTGATTGTTAAGCTGCTGGGGGCCCGGTCGCCTGGGTCCCATCACCCAGCTCAGTGCAGGTGGGTGATTCAGGCACATCTCCCTAGCAGGACTGTACAAAACATCCCCTTTTGTCTTGCAGATATTAACGAGTGTCAGGGCCCGAGCCCGGCAGACTGCGGACCCCACACAAACTGCACCAACGTGCCTGGGAGTTACTACTGCACCTGCATCGATGGCTACGAGCCCAGCTCTGGGAAAGCCAACTTCATGCACGCGAGTGAGAACAGCTGCCAGGGTGAGCTTTCCCCTGGCCCCACCTGCTGAGACCCCCCCTCGCACACACAAATGCTCGTTCCAGGTCTGGTGCTGCACCGGGACTTTTTCTGGCTTTCACAGTGGACTGAGGTTGTCAGCGAGGCTGTGATGAGACATGATCCTCACCTGCTTCCGCAGAGACCCCTACAGCATCCCCACAGCAGCTGGGGTGGCCCCTTTTGTGGGTAAAGGATTCTCAAGGGGCCGTTCTGCTGCCAGAGCAGCCTAGCACTGAGAGTCAGGCCTGTGATTGTTAAGATCCCAGCGGCCTGGTCGCTTGGGTCCCGTCACCCAGCTCAGTGCAGGTGGGTGATAAAGGAACATCTCCCTGCCAGGACTGTACAGAAGATCCCCTCTTGTCTTGCAGATATTGACGAGTGTCTAGGCCCGAGCCCGCCAGACTGCGGACCCCACGCAAACTGCACAAATATGCCTGGGAATTACTCCTGCAGCTGCACCAATGGCTACGAGCCCAGCACTGGGAAAACCAAGTTCACCCACGCGAGTGAGAACAGCTGCCAGGGTGAGCTCTCCCCTGGTCCCCCACCAGCTGAGATCCCCCCTTCCACAGACAAATGATCCTTCGAGGCCTGGTGCTGCTCCCGCAGAGCATGGGGCCGGGCTCACCCCTGTGCCTGGCGCTTGGATGTGGGATAAACAGACCCACACAGCAAACTGCAGTGATGCGCTGGGAAGAGGGGAGGAGACCCTCGCTGGCCCCAGCATCTGGGCTGCTAGTGTCCCCCTGGGCTGGGAAGGGACCTCGTGTATGAACCATGGAAATAGCACCGTGCGCTCTGCCCCCTATGGGCCCCAGTGAGGAGAGAATAGCCACAGCACAGTGTGCCCCAGCCACGCCCCCGATCCTCCCCATGGGTCCTGGGGGGCAGGGAATAGCTGCAGTGTTGGGCACCCTGACCTCAGCCTCTACATCAGGGGCTAGGAGCAGGGTGGGTGCAGGACCCCTACAGCAGCTCCACAGCAGCTGGGGTGGCCCCTTTTGCAGGGTGGGGGATTCTCAAGTGGCCGTTCCGCTGCCAGAGCAGCCTAGTGCCGCCTGAGTGTAGCTGAGAACCAGGTCTGTGATTGTTAAGATCCCAGGGGCCTGGTCGCTTGAGTCCCGTCACCCAGCTCAGTACAGGTGGACGATGCAGGAACGTCTCCCTGGCAGGACTGTACAGAGCGTCCCCTCTTGTCTTGCAGATATTGACGAGTGTCAGGGCTCGAGACCGGCAGACTGCGGACCCCAGGCAATCTGCACCAACGTGCCTGGGAGTTACTATTGCACCTGCATCGATGGTTATGAGCCCAGCTCTGGGAAAGCCAAGTTCACACTCGCGAGTGAGAACAGCTGCCGGGGTGAGCTCTCCCCTGGCCTCACCTGCTGAGACTCCCCCTCGCACACACAAATGTTCCTTCCAGGCCTGGTGCTGCACAGGAGCTGCTGCCGGCTTTGGCAGTGGACTGAGGTTGTCAGCGAGGCTGTGGTTAGAGGTGACCCTCGCCTGCTCCCGCAGAGCATGGGGCCGGGCTCACCCCTGTGCCCAGCGCTTGGACAGAGAATTAACAGATCCACAGAGCAAACTCCTTGTGCTGCAGAGATGCGCTGGGGAGAGGGGAGGGGACCCTCGCTGGTCCCTGCATCTGGGCTGCTAGTGCCCCCCTGAGCTGGGAAGGGGCCTCGTGTCTGGGCCATGGAAATAGCACCGTGCGCTCTGCCCCCTATGGGCCCTGCTAAGGAGAGAATAGCCACAGCACAGTGTGCTCCAGCCACGCCCCCGATCCTCCCTCATTCATGGGTCCTGGGGGGTAGAGAATAGCTGCAGTGCTGGGTGTGGGATTGAATGTGAGATGCTGAAGGCTTCTGGATTGAGAATTGTGTGTGAAGGGCTGGCTTTGGGGTTGTTCTCATTGGCCAGCTAATTGTGAATAGGTAGACAGGTGTGTAGAATGATAATTACCCTATGAGTTACAGCTGCGGCTGTGTGGGTTTAATTAACTAATTAGCAATTGTGATTGCTTATCATGTTGTATATAAGAGCATGCTGGGAATGAATAAAGATGGATGCATACACACACACTCTCTCTCTGCTTGGACTTCGTTCCTGCTCTTGCGATGCAACAAATGGTGACCCCGATGTGATACAGACTTGCAGTGCAGTGAACTAGTCAGAACAAGCTGGATCATCATTGAAACAAAACACAGTGAGAGAAGTACAGCTGTGGATGCTTCTCTTTTGAAGGTAATCATCAAAAATGAATTTAAGGAGCGTTACTCGCTGAATCCAGAGTATATAACTGATGTTGTGTATGAAAAACCTTATATCACTATTGAACTGAAACAAAATGTTTCCCAGAAGTCTGCCAAGAGTGTGGATATATCTGACGTGGCTTACTACTTTGAAAAAGATGTCAAAGGTGACTCACACTACAGATAAACATCAGTGAAGAACCTCTAAAATTTGATCAAGCTCTAATCTACTATGTTGATGAAAAGCCCCCAGAGTTTTCCATGAAACGTCTGACTGCTGGTATTATTGCAGTCATTGTAGTGGTGGTACTAGCAATTGTTGCTGGAATTATTGTACTGGTTATCACTAGGAGAAGGAGAGGAAAGTATGAGAAGGCTGAGGCAAAGGAAATGAATGAAATGCAAAGAGAACTAAACCCATAACTGAAGTCACTAGAAGACAAATCGTGAACTATCAAGAAGGCAAACAGAACTAAAACAAGATAAGTACTAGTACCACTGTTGCCAATCTTGAATGAAGATAGTGTTGGTGGCCTGAATTGATAAAAAGAAAAAGAAGGACGCGCCTGAAGTCCCAGCGTCGAGCGGCCGGAAGAGGAAAAGAAGAAGGGGGAAAAAAAAAAAAAAAAAAAAAAAAAAAGCGCACGGCTTTCACGAGCGAGCAGCTGCTGGAGCTGGAGAAGGAATTCCACTGCAAGAAGTACCTGAGCCTGACGGAGCGCTCGCAGATCGCTCACGCCCTCAAGCTCAGCAAGGTACAGGTCAAGATCTGGTTCCAGAACCGCCGCGCCAAGTGGGAACGCATCAACGCTGGGAGCTGCAGGGCGTCCGAGCGAGCAGCTGAGAGCTGCAGGGCGTCCGAGAGAGGAGGCGTGCCTGACAAGCGGCTGGGAGCCGCAGGGAATCCGAACGAGCGGCTGGGAAGCCGCGGGACGTTCGAATCAGGGAGGCGTACCTGACAAGTGGCTGGGAGCCGCAGGGTGTTCGAGCGAGCGGCTGGGAGCCGCAGGGCATCTGACAAGGGAGGCACACTCGAACCAAGAAGTGAGCAGCTAATATGGGAACTGCTGCGTCAGCAGATTTGATACGCATCACGGAGCGGTGGGGAGAAAAGTTCCCCTCTGATGCGTTATCCCGCCTGTTGCGGTGGGGACGAAGAGGGGGACTTTCCGTTCAATCGAGTAGTAATACTGTTTGGGAGCGGTTGGGCTGTGAGCTCTGGAAATCAGTGGCTCAGGGCGATAAGAAGGTTTTCTCCCTGAGTCCAGTATGGCTCACCGCGCAGAGACGATTGAAGGAGCAGTTCTTACAGCAAAAGGTAATGGTGGAAGCTTATCAAAGAGATGCAAGTTCACAGGACCAGCTGATTAGTGAATTAAAATCTACAAAGAAACGGCTGGATTTGGAAGTGAAAGAATTAAAACGGGAGTTACTGAAACTTCGAAGTGAAAAGCAGTCCATTGATGTTGAATGCTCAAGACTTCAGAAGGAAGTATCCCAGGTTCACCAGCAGATAGTGGAGTTAGAAAGCCACCTCCAGTCAGTGCAAAAAGAACGGGATGCACAAATCGCTGATGGAGGAAATAACCAGGCTTCCCATGAACGGATTCAAGCTTTGGAGATAGAGCTGCAGGCTGTTAGCCACAGTAAGATGATGTCGGAGAAAGAGCTGCAAGAAGTAATTTCACTTACCAGCCAGGAGCTTCGAGAATCTAGGAGAAAGATAAAACTTTTGGAAGAAATAAACAAGAAGTTGGCCCTCGAACTGGAACACGAACGGGGGAAGCTCACTGGTTTTGGTCAGTCTAACATTGCTTTGCGAGAGCACAGCACCATCCTCGAAACAGTACTAGCAGAGAGAGAGGCAGACCTGGTGCAGCTGAATCTCCGGGTTCAAGCAGTCCTAAATATTCAAGCTTTACAGACTGCCTTCGAAAGAGAAAAGTCAAACGTTAATAACCTTCAAAAGCAGGTTGCGGCAGCCAAAGTAGATGCAGCACATAACCGTCGTCATTATAGAGCTGCGGTTCTTGAGCTGAGTGAAATTAAGAAGGAGCTACAAGCCAAAGAACTGCTTGTCCAAACCCTTCAGGCTGAAGCAGACAAACTACACGCTATTATTGAATGTGCTCATGCCTCTTTTAAGGCGCTCCTTTTAAGACAAAAAGGGGGGATTTGCAGTGAGCGGGCAGACACCTTGGATAAGATGCCTGCCGCTCGGTTGCTGCAAGCTCTTAATTGGTTACATCTTGGTAAAAACAGCCAGGTGCCCCCCCGCGATTAAACATGTCAACGGGATGACTGGGGAAGAGCAGGGTGCGGCCCCCCGACCCTCGGTCAAATGGTTTGATTATCAGCAGCAAATATGGAAAGGACCAGTTGACTTGCTAACGTGGGGCAGGGGTTATGTGTGTGTTGCCACTGATGCGGGTCCCAGGTGGATGCCAGCGAGGTGGGTCCGGCCTTGGTTGCGTCCTCCGGAGTGACGGCAGCCAGATGCGGAGGAGCCTCACGAGACGCGTTCAGATGTCGCGGAACCAGAGCCCCCGGAGGAGAGCTGTTTGTTAGCTCTGCCAGGACTT
The DNA here is from genome assembly GCF_016161935.1 of Mauremys reevesii. Lineage (NCBI taxonomy): Eukaryota > Metazoa > Chordata > Testudines > Geoemydidae > Mauremys > Mauremys reevesii. The sequence goes on along the minus strand of NC_052647.1, from coordinate 8,285,646 downwards.
TTTGATCCTCCATGAATGAATTACTCACTTGAGATGATTTTTTGTGTTTGACAGAAAATCTGTGTGGTACCATGCAATTATTATTTAGAACTAAGATTTATGTTTTATGTTCCTTGTTACGTTTTGTGTTGTCTGTTTTCTGGCCAGAATTGTTGTTGTATTGTCATGTGGTTTGATGTTTTTTCCTTAAGACCCCCCACCACCCTCAGTGTCAGTTTGATCACCTGACATCTGAGGGATGTTTCAAAAAAAAAAAAAAAAAGGGGGGGGGGTCCTGCAGAGGTTACATCATTTGTTTATTGTGTTTTGTTTTGTTCGTTTGATGTTTTTGAAATTATATGTTAAGGATTGAATGGTCATATAGGTTGATCTTATAAAGCTTTAATTTTTTGTTTATGATAGGTTATAATGTTATGCTGTTATGAGTTGCAAATGTTTTATGAATAACATAATATTTGATTAAGATAGATTGTGGTGTTATGCTGTTATAAGTTGAAAATGTTTGGTGAATGTTTTTATCTTGTTTTCCTTTTCCCTTTTCTTTTCATTGTAAATAAAGGGGGGAGATGTGGGATTGAATGTGAGATGCTGAAGGCTTCTGGATTGAGAATTGTGTGTGAAGGGCTGGCTTTGGGCTTGTTCTCATTGGCCAGCTAATTGTGAATAGGTAGACAGGTGTGTAGAATGATAATTACCCTATGAGTTACAGCTGCGGCTGTGTGGGTTTAATTAACTAATTAGCAATTGTGATTGCTTATCATGTTGTATATAAGAGCATGCTGGGAATGAATAAAGATGGATGCATACACACACACTCTCTCTCTCTGCTTGGACTTTGTTCCTGCTCTTGCGATGCAACAGCTGGGCACCAGCCTCGGCCCCTACATCAGGGGCTAGGAGCAGGGTGGGTGCAGGACCCCGGCTGCAGCTCCACAGCAGGTGGGGTGGCCCCTTTTGCAGGGTGGGGGATTCCCCAGTGGCTGTTCCGCTGCCAGAGCAGCCTAGTGCCGCCTGAGTGTAGCTGAGAACCAGGCCTGTGATTGTTAAGCTGCTGGGGGCCCAGTCGCCTGGGTCCCATCACCCAGCTCAGTGCAGGTGGGTGATACAGGCACATCTCCCTAGCAGGACTGTACAAAACATCCCCTTTTGTCTTGCAGATATTAACGAGTGTCAGGGCCCGAGCCCGGCAGACTGCGGACCCCACACAAACTGCACCAACGTGCCTGGGAGTTACTACTGCACCTGCATCGATGGCTACGAGCCCAGCTCTGGGAAAGCCAACTTCACGCACGCGAGTGAGAACAGCTGCCAGGGTGAGCTTTCCCCTGGCCCCACCTGCTGAGACCCCCCCTCGCACACACAAATGCTCGTTCCAGGTCTGGTGCTGCACCGGGACTTTTTCTGGCTTTCACAGTGGACTGAGGTTGTCAGCGAGGCTGTGATGAGACATGATCCTCACCTGCTTCCGCAGAGACCCCTACAGCATCCCCACAGCAGCTGGGGTGGCCCCTTTTGTGGGTAAAGGATTCTCAAGGGGCCGTTCTGCTGCCAGAGCAGCCTAGCACTGAGAGTCAGGCCTGTGATTGTTAAGATCCCAGCGGCCTGGTCGCTTGGGTCCCGTCACCCAGCTCAGTGCAGGTGGGTGATACAGGAACATCTCCCTGCCAGGACTGTACAGAAGATCCCCTCTTGTCTTGCAGATATTGACGAGTGTCTGGGCCCGAGACCGCCAGACTGCGGACCCCACGCAAACTGCACCAATATGCCTGGGAATTACTCCTGCAGCTGCACCAATGGCTACGAGCCCAGCTCTGGGAAAACCAAGTTCACCCACGCGAGTGAGAACAGCTGCCAGGGTGAGCTCTCCCCTGGCCCCCACCAGCTGAGATCCCCCCTTCCACAGACAAATGTTCCTTCCAGGCCTGGTGCTGCTCCCGCAGAGCATGGGGCTGTGTTCACCCCGTGCCCGGCGCTTGGATAGGGGATAAACAGACCCACAAAGCAAACTCCTTGTGCTGCAGAGATGTGCTGGGGAGAGGGGAGGGGACCCTCGCTGCCCCAGCACGCAGCATCTGGGCTGCTAGTGTCCCCCTGAGCTGGGAAAGGGCCTCGTGTCTGGGCCATGGAAATAGCACCGTGCCCTCTGCCCCCTATGGGCCCCAGTGAGGAGAGAATAGCCACAGTACAGTGTGCCCCAGCCCCACCCCCGATCCTCCCCCATGGGTCCTGGGAGGCAGGGAACAGCTGCAGTGCTGGGCCCCGGCCTTGGCCCTACATCAGGGGCTAGGAGCAGGGTGGGTGCAGGACCCCGACAGCAGCTCCACACCAGCTGGCGTGGCCCCTTTTGCAGGGTGGGGGATTCTCCAGTGCCGTTCCCCTGCCAGAGCAGCCGCCTGAGTGTAGCTGAGAACCAGGCCTGTGATTGTTAAGCTGCTGGAGGCCCGGTCGCCTGGGTCCCATCACCCAGCTCAGTGCAGGTAGGTGATACAGGAACGTCTCCCTAGCAGCACTGTACAGAACATCCCCTCTTGTCTTGCAGATATTAACGAGTGTCAGGGCCCGAGCCCGGCAAACTGTGGACCCCACGCAAACTGCACCAACGTGCCTGGGAATTACTCCTGCACCTGCATCGATGGCTACGAGCCCAGCTCTGGGAAAGCCAAGTTCACACACGCGAGTGAGAACAGCTGCCAGGGTGAGCTTTCCCCTGGCCCCACCTGCTGAGACCCCCCCCTCGCACACACAAATGCTCGTTCCAGGTCTGGTGCTGCACCGGGACTTTTTCTGGCTTTGGTAGTGGCCTGAGGTTGTCAGCGAGGCTGTGATGAGACATGATCCTCACCTGCTCCCACTGACCCCCTACAGCAGCCCCACAGCAGCTGGGGTGGCCCCTTTTGTAGGGTAAAGGATTCTCAAGGGGCCGTTCTGCTGCCAGAGCAGCCTAGTGCCGCTTGAGTGCACCTGAGAGTCAGGCCTGTGATTGTTAAGCTCCCAGGGGCCTGGTCGCTTGGGTCCCGTCACCCAGCTCAGTGAAGGTGGGTGATACAGGAACATCTCCCTGCCAGGACTGTACAGAAGATCCCCTCTTGTCTTGCAGATATTGACGAGTGTCTAGGCCCGAGCCCGCCAGACTGCGGACCCCACGCAAACTGCACAAATATGCCTGGGAGTTACTACTGCAGCTGCACCAATGGCTACGAGCCCAGCTCTGGGAAAGCCAAGTTCACCCACGCGAGTGAGAACAGCTGCCAGGGTGAGCTCTGCCCTGGCCCCCACCAGCTGAGATCCCCCCTTCCACAGACAAATGTTCCTTCCAGGCCTGGTGCTGCTCCCGCAGAGCATGGGGCCGTGCTCACCCCTGTGCCCGGCGCTTGGATAGGGGATAAACAGACCCACACAGCAAACTCCTTGTGCTCCAGTGATGTGCTGGGGAGAGGGGAGGGGACCCTCGCTGGCCCCAGAACGCAGCATCTGGGCTGCTAGTGTCCCCCTGAGCTGGGAAGGGGCCTCGTGTATGAACCATTGAAATAGCACAGTGCGCTCTGTCCCCTATGGGCTCTGGTGAGGAGAGAATTGCCACAGCACAGTGTGCTCCAGCCATGCCCTTGATCCTCCCCCATAGGTGCTGGGGGCAGGGAATAGCTGAAGTACAGGGCACCATGATGACACCCTGAATCTTCCTGCTTTTGGTCCTGGGGGGCAGGGAATAGCTGCTGTTCTGGGCACCCCGACCTCAGCCTCTACATCAGGGGCTAGGAGCAGGGTGGGTGCAGGACCCCGACAGCAGCTCCACAGCAGCTGGGGTGGCCCCTTTTGCAGTGTGGGGGATTCTCCAGTCGCCGTTCCCTGGCAGAGCAGCCTAGTGCCGCCTGAGTGTAGCTGAGAATCAGGCCTGTGATTGTTAAGCTGCTGGGGGCCCGGTCGCCTGGGTCCGGTCACCCAGCTCAGTACAGGTGGTTGATACAGGAACGTGTCCCTGGCAGGTCTGTACAGAAGATCCCCTCTTGTCTTGCAGATATTGACGAGTGTCAGGGCCCGAGCCTGGCAGACTGCAGACCCCACACAAACTGCACCAACATGCCCGGGAGTTACTATTGCACCTGCATTGATGGCTACGAGCCCAGCTCTGGGAAAGCCAACTTCACGCACGCGAGTGAGAACAGCTGCCAGGGTGAGCTCTCCCCTGGCCCCACCTGCTGAGACCCCCCCCCTCGCACACACAAATGCTCCTTCCAGGCCTGGTGCTGCACAGGAGCTGCTGCCGGCTTTGGCAGTGGACTGAGGTTGTCAGCGAGGCTGTGATGAGAAGTGACCCTCACCTGCTCCTGCAGAGCATGGGGCCGGGCTCACCCCTGTGCCCGGCGCTTGGACAGAGAATTAACAGATCCACAGAGCAAACTCCTTGTGCTGCAGAGATGCGCTGGGAAGAGGGGAGGGGACCCTCGCTGGCCCCAGCACGCAGCATCTGGGCTGCTCCTGCCCCCCTGAGCTGGGAAGGGGCCTCGTGTCTGGGCCATGGAAATAGCACCGTGCGCTCTGCCCCCTATGGGCCCTGGGGAGGAGAGAATAGCCACAGCACAGTGTGCCCCAGCCCCACCCCCGATCCACCGCCCTGGGTCCTGGGGGGCAGGGAATAGCTGCAGTGCTGGGCACCAGCCTCGGCCCCTACATCAGGGGCGAGGAGCAGGGTGGGTGCAGGACCCCGACAGCAGCTCCTCACCAGCTGGGGTGGCACCTTTTGCAGGGTGGGGGAATTCTCCAGTGGCCGTTCGGCTGCCAGAGCAGCCTAGTGCCGCCTGAGTGTAGCTGAGAACCAGGCCTGTGATATTAACGAGTGTCAGGGCCCGAGCCCGGCAGACTGTGGACCCCACGCAAACTGCACCAACGTGCCTGGGAGTTACTCCTGCACCTGCATCGATGGCTATGAGCCCAACTCTGGGAAAGCGAAGTTCATGCACGCGAGTGAGAACAGCTGCCAGGGTGAGCTCTGCCCTGGCCCGACCTGCTGAGACCCCCCCACCCTCCGCACACACAAATGCTCCTTCCAGGTGTGGTGCTGCACCGGGACTTTTTCTGGCAGTGGCCCGAGGCTGTGATGAGACATGATCCTCACCTGCTCCCGCAGACCCCCTACAGCAGCCCCACAGCAGCTGGGGTGGCCCCTTTTGTGGGTAAAGGATTCTCAAGGGGCCGTTCTGCTGCCAGAGCAGCCTAGCACTGAGAGTCAGGCCTGTGATTGTTAAGATCCCAGGGGCCTGGTCTCTTGGGTCCCGTCACCCAGCTCAGTGAAGGTGGGTGATACAGGAACATCTCCCTAGCAGGACTGTACAGAAGATCCCCTCTTGTCTTGCAGATATTGACGAGTGTCTGGGCCCGAGCCCGCCAGACTGCGGACCCCACGCAAACTGCACAAATATGCCTGGGAATTACTCTTGCAGCTGCACCAATGGCTACGAGCCCAGCGCTGGGAAAGCCAAGTTCACCCACGCGAGTGAGAACAGCTGCCAGGGTGAGCTCTCCCCTGGCCCCACCTGCTGAGATCCCCCCTTCCACAGACAAATGTTCCTTCCAGGCCTGATGCTGCTCCCACAGAGCACGAGGACAGGCTCACCCCTGTGCCCGGCGCTTGGATAGGGGATAAACAGACCCAGAGAGCAAACTCCTTGTGCTGCAGAGATGTGCTGGGGAGAGGGGAGGGGACCCTCGCTGGCCCCAGCACGCAGCATCTGAGCTGCTAGTGTCCTCCTGAGCTGGGAAGGGGCCTTGTGTCTGGGCCATGGAAATAGCACCGTGCGCTCTGCCCCCTACGGGCACTGGGGAGGAGAGAATAGCCACAGCACAGTGTGCCCCAGCCCTGCCCCTGATCCTCCTCCATGGCTCCTGGGTAGCAGGGAATAGCTGCAGTGCTGGGCAACTCATGGCTCATTCAGCCATTGCCATCTGCACTGGTATTGCAGCACTGGGCATCACCTGATGTGCTTGATAACTATAGGAAGCAGCAGGCGTGTTTCCCGGCAGGGCTGCTTTTCCCTTCCCAGCTGGAGCGGCTCATTCCGGACAATAGCCACTTGCTCCCGTTCACTGACCCAGTAACCGAACTCCTGGCTGTAACCAGCGCCATCTCCCCATAGCACAGTGCATTTCGGACGCCTTGGTTATCCCCACAGCAGCGTCACCCCAGTGCCCAAGGTACAGCTCCTAGATCAGCCTGACCCAGCGCTTTCTCTCTCCTTGCAAACATTGACGAGTGCCAGCGAAACGCCACAATCTGTGAGCCCCACGGGAACTGCATCAACATGCCAGGGAGCTACATGTGTAAATGCAGTTGGGGATTTGGAAAGAGTCAAAAGGATACGTGTAAGAACTGCACAGGTACAACAGGAGCTGGAAACAATTGTGGCACAGGCATGCTGCTTCTGGCTTTTCTGCAGTGTTGCTAACGCGTGGCCTTGCCTTAAAGCCCCACCTCCTGGAGTCACGTGATTCTGCTTTTGGCTAAAATCAAAATTAGGCCCAGGTCCACATGGCGGAGGAAAAACTGCAAAATGTTACTCTGGGGTGACCAACAGCTCCCAAACCAGAGTCAACCAAAACGAAGCCAAAATGGATTTTAAAAAAAATCTTGCAGTTTTTAAACCGATCTCGTGACTTTTTTGCAGCCTGACTCACGGTTTGGGGCTTTTATTGATTGCTTGGCGTTGGCGATGCTGTTAATGCACCGTCACTGAACTGACCTAGGATCTCTGAAACTAACCCACATGCCTGGATGGGGAAACTAACCAGGTTGCCCTAAGGTCTCGCTCTTTCTCTGCGCCCCACCCGGGCAAAGTGTCTGTTCTGACTCCCAGCCTGTCTTACAAATTGGAAACCGAGCCCCGGGATTGAAGGTCGCCATGTCTCTTGTCATGCTGCGTAATTCCACCGAGGCACGAGAGTAGGGGAGGTTGTTAGAAGCTGCAACATCCCCCCAAACCTGCAATCAGAGTCCAAGATGCTCTTTCATAGCACAGCACTGAAGTGGGGGAAGGTCAGGTCTTTGCAAAGTAAACTGGGCTGAGAAGGAGCCAAGGACTCTGTCGGACAAAAGGCTCACAGGTTTCTGGAACCCATTAACCGAACCCTCAGCAGCTGCTAAGGCTGGGGAAGGAGCTGACATCCCAAAGGAACCAGCTTGGGTCATCAGCAGGAATCAAACCCAGGATCTGTCTACTGAAAGGACACATCTCAGCTGCTGGAGCTAAGGGAGTAACTCCATTAGCCAGTCATTGTAGCAGGCTATCATCTACTTATTGGAACCAGCCACTAGAGCAGGACAAACTTGCTCTCTCCTTGTTCTGAGGCACAACATCATCATCAAGAGGTTGGCACATACAGGTCCCCTCACAGGCATGGTGAAGGCTCGTTGCCTTCCAAGAGGTTTTACAATGGAGCAAAAGTTAAGTTTTCTGCCAAAGGAACAAGGGATTTTTTCCAGCCCTGATGCACTCCCGGCCGTGAGCCAGGAGACACAAAGCTCCTCTCAGTGAGGGGGAGCAGAGGGTAAAATCTGCATGGTGAGGCAGGGGAGACACATTCTTGGCCTTCTATGGAGGAAATAAGCTGAAAGGGACAGGTCTAGTGGATACGCTATGAGAACTGGGTTCTAGTCCCAGCTCTGTTCCTGCTGAGTGTCCTTAGGCAATTCCCTGCCTCAGTTTTCTCTCCCATCTCTTGTCCATTTAGTCTAGAAGCTCTTTATGGCCGTGTGGGTGCAGTGCTCTGGGTGCTGCCTTTATGCAAATAACGACCGAGGGGAAGGGGCATAGTGGGAAATAGCAAAACGCTGCCACGGGAAAGAGAGAGAAGGGGAGTCTGAGAAAGAGCTGCTGGAGCACGGCCCAAGGGAAGGATCCGTGAGCGCTCTGGACTCTCCCCACTGACTGACTTGTTTGCTGATGTCCAGGCGAAGGGGATTTTAGCCACAAGGATTTCTGTGAGAAGCAGAAGCGTTATGGATAAATATCGGGGAGAGTTTAGCTTTCTTCAGGGGCCCTGCCCCTACTTCCTCAGGAAGGATCACCACCAATTAGCAGGGAAGAAAGCAGAATTGAATGGGGGAGGAGTTAGATGGAGCAGACAGACTGACAGACAGACTAAGCCCCCTAAAATTGGGGGCTCCATGTCATTCACCCCCATGCGCTCCGAGCTGTGCTGTGTGTGACACCCTCCCCCCCGCTTTCCCCTCTCAGACATCGACGAGTGCAACAAGACCACAGATATCTGTGGCCCCAACACCATGTGCATCAACACCAATGGGAGCTACCGGTGTGAGTGCCGGGCTGGCTACATCCCCTCCAATGGGAACACGACCCTGTGCAAAGGTGGGTCCTGCAGCTGGGAACATGGAGGAGGCACCTGGGGGACTGAGCAGGCTCTGGGGCTGCACAGGCAGAGGTCTTGCCTAAGGGGGCAGGGAGCTGGGAATGGGTCTGGGGCTCTCACCTTCCCCCAGCCCAGCCTGTCCGTCCACTGGGGTGTTTCCAGTTATGTCAGAGCCACAGGCACCAGCGTGCCCAGGTCTGGCTTGGGGAGCGGGTTAGGGGCCACATCAGGGCCAGGCTGGAATGAGACTGATCCGTGCCGGAGCCAGGCCGGGGAGTGGGTGAGCAGGGCCCCCAGGGGCGGAGCGTCTCTTCCCTAGGGCTGCCAACTGTCTAATCACACAAACCAAAACACCCTTCTCCCTCCCTTTCTCCAAGGCCCCGCCCTGCCCACTGCATCCCTCTCCCTCCCTTTCGCCCACTTTTACTCACTTTCACAGTATGGGGCAGGGGTTTGGGGTGTGGGAGGGGGTGCGGGCTCTGGGCTGAGCCTGGGGAAGGGGGTTGGGGTGCAGGTGGGTTTGTGGGGGGGAGGGTTGTGGGGTGCAGGCTCTGGGAGGGAGTTTCGGTGAGGGAGGGAGCTCAGGGCTGGGGTAGCAGGTTGGAGTGTGGTAAGGGGTGTGGGATCTGGGAGGCGGCTCACGGCTAGGGCAGAGGATTGGGGTTGCGGGAGGGGGTAAAGGTTGTGGGCTCCAGCCGGGTGGCGCTTAGCTCGGTGGGTCCCGGTCGACAGCAAAACAGGCCTAGGCAGGCTCTCTTCCTACCCTGGCCCTGCACTGCTCCCGGAAGTAGCTGGCAGGTCCTTGTGGCTCATGGGGGGTGGGTCAGGAGTCTCCACGCACTGCCTCCTCCTGAAGGCACCGCCTCCGCAGCTCCCATTGGCCACAGTTCCAGAGTATCTCCAGATTTACCCCAGTGTGAGAGCAGAATCTGGACCCACCGGGAGGAGGCCTAGGATGTGGGGGGCCCTTGTGTGTGAACTTAAGCCATCAAAAAAAGTTTTCTCTCAAGTGGGATCCCCTGCTGGCTATCAGATGTGCTGGGCGTTCCCAGCCCCCAGTGATTTCAGTGCCCAGAACCTGTGACTATGAGGCCTGGCCCGTTAGGCTCTGGTGGCTCCCCTCTCCTCCCATGTGAACTCAGAGCAGGCCCAGCTCCTGCTGGCAGGGAGCAGAGAGGGCGCTGGCCAAGACCTCTGGGTGGGAATCTCAGTGTCACCAACCCCAGGAGCGCAGAGATCAGGAGTCAGACCCCCAAGATCAGTAGATTGGGCCCAAAATTGTGGGATTTTTTCCTCTGAAAAAGATGATCTCATCGTGTCGGGTCTGTATTTTGACTTATGAAGCCACCCTCCCGTGTGCTGGTGGCCATTCCCGCACTGCCCATTCTCCCCTGGGTAGGATACAGTGGTTCTGTCCATACAGCAGGAGCTCTCTGGTTCCTGATGGCACGGAGCCTCCAGCTTCTCCACCAATCCCCCCACATTATGGTTAATTCATTCTGTGCCCCTCACCCAGCCCAGCAATTAGTTCTGCTCCCTGCAGCCTGCACATGTGCCTCTGCACCCGCCGGGCACCTCAGCTCCTTCTGCAGCCTCAGGGGTTCTTCACCCCCTATCCAGGCCTGCTGCTTCAGGTATGGAGCTGGGGGGACAGAGAGAGCCCAGTGCAACAACAACGACGGGAGTTACCAGTCTGCCTGCCCAGCCGCCCAAATCCCGTCCACTGGGAGCTGGGTCCAGAACCAAACCACAGGAGCAGCAGGGACAGGCAAAGTGGAGTGTAAATGGAGGGGAGAGAGAGAGAGAGTGAGACGGGGAGGAAGGGAGGGAGACGGGAGTTTTGTAGCAGCCGCATGTTAAACTATTGGCAGGGCAGGACTGGCATGTGGACAGAGAGCAGCCATCGGGGCTGGGAAGAGAAGGGGATTTTCCCCTAGGCAGGAGTGAGTTAATATGAAAATCTGATGTGAAAACTCTAACGACTGCTCCTCTCTTCCCATCGCTCCAAGTCCCCAGCATTAACTCCAGCGTTCAGTTCGTGGCCATCAAAGAGACGTTCAGGAATTTCTCTCTGCAGGTACGTTTGACCCCATTGTTCATTTCTTGGGGATTTTGCTCTGTGTGTTTTACCACCAATATGGAAATTCCCAGACAAAAACCTTTGCTGTTGCTATTACGGTGACCCATGTAAACCCCAATCCAAGATCAGAGCAATACTGTGTTTGTTCCTTTCATCCCTGGGACTCGATCCTCCTCATCCTTCTAGGCTAGTCCCATCTACATGCGATCAGCTATTCAAGTCCTTCTCCATTCCAGTTTGTCTTGAAGCAGTTCCTCAGAAACTCCACAGCTCATCACATCCTTTTGTATGACAGCCTGAGCCACCCATCTAGTCTGGAGTCTCCCAATCCTCTTATCTTCTGCATCTAAGTTTAGCACCTTGTTTCCTGTTTGTTCTTCTGACCTTCTTGTCACACGCCCACACCATCTGAGCGTGGATCCCTCAGCATCTCTATCATTGGTCCTACTTTCACTTGCCCTAATTCCCTCATGTCGAACATGGCCCGTCCTTGTAACTCCAAGCATCCATTTTAACATTTTCACTTCCTCTGTCTTCATGAATAGCTCCTGGCTCTTCCTCAGTCCCCTGATTTTGGAACCATACAAAAGTGCAGGCCTGATGACCATCTTCTAGATCTTACTTTTCTATTTGACAGGTGTTCTCCTTTCTCAGAGAACCCCCTCACTTCTCTCCCTTTACTCCATGACTTTCCCAGTCTGCTTATACGTTTTTTGTTGAGTTCATCGTTTTCCTGTAATATCATAGAATTATAGGAATAGAAGGGACCTTGAGAGGCCATCTAGTCCAGTTCCCTGCAGTGATGGCAGGAATAAGTATTATCTAGACCATCCCTGACAGGTGTTTGTCCAACCTGCTCTTAAAAATCTCCAGTGATGGAGATTCCACAATCTCCCTAGGCAATTTATTCTAGTTCTTAATTATCCTGACAAGAAACTTTTTCTAGTGTCCAAGCTGTTGATTTGATGGGATTTGTTCTTGACAAATCCATGCTGACTGTTATTTATCACCTTGTCAAGTATCACAGGGGTAGCGGTGTTACTGTGGATCTGTAAAAAGCAACAAAGGGTCCTGTGGCACCTTACAGACATATTGGAACATAAGCTTTCGTGGGTGAATACTCACTTCGTCAGATGCATGTGTCATATTGACCTTAGAAAGGCTTTTGACACTGTTTCACATAACCTCATAAACAAAGTTATCAACTTATTATATTCTAGGGGGTTTCAAATTGATATTGAACCTTCTAAAACTTCTGTAGCTTTGCTAGTGACTGGTCCGCAGACTTACCCACCCATTGTCTTCCTGAAGGAGAGCATTGAATATACAGACCATGTACTGTGATTTCTTCTGCTGATTTTCATGCTGTTTCTTTCAATATGCACCTGCATGTCTCTCTGCATCTTCCTTCACTTCCTCTTTTCTCTCCCCCACAAGCACTACATCAGCTACAAAACTCACGTGCCAGGGGGCCACTCTCTGGCTGCTTTCTGTCAATGCATCCAGCACGCGTGTGAACAAAAAGGGGCTTCGTCCCAAGCCTTGATATATTCCAGGTGTTACTAGAAACTGTTCCCTTTCTCCACATGAACCTCTCGCTGTGGCAACAGCGCCATCGTACATGTCTTGGACACGTCTGGTATAAAAGCTTTATTCATTCAATGAGGGGTGTCAGGATCAGGCCCTGCATAAGGCAAACACCAATGTTGGTCGCCCTTCAGCGCCTGCAGAACTCACCCTCTGCCCGGGTCTCTCTGCAGGGAAAGCGGAGCGGTGAAAGCAGGAATGTTTCCTCTTTCCTTAATTCGACCTTCAACATTTTGATGTCCATGTTTGGAGACGGGAATGCGACGTTATCACTGGAGGTGAGAGGCTCCGCCCCTTGAATGTGCCTTGCAGGCTAGTGCCCCGTGTGTGTCCCAGAGCCCTGTGTGCTGCTGTGCCAGGTTAGGAGTCTCACTGGGGGAAAGGAGACATGTAGTTACTCCTCAGAAAAGATCTGTGCCCTCCACTGCTGTGGGGAGGGGGGGTGCACCCTCAAGTGGTGTTTGTGTCTGTGTGCACATGTGCTCTAGTGGTGTGAGTGCATGTTGGTGTTTGTCCACCCACATGCCCCCTCTAGTGTTCAGAACTGTTGTTGTTCATCACAGGTGCTATACCAGGACTCGGCAACCTTTCAGAAGCGGTGTGCCAACTCTTCATTTATTCACTCTAATTTAAAGTTTCACGTGCCAGTAACACATTTTAATGTTTTTAGAAGGTCTCATTCTATAAATCTATAATATATAACTAAACTATTGCTGTATGTAAAGTAAATAAGGTTTTTAAAATGTTTAAGAAGCTTATTTAAAATTAAATTAAAATGCAGAGCCGCCTGGACCGGTGGCCTGGACCAGAGCGATGAGAGTGCCACTAAAAATCAGCTCATGTGCCGCCTTCAGCACGCATGCCATAGGTTGCCTACCCCTGTGCTATACTGTTAACAGTTAATGGGGATTCTCCTTCAGCTCATCTGTCAGTGACCTGAGTGTTTCAGGCAGCAGGATCTGGGCTCTATCCCTGCCCTGCCAGACATTTCTGAGCAGCTGCCAGATGGAGCATAGAGACAGCCTAGGAAGCCGTGGGCTTGTGACAATGTTGTTCCCTGACATCTGTAATGGAGGGATGGGGGAGCAGGAGCGAAGAACGAATGACAAAGGGTTCTAGCCCCAGTTAGCTTCAGGTCCCAGCGGGGGCCCCGAGCCAGCCTCAGGGACCCCCTTTGTAACGGGCTTCCCCTCTGAGAGCACTGCAACCCCCTGAACTGGGAGAGGCTGGGATGCCCGATGTCCCCTGGGAACTCACGGGACGTGGCCCCTGAACCCCCGAACTCCTCACTCCCAGGGTCTTTCCTTTCCTGTCCCCAGAACGCGACTCTCCCTTTCAACTCGGTCCTGAAGAGCACCTCCCGCTTGGACGGTGGAGGCAAGGGCGAGGTTGTGTCGGCTGTAACGTTTGTCCTGCAGACAATGGAACTGTCCACGCTGGCCATTGCGCTCCAGTCTCCGGAGAGGACAACACAGGACGTGACCACAGAGTCTCTGGGTGAGGGGGGACGTGTGGCTCTCAGCGCCACCTACTGGCTGCCGTGAGATACGAGGTTACACACTGTGCCCCAAATCCACTGGAAGTTAGAGCCTTTATACCATTGTGATGTAAGCCTTTGTTCAGTACTGACACAGAACAGCACGGCCCCTGCACCAGGAAAGATAACCCAGTCCCGCCAGTGCCCCCAGAAGCAATGTCTGAGAAAAATTTAAATGTAATATTTGGAATTCCATCTCTAGGGGCTGCCACACTGAGCCAGGCACCTCCCCGCACCCCCACTACTCCCCCTTTGGGGGATGCAGCATCCCCAGGGAGACAGAGCCAGAATGGGGGGAGGGGATATGGGGGGTGGTCATTGCAACTTGGAGGGGGGCTCCAAACTTCCCCCTCCCGCAGTGCGGAAGAGCCCTTAAGCCCCCCGGCTCCAAGCGGAGTGGGAGGGGGTTGGATCTGGCCCAGAATGGACAGATTCCCAGGGAAGTGGTTTCACAGCGAGGGGCTCTGTCATTCCTCACCCCCACCCCCCGCAGCTATCCAGACACGGCTCGTCACAGGGAACTGCAGCCAGCACAGCGAGGTCTTCACGCTGAGAGCTCACAAGGAGACGATGGTCGTGCACTGTGATACAATCAACGGGACAGCCACACAAGGTACCATCCTGGGGATGGAGACACCCAGGGCCCAAACCACGGCACAGAGTGGTTCCCGGGCACCGAACCCCAGACTGGGTTCCCCCCTTCCTCCCTCCCTCCCCGTGGATCCCCAGGCCGGGCCCTGGCCTCTGTCTCTAGCCCTGGAGTGCTCCTTGCTGGCTGAGCATGTGGTTCTCAGGCTGTGGCCATGGAGCTGACACCTTCGTTCCTGCCTGTCCCACAGCTTGAGCCCCCAGCAGTGAGGAGTTGGGGGCACAGAGGGGAGGCGGCTCATGAGAGGGTCTCTGGTATGAAGTGGGCCCAGAGACTGGAAAGGGCAGAGACACCCTATTCTAGCTAGACCCCCAAATGGAGATGTGGGGGACCAGGTAACGTGGACCTTTAGCTGCCAGATTCAGGGCCCCAAATCCTCCAGCACCTGGGGACGCTCATCCCTGGCCAGCCCCTCTCCTGGTCTCGCTGAGAAAAACTGAATCTTCATCTCTGCATCCTGCAGCTGGACGTTACCAGCCAGACGTGTTCCTGGGGGCTCCGAGGGAGGAGGTATCATGGTCCAGTGGCTAAACCTTAACAGTTGTGGCTCCATTCCCAGATCTGCCACAGACTCACTGTGACCCCTGGGCACCCGGCCGGCTCGTTCTTTGCCATAGTGTCCCAATCTCCCTAACGAGGGATCATCTCCTCTCCCAGCTGGTGTGGGGGCTGCTGCTTTTATTTCCTACTCCACCCTGGACTCCATCATCAGTGCGAGACGTCTCAGCGAGGGAAATCTACCAGCTGGTGGGAAGCTGGAGAAGAGTCACCTCAACTCCAGGGTGGTGAGTGGGGCCATTGGAGACGGGAGCCCCGTTCATCTCTCCAGCCCCGCAAACTTCACCCTGCGACATAAACAGGTGCGTGGAGGGAGATCCCCTTTTGTTTGCTCTGTATCTGGACTATCAGAGTTGCATATAGAAGGCACCATCTCCTGCCAGGCATTTGGACCGTGCTGCCTTTCTGGCTTCCGCTGGTCCCGAGAAGAGAAGGCCTCCTTATTCCTGATGCGTTGGGGCTGTGTTACTGGAGGAGGTTACCGGGAGTCGTGCCATGACACAGGGCTGTGCAAAGTGCTCTAGGGTAACAGCTCCACCCAGCTCACCCCTGAGCCGGAATAACTGGAAAGCCGCTTTCTGTAGATAGTGGGGTTCAGGGAATCAGCATGAAACATAAGATCGGCCATACTGGGTCAGACCAAAGGTCAATCACGCCCAGAATCCTGTCCTCTGACAGTGGCCAATGGCAGCTGCACCAAAAGGAATGAACAGACAGGTAATTATCAAGTGATCCATACCCTGTCACCCAATCCCAGCTTCTTGCAAAAAGAGGCTAGGGACACCATTCCTGCCCATCCTGGCTAATAGCCATTGATGGGCCTATCTACCTTCCTTTTGAACCCTGATATAGTCTTGACCTTTGCAACACCCTCTGGCAAGGAGTTCCAGAGGTTAACAGTGTGTTGCATGAAAAAATACTTTCTTGTGTTTGTTTTAAACCTTCTACCTATTAATTTCATTTGGTGGCTCCTTGTTCTTGTATTATGAGAAGGAGTAAATAACATTTCCTTGTTTACTTTTACTATACCACTCATGATTATATAGACCTCTATCATATCCGTGCTTAGTTTCCTCTTTTCCAAGCTGAAAAGTCCCAGTCTTATTAATCTCTCCTCATACGGAAGCCATTCTATACCCCTAATCATTTTTGTTGCCCTTTTCTGAACCTTTTCCAATTACAATATATCTTTTTCGAGATGGGGTGACCATATCTGCATTCAGTGTTCAGGATGTGGGCGTACCATGGATTTATACAGAGGCAATATGATATTTTCTATCAATCCCTTTCTTGATGATTCCCAACATTCTGTTTGCTTTTTTGACTGCCACTGCACACTGAGTGGATGCTTTCGGAGAACTATTCACATTGACTCCAAGATCTCTTTCTTGAGTGGTAACAGCTAATTTAGACCCCATCATTTTGTATGTATAGTTAGGATTATGTTTTCCAATGTGCATTACTTTGCATTTATCAACATTGAATTTCATCTGCCATTTTGTTGCCCAGTCGCTCAGTTTTGTGAGATCTTTTTGTAGCTCTTCACAGTCTGCCTGGGACTTAACTATCTTGAGCAGTTTTGTATCATCTGCAAATTTTGCCACCTCACTGTTTACCCCTTTTTCCAGATCATTTTTATGAATATGTTAAATAGGACTGGGCCCAGTACAGATCCCTCAGGGACACCACTATTTACCTCTCTCCATTCTGAAAACTGACCGTTTATACCTACCCTTTGTTGTCTATCATTTAAACAGTTACCAATCCATGAGAGGACCTTCCCTCTTCTCCCATGACTGCTTATTTTGCTTAAGAGCTTTTGGTGAGGGACCTTATCAAAGGCTTTCTGAAAATCTACATACACTATATCCACTGGATCTCCTTTGTCCGTATGCTTGTTGACCCCCCTCAAAGAATTCTAGTAGATTGGTGAAGCATGATTTCCCTTTACAAAAACCATGTTGACTATTTCCCAACAAATTATGTTCATCTACGTGTCTGACAATTTTGTTCTTTGTGATAGTTTCAACCAATTTTCCCAGCACTGAAGTGAAGCTTACTGGCCCGTAGTTGCCAGGGTCACCTCTGGAGCCATTTTTAAAAATTGGCATCACATTAGCTAACCTCCAGTCATTTGGTACAGAAACTGATTTAATTGATAGGTTACAGATGACAGTTAATAGTCCTGCAATTTCACATTCGAGGTCCTTTAGAACTCTTGGGTGAAGACCATCAGGTCCTGGAGACTTATTACTGTTTAGTTTATCGATTTGTTCCAAAACCTCCTCTAATGACACCTCAATTTGGCACAGCTCCGCAGATCTTTCACCCAAAAAGAATGGCTCAGGTTTGGGAATCTCCCTCACATCCTCAACAGTGAAAACTGATTCAAAGAATTCATTTAGTTTCTCCGCAATGGCCTTATCATCTTTGAGCGCTCCTTTAGCATCTCGATCGTCCCGTAGCCCCACTGGCTATTTAGCAGGATTTCTGCTTCTGATGTATTTAAAACATTTTTTGCTCTTACTTTTGGAGTCTTGGGCCTGCTGTTCTTCAAATTCTTTTTTGGTCTTTCTAATTATATTTTTACTCTTCATTTGACAGAGTTTATGCTCTTTTCTATTTTCCTCATTAGGATTTATCTTCCACTATTTAAAGGATGCCTTTTTGCCTCTCACTGCTTATTTTACTTTGTTGTTTAACCACGGTGGCTCTTTTTTGGTTCTCTTACTATGTTTTTTAAATTGAGATGCTCAACATTTCAGTTGAGCATCTATTATGGTGTCTTTAAAACGTTTCCACAAAACTTGCAGGGTTTTTACTTTTGGTACTGTACCTTTTAATTTCTGTTTCACTAACCTCTTCATTTTTGTGTAGTTCCCCTTTCTGAAATTAAATGCTACGGTGTTCGGCCACTGTGGAGTTTTCCCCAATACAGGGATGCTAAATTTTATTATATTATGGTCACTATTACCAAGTGGTCCAGTTATATTCACCTCTTGGACCTGATCCTGTGCTCCACTTAGGACTAAATTAAGAATTGCCTCTCGTCTTGTGGGTTCCAGGACCAGCTGCTCCAAGAAGCAGTCATTTAAGGTGTCAAGAAACTTTATCTCAGCATCCCTTCCTGAGGTGATATGTATCCAGTCAATATGGGGATATGGTAATGAAACACTTTGTTACGGTAATGAATTGGTTAGGGTGCATATGTGTATGTGTGCACACAGCACTGCCCTCTGCTGGATGCAGTCAGAACTGCTCAGCCATGTGCCACATTCCTTATAGTGCTAACTGCTAGGAAGGATTTATTTCCCTTTTGCTCCGATAGCAGGGCCTGGACTTTTGCAGCAGCAGGATCTGTGTTCTCTCTCTGCTGTCACTGGGATGGCCCCAGTGGGCACTGGGGGCTGCGTGGGGAGAGCCGTGGAGCTGTAGGTGGCCTCGACTTTGCTATAGACATGTGATAACACAAATGACGTTCTGTGGTCCCGTGAGGATGAGGATGAGTCTGTTGCGTTTCCAGGCCAAAAAAGAGGAGGAAGAGGCTCTCTGCGTCTACTGGAAAGTGGTGGCCGAGAGCGGCAGCTGGTCTCCGGACGGCTGCACCGCCGTGCACACGAACAGCACTCACACCACCTGCAGCTGTGACCATCTCTCCAGCTTCGCCATCCTAACGGCTCCCACCGCAGTGACGGTATCTCACCGTGAGACTCGGGTCACAGGGCAGGACCCTGAGCTCCGCACTCAGCCGTGGGCAAAGCTCTCCCTGGAGCGACTGGAGGCTTTGCTGGGGAAAAGGCTGAGTCGGAGCCGAGGGGGCTGGGCTGGGGTCACTGGTGATTCTCCCTTTGCTGTGTTACAGGAGAGCTACCCACTGACCATCATCACCTACGTGGGACTGACCCTCTCCCTGCTGTGCCTCCTCCTGGCCATCCTCACCTTCCTCCTGTGCCGCTCCATCCGCAACGTCAGCACATCCCTCCACCTGCAGCTCTGCCTCTGCCTCTTCCTGGCCGACCTGCTCTTCCTCACCCAGGTGACCCGCCCCGGCAGTCAGGTACGGCCTGATTCTCCCCTGCTCTGTGCCTCCACGCGCAGCAGGGCTGGGGTGTGTGGCTTTGAACCCCTTTGTGCTCCCTGGATTCTGGGCTGTGCAGGACATGGGGGGATTCCCGGGGGGTGGGGGGATGTTTCCACCCCGTTAGGCCCCTTCACACTGGGCACAGTGCTCTGAGTGTCCCCAACCCCTGGAGTTCAGCCAGTTCTATCCCTATGTCACAGTGTCCCTGTGCCTCGATTCCTCTCCTACGTGACTTGCCCAAGGTCACCCAGTGACTCTGTGGCAGGGCTGGGAACAGAACCTGGATCCCCTGAGCCCTGCTCCCCTGCTCTAACCACTAATATCTGCTCCCTTCCTGCATCAGCAATGTGCACCCGCAGGACCCTGCATAGACTGAGGAACCTGCCGTCCCTGGGTCACAGAGCGCTGTACCTGGAGAGCTGTGCTAGCAAGAATCCCAGTGTGACCCCGCCCCCGGCAGGTCTCCCCCATAGTCAGCATTTCCCTTCCCCACCTCAGTGCCCCTGGGCTCTCTGTCTCCCCCAGGTGGCGTGTGCTGTCATTGCTGGCCTCCTACACTACCTCTTCCTGGCCTGCTTCAGCTGGATGTTCCTGGAGGGGCTGCACCTCTTCCTCACCATCAGGAACCTGCAGGTCGTGAATTACACCAGCGCCGGCCGGTTCAAGAAGAGATTCATGTATCTGTTCGGCTACGGATTCCCAGCCCTGGTGGTGGCTATTTCTGCAGCGGTGAATCCTGGTGGCTATGGAACTTCCACACAGTACGTGCAGCTCCCGTCCCGAAGGGGAGCTGGGATGTGGCTTCCATGTGCTTGTGCGGCTCACCCCAGGTCTGACTTGAACCTAGATTTCCCGGCTCACCCTGCCTGGGAGCTGAATGTCCCCCTGGGACCCTTCCCATCCCCAGGGACACGAAGCCGCCCCGAGCGCTGCAGTTGAGTTGCCCCCTGTCAGACATCTACACTCCTCACCCCACCGATGATGCGGAAGAACAAGCCAGAAAGATCCCAGCTTGACTCCCAGCTCCCAGGCTGGGTTTGTGAGGCTGGTGGGTAGGAAACAAATGCACCTTCTTCCTGTGTGCAAATCCCTGAGCATCCCCTCTCTAAAGTGAGCGACGCCACTAAAACAGGGCGTGGCGTGTTCTAGACACCCCAGGCGAGATCCTCAGCTGGTGTAAATCAGGGCAGCTCCACTTCCTTCAGTGCAGCTAGGCCAATGTCCCTCCGCTGCATGTCTGGCCCTCCATCAATACTGCGCCCATCCACCAGAAAGGGTCATGTGAGGAGCTGGAAGAGGAAGTGGTGGCTGAAAGCAGGAGATGCTGAGGTACATGGGAAGGGCTGTTTGCCTGGTGCCCGCAAGAGAATCGGCCATGTCACAGGCAGGCTGAGATCCATCTCGCTTTTGAGACCCAGCTGCCCTGTCCAGAGCTGCCCAGCCCCCTCTCTGCCCTCAGGACTGAAAAAGGGCAGTAATCCCATGAAAGTCACCTTCTTCTTCCCCCCTCCCTGTAGCTGCTGGCTCAGCCTGGAAAGAGGATTTCATTGGAGCTTCCTGGGACCAGTCTGTGCCATAATCCTGGTGGGTACCTCACAGAACCACAGGGCCCCATTCCCCTCACACCTCTGCGACCCCATTGATTTCAGTGAAGCAGAAGGGAAACGTGGCCTATAAAACACAAGGAAAGACCCAGTTAGGTCCCACCTGGCTAATCTGCTGTGGTCAGTCACGGCATGAGTCCCTGTGCTGTATCCCCAGGCCTGCAGCCGTTACTCGGGCCCAGGTCCCAGGGACGTCAGCAGGAGTTTTGCCAAGTGAAGACAGAAGAGTTTGGTCTAGTCGAGTTAATGACCCAAGGAACAAGGAAGGGAGAGGGCTCCACTCTGCAGTGGTTTTTGTAGCGGGGGAAACAAATGTCCCTACATATTCCCCTGGGGAAGTTGGGGGGTGGGGGGATTTGTTACAGCCTGGAAGTGGCAGAAAGTATTCTAGAGGCAGGATCTGGAATCTCTGAGCCAGATTCTGCTCTCAGTTATACCAGTTATTTTGTAAACCCAAAATAACTCCTGACTCCACTGGAGAGGCTCCATATTGAACTCTGAGCAGCATCTGGCCTCTGTGATCCCATTGATCCAGATCAGCCCTGGCTGTGCTGTCAGCTCCACGCATGGGGAGGGACCAAGAGCTGCCAGGGGATATTACAATAGAGGGGATGATTCCCACTGGAAATGAGCAGTCCCTGGTTCTGCAGGGTTCGGCTCGGTCCCCTGGGATTGTTCTCTGCCTCAGCTGGAGTCACTAGCCCCGGATAGGATGTTTTACAGGAAATATTTCCCACTCTTCCCATAGATAAATATAACGTTCTTTGCCCTGACCCTGTGGATCCTGAGAAACAAACTCTCCTCCCTCAATGCAGATGTGTCCACCCTCAGAGACCACAGGTGAGAAGGCAACAAAACAATCCTGGAGGGTCAGATGCCTTGGTTTGGAGGATCCTTGGCACGAGAAGGGGGTGAGGGATTGCAGGAGGGGAACAGCATATCTAGGATCCATGGGAATGAATTCCCAGTTTGTTTGCATTGAGAGTAACCCTGTCCCACATAGGAAAGCCAGGGCAGGTAGCTCCACCCCACTCTGCTCAGATCCTCCTGACCCAATTGCTCTCCATAGGGTTATTGTAACGGGATCTCTCCACTGCCTTTATCCAGGTTACTGACCTTTAAAGCCATCGCCCAACTCTTCATTCTGGGCTGCACATGGAGCCTTGGTCTCCTCCAAGTTGGCCCAGCAGCCACGGTCATGGCGTATTTATTCACCATCGTCAACAGCCTGCAGGGAGCCTTCATGTTCCTGGTGCATTGTCTCCTCAATCGCCAGGTAAAGCCCACGGCCCGTCAGCGCCCACCCAGCACCTTCACCGGCCTCGCGGTGGCCATGTCTGATCTTCTCAGCGTTAGTTACATAGTGCAGTGACCATGTCCCTCACTCTCCAGGTGAGACAGGAATACAGGAGATGGCTCAAGGGATTCCGAACATTCAGCACGAAATCTCAGACATACTATCTGTCCATGTCTGCTGTCCCCACCACCAGCACCAAGACGGTAAGAGGTCCTCTGCTCTGCTCCAATACCAGCCTGTGACACAGTCATCTCTAGCTGGGTCTCATCACTGCTGGAAAGGTGCAAAGCAGTTCCCTGTGCTGAGTTCCTCGACAGAGTAGGGTGCCAGCTGGGAAAGTGATTACAAGTGTCAGTGAGAGTCGGTCACTATCGAGGGGTATCCTAGATGTCTGAGGCACCCGAACAGAATGTCTTGTCCTGGCACCTCCGCGTTCCCTTCCCTTGGCTCTCCTGGGAGCTCCAGGGGTCACTCACTGTGGACTAGGCCGGCATCGGCTCTTGCAGTGTCATGATTTGTATATATCATATTGTTCCCTAGGATTGTCAGTGCAGACGGATTATCCCCGATGAGCACTCAGCACCGTGAAGAATTGCCCTTGGCTCCAATATCCCTGTGGGTCAGGATCCAGGGGCTCTGTGCGTCACCTCCCAGATTCAACACACTGGTTTGCACATTACACTCTTAGTGGCTTTGGAACCTATTGTCATTTTTGTGCTTTTCTTGCCAGGACTAACCTTTCTCTCAGGTGGAGGCGACAGCAACCCAGTCCGGGTTCAATACCCAGGGGGTTCCAATACAAAACAGAACCAGCTGGAGCTCTCACCCAGTAATCTGGGAAAACTTCACACCACCCCAGGTGCCTCCGAGAGGCAATACGTCCCCTCTCAGAAGCACTGAGTCTCTGTATAACAAAGAGAACTTTTAATAAAAAGGAGAAAGGAATCTGGCATTAATCTGAGAAACCTCCCAACCACTATTTGAAAGCTTGTGACCATGAGTAAGGCTAAGATATTTTTAGTAAAAATCTCCGACAAGTGGCGGGAAATAAACAAAAATTCACGATTGCCTGTGACCCGTCCTGACTTTCAGTAAAAAGATACTGACAAAACAGGGAGGCGGGTTCAGCTCAGAGCCACTGCTGCTGGCGCTCCGGGGTCCCCCACCACCATGGCAGTGAGTGGGAGCTTCGAGGAGCTCCATGCCACCTGTGAGAAGTGGAAGCTCTATGGTCCCCCACTTCCCATGGGGGATGGGATGCTGTGGGGTACCCTCACCCCCCATGGCAGCTGAGAGCTCCCCGGAGTCCCCCCTCTTCCTGGCATGGCTGGGCAACTGCAGAGGGTCCTCCGTCAACCACCGTGGGGCAGTCGGGGATGCTTGGTTATGGAGACAGCCTTCTCCCTGCCGCCGCTGCACCCTACGTAGCCCCTTTCCAAGGTGTCAAGAAGATCAGCACCGCGGCTGAGCCCGTGGGAGAAGACAGGCCCCGGCAGTGGAGCCTTGCCAGGTAGGGCCCAGCGCAGGCATCTGGGAGCTCCCTGCCCCCCTTGTCAGTTCTAGGGTGGGGATTATTGGGGGGAAGAGCTAATTGGAGGGGAAAGGCCTCCTGTCTGTGACATAATCATAGCCTTAGCCATGAACAAAATCCTACCCCAGAATATACTGGGCAGTGTCCTTTGCCTCAGTTTCTCCCCTTGCAGTGTGAAAGTCCAACAAATTCTCCTTTAACCTCCCTTTGCCTTTTCCCTCCCCTGCACCCCACTCACAGTTGCTGCCCTTGGTCGGCGAAGGCCCAGAGTTCAGAGCATTCATGTGAATTAAACTCCTGCTGGAGGGATGGGAGGTGGGGAGATGCCGTCGAGAAATGCCTCAGCTGCTGCTGCTGCCACCACGTAGACAACTGAGGTCTGGTCTGAGCTACAGACCTATATCAGTGTAACTGTCACTCGGGGGGGGGGGGAAATCCACACACACCCGTCCCCTGTGTGACATAGTTATACCAACCTGACCCCCTGTGTAGACACCGCTGTGACATTCTATACTGTACGTGCCCGGGAGTGCTGGACAGAGTGCTGAGCAGGGAGAGCTCAAGGAAAGCTTTGTGGGGCTGCAAGAGGGCAGGAGACAGGACGATGGGGGCAGTCCATGGAGACATACATGCAGCTGGGTAGATGGCTGTTTCCACTGGCTCAGCCGTCCGGCCTGCAGAGGGGTTCAGATCTGGAAGATGGGTCGGGCCCTCCATGCTTCCCTGGGACACACGGTTGTCCCAGTTTTCCTCTGCTGTTCCGTCGGGAGCCCTTAGATTCGCAGGAAAGTGGAGGGGGGAACCAATTCTGAGACCGCCCCTTCTGCAAAGCTGGGAGGGGACCAGGATGACATCACTGCTGAAGCAACAAGCCGGCCTGTGCCCTGTGCGATGTAATTATATCCACCTGACCCTCTGTGTAGACAGCGCTGTGTGGGCAGGAGAGCTCCCATCGACTCAGCTACCACCTCTCGGGGAGGTGGATTAACTACACTGATGGGAGAAGCTCTCTCCTGTCAGCTTAGATCATCTCCATTAAAGCGCCACAGCAGCGCAGTTGCCTCGGTGCAGCTGTACGGATGCAGCGTGTTAAGTGTAGACGTGCCCTGAGTCTCAGCGGCTAGACCTGGTTCACAGTGATTTCAGCTCCAGTGACCACTGAACAAACCAAACACTCTCCAGTGTGTCTGATCAGCTCTGTCTTTACACAGTGGGGAGGGAGATGGTCAAATCACCTCTAGGACTCTTTAGGCAGAGCCCACATCCCCGGATACAGACACCTGTCCACACCCTCTTTCTCTCTCACTCTCAGGGGATTTGGCGTCCCTACCCCCCTGCTTAGCGAGTGAGGGTCACTCAGGGCAGGCTAAGCACAGTTCTGCTGCCCTTTCCTCACACAATCAGGGTGACAACCTGCCATTCCCCTGCACTCCCTACTAAAGTGATTTGTAACCCAACACCTGCCAAAAGGGGTCACTTTGGCAAAGCAGTTCCCTCTGCTGAGTTCCTAGGCACAGTAGGGCGCTTAGGCAAACACAGTCTGCTCCTGGAGTCTGTTCCCCCAGCTCATCACTCCACTTCAGAGGGGAGCTCAGTCCGACCCCACCTACACAGCAATGAAGAATGTGGAGGGAAAGTGGAGCCTTGTGTGTCTGAAACACCTCCCTGCTCCCGCCCAGCTCCAGACTCTGCAGCCTTCGCATGGGAGAGGAAGCTGCTGGTTCATTACAAACAGCTGATTGCTGCTCCTTGAGGTGGGGGAAGGGAGCAGGGTCTGTCTTTCCTGGGTGTGGGAACCCTGTTGGAACCATCCCCAGCAGCTGGAATATTCCATAGAAAAATGTGGCATCAGTTGAATTCAGTAGAGTTAATCCTACCCTGCACCCGGGTAACTGAGAGCAGTAGCTGGCCCACCTCAGCCCCACACTGGTGTCCCGCAGCTCTGACTCGTCTCCCAAAGACCTGGGAAGTGGCCAGTCTCCAATCTTAAGGGTGGATGCTCAGGGGAAGGAATAACCGACGTCGTGGTCAGGAACCCAGAGGGGGATCGTCCCTAGGACATTACAAGGCCTGGAGGTTGAGGAGATACCAAGAGCCTTTCACCGCCAGAGCAGCAGCTGACCCCTTGTTGAGCAGAGGGGCCAGACCAGCCTGTGTTGGACCTGCACCCTAGGATTACCTACCTGTTCTGTAGCTCATTTCCTCAGAAGGTCTCAATGTCCTTTACAAAGGAGGCCATTATCCGTATCCCCATGTTACCTAAGGTTCCTGGGAAGCAAGTGGCAAGTTTTGGAATTGAAGGGCCGGGAAGCGCAGTCCCTGGGGATTGTTAGATGGTGTTGGCAGACTCTCCACACCCAAGTCTGGTGACATGGGGCTGAGCTGCATCCACACTACAAAACATTTGGGCTCTGACTTGCATCACAGTGGGACTTCGGCTCCAACCCACCACCTAGCAGGCTCTGCAAACCTCATTAAAACTAACTTCTGTGTGGACAGAAGTGGGGCTTGGTCTTAAACCTGAGTCAGAGCCCCGGCTTAGTATGCTGTGTAGACATACCATAGGGGTCTATAGGCATTGTAGGCACATCTCTAGGGGTGGCAGGCATTCTAGGGGCACCTTACCGCTCTAAAACTGTGTGTGCAACATGAAGGTCAGCTGTAGGCCTGGAGGGTGGGGCTGAAAGTGCTGTGCCTAGGAGCACAAAAGATGTAAATACGACCCTGCCCTCCAGGACTTGAGATGCTTTGATTGTCCTTACATTGTAAGTGCAAAGCTTGTAAGTTGTTTCACTGCTGCTCCCATTGCTGTTGCTCAGTCTGTTGCTTTGTGCCAGGTTATGGCCCCTTCCGCCAGCAATCGTCTTTGAATTCCCTCATTGGTTTGTGGTGTCACTAATCTGCCCTGCAGCACATAGGTCATTTCCAGCCGAGCACTAGTCAGCTAATATTTTTAGCTGTTCCACATACACAGCTACAGTTTCACCTGGCTCCTCACTCTGCGATGAACTTGAAATGTTCTACGGTAACGCTTGGCTGTGGTGTCTGTGCTCTGTTCAGATCTCTTGCAGATCTTCTGAAGTTTTACCTCCTGCTTCCTGCAAGTGTAACAAACTCCTGAAGAGAAAGTAGGGAGCACAGGGGACATCGGGGTTACATGGATCCCCTTGGACATACTAGTATCAGAGTTTAAGGAGAGGCCTAACATGATTGACATGAGTTATCACATCCTCCCCTCACAGATGTATGCCAATCCCAGTTCTCAGAAATGCAAGGGTAAAACTATAAACAATTGTTACTGTTGGATACTAATTACTGTTGCTTTGCTTTAAATCTCCAGGAGAGCTGCTACCTCATTTCCCGTGGACCCCAAAATTAGGATTTAACCTATACATCGTAATAGGAATAGTTTGAGGGAAATTACCTCTGTTTTAGCAATATGTTAACCTGAGCCATGGACAGAGCCGTTATGTAATCTTTTAGACTATTGGCTTATTGTGCTTATCTTGTCTTGCTGCTAGAACCTATCCAGGGGCTCGGGACCTCCCACCCCATCGCTTCTCTCCACCCAATGAGAACCCTGTATAATCATTTGTAATTAATTATTTTGCAGGGTCTCTGAGCCTAATAAGCAAAGTGACACTCTGCCAGCGCTGTGTGTAATAAACCCTGCTGCTTCACTCTACATGGTGTCCATTGCTGTTCCTTCAGCGACAGGGCATGGATCACTTGACGGTTACCTGTTCTGTTCATTCCCTCTGGAGCACCTGGCATTGGCCACTGTCGGCAGACAGGAAACTGGGCTAGATGGACCTTTGGTCTGACCCAGAATGGCCATTTTTATGTTTGTTTGTTCTTATGTTCTCTGCAGGTTAATGATTAGCATTGCACTCAGACTGTAAATGGGCACCAGTTGTGAACCATCCAGTCCTTCATTCACACGTGACAAACTCAAGTGAGATAAATATCTCTCCCCCCATTCCAGTACCCGGTGTAAGTGGATTGCCCTAAACTCTGTCTGGCATCTGAGGAGTATTGTACCACTATCTTCTTACAGATCCCCATATGCCCTCTCTTGCCCTATCTGCCTAGCCCACAACAGTGGCAAACCAGTATGAACTAAACCAGTTGTGCACCCCACCCCATGGGGACCCTTTGTAAATATCCAGATTAATTTTTCAATATGTAAAAATGTTGTTCTTATAAATATGTCCTTGTTTGTATTTGTATGTATTCCAAATAAATAGAGGCCTACCCTTGTGCCAGGGCCGATTCCATCACAGTGGCTAAAAAATGTTAAAAAAAAATTTTATCCCCAGTTTGATCTACCCTTCTCTATCAACATTAACCAAGGCACCCATTTCACAGACCGGATCATGCTACAGGTGTGCAAGGCCCTTAACGTCACCTAACACCAGGCACTAATAAAATGTGTC
Organism: Mauremys reevesii; assembly: GCF_016161935.1. NCBI lineage: Eukaryota > Metazoa > Chordata > Testudines > Geoemydidae > Mauremys > Mauremys reevesii. Next base: position 8,257,925 of record NC_052647.1, on the reverse strand, counting down.
AGGCCTCTTTATACACAGGTAAAAAAGGCACTACTCAAGGATCCTAAGCAACCCTGCCATTCGCTGGAACCAGAAGACTGGGTCTACATAAAGGTCCATCAGCGAAAGACCGCCCTGGCCCTGCTCTGGAAAGGCCCGTAGCAAGTGCTGTTAACTACCAACACCTCTGTAATGTGCCAAAAACTAACTGCCTGGACCCATGCTTCACACTGCTAAAAGGTTCCTCTGCCACGAGATGTCTCTCCAGTTAATAAGCAGGTTATCGCTCCTTTTGGTGCTACTGTTCCTTCTGGACAGCAGAAGAAAAGGACAAGGTGAAGCGCTAGTAACTTCTCCCTTGTCTGCTAACAGAACTACTATGCATTTAAATTTTACTAAAAGACCCAAATCATTACAGGGTGATGTGCTAGTAACCTCTCCCCTGTATAATGCTAAACCATGACTGTTCCAAAAAAGAAGAAGGAACACTCGCACTGTTAAAACCCCCAAGGTCCATTAATTCCTGACAACAAAGGACATTAAAAATTGGCCCTCTAAAAGCTATAAATTCACACTACCCTTATCCAGCTTCCAAATCACCTCTGAATACCCTAATTTCTCAAAAGGTGAAGCCCTTAGGTTAGGACAGCAAAAGGTCTAGGTTTCCTCTCAAAAAAAGAGGAACGTGGCCAAAAACTTATGGAATGGTGCCAACAGCCCAGCTGCAATTTGTAATAGTTATAAAGCCCAACAATATAAAAAAATTAGGACAATTAAAAAAGGCCACAGGTCTTATTACTAAAGCACAGTTAACTCAGGTGCAGGCTGACCTTGGTAAATTGCGTGTTATTTCTACCCTTAGTTCAATAACCCAAAAACTGCTAACAACTATGGTGCTAAATATCACTAAGGCTAAAAAGGCATTGCAGTGGAATCTGGCATGTTCAAAAATTCAGGATTTCCTGAATAACCAGCTAATGGCCATTCAAAGTAATCTTAAATATCAAACTTGGCCCACTGCCCTTACAGATGCTTCAGAAGTATCATCTAATCTATGGCCCTAAAAACATACTTAAAAATGTTCTGGGTAAAAGTGCAGACATTCACAATGCTCCTTCCGAGTATACGAACCCATTGGAAGGGTGTAGGCTCCCACATACCAAATCCTGCCGGGTCTGTGGGAAGGATGCATGTGGGATTAGGTAATTCACCAAAACATTTAAAAAATTAAACTACCAATATGCCTAACCAATTTATAGTCAATGCTCCTAAAATAACACCCAATATTTGAATAAAAATAGAAAGTCAAATAAACATTCTGGCCATTAAAACCCGCACAGCTTCAACGTGTATGTAAACTAACACCCAGGAAAGTTGTCACTGTTCATGTGTATCAGGGTGAGCACCCACTCTGGCCCTGGAGGGATTAGAAAAGCCCTGTAGAGGGCTGGGGCTTGGCAAAGTAAAACCCTGGCTGATTGGGGGAAGTGGCTGCAGCTCGGGCCACACCCCAAACTAAGCAACTGGGGTTTATAAGAAGGCCAGGGAAGCCAGAGGGAGGAGTCTCTCTCTGACTGGAGAGGGAAACAGGTCTGGCTGCTAGGGAACTCACCCAGGGGACTTTGAGTGAGGCAGGGCTGGGGAAAGGCCTTAGGAGCTGAGAAACCCCAGGCTAGTAACTCCCCAGGCTACAAGGCCTAGTTCTAGGCCTCCTAGGTAGTGGGCTTGCAGGAGGGCAGCCAGAGGATGGGTAAAGGCAGCCTGTCAAAACCTCTTGTTGCCTGTGATGATTGGCTGATACACTGCAGTCTGCCCCAGGGTGTGGGGGCTAAACAGAGACTGGCAGTAGCCATGACTGAGGTGATGTGGGGATAGGGGGTGGGGAAAGCCAGTAAGACTGTGGGGTACTGCAGGAGGCAGAACCCTGGGATAAGGGCACTGGGATCCTGGGAGGGACATGGGGGCCAATGACAAGCGGATCACTGGCCTGCGGAGGGTGCTCCTGAGTCAAAGAGCTAATTCCCAAGGATGACCAGCAGGAGGCGCCGCAGGGGTGAGTCCATGCTGTGGTACATCATGATAACATCTGCTGGAAAGGAATGGAACAAGGAACTACCCTAGCAGAATACCTGCTTTTCAAAGCAAATAATAACTGTGTATATGTTAAGGGCACCACTTAAAAAAACATACATTTCAACCTCACCTGTGCTGCAGGCAGTAATATTATTTATTGGCCTGCAAATAAAATTTTACAACCAGCACTTAAGTTCTAATACCTTTTAATTGAACAGCCTAATCGGTTCCAAAATTTGCTTTTATACCTACTAAAGGTCCAAAAAATTTCTAAATTACTAAAAAAAATATGCTCCAAAATATATACCAAATTAAAAAGCATGCTTTCCACACAGCCTATAAAGTGTCTACTTTATGTACTAAGTATAATGTATTGTGTTTTGTAACTAAAGCTATATAACAACCCTATCATATCATTACAATGAAAATGTTCATGCTTATTTTATTATTGTTTGGCCTAGAATTATGTTGTTGTTGTAAAGAACGTAATAATCCTAGCATCTTCCATGTTCATGCTAACCAGGCCAGTTCAGGGAAGTGGGTGGCGTTAATAACTGTTGACAATAACCTTTGGGGAAAAAAGGGAGGAAATTAACAGGCTTATAAGTATGGAAGTTTAGGCCAAAGTGGTGCCAAAAAGGCACTAAAGGGGGAATTGAAAAGGAAAATTGAGTAGGCCTAAAATGTTGGTCAAGATAACGGTGTATGTGGTCATAGTAATTTTCCTCACCCCCTCTTTCTTCCCTAACAAGACACAATTGCAACAGCAAATCTTGAAAAAATATAAGCTTCTGTGCTAACTGCAAAAGAACAACCTGTTAATCAACAGAAAAGCTTGTGCTTCTGTATTCCTAATGAAGGGCTGTTTTTCTGTTAAAAAAATTACTAATTGTAGTTTTAAGCTAGATAAGCTTTTGTTTCATTATCTGGAAAAGCTGCCAAACTGATGGGCTCTTCCTGCATGATTATAATATAGTGGGCCTCAGGCTGTTCTAGTCCAAACACAACACAGTTATTTTTCCACAACAAATGTAAAATGCTGAATCCTTACAGAAGGTGTTATTTCCTGCCCATCGGGAAGGGCTATTGAATCCAAATGGGCCATTGTGGGACATCACAACACAAAGGCTTTGTTAATGACCCCATCCCACCCATGGAGCGGTTCCATGCAAAAGTGCTCAATCCATCAGCTTAAATTGTGGAAGAAGGAAATAAAACTAGATGACAAACTCTCTCTCTCTCTCTCTCTCTCTCTCTCTCTCTCTCTCTCTCTGTCTTTTGTTGTTTGGACTCACAGGGCTGGCGCTAGAAAACAGGAGCTGAGATCCACTGAGTCAACCTGGTTAGCCCTAAAAGACATTCAGTGCTGACAGGTTGCTACAACTCTGTCACCTTTTAGAACCACAGAGTGTAACTCATTTGCGTACGCATGCTGCCTGCTTTCACTCTCATTTCATTTGCCTAGTTAATAAACCTTTAGTTAGTTTATTACAGGATTGGCTACAAGCGTTGTCTTTGGTGTGTGATCTAAGCTACAGATTGACCTGGGATAAGAGGCTGATATCTTGGGACTGGAAGAAACCTGAATATTAGTGATCTTTGGTGTAAATGACCATTTCTCACTTGGTCCAGTTTGACTGGGTGGTGAGATAGACTGGAATGCCCACGGGGACTGTCTGTGACTCCATGGTAAGACTGTTATAGTGTTTCAGAAATTCACACTTGTTACTGGGTTGGTGAAAGCTAATCATAGAACATAGCATCAGTTTGGAGTCTCTGCCTTGAGGTTGGCACTCAGTTATGAGCTGCTCCAGACAACGTGACTGTGACCATTTATTTCCAATATTCTCACTCTCGATTATGGGAATCTCTGTTTGATAATAAACTTGTTCTTGTTTTCATTACAGTAGAACCTCAGAGCGGTTAACCACACACCTCATTTGGAACCAGAGATGCTCAATCAGGCAGCAACACGGGGAGTGGGGGAGGCAGTACAGTACTGTGTTAAACATAAACAATTTTTTTTAAAAGGGAAAGTTTTAAAAAAAAATTGAGGTAAGGGAACAGTGTCTTTGCCTGTTTTGTTTAAATTAAGATGGTTAAAAGCAGAATTTTTTTCTGCATAGTAAAGTTTCAAAGCTGTATTAAGTCAATGTTCAGTTGTAGACTTTTGAAAGAACAGCCAGACTGTTTTGTTTGGAGTTACGAACATTTCAGCGTTACAACCAACCTCCATTCCTGAGGTGTTTGGAACTCTGAGGTTCCACTGTATATGTATGGCTAAGCGCTGTGTGTTAAGTAACGTGGTGATCCTGAGCTGAGCCTTACAAGCTGGTGTGTGCCGTTCCTTTGGGAAGTGCGGCTCTAGTAGCTCTGGGAGTGCTCAGTGGGAGAGGGGCTGAACAGTCCAGAGGGACACTCAGAGGACTCCAGGGTTGGTGTGTGCCTATCGATAAGCTGTATTGAGAGAGCAAGGCCTGCGGGAGCCTGGAAGGCAGTGCTTGTGTTGCCCAAGGCTGGTAGTTTCCGTAGCAGACACAGACAAGAAGACTTCCCCATGCTAAGGCCAGATGGTGGCAAGGTGTGTTACGAGTCTGGGAACTCCTGGGAAACATCACACTGACATATCACAACAAATTGCAGAGAGAGAGATAGCAGGCTGCTCCCTAAGGCAAGAAGGGTGCTGGAACAATTTGTACAGCTGGGGTGTTGACAGCCATTGAGCCAACCTGTAAACTCTCTATCATGGGAACTAATTAAGACCGGGGTGAGGCATCACCCCCAGAACCCCTAGTCCAGCACCTATGTAAGGCAGACAGGCACAACTCACCCCATCTTGCCCTGCGCTGGCTCATTGCAGGCTGATGGCCAGATAAGAAGGACCATACTGGGTCAGACCAAAGGTCCATCTAGCCCAGTATCCTGTCCCCTGACAGTGCCTCAGAGGGAATGAACAGAACAGGTAATCATCAAGTGATCCATCTCCTGTTGTCCATTCCCAGCTTCTGGCAAATAGACTCATAGACTTCAAGGTCAGAAGGGACCATTATGATCTTCTAGTCTGATCTCCTGCACAACGCAGGCCACAGAATCTCACCCACCCACTCCTGTAACAAACCCCTGACCTATGTCTGAGCTACTGAAGTCCTCAACTTGTGCCTTAAAACTTTAAGGTGCAGAGAATCCTGCAGCAAGTGATCAGTGCCCCATGCTGCAGAGGAAGGCAAAAAAAACACAATGCCTCTGCCAATTTGCCCTCAAGGAAAATTCCTTCCTGACCCCAAATATGGTAATCTGCTAAACCCTGAGCATGTGGGCAAAACTCACCAGCCAGCCAGAATTATCTGTAGGGTGGGATCTGAGTTACTATCTAGTGTCCAATCACAGACAATCGGGCATATTTACTGCTATTAGTCAAAGATCAATTAATTGCCAAAATTAGGCCATCCCATCATACCATCCCTTCCATAAACTTATCCATAAATAGAGGCTAGACACACCATCCCTGCCCATCCTGATTAATAGTCACTGACGGACCTATCATCCATGAATTTATCCAGTTCTTTTTGAACCCTGTTATAGTCTTGACCTTCATAACATCCTCTGGCAAGGAGTTCCACAGGTTGACTGTGTGTGGGGGGGAATACTTCCTTTTGTTTGTTTTAAATTAGATGACCCCTAGTTTTTGAGTTATGAGGAGTAAACAACACTTGTTTACTTTCTTTATACCACTCATGATTTTATTGATCTCTATCATATCCACCCTTAGTTGCCTCTTTTCCAAGCTGAAAAGTCCCAGTCTTTTTAATCTCTCCTCATATGGAAGCTGTTCCATACCCCTAATCATTTTTGTTACCCTTTCCTGAACCTTTTCCAATTTCAATGCATCTTTTTTGAGATGGGGTGACCACATTTGCACACAGTATTTAAGATATGGGCATACCATGGATTTATATAGAGGCAATATGATTTTCTCTGTCTTATTATCTATCCCTTTTGTAATGATTCCCAACATTCTGTTCACTTTTTTGATTGCCGCTGGACACTGAGTGGATGTTTTCAGAGAACTATCCACAATGACTCCAAGATCTTTCTTGAGTGGTATCAACTAATTTAGACTCCAACTCCAACATTTTATATGTATAGTTGAGATTGTTTTCCAATGTGCATTACCTTGCATTTATCAACACTGAATTTTATCTGCCATTTTGTTGCCCAGTCGCCCAGTTTTGTGGGATCCCTCTGAAACTCTTCAGTCTGCTTTGGACTTAACTATCTTGAGTAATTTTGTATCATCTGCAAATTTTGTCGCCTTACTTTTTACCCCTGTTCCCCACTCTGACCTCTGAGGTACAGATGTGGGGACTCACATGAAAGACCCCCCTAAGCCTATTTTTACCAGCTTAGGTTAAAAGCTTTCCCAAGGCACAAACTCCACCTTGCCTTGAACAGTATGCTGCCACCACCAAGTGATTTAGACAAAGAATCAGGGAAAGGACCACTTGGAGTCCTATTCCCCCAAACCCTGCACCCCTTTTCCTGGAGAAGGCTTGAGAATAAAACCTCACCAATTGGTACAGGTGAACACAGACCCAAACCCTTGGATCTTAAGAGCAATGAAAAATCAATTGGGTTCTTAAAAGAAGAATTTTAATTAAAGAAAAGGTAAAAGAATCACCTCTGTAAAATCAGGAAGGTAAGTACTTTTCAGAATAATAAAAGATTCAAAAACACAGGATTCCCCTCTAGGCAAAACTTTAAATTTACAAAAACAGGGATAAACCTCCCACTTAGCACAGGAAAAAATCACAAGCTAAAACAAAAGAGAACCTAACACATTTCTTTGCTATTACTTACTATTTCTGCAATATTAGATGCTTAGTTTAGATATGGCTTAGGAAGATGTACAAAAAACTTTCTCCCACAGATTTTTAAACTATCTTCTCTTATTGGTCCTTTTAGTCAGGTGCCACCCAGGTTATCTGAGTTTCTTAACCCTTTACAGGTAAAAGAGGGATTTTATGCTACCCTTAGCTGTATGTTTATGGCACTCCTTTTTCCAGACAATTTATGAATATGTTGAATAGGACTGCTGGGCCCAGTACAGACCCCTGGGGGACATCACTATTTACCTCCCCACATTCTGAAAACTGACCACTTATTCCTACCCTTTGTTTCATATCATTTAACCAGTTACTGATCCATAAGAGGACCTTTCCTCTTATCCCATGACAGCTTACTTAGCTTAAGAGCCTTTAGCAAGAGACCTTGTCAAAGGCTTTCTGAAAATCCAAGTACACTAGATCCCCCTTCTCCTCGTGCTTGTTGACCCCTTCAAAGAATTCTAATAGATTGGTGAAGCATGATTTCCCTTTAGAAAAACCATGTTGAGTCTTCACTAACAAATTATGTTCATCTATGTGTCTGACAAGTTTTTGTTCTTTACTATAGTTTCACCCAGTTTGCCAGGTACTGGAGTTATGCTTACCAGCCTCTAATTGCCAGGATCATCTCTGGAGCCCTTTTTGAAATTGGCCTCACATTAGTTATCCTCCAGTCATTTGGTACAGAAGCTGATTTAAATGGGAGGTTACAAATTACAGTTAATCATTTGGCAATTTCACATTTGAGTTCCTTCAGAACTCTTGGGTGAATACCATCTGGTTCTGGTGATTTATTACTGTTTAATTTATCAATGTTTCAAAATTTCTTCAATGATAACTCAATCTGGGACAGTTCCTCAGATTTGTCACCTAATCAGAATGTCTCGCATTTGGGAATCTCCCTCACTTCCTCAGCCATGAAAACTGAAGCAAACAATTCATTCAGTTTCTCTGCAATGACTTTATCATCTTTAAGTGCTCATTTTGTATCTCGATCGTCCAGTGGCCCAACTTCTTGCCTGCTTCTGATGTACTTAAAAAAAAAAGTTTAGCTTTTACTTTGAGTCTTTGGCTAGCTGGTCTTCAAATTCTTTTTCGGCCTTCCTAATTATAGTTTTACACTTCACTTGCCAGAGTTTATGCACCTTTCTATTTTCCTTATTGGTTTTAACTTCCACTTTTTAAGATGTCTTTTTGCCTCTGTCATAAATATAGGGGGATGAGTAGCAACCTTTATGTAAGTAGTAGCATAAAATCCCTCCTTGGCAGCTGCACTGAATCACCTTACCTGTAAGAGGTTAAGCAGTTCAAATAACCTAGCTGGCACATGACCAGAAGGACCAACAAGGAAAGAAAATATTTTCCAATCTGGGGGGAAAGGATTTGCTTGTTCTCTTTTCTTGTTCTCTCTCTGGATGGAGGGTGAAGCCAAGCAGGTAAAACATCTCCTAAAAATATACCTGGAATAATCCATCTAAAATCACAAACTGTAAGTAGGGCAAGGAAATGCATTACATTATCTTTTTTTTTGTTTTGTCTTGTGATTTTTCCTATGCTATAAAGGTAGTTTTATTCCTGTTTTTGTAACTGTAAAGCTAAACACAGAGGGGAATCCTGTGTTTAAAATCTTTTTATTACCCTGTAAAGTTACCTTCCATCTTGATTTTTGCAGGTGTGATTCTTTTATTTTTTTCTTTATAAATTCTTTTAAGAACGTGATTGATTTCAGTGCCCTGAAGACAAAGGGTCTGGTCTGTGCTCACATTGCTAAGGCAACTGGTTGATATATTATTCTCAAGCCTCCCAAGGAAAGGAGGTGAAGGGGCTTGGTGGGATATTTTGGGGGGAGAGGGATTTCAAGTGACCATCCCCAAATTTTTGTGTAAATCACTTGATGGTGGCAGGAATACAGTCCAAGGACAAGGAAAGGAATTTGCGCCTTGGGGAAGTTTTAATCTAAGCTGGTGGAGTATAAGCTTCAGGGGTCTTTCATGCAGGTCCCCACATCTGTACCCCTGAGTTCAGAGTTGGGGTGGGGGGATGCTAACAGCCTCTCACTGCTTCTTTTACTTCATTTTTAGCTATGTTGGCACTTTTTTGGTTCTCTTACTGTGTTTTTTAATTTGGGGTATATATTTAAATTGAGCTTCTATTAAGGTGCAGCTTGTAGAGATTTCACTTTTGGTGTTGTACCTTTAATTTCTCCTAACTAACTTCCTCATTTTTGTGTAATTCCCCTTTCTGAAATTAAATGCTCCTATGGTGGGCTGCTGTGCCATTCCTCCCCTCCCAGGGATATTAAATTTCATTATATTATGGTCACTATTACCAGTGGTTCAGCTATAGTCACCTCTTCGACCAGATCATGTCCTCCACTTAGGACTAAATCAAGAATTGCCTCTCCTCTTGTGGGTTCCAGGACTAGCTGCTCCAAGAAACAGTCACTTAAGTTGTTAAGAAATTTAATCTCTACATCCTATCCTCAGGTGACATGTACCCAGTCAATGCGCTAGTGGAAATCCCCCATTATTACTGAGCTTTTTATTGTTATAGCCTCTCTAATCTCCCTGAGCATTTCACAGTCACTATCACCATCCTGGTCAGGTGGTCGGTCATATATCCCTACTATATTATTAGTAGGGCATGGAATTACTATCCATAGAGATTCCATCAGACACTTTCATTCATTTAAGATTTTTACTTCATTTGACTCAATGCTTTCTATTGTCACTCCCCCACCAGCATGACCTGTTCTGTCCGTGATGCCAACTCTGCCCACATATTTACACCAGCAACACCATCACAGGACCTAACCAGACCACTCACAACCAGACCGGTTCATTCACCCGCATGGTCACCAATGTAATATATGCCATCATGTGCCAGCACTGCCCCTCTGCTATGTACATTGGCCAAACTGGACAATCTCTGCGTAAAAGGATTAATGGACACAAGTCAGATATTAGGAATGGCAATATACAAAAACCTGTAGGAGAACACTTCAACCTCCCTGGCCACACAATAGCAGATTTAAAGGTAGCCATCCTGCAGGAAAAAAAGTTCAGGACCAGACTTCAAAGAGAAACTGCTGAACTTCAGTTCATTTGCAAATTTGACACCATCAGCTCAGGATTAAACAAAGACTGTGAGTGGCTTGCCAACTATAAAAGCAGTTTCTCCTCCCTCGCTTTTCATACCTCAACTGCTAGAAGAGGGCCTCATCCTCCCTGACTGAACTGACTTCGTTATCTCCAGACTGATTCTTGCCTGCATATTTATACCTGCCCCTGGAAGTTTCCACCACATGCGTCTGACCAAGTGGGTATTCACCCACAAAAGATCATGCTCCAATACATCTGTTAGTCTATAAGGTGCCACAGGACTCTTTGTTTTTTACAGATCCAGACTAACACGGCTACCCCTCTGCTACTTCCCTGGAAATCTGTCCACTCTGGGCCAGATCCACCATCCTCCCACTCCACTTGGAGCCAGGGGGCTTCAGGGCTCTTCCGCACTGTTGGAGGGGGAAGTTTGGGTCTCCCCCCAAGTTCCATTGATTACCCCCATATCCCCTCCTGCCAATATGGCTGTGTCTCCCTGGGGATTGTGCATCCCCAGCAGGGGGAATAGTGGTGTGGGGGGGAGGTACCTGGCTCAGCATGGCAGCCTCTAGTGGTGGAATACCAAATATTACATTTTAAACCCGTCTTGGGCATTGCTCTTGCTCCTGGGGACACTGGCGGGGCTGGGTTATATTTCCTGGTGCAGGGGCCGTGCTGTTGTGTGTCTGTACTGAACACAGGCTCACATCACAACAGTATATAGGCTCTAACTTCCAGTGGATTTGGGTCACAGTGTATAATCCTGTGTCAAGGCTGAATCCCCACTCTGGCACTTCTAGTGCAGAAGGTGGAGGCCCACAAGGATTTTAAAAATTAATATTTGCCACTCCAGGTTTGCATTATACTCCCAAAGTTTCAGCTTTTCTCTGATCTTGGCTTGGTAAATGCTGCCACCATCCAACTGCGCAAAAAAAAAAACAACCCTTTGAACCCAGGAAGGAGCACTTAGAAATTCCTCTCTGTGGGACACACACACACACATTTCCCCCCCGCCCCCGAGAAAGAAAACAAAGGAAATTAGCTGTGGCTGTCAGCTAAACAAACAACAAGCACAAACCTCTTAGGACACCAAAAATCCAATCCTGTTCCTAAAAAATGTAAATTTTATTAAAAGCAAAAAGAAAGAAAATACACCTGAAACTTAGGCTTTTTCTAGATTTTAAAAGAGCAATTCCAAAAATCAAGCACCCAAAATAGCTATCTTGGGGGTTCAGCTTACAGGTTACAAGGTAACAAAACCATCTGGGGTTAGCACAGAGGAGATCCAGAAGCCAAATTAAAATAAATAAATGTAATTGCATCTATTTAAACAAGCCCTGTCCAATCATTTCTTCTAGGTATGGAAGATGAATTTTTATACCTTGTTCAAGCCTGCTGTCCTTTGTTCCCCTCTTTCCCAGAGAGACACAACACACAAACAAAGGGAAGTTTTTTTCCCTCATTTTAAAAAAGTTCTATCCCTCTCACTGGCGTTTTTGGTCAGTTGCCCACTCCTTGTCTTTTACCTGGGGAAATGTTTTAACTCTTTACAGGTAAAGCAAGCAGAGAACAGCCACCAAGACACCTAACCCAGCACAGCAGCAGGCAGGGCTCTGGGGCACACAGGGGCACTGGTCTGCAGGGCACATTCTAGGGACAGAGCCTCTCACCTCCAGTGAAAACGCCGAACTCCCGCTCCGCACGTGGACATCAAAATGTCTAAGGTCAAATTACAGAAAGAGCAAAAACTGCTGATCCTGCTGCTCCGCATTCCCTGCAGAGACCCAGGGCAGAGGGTGAGTTTTGCAGGCGCTGAAGGGCGACCGACATTGGTGTTTGCCTTATGCAGGGGCCTGATCCTGACACCTCTCACTGAGTGAATAAAGCTTTTATACCAGACGTGTCCAGGACATGTACAATGGTGCTGTTGCCACAGCGAGAGGTTCATGTGGAGAAAGGGAACAGTTTCTAGTAACAGCTGGAATACATCAAGGCTTGGGACTAAGCCCCTTTTTGTTCACGTCGATGCTGGATGCATTGACAGAAAGCAGCCAGAGAGTGGCCCCTGGCATCTGCCTTTTACAGATGATGTAGTGCTCATGGGGGAGAGGAAAGAGGAAGTGAAAGAAGACACAGAGAGACATGGAGGTGCATATTGGAAAGAAATGGCATGAAAATGAGCAGATGAAATCAGAGTATATGGTTTGTAGATTCAGTGCTCCCCTGCAGGAAGAAAATGGGCCTGTAAGTCTGGGGACCAGCCACTAGCAAATCTACAGAAGTTTTAGATGGTTCGATATCGATTTGCAAACCCCTAGAAGACAATAAGGTGATAAATAACAGTCAGCATGGATTGTCAAGAACAAATCCTGTCAAATCAACCTGACAGCTTTCTTTGGCAGGGTAACAAGCCAGGGATGGGGGGGAAGCAGTAGATGTGGTATATATAGACTTTAGTGAGGCTTTTGACACTGTCTCACGTGACCTCATAAACAACCTAGGGAAATACAATCTATATGGAGCCACTCTAAGGTGGGTGCATAACTAATTGGAAAACCATTCCGAGAGAGTAGTTATCAGTGGTTCACAGACAAGCTGGAAGGGCATATGGAGTGGGGTTCCGAAGAGATCAGTTCTGGGTCTGGTTCTGTTCAATATCTTCATCGGTGATTTAGATAATGGCATACAGAGAACACTTATAAAGTTTGTGGATGATACCAAGCTGGGAGGGGTTGCAAGTGCTTTGGAGGCTAGGATTAAAATTAAAAATCATCTTGACAAACTGGAGAAATGGTCTGAAGTAAATAGGATGAAATTCAACAAGGACAAATGCAAAGTTCTCCATTTAGGAAGGAACAATCAGTTCCACACATACGAAATGGGAAATGAATGTATAAGAAGGAGTACTACAGAAAGGGATCTATGTTTTAGTTCTGTCATCTGCCACCACCAAGAACAGTCGAGCTCCATCCTCTTTAGAACCCCCCTTCAAGTAGTCAAAGGCTGGTATCAAATCTCCTCCACTCTTTTCTTCTGCAGACTAAATAACCCCAAGGCCTGTGAGCTAGAAACTTCAGTTAGTTGTCCATAGAAAGCCTCATCTACCTCATCCTTCTGATCCAGTGGTCTATAGCACACACCCACCACGACATCACCCTGTTGCTCTCGCCTCTAAACTTAACCCAAAGACTCAACAGGCTTTTCTCCAGTTTCATACTGGAGATCTGAACAATCATACCGCTCTCTTACATACAATGCAACTCCTCCACCTTTCCTCCCATATCTGTCCTTCCTGAACAGTTTATACCCATCCATGACAGTGCTCCAGTCATGTGAACTGCCCCACCAAGTTTCTTTATTCCAATTACATCATAGTTCCTTGATTGTACCAGGACTTCCAATTCTTCCTACTTGTTTCCCAGGCTTCTTGCGTTTGTGTACATGCTGTGTCGGGTTGGGTCACAGAAACCACCTGATGTGCTGAGATTCCCTCTGAGCCTGTTTTCCCTGGAAGCTTGGGACTTTAGTGCCCTGCCTGGTTGTGCCAGACATGCTAGCCTGCTACAAACAGCTCCAGGTCTGAACCACATCCCCCAAAAGCTGCAGGCTTAACGGAAACAGCTTAAGAAGAGTTCCTGTCTCCAATACCCAGATGCCCAGTTCCCAATGGGATCCAAACCCCAAATAAATCCGCTTTACTCTGTATAAAGATTATATAGGGTAAACTCATAAATTGCTCACCCTCTAGAACACCAGTAGAGAGAGATGCACAGCTGTTTGCCCCTCGGGTATTAATACTTACGCTGGGTTAAATAATAAGTAAAAAGTGGTTTTATTAAATACAAACAGTAGGATTTAAGTGGTTCCAAGTAATAACAGAGAGAACAAAGTGAATTACCAAGCAAAATAAAATAAAACACACAAATCTAAGCCTAATATAGTAACAAAGTGATTGCAGATGAAATCTTACCCCCAGAGATGTTCCAATAAGCTTCTTTTACAGATTAGGCTCCTTCTAGTCTGAGCCCAGGAATCACTCACACCCCTGTAGTTACTGTCCTTTGTTCCAGTTCATTTCAGGTATCCTTTGGAGTGGAGAGGCTCTTTCTTGAGCCAGCTGAAGACAAAATGGAGGGGTCTCCCAAGGCTTGATATAGTTTTTCTCTTATGGGTTGAAACCCCTCCCTCCCCCTGTGTAGAATCCCCTCTACAAGATGGAGTTTTGGAGTCACATGGGCAAGTCACATGTTCACGTATGACTTAGTTCTCTACAGGAATGCTCCCAGGAAAGCTCAGATGTGGATTTGTGTCTACCAAGGTCCATTGTTCGCCAAGTACTTCCATTTATTTGAATAACCCCTTCACTCTATGTTGATCAAATTCGCCTTAGGTGCTTTCTATAGCAAATTCTTTAAATACAAGCATAGAGCCAACACTCATAATTTCAGATATAAAAATGATACACGCATACAAATAGGATGAATACATTCAGTAGAACATAACCTTTGCAAAGATATGTTACATGGCATATCTAGCATAAAACATACTTCAGTTATGTCATATTTACACTCATAAGCATATTTCTATAAAGCATTATGGGGTGCAATGTCACACATGCACCTAAGATAACTAGCTGATTGCCCTACTTTCTCAGTCTGAAGCGGGAGGGTTCCCATCTTGTCCCCTCCTCCTAGTGTTTCCTTCCCCACTTATCTCTTGGCTTAGGTCACCATCCCCCAGCGAACCTCGTTTGAAGCCCTCCTCACTAGGTTAGCAAGCCTGCCTGCAAAGATGCTCTTCCCTCTATTCATTAGGTGGATCCCATCTCTTCCTAGTGATCCTTCTTCCCGGAACAACATCCCATGTTCGAAGAAACCAAAGTCCTCTCTCTGACACCATCTGCGTAACTACACGTTCACCTCCACAATTCGACAGTCCCTACCTGGGCCTTTTCCTTCAGCAGGGAGGATGGATGAGAACACGAATTGTGCCTCAAACTTCTTTATCCTTCTTCCCAGAGCCACGTAGTCTGCAGTGACCCACTCAAGGTCATTCTTGGCAGTATCATTGGTGCTCATGTGGAGAAGTAGGAAGGGGTAGCGCTTCGGGGTCTTGATCAGTCTCGGCAAACACCCCGTCACATCCTGGATTCTCGCTCCAGGCAAGCAGCACACTTCTCGAGTCTCCCAGTCTGGTCAGCATATGGATGCCCCATCCCTGAGCCCTCTCCCAGAGGCCACACCCCTCCTGCACCCTGAGTTCCCTCCAGTACCCAAACTCCATCCCAGGGCCTGCACCCCAGCCCCCTTCCCCAGGCTCAGCCTGGGGCCTGCACCCCCTCCCACACTGCAACCTCCTGTCCCAGGCTGGTGAAAGTGAGTGGGAGACCGAACGACAGAGGGAGAGAGAGCAGTGGGCGGGGCCTCAACGAAGGGGCAAGGCAAGGGTGTTTGGGTTTGGGTGATTAGAGAGTTGGCAACGGTAGGGAAGAGACGACTGGCCCCTGGCAGCCCTGTTCACCCACTCCTGGGCCTCTCTCTGCTAGTCCTCCAGTTACTGCTGGACCGTAGGCTGTCTGTGCCTCAGTTTACCAATCCGTTAAATGAGGGTAATAATGCTGCCCTGCCTCCCGTAGTGAGAATAAAAACCATTTGATATTGTGAGGCTCTCAGAAAATACAGTAATGGGGGCCTGATAGGTACCTAAAATAGATAGGGTAATTAGTTAAGGGCGTGTGTTCTTGAAAGTGACTAACGCAGGGTAACCACAGGAGGCTACTTACTCAGCTTTCCTGGGCCACAAGTCGGTGCTGCGTCCCCAGATCAAGTAGTCTTTGTTACGCTCCAGCCTCAGAGACTTCCTGCATTTTATGTGGCTGATGAATGGGCGGGTTTTTCCTTGTGGATCTTCATCAGTCCCTAGGGCGGGGGTGAAAAAAGATGTCACACATAAGAGCAGAGTGAGGAGGAGATAATACGGGGTGGAGAGGGATGAAGATGAAAGGAACAGAGAAGAGGAGACTCCTAGGTGTTCTCTTGCGATTTCAGTACAAATTCAGCCCTAGTGTGACTGCTACGATAACCAATCACTGAAGCTCCAGCAGTCATTAGAGACAGGAAGGACCGTCTTGTGGTTGTGGTACTGGGCTGGGCCTCAAGAGGTCAGGCCTCAGCTCATGTTTCTGCCACAGACTCCTGGTGTGACCTTGCACAAGTCACTCGATCTCCCTGGGACTCAATTCCCCACCTGTGAAACGGGGCTAATAAATCCAGCCAGTGTCGATTTAGATTGTAACCTCATCAAGGCAGGGGTTGTATCTGGATATGTACAGTGCTTAGCACAAGGGGCCCCTAATCTCAGGTAATTCAAATAATTAGAACAGTCAAATCAGCTCCCAGTGAGTGAAGCCGCTTTGAGCTCAGTTAGATCCCTGCTTCCTTTGCCTTTATATTGATTTATAAAAGTCAGCACTGAGGAAGAGAGGCTCCATCTCCCCTATACCAGCTTGGGCCAAAGGGCCACCAAGTCTGGGATCTTGACTCCCCCAGTGGCCAATGCCAATTGCTTCAGAGGAAGATTGAAAAAGCCCATAATGAGACTGACCAATTGTGCCAGGCTGACCACAGGGAGAGGTTCCCCCTGTTATTTTGTCTGCCTCTTTGTGGCATGGCTGCCTAGGTGGGTTGAGCAAATTCTTTCTTGTCCCCTTGTGGCGATAAATTAATGCCCTGGAGCATGGATCTAGATTAGCCTTGGGGCTTTAGCACTTCCTCTGGCTAAGAGAAATAGCTCTTATGCCGGCCTTTATCCCAAAGGCCATTCAGAGAAATTGCACCCTGATTGTAGAAGGGGAGCTCTTACCTGCCTTAATGAGTTCCACAATTTCCATGATGTAGTAGTCAGAACTATCCACTTGTTGAATTCTAACAAGCCTGGTTTTATACACTTTAAAAAAAGGAAGACATACAAAACACCAGTTGAAGGTCTGCAGTATTTTTCTGTAGAGAATTCACTGTGTAACTGACTCCCCAAACTGGCTGTGAGAAAGCTGGTGCTGTGGTGAGGGCAAAAGCTGGAGACCGGGGTTCATTTTCCTGCTCCATCACAGACTAGCTGCATGACCTTAGGCAAGTCACTTAGTCACTCCATGCCTCAGTTTCCCCTTTTGTACCGTGGGGATAATAGCACTGCCCTGCCTCACAGGAGGTTGTGAGAATAAACATGTTAAAGATTGTGAAGTGCTCAGATACTAGGGAAAAGGGGGCAGGGGCGGGGAGTTATATACACTCATGGTGCCTGGGCTCCAGCAATATTCAGGGCCCGGGGGCTCGGCTCCACCAATGTTTGGGGCCGGGGCTCTCCCCCGGTTTCCCCTGGCCCCCACTTGCTGCCCCTGCTCACCTCCCCTGGGCCCCAGAGCCTGCAGCTCTCATTGAGTCTGCTCTGCCGGCTCCTGGCATCAACTGCTGCCACAGGGTCCAAGTGCCCCCCATCCTCTATTGGCAGGGCAGGCTGCCCTTCCGCCCTAGGCCTGAGCCTCTCCAACACCCCAAACCCCTCATCCCCAGCCCTCATCCCCCCCAATCCTCTGCCCCAGTCCTGAGCCCCCTCCTGCATCATGAACCTCTCAGTCCCAGGCAGAGCCCGCACCCCACACCCCAACCCTCTGCCCTAGCCCTGAGCCCCCTCACACACCCCAAACCCTTCATCCTCAGCCCCACAGCCCTCACCCCTGCATGCACCCCCTCCCCTTCACACACACACCTCCCCTGCCCCCAAACTCCCTCCCTCCTATCCCCAAACTCCTCCCAGAGCATGCACCCCTCCCCTTCATGCACATCTCCCTGCCCCCAAACTCCTCCCTCTGCACCCTCCAACCCCAAACTCCTCCCAGAGCCTACACCCTCACCCCTCCTACACCCCCACCCCCAGTCCAGACCCTGCACCCAAACTCCATCCCAGAGCCTACACCCCTCATCCCCTCCTGCACACCCACCCCCTGTCCCAGCCCAGAGCCTGCACCCAGCACCCAAACTCCCTCCCAGAGCCTGCACCCCTCTTGCACCCTAATCCCCAGCCCAGGGCCTGCACCCCAGACCTCCTCCCTCCACCCAAACTCTCTCCCATAGCCATAGGCAGGTGGGGGGCAGAGTTTGGCAGTGGGTGGGTTGTGGACACCACCAAAATTTCTACAAACCTGCCACTCGTGAATGGGGGCATAGCAGGATAGTTACCCCACTCCTGCTGATTGGAAAGGAGCCACAGCTGTGGCTGGCTTAATAAGGGCCCAGCTGGCCCTTATAAGAGGGCTGGGGGCCAGAAACCAAGACAGACTCTCTCTAGCTTTGAAAGGGAGGGATCTGGCTGCAGGTTGCTGAGAGAAGGTACCTAGACTGGAGCAGCGCTGGGGGAAGGCCAAGGGAGCTGGGGCGCTCCGGCCTGGAAATCCCTGAGGCTGTGGCCTAGTGGAAGGTGAATTAGGTACTGGGGTTGCAAGGGCAGCAGGTCCAAACACCCCTTGCCTATGATGAGTGGCTTTTGCACTGCAGTCTGCCCCAGTGAGTGGGGGCTAGATGGTGACTGGCAGTAACCCAGGACTGAAGCAAGGTGGGGCTAGAGGGTTGTGGGTTCCCCTGGGTGGGGAGACCCTGAGATTGTGGGGGTATTGCAAGGAGGCAGCACCCTGGCCTGAAAAGGGCACTGGGGTCCAGGAGGGACTTGGGCCAAGCAGCAGGCGGGACACCAGCCTGCAGAGGGCGCTCCGGAGGCTGGAAACACTAATTCCCTGAGAGAACCAGCAGGAGGTGCCACAGGGGTGAGTTGCGCACCGTGACAGGGGGGCAGATAAATTCTTAGGGTTAGATTGAATCTTAAACAGTCATCTGATCTTGTTCATTTCTGGGCACTTATGGCCCCAAAATCTCATCAGGTTTCTGTCCCAGCAGATCCAGACCTTACCCCGATTCAGCCTCAAAGGCAAACTTTACAATCCAAATCGAATTCTGAACCCTGTCTCTGCGCTCTCCTCATGGAAAAAGACTCAGCAGATCCAAATCACAGATTTACCATAATCCACTCCAGGTTTGCAGGCTTCCTCCATTCGTCTGTTCAGGGTGACGGGACCCTCTATCTTCTGCTGCATGAAGCAGCTTTCTATGGGGAAGGAAGATGGGTAGAGAATCACCAAGGGAGACCCTAGTTTCAGCTCTGTTATTAGTGACCCATAGGTGCCCACCTATTTGAATCCTGGGTGAGCCGCGCTAACCCGCACAGTGACAGGCCCACCTCCTCTGACAAGGGAGTGGCCATGAAGCCAACCACCCGTCACATTATAGGACATAGGTGCTGACAACATGGGTGCTCCAGGGCTCAAGCACCCATGGGGAAAAAAAATAGGGGGTGCTCAGCACCTACCAGCCACAGCTGTTTGGCGGCTGGCAGGAGGCATTTGGTGGAGTGCAGGTGGCGGGGGTGTCTGGGGAGGGGGCAGATCGGGTACAGGAAGTGGCAGAGCAAGGGTGGGGCCTCAGGGGAAGGGGTGGAGTCGGGGTGGAGCAGCCACCAGGAAAAATAAAAGTCAGCGCCTATGTTATGGGACACAGTAAAAGAAAAAAACAAGGGATGGAGGGGTAGGTTGCAGGGTCTAAATGATCCTGAGCAGACACTCAGACAGCTCTGCAAAGGAATCGGTAGATGTTGCCCAGAGGAACTCTGCCTGGGTGTATGAAATAACCAAGGACCATAAGTAGGCCTGGCAATCCCAGCTAACTTCCCTCTCTGCACTGATGGATCTCTGCCTGGGTCAGCGCCAGGAGGAGCCTGGTCACAGGACTTAGTGGAGCAGCAGATGGGGAATCAAAGGTGATGGGAAGGACAGATCCGGAGACTGAGCGCCTCTCTGTATGCCCGGCAGACAGCAGGGCTACAGCAAGTTCCCCACTGAACAACGGCCCCACCAATGGGTCTCTACCCTCTTCTAGAGGATCCTTTTCTTAGAGATCGGGGAGTGGAGCCTCCATGGCTCATTCAATACTTGGCCTCTGGGCTGAAACTGACAGTGGGGGGCTGAGGGGTGCCAGCTGTGGGCATCTTGGAATGAGAGAACCCAGATATAGTAAAGAAGTGCCTGACTTTGTGTCACCATGCCCCCCCCCCCCCAACTGGACTCCATGGATCAGCTGGCTTGGTCCAGCCCCCAAAGCCCTGATGGCCAGAGAGGAGGAACTGATGTTTCCTATACCCGCTCCCTCCTGGTGACCCAGCTGGTTAGAGAAATTCTGCTTCTACGTCCTGCTGCCAGCTCTCCTGTGATTGGTGGGTGGGGTTGCCATTGGAGAAGGGAGGGAACCCAGGTGAGGGCAGGTGGTCAGGGAGAGTGGAAACCCTCTGTGACTGCAGGGGAGGAGGGACAGGAGAGGGAGTGAAGGAAGATATTGAGACCTCTGCGGGGGCGAGGGGTGGGTTCTGGGGGTTACTACCTCCTCGAAGGCCCATTCCAGCCCCTCTAGGTTCCGTTCCCTGGCCCAATCCCAGGCCCTGCAGTCCCTTCTGGATCTTCTCTTGCCTCCGCTCCCCAGGCGTGCATGAGTTCATGTGGGGGTGCATCCCTCACATATTCCCACTGAGGGTACCCTCATCCCAACCCTCATTCCCCTATTGCTGTATGTGGTGGTGTGTAGCAGGGACACAGCCGGCCAAGAGTCAGAGTTCCAGGCTGGGGGACAGACCCAGGGACCATCCTGTCTCCAGCTGCCATGAGCCTGTATCGCACGTGAAAATCACCCAGACACCACAGGGAAAGAAGGCCCTGATTGGTTGCTGGGGGGCCTGGGACTGCATGTTTGCTGGTAAAGATGACAGGGGAGCCCTCACCCAATATATAAGCAGAGACAGGACTCTCCTTACCTTCTGCACACCGGCAGATGTCCCAGTGACAGATCATATTGAAGAGCCCGCTCTGGTTAGACGGGTGGTAGAACTTGGTGCACCGGTCATCTAGAGAAAGATCAGAGACATGGATCATTCCCCCTCCCGTAGAACAACGGCCACGGTTTACAGCACCTAGGAGACAACCCTGAAGCCCTTACTCAAGCAGAAGCCCCACTGGGTGACCCTGGGGAAGGGAGCAGCAGTCTGTGGGAACGACTTTCTTAGCTATAGGAAACCATCAGCTTGAAATGACGGGCTGGTGCTTGTTGGAGACACCCTCTTAATCATGCTAGCAGCAAATTCACCTCTGGAGGTAAAACGGGAGGAGAGGGCAAGTAGGATAATTATTGCCTGTAGTCAGAGGTTCCCCTTATTATTTTGTCTACCTTTGCTTGGGTGTGTTAAGGTGATGAGTGTGACCATATATTTCCAGCATGGAGTAATGTTGGAACAGGAGGAACTGGGAGGTGGGCAGTAAACCAGACTAGATGATCAGGATGGTCCCGTCTGGCCTTAAAGTCTGAGTCTAAACCCCCTGTGTTCTAATCCAGTAGTTCTCAACCAGGGGGACACATACCCTAGGGATACCCATGGGCTATGTTAACTTATGTAGATATTTGCCTAGTTTTACAAAAGATTCTAGAGCCCTGCAGTGGGACTGGGATCCCGCAGGGCCCATTGCTATAATAGTGGGATAAAAATTCAACAAACAATGCAGGAGCAGGTGGGAGTAGATATTGTGGGTCGGGATGGGAGCAGGATTGAAAAAAATAGTCCTCATTCGCCGCCAAAAATATGAACGCTCCAGCCAGCAACCCCCGCTCTCTGGCCTCCCAGCTCTGAAGGCAGCGCTCCTACCAGCAGCAGGTCATGCCACCTTAACTCCTGCGCTGCTGCTGGCGGGGTGCTGCCTTGAGAGCTGGGAACCTGGCCAGCAGCTGCCGCTCTCCAGCCACTGAATGACACGACTCATGAGTGAAAACAGGCTCATGGCTCGCACTGAAATGTAAGTCCAATATTTATATTCTAATTGATTTATTTTATAGTTACATGTTAAAAAATGAGGAAGTCGGCAATTTGCCAGTACTAGTGTGGCTGGGACACTTTTGTATTTTTATGTCTGATTTTGTAAGCAAGTCGTTTTTAAGTGAGGTAAACTTGGGGCATGCACGACAAATCAGACTCCTGAAAGGGGCACAGTAATCTGGAAAAGTTGAAGGGAGAGTGAGCTAGTGTAGAGCAGGAGACTGGGATTCAGGACGCCTGGGTTCTATTTCCAGTGTATCCCCTCTGTTACACGGGGCAATAATACCTAAGTACTCAAAAAGACTGCAAGAGGCAATGATACCAATGTGACCCAGAGCAGAATTTGAAGCCAGGTGCCTTGAATGGTGAGGAGAGCTGCGATCTGTTACCTATGCTGTAATAGTCGTAGACTGTGACGGATGCCGGCTGAATGAGCCCCACTTCGAAAAACTGGTGAGCTTTAAACTGCAGGCATTCCTCCTCTCTGTGAGAAACCTGGGTGCGGGGGAAATAATAGGATTGCTTAGGCTGAAGGGTGGCTGGATGGAAGAGAGAATGAAAAAGAATAAAAGAAAGGGAGATGTTGGGGAAAGAAAAGTGAGGCAGGTGCGGGAAAGAAGAACTAGAGAAGTGAAAGGAACAAGGAAAGAAGAAGTGAATGGCACAGAGAAGCAAATTCAACCTTAATATCAGATGTTGCATTTCCCATTAAAGTCAATGGACCTACATCCACATACACCAGCTGAGGATCTGGCCCATTCAGTTACTCCTAGTGGAAAGACTGAATCTGGACCAGTGAATCAAATTTGGCGATGGGTTGCAGTTTGTCAACTTGCTGATGTCTGTGGGGATGCCAGGGTGTATCTGAGAGTGCAGTTTGGCTCAGCAGGAGCCCATGAAATTAACACAAGATCAGAGAAGCCGCTTGTTGAGTCTTTACCTTGTCCACATAGATTATGAGGTTGCTTCTGTCGGATGGGGCTTTGTTGATTTCAAACTTGGAAATGTATCTGTTGACCCCTTGGGAAAGCTAAATGTGAATAAGAAAAAGCAAGAGGCATTGTGGGTAAGGCAGCGTCTCTATGAAAGTCCTGCAGCTTATGCTTGTGATCACGTCTCCCATGCAGATTGTATCATGGAAGATACTAGCCTGCTACTTACTCCACACCTAGGGTTGCCAGGAGATTGGTTTTTGAGCGGAACACCTGGTTGAAAAGGGACCCTGACAACTCCAGTCAGCAGCACAGCGCAGCTAAGGCAGGCTCCCTGCCTTTCCTGGCTCTGCACAGGTCCCGGAAGCGGCCAGTATGTCCAACTCCTAGGCGCAGGAGTGGCCACAGGGGCTCTGCACACTGATCCCGCCCCGAGTGACAGCTCCGCAGCTCCCATTGGCCAGGAACTGCAGCCAATGGGAGCTGCATGGGCCGTGCCTGCGGGCATGAGCAGCGCACAGAGCCCCCTGCTCCCTCTGCCTAGGAGCTGGAGGGACATGTCACCACTTCTAGGAGCCACCTGAGATAAGTGCTGCCTGGCTGGAGCCTGCACCATGACCCCCCTCCTGCATCCCAAGCTCCTGCCCCAGGTCAGAACCCCCTCACACAGCCTAACTCCCTAACAGAACCCGCACCCCTTACCCCCTCCTGCATGTCAACCCATTGCCCCAGCCCAGAGCTCCCTCCTGCACCCCAAAATCCTCATCCCTGGCCCCACCCTAGAGCCCACATCCCCAGCCAGAGCCCTAACCTGCTCCCTGAACCCCAACCTCATGCCCCAGCCTGGAACCTCCTCCTGCACCCTGCAGGCTTCATTTGTGGTCCCACCCCAGATCTGGCACCCCCAGCCAGAGCCCTTGGCCCCAGTTCTCTTTTAAACCCTCTTATAGTCCTAGCGTTCACAACCTTCTCAGGCAAGGAGTTCCACAGATTGACTGTGCGCTGCGTGAAGAAGAACTTCCTTTTATTTGTTTTAAACCTGCTGTCCATTAACTTCATTTGGTGGCCCCTAGTTCTTATATTATGGGAACAAGTAAATTAACTTTTTCTTATTCACTTTCTCCACACCACTCATGATTTTCTATACCTCTATCATATCCCCCCCTTAGACTCCTCTTTTCCAAGCTGAAAAGGCCTAGCCTCTTTAATCTCTCCTCATAGGGGACCCGTTCCAAACTCCTAATCATTTTAGTTGCCCTTCTCTGAACCTTTTTCAATGCCAGTATATCTTCTTTTGAGATGAGGAGACCACATCTGTACACAGTATTCAAGATGTGGGCATACCATGGATTTATATAAGGGCAATAAGATATTCTCCATCTTATTCTGGATCTCACTTTTAATGATTCCTAACATCCTGTTTGCTTTTTTGACTGCCGCTGCACAGTGTGGACGTCTTCAGAGAACTATCCATGATGACTGCAAGATCTTTCCTGATTAGTTGTAGCTAAATTAGCCCCGATCATATTGTATGTATAGTTGGGGTTATTTTTTCCAATGTGCGTTACTTTACATTTATCCACATTACATTTCATTTGCCAATTTGTTGCCCAATCACTTAGTTTTGTGAGATCCTTTTAAAGTTCTTCACAGTCTGCTTTGGTCTTAACTATCTTGAGCAGTTTAGTATCATCTGCAAACTTTGCCACTTCACTTTTTACCCCTTTCTCCAGATCATTTATGAATAAGTTGAATAGGATTGGTCCTAGGACTGACCCTGGAGGAACACCACCAGTTACTCCTCTCCATTCTGAAAATATACCATTAATTCCTACCCTTTGTTCCCTGTTTTTTTAACCAGTTCTCAATCCATGAAAGGATCTTCCCTCTAATCCCATGACAACTTATTTATGTAAGAGCTTTTGGCGAGGGACCTTGTCAAAGGCTTTGTGGAAATCTAAGTACACTATGTCCACTGGATCTCCCTTGTCAACATGTTTGTTGACCCTTCAAAGAACTCTAATAGATTAGTAAAACAAGATTTCCCTTTACAGAAACCATGTTGACTTTTGCCCAACAAGAATGGCGACTGTACATCACTCCCTTTCCAAACTCCCTCTCAAAACTCCTCTGTTAGCGGCCCCTGTTCACCAGCACCAATGCTGGAAACATCCCTGGGTTTGTTTGCTAAACTTCACCTTCATTTTATACCCGGGCAGCAATTCACTGCAATGAATCCTTCAGGACCTGGATTTTTTTTGTGCAGCCTCTTTTTTTTTTTTTTTGTATCCACAGTTCTTCAGGCCCAAATAACTGCACTATGTAGGTCAGAGGATCTAAAGGGAAATCATTTTTTTTTTAAACTGTGGCCCCACTGTACAAGAGACTGTATCAAATGCATTCTGCTCTGGCATGCACAGTCAAATGACAGCAGCCTCTCAATTTGCTATCCAATAAAGCAGGATTGAACTGACCTGAACTTGTATGGCCAGATTTTCAAAGTAGCCTGTGCAACCTGCAAAATTTGCCCAGGGCCCTGTTTGTTTCTGTGAATTTGGACATTGCGCTCATGGCTTATTCATCCCCTGGAATCTCCTCTATGAATGCCCCAAAACTGCCATCCCCGACCTGGAGACAACTGGTTGTGGTTTCCTAAAGCTGTTACCAATCCTTAGAGCTGTCTGGTCTCCCTCCAGGTTTAACTCTGGAGTCTGACTATTCATCTGCTGCATTGGATTTTCTTATCTGAAAGCCCCAGTCGAGCCACTGCATTGTTTATTACGTTCCCTGTTCTCAGATTACACTGACATACTCTCTTAAGATCCTCCATGTCCGGTGAGAAGCCAGTGAGCATGGAGACATTGATGATAGACATTGTGGCATCAACCACACCGAGGAACCTAACGAGGAGAAGAGAAAATACCCTTTTGATCAGAATTCATCACTTGAACATTGATTTTTGCGATCGCTCCACCAGCTCCTGTTGCTTAATTATAACTTTTTCGCCCATTCCATAGAAAAAAATCATAGCCCAGGATTCTCCAGCTACCCCCTGCATAGGTCCATCTATTTATCATCTATCATTAAAGGGCATTTTTCTCACCTGATGCAGATTTTAATATAGACTGAACGCATCGCTCCATCCGGCTTCTTAACTGGAAACATTGCAGAAGACAAAAGAAATTAATATCTCAGTGTAAATTTCATGCCAGATAAACCCTCTTTTGTTTTTTAGGTGTACTAATATGGCTTTGTAATCAAACAGGTCCTAGAGTAGATGTGAAAAATCCCTCAATAAAACTCCCCTCCAGAAATCCATAAAAAATTATTCCCATCCCTGGCACGCAAACTAAAAAGCCTCTCCCAGCTGAGTGGCACAAATGAAATACAGTCTAGGGCAGGGGTTAGCAACCTTTCAGAAGTGGTGGGCCAAGTATTCATTTATTGTCTCTAATTTAAGGTTTGGCGTGCCAGTCATACATTTTAACGTTTTCAGAAGGTCTCTTTCTGTAACATATAACTAAACTATTGTATGTAAAGTAAATAAGGTTTTTAAAATGTTTAAGATGCTTCAATTAAAATTAAATTAAAATGCAGAGCCCCTGGACCAGTGGCCAGGAGGTGGGTGATGTGAGTGCCACTGAATATCAGCTCATGTGCTGCCTTCGGTCTAGGGTTAGCAGAAAGAGGAGACTGAAACAATGAGAACTCGTGGGTGTGAATTTGGACAGCTGGGAAAGTTAAGAACAATTTACAGCTGGCTCCCATTTGTGTAAAAGCAGTGCCAAAATCCTGGATCCCTCTATCATATGACCATGCATTAGACCAGCATATCTCCCGCTACTGGCCAGCCCTAGCAATTATAACAATCAGCTACTCCCAGGTAAAGGAAGTTGCTCCTTTAGACCAAGCCACAGAGGCTTGTGTTTTGGGTGCTGAAGATCCTGACCTCTGTCCCATGCTGATTTCACACCCATGCTGTCTGGAAATGTGTGCACTGGAAGTTTGGGTCTGTAACCAGACTTCCTGGCATGGGCTCATCTCTGCTTTAGAGGGAGACAATACCCAGAGTAGCCGGCCTGTGTTCCCATCCACATCTGATGCTCCAATGATGCTGCTAACATGTGCCAGGATGAGAGAAGGCAGCATCTGCTCCCTCATCTAGAAGGACCCTGCATTGGTTGCAACTTACAACATGTAGTAGCTGGAAATATTATTTAGTGCCTGCCCTATGGGTATAATTTTTAGGACTTGGGAACTGGGAGAGTTTGTAGAAGCTTCACAAAAATACTTTCCAAAGTTAAGAATGTGATTGCAGAGATGGTGGTTGGTTGGTGTAAATCCACTGCTGTCCATGATCTGAGGATTGACAGCAAGCTTCAGAAGAGAAAAGACAGGTGGTTACTTACCACCCTGGGCTTCTTCAACCGATACCCTCAGGTCAAACTTCTTACACTGAGATTCATCTTCCTTTCGCTTTGCGTTATAAATTATCGTTACTGTTGCTTGTCCAGTTCCTTCTGCCTTCACAGTGAAGTCTTCATTCCATTTGAGCTGTAAAATTAATCCAGGGTTAATTTTCTTTTGTACTTCATTTTTATTATTATTAATTTAAAAGACAGGGCAAATGAAGCTAATGAAGAAAATGAAGCTGGTGAGATTGACAGTCACTCACCCGGAGGGGCTGGGGGGACTCTGCAGAGACAATAGCATGAAGGAGAAAAAAGGTTACTTCCGAGGCAGTAGCTCTTTGATCTTCAGACGTATTGCTTCTCCAGAGCCAAACCTAAACAGCAACCCATCCCCTCCTACTTCTGGATTCAGCTCAAAACCACACACTCCAGGCCACTGACCCTGGAACAATTTACCTCAGGATGTGTGAGGCAAACCCCACCCAGCCCAGGGCTGCTCACCCAGCTGCGGTGACTCACTCCTCCAACGGAGCCTGCAGTGACTATCCCTGGTCAGGGCTCAGGCCAGATGACCCCCAGGCACAAGTATTTCACTGTCCCCATCAGAGCTGAGAGTGACTCTGCACAACAGCACTAGTCAGCCAGGGACCTTCCTCCGGCCTTGCAGTGTTACAGACTCCCCAGGCTTCTGGCCTGCCCTTGATCCAGTTCCTGTTCCTGCCCCAGCCATGCCCGAGCCTTGTTCCAGCCCACTTCAGCTTCCTCTGTGCCCTGCTCTGACCTTGCTCCAGTCCCGCTCCAGCCTGCATCCGCCTCCTGGCCCCCCAGGCCCTCGGACTGATTCCAACCTGACTTTGACCATTGGCCTGCATCCGAACTCTGACTTCAATCCTGATTTGGCTTGTCTGTGGATTCTGACCCACGGCCTGTCCCCAGACCCTGATTTCAGCATTGCCCTTGGCCCAGTCCCGACGCTCCAGCCGGCTCCAACCACCAGGCCTGACTGCCTAGAACCTAGGGCCTGACAGGATGTGGTGGATTCTCCATCACTTCAAGTCTTTAAGTCAAGACTGGATATCTACCTAAGAGACATCTCACAGCTCAGCTAGAAGTTACGGGCTTGATGCCGAAATTAGTAGGTGAGGTTCTCTGGCCTGTGTCATGCCGAAGGTCAGACGAGATGATCATATTGGTCCCTTCTGGTCTTAAAAATCGGAGTCAAAAGTGTGGATGCATTTGGATCTGATGCCGGGAATATGAATGCCCCTCCCTTTCCCAAAACGGTTTGGATGGGAGGTTCTAGTCAAATCTTCTTTCTCTATAATCAGTGATCTGTACTAATCACATAGAGAAGCACGATACCTCTGCTGTTCTGGCCACTAGAGCGTCCTCATTTGAGATTCTGTACTTTATAGGCCTAGAATGATGTGACAGGAAAATAGAAACGATCAAATTCAGGTCTTTGTGCTGCGGAATGTCTATCTGGTACTGCACAAGAGCCTGGAACACCATGATGGTCGCCTAGAACACCAGGAAAAAGACAAGAGAGTTACACCTTATTGTCCTATTGCACTGAACATCTGACAGCTTTTAAACTGACTCTTAAGGAAGAGGAACCAAAAATACAATGAAAGAAAACACCAAGGGTCCACTGGGTGTCACACAGGCAAAGGGTTATATAATAATATTACCTGGTTCCTCTGTAATGTGTTTCATCAGTAGATCTCCAAGCACTTTACAAAGCAGTACAAGATCTTTATTCCCATGTTGCAGATGGGGAAACGGAGGCACAGGGCAGGGAAGTAACTTTCCCAGGGTCACCCAGGAAGCCAGTGGCCAAGCCAGGACTAGAACCCATAGTCAATAAATATATTGTGCATGGTTAATTAGCTTCCCTTCGCGCCTAGCTATTAACAGGGGCCAATTGTCAGCTGGACAGAGCACAGCAAGATAGTGGCTCCTTCTATGTATATGTAACCCACACACCTCCACAGGGTGTGGTGCTCTGTCCCCTCTAGTGGCACTGAGACCACTTAGAGAGTTTAATGAGTTCGATCCCACCCACCGACAACTGAGGTCTATCGGTATTACAAGTGGGGGCTTGTCTGGGACTCAAATGCAGGACCTCTTGCTAAATGCATGAGCCTCTCCTGCATGAGCTAAAAGCCGTGTGGCCCTTAGCTAAGTCTGTAGCAGACACATTTAATCTCTCTCTCTAAGTGGTTTCGGTGCCACTACAGGGAACATAGCACCATACCCAGGAGGTGTGTAGGTTACTTATATAGAGACATCTATGCCACACAAAGAACAATGTTAGGGATAGAACACATGGCCTGTGACTCAGAAATACAGACCACTCCCAACCAAGCTTGTAGCATCATTTTAGGTAGAGAAAAGACAAGACTCAGTAGCAAGGAATGTAAAGGGGCCTCTCTACTGAGGCTGCTGGACACAGACAGACCCTATAGTTCCTGGTGGCCCCTGTATTCCAGGGAAGGGAGGGATATCTGAGGACACTCCATCTTTATTTAGCTGTCACTAGCAGTAGGGCTTTTATCCTCTCCAGTGCTTCGTGTAAGCACAGTTTTAAAAAAAGAATCTAAAAAACATAAGCTTACAGTTCTACTTAGAGGTGGATAAAGCCCAATTGATTCAGATTAGTCATGATCTACCATGGCTTTGTCATTTGGACTCAGTCCGTTGGTCCTGCACACCTGGTACCCTCTCTCCAGACCAATGGCCAAAAAACAACAAATGCTAGAATGAGTCCAGATGCATGTGTGTTTCTGCCCATGGGAAGAGAAGGCTCATTCACTCCCCAGGACAACTCATTATCTTAAAGAGAAGCATGTGCTCACACCCATCACCTTGGCGGGATGGAGCCTTTAGTGAGAAGATTCAGTCATGCCCCTGTGCTGGTCTCTGCCTTAGGTTAACAATGGCAAAGTCCTGATAGGTCACGTTGCCCATCTCCCAGGCAATGCAGGACTGTTCTCTACTGGGCATTCCCCAGGGCTTTCTACAATGACTCAAGTGATCGGATCCCATTCCTTCCGATGGGAGACCTGCCCACAAAACACGGTCTTGGAAGGATACCCGGGACTATAAGGATCATACTCACTTGGGTAGATCCATATTCTCCTCCATAGTAGTTCTGCTCTCTCAGCCATCTGACTATAGGACCAGTCAACTCATACTTCTTCATTTTCAGCAAGGCCAGCAAGGCGTACGAGGTGCCCTCAATGTTGAAGGTGTGGGCGTTTGGCTCTTCCCAGCGATTTCCCTCTAGGCAGCAGCAAAGAAGGTGAGCTAAGGACTCTCCTCAAGGAGATCCACTCATTCTGAGCAGATCTGACTGGACCATACCATCGCCTGACTCCTTCCCCAACTTTCCGCATGGAGGATCAGTAAGTCGAACTGATTGTTGCCCCTTTTAGGGGTGAGCAGCTACCCAATATTTGGGGTCTTGGGAGGATTGTTTCAATTAGGATGAGGAATTGGTGATAGGCCTCTGGTACATTCTCTGGTGTAAACCTGATTGCTTACGAAAATGCACAGAAAGCCCCGTTTTCCCTGAGCTTGAGAGAAACCAACAGCAGGCAACTTTCTTGCTGAGAAATCCCCAACTCTGCCTCTGAAGTGAGTTCTAGGCCCAACAAGCAATGTCTCTCTGCTTGTTTCGTAACACTTCTCCAGGCTTTCAGCTGGTTTCTGCCTCTAACACACAGGGTGCAAAACCAACATGCTAGCCTCTGTGTTTGCCATCAGGGAAACCCCTCAGCCCACATGCCTGAGCTCTTGACCTGCTGTGTGCCTTGGGCAGTCCCTGCATTGTTTTTAGCTGTGTCTACTACAGAAAGAGTCTTGATTGCTCCTTCCACTGAGTCTGAAAGAGTGCCTGGCACACCCATTAATTTGAACAAGGGCCTGGTCTACACTTAAAACTTAGATTGTGATAGCTGTGATACTCAGGGCATGTGAAACATCTGCACACACACACACTTGCTATAGCTATGTCAAACTAACGCCTAGTGCAGACACAGCTAAGTCAATGGAAAAATGCTTCAGTTGATCTAGCTACCGTTGATCATGGTGGTGGAGTTCCTACAGAGATGGAAAACCCCTTCCATCGGTGCAGTCTGCGTCTACAATAGGGGGTGATATCGGGATAGCTGCAGCACCGTAGCTTTGCCGCTCTAGTCCCTGTATTGTAGACATGGCCAAGGTCTGTGACTGTTTTGGGATCAAAGACCCACCTAGCACCTTTCAACATAACATTGTTATATCTAGACAACAGCTTTGTCCTGCCCTGTTTTAACTATCCCAAACAATGGGGCAAACTCCATTTTCTTTGCGGGTAATATTATTCTATATCCTTTGCTCAGTTTCATCCAGTTACATTCCTCCTGAGCCACCGTTTTCTCTCTTTTTCTCTTTGGGGTTTACATCTTTTAGATATACGTACAGAGCTCTCAGATTCCTCCTGAGGTCAAGTAATACCATACATCTCTGCCACATCCAGATCTCAGACACATTGGTGTAAATCTGGAGTAACTCCACTCAACCCAGGAGAGTTACTCTGGATTTATACCCAGTCTGATCAATCTCAAATCTGGCTAAAAGGAACAAATCTATGCCCATTATTCGTTCCTCATAAATTAATCCCTCTTCAACCTCCTTTGCTTCTCTTCCCTGAACCCCATCCTGACTTGGCCACATCTTTCCAGTACTTGATAAGACGCACTCATTTACCTGTCGAAGCTCTCATGAGCGTCTTCTCAGTGTCCAGTGTCCCCACCATGGCTAAGGCATAGGACGCAAGAGCCACAGTGTATGGTCTGGTTAGAGACTGGTACCTTTGGGCTAAGTATTCAGCGGCTTTGCTGATGCTGACTTCCAAACTCTAGGAGGTGACAAAGAAAACGGAAGAAAATCAAACTCGTTGGTTAGGCTGAGGTTTTGAGTAGTGTTAATGCCGAGGAGGGGTGCAGGATTGAACATGGGACCTCTGGAGCTAAATGCATGAGCCTCTACTGCATGAACTAAAAGCCTGAAGACTCTAGAGCAGGCTCATTAAGCTCTCTCTACATGGTCTCAGTGCCACTAGATGGGACAGAACACCACACCAGGAGGGGTGTGGGTTACATTAACACATTACGAATTCAAGTGGCTTCCAGCTTTATTTAATTTCACAGTGAATTTTGTGCTGGTGAAAGACAGAGGAGGCTGAAGACATGGAAGTGAGATATTTGAGGGCAGCAAAAGGGGACATTTCTGGACCACATGCAGAATGTCAGCAGGAGTGAGACCAATGTCTGTGGCAGGACCGGCCGTAGCCCAAATGGCACCCTAGAGCATCTTTGGTGTCCCCCCCTCTATTTGTTAAATTTTTGAATACCTTATTTTTATTGCATTTGTAGCCCATTTCGCGATTTTGCTGCATGATTAGCATGTATGATTTATCCCTGTTGTACAAGATGATAAATTTGCACGCTAGGAGCTGTAAGTCTGTATTTATTCATGCCATATATAAGCAAATAAAAAGTTTCCTCTAAGCTTATAGAAACAAAGCTTATACATCCAGAACATTCTAGTAGGTTAGTGAAAAATGAATCCACGTACAGAATACCGGAAACATCAATTGTCCTTTTTGTCTCTAACAACAAAAACAGCACCCTGAGCCCAGCACCACCCCCCAAGTCCAGCACCCAAGGTGGTTTCCTGGATTGCCTGCCCCCAAAATCTGGCCCTGGTCTGTGGTATCAGACAGAAGCTGCAAGAGAGGAGGATGAGGTGATGTGGTGGGCACGTACAAAGAGGGGATGAAGAGAGTCATAGGTGCCGACTCCATGTGTGCTCTGGGGCTCAAGCACCCATGGAAAAAAATAGGGGGTGCTCAGCACCCACCAGCCACAGTGGTTCTGCCCCAGCTGGCCGCCGATCAAGCCCCCAGGGCTGGCCGCTGATTAGCAAGCAGCTGTTGGGAGGCGCTTGGGGGAGGGGACGGAGATGAGGGAGCGGCAGGCTGGTGGGGGGGACTTTGAGAGAGGGGGCGGAGCAGGGGCAGGAAGAGGCGGACCAAAGATGGGGCCTCAGGGGAGGGGGCAGAGTGGGGACAGGGCCTCAGGGCAGAGCAGGGGTGGAGCACCCATTGGGAAAAATAAAACTCAGCACTTGTGAAGGGAATTTTGTTAGGGAGGCGTTTGAGAGTAACGTTTACAGGCAGAAAGCAAGAAGACGACCAAGAAAATAGTGGAAAGACAGTGGCCAGGAGGACAAAGTGCATATGGAGAAAATGTAGGACTGGCAAGCCTGAAGAAGAAAGATGGAGGCAATTCTGGAGGATGTCCTCCGTTTAGCCCCACGAATGGTACAGTGGCTGAGCAAGCCTCCCTGGGATGAGAGAGGGTAGTATCGTCCCCATGTGCCACTCATGCTGGTTTGACCGGGATCCAAGATCTAATAATACCAAACTCTTATATCACACTTTTCCTCAGCGCTTTACAAAGGAGGTCAGTCTTTTTAGCCCCAAATTACAGAAAAGGAAACTGAGGCACAGAGTAGGAAAGTTATTTGCCTGAGGTCCCTCAGCTGTTGTGGGATGAGAACTCAAGTCTCCTGAAACCTAGTCCAGTGCTCTGCCCACTAGGCCCTGCTTCCCTCACCCTACAGATGACTGCCTCTGTCCTCATGCTGTACTGCTACAGCCGCAGTCAGCTGGCTCCTCCTCACTATAAAAGAGAGGGGACAGCCCTGGTGGAGTGAGCCATAATAGTAGATGGAGGAACCTTTGCCAAGTCATAACAAGTGTAAATACACGTCATGAAGGCTGCCCTGGCTCCTGGACGGCGCTGCAGTGGCGTGGCTCCAGCGGGACCGGGGCTCGCAGCCCCGCCCCCTTACCATGCGGTTCTGACTCAGTGGGAGGAGCTCAGGCCCTGACGGAGCCACACCGCTGCAGCGCTGTCCAGGGCCGCTCCTGATGTGGTGCGCTGAGGCGATGGGGGAAGGCAGATGTGGGGCCGGGGGCCCTGCAGGGCCTTGGACAAATTGCCCCACTTGCCCCATCATCTGGGTGGCTCCTGGTCAGGAGAGGATGAGGAAGACGCTACCGGCAGGAGTGGTTCCATGGCGGCTTCTGGATTTTCCGGGACTGGTTCATCCCGAGCCCCAGGTGTAACCTCCACTGGGGGTGGGGTTGGATCTGGGTTTTGCAAGGGATCCTGAGGTGGAGCAGTGCCGAGATGGGGTGCGGTGCCACGACATAGAGTGGTACTGCTATGTAGAGCAGTGCTGGTCCGTCGAGCGACGACTGGGGAGTGCAGTCTGAGGTCGATGCGAGCGCTGCTGCGAGGTCACAGATTGGGATCTGAACCTTGAGCAGGATCCATGACTTGTTAGCTGATGACCACCTCAAACGGAAACAGCTCCAAGGGTCGGGGCTGAGAAACTGGTGCCGCGAGTCAGACCAGTGCCACGAGTCAGACAGGCACGGGGCATATGTACGGCGCCAGGACTCGGAGCGATGCAGAGATCCTGGTCGGGGGGTAGATGGCCCAAACATAGTGGGTTTGTCTCTTGAAGGTGCTGGGCTTTGGGGTAATGGAGGCCTCGAGACTGGAGACTTGGGAGCCATCATTTCTATAAGCCCCCTAGCGGCCTCAGAAGTGTCTGGTGGAGGGTGGCATCACCTCCTCCACCTGCGGCTGTGGAGAGTCCAGGAGTGCTGGGCTTCCTGGGGAGACGGGAGCCCATGGGGGTTGAGCCTAACCAGAGGGTCTGTCGGCCGTAGGCCCATGCACTGCAGCGTGCCCTGCCGAGGCTACGGTTCCTGAATCAGGCCATTGTGGAGGCTTGTCCTTGGCCTGCTTCTTGTGGGCAACTGGCGAGTGGGAGCGGTGCAGAGCGGAACACTTCTGGGCCCTGGGAGACCGCCGACCCCTGGGAGTGCTGCTGGCAGCACCGCTGGAGGGGTGCTCCTCAACGAAGCACTCGGGGCCGGGTCCTGCTGCAGACAGAGGGCTGACTCCATGAGGAGTTGTTTTAAATGAGTGTTCCTCTCCTTTCTAGCATGAGGTTTGAAGGCCTTGCAGATCTTGCACTTATCTGCCTGATGGGCTTCTCCCAGACACCAGAGACAGGAGTCATGGGGGTTGCCCGTAGGCATAGTCTTGGCAGGAGCTATAGGGTTTGAAGCCCTGGGACTGCATGCCCTGGAGCCCCAAGGGGCACTCATTGAAGGGGACCCCCCCCCACCAACCACTAAAGACTGCAATTAACAACTAGAAGAGAACAATTAACTAACAATGGGTAACTATATACAAAGATAAGCAGAAGAGCCAGGGATTAGTGGACCACTTGCAAGCAAGAAACCACTGTTCGAACAACCATCACAGGCAGTAAGAGGGAACTGAAGGGAGGTTGGGCCAGCAGGGTCGTATATAGAGCGCCATACCGGTGCCACTCCAGGGGGCTCCCCAGCTGGTCTGACGGGTAGCTGCTAGGGAAAAGTTTCCGACAGCCGTGCACGCAGCGCATGCGCACACCTAACTGGAATTGATATCAGCAAGCACTCAAAGAAGAACTCATTGATCCCAATGAAGGAAAATCACTATATAAATGGGGTGCCATGAAACTCTGGGTTCGTTCTTCCAAGACTTCCCCGGAGCATTATGTTGCAACCGACAGAACCCGGCTCCTACTTACCTGTGATCAACCTAGCTGGCCACTAGATTGATCCGGAGTCTGGACTGATAACTATAACATTGACTGGTGGGATAGTGTGTGTGTGGTGTGTGATTGAATGCGTATGTTAATTGTTGTATCTTCAATAAACGTGGCATACTGCCTTTTCCCCTGAAAAAGATCTCATGTGCTTCTTATAAGCATAACACCATGGGGCGTGGTTCATAGGGGATGGAAAGATGGGAAAACCTGGGTATGAACGTAGAAGTGAATCTACGGTGCAGAGATACTCACGTTGACTTGATCCTTGCAGATGTCCTTGGCCTCTTCCAATGCAATCAGCACAAAAGCCGTTAAAGAGACCAGGCTCAGCCCCCTTGTACCCTCCCTAAAGGGGAGCAAAGGACAGATTTGGGATAAGAAAGTCCCCCGAGTACCATGAAAAGGAAGAATTAATCCCAGGACCTCAGCATAGGAAAGTATAGCAGAACACATGCTTCCTAGAAAGCTACCCAAGAATGGACTCTCAGTCATGGCCAGACCTATAGCTGGGCCAGGTTCTGATCTCAGTTACTGTTACTCCTTTGTCAGTGTGGAGGAACTCCATCCAAGTCAATAGAGATGCTTCGTATTAAACCAGTGTGAGAGAATTTAGCTCACCAGGCCGGTGCTCAGGTCCTGCCACTAGCTCCCAGGCAGCTTCCCGTGCGTTAATGGATCAAGCCCCAGTGACATCAAAAACCAAACTTTGGCCTGT
The DNA here is from genome assembly GCF_016161935.1 of Mauremys reevesii. NCBI lineage: Eukaryota > Metazoa > Chordata > Testudines > Geoemydidae > Mauremys > Mauremys reevesii. The sequence goes on along the minus strand of NC_052647.1, from coordinate 8,221,148 downwards.
GAAGCACCAAGACAGCTGCGCTCCTCTGAGGCAATGCAAGTCACTAAGCCCAGGACGAAGCGCATGAGAGGTGTGGACAAGGCATTCTCAGTTGAGGGGAGCTGGCTGGGGAACCAATGCCCAGGGGAGATCAGGCCAGGCCAGAGTCTAAGCATCTTTAGTAAATGCTGCAAAACTATCCCCTTCGGAGATGTCTTTCAATCATGAGAACAACAGTCATGGCACTAACCCCACCCCCTTCTATCTAATAAACCCTGATATAGACACCTCCTAAACCCAGACATGGACACTCCCTTCTGCCCTAAACCCTAACACTGAGATCCCTTACACAGAGACCCCTTAAACCCAGACACTGACATCCCTAAACCCCAGGGGTGCTGGAACAATTTTTATAGTGGGGATGCTGAGAGCCATTGAACCAAACTGTAACCCTGTATATAATGGAAACCACTTCAAGCCAGGGGTTGTTGCAGCACCCCAGGCACCCCTAGTTCCAGCACCTCTGCTAAACCCTGACACCCCTTCAATCCCTAAACCCTAACACTGAGATCCCTAAACCCCACCCTGAGACCCCTAAAATCTAACACTGATGCCTCCTAAATCCTGACACCAACACCCCCTTCTACACCTTAAACCCTGACACTGAAACCCCCAAGCCTTGACACTGACAACCCCTTCTACCCTAAACCCTAACACTGAGACCCCTAAATCCTGACACTGACACCCTCTTTTACCTAATAAACCCTAACACTGACACGCCCTCAACCCTGGCACCCCTAATCCCAACCCTGACACCCCTAACTCCAACAATGACCCCCCTTTCAGTCCTAAACCCTGAACAACAACAAAACCAAAAATGATCTACCCCCAGCAGAATGTTTACCCCCAAAAAGGGAGAAGTGCCAAAGACTCCATGAAGTCCACTAAGGACTAAATAGATACAATCTGGCCCATTGGGCCTGAATCTCCATTCACTGCTGCCCATGTAACTGCACCGGGAGAGAAAGAGGAGATCAGGCTGCGTGAGCACAGACTTTGGGATGTAGCCCAGTAAGACGTCCCTTTGAATTATGAACCAACAAGTTGCTGTGATGATTGAGGTGGGTAGTGACTGGTGTGTAAAAGTCAAAGGAAACACGTACAACCATCTCTCCGCGGATTACGGGGGCATCTTCTTGGAAGACTCCATCCAGTTTCTGCTTTTCCAGGATCAGGATTTTTCCAGGATTCTATCTCCTGACTGATCGTGCTGGGGGCTCTGCCTGTCTCCAGCACTCAGGACCCTGAGCTACCACCATCATCTGGGAACCCCGACCAGTTCAAGCCTCATGGAGTGGGTGAGATCCATCTCTCTCTCTGTTTTCTTTCCTACCTCAGGTATTAACCTTTAAAATGTAACTGTTATGTTTGTTTAGCCCTCCTGGTGTGGTTATCACTATGATTCAATAAATAACTGTTATGGTTCAGCTGGTTGCTTTTCTCTCTGAATTTTACTCTTTTTAGCTTCCCCCATTTACTCTGCAGCGACGCTTCTTGTGCCTAAGCTAAAGATCCCTGTAGTGCCCCAAAATACTGTGGGGTTTGCTCATCAAGTGGGTTACTACCAGTACAATTGTAATGTGAATGTGTGATAGGGATGTGTTAAACTTGGGGAACATTGGTGGGGGGGAGCAGCTGAAAGTGCGGCTCAATCCAGCCTATTGAGACCAGGAGCACATAAGGGTACCATCTTGAAAGTGCTGCTTAACCCAGCCCATTGAATACAGGAACACTTGAGGAGATCAGCTGGAGAGTGCTGATTGACCTGGTCCTCTCAGACTTGCTCTGCTAGTGTGTGTGTGCACATGTTCATCTAGTTCTAGGGCTGGAGGAACCTAGGTCCTGCAGGAGAGCTCCATTGGGAGGGGACTTGCAGAAGGAAGGAGCAGAGCTCCATGTGAACACACAAGTGACTTTCACAGCACATTAATTGAATTACAGAAGCCCCTCCCCCAGAAGAGTAACCCTGATAATTGAGCCTACCCCCAAAGTAACGGGCACATCTGGGAACAGTGTGCAAAAAGCCCTTTTCCTTTCTCAGGAAAGTTGGATCCCAGATATGTTGGTTAATGCTGCTGGGAGATTGCTTTAGGTGAAAAACTGCCGTAATAATTGATTTTAGACTCTAAGAAGCATGTTATGATTTTCATTTTATATGTAACCAGTTCTGTTTCCATGATCTTGACTCACTACCTCTTAAATCTTAATATATGGTAACGAATTTAAGATTATTCCACTATACATATGTCTCAGTGCTGTGAGGTTATAAAGATCTGATCCTGAGCTGTACCAATCAAGCTGTTTAGATTCTGTTCCCCGGTAATTTCTGTGAGTGTCCTGTGACAGTAACCTGATGCTTCTGGGGGACACTTTCAGAGGGACTTCGTGGCCGCGGTGCAACTACTGTTACCATGCAAGGCAGAGCACGGGCTGGCAGAGCCCTGTGGAGATTGGGAGGCTGGCTAACAGACCGGTGGTGTTATGCTCAACTAGATATCAGCTCCCTGAGAAAATCTTCCTCTCGCCGGATGGGTAACAAAGTGACTCAGAGCCTGGGCACCCCAAGAAAGCTGCACACATACCCCTGTAACCTGCTTTCTCTCCTCCAGGGGCCTCTTTATCTTAGCCAACCCTCAAATATGTTCAAACCATGTTCAAATATGTTAAGGACTGTTATAAAAAGGACCCCGCTCAACTGTTCTCCATGTGCACTGGACGTAGGAGAAGTAGGTATCAGCTTAATCTGCAGCAAGGGAGATTTAAGTTAGATATTCGGAAAAACTTTCTCACTATAAAGATAGTTAAGTTCTGGAATAGGCTTCAAAGGGAGGTTGTGGAATCCCCATGATTGGAGGTTTTTAAGAACCCATTGGACAAAGAGCTGTCAGGGACGGTCTAAGTATAGTGCTGGATGGGATGATATTTCTAGGACCCTCCCAGCCCTACATTTCTAGGATTCTCTGAACTGTGGAGTTTAACTGGTGAGCCCCTCAGTGAATGCCCCATCAGCCTTCACCCAGCTCTAGTCCAATGTGAATTATTAACAAAAGGAGCTGGCCCTTAAGAAGCCACAAGACCAGTGAGCACAGCAGGACATACCCTGTCAGAGATACCCAATGACAGTCGTTCCCTTGTAGTGCAGTGGGGGAAGCTAGGGAATCCAATGGTTCCTCTCCGATAAAGTCTTGCAGTTCACAAACAGGGACTTGGCGTAGAAAAGCAGAGATGCCTTCCCTCACACACTATTACAGGCACCGAGCCTAAGTCTGTAAGTAAACAGACGCTGTTCACAGATAGCCTTCTGACCCAGAAACAAGCTAGACAGGAGGGAGGATAACTCACCAGAACACAGTCCATCCCACTTACAACCCAGAATTCATCAGCAACACTGAACTCCCAGAAAAACAAAGATGAGAATATGATTAAGAACCAAACCCCAGGCCACTAACTACAGGGATTAGATATAGCTTTGTGGGGACTGCGGAAGAGTGGTTAGAGACCCCAGAGAGGAGCTGAGCTGAGGTCTTCGTCCAGCTCCATGGAGAAAGGGCAAAGGAGGAAGCCCCCACATCATGGTTACAGAGGACATTGAAGAAGCCCCAATTCTCTGAAAGACGAAATCAGGCCTCTGAGCAATTGAAACAGATACTTCAAACAGTTTAATAGGAAATATGTACACAGTATATACAAAATCCAGAGCTGGGTTATTTACATATGATCTTGTTTGTGAGATACATGGCCAGCACCTGAAAAAGAAATGTGAAGAGTCATCAGTATTTGTCCAGTGCCCCTTAATACACATAAACAGAGTGCAGAATACTAGGGAATAACAATACGAGAACATGGACTGGGAATAAGCTGCTGGATACGGTATAGAAAACAATCACCAAAACAGGAAACACTACAAGATTAGGGGAACCCATATTACTTAATATAGTCACTTTTGAATTAGCAGAATGTGTCAATTCAACAGGGGTCTCTATTGGTTTCCTTCCAATATTCAACTGTTACAGGAACATTGTCTCCCCATTGAGAACTATAAGCAATAACATCCCAGACTCCCTCTGCCTTTCGCCCTCCTCTGCAAACTGCTGCCTGGTGAATCCTCACAAGCCCTGCACCCAAGGGGACAGTAAACTGGAGAATGAGGTGGTGATGGAGACTAGAAACCTGACCATTCAGTGACCTTTTGATAGGAGGTGAAGGATCATAGTAGCTAACTTTGGAGGATGAGTTATATCTGCTGAGCGCCTTCTCTGAAGGGCAGAGCATCCTTATCTCCCAATAACATCAGTGGGAGTTTGAGAACACTCAGCAACTCATAGGCTTGGGCAAGACAAATACAAAGGCCTTGGGTGACTAAAGTTAAGCACTAAAATCTGCAGGTAGAAGCCTAAATACCCATTATAGCCACCTGCAGAGGTGCTGATTAGGGCACTTAAATCTCTATCAGCTTTGTGGTGTTTCAAATAGATATTTGAAAAACAAGGGGACTGATGTTTAAAGGCATATTTGGCCTTTGGTTGCCATTAGACAACTTTATGCCAGGGGAGTGGGTTTTCCAAACCCGGATACCTGAACTCAGACTCCTAACAACCACGGGTAGGTGCATCAATAGGGGTGGGGTTAGTTGTAAAGTCACCCTTTTGCTGCCCTATGTTGCAGTGGAGCAGGGCAAAGTAGCCATAAAGCTGCCCTAAGAGGCAGCTAGGAATTCCCCAGCATGTGCAAATCCCTAACACCCAGAGAACCAGCATCTAGAGTGTACAGCCAGTGTAGCTGGCTGTATGTCACCAACTCCTAGCTTCCCACCCAAGTATATGGGGGGTGAGCTGGGAACAGAAGCTGGCACACACAGTGTGCGTTGTCTACAGCTATCTCCAGTGCAGCAATGGCTGTTACAAGACAGCGTAATTTAGAACAGCCCAGAGTCTAGAGCTCAGGTGTATTTGAGGATCTGGGCCAGTACTTGGCTGTTACTATAGTAATGACCCCTGAGCAAGCAGTATAATGTACATGCTTATCAATGAGCTTGTCCAGAGGCTGCATGTCCATCAGAATGACTAGATGTCCTGATGTGTAATAAAAACGCTTTGAGTAATAAAAATCAACCCAGGCTACTTTACAGGGCCTGATCCTTCTCTCACTTACAGCATCTGAGCAGTAGGACAACGGCGAATACTGCCCAGGATTATAGTTGTCTCTGTCTTCTTCCACTTTTGGGTAGCAGGAGCGAGGAGTATAAGGGCCCTACTGTCAATCAAAACTTAACCCCACCTATTGACCCAATAAGCCCTGCCCACTGGTCATCAGAAGCCTCACTGCATGGGGGTATTACTTCTGGGCGTCAAGGCGGACACATGACCGGAAGCAAGGTGTGTCATGTGACCCCTCTAAGAACTCCTTCCACTATACCAATCAGGATAGATTTTGCCCCGATAGGAACAACCTGAGAGAAGATTTAACCAACCAGGGGGAGTTCCGGGGTTTGTGTGACCCCTCTAAGAAATTCTCCCACTGCCCTCTACCAATCAGGAGGGGCTTCAGCCACTAGAGAGCACCCTGAGAGGAGATTAGACCAATTGGGGGGAATTCTGGGGCTGGGTGACCATCCAGAAGTGGTTCGTGTGACCCCTCTAGGAACTCGTCCCCCACCCTCTACCAGTCGCGATGGGTTTCGGCTGCAGAGGACTGCCCTGAAAGGAGATTTGACCAAAACAGGGCAGGTTCTGGGATGGGGTGACCACCCAGAAGAGGGTTGTGTGACCCCTCTAAGAATTCCTCCCAATGCCCTCTGCCAATCAGAGTGCAGCACCATCACCGCACAAGTCCCAGAGCTGGACAGAGGAGGCGATCTCTTACCAAGATGACATGTTTCAGAAGTTTTGGAAAGGCTGAGAGGAAACGTGGACTCCTTTACCACCCCCCTGAGAACTTCAGACTTTGTGTGGAGAAAGTGCTACAGCAGCAACAGTTCCGAAGAGGAAGAGGATGAGGGAACAGCCAAGGGGATTCCTTTGGCCCAGCCATTGATGGATACGCCAGAACCTGAACCCAAAGCCCAACCATTCACGAGACACACCAATGAGCATGGCGGCCTCTTGTTGTCCACCACCCTGGAGGAGGAAGGCGATCATTGCTTGGGGGAGTTACCGGCGGACAAGCTGAATGGAAAAGACATCGCTCAGGTAAATGAATGATTAAGAAGCGACAGTTGATGATGAGGTGTAATGAGGTTAGGAACCTGGGGTTGTGTAAATGTAAAAAACAAGCAGTGAGAACTTACACTTGTTTCTTGTCTGAGACAGCTCGATGATGCCTTTCTAGAGGACCCGGAGGCCCTGGACAACGTTGCATCAAGCAGCAAAGATGAACCGGCCCGCTTTGTTTTTGCTGAACGCCGCTAAAAATTGTTGAAGAGGACTTCGAGGATGAAGGTTATAAGGAGTTTAAGAGAAGGTTTGGCATGGAACTCGCTGAGCCAGTGCCACATTGTGAGTGTAAAAATTTATGTGGACTATTGTATGCATTGCTATTTATGCTGTTCTTAATAACTGTCTTAGGAAAAGCTTTTTGAAGATTATGAGGGCTATGTCATAGATGCCCCAGCCCAACGGCACCATGACTGTGTGATTTAGACTTCAACTTTATATGTAAATTTGTCAATTTAAATATGTAAATTTAAAAAACATCTATTGAAAAGGGCTTTGTGACTATCTGCATTTCTGTTAGAAGGTCTCTGGCCCTTAAGTGAGCTAAAAGTTTTAATGGAGCCTCTTGGTTTGTTTTCAAGGAGCTGTATGTCTTTTAAATAAAAAAAATGGTTTGTGAGAATCTAACTTTTGTGGTTTTGTGTAAAAAAGACCCATTTACAGCAAAAAGCTGAAATGTATGTTGTGGGAGGAGAACACTCCTAAAAATGTGTTTATAGTGTAACCATTCTGCCCATCAGAGTTGGCAGCAACAAGAGCTGCGTTCAGTTGCTAGGAACTCCATTCCAATAACACAATGCAAAACTGGCTCAAGCCCTCAGCCAGTGGGGCACTGAGGCTCCCCTACTACAAGCTAAAATCACCACTTACTGTGTTAAGTAGTAGGGAGGACTCAGTGCTGGTTCACCATTAGCCCAAAGTGAATTCAGCTCTGCAGTCTGTAATCAGACTCTGCATGGAATCAAAATTAGCACTAACATTTCACAGTGGAGACAGGAAGAAGAGATAGAATTAGTGTCTGGGGCTCACCAGGTACAAATACCTCTCCCCAGCCTTTCTCAATTTGCTGAGTTTTGGAACCCACGTCCCCTGCCTAGCGAGTGCTACTTAGTTGATGGCGAGTCCCTCTGCCATAAAAGGCCAAGTACAGGTCCACTGTCCTTGATTCACATAATCAGGATAACAACACTTTATTCTTTCTGCCTCAGTAACAGAGAAACTGGGGTTCCCACAGCAGCCAAAGTGATCATTTGGGCTACTGTGGGCTCATGCTAGGCGGGGTGGGTGTGCCTGTGCAAACGAGATCAACCCCTGACGTTCTTTTCCACAACTCACCACCAAATGTCAGGGTAGATCTCATCCTGACTCTGCTTACAACAGTAAAACAAACAGGGATGGTTCAGACATGTGTTTGAGTACAATAGAGTTGACTAATCCTGTTGACCTGAATGGTTTTAACCACACCCCCACTGAATAGCGAAGCTAACTGTGACTACTTATCGTTGTTGCCATAGGGATAAATTTGATTGGTGTGCACCCATGGTAAGGGAGGTGGGTGGGTGAGTTCTGATTAATATGAAATGAAATAAAACTTCAGGAATTTGCAGATGCTATTGGACAGTTTAAATATGACTCGGGAGTTGGTTGGATGCTATGGGTCAATTCAAAGCCATTAAAAGTTTAAATTAATATATTTACAACAAACAAACCAAAGCCCCCCCCCCAAGGGTCTAAACCAAAACTGAAATGTTTCAAGGGGTCACAAACCTTCAACATGCTTTAGAAGAAGCATTTGCTCTAAAGACAATCAAACATTTAAAAGCTCTGGAGGGCTTATTATGGTTGTGATACAACCATTTTATTTCAACCCCCACCCCAAATAATATGCATGAAAGAAATGTTTTAAAAAACAAGCCCCAAAGAGATGTATTGATATCTGCAAAAGGTCCCCACTTGGGACTGAGGGGGGGACAGTTACATTAAGGATTGGGGATTTACTGTTTAATACTGTACTGTAAGAAGGCCCTGCAGAAAAATGGATTTTAACTAAAAGAAAAAATGTAGCCAAAAGCAGCTGAGTTGTGCAGCCAGCTTAATTCCCCCACCCCAGCTCCCAAAAGGGAATGTTAGGAAGGGGCCTAAAGTCCTTAAGTCTCTAGTATTTCAGAGCTGTAGCCATCAAATCAACCTGCTCGCTACTATTTTGAAGTCCCTTTTGAAACAAAGGGTTAGGATGGTATGAACGTCTCCAAAATACCTGAGGTTGTTTTTTTCAACAGAATCTCTTGAATGGCTGCTGGGCTGCAAGAGGAGGTATGCTCCTGTTTTCAACTCTGAAAATATATATTGTATAATATCACTCATGCCGTGCTGTCTTAGAAAATAAAGGTCACTATGTTTATATCAGTGTAATCTGTTTAGAATGGAACTAGTAACTTTAAATTGCATTTCATCACCAGGCCAAGGTAAAACCATTGTAACTGTAGTTTTGCTTAATAACGTCAGGTACTACACAGGTTGTATAGGGATTTGGGACTAATACTAACTAACAGTTTTTGCTTGTTCTTTAATTCAAAGGCCCAAACACACATTGAGGGGGACAGAACAAGCATGTTCCTGCAACACTTTATCCTGTAGTAGAAGGTAACTTTCTGCAATTGGCTATTAAATGCGTGTGGGATTATTGAAAACTATTTTGTTGCAAACTGTATTTTAAACTCTCTCTCTCTGTAAAACATAGGTGGGATTTTTTTAAGTATATGGCTGCAAACTGATGGTAATGGTGTGTTTCAAACTAAGAGGGTGTTGGTTTTTTAGTGTGCAAAATGTGTTTTAACCTGGATTTTAAAAGTTGATTTTAAAAGCCGTTTGGTTTTTATTTTGCAAAATGAGGTGTATTTAAAAAAAAGTTTGTGGGTTTGTTGTTTTAAATGGTAGAAACAAACTCAAAACTCCTGTTCGTTATACAGACTGAAATGGATTATTTTGTTTTAAAGCTATGACTTTTTAAATAAAATATTCATTAGGGTATTTTTCTATTTTTAAGTTTACAAGACAGTTTCATGTGATTTATAATAAATAATAATAATAATAATATCATCTGCTCCACAAACCTACCCAATACCAGCAGTGTGAGAGACCCTGACGAACTCTCTCAGTACCTGTTTTCCCCAACTATAAGGTTCCATCCTGCAAGTTTATCGACGATGAAACAGCATGAGTGTCTTGAAAGGACCCAAAAGACCAGTACTCTGTCTCTGGAAATACCAGTGTTTTCATAGCCTGTTTCACCACTGCTTATGCCCGCATAGAACTATACAAACTGCTAGACAGATTTCAAAAGCAGTGCCTGTACCATGACACTGACTTGGTGATATGTGTGAAAAGGAGGGTGACTGGAATCCTCCTCTGCGGAATTATTTAGGCAAGACACCGCCAGATCAACACATCACCGAGTTTGTGTCAGCAGGACCGAAACATACAGATAAAAGCTATCGGGAAGAAAGGCCTGCATGAAAGTCAAAAGGTATTACCCTGAACGTAGCAAATTGTGAAAAGATCAACTTGGACAGTTTGAAAGATCTAGTTCTGGACTATTGCATGGGCCTGTGAGAAAACACCTTCCAAAAAGATAGAGGTTCAGCAGCCCTCTATCATAAGGAACAAAAATCAGTGGCAAATAAAGACAAAACCCTTAAGAAAAACACAGAAAATTGTTTCCACCAAGAAGGTCCTAGGAGAAGGGTTTAAAACCCTGCCCTATGGCTTTAAAAATGGATCTGAGGTGGAAACACCCCTTTTCTGCAATTCTTGCGGGGCCTAGCAACTATGGGAAAATGTGTTGGATAATGCCAAACAAACATTGTCTGTTATGCCTGAGAGTATTGGATAACATAGCTATAAAAATCATTGCAAGATACACATGTCTGGGCTTGCCGAAACATGTTTTAAGCAAGGCTAGATATGCCCAAGAATTTAAATTTAGTTTTTACAAAATTCATCACCATCCGGTCGTTTAGCACTAAGTCGTTAGAATACAATTTAAGATAAACCCTTGCTACGATGATGTAAGAAAAACATGCAGTGATAGCTGCAGGCGACAGAGTGGGGGTCTTATAATTGTCTATTGTGAAACACATTATCTGTGGCATTTTTGTTTAAAAATTTCATAATGCTTTTAGGAAACAACACGCTATTCAGGGTGGGGGGTGCCCGTATGAGTCAAAAAACTCTCCACGGTTACACTTCACCAGATACAAGGTGAGCCAATGTTCACCGGGTTGGTTATGTGGATGCGTGTTGACCACCAAACCTAAGGGTTTCTGAGACAACTTGCTGCCAGGGAGCCAATCATAAGGGAATTCTTTTTTGTGTAAGGGGTCATTGATGAGACACGTGAGAGCTGCACGGTGTCCATGTTCACATATAGTCAAGCAGAACATTTCTCCTCTGATTTATCACTATGATGTTGTCAAAAACCCCATACACGATCATATTGACGGTGATGGTTAGAGCCATCCCAAAATGTATTTCTGCTCTCAGGTTCCCGGTTTTAAACAGGGAACAGTGATTGGTGCATTCCTGGTTGGGAGACAGGTCAAAGGCAACAAGGTGTAACCTCACGGTTGATTAACAGAGAACGATCTTTCACGTGTTTACCAGCTGTCTGTACCAGATTCATGTATCCTCTCACGCAGTGTTCTGCCTCAAGTCTGGTTGCAGAGGCTTGGTTATGGAATATTCCACCTACGCCAGCCTCGTACATCCAGGAAGGGCATATCCCACCTGGGCTTTGTAATAGTTCCTGTAGATGGTGGGGTCGCTGTAATTTTTTAGGATCGCCAAATGTTTTGCTTTTTAGAAACCTCGCTCTCTCCGGGGACACAGGTGCACCTTGATGATCACCTTGCCAAAGCAATACAAGACGTGTCTGTTCTGATCTGTCTTTATTTCAATGGTAATGGTATCGATGTGGTGTTTTCTGACAGGAACGTAATGAGGTTTATCATAGGTGATGGTGACAAACTCATTGTTCCTTCCTCGGACAGAGAGACAATGTAACAGGGGAACAGAAAAGTCCCCCACAAACTCATGTTCTACAATATCTGTGAACAGACGCAAGAAATTAAAAGCCGTGTGATGTCTGCTGAGAAGGGGAATTTTTGGACTCTATGCTTCGGGCCCAAACCTAGAATGTTAGCTAGCTCCCCGCTGATAGAAAACATACAAGTAAAATTGGCAGATTTAAGACTAACTTTTCTACCCCCAGGGTCGTAGTTCATGACCACCTCAGGCGGTGTGGGATGACGAACCACAGTACTGTTCATATGATCCAATAATTCAGGTATGGACGAGTAATAACCTCGTTGTAGGATAAACTCCATGCCACACCTGCAAAGGTGATTTCAAAAGGGGTGTCTTCATTGATAGTGTTCCGGCTGTGCGGGTATTGTATTTCCACTAACCCACCTCCCAGGCTCTCTGGATATCCCAGGGCTTAATTAGCCATATTGTAAAGTTCAAGCTGGTGTTCTGAGGAAAACTGCAGAGCTGGCATTGCTGGGCAACGTAATGTAGAACCCGCTGTCGCCATTTTTCTCTCTCTGTCTTTGCAGGAGGAATCTTTTGTTTGTTTGTTTTGTTCACGTCTAAATGTCACAGAGTTGAGAAGCTTCCACCCAGCTGTTAAACTTATCGCCTCCTCAAACCATTTCACCAGTAGCTGCTTTTTCTCCCTTTTCCTTTAACCGCTAGAACTTTTTAAATCCAGTAAATCCTGGCTTTTTTGGGGTTAACTTTATTTAATTCTTCAGGGCCAAAAGATCCAGTAACTGTCTCACCCTCGTAATCTTTTAATCAGTATACAGGTCTCTGGCTCCTGGTTAAGGCTTCATCCACTATAAATAGCTCATCAGTAAACGTCTGTTCATAACCTTTTTCAAAGGCTCCTTTGACTTTAGATAGTCTCACGTGGTCGCCTTTTCTAAAAGGGGCAACAACTGGTTTTATTTTAAAACCATCTCTATAAACTGTTTTCCATATCTTCAGAGAATGTGAAGGATTAACATCAGCAGGACTGGTACGTATAGTTCTGTGAAAGCTCCGGTTGTCACTCTTTATAAAGTCAGATAATACGTCTTAAAGCCTCTGTTGTGTTTGGAGAACCGGTGCACATCTACCAGATCTTCCTGCCATTGCGCGTCCACATCTGAAACAATGGTCTTGTTTCTTTTAAAATGTATTTGAGCCAGTTTGTGTAAAGTGTAAGCATCTGATCTGAAAGCTAAGCTGTTACCTGTCTTCTATTTAAAAAGTTTTACTGTGCTTTTTGGCCACTCAAAAAGAGGATTCCCCCACCAAAGCTCCCAGCATCCCTGGGGATGTAATCTATTTTCATTAACAGAGCTGTCTGTGGAGACAGGACTGTTCCTGGTACCGTCTTTTACTAACGCAAGTATGGAGGGGATACAGTCATAGGGACACATTTAAATAAGTTTAATTAATTGCCTGGTTTAACACAACCTTTGACAGCCACCTGTAAAAATGGACGCCATGACCCTTACAACGAAAGACTCTGAGCTGGTTCATTCTTCTATTTTGTCCTTTTCCGGATTTTCCTCTTGAGATCCGCATCTCAGACAGGAGCAAAAACAGCTGATGCACAACAGGGCTACCGATGTGTAAGTTCTCAAAGGCCTCTTGAAAGGCATCGTCGAGCTGTTGAGAGATTTTCAGACAAAAAACAGTGTAAGCAACCCTCTGCTTGTTCTTAGATTTATGCAATGCCAAGTTGATTCCTAACCCCATTATACCCCCATGATCGACCATCGCTTCTTAATCATTCATTTACCTGAGCAACGTCTTTCCCGTTCACCTTGTCCACCAGTGACTCCCCCAAGCCATGATCATCTTCCCACTTTTGGGGGGGGTCGTCACACTCATCGGGGTTCTTCACGAGGGTTCGGGGTCGGGTCCTGAGGTATCTATCAATGGTCGAGTCAAAGGGCCCTCCTCGGAACTGTAACTGCTATAGCGCTTTATCCATACAAGCCCAAAGGTCCTCGGGGCTAAAACAAAGTCTGAAGTTCTCAGAGGAGTGGTAAAGGAGTCCATGTCTCCTCTCAGCCTTTCCACAATTCATAAAACACGTCTTCTTGGTAAGAGATGGCCTCCTCTGCCCAGCGCTGGGACTTATGAGGTGATGTGCTGCACTCTGATTGGCAGAGGGCATTGGAAGGAGTTCTTAGAGGGGTCACACAACCCTCTTCTGGGAGGTTCACCCCTTCCGAGAACCTACCTTGTTTTGGTCAACTCTCCTCTTGGGGCAGTCCTCTGCAGCTGAAACCCATCGCAACTGGTAAAGGGTGGTGAGAGGAGTTCCTAGAAGGGTCACATGAAGCACTTCCGGATGGGTCACCCCACCCCAGAATTCCCCCCAGTTGGTCAAATCTCCTCTTGGAGTGATCCCCAGTGGCTGAAACCCACCCTGATCGGTAGATGGCAGTGGGAGGAGTTCTTAGAGGGGTCACACAAAGGACAGGTCACCTGCCCCGGAACTCCCCTTGATTGGTCAAGTCTTCCCTCGGGGCATTCCTATTGGGGCGAAACCCACCCTGATCGGTAGATGGCAGTGGGAGGAGTCCTTAGAGGGGTCACATGACACATCTTGCTGCCGGGGTCAAGGGGTGGGATTAACATTTGATTGATGGTAGGGCCCTTATACCACTGGAGTGCCTTGTTCTGTTTGTCTCCGTTCTGCTTCATTCGCCAAGCGCCGGCCAGGACAGATGTCACTTATGAGCTCAGTTGCCACCAGCTGGACAGTGGGACTTGGGTCTTTCTCTAGGACCCGGAGAGCTGAAATTACAGAGGACATCACGTTAGTGAACAGACTGTCAAATCACAGCTAAGCGTGATCACAGAACCTTGAAGTACCTGAGCAGAATGATCACATGGAAAAATGTGAAACTGGGCTCAGTCCTTCTATTGGGGTGGAAAATACATGAGAGATGAATAGGCCTCACTTTTCATATAGTCACCTGTGCCTGAAATAGCTGGAGACTTATTACTTCTGAATACCACACGACAGCAGCTCTCCAATACAAACAAAGCTTTAGGGTCCCTCATTGGGTCCCTTCCATGCTCCCAACTGTGGGGAGACCCTGACTCTACCAGAAAGTCATCCACTCCGCTGCAAATGGAAGAAGGTCCATTGTTTCAATAGCTTCCACTTTTCAGTTATTTTCCAGCTCTATTCAGGAGCCACTGCCTGAGCTCAACTCAACCTGGAATTTAACACAGGCCAGGTCCAAGCTGGTTTGCGCATGATACAGGGCACCTACTGGAAGCAAAATTGCTGGTGGGAAATTTGGGGTAGCAGAAAGTGGCTACTTCTCACTTGGGGAGTCCACAGAAAGCCAATAAAGCCCAAAGTGTGGAGAGCACTGGCTGGGGAGGGGCATTGCCAGGACAACCAGGAGATGCACTGACTCATATCACACCTTCTGCAGCTTCCTCCTTCAGGGAAATTAAGGCTGACTTTCTACTGGGCAAGAGTGAATTTGTCCTTTGATGTGGCTGATGCACTTTGCACCAGTGGTATCGGTTACTGCTGCTTGTCAGCTAAATTCCTTTATAACTCATTAATGAGCAGGACTTCAGCTGTATTTATCACTTACACATCAGCAGATGTTCCAGGTCCAGCCATTTCATACGCTGAGTGTCTGTGTGTTCCAGGATGATGCCTAAATACACAATGTCAAATAAATAACAACAATAACAATAAAACCTTCCCTTGTTGAGTGCAAAGTGATATTAGCAGCCCCTAGACAGGTCTTTGGGGTCTCCTACTGTGGGCCTAAGGGTGAGCTGTGGGCAAGAGGATGCTAGAGCAGTTTAGAGTCCACACTGAAGAGAATGAGAGAGACATTTTTTAAAAAGAATGTTTACATAAAACCCATTTGCTTGATGAAACAGTCTGTGCTCCTCTTGCCACTGCAGTCAGTTATTGGAGACATACTAAGATAGTGTTTGGTCTAGTGGTCTGAGCAAAGGACTGGGGCCAGGAATAAGCGAGTTCTAAGAAGGATCTCACAAGGTGACTGATAGGTGAGCCCCAATGCCTGCCTGTCTCACATGGGTGTGCTAGGGAGAAGAGGCCACAGGGCCAAACAGGAGGAACCTAATGCTTCCTTGACAAGGTGCTGTGGCCAGGAAGGTGAAACAGCAGGCGCTATGGGGAGGTGGGCTGCTTGCCTCCCAGTGATGAAGTCACAGTGAGGAGCACTGAACAGCACTGGGTAGGTCTGCACTTTGAGCTAGAGGTATCACACCCAGTTCAATGGGACAGGCCCACACTAGCTCTGACAGCGCTAGCATTAGAATGTAGCTAAGGCAGCACAAGCCGTGGGAGGAGCAGCCACTGTGAGAATAGACTTTGGGGTTTGGATGGGATCATACTTGGGGTGGTTAAACCTCCTGCTGCTCCTGCCGCCGCAGCTACTCTCTATTTTTAGCACAAAGGGCTAGTGCGGGTGTGTCTCATCAAGATGGGAATTATACCCCCAGCTCAAAGTGTAACCATGCCCTACGTGACAGTGTCCCAGGCACTACTACGAAATGACTGCACCGTGCTTCCCTGCAACAATCCCAAGCACTTTATAGCAACTAATGAATTCCTCCGACCACCATCCTGGAGAGGTAGGGACATTAACATCTCCATCTATGGGTGGGAAGCTGAGGCACAGAGAGATTAATGGCAGCTCAGTGCTGCACAGTGGGATTTTTTCTGTCTCCCTCAATGGGAATATCAAAAGGGACACTGGGCATCATCTCTCACCAGCTAAGTTGGCGGCACCTGCCCGGATCCCTTCCCAGCTGCTACTGAAGGACGCGATGGTTGTGCTATACAAGTTCTCCAGCAGTTCTGCATTTTCTTTGGCCTAGAGGAAATCAGGGACACATGAGCTCTCTCTGGCTAGAAGTGCCCTTTGACTGCCAGCACATGCTTTTATGAACCACAGGTAAATAAGAGCAAGAACAGGTGGCTGGGTAGAAGTGGAAAAAATGGGAATCTGGGGCAGATTTACATTTCCCATCACCCTCCAGTCAATAATCTCCTACAGTTCAACAGCTCACTCACAAGGTGTCTGCAAATGTCCACCTGGAGCTCTTCAGGCTTCAGCTCGGCTCTGCCACCAAGGTGCTTATTGATCGCATGTTGGAGTCTCTTCAGTCCCAAAAACGGGAAACAGAGGTGAAATGTAGCTCTGCATTCCTGAAAAAGAGCGTCACACCATTGACTTGTTCCCTACCGAGTGCTGTGTTCAATCAAAGGGAACTCATCTGCGTGACTGCTCATCTATTCCAGGACAAAAAAGGATTCATCTGGATGTGACTGGCAGAAACATGCAGGAATGACTAATAGAGGGGAGAGCTTCCACTGAAACCTGGAGGTAGCATCAATGTCTTTTGGGAACAGATATACCGATGAAAGCTGCTTCACCAGGCACAGCTGTGGTCTCTCCTCTGTTCTGGGGAGGCAGGGGCCTGGGGTGAAGAGTCAGACAGGAACAGAGACCTGTAGGGGTCAGACCCATGACCTATCCTGGATTCTGGTGAGGCAGCCATGGACCAACCTGGCTGGAAGTGACTCAGCAGGAGGGCAATGAACTGAGGGGAGAATTTGGGCCTCCACAACAAGCAGGAATAGCAGTGCTCCCCTGGCACTGGGAGGAAGATTCCTTTGGCTTAGTAAATAAGTCACTGTTGGTCTTACCATTGAAACCTCGGGCTTGGGTCTTGCAGGTGCAGCAGAAGTATGACCCAGCTCTTTCAACCTGCTCAGCGAAATAGGCCTTCCATTTTTTCTTTGTCAACTGAGCCAGGATGCCAAATAGGACAAAGGCCACTGAGCGAAGACCATCATTCTCCTACAGCCAAGAAAGCCCCACAACTTGGTAAGTAAGGGACAATCCCATCACGCACCTCACACAGCCGTCTCTTCTACGCTAAAGTAAAGTGATTGCAACTACAGCTAGTCAGATAAACTTTAATTAACCAATTTTTTATTCGAATTTTCTGATTCATGAAAATATTTTAGAGACAGTTCAATTTTGATGAAATTCCTCCAGAAGCCAGGCAGGGTCCTTAGAAACCTGCCTGGTGTCTTGCCAGTACACCCATCCAGCTCCTTGGCAGCCAATCTAGCAGGCTGACTGGGATCATAGGCTTCCAGGCTCCCAGCTTTGGGGGGAAGGATAGCTCAGTGGTTTGAGCATTGGCCTGCTAAACCCAGGGTTGTGAGTTCAGTCCCTGGGGGGCCATTTTGGGAACTGGGAAAAAAGCTGAGGATTGGTCCTGCTTTGAGCAGAGGGTTGGACTAGATGACCTCCTGAGGTCCCTTCCATTCTATGACCCTGGGGGTCCTAGCTCTCAAATTTGCAACTCCCTGGCACCTCTAGCTCCCAGAGTTTCCTGGGTTCCCAGCACCAGGATAGTCTGAGAGCAGACTGCCCCGGGCCAAGGCTTCCAACAGAGCTAGGTTGAGAATAGTAATTCTGTTTCACAAGGAGTTCTGAAGTTTGGGGGAGGGGTTCCCACAAATAGGAACAAAACCAAAATTTGAAATCTCAAAAATTCTCTGCAAAACAGAATTATCATTCCAACCCTCTCACATAAAAACGGTATAGAGCAGGCCCAACACTTTCTATTGCACTCTGTAACCCCCTTTTCATGGTTATCTAGCTACCTAATCTAGTATTCAGACTTTCTTTGAGGTTCTCAGTGGCAATCAAGAACAGAAGGGTGAGACTGTGGGAGCAGGGATGTCATCCCCATCCTCCTAATGTTCTCCTCCTCCGTAAAATACTTCCCTTCCCTGGGGCCTAAAATCTCTGCACTCTGACATGAGCAATGCCCAGGGAGTCCACATCACACATCGTAAATCGAGTCTAATCAAGATCGGTTGAACTGGGGTTGGAGAGTTCTGTTCACATACATCGTCAAAGTAGGCCCGGATCTGTTCGGTGAGGTCTTTGAAGGAAGAACCGATGTCCTTCTCTTTCAGCTCCTTCAGGACTTTGGCCAGTGCTTTCATGCTCTCACCAATCACTTCAGAACTGAAAACGTCATGTAAGGCCCCGATCAGTATGTCCAGAAGAAACTTCTTGTATTTTTTCACCTGTACAAACATACGACATTAAAGAAAACTTATCACTGATCACACTTCTAAGAACTTTTCTTTAGCAGTTATGAAGCTGTGGGAATTTCATCAACCCTCTCTCCTCCTGAGATCTATAGCTATATTTCAGACCAGGTGCTAGCTACAATGAGCCAAACTCGGTAACATAATACACGTGCATAATCCTATTATTAGATTTCTAGTTACTTAGATTCCAAGGCCAAAAGGGTTCATTGTGATTATCCGGTCTGACCTCCTGCATAACATAGAACTTCTCCGAAATAGTCTCTGAACTAGAGTACATCTTTTAGAAAAACATCCAATCTTGATTTTAAAATTGCTAGTGACCGAAAATCCACCACAACAACTTTTGGTAAATTGTTCCAATGATTAATTAAAATTACTATTAAAAATGTACGCCTTATTACCAGTCTGAATTAATCTAGCTTCCTTTTTCTCCATTGAATCTTGTTATACCATTGTTTGCTAATGTGAAGAACCCATTATCAAAATTTGTTCCCCATGTGAGTAGTTATAGACTGTCCTCAAGTCACTCCTTAACCTTCTCTTTGTAAAGCTAAATAGATTGAGCTCCTTGAGTCTATCACTAAAGGTATATTTTCCAATCCTTTGATAGTTCTTGTGACTCTTCTCTGAATCCTCTAATTTATCAGCATCCTTCTTGAATTGTGGACATCTGATCTGGACACAGCATTCCAGCAGCACTCACATGAGTGCCATATTCAGAGGGAAAATAACTTCTTTACTCTTCTTCAAGATTCCTCTATTTATGCCTCCAAGGATCATTTCAATCCTTTTGGCCACAACTTCGCATTGGGAGCTTATGTTCAACTGATTATCTGCCATGGCTCAAGTTTTTTCTCAGCATCATTGTTCCCTGGGATAGAGTCTCCTGTCCTGTAAGTATGGCCTGCATTTTTGTTCCTAGATGTATACATTTACATATGGTTACATTAAAGTGCACATTGTTTGCTTATGCCCAGTTTACCAAAGGATCCAGCTTGCTCTGTATTGACTGCAAAAAGGTGACTAGGGTATGGGAGAGAGCAGAATTTGGCCTAGTGCATTGTGTGCAGCCTCTGTAAACTCTGAGCAATTATTTCCCTTGGATTCTCTACTTATGTTGCATCCTATTCAGTATTCTCTCATACCTTCACAGGCGCCCCATTGACTATATTTCCCAGGCCTCTTACAGCCATCTGACGGACAATGCTGTTCCTATCCTGTGACCTTTCTTCCAAGATGCGCAAGACACTCTTAAGCAACTTCTTCTCCCTGAGCATGGGATCAGTCATTAGCTGAAATAAAATCAACATGTCCATTAGCACCAATATGATCCTTAAGATTGGGAATAGAATTTGAGCCGGCATAGAATACACTAAAAACAACAAGGAGTCCTCCTATAGCCACAGTCTTGTGGATACAGACTAATATGGCTACCCTCTGATACGTGGCACATAACACACTAACTTTATCATTCCACACAAATGAGAAATGTCTTAAAAACATGCAGCTTTCCTTTTGGGCACTATAATAGGGATCCACTCACCTCTTGAGAGCCCCTTAGTGGCCAGGTCTGGTACCACAGTCCTTTCTCACCCCTGGTGCACCCTGCCAGCTGACCTCAGTGAGTCTTCTGTGGCTCAGGCCTCTGGCTAAGTCCCAAAGTCCAAATGAACCCCTTCTGGGCTAGTCAAGAACAGTCCCATTGCCCTCACTAGGGTCTCCAGCCCCAACTCTGGGTCCTTGAAATTCTGCTCTTTGTTCAAGCTCTCCGTAAGCATTGTCCCCTTCCTGGGGCTTATGCCACTGTAAGTGGTAGGGGATCCAAGGCCTGCCCATAACTCTGGGTTCCAAACCATGGACCCTGTAAACAGTAGTTAGGCACCGCTTGATTTCAGTTCATTGTTGCTTTTTCCTACCAGCCACTTTTAGCTTCACCTCACCTCAAGGTTCAAGTTCTTAAGGACTCTCTTCCTGCAAACCCAACTTAAGCAAATGCTGCCAGAATCAAACTCTGGCAATCCCTGGAATTTCTGTGGCCAGAGAGCAGCATCGTTTCTTGCCCTCCAGTTCCTGGCAGGAACTGACCTGCTAAGGCCCTGCAGCTCCTTTTAGCTGAGCCTGATGGGCTCCGATTGGCTGCTCTCATGAGGCCTCTCTAGACAGACCGAGATTTGAGGCTCTTTCCTGGGGCAGGGTGCAGTAGGACCATGGGGCCTCTTGTAAGGAGCCTCAAAGCCCAGGAACAGCCCATCCCAGGCACAGATCGATTGTTTTCCTTAGAACCAGATGAGCCCCTAAGATAGTTACTTAGCATAAGTGGAAATATGATGCAGATGTTAGAGGAGGGCTGTAGAAAGGAGGATGGTCCAGCAGTTAACACACTTGTCTAGGACTTAGGAGACCCAGGTTCAAATTCCTGCTCCTCAAAGACTTCCTGGGTGACCTTGGCAAATCACTTAGCCCTTCTGTGCATCAGCTCCTGCCTGTAAAATAGGAATAATAGTGCTTCCCTACCTCCCAGGAGTGTTGTGGGGACACATACATACATTACAGAGTTTTGAGGTACTCAGATACAATCGTCATGAGAACCTAAGACAGATGTGAATGTATTTGTATGTTGCTTGTTTTATAGTATTAGGACACTAGGTTCATTCCCAAGATCTGCTGAGTGAAACCAAAACCAGGAGCTGTTGGTTAGTATCAGCACTGGGACTTGGCAGAAGAGGTCCAGTACTTCAAACTCTGTCTGTATCTCTCTCAGCCAGCACCTGTGGTTGTGTAGCTAGTATAGGCAATGACAGCAATACAAATATCAGCGAGAGAATGACTCCGAAAGGTAGAATGAAGTTCCTTGTCAGGTTTCCATATAAAGGGGGACCCAGTCTACTATCTAAAATGACAGTTACTCCTATGAACTGAACTGTACAACTCCTTAAAAGAAAGGCAAACAGACAATGGTCTAATGGTGAAACTGCTCTTCGGAGCCCTGTGTCTTACCTGGGCAAGGAAAGCTGTGCCGGTGACTCGAAGTTTTCCATTGGGGAATTCACCCAGGGAGGAGGTTCTGGATGATCTCAAGTGTTATTAGTCCAAATCTTAGCAGACCACTGGAAGGCAAAAAACCGCTTATGGGGTCGATTGCACACTTCAAAAACTCAGCTGCTCTGAGCAGACAGCTCTGATATCTATGGGTGGGAGCTGTGTGTTTCCACCCAGGGCACCCCCCACAAAGCTATAAACTGGAGGTTCCTCTCAGCCACTCTATTTGCTACTGATTCCCAAGGATAAAATCATGCCTCTTAGATCTCTTACCTCACCAGCAGACACACTCCTCATGGTGAGTCTGGGGGTTTTCAAGCAGAATCCATGTTTTCTGCGTCCTGAGCACTCTCACCAGTCTCTCATTCCCAGCTTTAGAAAGCACAGATTCTAACGCTTGGACAGAAAACCTGGGGAAAGAGAGGCACAGAACTGCAGCAATCAGTAGGAAGGTGCAGCCTGAACAGAGTCAGGAAGCCCAGGTTACTTGTCAGGTCTGCTGTTCATCGACAGTTCATCCACTGGCAATATCCTGTACACCAGTGTCCCTGGAAGGACTTGATGCCAGGAGGTATGTTTCTGTCTCATACATCTCATATAACTAGTTTTGCTAGGGACAAAATTTTGCAGTCATTTTTCACTTTCTGCAAGGAGTATGGATACTAGCAGAGTACAAGGATATAAAAAAGATACACGATCAGGACCCAAAAACTGGGGGGCATAGAATGTGGTGATCACTAGTGGATATTTTGGGGTTGTATCTCCAGATATGATGTGACAGAGTGCTGAGGGTATGCACTTGAGTCAGCACTCTGGTCACTATTAGTACTAATTCAGTTCCTTACAGAAAGCCTGATTGGACAGAGGTGTAGCTGATTACGAGGTCAGATTGGGGCTAGTGAGTCATGGAACCAATCATTCCATTAACAGGGAAACTGTATAAAAGGACATGGGCAGGAGCCCTTTGAGGGGAACAGACAGAGAAAGAAACTTGGGTGACCAGATATCCCGATATTTGGGGCTTTTTCTTATACAGGTGCCTATTACCACCCACCCCCTGTCCTGATTTTTCACACTTGCTGTCTGGTCACCCAAAGAGAAACAGAAAGACAAAAAGCTGGGAGAGCCTGACAAAGTGAGCTCTCTGAGTGGAAACACCTTCCCCCCATTTTGGAGAAGAGTTTAGAAAGTTGAGATACAAGATAAAGGTGCTATGTATTGGTAGGGGGATTAAATAGACTTCACGTTGGTGTTTACAAGCAAGAAAGTCTCAACGTGGTCTGTGTTTGTAGAAGATGTGGGGGTGCAACACCCCTCTCTGTCACAGCTGGGGGCTCATCAGGGATTTCCCTGTTATCTATACAAATGGAGAGCCTGCTGGAGAAGCCAGGGTAGAGGTCTGGCAGTCCGGGTGATGGAGGGAACACACTGAAATGGGTGGTGAAGCATCAAGGAGAAGTCTAGAACAGGGGTTCTCAAACTTTCTGTTTCTGAGCCTCCTCTCAACTCAACAAGCTATAAATACTCCATGGCCCACTCCCAGGCCTCTGCCCTGCCAGGCATCAGAGTTTGGGGCTCCTGGCTCTAGATTTTAACTCCACAGGGTGCAGGGGCTGGGGCTTTAGTGCAGGTGCTGGGCCTCAGGGCTCCAGCCTGGCTGGGCTCAGAGATTCAGCTTTCTGCCCTAAGCCCCAGCTAGTCTACTGCCAGCCCTGCTTGGCGGACCCCCTAAAACCGGCCCAGTTGAGAACTGCTGGTGTAGAAGACCCCACAGACCTTCTAACAATCCCACCAGGCAGAAAAACAGCCTTTGCTTGCCTGGTAGGTTTAACAGCAAAAGAGCCTTCAGGAATTTATACAGGAACAAGCCCAGGTCTGGCAACAACTCCTCCAAAGTCTGGCAAGTCCCGTGACAGGAAATGGAAACCAGGCACAGGAGATCAGACTCTGTAAAATGGGACCTGCGAACAACCCTGATCTGGTTTTGGTTACTCTTAAAGGAGCAGCGGTGAGACCTCACAAGGACAGAACAATGTGGGCCTTTCGACTGACACCCCATTTAACCGGGGAAGCACATATATGGCTCTTAGTGATTAGCGGGCAAGAGATTAGGACGTGATTAAGGCAGCCATGCTGGACGAGGTGGGGCCTGTCCACAGAAAAGTACTGCCAGAAATGGAGAGTTGAAAGATGGATTGAGGGATTAGGCCTCTGTGCATTTGCATAGAAATTGAAAGATTGGACCACTCACTGGTAAGGCCACATACTCAAACTGTGGGGGAGATCATGGACTGCATGATTCTGGAAGTTTCTTCAGAGTCACCCTGAGCATATCTGAGTATAGGTTACGTGGCACCAGCCAGTTAATCTGGACCCCGCAGTTAAAATTACAGAGGAATTTGCAGAGGCGGACATTCCCAGAGTGAGTCAGTGGTTTAAGGGGCTAAAAGATCACTAAAAGATTGCCATATGAGTCTCAAATAAAAGCTCATGTCACCAATATCATTGTGAAACACATCTACAGATGCTGTGTAAAGAGCCATGTCTATGCATTGAAAATTACATTCTTATGATCTGTGTCTAGGGACTAGTCACCAGGAAAGGTTTTCTTTAAGGCAAGAAATGTTTCTCCATCTGTTTGTTTACATGTAAATTAAGCATGTAGGGTTCACATTCAGTTCAGGACTGTGAGAACTTCAAAGAAAGAAAAGTAACAGGAAGGAGACAGGGAGTGGGGACCCAATTTTGGGGTACACCTCAAAGGTTTGCTCTAGTATATTTGGGGGACAAAGAAGACACCCTGGCATCTTTCACTTAGGAAGTAGATGGACAGCGAGACGGACAGCGGGGTCACTATCAGGCTTGGTTGAGAACGTTGGGCGAGAAACATCTTTAGACAGGAGGTTAACCTGTTGGGTAAGTTTAGTCTCTAGGACCATGTTATGATTTCATTTGACATGTAACCATTTTTTGCTTGCATTCTTTCTCACTGTCACTGGAAATTCTGTTCTTTGACCATCTCTGTTCTTGTTTGCCCTATAAATATATCTAAGTGCTGTGTGTTTTGCACTATAGAGTATAAGTAATAAAGTATAAAGTATAGAGTCTAAAGTATAAGAAGTAAACTGGTGTGTACTGTTCCATAGGAACAGCACGACCGGTAATTCTGTGGGTGTTCAGTGGATAAAGGTCTGGACACTATACGGAACGGTCAGAAGACTCGGGGGTTGGTGTGTGCCTATCACTAACCTGTACAAAGAGACTGGGGTCTGAGGAGGCCTGGATGGCAGTGCTTGTTTTGCCAGAGCCTGGTCATTTTAGGAACTGACCCACAGCAGACACAGACAAGACTTCCTCACTCTAAGGGCAGGCAATGGTAAGGTGCCTCATAACCCTGGAAATTCCTGGGGAGTGTCACACAACTCTATTGGAATTCTTTGTTTCTCTCCCTTCCTTCTAATTACCGGCAAGGGTTGCCCTCAGTATGTTGTTGGTCTTTTGGAATAGGCTCCAGCTGCTTATCCTTGGCAAAGGCATCTTTGTCCTGAGGTTCGGCTGACCTGCTGCAGGAGAACAGGAAACAACTCTGGGAGCAGCTCCTGCACAGCTTTGCTCGACTGCTGTGCTGACACCACCTCAAAGATGGCACATGTTGCCTGAAAGGAGAGCATGGTAAAAAATGAGATCTCCTCCCAACACCATCACATCCTCTTCTCCCCTTCTCATATCAGCTGTACTGAATTTTCACTTCTGCCGGTAACTTGAATGACTGCAAGCAACTCCCTTAACTCGTGGCTCAGTTTCCCACATCTGTAAAAATGTGTATGACCTACCAAGGCATGTTGTGAGTCCTAAGGAATATTTGCAAAGCACTGTGAGCAACCTGGTTCAAAGACTCTCTAATTGCCAGATGTTATTAAGTAAATCAGCCACATACTCTAAAACTGCGTATTTGTTCCACAGACAGCAGAGCTGGACTCAGGGAAACAGTACATCAGAGGAGAAGTGCCCACACAGCAATATTCTACCACACTTCTAGCTTTCCAGCAGCAGGATTGTCACAGGGCAGAGGAAAGCCTGAAAGGCGTGTCTGTCATCTAACTTACTGAGAGAGGTTCAGCAGCTGCCAAATGCCTGTCAGTTTCAGTCTCTGAGGTGATGCTTTCTTCTTGGCTTGTTGACGTCTTTATTTTTTCTATTAGGACCTGTAGGACCTGAGTGGCAAGCAAGGGGTCTCCCCCCAGAGATCTCCACAGCTCACTGGTGTAACTGCAATTTAACAGAAGTTACATGTGACCCCTGGACACTTTTGTGGCTCAGACTGAATGTGTCCTATTTAAGTAAAGACCAACTTTTCTCCTTGCCTATGAGGAGAAAGTTAGGAGCACTGTCCTCCTTTAACGCTCCTCCTGTTTAAATATTGAGTTTCCAGTTACAGAACTAGGTTAAGTGACCTAGTCTTACTGCAGCCTAACCATTAATACTAGACTTCCAAAGGACAGGACACAGAGCGCCAATCTCAGTTCCTGTTTTACCACTTCCCAGTAAATATGGAATCCTGAGCATGTGGCTCCCAAAGATCCAGGGTTTGGAAGGCAAGTGGATGAAAGAAAAGCCACATTTCTACTAACTGGACATACAATTATGAGAACGAATATTCATGGCCATCCTAGTTCCCCTTCACAAAGGGTGTCCCTACCCTCTGTTTGCCAGAAGCTGGGACTGGGCAACAGGGGATGGATCATTTGACAGTTACCTGTTCTGTTCATTCCTCTAGGACATGTGGCACTGGCCACTGTCGGAAGACAGGACACTGGGCTAGATGGACCTTTGGTCTGACCCAGTATGGCCGTTCTTATGGTCTTAGATTCCAGCACTGATAACTGATAACCCAGTTGGGGACCTTTAAATGAAATGATGGATCTGCTTCCAGTCCAGTTTTAAATCCCAAGGACAGCAACTCTATTCTAGCAGCCACACCCTGACCGATACCAAGCGGCGGTCTGATGACAATATTGGCCCTATTCTTTATCATCAGCCAGGGATTGACTTGAAGCTGTCATGCTACCAGGAAATCAACAGCAATTGCTAATTTCCAAAGTGAGGTCAATTCAGGTGTCTAGAGAGCCAGGCCGGTTCCAGGCACCAGCCCAGCAAGCAGCTGCTTGGGGCAGGCAATGGTGAGGGGCAGCACATCTGGGTCTTCGTGGCACTGGCGGTTGGTCCTCACCCTTCTCAGAGCAAAGGAGTAGAGCTGCACATCGCGATCGCAGGGTTTTTTTATTCCCCGCCCTTTTTTTGCTGCTTGGGGCAGCAAAAGCCCTGGAGCCAGCCCTGCTAGAGAAGTAGATGTTTCTAACAATACACTCCAGTTATACCAGTAAAGTTAGGTCTTTAGGATGTCAAAGCAGTTATGAATTAATGGAAACAGAATGACACTTAATTTCTCTCCACACCCCACCTTACCATGCTCTTGGACCTTCCTGGAGAAAGACCCAGGCTATTAACCATCAGGAATTATCCCAAAATGTCTGCTGCTTAAATAAAGCCCTACATCTCCCAGCAAAGCTGTGGGATCCATGTTTTACCAAGATGAATGCAATAGGTAGCGGTATATACCTGTCCATTGGCAGATGGTTGCTGAGTAGGCTGGAGATCACTGCCTCTAGGTGATGGTGAGCTAAAATAGACACTGCCTCCAGCAGGAATTGCCTCAAGCTGCCCTCCTGGATAGTAGCCATGTGGCTATATATTATATCCACAATAGCTGGCACCTGGAAGGAACAAAACCAGAAAGAAATGTCCCTTTTTCTTTCTCTCCATTCATTCTACAGAATCAAAACCTTTATTTAGACATTTGCTGATTTTTTAGAAATTCCTCAAGAAACAAACGTTCAAATATGTCTGTGTAACTTTAACCCACAACAATTGCCCACACTTGGCTGTAAAAATTAACACTGACACACACACATACAGCGAAACCCCGCTATAACACGATGATCAGGGTCCAAAAAATTGGATCGCGCTAAATGTGGGGTCGCGGTATAGCAGGGGTTACCATTTCAAGCTGGTCAGTTTCAAGCCGGTCGATTTCTCTTGGGCAGAAAACTACTTGCATTTGCGAACTGCCCACCGCAGTAACTGAAAGGGTGGAGCTCCAGCAGCGGGAGCTCTCAGCCATGCGGTGAGAGAGGGAAACACTTGGGGAGAGCAGGGGAGATGTGCAACGGGCAGAGGAAGAGAGAGGAGCAGCTGGGGAGAGAGTGGCTCTTCTCACCAAAAGGGTAAGCGGGGGCAGGTGGGAAGAGGCAGTGGGGAAGGCACATTCCATTTTTTGCTTTTTTTTCCCCTTTGGGGGCACTCCAGCCCCTCTCCCTTCACAAAGCCTCTCTCTCTCTCTCTCTCTCTTTTTTCTCTCTCTCTTTTGCGCTTCCGCAGCGCTCCAGCTGCTTTTTTTTTTTGGCCTGGGGCGGCCGGAGCCACTTTACAATCGTGTTATAGCCGAATTCGCATTATTACGGGGCGCATTATAGCAGGGTCAGGGGCGGCTCTAGCCATTTCGCCATCCCAAGCACGGTGGCACCCGTGGCTCTGGTGGACCTCCCGCAGGCGACCGGCAGAGCACCCCCGCGGCGTGCCGCCCCAAGCACGCGCTTTGCGTGCTGGGGCCTGGAGCCGCCCCTGAGCGGGGTTTCCCTGTACATACCAGGTAATTTAATGTGGTGGTGCCCAGCTATGCATTAAATAAACCAGCTGGCATGCACAAAAGAAGGCTTTGCTTGCCCAGATTTTGCAGGTGTGATTTAAGCAGCCAAATGCAACCATTTGCCTCGAAGGATGCACAGTTCATAAACAACCACAAGCACAAAATATGCAAGTGCTTTAAACACAGTGTGCAAATGCCTGGGACTATGAACAGGTGACGACCTCTCATTCATTCCTAGCCCTTCACATCTTCAAACACTGTGCAAACGTGGCAGTTCTGCTGCGAGGGTTCCCTGTCCTGAGGCCTTTCACCAGCCTTGATAGAAGATTTGTGGAGTGCTCCTTTCATCTAGCCCTAACGCACTGGGCTCCAGAATAAGGCATATAAATAGTGGATCCCAAAGACACTATAGTTTTCTCCTCCCTCCTTCTATTCTTAAAGGGTACGTCTACACACTAAAAAAATCCCACAGCAGTGAGTTTCAGAGCTCAGGTCAACCTGGGCCTGAGGGGCTTGCACTATGTGGCTAAAAGTGTAGCTGTTCCTGCTCGGGCTGCAGCCCAGGCTCTGAAACCTGGCAAGAGCTCAGGCTCCAGACTCACTGGGAATGACTACAGGACTATTTTTATCCAGGTAGCCCTTAGCCATAGGCCTCCTAAGAACTGGATGCCTCCAAGTGCCAGTCATTCTGTCTTCTTGTCTTTTCCCCAGAGTCTGTTTTTTCAAGCCTTTCTTGGCTGAATACTGTGGCAACAAGCCAGACAAATAAATAACCAACCATCTTCCTTTTCCCTTGGATTCTCTCTGTCTATTGCTATTGATTCTGCCGTTGCCTAGTTTAGGGTGAGAACAGAGATGGAATCGACTCTACGTCCGAGGGGGAGAAACAGCAAGATTTTTGTTCATTACACATGAGGGCAAAGATCTAAAAGCCTCGAGTTTAGGCAGAAAACCTCTCCAGTTTCCCGTTTTACCTTATCGAGCATGGCATCTCCACACTCCTTCAGTATAACCTTCATCCACAGTCCAGCTGCCGTGGCACAGGTGGGGCTGGCAGACAGCATACTTTCCACTGTGGCCTCAATAAAGGCTGTGGCCTGTTCTGGGGGAAAGTACTCACTAACAACCTGGGAATAAATCAAAAACAGGAGAGACTGCAATGATGTTTGGCTCCAGCACTTGTAAAAATGGAGGCCTAATTTCTCTATGGAAAAAGATCTATGCATCAGCAAATTGCATCTGACGAAGTGGGTATTCACCCACGAAAGCTCATGCTCCAATACGACTGTTAGTCTATAAGGTGCCATAGGACTCTTTGCTGCTTTTACAGATCCAGACTAACACAGCTACCCCTCTGATTAATTAACAATTTGTTAATTAGCCTCATGTCCAGCTAGCCATTTGGGATTAAAATTCTCTCCATAGTCTATATACTACATTTTTGTATTCTACACTAATGAGATCAGGTTCGAGGCAAAGCTTCTGTTGCACAGTTAGCACAACATTGTACCGGCTATGCAGGAGGTAAGTTTCCAGTTTGTATTCTCTTAGATACACTGCATCTTTTTACAACATATACAATGAAGTCAAGAGAGGCATGCTCACAAATATAGGCAAACCCACAAGGTGACAGAATGAAGACTGGATGGGTTCTCAGCTTGATGTTCCACTAATACAGTTTTTTCTCATGGATAGCTGGATAGGTACATGTGTGTGCATCTGCGTGTGCATTTTCATGGGCGTGCAACATTCTGTGGAATCTGGATTTTACATGGCATTCATGGCACACATCTATGAAAAGCATCTTGCTGGTTACTAGCAACGAATGCCCCGCACCCACAGCTCGCTCCAAGTACAGAAAGGCATCATGAAAGTGTAAATGTAAAATGAAGGGTGCCTGGTCACTAGAACATCCGCACAAGTTTTTTGAGTCAGTTACCCTGGCCATTTTGGAAGATGCCTGAAACAGAGCCTCGGGGTCCGGAGCTGCTGTTAGTTCGTCACGGAGACATCTCAGCTCCTCCTCCGCTGACCCCAGGTTCATGGGCTGGCCTGGAGTGGAGAAAAGGAAAAAAAGTACTGTAACGACTAATGAAACTGAACCTCTACTGCATGGATATTCATACAGGAGGATCCATGTGCTAGGCTGTTATCAGCATAGTGTAAAATCTTGGCCCCATCAAAGTCAATGGCAAAACTCCTGTTGACTATAATGGAGTCGGGATTACACCCTAAATGTCTGAAAGTTAACAGTAGTGGTATGTTATTGTGACTGATACAGGATTGAACAAGCATCGTATTCAGCTTGGAGCAGCTTTCTGGGGGTGTCTGGTTTCAGTAGTGTCTCTGCTCTCACTATTTACATCTAATCTCACATTCAAGTACAACTCATGCAGGTAGATGTGAGGTTCCAATGTAGAGGTGAATCCTCCACCAAACTCTCAAGATGGGGCTGACAAAACCTTCGGCAGGAAACCCATGCTCATCCGTCACTTCTAAACAATGCTGGGATTTCTATGTTGTACACTCAAAGACTGGAATCCCTTATTCTGTTTGTGAATCACCAACACTGTTTTTAGGACTGATTAATAATAATTAGAAATAGGGTCACCAGATGTCCCAATTTTATAGGGACAGTCCCAATTTTGGGGTCTTTTCTTATATAGACTCATATTATCCCCCACCCCCGTCCTGCATGAGTTTCACATTTGCTGTCTGGTCACCCTAATTGGAAATGGCCTTAAATAATAACCAAGATCTATCCCATTAGGTGAAAAGAACATCCTACTCCAGGGGTCGGCAACCTTTCAGAAGTGCTGTGCCGAGTCTTCATTTATTCACTCAAATTTAAGGTTTCGCGTGCCAGTAAGACATTTTAACGTTTTGAGAAGGTCTCTTTCTATAAGTCTATAATATATAACTAAATTGTGGTTGTATGTAAAGTAAATAAGGCTTTTAAAATGTTTCAGAAGCTTCATTTAAAATTAAATTAAAATGCGGAGCCCCCCGGACTGGTGGCCAGAACCTGGGCAGTGTGAGTGCCACTGAAAATCAGCTTGAGTGCCGCCTTCGGCACCCGTGCCATAGATTGCCTACCCCGTCCCACTCTTTCACAAAGGGGAAAATGGCCTACACTTACTCCAATAGCTTTGAATGCTCATGACAGAGGGCTGCTGCAAGAACTTTTTGTTTAAAGAATTATTCCAGGAAACCCCTCCAATACAGCCAGTGGCAGGGTAAAGAGAATGAAAATGTTTAGTACCAAGGGCTTGTTTACATGGAGAAGTCAAGAAAGCTAATCAAATTCATTTTCAAACTGCATTAGTTAAACTTCATTAAACACCTCTGGGGACACACTTATTTAGAATTAAGGGGCCTTTTTTCAGGTTAGTTTAATTCATGTAATTCACTTAAATTAAGAAGGGCCATTTTCATTCAGAATCAGAGCATCCACACGTGTTTAATGACACTTTAAAATTTACACCTTTAGTTCATTTGGATTAACTCTCCTTAGTGTCCCTGTGTAGAGAAGCCCTAAGGAACTGAGCAGTTATCTACCTGGTGCAGACCATTTATTATTTGTACAGTTCCCAGAAGTGTGCCACACTCTTTACACATCATAATCGTCTCTTCTAATGAGCTATTTACAAGATGCCCACCACTCTGTTATCTAAGTGCCAACAGACAGGACAGAAAGAACTAGACAGGCAGAAAATGGACATTACAACAGTGAAAGAAGCTGAAGAATTACTTATACCTGCTAATGGTCTCTCACCTTGTATACAGAGAAGGCAGCTGATACAGTCAACCACCCACTGACGAGATGTGGCCAGTGAATCACAGCTGTATGGTGCTATTGCTCCAATCAGAGATCCAAACTGATGAAAAGTTTCCTGAGTCTAATTAAAAAAGAATGAAGAATGAACGTTCTCCAGCTGTACTAGACTTCACTTGCCATCTTTATTGTTGATACCAGTCAGCTCTGTGTTTTTGGGGAACCAGGGCACAGTATCTAGCTTGTGTGACTCCTGAAGGACACCCCAATTCCCATCTCTGTTTGAACCAAAACCGATCAGAGAAAAGGCTTGCAGAGAACAATGAAGGATTTGGGGAGACACACCTAGATGCCTCCTGACAAGGGTGACAAGATTAAGACATCTCCATTTGCATACAGAATGAAGAACAGAG
Source organism: Mauremys reevesii (assembly GCF_016161935.1). Classification (NCBI taxonomy): domain Eukaryota; kingdom Metazoa; phylum Chordata; order Testudines; family Geoemydidae; genus Mauremys; species Mauremys reevesii. The sequence continues at coordinate 8,188,756 of NC_052647.1, read as the reverse complement.
ACAACTCTCTAGCCTCAACTGCATGAAAGATGGAATAGGGATTAGCATAAAGAATGAAGAACAGAGAACCGCACTGAACTCTGGGACCAGAAAAGCAGGGACGCATTGAATCATGGGAATCCCTGCTCCAGATGCTAATGAACCTACGCCTGCACACACTCAGCTCAGCAATTATCAGACCAATTCTAGTAATAAATCTTTGACTCATATCCCAAAATACTGAAGCAGCCTAGTTGCCTTGTGAGCTCCCCGGAAGAAAACAACACCCATAGCCAAGAATGATCAGCTCCTATTGACTAGCCTAAAGAAAACCCTTGAGCCATCAGTTTACCCATAAACAAATCTAGTGTTCTCCCTTGAACCATTGTATTTTCTCAACAAAACCCCTACCTATGCCCAGGTAAGGGTTCTGATGTATAGGCCCAAACTCTGCATCAGTTCCACTGGGATTCCATCTCCTGACTGATCGTGATGGGGGCTCTGCCTGTCTCCAGCACTCAGGACCCTGAGCGACCACCATCACCTGGGAACCCCGACCAGTTCAAGCCTCATGGAGTGGGTGGGATCCATCTCTCTCTCTCTCTGTTTTCTTTCCTACCTCAGGTATTAACCTTTAAAATGTAGCTGTTATGTTTGTTTAGCCCTCCTGGTGTGGTTATCACTATGATTCAATCAATAACTGTTATGGGTCAGCTGGTTGCTTCTCTCTCTCTGAATTTTACTCTTTTGTGTTTTTAGCTTCCCCCATTTACTCTGCAGCGACGCTTCTTGTACCTAAGCTAAAGATCCCTGTAGTGCCCCAAAATACAGTGGGGTTTGTTCATCAAGTGGGTTACTACCAGTACAATTGTAATGTGAAAGTGTGATAGGAATGTGTTAAACTTGGGGCACATAAGTGGGTGGGGGGAGCAGTGGAAAGTGCTGCTGAACCCAGCCTGTTGAGACCAGGGACACATGAGGGTACCAGCTTGAAAGTGCTGCTCAGCCCAGCCCACTGAATGCAGGGACATATGAGGGGATCAGCTGGGGAGTGCTGATTGACTTGCTCTGCTAGTGTGTGTACGCATGTTCGTCTAGTTCTACTTATTAGCCCTGGGGAACCTAGTCCTGCAGGAGAGCTCCATTGGGAGGGGACTTGTAGAAGGAAGGAGTAGAACACACAAGTGACATAAGCAACACAGTAATAGAATTACAGAACCGCCCCACCCTCCCTTCCCCACAGAAGAGTAACCCTAATTAATGAGCCTCCCAAAGTAATGGGCACATCTGGTAACATTGTGCCTCTGATTCCTGTACTGAACTGGGTAACGACATTGGAAAATATAATCCCAATTGTACATACAAACGGATGGGGTCTAAATTAGCTGTTATCACTCAAAGAAGAGACCTCAGAGTCATTGTGTACAGTTCTCTGAAAGCATCTGCTCCACATGCAGTCAAAAACGCTAACAACATGTTAGGAACCATTAGGAAGCGGATTGATAATAAGGCAGTAAATATCATTATGCCGCTTATAGAAATCTACAGTACCCCCACACCTTGAATACTGCGTGCAGTTTTGCTCATCTCACCTCAAAAAAGATATGTTAGAACTGGAAGAAATACAGAGAAGAGTAACAAAAATTATTGGGCGTATGGGACAACTTCTCATATAAGGAGAGATTAAAAAGACAGGGACTTTTCAGCTAGGAAAAGAGACGACTAAGAGGGACTATGATAGAGATCTATAGACTCATGACTGGTGTAGAGAAAGTCAATAAGGAAGTGTTATTTAGCCCTTCACATATCACAGGAACAAGGGGTCACCCAATGAAATTAATAGGCAGCAGGTTTAAAACAAAAAAAGGAAGCATTTCTTCACACAATGCAGTCAACCTGTGGAACTCATCGCCAGGGAGATGTTGTGAAGGCCAAAAGTATAACTGGGTTCAAAAAAGAATGAGATGAGTTCATGGAGGATAGGTCCATCTCTGGCTATTAGCTAACACGGTCAGGGATGCAACCCTATGATCTGGATGTATCTAAACCTCTGACTGCCAGACGCTGGGGCTGGGACTGTCCAACAGGGGATGGTTCACTTGACAATTGCCTTGTTCTGTTCATTCCCTCTGATGCATCTGGCACCCACCACTGTCAGAAGACAGGATACTGGGTAGATGAACCATTCTTCTGGGGGATCCAGGATAGCCACTCTTATGTTTTATGTTCTTAGCGGATTACATAGAAATTCAGCTTTAGCATCCTGGGAGCATAAGAACCAAGAATGCATTTGTGACACTGGCAGACCAGTCAACCTGTGTATGACCCATAATAACTTAACAAGAGACACTTCTACTGTATCAAGACAGTTCACGTGCATGTGAATTTCAAAGAGACGCATTAGACTAGCAATCATCAACTCATTCAAAAATGAACAATAGATGCTAAGTGTATTTGTCTGTGGTTATCTATACCGGGTTAGAAGTTTCACAATGTAAATAAATTAGCTTGTAGATGCTAATTCCTTTCATGGCTTAATTGCCTTAATTATGTGTGCAAGGTGTTCAGTTAGCCTTAAAATCAAAGATGTAAGACACTTCAGGAAACCAATCATTTCTACATTATCTTCAGCTTAACTATCTGTGTTATAATGGAAGAACGGCTAATTACCTTATGTGAATGAATGTAACTAGTTTACTGTGTATGCACAGGAAATAGAAGATTATCTTCAAAGCAAAGTACAACAGGCCATCTGCATTGGGGGAAGGTCCTTCTGTGACAATTTCTGTGAGGTAGGCTTGTCAGCCTGGTAGAATAGCTATAAAAGAGAAGGCTTGGGCCTGATCCTATCATCTCTAGACCGTTTAAATGTTGAACAGGGACAGTGTAAGCCATAGGACAGAGATCTTCCAAATAATCATTTGGAAGAACCTGGAAAATGCCTGGAAAACTAACAGACATTACATCTAAGCTGCCTTTGGATTCTGATCTGTTGGGATGATTCCAGAGAGACTTTTACAAACCAGCAGTTTATTCCATCACTGTTGTGATCCTGAACTATGAACATGGAAAGTCACTTGTCTGGATATTGATCTTTTAACCATTTGTAACTCTTCTTTCTTTTAACAATAAATCTTAGATTTAGTTAAGGATTGGCTGACAGTGTGATATTTGGGGAAGCCCTGAGATTCACATTGACCTGGGGATAAGCATCTGGGACTTTATGATCAGTGAACCCCACATATGGTGAATCAGGTTTCCAGTAACCCCTCACTATATTAGACATAGAATATCAGGGTTGGAAAGGACCTCAGGAGGTCATCTAGTCCAACCCCTGGCTCAAAGCAGGACCAATCCCCAGACAGATTTTTACCCCAGTTCCCTAAATGGTACCCTCAAGTATTGAACTCACAACCTGGGGTTTAGCAGACCAGTGCTCAAACCACTGAGCTATCCCTCCCCTCTCTTCCAAGACAGGGATGTTTAGATGGGAGCCAAAGTCTGGAATGCCAAAAGGGGACCGCGTTTGGCATCTTGTTAACTAGGGTGGAAGCTCTTTTGTTGTTGACTTGGTGAATCTAATGATAGAATAAGCCATCAGTTTGGCGGTTGTCTCCCTCTACTTCTTGCAGTCTGCCTGCAGTGTGGTCACTGCATTGTTGTGTAAACCTCTCTCTCACGGAAGCAGAGGGATGTTAGTCACCTTGAGATCCCAACTGCTGTCCTGGAAGAGTTTTTCATGCATTTGCGTTGAGTGTCAGATCTGATGTAAGCAGGGAAGTCAGCTCAAGGAAGAGTAAGGCTATACTCACTGTGCTATGAACTGTCTCTCGATAGGCAGTCAGCAGCTGGGTGCTGGCCTGCAAGGCCCTTTCTCTCCCACTCCTTCCTGAACTGAACCATGTCCTTAGGAGCTGTTGGTAGAGCAGGGGAATGGACAGAGTTAGTACCAGAAAATCCTCCCAAAAGTTCCTCTTAAACAGGTTTAATTGTCACTAAAATCCCTCTCCAAAGCATCTGACCTCCATGTAGCAAAGGAATTACATGTCTAATGGAAGAGCCCTTAGATATACAAGTCCCAGGGACCAGATTCACCTCTGGTGATTGAAGCCAAAGGAGTTACATGAGAGATGAATCTGGGCCCGTGTATGTGATGTCTGCTGTAGACTGTCTGATGGGAGCTGTCTAGCACATTGCATGCTGTTTGATGTCTGCTGCTGTGTTCTATTTCCTGGGCAACTTCTCCCACATTGATTGGCAAAATGACAGAGAGAAGCATTTCTTTTATTAATTTGAATAAGAGCAGAGAAGTCCCCAGCCCAGCTCCTTTTATAACTTCATTTTTATACTGAACGTGCATCAAACTTCCCACCCTCAGCCCTTCACAATATTCTGTTCATGTCTGAGGAACAGGAAGTTTCCTCTGAATGAGTTTCCATACACAGGGCTTAACTCAATATTCATGAATTCCTCTTAGAAGAAGTGATCAGTTTCAACTGGTTCTCTTGGATTTGGCTACTGCAGTGGTGATTTTCTTGCCCAAGTAGTGTCAATGACACTGTAAGAACTTGGTCCCAATCCAGCCCTGGCATAAAATGGCATAGCTTCTGTGGATTTCAGTGGGGCACATGCCCGCTTATCCCAGGAAGAATTGGGTGCTTTCTCCCTAAAATTCACTCCATTGTGGAAAATTCCTCCACAACTGAAGCTTGACCCCCTAAATCTCTGACTCTTCCCTGCTGTAACACAAGAAACAATCTCCACCACGGTTCAATGGACTACTCACATCAAACATTTCCTGGAACCAGTCTGCGGTTGGTTCTTCCTCCAGCAAAGTCTCCACTAGCTTGCCAAGGGCTTCCAAGGATCTCACATAGAGTGACTGAAACCAGAAAAGAAGGAGTGAGGCTCAGCACAGATCATTTGTGTGTGTGGGCTGGGGAAAGCTAACTATAACCTTGCAGGGGGGCCATGTGGGACTGCCATCACCCAGTGCCTGCTGGGCAGAAATACAGTGGATGGTGCCGGAGGAGAATTGTTGTCACGCACTTGTATATGCTGAGCATCCTTTGCTGTCCTGTCTTCCTCTTTCATCTTCTCCAAGGGAGGAAGGGGAAATAAACTTTTGAAGCACTGACCAAGGAGCTCACGGTTTTCCTCCAGGGTCAGAGATGGTTTGAGCTTGCTGGCAGAAGAAAGATAGAGAGAAAAGTCATGCATTAGACTCAGTACCACCTCCAAGTAAAAGAAATGGGTCCAATGACTAGAGATTGTCCCAATCTAGAACCCCAAGTGCAAACAACCCTTCACTTTGCACCTCTCTTAAGTATTGGCTCCTCTAGAAGTAAAGCTAAAACTTCAAATCTCCTTTTAGAGAAACCCACAAGCTTCCTCCCCCCTGCCAGCTAGCCAGACACCTCCCTCCCCATCTGAACTCTGCTCCATTGTACTGCATGCCCCACAACCTCCAATCTTGTGTCTTTCGAGCACAAACCCCCAAATGGACACATTCAAATCCTTAAGAACTAAAGTCCTGCTGGTGAGCAGCATGTGAGCCACAGGGCCACCCAGAGGATTCAGGGGGTCTGGGGTCTTTGGCGATGGGGAATTGCCGCAGAAGGCCCAGCACTTTGGCGGTGGGTCCCGGGCGGAAGTTCCCCGCGCCGAATTGCTGCTGAAGACCTGGGCCCCGTGAGAGTTGTCCAGGGCCCCGGAGTGAAGGACCCCACTCCAGGGGCCCTGAAAATTGCCCCATTTGCTCCCCCCGGGCGGCCCTGGTGAGCCAAACCCTGCAGGCTTTAGACTGCTCCCAACCTGACACTCATGAATTAACAAATAAGAAGGCATCACAGTGCCAAGAAATATGGCAGAAAATAGCCTACCTCAGATGTCCAATGGCAAGAAATGCCTGGTAGCGAACTGAGATGCCAGGGAATCCAGTGGTTCCTGTTTAATGAAGTCCTGAAATGCATGAATGGGGACATCAAAAATGGGAAATGGATTTGAAAGGCAGAGAGGCCTTCCTCTCACACCCTGAAACAGGGCTATATGCCAGACCTGGAATAAACAGACACCGTGCCCAGCAGGCTCTCTGCCTCAGAAATGGGCTGTAGGGCCATCTGCAGGCTATACAGAGGACAGAAAGAGAACTCACAAGACACAAGCCATTCCTTCCAGTTACAGCCCACAATATATGTTAGCATCCCTGCCAAGCTCAGAGTGGACCCAGCATTCTGGGTGCCATGCAGGTAGCTCATGAGACTGCAGTAGTACAGTCACAGCCAATGGATAAAATATCATCTCCCAGAAAACCAGTCTCATTACATTACAACAAACTCTCTTGTACTTCAGTCCTCAAAGCTCCTAATCACTCACCAACATGTAGCCAAGGAGCTCCAGTTTGTATGAGAATTCGAACTCTTGGGAGTCTCTGGTCTCCAAGATGGCACAGCTAATCTCCATGACATTCTGGATGAGGGTTAATTTTAGGTTCATGTCCTACATAATCGAGAAGGAGAAACAAGAGGATGTGGATGAGAAACTGAGAGAAGAACCAGAGTCCAGAAGATAAAGATCAGGAATTAAATCTAGCCTCGGGAGAGGAGAGAGGTGTCCCCAGACCCCAGAAGGTAGAGGACCCTGGCTCTGCACCCACCTCAGAAGAAGAGAAAACCCAGGTTCATCAAATAAATCCAGGCCTACTTACACCAGAGCAGCCAGGACTCCTGCTTGATGTAGCAAGGAAACCAAACTCTGTGCAATTTAAACAAGCAACTTGTGTACAGAAAATGCAAGAGCTGAGGGCAGATTATTTAGAATGTACCTTGTTCGCAACAGTGATGCCCAGCACCTGAAAAACGAAATGCAAAACAGCTATTAGCAATGTTGATAGTCCCACATAACACACATCCTCAAAATGTCCTGGCTGGTGAATATGGAGCAGAGAGAAATCACTATTGTTAAATCTTCCAAAAGGCAGGAAAGGTATCCAGAGGGGGTGTTTTGCAGAGGTCATTATCAGGGGCCATCCTCTGTAGTATTTGCATTTGTGAACTACTGGAAGATCTCAGTTTGGTTCAACTGTTTTTGGCAATGCCTAAGTGAGAGTCTCAGTTAGACAAGGCAGAACTGAATGGCAAAGTGATGTGGAGAGGTTGCACTGAGATGAGAGTCAGGACCAGCAGTCAGGCACCTGGGGAACAGAAATAACGGAGCACACAGACAAACAAGACGACAGATAAGAGGTAAGGGAAGTAGTGAGTCCAAGAAACAGCGTGACAGCAAATCAACTACATACAGGCTAGCACTAGTCTCTCTTGGGTAGCAAAAGATAGAGCTAGATACACATCCATATGAGGGGAGTTAGAGTGTTATTCTGAATAGCCTGAGTGTCACTGCATCTGAATTACTGTGTAGCTGGGGTCTACAGAATTTCAGAAGACTATAGAAAAACCTAGAGAAAATACAAAGAAGAGCAACAAAAATGATACAACATGTGACAGCTCACACTCCGTCCATTACAGTTTTAAATTTGAGTTATGTGACACTTATCACGCAAAAGCTCTTACCTGACCACTGGCTCTGTAATGGAGAAGGATGTTCCTGTGATGTCTGCCTCTACTCGGGAGAGAAGCTGGTCTTTTGGAGCATGGACAGCCACGCTGCTGTAGGCCAGCATCAGGGTGCTGCGAGTCTTGCCTCTTCTCCCATGGTGGTAGTCCTAGACAATCAGAAAGTTCTTCTGATTCCTTTTGCTTTGGAATTCTGATCTGCTGCTGACCGAGGAATTCCTCACAGCAGCAATAGCAGCTTGCACTTGCAAAGCTCTTTTCAGCCAAAGATCTCAAACCACTTGCAAAAAGTATTTAAGCAATATAATAACTGTGAGGCGTGGAGATATTAGTATCTCCATCATTCCCACTAGGTAACTCTGACACAGAGAGCCTAAAATGCTGAACCTACAGCAGTGAAGTACACGGGAGCTTAGTCATTGACACTGGTGGGTACAAGATCAGGCGCTAAATGTCTTGCCTAAGGCTGCACAGTGAGTAAATGGCAGAGCCAGCAGTGGAAGCCCAGAGGCCTAGTCTCCTGCTCTAGCCTTTAGATCAGTGGTTTTCAACCAGAGCTACTTGTGTACCCCTGAGGGTCTGCAGAGGTCTTCCAGGGGGTTTATCAACTCATCTAGCTATTTGCCTAGTTTTACAGCAGACTACTAAGAATGCAAGTACAATATTTATATTCCAGTTGATTTATTTTATAATTATATGGTAAATGAGAAAATAAGCATTTTTCAGTAATAATGTGCTATGACACTTTTTAATAATTTTATGCCTGATTTTGTAAGCAAGTAGTTTTTAAGGGAGGTGAAATTTGGGGTACACAAGACAAATCAGACTCCTGAAAGGGGTACACTAATCTGGACAAGTTGAGAACCACTGCTCTAAATCACAGGTTCCATAATTGTCATCCGTAGCCCACTGGTGGTCTACCTAAAGCAGGCTGGTTGGCCACATGTTGCTTGCCACACCTCCTCATTTCCAGCCACTAACTGGGATTAAAAAAAATGCTAAAAATCCCTAAAGCTTTTCCATGCAAGCGACTGAGGTAGTTCCCACACATTGTGCATGGGAGGGGCGCTCAAGCCATGAGACATCAGATGATAAAAATCATTTGAGAGAACCCCAGCTCCAGAGTGTGCTCCTCTCTGCTTAACTGCAGGCGTCACGTAGGACGCACACACTGGGGGACAATGCGAGCTGAGCAGAGCAGACACTACCCCGGGGCTGCTGCCCCTGGTTTAGAGGGAGAGGAAGTTGGAGAGAAGCCCCTGGCTCCTTTACCTTCAGGCGGCTGATGAACCCAGGAATCGTAACCTTGCTCATTGCAGCCCCAAACTCCTGAAGTGCGTTGAGGGTGAGGTCCAAGTGGCTCTCAGCAGAGAGTGCAAGGATGGAAATGACTCCCTGTCACCCAAGAAAAATACTGGTTAGGATCTAACCCACGAGTCCCTTCCTTTCAGCTGAAGTGGTGTAAAGCGCCAGTCAGGCGTCAGACACATGGGCAGCGGGGGCTGAGTGAAACAGCAATGAAGAGGATATGAAGCGAAATGGCATCTGTCCCAGGCCAGCTCAGAGCTGAGCCCCACAGGAAGCATTCAGGGGTTACTTGGTAAAGTGGGGAGAGGGACAGAGTCCTCACCTGTCTCTCAGGGGCTTCCATATAATCTGTTGCTTTCAAAAATTGATGAAGCTGGGATTTAACGTGGCCCAGGTCCTGACAAACTGCTAAGGACGTTCCTAGCGCCTTATACAGGAAACTCTGAAAGAAAGAGACCGGCACTGACATACCAGTAACAGAACGTGCCAGTCAGTACAGAGCCAGCTCAGCAACACTCAGGAAAGAACAAGATAGCCAAGTCCAAGCACCCATACTGCAGAAACATCCCATCATCTAGCCCAGCCAGAGAACCAACAATGCAGCACAGACAAGCAGCCTGTCCAAGCAAATATTGGAAGGGCAGGGGGGCAAGAGAGCAGGGAACAAGTAAAACAAATTTTATATGCAGAATAAAATATAAAGTAATGAAGCCTTGAGAGAAGCCTTATGCAGCCCCCAACCAGACTTTCAAGGGAAATTTACTAGGAACTAAGGCTTAACCGTGAACAACCGTTTTCCGGGGAGGGGCGGGTAGAGCTGGCCATCTGCTGGTTCAACTCACGGCTTTTCTGGCGGCTCCAGGCACTGTCGTCTATCATCCCCAGAGATGTTCTTAGGAACTGAGTGTAAAAGAAGAGAGTTAAAGCAGATGGTTAATTGCAAGAATTTGGGGTTGTTGTGGGGTTTGTTTGTTTATTTGTTTGGTGTTTTTTTCTTCCTTGTTCTCTCTTGTAAACTTTCCAATATTCAGGTGTCATGGGAAGGTTATTTCCTATTGAGAACTATAAACATCGACAACCCAGATTTCCTCTGCTGTCGTTCTTAACCTTTGTGTGATGATTCCTCTCAGTCCCCAAATCCAGATGGACAGTGAATTGAGAATGAGATGGAGCCAAGAAATCTGACCATTGAGGAGTGATTTTATAGTGGATGGAGGATGGGTCTAGTAAACTTTGAGCAAAGGGCCCTGACTACGAAGGACCAGGCACCTTCTCTGAAGTGCTATGAACCCATTCTGCCACCTCCTGAGGGTCCCCAGGGGAGTGAGGTACCTCACTACCCCTGCCCTTAGCATGAGAAAACCTTCTCTGTGCCTGCCAGGTGTCAGCTCCTGACTCAGCCAGCCACAGGAAACACAAGCACGCCCTTCTCACCCCATCCAGGTTCCACTCTCCTTCTACAGATAAGCAATCGGTACAGTCCAACCGCCGAGCCCTCTCTGCAGCCCCACAACGTCCAGCCCCTGTTCCACTGGACACTCACAGAATTCATAGGGTTGCTACACATCACCTTACCAGTTTCACCTCCGCGTCACCGCTCCATTTCACAGGACTTAGATACATTTATAGTGAAAACAAGCAGAGTTCAATTGACAAAGATCAGAGAGTTGGGAAGCAGCAAGTAAAATTAATGTAAACAAATGGTTACGTAAAAATAAAATCCTAACACACTTCTAGAGCTTGAACTTAGATAACCAAATATTCCCTGTCTCACAAAGGATAGCTCCCCAAATCTCTCTCCCAGCATGAAACACCCAGACCAAAGATCATCCTCCATTCATAAGACAAGGAGCTGTCAGTCTGTCCAATAGATGAAGGATACCTGGGGCCAGATACCTCTGGACCTCCAGATATAGTTCCACGCATCCATTGTCTTCATTTGAAAACAGGGTACCCCCTATTGTTTGCTTGTTTTTCTTGTATCAAATCTCCTCTGGAGACTTCACAATCACTTGATTAGAATTTTCCTCTGTTGATTAGCATCCACTGTGAATAATTACTCACAGGCAGATAAGCGTCTCCTGCCTGAAAGAAACTTGTTTATCACTTTCTGGTGAGCAGCCCCAACTCACAGACCTTAAAAGCATCAATTTCAGTATAGAACCATAGCACCTTATATATTATCCATCCAATCACTGTGCAATGCTTATGATGAGCCGTGTGACACAGGTATCCAGTAAAGGCTTTACATGACACCCTTTGATTATATAGAGATCAGATCCAGGGAATCCTGGGAATAAAAGGTAATAATTGGAGATGTACCAATCTCCTAGAACTGGAAGGGACCTGGAAAGGTCATTGAGTCCAGCCCCCTGCCTTCACTAGCAGGACCAATTTTTGCCCCAGACCCCTAAGTGGCCCCCTCAAGGATTGAACTCACAACCCTGTGTTTAGCAGGCCATGCTCAAACCACTGAGCTATCCTTCCCCAATCCTGTAGCCTAAGTCAGTGGACACCCAAAGGACCAGGAGTCACACCCTCATCTCCCATTGAAGTCAGCCAGAGGTTAGTAACTTTCAGCACTTTGCTGTTTCAGGCCCTAATTTTGAACAGCAGCCAGGAAATCTCAGAAACCTCACAAGAAAACCTAATCTTAGTTGATTTTTTAGCCCAAAGAATTTCAAAGGAGGCTGGATCTGGAATGGGGAACTCCAGAGTGTAATCCAACCCCAAATGGAACTGCAAACCTTCTGGGGCGTATTTGTCACTAGGTCCCTTCCTTTCATTTTCAGCACTCGCCATCAAAGTGTTCCTTGTCTGGATTTACATGAGGCTGCAAAGAGCTCTTTCTGAGCAGAAAGGCTTCTCCCTGAGATACAGTCACCAAACCCTGTCTTGTCTCTTTTCCTTTTGGGGTTTCTCACAGCAAATTTTCTTTTGAGTGGCAAAGAGAAAAAAAGAATCCTTTCAATGTCCCCCAGTGGTGCATTAGCACCATGAGCATGCTGGTTTTCTGGTTATGTTGTGTGTTGTTCCCAGTGGTAACGCAGAGTTATTTATAACTAGCGCTGGTTGAACAATGGTAAGTCCATTTCACAAAGCAAGTGGGAGTTTTTTGTTTTCTTGATTTTTCAACACACACATGAAAAGTGAAAGAAACAAAAATATTTTGCTTTTCAAAATAAAAAATGACCATTATTCAGTTCTTTGTTTTCCCCCTTTCCTTCCCTTTATCCCTCGTCCCCAGGCCTTCCCCCCCCCCTCCCACTTTGTGACTGAAAAAGCCGGGGCGGGGGGAGGGGAGGTAGGGGGGAGGAGACAAACAGGAAAGCAAATGAAAAAAAACCCCAAAAAATCAACTTCAGTTAAAAAAAAACTGAACATTTTCCAGTTGGGTTGGGTTTGTTTTGTTTTGTGTTAAAAAAATTTTTTTGAAAGTGTCCCATGAAAATAAAAAAGGCCAGTTTTCACTGAACAAAAGTTGCAAATGAAATGGTTTGACCAGCTCTGCTTAGAACGAATAGTTTATCATTAATATTTTCCCCAGCTGATACATTTGGAGGGGGGAGGGAGGGCTGTGACAATACAGCTGAAAGCCATCTTGTACCTGAAGCAGCATGTGCTCCCACTGCACGTGGTCCAGGGAATTCTCTGTGTTTCCTATGAAGCAGGAGGCAAAACAATAATGTCAGCTAGGTTAGCAAGAAGAGTCGTCCCAGGAATCTCCTTTGCAATCAGTCCTTCGAAAACCCCTGCTCTGCCAAGCTGTAACATGCCTGCGCTTTCAAGGCTAAATGGGACCTACGCCAACGTTCTTTGTTGGACCCACAGAAAGTATCATGTTATGTACCCTGCTGGCATTTCTATTCAGGGTCAGTCAACCCACCAGGAGTGAGATGCTGAGCACTCCCAATTCCTTTTGACTTTAATGGGAGCTGAGGGTACTTAGCATCTCAGAAAACTGTTCAGCACATCAGAAGACTGGGTTTAATGTGAATACAAACTTTTCCTGCATAATAAAAGATTCTGGACTTGATCCTAACTTGATGTAAATCGGTGTAGCTTCATTGAAGTCAATGGAATTATACTGATTTACATCAGCTGAGAATCTGGCCCCGTTTCTGAATGTCCAGCTCTAACCTACCCTTCTTTAATGTCGGCACAAGGCAGTACTGGGGACTCTGTACAGCAACAACTAGGGAAGATACAGCTCATTTTTAAAATCTTTTTTTGACTATCAAACCCACTTGAACATTGTGGGGTCTGACCTTCATCAGAAACATATCGGGTTTGGGCTCCACGTAGGGTCTGTCATACTCCACAGAGACTACAATGGCACAACCACGTCATTGGAGTTCTGCTGGCATAACCCCATAGTGTAGATGCAGCTACACTGACTGAGGAGGTCAATAGATTCATACCACTGTAAAATTGCTGAAAGACATTATTAGGCCCATAATACCTAGAGTCTACATGGGCACCCACTTGGCCAACCTAGCTTTTATGGCTCAGGCTTCCTTACAGAAAGAAAAACTCTGGGTTTTTAATTGAATCACCCTTGAAAGTAAACATGGGGTTTAATTTTCAGAAACATTCAGTTTGCAAAATCAGACTATATATGGAACCCCAAAATATTTCACTAACCTCCAACTTCATGTGTAATTCACCTTCCCAAACATTAACCTAGCAAAGGTGTGGGGGGAACTGCTGTAAAATTTCCATTCAGCTGAAACCTTCCTGGCCTGATTCTGCCCGGATTGAATTGGCTTCAGTGGTTTAACTCTAGATTTAGCCCAGTGGTTCACAGTTATCCAGATGAAGGAAAAGTGAGGGCCTAGAAGCCCAATTTCAATTCCCACTGTTCCCACATACTGCAACAGGAATGGCACACACGTGTCGATACGGCTGCATTTTCTGGCTTCCTTCTATGCTCCATGGACCGCACTCCTCCTAACTAGCACTTTACCTTCAATGTACTGCAGCAGAGATGGGATCTTTACTCCCACATCTCACCCACTGCTACATGGATATTTTGGTGCAGGGCCTGTAGTAACTGCAAGGCAGCACATCCGTGTCCTTCTCCTGCATAAGGACGAGGCTACTACCTGTCAGCGAGAGAGAAGAACAGGCTAAGTTTGGTCAGCACAATACCAGTGTGGTCCTGAAGGAGGGAATAGTTCAGACTCTCTCATTGTGGAGACCATACAACAGAGTTGTTGATTCTACTGCAGTGCCTTCCTGAAGAAGAAAGCATTCTAGCTAGTACGAGGATGCAGAACAGTGCCTCGGGAGAGGGCAGAGACAGAGAGATCCAAATCATACACATTCCTCAGCCTGTCTACAAGCATCTAGCTAGAAAACCCATTTTTATAGTTAACTGTCCCACTTCACATTCCACAGAAAACCTATTCTCATGGTCTACTCACCAGGAGTCGTGCCAGCAGCCCCTGGGGTGTAGGGAGTTTCACTAGGGAAAGAAAGAGAATATCATGAATTCTGCCAGACTTTCAGAGAGTCCTGCTGATGTTATTCACCTAGCCATTTCCAACGTGCCCACCAATGTTGAATGCAGCTGATCATAATTTGCATTTCCATAGTGCTTTCAGTCTGAGCTTCTCAAAATGCTTTACAGCCATGAATGAATTCCATCTCACAGCACCTCTAGGAGATTGCCATTAATTACTCCTTCATTTCACAAGTGGGGAAGCTGAGAGAGAAAGATCAGGTGATTTCCCCAAGGTCACATCAGAATTTTGGTGGCAAGCTGGGAACAGAACCCACATTTCCTAGCTCCATCCCATGGCCATGTTGTAATCACAAGACCATCCCTCATTTTAGCCTTCTCATTGCAGATGAGAGAACTGGAGCAGACTGAACCTGTTCATTGCGTAGTGTGCCTGGAGAGAATAAATGAAAGAGTTTCTGTTATAAACCTGGTCCACCGTAGTCAAGGCAAGCAGCTTCTTCTCCTTCCTGCTGCTTTTTCTCAGCCAGCTCCCTAAGGCATCTGCAGAGAGTCTTCAAAGTACCAGTGTACTGAACTGGCACCACATATTCGAGAAGCCTTGGCCATAACACCTGCAGAGAAGAGCGAGACTGTTCAGTACGCAGCTATTTCCATCCCCCCACCTCCAATATCCTGCTGTCGGAATCCCTCCCTCTCATGTAGCTTGTAGCTTAGCCCCCTGGGGGACCTAAGGGGCAGTTGCACTCAGACAGTGGAAAGAATGAAGAGAAGATCTCTGCAACATGATTCCTTCCAGTTCAGTTGCTTTCTATCTTTTCTCTAATGTGAACCACTTACTCCATGATGAAGGGGTCACATCCCTGACATGAATCTGACATGCTGTTCCTCCATTATGCTGACTGTGCAAAAAGCTTCCTTGTGGGGAGGTACAAGGAAGATAAGGAAGAACGTCCCTATTTCAAGAAGCAGTAGCAACAGGTCACTTACTTGGGTCATTCCAGTGACCGAGGTGTCCAGACATTGCAGGATGTCAGTGCACAGGGTTTGATCGTGTTTTCTTCCGGAATAGCCTGGGTGAGAAGTGTTGTACCCTGCTGTGAGACAGCTCTATAGAACTTATTAGCTAGTAGCAAGACACTGGCTAGAGAATCAGTGTCCTTCTCTTACAAAGCCATCATGAACATTGACCTATGCCTGCTTTTATATTGCACTGGAAGTGCACAAACATCTGAAGGGAAGAGAATAATGGAAACTCTTAACTGGTGGGTCAGATCCCAGGCTTAGGAAAACCCTAAAGTGAAGGGAATGATTCTCTGAACACAAGAGTTTCCTCAACAGGGTTAATTTTCTTTAAATTTGAAAAACTGTTTCATCTTTTTATCTCTGAGGAAAAACATTCAGACTCTGCCCAGTGGAAATCAATATGCAGAACCAGGGGGATCCACTCTGTTTGTTCTGATGCCCCAACCAGCTTGGTCATTCTGGGTGTAGTGAGTGTGATTCTATCAACGGGCCTAATTCTGCTCTTACTTACACTGGACTAAATATTGATTGACTCTACTGATTTCAGTGTAAAGGAGAGCAAAACTGGCTCGAGGAGAAAAAGCAGCCTTCCTTAAGATGGGGGTGTGTGTGTGGAAAAAAGGCCCTTGGAGAGTATTGCCACAAGCTCCAACTTTGAAGAAAAGGGGCCAGGCAGAGCTAAGATCTTCAACAACTTACTGTAAAGTTGAACTGTTTATGTTAATACAGATCATGGATCCAATCATGGAGCACAAAGTGTCTGGAGCCCCTGGCTGTGTCCATGGATAGAAATACGGATTGAAGACATTTTTAAACTAGTACATGTAGATTAGAGCATGTAGTGAGGGAAATATGCAGCAAGCTTTTCCAGGCTCTTGACAGTCTGGGATGCAACCTGCATAACCTCGGTATTTTGCTGATAGTTTATGTTTGCTTCAACAGCCACCGAATTGGGCACCATTATGTTCTCTGGAGAGTCTATTGAAAACAAAGAGATGTGCTTTCTTGTACAAGAACATTTCACTGAAAAATGGTGTTTTCAGAATTTTCAATGACTCATCAGAGGGTTGAGGAACCTAGATGACTCTGTTAGATGTAAATACCCAGTGTGAGAGTCTGATCTGTTACACTAGTATAAATCCAGAGTGACGCCACTAAAGTCAGTGGAGTTACCTTGACTTTACACCAATATAACTGATCAGATTCTGGCTCTAATCCTTCAGTCCAGTTGTCCTTGAGTCAAAACTCCCACTGAAGGCAAGGGAGCAGTCAGCATGCAAGAATGGTAGGACCGAGTCTTAAGTGTTAAGAAGTCTCCTTACTAGTTTGCTGGTGGACACGCTGAACTCCGTGAAAACATGTGCTACCATATCCCAAGCTGCACAGTTCTCCACACTTTGTAAGCTGAGCAGCCTCTGGATGAAATGAAGAACTGCCTTCCTCACCTGCAAGGGCAGAGATGACACACATGAGTTATTGTTATCCCTTCTGCCTGAAATAGGAGATAGGATATGAGAGTCCTTATGCTTTTGATTTGATCTCCTTGGCTTATAAACATGGATCCATTTAACACAGTCAGGATAATGACATGCCTTCTCTAGTCTGCAGTCTCTCCTCTGGATCTGAATGAAAGCTCCACCCAGATGTCCATTCATCCCATATCATTGAAAAAAATTGAAATATTTCACTGCTCCACACACAATCTTACCGTAGCATTCTGATCACTGAAAGTGGATTTAACTGCCTTCACAATCAGACACTTTTTCGGTCTTGTCTCGGCACTGAAAGATAAGGAGAGGTGTACAGTACTTCTTTGTTCCACACACTCACTTTCCACATTGGAATGAATCCCGGATTTCAAAAGGCCCTATTTAAGAGTAATACCAAGCTTCTCTCATACACAGAATCAATGGGGAAAACATAGGACCAGACTCTGGTCTGAGTTACACTAGTGTAAATCAAAGTAATTCCAGTTCTATAAATAGTGCCATCATGCTGCCATGATGGAAATAGTATAAAAGAATTAGATAGACTGAGGTCAATCTGTGTTTAACACAGTCTAACAGAACTCAGAATCTAGTCTACAGTGTCTAATACTGACGATTATCGAGTCAGGGGTATTATTTTATTTTTGATTATCGTTAATGTGCATTAGCCCCAAGTCAACTTCTGTATCTGAAGTTGAAAACTACCTTGGGCTACATTCAGCTCTTAGTTGAACCTGTTGATTTATGTGTGGCCATAGGGGGGTAACTTAGGGCAGCATTTTGCCCCTTAGTGGATATCCAGACCACTGGTGACTGTGTGTTATAGAGATTCTGTGCCCCATTTGCAGAGGTGATGAGTCTGTTACAGCCCTGCCGGGCCTACAGAGCCTTGGTTCTTTAGCTCAATCTATAGTAGCTCATGCTTTTAGCTCTGGATCAGGGCTGGCTTTAGGCCGATTCCCCTGATTCTCCTGAATTGGGCCCCGTGCCTGACAGGGCCCTGCACATAACTGGACCCCACACCCAGTGACCTTTTAAATTTTTACTCACCCGGCAGCGCTATGGGTCTTCGGCGGCACTTCAGTGGCGGGTCCTTCACTCGCTCCGGGTCTTCGGCAGCACGTGAAGGACCCGCTGCTGAAGTTCCACCGAAGACTCAGAGCGAGTGAAGGACCCGCCGCCGAAGTGCAGCCGAAGTCTCAGGGCACCGCCCGGTGAGTACAAGCCCCACAAATCAGGCCCCGCACTTCCTAAAGCCGGCCCTGCCCTGGACGTCCCCAACTCAACCCTCAGCATGTCGGCCAAGAGGGCAACTGGCACAGTTGCTCCTGTGTTACTTACAGTCAGCACCAACAATAGCTCTGAGCAGATTCAGAGATGCCACACGAACAGCCTCATTCTCAATCTCCAGCTGCGAGTGCAGAAAGGCTATCAGATCATCAGGAGAAGAACGGGCTGCAAGGCAAGAAATCACGTCCTCGCTGATGACAGAACTCTTATTGTTACCATACCTTACAAAGGTAAGGAAGTTACAAGGAAACTACTGTGTAACTCAGAGTTTCTTCCCTTACCTAGTTGAACTACACAATGGACCAGCTCTGTGTGATTTTCCATGCTGAGCGGCTTAGCTTGAGAACAGATCTGTGGGAAGAAGGGAAATGGTCAAAGAAAAACTAATCAGAAGCAATTGAAAAGAAAATGTTCAATTAATTTCTAAGCTTCCACTTCCTACTTGTCCAACTAGAGGTCTGAACCCCAGGTGGATGGTACTGAATGCACAGCAAGAATCAAACACAATGTCCAATACATTAGATGAGAGAAGCTAGAGTGTTTTGAACGGCAGAGCTCATCGAATCAAGACACAGCCACAGTGTTTACTGTACAACTCTGACTCCCTGATAAACGGCTTATGGTAAAATTGCTTTACAAACTGAGCTGGATATTAGCCAAGAAAGTGAGACCACTACCTGCTTACTCTTGAGCCTGCAGAAATCAGTAAGGCATGAGGCAGTCCCCAGGCTCTGCACTATCATTTCATAGATTTGGATTGTTAATATGCTTCAGATCTGCTGTGCCTAAGCTCAAGGGATCCAAGCAAAACCACCCTCACCTGGTTATGCAGAGCACTGCAGATGGCTTGAAACTTCCCGTCAGGGAGAGGGATCTTATATTCACCAGAGACCTCCAAGAGCTGGCTCAGACTCTGCAACAGAGGGTGAAAGTCAGATGGTGGCACACACAGGAGCAATATGTAGTGACTGAAGCAGATTCAGGGGATTCATGGATTCCAAGGCCGAAACGGATTATTGCCATCATCTAGTCTGACCTCCGTATAACACAGGCCACAGACCTTGCCCAGAATAATTCCCAGAGCAGAGCTTTTAGAAAAACATCCCAATCTCTATTTAAAAACTGTAAGTGAGGGAGAATCTGCCTCGGCCCTTGGTAAATGGTTGTAATGGTTAATTATCTCACCATTAAAAATGGACACCACATTTCCAGTCTGAATGTGTCTTGCTTCAGTTTCTAGCCACTGGATCAAGTTACCCCTTTCTCTGCTAGACTGAAGAGCCTGTTATAAAACATGACTCCTCATGTAAGATATTATAGACTGTCATGAAGTCACCTGTCACAGGATAGGTCCACCCCGTCAGGTGGTACCAGGTTGTGGAGGAAATGAAGTAGATCTCGGCGCCCAGCTGGCCTAGTCTCCTTAGCCACCGCAGCAGTCCTGACTCCTATGGCAGCATAGCCTAATGGTTGGGATCAGCGCAGCAGCCCTTCAGTGAGGTTCCACGGCCAAACAGCCTGAGTCTGTAGGGCTCCCTTCTAGGTATAGCAGTGCGGCCTAGTGGCCAAAGTCAATGGAACCACCCTTGGCAGCAGAGCAATGCGGCCTAGTGGCCAGAGTCATTAGAACCACCTTTTGCAGGAGGGAAGTGTTGCCTAGTGGCCAGCCCTTCTCCACTGGGTCCTACGTATTCCACAGGTCCCAGGCCAGGGCCCTGTCTTGCCGCAGGGGTATCTGCCACCAAATCAGCGGGGATCCTTCCAAAACACACCAAGTCAAAGCCCAGTGCCTCAACTGGATCAATGCTTAGTCTACCTAGGATACTTTCCACTCAGGAATTCTGTGGTCTCTCCTCCATCTCTGGCATTGGGCGGTTGGGGTCGGTTGCAGCCACAGTCTGGCTGATCTCTGAATCCTGGAGCACTGGCAGTCTCTCTGCAGGAGCCTCCAATGCACCCAGGGCCGGCGCCCATTTAGGCGAGCCAGGCAGTCGCCTAGGCGCCAGGATTTGGGGCGGCATTTTGCCTGGAGGGCGGCAGGTGGTTCCGGTGGACCTCCTGCAGATGTGCCTGTGGAGGGTCCGCTGGTCCAGCGGCTCGTGGAGCATCCGCAGGCACGCCCGCGGCAGGTCCACCGAGCCGTGGACGGACCCTCCGCAGGAACGCCCGCGGAGGTCCACGGAGCCGCGGGACCGCGGCAAATGGGTAGAGCCGGCCCTGCGCCTAGGTGCCAAAAACCCTGGCACTGCTCCTGAATGCACCTCTGTTCTCTCGGCAGCCATCCCAGACTGAGCTGAGTGGCTCTCTTTAATATCCTGGTTCCAGCTGAAGCATGCCCAGCAGAGATGAGGGGCCATGGCCTCCTTAACCCATAAAGTATGATTATCCCGTGTTGAACCAATGTTGGGTAGCTAAACCCAATCACACACCCTTTTACTTTCTGTTTGTTAAACTAAATAGATTGAGTTCCTTGATTCTACCACTGTAAGGCATGTTTTCTAATCCATTAATCACTGTGGCTCTTCTCTCAATCTCCTCTCCAATTTATCAACACCCTTTTTGAGTTGTGGGCACTAGAACTGGACACCGTATTCCAACAGTAGTCACACAAGTGCCAGATTTAGAGGTAAAATAACCACTGTACTCCTCCTAGAGATTCCCCTTTTTATGCTTTTCAGCTTTTTGGCCACAGCATGAGCTCATGTTCAGCTGATTGTGGTGATCATGATGAACAATCTTTTTCAGAGTCACTGCTTCCCAGGACAGCATCCCCCATCATGTATGTATGGCCTAAATTCTTTGTGCCTAGATGCTCACATTTACATTCAGCCATATTTAAATGCACCTTTGTTTGCACCCAGTTTACCAAGTGATCTAGATCTCTGTGAATCTGTCCTCGCCATTTTTTACCACTTCCCAATTTTTATCTCATCTCCCAACTTTATCAGAGATGTTTTTATGTCCTCTGCCAGGTTATTGATAAAAAGGTGACAATCGAATTCTCCTTTGCTGCTTCAAGCTTCCAGAATGTCTCTGATGCCATCTACAGATTTTACTATATTGAAGCAGTTCTGTAGTGCTCTGATGCTATCAAACAAGTCCATCATGCGTTGGTTCCCTCCAAATCATGGGTATTTCAACCCCAAAAGTGACCACATACTGTACCAGAAAGCTTCAACCAACAGAGATGGTGAGTAAATATCACTACCAAGAAGTTATAGCTGTCTCGTGAGTTCATTTACAACAGTGTAGCCGCACTGAAGACAGAATATGGCCCGTTAATTCTTGCTCATGTGGTACTCAGGGTAGATGAAATAGAGAGAGAAGGGGAGTGAGACAATATCTTTAATTAGATTATCTCACCCACCTTGGCGCTGTTGGGACCAACATGGCTACAACAACACTGCATAGAACGGGAGGTGAAATAGACAGGCAATGCTTTTAGATCCATCTAGTTACATAATCCAAAGCAATCACCCTCAAGCCTCCTTAGTATTAATTTTCAGCCATTGACCATTGGCTTGGTACTGACCAGAGACAACATATGGCAGACCATGCTCTGAGGAGCTTATGAACTAAAAGAGAGACGCAGAGTTGACAGGATGTACTGGGAAATCATGAGGGAGGATCTTGTTGGGGAGGGGGGCAGGTGTTTTGTTTTTTATTTCCTTATCATCCTCCCCAGGAAACAGAGGATGCTTTTCATAAGAGGCATTTACCTACAAATCTTCTTGCCTGGCTCACCATGTGTATAAACCCAGAACTCGTGTGGATATTTATTTTCTAACAAGTCACTGTCTCAACCAGGAAACCCCACTGGCAGCAAATTCCTTGTGCAGTTCATACATGCACACACATAGACAGTTACCTTAAGGAGTGGTACCTCACCTTGGTGACGTGAAAACATCAGTGTTTTCATTATATTGCTCAAGGAGCCATGAGAGGTGTTCAAATATCTGATCTTGATACTCCTCTTTGTGTAGCAGGAGGCTCATCATGGGACCAAGGGCTTTGATGATAGCCTGCTTGAGCTGCATAGATGAGACACAGAATTTATGTTCCTACTAATTCATTCAGTATCATCCAATGGGCACACCTTTTCTACTTCCAATGCCTGCAACTTCCCTTGTTCCACTCTAGGAATGGGCCTATCTCAATATTTCCTGGTAAAGAACCGACTCGAGGGTTGGTTTCAGGATTATATCCTAATGCACCTCACAACTATACCAGGTAAAATATTCCCAGATTAGTATGCATTCTAGGCCAACTCATCCCTGCTGGAACTCCACTGGGGCTGAATGGAGGAATTAATTTAAGCCACTATCCCATGTTTATCTGCACGTTAGGTGCATAAAACTAGAATCCATGTACACTGTGTACTGACAGAATTTCCATGATGTGGTGACATTATAAATGTTTGGGTTTTAGATGTTTTACATGACACTCTGTTCCATCCAAAAGGACCTACCACTAAATGCCATCATCACAATGAGTGTCAGACACATAGAATTTAACGTTACAATTTCTGCTAAAGGTTTAGAGAACCAGCAATTCTCACCTCCGGCTCCTCACAGGTCAGCCAGTTGCTGGTCACATGAGTGTAGACAGGAAGAAAATGATTGCAGAGTCGCAATTGGCCCACTTTGGGGAATGAGCACTTTTCCCAGTTAGCCAAAAAGAGACGTACTGCCCTTGACCATTGTTCCAGAACTGCATGGACGGAGAGAAGACAGGCAATGTGAAAAGGACACATTAGTAACGAGGAGAAGTTGCTTTATCCATGAAGACACCCAGGCCAAAAGTTTACTACAATTCCATGGCAGCTACTGCTCTGTTCAGGACTAGACGCTGAAATCCAACATCAATTTTGAGCTATTTCTCTTCCCCCCATTCCGTGTCTTGTTTCTCAAAAGGCTTTTAATTTGCAGATCTCTCAATCTTTTTTCAATTACCAGCATCTGAAGACAATTTTTTCTCCCTTCCTTGTTACATCTTAATAAGAGCAGCTTGAAAAACAGTTTAAATTAAATTACAAATCTTTACTGATGGTGATTTTTCTTTCAAAATTGCAAAGTTTAAAAATCATTTCTATTTTTCAAAAATCAAAAATCCAGCCACCTCTTTAGATACTCAGAAACACTGGATGCACACTTCCTGATCAGACTTGTCACTGACATTTTTCACATTTGTTTTTCATCAAATTTGGGGGAAAAATTATGGAAAATATAATTAAAAATCAAAATATTTCAGCAAGCTCTCCTCTGAACGACTCGTGTCCTCTGCAGTTATTGTTTATTTAACTCTAACACTGGATGATTTTATCTCGAGTTACAGTTTGTCTGAAAGATGTTCAGTGCCCCTAACTGCCATTGGCTTTACTGGGATTTGAAGGTAGTGGGGAGCACTTTGCCCTAAAGGTAGGTGTATCTAGTGTCCTTGCTAAGAAGAATTAGGCCCAATCCTGTTGTCTATGAAGTCGATGGCAAAATTCCCATTTACCTCAAAGGCACAGGATTAACCCCTTACTGAGCATCACCTGAAAAGCAAAGGAAGAGAGAAGTGGAGAGGAAGAGAAGACAGAGAAAGAGGGTGAAAGGAGATGATGATAAAGAAACTAAGAGGAGAGAATGGGTGAAGGAGTGGGAAATGGGATTTTTAAATGTACAGTATTGAAATCTGTTCCCTTCACCTCCTCCCCCAGGAGACTGCCGGCAGATGGGCAGCTTCAGCCTTTGTGTCTGTTTATTTTAAATTATATCCATGAGTCATAAAGGGCTTGAACTTACAAATGCTCAGTGCCTCCTGCAAAGTACAGAGCACTCTCAACTTCACTGAGTGCTGCGGGAGCCAAGGAACGCACCACCTGGTGCAATCCAGGGCAGGGAGCACAGTTCAGGGCATGTTTGCAAACTTGGTCAGTCACTCCAATCTGTACCAAGACTCCCTAAATATCCATTTGGGGCACCTGCTGGCACTTACCACCGCAAAATGCTTGTCTCAGCCTGCCGTCCTTGACGAACTCCAGCATGGAGAACATGGTGTTCAGGGTCACTCTCACAAAAGGGATACACTTACGTGCTGCAGAAGAGAAGGAAGATAGATAATCGGCTGCTCTCTGCCTTCTTAGAACACACTTAGAAACACTGAGGGGCAGGATACTATGGGCTCCTGGGTCATTTTGCGCTGCGTAAGCAGAGCAGACTGGCTTTAAAGGAGCCATTGAAAGCCAGTGGGGGATTCACCCTGAAGAGAGGAATCCTGCACCAGTGCACAGCTGTGCCCGATGCTCAACTCACTCCCAGCATAAGGGGAGAGAGCACTGGGGCCGGATGGGAAGTGGGGTGGAGAAGAGCTCCACTAGACCTGATCTTCCACTCATTCCCATCCTTAAGGAACTTCAGTTGGGGGCAGAAGTTAGAGCTTCCACTGCCGTCTGGACAGCTCATGATCTGGAAGCCAGAACTAGCAAGAGCAGTGAATCCTTTGTCTCTCCACACACGCACGCACACACTCAAGCAGAGCTCTGTTTAGCTGCAACATTTTTAGGTAGAGAGAGTAATCCCCTGTCCTTAAATGAAAGACGATAACTTTGAAACAAAAGATGGAAGTTACCATACCATAGGCTGATGACAGGTTGGCCAGCGTAACTAAAATAAACTCTTCAGGCAGCTTCGGTGGTTTCAGATGACAGTGTAGCTCATACATGACATGATCAAAATAGCAGCTTGCCAGAGTCACTAACGTGTTGCTAGCTGCCACTTTTACTTCATTTGTTGCTTCCTACAAAAAAAACAAAACAAAACAAAAAAAAAGAGAAAGACTGAAGTAACTGAAGCCGGTTGCACTAGCCAGAGTTGTTTATATGAGTCAAGATCTTATTTCTGTGCATAAGTTCCGAATGAACTCACCCAACTTTCTGCGGATACAGTCATTAGTCATAAATATTCATTGAGTCGTTTGGCTAAACAATTTTCAGCCTTCGAGTTGCTTGCAAGCTGCTTAGTTAGACTATTCATTATTAGCTCCTTGTGGGTGGATGACTGGTCACCTTAGTCACGTGATATTTTGCCCTGCCCTTCCCTGAGGAGGTAGTGAGACACAGACAGCTTCAAGATATTCAGAGAGCTTTCCTGGAATAAACTGTCCCCCAAAAGGAGGCTGACTTCCTTTGGAACAAGAGAGAGATTTTTCCATGGGTTTTCCTGCTGCCAAACTAGATTCTAAATCCAATGCTGCTGCTTTTGGAGATAGCTCAGATTCTGTCTGTCTTAGAGCTTTATACTGCCACTTATCCCTATAGTATCAGAGCGCCTCCCACATAACATCAGTATCAAAAATGAAATCCCTAGTAGACTTTGGGAAAGACGTGCTCATTAAGAAACCACAGGCCTGTCTCCGTGTCTGAGATCATGTGTCTCGGGTCCTGATCCTGCAAAGCACTTAAGCACATGTGTAACTTTCACATGTGAGTTTTCCCATCTTATGCATGTGCACAAGTGCTGTCTAGGACCTGGGCTTTGGTCTGGAGGAAGGTGTGGGCCTCTAACAGAAGAATACATTTTCATTTCAGTATATAGTTTACCCCCCCCCCAAAAAAAGAGAGTTTTAATTAGTTAAAGCTTTGGATCCTTTGATTAGTAGCTCAGGAGAACTAACTTACCTGAGTCTCTCTCATCTGGTCTGAGGCTAGGCTTACAATGTTTTTCACTAGCCTTATCTCTAGGCCCCCAGTGTCCTGCTGTAATACCTCCTCCAGGATATAGTAGATGGCTACTCTGTTTTGCTGGGGACAAACCAGAAAAGAGAAAAAAAAATTCGGAAAAGTTTTTCTTGATGACCACACAGTAATTTGACAAATAAGCCCCTGCCCTAAAGAGCTTCCAATCCAAACATGAAATGATTAGCCTAAGTCTTATCATAACAGAGCAGGTCTGTGGCCAGGAAGAGAATCCATATCTCCTGAGTCATTATCCAGAATCCTATCCCCTAGGCCACACTGACTCCTCAGCCAGCATGCTCACACAACTACTCCATTGACTTAATTGGTGTAAAACATGCCATGCCCTCCATAATCACCATATTAGCAGCACTTCAGAAGCAGCCGAACAATTGACATATTTTAATCTTCCTGCAGAGAAAAAAGCCAGAGGAAGCCTCCTTCACTGCCCCCTTCTCGAGTTTCATTTATTGAAAACAAACAATAAAAAGGAGCCCTTGCCCTTGCTCTAGTCATTCCAGACAGAATTGGTAAATGTGTAATTACAAAATACCCAACTCCGCAGTAAGTCCTCAACAGCTCCTAGCAGAAATTAGCTCAGCAGTTAGATCTACATTGACAGTCGCACAGTTAAAGGTGTCTTTATGAGGCCCTTCAGTGTAGAAATTCACAGATGATACTAAATATGGGGAGTTTAGTATCAGCTGGGACAGAAAAAAATAAAGAGGGACACAGAGAAATTAAAAACCTGAGCAGAGAACAAGATTCCTTTCAGAAAACTGCAAACTAGCACATCTGGAAAGGATGTAACTGACATAATGGGAGGGAGAAAAGTGGGAAGCAACAAGTGCCCTGGGGTGACAGTGAAAACCAAGTCAACGTCTATATGCAAGGGGTGACGGCTACCACAAAGAGCCATGTGGGTTGGGTCTTTTCCACACAGGGATCATGGCACAAAGCAGGAAGATGACAGTTCCTCTCTGTTCATCTAAGGTGTGACTGCATCTGGATTATTGCATTTTCTAGCACCACATTCCCAGAGAGAGCAACAAACTGGAAGTAATTCATGGGAGAGCAAAAAGAATGCTGGGGGGTGGCAGAACTGACTTCTGAATAGAGCCCTGCAACCTGACCCAAATCCTATGGGACCTGACTACAGGCATCAGGGTCAGGTTGGATGAAAAAACAACTGGCTCTTGGGCTCAGGTCAGGTCGGCTCTCCTCCTTTAGCCCATGGGATCGGCACAACAGGGGGCAGTGTCAGAGGATGAAGCCATCGATGCACATCGTTGCCGCTGCGCCGGCTCCATGAGCAGGATGCAGTGGCAATATCTGGTTTGGGGGGAAGGGTTGGGACCAGGATGGAAAATGATTCAACCCTCTCAAGGTGAGGTGAGTGGGCTTGGGGCCAGTTCAGGTTGGGCTTCAAAACTGGGCCTGAGCAGACCTCTACTTCTGAAGACAGACTGAAAGAACCGGTTGTTCCAGGACAAACGGTTCTAAAAAGCTTTTAAATTTAACAAAGGCTAGGGCCGCTGTCCACCCGGCCCGGCCCCAACTCACCTCACTCTCCCCTGAATGCTCCACCCTCCTTCTCCTCCTGCTTCCCGCGAATCAAATGTTTGCGGGAAGCCTGAAAAATGCAGCAGGCAGGTAAGCTGGGCGCGGGGGAGGACGGTGTGTGCATGGCCCAGTCCTGCTCCCCCTGGCCCTGGCCGAGCACCCCAGCCAAGCACCACCGGCTGGGGCTGGTCCCGGCTGAGCGGCTCGGACCCGGCCCAGCTGGGGACCCGCAGCCCGCCTGGCCCGGGAGTCAGGCACCGCCTCGCCCAGCCCAGCCCGGCCGAGCGGCCCCGCCAGCCCGGCCCTGGCCCCGCGCTGGCCGAGCAGCCCCCGGCGGCCGAGCGGCCCCAGCCCCGCGCCCCTGGCGCCAGCCGAGCGGCCCTGGCCCGGGAGTCGGGCCCCGGCCCGGCCCTGGCGCCGCTGCTGCCCTGGCCCGGCCCAGGCTGGGAGTCGGGCCCGCCGAGCGGCGCGGATGAGCAGCCGCGGCGCCAGCCGAGCGCCGCCCGGGAGTCGGGCCCAGCGGCGCCGGCTGAGCAGCCCGCCCGCCCGGCAAGTCGGGCCCCACGGCTCTGGCCCCGGTGCTGGCTGAGCGGCCCGGCCCGCAAGTCGGGCCCCGTGGCTCGCCCCGTGCCGCCGAGCTGCCCGCCCGCAAGTCGGGCCTCGCAGCCCGCCCCGTGCCGCCGAGCGGCCCGGCCCGGGAGTCGGGCCCACGGCACTGGTCGAGGTCCCGCAGAGCGGACCCGGACCCAGGCAGTGTGGTAAGGGGGCAGGCAGGCAGTGTTCGTGTGTTGTGGGGGTCAGGGTGGTCAGAGGGCAGAGAACAGGGGATTGAATGGGGACAAGGGTCCCGGGGCAGTCAGGAAGGAGCAGGGGTTGGATGAGGTGGCCGGGGCAGTCAGGGACAGAGAGACGGGGTAGTTGGATGGGGCAGGGGTCCCAGGGGGCCATCAAGAATAAGAGGAGAGATTGGATGGGGCTGCAAGGGGCAGTCAGAGGACAGGGATGGGTCAGGGGTCCCAGGGGGGTGTCAAGGAACATGGGGGTTGGATGGGGCATGACCCCTGGGGCACGACCCTCATGAGGTGAGGAGGAGGGAACCGGTTGTTAATATTTTGGCAGCTCATCACTGCATTTAGGTAAAAGTAGGAGTAATGGGATTAAACTAAAAAGACATACAATTTAGACTTTAATAACAGGAAAATGCCTCACCTGTGAGACGGGTCTATAAGGTTATGACATAGTCTTCCTAGGAAAATAGCGGAAGTTCAGTCATTAGGGGCTTTTAAAATTAGTTTGGCCAAACCAGTGGGAAATGGCCATTTGGAATGGTTCTGCATTCGCAGGGAAATGGACTGGATGATCCAATAGATCTTTACCATCTCTGTCTCCTGGGAGTCTCTATATCTAGATGACCTGCATGCCAAGGTCATAAAGCCCTTTGGAATGTTCAGAGCCAATCAGATCTCTCGATTGGCTAAACATTCCATTGGTGCTGCTTGAAAAGGAGGCTTCTGCAAACTGCAATCAGAACACACAGCTCCACTCAGAGAAGCTCCTTCCATTCATTTTTAAATGTCAGGAGGATTTGTTTAATTGAAAATTGTCACTGATAATTTATGAATACATAAGCACTATGTAATACAAGTAGCTCTGGATTAGGCAATAATTTTATTCTTTAAAACCAAAAGAGATTCATCATTAATCAAGTAATTCAAATAATTAAAGTACTAGGAGGCCAAGACAAGCAGTTCGGTTCTGCTCATAAGGGCTAGTGGGGGAGGACAGACTGGGGCAGGGGCTGAATGGGAGTGGAGACCCAGTGTTACAGGGGGGAGGGAGGTTCAGAACCACATAGTGATGGGGGAGGAGGTGCAGAGCTACACAGGGACAGGGGATGGTTGGGTGGGGCATAGAGCCACATTGGGATGGGGGGAGTGGGTATCTGAGTGGGGGTGCAGGAACACATGGAGGCAGGGGCAGATGCCTTACTGAATGGGAGAGGTTAGGAGTCAGCCAGGGTCTGCATGGGGAGAGCTTCCTAGCAATTCCTCCCGCCCTCCCAAAAACTGTTCCACACCTTTCCCATCCATACCCAGCAACCTCCAAGTTCACACCCAGGCTCCTTCCCAGCACCACCTCCCTCTCCCTCAGCTCCTCCATTACCCCTGACTCCACCAAGCCATGAGGGGTGCAAGAAATATGGCTCTGTAGTGAGTTGAAGTGAATTGTTACTCAGAGTTCTGTATTAATATGCATAGTAAGGAATCTATTTGTCAAAAAAGATTTCCTCAATCCTTTTAGTTGTCTATTGATACAGACATACTTGCTGACAGGGATTTTGAAATAAATAATTTGAAATGGTGCAATTATATTGTATATTTGCAGAAATGTTAAAATACTATGCGCATCATTTTTATTTTTTTGTTGCAGAATCCGCCCCCCCCCCCCCCCGGAAAATATATAGATAAGGTCCCTTCAGTGCTATAATCTCAATAATCTTTCTTATGATGACATGAGTGTTGGTTAGGAATAAGAGCAGGTTTTTATTCACTTGGGTTTTATTCACATTCTTTTACTAACTTGCTAAGTGGTGTTGAGCAAGTAACTTAATTCCCTGTGACAAATCATCTGTAAATGGGGATCATGCTTACCATTCTCACAAGGGTGCTGTGAGTCTTAATTCACTAGTGTTAGGTAAGTGCTTTGAGATTTTTGGATGAAGATGCTAAAGAAGGGCAAAGTATTATTGGAAGAGATTACTGCAGGTCCTATAGTGTACTTTTACTATATACAACCCATGTACTCCACTGTGTGTAAACAGACAATGCTCTTTTTATAGAGCATTATATCAGCCTGATCTGTAATAACAGCATTTTGCATGATGAGGATAGAAGGGTGAATACAGATTATGCTGCTGGTGCACCAGGCCAAGTTCTATACTGAATTACCCCCATGCATTCCCCCAGGAAGTCAGGCAGAATTTGGTGTGGACACATGGAAAGCAGATTTAATTTCATGAAACTGCCCTACCTTATCCTGTTGCAGTTTCTCCAATAGAACTCTCACAACACTAGCCAGCTTGGTTCTAGCTATAGAGGCAATCCTGAGGGCAATTCTGTCCTTATCTTGGTCATCCATGTGTGCCAGGAGGGAAACAACCTCATTATAAACACCTGAAATTTAATAAAAGGATTTGGCTGGTTACCACTGATAGTAGAATTGGTGCTGGCCTCTTAAATTCACTATCCAGTAAAGATTCTGCAGGTGCCCAAACACTGTGAGGAGAAGACAACCTGGGAATCATGTAAATTCTCTTCCTTTCTCCTGATGACCAGGTTTGTGTGCTGAAGGACCCAGTGTGTTTGGGAGGAAATCATAATGAAGAAAATTTGTTCCTTTCAAGTAGAGCCCCATGTAAAATAATCTTCCTTTCCCTCTTTACTATCAATTGATGAGGTTTGATAGCATACAGAATAATAATTTATGGCCCAAATTTTCAAAACTGGGTGCCTAAACTTAAGCACCTAAATCCATATTAAGGCACCTACACCCTGATTCAGCATCCTAATCACATGCTTAACTCTAAGCCAACAAAGAGACCTAAAGTTAAGCACATGCTTTAAGAGTTTTACTTAGTCAGACCTCCCCCATAACATTCAATAGAAACTCAGATTCTCAGGAAAGTTTCCAGGTCCACAGGCTGTAGGCCAAGTCCTCAACTGGTGTAAATCAACACAGCTACAAGGAAGACAACAGAGCAACACTGATTTACAGCAGCTGAGGTTCTGGTCATACAAATGGAGAACATTACAACTAATCTATCTGTATGCCTAGGCTTTCTGAATGTGTGTGTGAATAGACTGGATCTAGAAACTACAATGCTGACCCTTACCTCTCTCAGTTACCTCCTGTTCACTCACAAGATTATTCATGTTTTAGTCTTTTTTCACCACTTCCTCCAGTCCTTTCTCCAAAGAGCTCCTGTCCTGGTAGGCAGCTGGCCTCTCAGTCTGTCATGGCCAGGATAGCCAGTTCAGATTATGCAAGCACTATTATGACATCAATGTGACTGCAGCATACCTCACAATCAGCTGCTGACCAGATATGTGCTGTAATTACATGGACAAGATCCTCAAAGGTATTTAGGCTCCTAACTCACACTGAAATCAGTAGCTTTTAGGAACCTAAATACATTTCAATATCTCTGCCCATACATGTAAGCAGTCCAATAGGTGGCTACATTTGCTCCAGTGTAGAATTTCTCATTCTCTCAACATCACTTTGAATTTTGGTTTGGTCCCTCTCTCAGTTTACCACACTTTCCAGTATTGGTTTTACCTGAAAATCTGCTCCTGGTTGAATTTATATGAATAAAAGCACCAAACAAAGAAAGAGAAGAAACTGCCTTGGAGAATGCACAGTGACCCTTGAGTGTGGTTGGTTGGTTTCCCTCTGCTTTTTAATTTGGTTGATCAAAAAGCCTGATGAAACCTTATTGAACTGTATTACAAATATTGATTTTATATTATTTTACAATGAATTGAAATGTATACTTAATTTTCATGTCCTGCCAGACAAATCAACTACATTAATTTTTATTGTGTTTGATACAGTGTGGTGTCATATGTAGAGCCAACTCTTGATTTTGGAAGTTATGTTGCCTTTAAAGCATTCAGAGTGATGACACTCTTTGCAGTAAACCATATGGAAAAATAATTCCAATTACATTTGTCCTTTGCTATGTATAACTGTTTTTGTGCCTTACCCTTTCTGATTTTATCCTTACACGTATATGCTATTCTTTTGTACTCCTCCTTAGTAATTCTTCCGTTTCACATTTTGTAGGATTTCTTTTTGATTTTCAGGTCATTAAAAAACTTACTATTCTTCCTATCTTTCCTTTGTATTGGCAGTTGTGCCTTTAATATTGTCTCCATGAGAAACTGCCAGCTTTCCTGAACTCCTTTATGCCTTAGATATTTTCCTTATGGGTGGCTACCTACCAATTCTCTGAGTATATTGAAGTGTGCTTTTTGTAGTCCTCCTTCTGTCATTCTCACTCCTTCCTTTCCTTAGAATCATGAAATCTATCATTCGTAATCACTTTCACCCAAATCACCTTCCACCTTCACATTCACAACCAGCTCCTCCCTGTTGGTCAAAATAAAGTCTAAAATGGTTGTCCTTCAGGTTACTACCTCCATTTTCTGAAACAAAGCATTGTCCCCAGTACATTCCAGGAATTTAATGGATAATTTTGTTTTTTGCCATATTTCTTTTTTAACAGCTGTCTAGGTAGGTAAAATCCCCCATTATTATCATCAGGATTTGTGTTTTGAATATTTCAGGTTTTTGTTCTAGAAATGCCTCATCTCCCTCCTCTTCCTGATTGGGTGGTCTGTAATAGAACCCTACCAGGACATCCCCCCTGTTTTTTCCTTCTTTTATCTTTACTCAGAGACTTTCAACTGGTCTGCTTCTCACCTCCTTCTGGACCTCAGAACAAGTGTACAATGCAATATGTCCTCTCTTTTTTTCCCCTGCCTGTCCTTCCTGACCAAGCTCTAGCCCTCTATACCAATATTCTAGTCCTGAGATTTAGCCTATCAAGTATCTGTGATGCCAGTTAAGCTCAATTATGACTTATGTACTAAAACTCCCAGATTTTACTGTTTAGTCCTCTTTATTATTACTCCTTCCATTTGTGTATAGACATCTAAGATGTTAAGCAGATACCCCCATGGATTTCCCTTTTGTTACTCCTATAATGCTACTACAATTTTCCACAGCTGCTTTTCCCCAAACATCTAGTCCTCTATTAAGGTCACCTTTTTTTACCTGGTGGCTTTTTTCACCCGCCCCCTCTGAACTTAGTTTTAAGCTCTTCTCATAAGGTTGGTGAGTCGGCACATGAAGATGTTCTTCTCCTTCTTGGTCAGATGGACCCCATCTCTTCCCAGCAAACCTCCTTCCTGCAATAGCAGCCCATGGTAGAGGAAGTCAAACCCTCCCATAGACCCATCTTCATAACCCTATTATGTGGACCATTGAGCGTGTATTGAGCAGAAAGCACACTCACTGCAGGAGATGAAGGGACTGAGTTAAACTGCAGATGTCAAGTTCACATACTTCCATTTTCAGTGACTAATCTCTTAAGCCAGTGGGAATGGCTACGGTACAAAAGTATTTCTGTAGATTGGCATGTGATTATTTGTATTGCAGCACTGCCTCATAGTCCCAGTCACAGACCAGGATCCCATTGCGCTAGGACCTGTACAGACATAGAACAAAATAGTCCTTAACTGTCATTAATTAAGACATAGTAACAGCACAATAAACAGACAAGAGGATAATAAAGCAAGCAAACAAATCCCCTTTGAACCAGGTACCAGCATGTAACTAATAGAATGCTACATATTTAGGGAACTTTCTCCCTGATTCAGGGTCTGATGTGACTAAGCCCCTGTTCCATACCATTGTGTAAACTGGGGACTTGTACAAGATGGAAGGTATACAGTGGCACACAGTCGAGGCCTACCCCATTTTTAGTACATAAACAGGAGGCCACTCCGTAAGAAGCTAAGGGCATGGTCAGCAAAGAGAATTTGCCTGTCTCTTTGCTGATGTTATGCACCCCTCAGTGTCTACACCTGGCTCCATAAACTTCGGCCTTTCAAGAATGCAGCATTGTGTAGGAGCACGGGTAATTGTAATAACGCTTGTTCATTGCAGCTGTTAACATCAGGGCAAGGCATCCATATATAGGTCCACTACAGATGGACCAGTGATAGGAAGAGTGTTCATGCATGTGACAAGTAACACCATAAACTATTAAATGCCACAGAACAAATTAAGATCAATAACAGAACAACATTATGTGTGGCGAAGCCATGACAAACACTGTGCAGGCATCAAGGAGCTCGGAAATTAGCACATCATCACCCGAACACTGGCTCAGCTTGACTTAGATCTTGGGCAATAGTAGACCCTTAAAAGGAGGCCACAGCTTTACACCCATGGTCACTGTGGTGTTAATTGGCTGCATTTTACAAGAGCAGGATCATAGGTTGACTCTGAGTGTGTTTACACGGGGCAAGGTTTGCACAACACAAGCCTTGTGCACACACTTCCCCTCAGAGCAGCTGCGGGTGGAGGCCCGACCATTCCCCCTCCAGCAGAGGGGGAGACACAGCATCTGCCCCTCACTGCGCATGGGGGTGATTTCCTGGCGCACAAACAGCCCATGCCCAAGCCCCGTGCATGGGGTGGTGGTTCCCGTCACCTCCTTTCCAATTTCAATCCTCCCCTCACGTTAGTGACCTGATGGTATGGCCAGGTGGAGGCGGGGTGGGATGGCAGAACAGCTAGGGCACTAATGTGTCTTTGCAGTGCTGTCCTTCGTTGCTTCATTGCGTGTGACCGCTGCATGCTGGCATGTGCTCCTGCGGCCGGTCTGCCCCGAGAGGTCAGGGCAGCAGGAACCCTCTGTCCCGCAGCTCAGAAAATGGCAAGGCAGAGCTGCTGGAGAGTAGATTGAGTGGTTGGGGCTCTGGATTCTACTCCTCGCTAGGGGAGTATGGTTAGAGAAGAAGGGGAGGGGGCAGGACACCTGGTTCTGCGCCTGTCATGGGCTTGCTATATGACATTACCCAAGATGCTCAGAACCAAAATAGCAAAAGCAGCCTTTAATTCTGAATGCCTCTGATTTTGGGGGTGCCCAGTGTGAGCTATGAAGGCCTGAGTTTCACAGGGACTCAGCATCCACAGAGCCCATTATTGGCGCGACCTGGGACACAGCGATCCTACCGGGGAACCTGAGAAACAGCCAACCCTGGGAAACGGAAACTGCCCTGGGAAGCCTGGTATCTGGTTATTGGTTTGCTAATAAAGCCAACTTCCAGGAAGAGAGTGAAATTGGCCTTGTGTAATGTGTTTGGAACAGGCTGGGGCAATAGACAATAGATTATTTAGGTTAATTTTTCTGTCTACCCAGTGGGACGCACTGCTCAGTTTCTTTCCCGGACTCAGAGCTTGCAAGCTTGTCCCCTCCCAACCGGGGGCAGGGAGAGGGGAAAACAGCTGTCACCACCTCCTACCTGTAAGTGGCTGCCCCGCGCCGTGGTAAGTAGTGGGTGGGGGTGTGGACAGGCAGCCCAGATGTGCCTACCTTTAAGATGCAAATACAGGCACAGTTCAGTATTTGCTGGTTCATTTGTTTTCCTCAGAATGCCGGGGGCATCTGGCATTAAACGCTGCGAGGCCATTCCACTTTCTGAGGGACGCGCACAATTTGGCCAGTGGTTGGGGCTTGCGGCAAAACTCATGTGCCAAAATCTCTTGAGGCCTGGACTAGGAAAGCCCAGGCCCCTCAACTGAAGCTCATCCTCATGGAGACGTCCCTCAGTGGCACTTCACACCTGGGCTGGCAAACTTCTGCTGCTGCCCTGTGGCCACAGGCAGCTTCCTACAGACCTCCCTCCCCCACCCCTACCCCTGAAGGGAAGGAACCTGTCCCCTAGAGGACGTGGGAAGAGGAGAGCTAACACTGCCCCTGCCAAGACCACGTCCAAGTGGAAACGTTCCCCAACTTACTGGTGGTAACGTCAAAGCCGCAGACCCTAAGCAGGCAGGTGCTAAGGAGAGCGGGCAGAAAACCTCCTCCCTGGCACTCCAGCATCCACAGTTCCTTGCTCACCTCTCCTCGGTAGGGACACTGTTTCAGCACTTTCACTTCCATTCACTCCACCAGCTACAGCCGCTCCTCCTTCCTCTCATGAGGAGGATGAAGATGAGGAAGGGGAGGCTTTTTTCTCCCAGCACTCTTCACTGATGCAAGGCAGTGTTTGGTCTGCACATCAGGAGCGTCCCACACCTCCTCTAGGGTCTGAATTTCAAGGGTGGTCTGGTCACCTCCCCACCTATTCCCTTCCCACCTCAGCGGTCATTCTGGCACCCACAGGCAGCTTATACACAGTTCTGCTCTAACACCAGAACTGGCACCATGGAGGTACACAGGTGCACAGGTACACAGGTACACATCTCCACCAAAATGCACAGTGCCACCAGACGCCCCTGCCAAACAGAATTCTGAGGAGGCAGAAGAAATCTTAGATCAGGAGGCAGCTCCTGCTACCTGTAACTCCTCGCCAGAGAAGAATGTTATGCCCCCTCTACCCACTGCTGGGGAAGATCTCAGGAACTTCCAGGATCTCTTCAAACAAATTGCTGACATGCTCCAGATCACCTGGGAGGAAGTCTCTCTCTTGGACAAACCCCACATGTCCACCTGCTCCGAGATTGTCCTTCCGATTAACTCAGCACTCACGGAACCTGCCAAGAACATATGGCTGACCCGAGCTACCATTCCGCCCACATCTAAAGCGGCGGACAAAAAATGCTACATCCCTCCAAAAGGGATGGAATTTCTATTCACACACCCTCAGCCAAATTCACTGGTAGTTGATGCAGTTAACAAAAAGGGCAAACAACACGTATCCAGAACCAGCTCTTCTGATAAGGAATGGAAAAGACTAGACTTACTTGGCCGCAAGGCCTGCTCATCAGCAACACTTCACTGCTGCATCGCCAGTTATGAAGCCCCCATGGCGAAGTACGACTACATAAACTATTCCAAATTTTCTGACGTTTTCGACTGAATACCAGAGGACAAAAGAGAACAGTTTACATCGCTCATCTCTGAGGGTCACCTCTTGGCTAGGACAGCCCTCCAGACATCTTTGGACTCTGCTGACACAGCGGCAAGGACCATCACTACCGCCATAGTAATGCGCCAGGCCTCCTGGCTTCACCTCTCAGGATTCCCCAAGGAAGTCCAAGCCACGGTAGAGGACCTTCCATTCGAGAGTCTAAAACTGTTCGCCGACAAGACTAATGCGTCACTCCACTTGTTGAAAGACTTGAGACCCACTCTCAGATCTCTTGGCATTTATACACCTACAGCAAAATGCAAATAAGGCAAGTATCATACATCAGAGTGACCCAGACAAATCCCATACACAAAGCAACTGAGACAATATGCTAAGCAGCGACATAGACAGACGCTGACCAGACGCGGCCCAAACTCCCATTCCACCATGTCTCAACGATCAACATCCAAACAGCAGATTTGAAGGTTTGGTCGAGGGCTTGTCAAATCTCCCCCAACTATTGCTGCCAACAATAGATCCCACCAACCATCTCTTCACCAACCGCCTGATGCTGTTCTATCCAATCTGGCAAACTATCAGTTCTGACAGATGGGTTCTGGAAATCATCAGGACTGGCTACACTATCCAGTTTCTCTCCATCCCATCTACCCCCCATCCCTCTTCAGGGACCCCTCTCAGGAGCCCTTTCTGAGACAGGAAGTGGAATATGTCCTACAACTGGGAGCGGTAGAGCCAGTATGTCAGAGAGGGAAGGGTTTCTATTCCCATTATTTTCTAACGCAGAAGAAACCTGGAGGATGGAGACCCATCCTTGATCTCAGGAAACTGAACATATTTGTCAGAACTCAACGATTCAGGAGGGTTATGTTAGCTACAATCATTCCAGCACTGGAACAGGGGGATTGGTTTGCAGCCCTCGACCTGTAAAACACATATTTTCACTTTACCATATTACCACAAAATATGTGACAATTTGCCCAGTTTAAAGAAAAAGTCAGGACACCTGCAGGAGGGCTTAAATACAGGCCTGTCCCTTTAAAAATGGGATGTCTGGTCACCCCATGTATGGGGAAACAGGCCTTTAAGGGCTGAACTTACCAGAGTCTGGGCAGGATAGTGTCATGCCAGGAGCCAGACTCAATTTAATCATGGTTTTCTACATAACACTGTATTCTTGTTGGTTGTTATAACCTTAATACATATTCTTCACAACTCAGAGATAGATGTAGGTTTCATTTTTAGAAGGTACACACTATACATTTTAAAGTGATTTATTTTGAAAACTTTTCAGATTAGTTTTACAGCTATATCAGAAAATGAATGACTGTTTGGTTATTTCATTTACCAAAGGTAATTGAAGCAGATGTTAATGAAGTCATTGGGAGGTGAACTATCTCCAATTCGACAGGTTAATCATTAATAGTTGGAGGATTTTCTTGCTGTGCTGTATTAGGAGAACATCACCAGACAGACATTTAAATTGATTTATTTAACTAAAACAACAACAACATTACGTATTCTGGATTTTTTTCTTCAACAACAAACATAATATTTTAACAAAACAGCATATGAATTTTTGAATTTAGTTAAACATTCACATTTTTTAAAATCAGGTTTGTTTTTGTTAAAATTGTTTAACTAAAATAGTTAAATGAAATATTATAAAAAAAATTAAATCGACTATGTCAGCCAGGTCAACATGAGAAAATTAAAATATTGGCTTCTGCAGCTAACTCAGTTGTCTTCACCTTCATTTTCCTGTTTCTTCATAATCTGGAAAAGAAAAACAAGCTTTCCTTCTTTCTCAGGTCCCAAACAATTTCTCAATTTTGAATGAATTAATCCAAAGGAAGAAAATATACCTATTTCTGTTAAAAGTGAGAGTATCACCTCAACAGTCTCTGAATCCAAGTGCTTAAGTGACTCCCACCAGTTCACTGGTATGACTTTCTTTAAAACATCCACAAACATATTTCTTGAATGGTTCTTATTCCCAAACTGGGTCTCTGTTACAGCCTGCTGCCATTATACATATTCCCTTCTAGTACGAGAATGGTATGGTAGATTTCAAATCAGTGAAGGCTACACTCAAAGTCCTCAAGACTTCCGGAATATGCTGCTCAAACAGTTTCACTTTTGTTTCTACTGCCTGTCCCAGACTTCTCCTTGTCCAGATCTATTCTGCCGCCAAGAATCTTCTATTCCAGGGGTAGGCAACCTATGGCATGGGTGCCGAAGGCAGCACGCGAGATGATTTTCAGCGGCACTCACACTGCCCGGGTCCTGGCCACCAGTCTGGGGGGCTCTGCATTTTAATTTAATTTTAAATGAAAATTCTTAAACATTTAAAAAACCTTATTTACCTTACATAAAACAATAGTTTAGTTATATATTATAGACTTCTAGAAAGAGACTTTCTAAAAACGTTAAAATGTATTACTGGCATGTGGAACCTTAAATCAGAGTGAATAAATGAAGACTCGGCACAGCACTTCTGAAAGGTTGCCAACCCCTGTTCTATTCACTGAACTTTTTGAAACTTTGCATTTTTAGAGAGACGTTAGGGATTGACTCTGTGTACACAAATTTGCAGAGGGACAATAGGGTTGAGGCCTGTTATTTCTCACTTTTATATATTTATGTATTTATTTAAAAACATCTTTACTGTTAACAAGCATATTATCTCTGGAGACACAAATCCACAGTTTGAGACCTGCAAAACTAAGCATCTCTGATGGTATCTTCTAGACTGAAGAGTGACATCGCCGCTCTCCTCTCCCTGCACATTCTTCAAAACCCCACTTTTTTGACAAAAAGTTGGGATGGCCAGGACAGGGCTGAAAAAAGGGACTGTCCCGGCCAAAACTGGTTGTGTGGTCACCCTAGGCACACAGTGGTACAGAAGACTCTCTCCCAAATATCCATCCATGCGTATCTAGCCACCCATTCATGCTTGTCCATCCTAATCTAATTTAAGGTGTTTCTCATGCACCCATGATCCTAGTAGCTGGTTACTTATACAGCTCTATTGCAGACTATTGTGATAAACTCAGGACAGACAGTTGCCAGGGGGGGGGGAGGAGTCAGTCCCAGAGGGTTAAAAGGCCCTCCTCCTTATCAACTGAGAGGCAACTACAGGTCAAGCAGGTTCAGCTGAGAAAGGGTTACCAAGGTAGCAAATTAGAATTAGCTGAGGGGAGCTACCTGAGGGTAATTAGGATCAGCTGGTTCCAACTTGGAGCTGCCTGAGACCTTTTTAAACCCCTTCCTGGGAGGAAGGAACGGGGGAAAAGCAGAGAGAGAAGGAGCCTGGCTATCAGGAGTGTTGGAGCAGCAAGCCTCCCCAGGCAGAGCGGCAGGACGCTCTCCTACAAGGCAGGGTAAAAATACTTTAATTAAGACTGGTGAGAAGACAGGGAACAGACTTCCCCTGAGTCCTAAGGGGGGCTGCATTACCCTAGCCGGTCTCACCAGAGCTAAAAACAGCAGAGACTGGGAGACTGAGACGGGACTTTGCCACACTATGTAAAGATTGGTAAAAAGTCACACAGCAGGCCAGGGTAAGAAATCAGCCTTTTATTTATTTATATATATATGGAAAAAAAATAAGAAGAAAAGAGAGTGAAACCCCCGAAGAGGACAGGGCTAGTGGCGAGTGTCAGCAGCATTGGGACTCTGAGTGGAGATGTCTCCACCTGAGTGTTATGCTCCATCTTAGCTCAAACTGTCCCCTTGGGGCTGCTGGGAAAGCTGGGTCCAAGTTTAGGTTGGGCAGCCAAACATGGTCATGGCTTCAGAGAACTCAAGGAATTCCTGGCAGAGGTTCTGGAAATCCGGCTTCCGGCATTCGTCCTCGTTGGGCCACTTCTCGATCCAGGTGTCCTTGCCAATGATGTAGGATAGCCTGGGATGGACAGGCAGAAGGGTGAGCAATGAAGCACAAAATGTGTTCAATTTGTTTGCTCAGTTCCTCA
Organism: Mauremys reevesii; assembly: GCF_016161935.1. Lineage (NCBI taxonomy): Eukaryota > Metazoa > Chordata > Testudines > Geoemydidae > Mauremys > Mauremys reevesii. Next base: position 8,147,709 of record NC_052647.1, on the reverse strand, counting down.
AGGGCAGCCGGGTTTGCCTAAGGGCATGGGCAGCGGGTATGGCAGGCCTGGGGAGGCTGAGTGTCCTCAAACAGCCAGGCGTGGCCCCACTCATGCTCCTCCACAAGCCCTATCCTGCTTCCCCCTGGCCACAGCCCACATAGGGCTAGGGCTAGGGCTAGCATGGGCTGGCCTGTGGCTCGGGACTTGAGGCAGTTGGGTGCCCCTGGTGATGGGGCCCCCCAGCTCTGGTGCTCCCTGGCGCTCCGGGGCTGGTGGCGCTTCAGGTGCTGGGGACAGAGCACATAGCGCTCCGGGGCTGGGGGCACTTGGGCTGCGGCACCTGGTGCTCCGGGGCTGAGGGCACTGGGGCTGCAGCACCCAATGCTTCAGGGCTGGGGGGGCTCAGGTTGGCCAGCTGGAGCGGCCCAGAACTGGGGCCGGGGGGTTGGCAGCCACGGTGGTGGGCTCGGGGCTCTGGTGGGAAAGGGAGACAGGCAGGGCTGGGGTCTAGCCTCCCCAAATAGGTGGCTCACACTCCACCCATGCCTAAGAGCCACATCTGACTTGCAGAGAAACAGTGGGTTGCCTCCCGTCTCATAGGTCCAGAGAGAATACAGATCCCAGCATGCAATGCTCCAGATACACATGAGGATGGAACTTTTAGCCTCTGTGAGCTGCATCTTTTTGGTAAAGCTCATTTTTAGGTGTTGTTTTTACTCTAATTATAGTTCCACCCAGTTGAAACCGAAGTGATTTAGGAACAACTGTGGCTGGATGCAGGGACCATGAAATTGCACTGACAAAGTGATTTGTGCTGGTGAAATAGTTGGGTAGCCCCTGTGAGGAATGGTGGTCCAGGGTTAGACTACGAGGCGAATCTGGATTCAATTCCCCGCAACTCCAGAAACTTCCTTTTGGTACTTTGAAGATGTCACCTAAGGCCGGTCAGTGGGAGTTAGGAGCCTCAACACCATTGAGGACCATCTGTGCCACCAACCCTTGAGTAGAGGGCGAGGCCTAGTGACACCATTCGGAAACAAATCAGTGAGATGCAGCAGAATGAGGAACCACGTAAAAGACAGTGTGTGTCTAGTGGCAGAGTAGAAGCCCGTGAGCAGAGGGGATGAGACTGAATGGACAAATGAACATACAGGGACTAAACCTCACACACGGAGAGGGCCACATCCTCAGCGGGTGTAAACTGGCATCACTCTTTTAACTTCAGTGGAGCTCTGCCCATTTACTCTAGCTGGGGATGCGGCCTGTAAACCTTTCCAGTTCTGAAGATTCTGGGTTTTCCCTTCTGTTGGGAAACCCTATGGTGAATTGCTCGACCACACTTTGGTTCGTTATGCAATGTGCCCAAGAGACCAAATAACCAATATCGGTCTGATTTATTGCTAAAAGTCAGTAATAGCATATTACAGGAACAAAGGTTCACTACAACTCCAATTTCCAGGAGCATCTCCTGCAGCAGTGCTGAATTTGCCTTACAAAGAAGGCTTGTGTCCAGAGTCAGACCCCTAAAGCTGTCCTTTTTATAGCCAACCTGTTTACAAGGAAAGAGGTACTGTATGCATCCTCGGAGGCTAGTCTTAACCTACCATCTTTCTACCTTGTTTTTCTGGTACCACATGGTACCCCTTAGCTCTTTGTTCTGGACTCAGGAATTCCAGGTACCAAGAGCGTGATGCACCTCCTAGGCTTGTCCCATATATATTGTCCTTATCTTTGGGACATTCCAATGAGAGTAACTCCCTCTCTGTTTCTACAGTAGAACACCCCATATGTGCTGATCCTGACAGTTTTCCTGGCTAATGCAAGACATCATGGGATACTTAGCATAGGTGAACAAGACTATAGAAAGACACAGGCCACCATTCCAGGCCATGTAATTGCTAGAGGTGTATATACACAATAAAATGTTATATGCATTAAGCACATACTATCCATATTAATATATGTAATTTTTGAATCATACCTATTGATCATGTGATATATTAGCCCGGCATATCTGGGTGAACACATCAGAACCAGCTGTAACCAGACTGATCTGCAGTTATCCCCTCAGCCAGCCCCAGGAATCTAGCCCAGTAAATCTAAGGACATCTCAGTGAGTCTGGAGGGAGTCTCAGTTGGTGCAATGTGAGCACTGGAGGGAGCAGAGGAAATTGCACGTTACACCAATGTAGCGTATGCCTAGGTGTAAACTCTAGCTCAATGAGACATACCCGGGCTTGCTCTGACCCAGCTGGCATGCCAAAAATAGAAGCGCGGCCACGTTTGGACAAATAACAGGAGAGACTCCCTGCCCCGACTACGATCCCGTCCAAGACCACAGGTACACACTCAGGGTGGCCAGACCCTCCCACCACCATGGCGACACTTCTATTTCTAGCCAGATGCGAGCTAGCGTGACTGTCTTCTCAAGCTGGAACATTCACCTTCCAGCCCCAGTGCAGACAGACCCATGGACCCCTCTGCACTCTCCTAGCCCTACCCGAGTTCAGCCCATGGACTTTGTTCCACTCTCACCCAATGGATACACGTCACCTTGGGTTGCCATGGTGGCTCACATGCTATCAGGGCAGGTCGAGTTCTGAGGATTCTGAGCTTTGCAGCCTTCTTATCTTTGAGAAATAAGACAGGAAGCAAAGTCGACTCATGTCCTTTTGCATTATATTGTATCGACCCACAGCACTGCACACAGGAAAGCACTGTTGTCTCAGCGTGCCCTGCTCTCCTTCCTTCTGCCCTACCACTTCCCCCAGCCCCATAAGTATTAACTTTGCTGAGTACCTATGGGGGAAACTGACCACAGTGCAGAGGGCCTAGCATCACTTCGCAGAATCACAGAAATGTGGGGTTGAAGGGACCTCAGAAGGTCAAACAATCCATCCCCATGCGCTGAGGCAGGACCAAGTGCACCTAGACCATTCCTGGCAGGTGTTTGTCCAACTTGTTCTTACCCCCCCAGCCCAATAATAGGGATTCCACAGCCTCCCAATGTCACCTGTTCTTGTGCTGAACCATCCTTAGAGTTAGAAAGTTATTTTTCTAATATCTAACTTAAATCTCCCTTGCTGCTAACTAAGCCAATTCCTTCTTGTCCTACCCTTGCTGGACATGGGCACCAATTCATCACAGTCCTTTTTATAACAACCTTTTGCATATTTGCAGATAATTATCATGTCCCCCCTCAGCCTTCTTTTCTCTGGACAAAACATGCCAAATTCTTTCAACCTTTCCTCACAGATCATGTTTTCTAAACCTCTGATCATTTCTTTTGCTCTCCTCCTGACTTTGTACTATTTGTCCTCATCCTTCTTGAAGTGCAGCACCCAAACCTGGACATGATTCTCCCGCTCCGAGCAGAGGAGAACAGTCACCTCCCATCTCTGACCTACCCCACTCCTGGTCATGGTGATCCAGGTGCAGGAAGAGCCGGAGATTCCCAGCACAGCCATGGGTGTATGCCCCATCGGCCTTAGTGGGCTCAGAGCCTGGAGACCAAGGAGCCCTACACCAGCCCTCTGGGTACTGAAGCTGGGGGAGCCAGGGACAGAGTCTGCTCCTGGAGTCTTTTATCCCAGCTCATCACTCCATGTCAGTAGGGGCAGCAGGTTTGTATAATTTTTGGTGGTGCCCAGAACGGGTCCAGGTCCCCACCCTCAAACCTACCTTGTAGGCCAATATATAACTTTTAAAATAATGTAAGAATGGACTGGAAACGGTAAGCGTTTCACAGTTTCCCTATATTGCACAATGTGGAGGGTGTCTAGGGGTGAGGGCTCTGGCTGGGGCTGGGGATGAAGGGTTTGGGCTGTGGGCTAGAGCAGAGGATTGATATGCGGCGGTGCGGGCTGCATGGTGGGGCTGTAGATGAGGGGTTCACAGTGCAGGAGGGGGCTCAGGGTGAGGCTGAGGATTGGGGTTTGGGGGGTGAGGGCTCTGGCTGGGGGTGCGGGCTCTTGGGTTGGGATGAGGGGTTTGGGGTGTGGGAGGGGGGTCAGGGCTAGGACGTTTGGTTAGGGTGTGGCGGGTGAGGGTGTGGGCTGAAGATGAGGAGTTTGGGGTGCAGGCAGGCAGGGGCCAGAGAAGAAGACTCCACAGTCCTGTAGCCTGATTTGGGGTGTGTTAGTAGTGTTGATTTAATTTATCCACTTAATTTAAATAATATTTAATTAATTAATTTTAATTAATTAATATTACTAATAATTATTGGATATTAATTAGTATGGGTTTGGCTCGCCAATTTGTTTGATCAGAAGATAAAGTTCGTCCTGATCAGGCTTCACAGAGTTTATAAAAGGAACTTCGGGGTCATGACAGGAGCTTACACTGAGACAGATATAGCCATAAAGACCTTTTTATTAAAATCAATGAAATGGCAAATGGTAAAACAGTTAGGATTACATAGTTACAAGTATCACAGTTCTTTAAGAGATTATATTTATGGTAATACAATATTATAAGCTGCAAACGTGGTTAATACTCACACTCTGTTTTAGTAACTGGTGCTGGAAGTTACGGGGCACGCCTGTGGCAATTTCCGTTTTCACACCTCTGGCAGACGAAGCTATTGCAGAGTTATTTGCGCTCTATTTTCACTATATGTGCTTTATATGTGCTTTATGAAATATAGACTTACCGTTTAAAAGAAATAATACTACTACGGTCTGTTAATAGTTAATAGCCGTTGTAGATGGGTAGCATCGAGACGTAGTTGAAGGTGGAGGCAATGACGAGTAGACGGGAGCAGATAGATGGGTAGATTGCCTGTTTAATGGTGAGCTGCCTCACCTTTTTATAGAGCATTAGTCAGAAATCCTTCCTCCTATGCCCAAATTTCATCCTTCCCCCACGGAAATGTTAGGGTACACTTGCTCCATAGGCTGGTATGTATGTGCATATGAATGACAGGTATGTACACATTTGTGGTGTACTTGTTAGATTTGTGGGCAAAAATCCCCTTTTTCCACCCTTTACTGTTATTGGTTCAATCAAAGGTCTCTAGACATCTGTGTAGGTATTTTGTCTGTTATTACTTTTCCGAGTAAGGGTCCCAAAATGTGCTAAAGTTGCCTTAGCATCACATACAGGATGTTTGACCTGTAGGTCTCTTGCATTACAGCCAAACTTATTCCCCCAACCCTCTCTCCCTTGGCAGCACACTCATCCGGCACCATCACTGCACCTGCTCCCAGGGGCCGGGCCCCTCTCAGGTCCAGGAAGCCCCGTCGCCTCCCCTGTGGTGTGTGATGGGAGTAGGAGGGGGCTGCATGACATGTGGTCTCCTCCCCTGGTTCAGCCTCCTGCCTCTCACCATAGCCCCACGGGGGATGGGGCTGCCCTTGCCCAGCGTGGGGCAGGAGTGGTGGCTGCGGAGGGGAGGGGGGGGCTGGCTCACACGGTCGGACACTCACCCAAGCAGCTGCTGAGGTGAATCCGGACTCCATCTCCCGGCAGCTCCTCGGTGTCACCTCCCGGTGGGTGTCGTGGGAGGGGAGGGCTGCCAATCATGTGTGCGCCTCCTCCCCTCCTCAGGTGCAGCAGCTGCTTCAGCCTGCCGCCGGTGCCGCTCTTGTGTTGTTGGCAGCAGCAGTCGGCGGCAGCAGCGAGGGAGGGCAGCGCGGAGTGGCAGGGCAGCCACCCGCTTGAGGCAGGGACGCTCTGGTGCCAGGGGAAAGTGCACAGGGGCAGCAGGCAGGGACCGGGGGACACTCTAGGGAAAGGGGGAGATGAAGAGGGGCAGCTGGTGGGGCCGGGGGAGAGACCCAGCTCTGAACATTGGTGGAGCCAGGCCCCTGGGCCCTGAATATTCCTGGAACCTGGGCACCACAGGCCCATACAACTCATGGCCCCTGCACGTCAGAGGGGAACTCAGTCTGACCCCTCTTACACAGCAATGAAGAACGTGGAGGGAAAGTGGAGCCTTGCGTGTCTGAAACACCTCCCTGCTCCCGCCCAGCTCCAGACACTGCAGCCTTCACATGGGGGAGGGAGCTGCTGGTTCAGTACAAACACCTGATTGCTGTTCCTCAAGGTGGGGGAAGGGACAAGGCTCTGTCTTTTCTGGGAATTTGAAGCTTTGTTAGAACCACCCCCAGCAGCTGGGATATTCCACAGAAAAATCAGGCATAACCCCACTGAATTCAGTAGAGTTACTCCTGCCCTGCACTCTCGGCACGCATTAACTCATTGAACATGTCCTCCTGAGTCTTCTTTTTCCACCTTCTAGTCTGGGAAAGTCACTGTCCCGGTGTGGAGGATGAACCCATGGACAAGGTTTCAGCTGCAAAGAATGCAAAGCACAAGGGTAGCGTTGACAGTGCAGACATTGTTTAAGGTGCAAGGTTAAATCTTTTCATATAACAGCCCTCAGTGCACTTCCCCACAAGCCACAACATAAGCAGAACCACTGGCTACTGCAAGAGTCACTTTGCTGCCACTGCTATGGTGAGTGAGCCCACGAGGCAGGGGCGGGAGGTCTCGTGCTGCAGCTTTTCAGACATCTGGGATCAATAGTTCCAATCTCAGCACAGCCCCCTTTCCCATAGCAACCTGGACGGTGCTTGAGGACAGGCACCAACATCAAGCCCTGCACAAACAATTTGCTTGTTAAAGAAGCAGCACTGGATTAGGGTGGAAAGGAACAGGAAGTGTGCCCCCGCCTTTTTTTTGGAAATGCTGGCTGCACTATGCGGTGATCCTATCCAACCACAAAGGGCATGCTTGATTTCACCAAATCGGAGTGGATTTACTTGCTGAATTGCTTGCGACATAAGGGCTTATAACTTATAACTTCCCGCAGTTCCCCTAGGTAACCATATGCGACATCATTCTCCTGAGGGTAACAGAAGTGAAAAGACAGGAGATGCTGCAAGCATCTGGTTACTTACCTGGTCCTTATGCTGCAATGCTGTGTGCCGCAATGACGCCAGAAGAGTTAATATTGGAGTGGTGTGGGAAAGTGTCCTACCATGGTGGAGGAAATAAGGCATCTCTTCCCAGAAACCTTCTGTAAAGGATTGCAGAGTACCTCCACGAGAGCTTTCTAAAAATGTCCATGGAGGATTCCCGGTCCATCCCCAGACACAGAAAAAGTTACTTTCAGAGATCACTCTCTTTGTAGCTGGACTGGCCGCCACTAACTACTATCCCAATTTTTAATTCAGATTAAACATTAAAAATAATAGCATTTAACTCAGGAGAGTGTACTCACCAGAGATCAGTTGGCTTAACTTCTGTACAGTGAGAGACAATTGACCAAACAATTAATCAATTTGAGAACATCTAGAAGATAATAAGGCAATAAGTAAAAGTCAGAATGGATTTGTCAAGAACAAAACATGTCAAACCAACCTGATCGCTTTCTTTGACAGGGTAACAGGCCTTTTGGATGTGGGGAAGCGGTATATGTGGTATATCTTGACTTTAGTAAGGCTTTTGATACTGTCACGCATAATCTTCTCATAAACACACTAGGGAAATGCAACCTAGATGTAGGTACTCTAAGGTGGGTGCAAAACTGGTTGGAAAACTGTTCCCAGAGAGTAGTTATCAGTGGTTCACAGTCTAGCAGAAAGGGCATAATGTGTGGGGTCCTTCAGGGATCAGTTCTGAGTTCAGTTCTGTTAAAAATCTTCATCAATCATTTAGATAATGGCACACAGAGTACATTCATAAAGTTTGTGGATGACACCAAGCTGGGAGGACTTTCAAGTGCTTTAGAGGATAGGATTAAAATTCAAAATAATCTGGACATACTAGAGAAATGGTCTGAAGTAAACAGGGTGAAGTTCAATAAGAACAAATGCAAAATACTCCACTTAGGAAGGAACAATTGGTTGTACAAATACAAACTGGGAAATGACTGCCTAGGAAGGAGTACGGCAGAAAGGGATCTGGGGGTCAGCGTGGACCACAAGTTAAATGTGAGTTAACAGTGTAACACTGCTGCAAAAAAAAGCAAACATCATTCTGGGATGTATTAGCAGGAGTGTTGTAAGCAAGACACAAGAAATAATTTTTCTATTCTACTCTGCGCTGATTAGGGCTCAATTCGAATATTGTGTTCAGTTCTGGGCACCACATTTCAGGAAAGCTGTGGACACATGGGAAAAAGTCCAGAAAAGAGCAACAAAAATGATTAAAGGTCTAAAAATGACCTATGAAGGCAGATTGAAAAAATGGGTTTGTTTAGTCTGGAAAAGAGAAGGATGAGAGGGGACACGATAACAGTTTTCAAGTACATAAAAGGTTGTTACCAGGAGGGGGGAAAAATTGTTATTCTCAAGCTCTGAAGATAGCACAAGAAGCAATGGGTTTAAATCGCTGCAAGGCAGGTTTAGGTTGGACATTAGGAAAATATTCCTAACTGTCAGGGTGGTTAGCCACTGGAATAAATTGCCTAGGGAGATTTTGGAATCTCCATCATTGGGGATTTTTAAGAACAGTTTAGACAAACACCTGTCAGAGATGGTCTAGATTAAAAAATAGTCCTGCCATGAGTACATGGGACTGGACTAGACGACCAATGAAGGTCCCTTCCAGTCCTAAGATTCTATGATTGTGGGATAGTGTTGGTGGAGTCTCCACACCCGAGTCTGGTGACATGGAGCTGAGCTGCATCCACACTTCAAAATGTCTGGGCTCTGACTTACATCACAGTGGGACTTGGACTCTGACGCACCCCCAGCAGGCTCTGCAGGCCTGAGTGAAACTAACTTCTGTGTGGGCAGAAGCAGGGCTTGGTCTTAAACCTGGGTCAGAGCCCTGGCCTAATATGCTGTGTAGACACACCATAGGGGTCCACCCACAGACCAGGCCAGATTTCCAGTTAGGCACAGTAACCACGTGCCTAGGGGTGCCAGCATTCTAGGGGCACCTTACCTCTCTAAACCTGTGTGTAACATATAGGTCAGCTGCAGTCGGGGGGACACTGAAGATGCAGTGCCTAGGGGTGTGTAAGGTGTAAATCTGGCCCTGCCCTCTGGGCCTTGAGACGCTGTTTGATAATCATCTCTGTGTTGCCTGGCTATGTGTCAGTCTTGAGGCATTTATGACACTGGGCCATTTTAAAGTTACAAACTGATGAGGAAACACCTCAGGCGCCTGAGTCACTTTGATTCTAAGTAAAAAGCTTGTACGTTTTTTAACTGCTGCTTCCATTGCCGTTGCTCAGTCTGTTGCTTTGGGCCACGTTACGTCCCCTTTCACCAGCAATCGTCTTTGAATTCCCTCATTGGTTTGTGGTGTCACTAATCTCCCCTGCAGCACTTAGGACATTTCCAACCGATCGCTAGTCAGCTAACGTTTTTAGCTCTTCCTCATACACAGCTACGGTTTCACCTTGCTCCTCACTCTGCGATGACACTTGAAATGTTCTACGGTAACGCTTGGCTGTGCTGTCTATTGCTCTGTTCAGATCTCTTGCAGGTCTTCTGAAATTTTACCTCCTGCTTCCTGGGAGTGCAACAAACTCCTGAAGAGGGAGTAGGTTTTACTTAAGCAGCCTCTGAGGCATATCAAGGTTTCAGCTGCAAAGAATGCAAAGCACAAGGGTAGCATTGACAGTGCAGACATTGTTTGAGGTGCAAGGTTAAATCCATTTGTCTTTTATTTATAATCTCATTTTTGAGGAAATTAGTGGCTCCGGCTTTCCATAGATTAATGCTGATCCTCACTTTCTACAGGAAACTCTTCAATTTTCCCATCACTCACCAGTCTTACATTTTTCCTCATCACCAGCTGTGATTGTAGCTGTCATCTTGGAGAGGCAGACAGTGTTGGAAAGTGACTGCTCAGTGCAACCAAAATAAGTGCTCAAGAGAGCCTGCTGGGAACTCGCTGCTTCGCTTAACTGCATCCTCCCAGAATGTGTGTGTGCATAGGACCAAACTCCATGGGTGCTCAGCACCCACTGGGAGGCCCGTGGATCAGCACCTCCCCCTCCCTCCCAGCGCCCCATGCCCGCTGCGATCAGCTGTTCAACGGCATGCAGGATGTGCTGGGGGTGAGGGGGCAAAGAAGGGGTGTGGGGGTTTGGGTGTGGGTGGGAAGAGGTGGGGCAGGGGTGGAGGTTTGCTGGAAAGGGTGCATTGGGGGTCGAGCACCCCCTCCCCTCCAACGGGGGTGGTAGTGTGGTATTGTCTGTGTGTGTGTGGGCGGGGGGGGGGATCCCACTGACTAAAACAGGAAGTAAGTGGCACAGGATCGAATAGGCTGAGCTAGCAATCCAAGGCAGAGTAGGGCAAGGTTATATCCCATAATATTCTAGGCAACTCTGCCAAGAGCACTGTACTGCACTCCCCCACTTTCCCACCCTGAGGAGCAGCAGAAACATCCCTTTACTCCCCCAGAGCTGGCAGTGGGGCCCTCCAGATATTTACCTCGGCAGCCTGGGTGTCTCGGGAGGGGCAGGCATGCTGAGCTCTTACCCTCCTGCCCCATCGCACAACCCCCCATGGGGGGGGTGGTGCTGGCAGAGCCCTGCTGCTGGGCTCAGAGTTGATGCCCCAGTGAGAGGCACAGTGCAGCCAAATTTGGCCTCCAGGATCTCTCTCCCATCCTTCCCTGTGTCACTGGTACCTACATGTATCACGATTTCCCGTCTCTTCCTAATAACTGGAGTTCCCTCCCCTGGAGAGGTAGCCTCAGTGGGAGAGGATACCATGGCATCCTCTGGAAGGTGCATCCAGTGTCTGTACAAAGGGAGCTGAGTGGGTCAGAGGCTCAGACCACAGGGCATATTGCAAATATCACGGTTGCTATTCCTAGTTCACTCTCACTGGCTGTAACAACAACTGTGCATGGAAACCTTATGGATGGAGGCCAGGTGTGCACAAACGTCACTGGGTGATTGGGGGAAGCAGGTTCACCCAAGCCTGATTGTGGGGATGGGGGGACATATAAAATCTGTTTGGGGCTGCTTTCCTCCCAATGCACCCTTTCCTCCAACAGAGAAGAGCTCGTGCAGCTGCTGGATCAAGCATTCTCCACCAACAGCTGTTCTTCTCCCCCTCTCCACACTGCAACCTCCAGTGAAACATGAAAAACACTTAGGAATTAAATCCCCAAAATCAGGAAATAAAAAGTTCTGCCAGCGACCAGCACAAGCCCTCAGCTTCTCCACTCCCGGCAGGCTGCACCGTTACCCTGGCTACTGCGCCACACACTGCAAGCTGAGCTCTGCCCCCCCAGGAACGCCAGCCTGTCGTCAGCTGTGTGCGCTCAGCCCTTCGCCAAGTGACTCTGCCAACAGAACCAGCTACGGCACCAAACAGCCACAGCCACTAGAGCTGGGGAAGAGCTGAGCTGGGGAGGGAGCAGAGTTCAGGTCGCAGTGCGCAGCCTGTGGCGTATGGGGATGTGTAACCCAGCCAGGGGTAAGCAGGGAGCCTCTCTAGCTCTTGGTGTCTGGGATTAGCCTCCGTCCTTGGCTTGGTGGTCTGGTTCCAGCAGCCTCAACACTGAGTCTGAGCTCACTTTCCTCAGTGTAGACGTCGGGTCGTTTCTGAAGAGCTTCCTCATTCTCGATAAACTCCCCATTTATGAGCCATGGGCAAGTTTTGGGCACAACACCACCCCTCAATAGTTGGCAGTTCATAAAATAAGGCCAGATCCTCAGTTGGTGTAAATGGGTGCGTGGACTTCTTTGGACCGATGCCGATTTACACCAGTTGGGGATCTGGGAATATCTGCAGTTCTACACTGGTAACTTGTGATTGTGAATCTAACCCTTAAGGGCGCCTGCTCAGAACAGCTTTGCCGACGCTCATTCAGGCAGGGACAGCTGAGTTTATGCATGTCTTCAGGAAGGCACTCGAATGAGGAAGCTTTGGAGAATGAAGTCTTGGTTGTCAGGACAGTATAATGGGGCCCCAGTTAATGACCCCAGCACACATGCCATCATAGACTCCGCTGGCCAATGGCAAACAGGAGAGCAAAGAAATGTCTTTAGCCACAGGGAATGTGTTGTTCTAAAGCAGACAGAGGAGGAAATAAGGCAGGTGAACCACACCCCACTGCTCACCATAATCCAGACAGGACAGAGCAAACTACCAGGAAACACCTGAGAAAGAGGAATTCACTGAGCAGAAACTGACTTTATATGGGCAAAACCCACGTGTGTGTGCAGTGTTTTTCCTCAGGGGAAGGTTGATCTATTTGGAAGAAGCACGTTTGTGACACTGATTGGACCAGAGCTGTTCCTCTAGGAGGGGCCACAAGAAAAGGGGACCTGGTAAGACCCACACATGAGAGTGATCATAGGAGGAGGAGCTTGAGTGTATTTCTTTGCCTCTCTTCACCTTGAGCTCAAGGACACCTGGATGGGAGGACTGGAGAGTCCCAAGTCCTGAGGAGTCACTCCCTTGAAGAACCTTCCTTATGGGACCATAGACAAGGATCATATGTCAGGAATCAGGGCTTTCAATGGAGCCAATCTCCAGGCAACCTAATGAGTGCAGCTGGCCTGTACCAAGCTGCCTGATTGGTGGGAAGGGTCAGCAGGCAGGCTCCTAAGTCCAGCAGCAGCAGTTCAGTAGCTGCTCAAAGCTTTTGCCCACAGCTATGATAGCTCCGGCCTTGGTCCAGCCCTGCTCCTGCCTTGCCTCTCTCCATGTAACCTGATTCTGACCCTCAGCTCCGATTCCTCATCTCCAACTTCGGCTCCAACCCTGATTCTGACCCTGGATTTCGACTTCTGGATCCTGCCTCTGGCTCTGACCCTTGGCGCTGGCATTTGGCCCCTGGCTCTGACCCTGACCCGAGGCTCCGGTTATTTGCTGCCAGGTCCTGCTCTGATCACTAGACCTGACCACCCACATCCCACTCTCTGACACTGTCAAGCATGGATAGTCATTAGCTGCCTCTTCCATCTTCTTCCTGTGTTAACCCTGTTACTACGGCACCACCTGGAACAGGACTGATGTTCTGTCTGCCTCTCCAAGACAACAGCTGCAGACAAGAGCTACAATCACAGCTGAGACTTGGACATCACCATCTCACGCACAGGGAGCCACACTGTGAGCTGGATGAAGATCTGTTCTTCTGTTTGTTTCTGTTAAGAAGAGCCACAGCTCAGAAAGTGACTTCGGCATTACAGCTGCACCACCTTAGATGACTGCTTACAGCAAGAGTCATTAACAACCCAGGACACTGATATCTCTGACCACAATGTTAGCAACCAGCCGCTCAGTATGGGCACCTCTTCAGTTTTACTGAATGCAGGATTAAAAAGGTTAGTTGTGTCCAGATCCTTCACACCAGTTAATTTTAACAAGAGGGAAGGAACACTGGCCAGAATAGGGAAATAACAGATGAAGAATATTTAGCTAAGTTAGATCTATTCAACTCTGCAGGGCCTGATGAAATTCACCCTAGTGTACTTAAGAAACTAGCTGAAGCAATCTCTGAAGCATTAGCGATTATCTTCCAGAACTCATGGAGGGTGGGTGACGTTCATAACAAGGGCAAAGTTCAAAACAATGTAAAAAGCAGCTCTTAGGGAAATATAGACCAGAGAACCCAACTTTAATACCCAGAAAGATACTAGAAGAAATGATTAAACTATCAATTTATTAAAACCTAGAGGATAATAGGTGAAAAGTAATAACCAACATGGATTTGTCAAGAACAAGTCATGCCAAACAACAACATAATTCCCTTCTTTGATTGGTTACCCAGTCCAGTGGATGGGGGGAAGAGGTGGCCGTGATGTAGCTTGAAGTTAGTAAGTCTTTCAACACAGTCCCACATTACATTTTCCTACTTGAACTGAGGAAATATAGTATAGATAAAACTACCACAAGGAAGGTGCAAAGATAGTTGGAAGTCCTTACTCACAGGAGAGGTATAGGGACTCACTGGCTTGGCAGCAGCACTGCAGAAAAGGGTATGAGGTTTCTGGCAGACCACAAAAGGAAAGTGAGTCTACAGTGTGATGCTGTTGAAAAAAGGCAAATGCCATTCTGGGATGTATTAACAGGAGTGGGGTGGGACAGAGATGGGAGGCAACTGTTCTCCTCTACTCGGCACTGAAGAACCATGTCCAGGTTTGGGTGCTGCGCTTCAAGAAAGATGAGGACAAATTGTACAGAGTCCAGAGGAGAGCAACAGAAATGATCAGAGGTTTAGAAAACATGACCTGTGAGGAAAGGTTGAAAGAATTTGGCATGTTTTGTCCAGAGACGAGATGGCTGAGGAGAGACATGAAAGCAATCTGCAAATATGCAAAAGGTTGTTATAAAGAGGACTGTGATCAACTGGTTCCCATGTCCACCAAGGGTAGGACAAGAAGGAATTGGCTTAGTGAGCAGCCAGGGAGATTTAGGTTAGATATTAAGAAAAACTTTCTAACTCTAAGGATGGTTCAGCACAGGAACAGGTGACCTAGGGAGGCTGTGGAATCCCTGTTATTGGGGGGTTTAAGAACAGGTTGGACAAACATCTGCCAAGGATGGTCTAGGTGCACTTGGTCCTGCCTCAGTGCATGGGGATGGATTGTTTGATCTTCTGAGGTCCCTTCAACCCCACATTTCTGTGATTCTGTGAAGCGGTGCTAGGCCCTCTGCACTGTGGTCAGTTTCCCCCATAGGTACTCAGCAAAGTTAATACTTATGGGGCTGGGAGAAGTGGTAGGGCAGAAGGAAGGAGAGCAGGGCACGCTGAGACAACAGTGCTTTCCTGTGTGCAGTGCTGTTGGTTGATACAATATAATCAAACAGGACATGAGTCAACTTGGTTTCCTGTCTAATTTCCCCAAGATAAGGAGGCTGCAAAGCTCAGAATCCACAGAACTCAACCTGCCCTGACAGCATCTGAGCCACCATGGGAACCCGAGATGATGTGTATCCATTGGGTGAGTGGAACAAATTCCATGGGCTGAACTCAGGTGGGACTAGGAGAGTCCAGGGGGGCCCACGGGTCTGTCTGCAATGGAGCTGGAAAGAGAATGTTCCAGCTCGAGAAGACAGTTGCAATAGCTCTCATCTAGCTTGAAACAGAAGTGTCGCCGTGGTGTTGAGAGAGGCTTGCCACCAGGACCATCCCTAGATATTTTGGTGCCCTATTCAACACACCCCCCCCCCACACACCGGGGGGAGAGCTGGCTCCAGGCCTCTGCAGGGGTGGGGTGGTCCCAGGCCTCCACAGGGAGCCTCCTTGGGGGAGGAAGGAAACCACCCCCATCACAAGCCAGTGAAGCAGAGTGGGTTGGGGTTAAGTCGCTCCACTTCCTGCCACCTGGTGATTGCAGGGTGGGCCCAACCCTGCACTCACAGGTGGCGGGAAGTGGAGTGACCCAGCCCCTGCCTGCTCCGCTCTACTCCCCTAGCTCCCAACCTTGGGACTTGGGGACAGGGCCGGCTCCAGACCCCAGCACGCCGAGAGCACGCTTGGGGCGGACGTTTGCCGGCAGGGCGGCAGGCGCCTCCGGCGGACCTTCCACAGTCATGCCTGCGGGAGATCCACTGGAGCCGCGGGACCAGCGGACCTCCCGCAGGCATGGGTGCGGATGCTCCACTGGAGCCGAGAGACCAGCGGACCCTCCGCAGTCATGTCTGCGGGAGGTCCGCTGGTCCCGCGGACCTCCCGCAGGCATGACTGCAAGAGGTCCCCCAGAGCCGCGGGACCAGCGACCGGCAGCGCGCCCCCTGGAGCATGCCGCCGTGCTTCGGGCGGCCAAATTGCTAGAGCCGCCCCTGCTTGGGGAGCAGGGGGGAACCACTCCCTAGCATTCACCAGTGGTGCGGCTGAGAGTCAGCAGAGTGGAGCAGCCTGAGTCCAGGTTACTCCATTCCCTGCTGCCTGGTGAGTGCGGGGCACGCTCGACCTGTCTTGCTGTCCCCCAGGATGTAGCTCAGGGGAAGAGGGGCAGTGGAGGCATTGCTGGGGCTGAGCAGGGGTGGGAGTCTGGGGGAAGAGGCAGAGCAGGGGCAAGGGCAGCTTTCCTGGCCAGCTCAGCCAGCCAGGGGATCGGACTGGCCACTGGAGCAGCATGCAGCTGCGTAGGGTACCTAGAATTTTGGGGCAATTTGGTGCCCCAAATTTCCTGGTGCCCTACAGAGCTGTGTAGTTTGCGTATGGGTAAGGACAGCCCTGCTTGCCACTCCAGCCTTGTATTACACTCTCAAGGTTACAGCTTTCCTCTGACCTTGGCTTGATAACCACTTGCACCGCCCAAATGCAAAATACCCCTTTGAACCCAGGAAGGAGAACTTGGGAATTCCTCCCTGTGGGGTACCCTCAAGCCCTTTCACCCCCACTCACCCAGGGAAGAGCTGAGAAAGAAGACAAAGGAAATTAGCTGTGGCTACAAGAACATAAGAACATAAGAATGGCCGTACTGGTCCATCCTGCCCAGTATCCTGTCTACCGACAGTGGCCAATGCCAGGTGCCCCAGAGGGAGTGAACCTAACAGGTAATGATCAAGTGATCTCTCTCCTGCCATCCATCTCCACCCTCTGACTAGGGACACCATTCCTTACCTATCCTGACCAATAGCCATTAATGGACTTACCCTCCAGGAATTTATCCAGTTCTCTTTTAAACGCTGTTATAGTCCTAGCCTTCACAACCTCCTCAGGCAAGGAGTTCCACAAGTTGACTGTGCGCTGTGTGAAGAAGAACTTCCTTTTATTTGTTTTAAACCTGCTGCCCATTAATTTCATTTGGTGGCCCCTACTTTTTGTATTATGTGAATACGTAAATAACTTTTCCTTATCTACTTTTTCCACATCACTCGTTATTTTATATACCTCTATCATATCCCCCCTTAGTCTTCTCTTTTCCAAGCTGAAGAGTCCTAGCCTCTTTAATCTCTCCTCCTATGGGACCCATTCCAAACCCCTAATCATTTTACTTGCCCTTCTCTGAACCTTTTCTAGAGCCAGTATATCTTTTTTGAGATGAGGAGACTACATCTGTATGCAGTATTCAGGATGTGGGCGTACCATCGATTTATATAAGGGCAATAATATATTCTCAGTCTTATTCTCTATCCGCTTTTTAATAATTGCTAACATCCTGTTTGCTTTTTTGACCACCTCTACACACTGCGTCTTCAGAGAACTATCCACAATGACTTGAAGATCTTTTTCCTGATTAGTTGTAGCTAAATTAGCCCCCACCATATTGTATGCATAGTTCGAGTTATTTTTTTTCCAATGTACATTACTTTATATTTACCCGTATTAAATTTCATTTGCCATTTTGTTGTCCAATCACTTAGTTTTGTGAGATCTTTTTGAAGTTCTTCACAGTCTGCTTTGGTCTTAACTATCTTGAGCAGTTTAGTACCATCTGCAGACTTTGCCACCTCACTGTTTACCCCTTTCTCCAGATCATTTATGAATAAGTTGAATAGGATTGAGCCTAGGACTGACCCTTTCGGAACACCACTAGTTACCCCTCTCCATTATGAAAATTTACCGTTTATTCCTACCCTTTGTTTCCTGTCTTTTAACCAGTTCTCAATCCATGAGAGGATCTTCCCTCTTATCCCAAGACAATTTAATTTATGTAAGAGCCTTTGGTGAGGGACCTTGTCAAAGGCTTTCTGGAAATCTAAGTACACTCTGTCCACCGGATCCCCCTTGTTCACATGTTTGTTGACTCCTTCAGAGAACTCTAATAGATTAGTAAGACACAATTTCTCTTTAGAGAAGCCATGTTGACTTTTACCCAACAATTTATGTTCTTCTATGTGTCTGACAATTTAATTCTTTACTATTGTTTCAACTAATTTACCCTGTACTGACGTTAGACTTACTGGTCTGTAATTGCTGGGATCACCCCTAGAGCCCTTTTTAAATATTGGCGTTACATTAGCTAACTTCCAGACATTGGGTACAGAAGCCAATTTAAATGACAGGTTACAAACCATAGTTAATAGCTCCGCAACTTCACATTTGAGTTCTTTCAGAACTCTTGGGTGAATGCCATCTGGTCCCGGTGACTTATTAATGTTAAATTTATCAATTAATTCCAAAACCTGCTCTAGTGACACTTCAGTCTGTGACAGTTCCTCAGATTTGTCACCTACAAAAGCCAGCTCAAGTTTGGGAATCTCTCTAACATCCTCAGCCGTGAAGACTGAAGCAAAGAATCCATTTAGTTTCTCCGCAATGACTTTATCGTC
The DNA here is from genome assembly GCF_016161935.1 of Mauremys reevesii. Lineage (NCBI taxonomy): Eukaryota > Metazoa > Chordata > Testudines > Geoemydidae > Mauremys > Mauremys reevesii. Next base: position 8,129,581 of record NC_052647.1, on the reverse strand, counting down.
CTTTTGTATCTCGATCATCCAGGGGCCCCACTGGTTGTTTAGCAGGCTTCCTGCTTCTGATGTACTTAAAAAAAATTATTACCTTTGGAGTTTTGAGCTAGCTGTTCTTCAAACTCCTCTTTGGCTTTTCTTATTAGGTTTTTACACTTAATTGCACAGTGTTTATGCTCCCTTCCATTTACCTCACTAGGATTTGACTTCCACTTTTCAAAAGATGCCTTTTTATCTCTCACTGCTTCTTTTACATGGTTGTTAAGCCACTGTGGCTCTTTTTAAGTTCTTTTACTGTGTTTCTTAATTTGGGGTATACATTTAAGTTGGGCCTCTATTATGGTGTCTTTAAAAAGCGTCCATGTAGCTTGCAAGGATTTCACTTTAGTCACTGTACCTTTTAACTTCTGTTTAACTAACCCCCTCATTTTTGCATAGTTCCCCTTTTTGAAATTAAATGCCACAGTGTTGGGCTGTTGAGATGTTCTTCCCACCACAGGGATGTTAAGTGTTCTTATAAAGCGGTCCTGTTATAGTTACCTCTTGGACCAGCTCCTGCGCTCCACTCAGGACTAAATTGAGAATTGCCTCTCCCCTTGTGGGTTCCCGTACCAGCTGCTGCAAGAAGCAGTCATTTAAAGTATCGAGAAGTTTTGTCTCTGCATTTCGTCCTGAGGTGACATGTTCCCAGTCAATATGGGGATAATTGAAATCCCCCACTATTATTGAGTTCTTAATTTTGGTAGCCTCTCTAATTCCCCTTAGCATTTAATCATCACGGTCACTGTACTGGTCAGGTGGCCGATAATAGATCCCTAATGTTATATTGTTATTAAATAAGCTAATCAAACAACAATCACAAACTTCTTGAAACACCAAAAATCCAATCCTGTTCTTAAAAAAGGTAAATTTTATTAAAAACAAAAAGGAAAAAAATACTTCTGGGACGTAGAATTTTTGGCTAGATCTTAAAAGAAACAATTACAAAAATGAAGCACCCAAAATAGCTTAAAGGATACAAGCAAACAAAAGCATCTGGGGTTAGCCCAGATGAGATCTACAAGCCAAAATAAACAGAAATAAACCTGATCACGTCTAGCTAAACATTCCTAATTTACTTACATATTTGGAGGGTTTTAAATAAGTAATTCTAGGTATGATCTGATGAGTTTTCATACCTGGTTCAAGCCTTACGCAGCATTGCTGCTCCCTGTCTCCTTCTCCGGAGAACAACAGACAAAGGGAAAGTTTCTTTCCTAATTCTAAAAAGTTCTAGCCTTCCCATTGGCTCTTTTGGTCAGGAGTCCACTTTTCTTTTTTAACCTTGGGGACTTTTTAACCCTGTACCAGTAAAGCAAGCAGAGAACAGTTACCAAGAGGGATTTTACAGCTAACTGGCTGGCTGGGTGTCCATCAAAGGGGGCTACACCCCACTTCATTTATCACTGATGGTTTTCCACTACTTTCACAGCTACTGAATCCCAAGGAATAATTGCAGATCAGTCTGGTCCCTGGAAGCAGAGCAGCCCAAAGCCTTCCCTGATTCATCCTCAACTGTCCGTAGCCACAAGAGACCAGTCCAGCAGCTGGCAAGAGCCAGAGTGTAGGAGTACGTTGGCCACACCACTCACCTCTGGAATGCCCACTGTGCCTGGGGGCTGTAACATAGACCCAGTACCCAAGGGGAATTTCCAGGTAGCTGGTTGAGGCAGCTTTCTGTAGGGGCACAAAGCTGGGATTCGAAAATATTATGATAGTAATAATAGTTATTAATGAAATAATTGGATTCATTGGTTTAACACCAGAATCAAGTGGGGGTAAATAAGCAAAATTTGGTTCATAGACAGGGGCCAGGAGACATCTCTCTCTCTCTCTCTCTCTCTCTCTCTCTTTCTCTGTTGCTTATTTCTGTGTATAACATTTTTAAAATGCATATTTATTTTTTATTTCTCTCAAGTATTTCTCCTCCTCGTTCTGTTCTCCTCTCTGCCACCAGGCAGCACTCAAGTGTTAACCATTAAGTTCCCAGGCTGGCAGAATGTAATGCTGTATGTGCCGCATTTGTGCCCATCATGAGAGTCTCACAGAATGTGTCTCTGCCACAGGCTTGGCAGCTCTCGAAGGGGTTATTGGCACTGTAATGAGGGGTGGGGTCATTGGATCTGGGTCATTAGGACTAGCTGAATTGTTTAGGTGGGAGTTAAATCAATTTCTGAAGTGTTCACCAATATATGCCGGGCTAATATAATATATCATATGATCAATAGGTATTATTCCCATTACTTATATTAATATGGATAGTATGTGCTTAATGCATATAACATTATTTGTATACACACTTCTATCAGTTACATGGCCTGGAATGGTGGCCGGTGTCTTCCTATAGTCTTGTTCACCTATGCTAAGCATCCCATAACACCTTGCATTAGCCAGGAAAACTGTCAGGATCAGCACATATGGGTGTTCTACCGTAGTAACAGGCAGGAAGTTACTCTCACTGGAATGTCCCAAAGATAAGGACAATATATATGGGACAAGCCTAGGAGGTGCCGTCACGCTTTTGGTAACTGGAATTCATGTGTCCAGAACAAAGAGCTAAAGGGTTTTGACGTTCCCCTCTGGTGTTATCTGGACCGGTGATCTGCTAGGTCACGCCAATCCTGGACTCTGGGAACCAGCCTTACCCTGCTCTGCTGTGAGAACCCCCACTCCTGGGCTGTTCACGCACAGCCTCTGGCATGTAAGCTGCTCCTTGGATTTTGCTGCTGAATGACATTAGCCAATATCTCTGGTCCCAGACACTATCCTAGGAACCTCCATCTTGCAGTGTTCAGTTATGTGCCCTGGAAACTACAATCTTATATGGGTTCATCAATTTAATAAAGAAATTGATATGTACCAGGCTTGTTATCCCAAGGGGAGTCTCTGACAGGCCTCAAACCAAACGCACTGCTTCTGGTAGAATAAACAAACAAATTTATTAAGTATAAACATAGATTTTAAATGATTGTAAGTCAAAGCAGAACAAGTCAGATTTGGTCAAATGAAATAAAAGCAAAACACATTCTAAGCTGATCTTAATACTTTCAGTGCCCTTACAAACTTAGATGCTTCTCACCACAGGTCTGTGACCAGTCCATGACCTGTACTATATACCCTTAACTAACACTTGGTCTGGGGAGCCATGGGTGCCCTGGGAGGTGGCCTGGGGGCGCAGCAGGTGCTGGGAGGAGGTGGCCCGGGGGACACCACAGGTCCAGGGGGGCAGCCTGGAAAGGATGTCACAGGTGCTGGGGGGGTGGCGGCACATGGTTCGGGACCCCTGCTGGTGCTGGGGGGAGGGTTGGTGGGGCTGACAGGAGCTGTACTTGCAGCTCCTGGAGGGGGAGGAAGGCTGGGGGCTCCATGCACTGACCCTGCCATGAGCACCGGCTCCACAGCTCCTATTTGCTGGGAACCACAGCCAATGGGAGCTGCGGGGTCGGTGCCTGCAGGAAGAGGCAGTGCGCAGAGCCCTCTGCCCCTCCACGTAGGAGCTGCATGGACATGCCAACCACTTCTATGGAGCCCCTCCCCAATGTAAGCAGCGCCCCACACACCAACCCCCTGCTCCAGCCCTGAGCCCCCTCCCACACCCAAACTACTGCTGCGGCTGGGAGGTGCGGTGGCCCAAAACTGCTCCAGCAGTGGCTGCCCAGGGCCAGCCACACCAGCTGCTGCAGAAGTCACAGAGGTCATGGAAAGTTACACCCCATATTCTTCATAGGATATTGTTATGATATGAAACTGGCATAACAGATGTGTTCTATGCAAGATAGGTAATGTGAGGTATCATTGGAAAGACTATGATTTACTGAATATGATTATCCTATTTGCATGTATGTATCAATTTAAGAATATTGACTATGTAATACCTGGGGAACATCCACCAGACAGTAGGCAACCAGCCTTATTTGGCCATTTAAGATGGACAATAGAACTTTGAAGATGCTAATCTCCCACCTTCCTGAGAAGCTTCCTGGGATGCTGCTTTGACACTTCAGGGTCATGGGATCATGTCACCTGGTACTGGACTACTAGTATTTTTCCACTAATAGGGGGTGAGGATCAAACTAGAAAACAAAGGATTCCCGCCATATTTAAATCCTGTTTAAGGCAGGGAAGTGAGTTAATCGGGTTTCATTCTTCACTGAATCCCTGCCCAGGATGACTGCTGGAATCATCTTAGGCCCTGTTTACACTGGCAAGTTTCTGCGCAGTAAAGCAGCTTTCTGCACTGTAACTCCCAAGGCGTACACACTGCCAGGCCACTTAGTGCACAGAAACTGTGCTGTTGTAGCACTGTAAAAAAACACCTCAACAAGAGGCGAAAGGCTATCTGCGTCGGTGCCAGTATAGAGACCCTGGCCAATTCCAGCACTTCAATTGGCCTCTGGGAGGTGTCCCACAATGCTCGTTCTTGCCTCTCTGGTCATCGGTTTGAACTCTACTGCCCTTCCCTCAGGTGACCAACCATCATCCGCATCCCATAAATTCCTTTGGAAATCCCTTTCCTGTTCGCTTGGTGACCCGTGCAGTGGTCTCAGCACATCTTTCTAAGTGCCCATGCCTGCTCCACACACCAGGCGATCTCCCACTTGGAGCAATGCCGAGATGCTGAACCTCATCACCATTTGCGGAGAGGAGGCTGTTCCGTGCCAGCTGGGCTCCAGCCATAGGAATTATGATACCTACGGACAGATTTCACGATGCATGACAGAAAGGGGCCAGGACACATTGCAGTGCAGGGTCAAAGTGAAGGAACTGCGGAACGCCTATCACAAGATGCAGGAGGCAAACCGCCACTCTGGTGCTGCACCCACAAGCTGCCGGTTCTACAAAAAGCTGGACGTGATACTCGGTGGCGACCCCACCTCCACTGCAAAGGCCACTGTGGATACTTCAGTGGCTCACATGCCAGTTAAAAGTCAACCGAGCCAGTAGGAGGAAATCTTGGACAAGGATGTGGAGTGGGAGGGGGACACAGAGGCAGAGGATGACTCGGAGGTCAGAGATGCATGCATCCAGGAGCTCTTTTCCACCTCAGTGGAGGCTAGCCAATCACAGCTGTTGGATGTTGGCAAAGTGCAAACAGGAGAGGAGGCCCCAATACGTGGATTTGATTTTGGGAATTGCTGAAGTGAGTTGTTGCGGGAAGGAGGGTTGCACTCAACACCCATCCCTCTGCAGTTTGGCCCTGCTGCATTGTACTTCAAAGGAGAAGGTTGGATATGATCCCTGGACATACACAAATCTTTAGCCCTCCCAGGACCCCTCCTCCTCCTGGGACCTTCCCTTCCCCCATCCCCCTCACTGCTGATGTTTTTTATTTGTTTGACTCTCTCCTCCAGTTGTTGTTTTTTAATAAAAGAATTGTGTTGGTTTGAGAGCAATCTTTGTTCTATTAATTGAAAGTAAAAAGAGCCCTGCAAAGCAACATACCATTACGTTAAACCCACATATTGCATCGTCTGCATCAATCACCTCCTAGCATTGCAAGCACTGCACTCCTGAGTATAGCAAAAAATATTAGTGGCTTTCAGCTTCAAATTGCTGCCTCAAGGCGTCTCTGATCCTTATGGCCCTGCGCTGCGCCCATCTAATAGCCCTGGTCTCTGGCTGTTCAAACTCAGCCTTCAAGTGCTGAGCCTCTACAATCCAGCCCTGAGTGAAGCTTTCACCCTTTGCTTCACAAATATTATTGATCATACAGCATGTGCCTATAAGCATGGGAATATTGCCATCAGCCAGGTCCAGCTTTCCACAGAGGCAGCACCAGCGGCCTTTTAAATGGAAACAAAGGACATCCAATGGCTATTCTGCACTTGCTCAGCCTGGTGTTGTACCACTCTTTGCTGCTGTCAATTTGCCCTGAGTATGGTTTCATAAGCCACAACATTAAGGTGTAGGCAGGATCTCCCAGGATCACAATGGGCATTTCAACTTCCCCTACAGTGATCTTCTGCTTGCGGCTTCCTGCTTGCGGCTTCCTGCTTGCGGCTTCCTGAACAGGCCAGTGTTCCAAAAGATGCCTGTGTCATGCACAAGTATCAGAGGGGTAGCCATGTTAGTCTGGATCTGTAAAAGCAGCAAAGAATCCTGTGGCACCTTATAGACTAACAGACGTTTTGGAGCATGAGCTTTCGTGGGTGAATACCCACTTCGTCGGATGCCAGCCTGTGTTAATGTCTGTGAAATGCCCCTGGTGATCCACACGCACCTGGAGAACCATTGAGAAATACCCCTTGAGATTAATGTACTCAGTGGCTAAGTAGTCTGGTGCCAGAACTGAAATAATCGTGCCATCCATCACCCCTCCACAGTTAGGGAAGCCCATTTGTGCAAAGCCATCCACAATGTCGCCCACATTGCCCAGAGTCACGGTCTTTTGGAGCGGGATGTGATTAATGGCCCTGCAGACTTCCATCAACATGAGTCCAACGATCAACTTTCCACTCCAAACTGGTTAACAACCAATCAGTAGCATTCTGGAGTAGCCGGCTTCCACAGTGCAATCGCCAGACACTTCTCCAATGGCAGGGCAGCTCTCATTCTCCTGTCCTTGTGCCGCAGGGCTGGGGTGACCTCATCAGATAGTCCCATGAATGTGGCTTTCCTCATCAGAAATTCTGCAGCCACTGCTCATCATCCCAGATGTGCATCACGATGTGATCCCACCACTCAGTGCTTGTTTCCCGAGCCAAAAGCGGTGTTCCACTGTGGTCAGCACCTCCGTGAATGCCACAAGCAATCTCGTATCGTAGCTACTACCCATGGCGAAATCAATGTCGCACTCCTCTTGCCTTTGTAATTTAAAGAATAACTGCACTGCCACTTGTGACGTGTTGGTCAGAGCAAGGAGTAAACTGGTCAACAGTTGGGATCCATTCCTGCAACCCGAAGAGGCAAGATGCGCAATACACAAACTGTTGAAAGATGGTGCCAAATTCAGACAGAACCACAGGGAATGCTGGGATGCGAAGCAATGCATAATGGGGTACTCTGCCAGGACCCAAGATTCCCCCAGACCCTCTCTGCTTTCCCACAACTCTGAGTGGCAGAAGAGAAAGAGGTGTTCTGTGGGATAGATGCCCAGAGTGCACTGCTTTGAATGCCGCTGCAAGTGCCGCAAGTGTGAACATGCTATTGCACAGGCAGGTGACAATGTGAACACACAACAGCCGTTTCCATCACTTTCAGTAGAACAGACGGGCTCTCCTCTCTCAAGCTCTGTGCCAGCTCCATCCCCAGCTATGGGCTGGATGCAGGAATACCTGGGTCATTTTTTGGCCCGTGTAGTGTGAGAGGCCGGATCAGCCTGCTCCCGTCCTGGCCTTAGACTCTCTGAATTAATGGTTCGGCCTTCGCTCGCAGGGCACCTGTGATGCCGTCACCTCCCCAGCTCCCTCGTCCTCCACGGAGTCTCCCTGGGGGAGATTGACCAGAGCTGAATTTCAAAGCCGCGCCCCCTTTCTAGCTCCCGTCCTAGGAAAGCACAATGGGGTTCCCCAGCCCGCTGTGCTTCCCCTTTGCACAGCACCTCGGGCACTCAGCCCCCAGGTCCTTTAGCATCTGGTTCTTTGCACCCGCGTGTGGTTAATGACTCAGAGCAACAGGCTCTAAATAAACACCAGCAGGAGGGGGCGGATCTGGGCCGATACCTGATCAAAAAGCAGATCAACAGCAGCCTGTGTTGTGCCCCATCCCCCCCCCCAGTGCTTCCCCTTTCCAAGGGGGTTTGTCCATTGCATGGATGCACTGGGTGACCTTGGGTAAGTCGTTACCCTTCACTGTGCCTCAGTTTCCCCATCTGTAAAGTGGAGAGAATGCTCCTCCCTTTGCCTATTGCCATGAACTTTTTGGATCACAGACTGGCTCACTGTGTGTCTGTGCAGCACCGAGCATGATGTGGCCCTGATTTTGGTGGGCTCTGGGTGCCACCCGGCACAATGGGCAGGGCCGGATTTCCAATTAAGCACTATAGGCATGTGCCTGGGGATGCCGGCATTCTATGGGGTGCATAAAAATTCAAATTTTGCCACTCTCAGGTCCCAGCACGGGGCAGGGCTAGCAAAGGGAGAGACAGCCCCACACAGCCCTGCTGCTGGAGCGCTCCTCCCTCCGCAGACAGTGTCACCTCCCAGGGCTGCCAGTGAGTGTGGTCCGGGGGCACGGCTTGGGAGTGGGTCTGTGGGGGAGTTCATGGGGCAGCTCTGGGCAGACGGGGTGGGGGGTGCTGGCATTGGGTAGAGTGGCACTGAGTGTTGGTTATCATCTGCCCATGGTGCCTCACCCTGTCTCTCTGCCTTCCAGGGCTCTGCATCGCTCTGTGCCTGTGGGGCACCGTGGCCCAGAATCATGGCATACAAGGTAAGACTGACTCCTCCTGGCTAACCTTCCCCAGCGCTCCCGGCTGCCCGGGCTCCGGCCTCCGCCCCCTCCCCCTTGTGGGAGGAGAGCAGAGTCAGGGGTCTGGCGAGTCGGAAGCAGCCCCTTGGCGTGGGCTTCTTGGGGTGGGTTTATAGAGCACGGTCGGTGCGTGCAGGGGAGAGGAGAAGAGGGGGCGTTTGGGATTTGGACTCTGTGTCTTTGCTGCGAATCCTAAGTTGGGATTCAGACAAATTCCCATTGACCCACTGGGGTCCCCCAGTGCTGCACCCCCACCCCCGCTCCCATCCCAAGCCCTGCAGCTTGCTAAACTGCGCTGGGACCCTTCCCCTCATGCTGGCCAGAGGGACGGATCCCAGCGGAGCCCCAAACACTGGGCAGCTAAAGGATCCAGGAGCCCCCCGTAGGCAGGTCACAATCTGGGTCATGGGAGGCAGCTCATGATCCAAACTAGCCTCATGCCCGATTCCGCTCTCAGTCAATCCAGAGCAGAGCCGGGCAGGAATTTCCCAGGGAACCATTTTTTGCCAGAAAATGCTGATTCGGTTCAGAGGAATGTTTGGTTTTACTCAAGAAAAAAATTGTGTGTGTGTGGGGAGATGAAATAATTTACAAAATGAAAAATTCTCATTTCCTGGTTCAAAGTGAGGTTTTGGTTTGAAATTGACGCTAATGAGAGTAACGACGACAGCAACAAAAAGGAGAAAAAATTATTTAGATCGAAAACGTTTCACGTGAACCGACGCCTGGCTCTGGTGGCTCTGCCTGTCTGTGACGAAAATCAGTGAATGTGGCTTGTGAAAGGAGTCGATCCCCCTGTGTGTGTGTGTGTGGGGAACCGCTCTGCACTGGCTGACCCAGCCCAGCTGTTCCAGTCCCTGCAGGTACCACTGAGGACTGCAACAACCATATGCTGTGCCCAGCAAACGCCAAGTGTGTGAATAGCACCCACTGCACCTGCCTGGATGGATACCAGCCAAGGGGGAATCGCTTCTTCACCGACACAACAGAGACCTGTGATGGTAACGGGGCTCCCACGTTGTCTTGCGGGGCCTGGGACAGAGCAGGGCATTAAGGGTCAGAGCAGCCGACTCCACTGACTGCAGGGCCTGTTGGGGGTGCTCAGCCCGGCTGGGGAATGAGGGGGGGGGCAGCAGCACGGGTGAGGGTCGCCAGCCTCCACCCGCTCCAGCCCCTTTCCCTTGTGGGAGGAGAGCAGAGTCAGGGGTCTGGGGAGCAGGGAGCAGCCCCTTGGCGTGGGTGTCTTGGGATGTGGTTTATAGAACAGGGTGGGTGCGTGCAGGGGAGAGGAGAAGGCCCCTGTGTAGCCCTCCCCTTCCCTTCCCAGCCCCGTGGCCAGCAGAGAATAGACCCTGGGGCCGAGGGCTCTACACTGGGGGCTGGAGTGAGGGGCAGGTCCCCTTTGTAGCCAAGGGCCGGGTTATCGACCAGCCCAAATCAAACCCCTGATGGCGCAGATGTTAGAAGTGGCATTTGTAGGTGCCCCCCCCTCTAAAATTGGGCTGAACTGAAACCTGGGACCCATGTGCCCACTGCACCTGCCTGGATGGATACCAGCCACATGGGAATTGCTTCTTCTTCACTGACCCAACAGAGACCTGTGATGGTAACGGGGCTCCCACGTTGTCCTGCGGGGGCTGGGGCAGAGCAGGGCATTAAGGGCCAGAGCAGCCAACTCCACTGACGCCAGGGCCTGTTGGGGGTGCTCAGCCCGGCTGTGGGATGGAGGGGCAGCAGCTCGGGTGAGGGCCGCCCTCCTGGGGATCGAACCGGGGCCTCCAGAGTGAGCAGCAGGAGCCAGGAGTGTTGGGCTCTGTGAATTGGGCACACGGTGGGGGGGGGGCATCACGCTGACCCACCTGAATCCCAGCCTGAGCCCTAGTCAGGCCCTGGGTGTCCAGGGGCAGAAAAGCCCCACAGATCCCTGCCCAGAGGAGAGAATGGGGCAGTGCTGGCTATACTATCCCTCACCCCACCCCGCAGGGATCCAAGGAGGGAGGGGGGCAGAGGAGAGGCAGCTGGTCACCCCTCCCCCAACACACAGGGAGCCTGGAGCCCCAGGGGGACGTCTCCCCACCCTCCTCTCACATGGGGGATGTGGGTGTTTGTGGGGCCGACCCCCGACCCCCACCCCCCCCCGTACCTAAGACAGGAGGCTCGGGGGAGGGGGGGAGGCTGTTTCTGACATTCCAGCAGCAAAAATGAGTAACTGAGAATCAGGCCCTTAATCATTAACCTCTCAGGGCCCCGATCGCCTGGGTCCCGTCACCCAGCTCAGTGTGGGGGTTGGGGGGTGATACGGGGAACGTGTCCCTGCCAGGACTGTACAGAGCATCCCCTCTTGCATTACAGATATTAACGAGTGTCTGGGGCCGAGCCCGCCTGACTGCGGCCTCAACGCAAAGTGCATCGACGTGCCTGGGAGATACTACTGCACCTGCAGTGATGGCTACGAGTTCAGCTCTGGGGAAGCCAAATTCAGGGACGTGAGGGAGAACAGCTGCCGGGGTGAACTCTCCCCTGCCCTCACCTGCTGAGATTCCCCCCTCGCACATACAAATGCTCCTTCCAGGCCTGGCGCTGCACTGGGGCATGGGGCTGCTGCCGTCTTTGGCAGTGGCCCGAGGCCGTCAGCTGTGATGATATGTGGCCCTCGCCTGCTCCTGCAGAGCATGGGGCCGGGCTCACCCCTGTGCCCAGCGCTTGGATGGGGAATAAACCCTCAGGGTTAGAAACAGACCCATGGAGCAAACTCCTTGTGCTGCAGAGATGTGCTGGGGAGGAGGGAGGGGACCCTCGCTGGCCCCAGCACGCAGCATCTGAGCTGCTAGTGCCCCGCTGAGCCTGGGAAGTGGCCCTGGGAACGGCTCTGGGAATTGGGCTAAAGCGTTCTTGACTTCGCCTCCGTCCCCTATTGCTTGAGCTTCGCTGGGGGCAGGCAGCCATGCTCCCCTCTGGCCTCTAGGGGGTGCAGCTACTAGTTCGAGGGACCCTCCCACTGCCCCAGGCTCCCCGTGTGGGCAGCGCTGGGAGGGGCATGTGCTGTGACTGGCATTGCCAGCCGAGCCCATGGACCCCGACAGTTACAGACTGAGACAAACCATCCGGGATAAACAACTGACGTCCCAGCTTGTGTGTTTCACAACATGCTTGTTACCCCCCTTGTGCCTTTCTCCTGCTGCTTCAGACAAAACATTCCCCACCCACCAAACCATCTGATCCTGCGCCAGGCAGGGGAATCTGGTGCTGGGATGTGGTTACACAGTCACTGTGTTGTAGCAATGCCGGCAATACCGGTGCCGAGTTCGTGCACTGGACAGTGAACTTGCCGACAACCCTCTGCTTTGTGACAGGGTGTGACTGGTGCCTGGGGGGGCCACACTGAGATTGCTCCATCAGGGCAAACTGCAGAGTGGGGCCGACAATCCCCCAAACTGCTGGTTATTTCTGATACTTAGATTAACTGAGCCAGCAACAAACCAGCTGCTCCGATACCGCGCTGCTTCCCCAGAGCCCGAAACACAGCTCCCGGCGCTTATTCAAGTGTGGCTTCAAAGGCAGAACTTGGGTCATTTAGCCTGCAAGGTGCTTAACCCTTTCTGGCTCAGTGTCCCACAGGGCTGGACTTTTGCTCAGAGCGTCACTTCTGCTGACTTTGGTTCTGGTCTTGTACCAGGCCCCTGCTCCAGCCTCTCTCTGCTCCAGCTCCATGTCGCTCCCCCAGGGCTGCGCTGTGAGGGGCATGTGCTGGGACTGGCATTGCCAGCCCAGCCCCAGGCTTCCCTCAGACACCCTGGCTTCCATTGGCATGGCGAAGGACCACACAGGCTGGGCAGCTCCGCATCGGTCCCCCAGGGCAGGGAGTTTGCCCAGGGCACAGACTGAGAGGTCTCTCTGGGCTCACAGTGCAGTGGATTTGGAGACCCCTTTGCGCTGGTGAAGCTGGCGCATGCACCAATGCCAGTCCCCTGGCAGGGGATACCCACATGCTGGTGTCTCCACCGGGGGATGCTGGAAGCTGCCAGCTGCTAAATTGCTTTGTGCTGATCCCTGTCTGTGCTCCCTGAGCCCCCTTAGTCAGCAAAGCACATGCTTAGCTCCAGGCCTGCACAGCTATGCACTGAACTCGGCTCCAGTGGGTCTAAATTGCATGGTTGATCTCGTGATGACAATCCCAGGCATTAAAAAATATCAGATCAGCTTAGACAATCACGAGCTTTAGAAAGACCAGTGAGCAAGGGGCAGTGTGTGGATTGAATTGAATTGAAAAGGGGCAAATTCAAAGCAGATACAAGGAAATACTCCTCCACCCGGGGCAGCATTAGCCTCTGGAACTCACTGCCACTGCGGCAAGGGAGCTGTGAATGTGTCGAGTTTTAAAGAGGGACTGGCTATTTCTAAGGGGAATGACAATGCCTGGAGCTGTGCTAGTTAATGGACAATAACTCTGGGAGGGAGGGAAAAGCTCCCACTTCAGGGCTTAAGCTTGTCACAGGCAGGGGCGGCTCTAGGCACCAGCAAAGCAAGCACCTGCTTGGGGCAGCCCATTTGCAGGGGGGGCAGAACCAACAGGGGGCTCTGGGAGCTGTAGTTCCTTGGTTAGCTCCCTGCCTATAGAGCCAGTCCCAGAGCAGGGAAAGAACTACATTTCCCAGCATTCCCTTGGTCACTACCAACTGCAAAGGAAGGAGGGGGACCTCATGCGGCAGCCTGCTGTGAGTGCTGTGAGTGGTAGGGAGACCAGACTTTAACATTCAAAAAACAGGACACTCCACGGGGAGGGAGGGGAGCCCCACCCTGCCACCATCCACTCCCTATGACTGCCCCCCACAGAAACCCCAAACCATCCAACCCCTCCCCCGCTCCCTGTCCCCTGATCACCCCCTCCTGGGACCCCTGCCCCTAACTGCCCCCCAGGACCCCACCCCCTATCTAAGCGCTGCTGCTCCTTGTCCCCTGATCACCCCCTCCTGGGACCCCACCCTCATCTAAGCCTCCCTTCTCCTTGTCCCCAACTGCCCCCTCCTGAGACCCCCCAACTTCCCACCTAGGACCCCACCCCCTAACTGTCCCCTGACAAACCCCTGGGACTCCCATGCCTCTCCAACCGCTGCCTGTCCCCTGGCTGCCCCCGAACCTCCACCCCATCCAACCCCCAGCTCCCTGTCCCTGACTGCCCCCCCCGAACTGCCTACCCTTTCTCCAACCCCCCAGCCCCCTTACCGTGCCACTCAGATGAGCATGGCTGGTTCTGCGCAGCGCCAGACACGCTGCTGCATACATGCTGCCGTGCTCCCGCGCAGAGCCCACAGCTCCCCCGCCCCACACACACACCCAGCACCTGCCTTCCAGATTTGAACACCTCAAAATTCAGGAGTGCTCAAGCTCAGTTTGGGCAGCTGTTACTTCATTTCTCCCAAATCCAATATACTGATCCACTGTAATTTGCTGTAGAAAAAGTAGGATAAAACTGAGCAAGAAATGCTTCCCAGTGGTTATTAGGACTGGAATTGCTATTTTCAACAGCCATTGCTTTTTTTTTGTTTGTTTGTTTAAAAGGAAGACAGTGATATTGCATTGGCAAATTCCCCATAGAAAGAAAGAGTGGAACAAAAGAATAATAAAGACACCTCAACTTTTCCTCATTTATGGAGGACAGTCTTATAATATGCATCCAGATATCCTCCAATCCCACAAGCTGAAAATTGTTCCACTTTACTGCAGTTCTGTAACCATATGGGAACCAATCCTGTCTGTGTTTTGTGCACATCTAAAATTCCGGCTGAATGACCCGCCCTGGGAGCGAGTTACCAGTGACCCAGGGCTGTGGCGGCAGGAGGGTGCAGGTGGGCGGGGGAGAGCCCAGGACTGGGGCAGCAGGACGTGTGTGCGGGGGAAGGGGGAAGCACAGTGCTGGGGCAGCAGGGGGTGTGGGTGGGGGGCACTGGTGGGGGGGTAAGGGAAAGCCCACGACTGGGGCGCCAGGGGGTGGGGGTAGGGCACTGGTAGGGGGAAGGGGGAAGCACAGCGCTGGGGCGGCAGGGAGTGTGAGTGGGGGGAAGAGCCCAGGGCTGGGGCAGCAGAGGAGTGTGGGGGGGAGCCCAGGGCTGGGACGGGGGGCAGCCAAAATTTTTTTTGCTTGGGGTGGCAAAAAACCTAGAGCCGGCCCTGGTCACACAAGCCCCTAGCAGCAGGTCCACGAAAGCCCCTTGCAGACGTAAAGTGAGAGCTTGTAATGCTAACACAATTTTCAATGCACCATATTCTCAACTGGCTGTTCTGCTGCCAGAGCAACCTAGTGTAACCTGAGCGTAGCTGAGAATCAGGTCTGTGACTGCTAAGCTCCCAGGGGCCCAGTCACCTGGGTCCCATCACCCAGCTCAGTATAGGTGGGTGGTAAAGGAACGTCTCCCTGGCAGGACTGTAAAGAACATCCCCTCTTGTGTTGCAGATATTGACGAGTGCCAGGGACACGCAAACTGCATCAATGTGCCTGGGAATTACTTCTGCAAATGCATCGATGGCTCTGGGAAAGCCAAGTTCACGCACGCGAGTGAGAACAGCTGCCAGGGTGAGCTCCCCAGACCCCACCTGCTGAGACCCCCCTCGCACACACAAATGCTCGTTCCAGGCCTGGTGCTGCTCCCGCAGAGCATGGGGCCAAGCTCACCCCTGTGCCTGGCGCTTGGATGGGCAATAAACAGACCCACGGAGCAAACTCCTTGTGCTGCAGAGATGCGCTGGGGAGAGGGGAGGGGACCCTCGCTGGCCCCAACACGCAGCATCTGGGCTGCTAGTGTCCCCCTGAGCCTGGGAAGGGGCCTCGTGTCTGGGCCATGGAAATAGCACCGTGCGCTCTGCCCCCTATGGGCCCCATTGAGGAGAGAATAGCCACAGCACAGTGTTCCCCAGCCCCACCCCCGATCCTCCCCATGGGTCCTGGGGGGCAGGGAATAGCTGCAGTGCTGGGCAACTCAGCCTTAGTCCAGAATCTCCGTTCTCATCCCGCATGGACTCTGGTAGATATGCTGGAGGGTAGGGATAGGATACAGAGGACCTAGACAAATTATAGGATTGGGCCGAAAGAAACCTGATGAGGTTCAACAAGGACAAGTGCAGAGTCCATGGAGGAATCCCATGCACTGCTACAGACTAGGGACTGAATGGCTAGGGAGCAATTCTGCAGGAAAGGACCTAGGGGTTACAGTGGATGAGATGCTGGACATGAGTCAGCAGTGTGCCCTTGTTGCCAAGAAGACTAACATAATTTTGGGCTTTATAAGTAGGGGCATTGCCAGCAGATTGATGGATGCAATCATTCCCTTCTATTTGGCGTTGGTGAGGCCTCATCTGGATACTGTGTCCAGTTTTGGGCCCCAAACTAAAAGGAGGATGTGGAAAAATTGGAGAGAGTCCAGCGGAGGGCAACAAAAATTATTAGGGGGCTGGAGCACATGACTTAATGAGGAGAGGCTGAGGGAACTGGGATTATCTAGTCTGCAGAAGAGAAGAATGAGGGGGGATTTGATAGCTGCTTTCAACTACCTGAAAGGGAGTTCCAAAGAGGATGGATCTAGACTGTTCTCAGTGGTAGCAGAGGACAGAACAAAGAGTAATGGTCTCACTTTGCAGTCGGGGAGGTTTAGGTTGGATATTAGGAAAAAACTTTTTCACTAGGAGTGTAGTGAAGCACTGGAATGAGTTACCTGGGAAGGTGGTTGAAGCTCCTTTCTTAGATGTTTTTAAGGTCAGGCTTGACAAAGCCCTGGCTGGGATGATTTAGTTGGGGATTGGTCCTACTTTGAGTAGGGGGTTGGACTAGATGACCTCCTGAGGTCTCTTCCAACCCTGATACTCTATGAGTCTATGATTCTTACATGGTTCAGTCTGCCCCGGGAGCAGCTCAGCCTCTGAAGAGGCAAAACCATGGTGCAGGCCAGGCTGAGACACAAGTAACGCTGGCACTTGCACGGTACAGACGGGATCAGAGCTGAGGCCCATCTAGCCTGGTATCCCGGCTCCAACGGGCCAAATCCAGATGCTGCAGAGGACAGTGGAAGAGCCCTGCAGTGGCAGCTGGGGGATAATCTGCCTTTACTTCCTGGTCTCTAATACTCAGCTGGGCTGAAGCCCCACAGCAGGAGGTTTTCTCCCTCTTCCCAAACGTTTGTGCCTTTTAACTATGATCACACTAGCTGTTCTCATCATCCATATGAATGTCCAGTCGCTCCTTGAATCTTACTAAATTCTTGGCCTCAGTGACTCCTGTGGTGGGGAGTTCCACAGGCTAATCGCACATTGCGTGAAACAGCCTTTCCTTGGCTCCGTTCCGAATTTCCCCTCTTCTAACTTCCCTGACTGGCCCTTGCTCTTGTGTTATGACTTGGGGAGAACAGAAGCTCCCCATCTCCCTTCTCTATCCCCATCAGTCATTTATAGACTCTTAACCCATCACCTCTTACGTTCACTCTAAGGTGACAGTCCCAGTCTTTTCAATCTCTCTCCATAGCAGGATTTTCCAGGCCCCTGATCATTCTCATTGCCTGTCTCTGAACCCCTCTGGTTCTGCACTGCTCTGTGTGCAAGGGGGTGCCCAGGGCAGCCCGTGGGGTGCAGAGGAGGTTCACCCCATTGACTGATATCCAGGCATTAGACCAGCCCTCATGTTATTCTCTATCCCCTTCCTCCAAAGCAGCTCCCCATTTGTCCCCTCCAGGGGCGGGCGGCTCATTCAGGCATTGCTGTCTGCACTGATATTGCAGCACTGGGCATCGCCAGATCTGCTCGATAACTTTAGGAAGCAGCAGGCGCATGTCCCGCCAGGGCTGCTTTTCCCTTCCCAGCTGGAGCGGCTCATTCCGGACAATAGCCACTTGCTCCCGTTCGCTGACCCAGTAACCGAACTCCTGGCTCTAACCAGCCCCGTCACCCAGTGCCCAAGGTCCAGCTCCTAGATCAGCCTGGCCCAGCGCTTTCTCTTCCCTTGCAAACATTGACGAGTGCCAGCGAAACGCCACAATCTGTGAGCCCCACGGGAACTGCATCAACATGTGTCAAGGTTCCCTCCCCGCTCTGAACTCTGGGGTACAGATATGGGGACCTGCATGAAAGACCCCCTAAGCGTCTTTCTAACCACTTAGGTTAAAACTTCCCCAAGGCACAAATCGTTTCTTTGTCCTTGCTGCCACCACCAAGTGATTTAGACAAACATCCAGGGAAAAGGGCCACTTGGAGTCCCAGTTTACCCCAAATAGTCCCCCAAACCCCTTCACCCCCTTTCCTGGGGGAGGCTTGAGAATAATATACTAACCAATTGTCTTTAATAAAAGTGCAGAGCAGACCCTTTATCTTTAGGACACTAACATCAATCAGGTTCTTAAAAGAAGAACTTTATTATAAAGAAAAAGGTAAAAGAAGCACCTCTGTAAAATCAGGATGGCAGGTAATTTTACAGAGTAATAAAAAGATTTAAAACACAGAGGATTCCCCTCTAGGCTCAACTTCAAATTTCCAAAAGCAGGAATAAACCTCCCTCTTAGCATAGGGAAAATACACAAGCTAAAACAAAAGATAATCTAACACATTTCCTTGCTTTACTTACAATTTTTATAATCTTAGATGCTTATTTCAGGTATGGTTTTAGGAGATGATTTTTTCCTGCCTGGTCCCTCTCTCTGTCCCAAGAGAGCACAACAAGGAGAGCACCAATAAAACCTTCCCCCTCCCAGATTTGAAAGTATCTTCTTTTCTTATTGGTCTTTTTGGTCAGGTGCCAACCAGGTTATTTGAGTTTCTTAACCCCTTACAGGTAAAGGAGGGATTTTATGCTACCCTTAGCTGTATGTTTATGACAACATGCCAGGGAGTTACATGTGTAAATGCAGTTGGAGATTTGGAAAGAGTCAAAAGGATACGTGTAAGATCTGCACAGGTACAACAGGAGCTGGAAACAATTGTGACAAAGGCATGCTGCTTCTGGCCTTTCTGCAGTGTTGCTAACGCGTGGCGTTGCCTTAAAGCCCCACCTCCTGGAGTCACGTGATTCTGCTTTTGGCTAAAATCAAAATTAGGGCCAGGTCCACATGGTGGAGGAAAAACTGCAAAATGTTACGCTGGGGTGACCAACAGCTCCCAAACCAGAGTCAACCAAAACAAAGCCAAAATGGACTTTAAAAAAATCTTGCAGTTTTTAAACCGATCTCGTGACTTTTTTGCAGCCTGACTCACGGTTTGGGGCTTTTATTGATTGCTTGGCGTTGGCGATGCTGTTAATGCACCATCACTGAACTGACCTAGGATCTCTGAAACTAACCCACATGCCTGGATGGGGAAACTAACCAGGTTGCCCTGAGGTCTCGCTCTTTCTCTGCGCCCCACCCGGGCAAAGTGTCTGTTCTGACTCCCAGCCTGTCTTACAAATTGGAAACTGAGCCCAGGGACTGAAGGTCGACATGTCTCTTGTCATGCTGCATAATTCCACCGAGGCACGAGAGTAGGGGAGGTTGTTAGAAGCTGCAACATCCCCCCAAACCTGCAATCAGAGCCCAAGATGCTCTTTCATAGCAGAGCTCTGTGGTGGGGGAAGGTCAGGTCTTTGCAAAGCAAACTGGGCTGAGAAGGAGCCGAGGACTCTGTTGGACAAAAGGCTCACAGGTTTCTGGAACCCATTAACCGAACCCTCAGCAGCTGCTAAGGCTGGGGAAGGAGCTGACATCCCAAAGGAACCAGCTTGGGTCATCAGCAGAAATCAAACCCAGGACCTGTCTGCTGAAAGGACACATCTCAGCTGCTGGAGATAAGGGAGTAACTCCATTAGCCAGTCATTGTAGCAGGCTGTTATCTACTTATGGGAACCAGCCACTAGAGCAGGACAAACTTGCTCTCTCCTTGTTCTGACGCACAGCATCATCATGAAGAGGTCAGCACATACAGGTCCCCTCACAGGCATGGCGTAGGCTCGTTGCCTTCCAAGAGGTTTTACAATGGAGCAAAAGTTAAGTTTTCTGCCAAAGGAACAAGGGATTTTTTCCAGCCCTGATGCACTCCCGGCCGTGAGCCAGGGGACACAAAGCTCTTCCCAGTGAGGGGGAGCAGAGGGTAAATCTGCATGGTGAGGCAGGGGAGACACATTCTTGTCCTTCTCTGGTGGGCACAAGCTGAAAGGGACAGGTCTAGTAGATAAGCTATGAGAACTGGGTTCTAGTCCCAGCTCTGTTCCTGCTGGGTGTCCTTGGGCAATTCCCTGCCTCAGTTTTCTCTCCCACCTCTTGTCTGTTTAGTCTAGAAGCTCTTTATGGCCGTGTGGGTGCAGCGCTGTGGGTGCTGCCTTTATGCAAATAACGACCGAGGGGAAGGGGCGTAGCGGGAAATAGCAAAACGCTGCCACGGGAAAGAGAGAGAAAGGGAGTCAGAGAAAGAGCTGCTGGAACACGGCCCAAGGGAAGGATCCGTGAGCGCTCTGGACTCTCCCCACTGACTGACTTGTTTGCTGATGTCCAGGCGAAGGGGATTTTACCCACAAGGATTTCTGTGAGAAGCAGAAGCGTTATAGATAAATATCGGGGAGAGATTAGCTTTCTTCGGGGGCCCTGCCCCTACTTCCTCAGGAAGGATCGCCACCAAATAGCAGGGAAGAAAGCAGAATTGAATGGGGGAGGAGTTAGATGGAGCAGACAGACAGACAGATAGACTAAGCCCCCTAAAATTGGGGGCTCCATGTCATTCACCCCCATGCGCTCCCAGCCGTGCTGTGTG
This sequence comes from Mauremys reevesii, assembly GCF_016161935.1. Taxonomy (NCBI): domain Eukaryota; kingdom Metazoa; phylum Chordata; order Testudines; family Geoemydidae; genus Mauremys; species Mauremys reevesii. The sequence continues at coordinate 8,109,388 of NC_052647.1, read as the reverse complement.
TGACACCCTCCCCCCCGCTTTCCCCTCTCAGACATCGACGAGTGCAACAAGACCTCAGATATCTGTGGGCCCAAGACCATGTGCATCAACACCAATGGGAGCTACCAGTGTGAGTGCCGGGCCGGCTACATCCCCTCCAACGGGAACACGACCCTGTGCCAAGGTGGGTCCTGCCACGGGGGGCATGGAGGCGTTTCAGCGCGCTGCTTGGGGACAAAACAATAGGGACTGCCGCCCCTTGCACATTGCCGCCCCAAGCACCAGCTTGGAATGCTGGTGCCTGGAGCCGGCCCTGTATGGGGCAGGGGTTTGGGGTGTGGGAGGGGGTGCGGGCTCTGGGCTGAGCCTGGGGAAGGGGGTTGGGGTGCAGGTGGGTTTGTGGGGGGAGGGTTGTGGGGTGCAGGCTCTGGGAGGGAGTTTGGGTGAGGGAGGGAGCTCAGGGCTGCGGTAGCGGGTTGGAGTGTGGTAAGGGGTGTGGGATCTGGGAGGTGGCTCACGGCTAGGGCAGAGGATTGGGGTTGCGGGAGGGGGTAAAGGATGTGGGCTCCAGCCGGGTGGCGCTTATCTCGGTGGGTCCCGGTCGACAGCAAAACAGGGCTAAGGCAGGCTCTCTTCCTACCCTGGCCCTGCACTGCTCCCGGAAGTAGCTGGCAGGTCCTTGCGGCTCGTGGGGGGTGGGTCAGGAGGCTCCGCACACTGCCTCCACCTGCAGGCACCGCCTCCGCAGCTCCCATTGGCCACAGTTCCAGAGTATCTCCAGATTTACCCCAGTGTGAGGGCAGAATCTGGACCCACCGGGAGGAGGCCTAGGCTGTGGGGGGCTTAAGCCATCAAAAAAAGTTTTCTCTCAAGTGGGATCCCCTGCTGGCTATCAGATGTGCTGGGCGTTCCCAGCCCCCAGTGATTTCAGTGCCCAGATCCCGTGACTATGAGGCCAGGCCAGTTAGGCTCTGGTGGCTCCCCTCTCCTCCCATGTGAACTCAGAGCAGGCCCAGCTCCTGCTGGCAGGGAGCAGAGAGGGCGCTGTCCAAGCCCTCTGGGTGGGAATCTCAGTGTCACCAACCCCAGGAGTGCAGAGATCAGGAGTCAGACCCCCAAAATCAGTAGATTGGCCCCAAAATTGTGGGATTTTTTCCTTTGAAAAAGATGATCTCATCGTGTCAGGTCTGTATTTTGACTTATGAAGCCACCCTCCCGTGTGCTGGTGGCCATTCCCGCACTGCCCATTCTCCCCTGGGTAGGATACAGTGGTTCTGTCCATACAGCAGGAGATCTCTGGTTCCTGACGGCGCGGAGCCTCCAGCTTCTCCACCAATCCCCCCACATTATGGTTAATTCATTCTGTGCCCCTCACCCAGCCCAGCAATTAGTTCTGCTCCCTGCAGCCTGCACATGTGCCTCTGCACCCGCCGGGCACCTCAGCTCCTTCTGCAGCCTCAGGGGTTCTTCACCCCCTCTCCAGGCCTGCTGCTTCAGGTATGGAGCTGGGGGGACAGAGAGAGCCCAGTGCAACAACAACGACGGGAGTTACCAGTCTGCCTGTCCAGCCGCCCAAATCCCGTCCACTGGGAGCTGGGTCCAGAACCAAACCACAGGAGCAGCAGGGACAGGCAAAGTGGAGTGTAAATGGAGGAGAGAGAGAGTGAGACGGGGAGGAAGGGAGGGAGATGGGAGTTTTGTAGCAGCCACATGTTAAACTATTGGCAGGGCAGGACTGGCATGTGGACAGAGAGCAGCCATCGGGGCTGGGAAGAGAAGGGTTTTTTCCCCTAGGCAGGAGTGAGTTAATATGAAAATCTGATGTGAAAACTCTAACGACTGCTCCTCTCTTCCCATCGCTCCAAGTCCCCAGCATTAACTCCAGTGTTCAGTTCGTGGCCATCAAAGAGACGTTCAGGAATTTCTCTCTGCAGGTACGTTTGACCCCATTGTTCATTTCTTGGGGATTTTGCTCTGTGTTTTTTACCACCGATATGGAAATTCCCAGACAAAAGCCTTTGCTGTTGCTATTACGGTGACCCGTGTAAACCCCAATCCAAGATCAGAGCAATACTGTGTTTGTTCCTTTCATCCCTGGGACTCGATCCTCCTCATCCTTCTAGGCTAGTCCCATCTACATGCGATCAGCTATTCAAGTCCTTCTCCATTCCAGTTTGTCTTGAAGCAGTTCCTTAGAAACTCCACAGCTCATCACATCCTTTTGTATGACAGCCTGAGCCACCCATCTAGTCTGGAGTCTCCCAATCCTCTTATCTTCTGCATCTAAGTTTAGCACCTTGTTTCCTGTTTGTTCTTCTGACCTTCTTGTCACACGCCCACACCATCTGAGCGTGGAGGATCCCTCTGCTTCTCTATCATTGGTCCTACTTTCACTTGCCCTAATTCCCTCATGTCGAACATGGCCCGTCCTTGTAACTCCAAGCATCCATTTTAACATTTTCACTTCCTCTGTCTTCATGAATAGCTCCTGGCTCTTCCTCAGTCCCCGGATTTTGGAACCATACAAAAGTGCAGGCCTGATGACCATCTTCTAGATCTTACTTTTCTATTTGACAGGCGTTCTCCTTTCGCAGAGAACTCCCTCACTTCTCTCCCTTTACTCCATGACTTTCCCAGTCTGCTTATACGTTTTTTGTTGAGTTCAGTGATGACAGGAATAAGTATTATCTAGACCATCCCTGACAGGTGTTTGTCCAACTTGCTCTTAAAAATCTCCAGTGATGGAGATTCCACAATCTCCCTAGGCAATTTATTCTAGTTCTTAATTATCCTGACAAGAAACTTTTTCTAGTGTCCAATTTAAACTGTCCTTGCTGCAATTTAAGCCCATTGCTTCTTGTCCTATCGTCAGAGGTTAAGGAGAACAATTCTTCTCCCTCCTCCTTGTAACAACCCTTCATCTATTTGAAAACTGTTATCATGTCCCTTCTCAATCTTCTTTTTTCCAGACTAAACAAATGCAATTTTTTCAATCTTCCCTCATAGGTCGTGTTTTCTAAACAAACACAATTTTTTCAATCTTCCCTCATAGGTCGTGTTTTCTAGACCATTCATCACTTTTCTCACTCTTCTCTGGACTTTCTACAACTTGTCCACGTCCTTCATGAAATGTGGTGCCAGAACTGGACACAATACTCCAATTGAGGCCTAATGAGAACAGAGTAGAGCGTTAGAATTACTTCTCATGTCTTGCTTACAACACTCCTGCTAATACATCCCAGAATGAAATTCGCTTTTTTTTGGAACAGCTTTACATGGTTGACTCATATTTAGCTTGTGGTCCACTATGACCCATAGATCCCTTTCCACAGTGCTCCTTCCTAGGCAGTCATTTCCCATTTGGAATGTGTGTAACTGAATGTTCCTTCCTAAATGGAGAACTTTGCATTTGTCCTTGTTGAATTTCATCCTATTTACTTCAGACCACTTCTCCACTTTGTCCAGATCATTTTGAATTTTAATCCTATTCTCCAAAGCACTTACAACCCCTCCCAGATTGGTATTATTCACAAACTTTATAAGTGTTCTCTGTGTGCCATTCTCTAAATCATTGATGAAGATACTGAACAGAGCCAGACCCAGAACTGATCCTTGCAGGACCCCACTGGATACGCCCTTCCAGCTTGACTGTGAACCACTGATAACTACTCTCTGGGAATGGTTTTCCAACTAGTTATTCACCCACCTTAGAGTGGCTCCATATAGGTTGTATTTCCCTTGTTTGTTTATGCGGTTATGTGAGACAGTGTCACAAGCCTTACTAAGGTCAATATATACCATGTCTACTACTTCTCAGCTATCCACGAGGCTTGTTACCTTACCAAAGAAAGCTGTTGATTTGATGGGATTTGTTCTTGACAAATCCATGCTGACTGTTTTTTATCACCTTGTCAAGTATCACAGGGGTAGCGGTGTTAGTGTGGATCTGTAAAAAGCGACAAAGGGTCCTGTGGCACCTTACAGACATATTGGAACATAAGCTTTCGTGGGTGAATACTCACTTCGTCAGATGCATGTGTCATATTGACCTTAGAAAGGCTTTTGACACTGTTTCACATAACCTCATAAACAAACTTATCAACTTATTATTTTCTAGGGGGTTTCAAATTGATATTGAACCTTCTAAAACTTCTGTAGCTTTGCTAGTGGCTGGTCCGCAGACTTACACACCCATTGTCTTCCTGCAGGAGAGCACTGAATCTACAGACCATGTACTGTGAGTTCTTCTGCTGATTTTCATGCTGTTTCTTTCAATATGCACCTCCATGTCTACCTGCATCTTCTTTCACTTCCTCTTTTCTCTCCCCCACGAGCACTACATCAGCTGCAAAACTCACGTGCCAAGGGGCCACTCTCTGGCTGCTTTCTGTCAATGCATCCAGCACGCGTGTGAATAAAAAGGGGCTTTGTCCCAAGCCTTGATGTATTCCAGCTGTTACTAGAAACTGTTCCCTTTCTCCACATGAACCTCTCGCTGTGGCAACAGCGCCATCGTACATGTCTTGGACACGTCTGGTATAAAAGCTTTATTCACTCAATGAGGGGTGTCAGGATCAGGCCCTGCATAAGGCAAACACCAATGTTGGTCGCCCTTCAGCGCCTGCAGAACTCACCCTCTGCCCGGGTCTCTCTGCAGGGAAAGCGGAGCGGTGAAAGCAGCAATTTTTCCTCTTTCTTTAATTTGACCTTCGACAGTTTGATGTCCATGTTTGGAGACGGGAATGCGACGTTATCACTGGAGGTGAGAGGCTCCGCCCCTTGAATGTGCCCTGCAGGCTAGTGCCCCTGTGTGTGCCCCAGAGCCCTGTGTGCTGCTGTGCCAGGTTAGGAATCTCACTGGGGTGGGGGGGGGAAGGAGACATGTAGATACTCCTCAGAAAAGATCTGTGCCCTCCTCTGCTGTGGGGAGGGGGGGTGCACCCTCAAGTGGTGTTTGTGTCCGTGTGCACATGTGCTCTAGTGGTGTGAGTGCATGTTGGTGTTTGTCCACCCACATGCCCCCTCTAGTGTTCAGAACTGTTTTTGTTCATCAGAGGTGCCATACAAGGAGTCGGCAACCTTTCAGAAGTGCTGTGCCAAGTCTTCATTTATTTACTTTAATTTTAAGTTTCACGTGCCAGTAACACATTTTAATGTTTTTTAGAAGGTCTCATTCTATAAATCTATAATATATAACTAAACTATTGCTGTATGTAAAGTAAATAAGGTTTTTAAAATGTTTAAGAAGCTTATTTAAAATTAAATTAAAATGCAGAGCCGCCTGGACCAGTGGCCTGGAGCAGAGCAGTGTGAGTGCCACTGAAAATCAGCTTGTGTGCCGCCTTCAGCACGCATGCCATAGGTTGCCTACCCCTGTGCTATACTGCTAACAGTTAATGGGGATTCTCCTTCAGTTCATCTGTCAGTGACCTGGGTTTTTCAGGCAGCAGGATCTGGGCTCTATCCCTGCCCTGCCAGACATTTCTGAGCAGCTGCCGGATGCAGCGTAGAGACAGCTTAGGAAGCTGTGGGCTTGTGACAATGTTGTTCCCTGGCATCTGTAATGGAGGGATGGGGGAGCAGGAGCAAACAAGGAAAGACAAAGTGTTCTAGCCCCATTTGACTTCAGGTGCCAGTGGGGCCCTCAGTGGACCCCCTTTGTAACGAGCTCCCCCTCTGAGAGTACTTCTGCCCCCTCAACTGGGAGAGGCTGGGATGCCGATGCCCCCTGGGAACACACAGCGGACGTGGCACCTGAACCCCCAGACTCCTTGCTCCCAGGGCTTTTCCTTTCCTGTCCCCAGAACGCGACTCTCCCTTTCAACTCGGTCCTGAACAGCACCTCCCTCTTGGAGGGTGGAGGCAAGGACGAGGTTGTGTCGGCTGTAACGTTCGTCCTGCAGACAGTGGAACTGTCCACGCTGGCCACTGCTCTCCGGTCTCCAGAGAGGACAACACAGAACGTGACGACAGAGTCTCTAGGTGAGGGGGGACGTGTGGCTCTCAGCGCCACCTGCTGGCTGCCGTGAGATACGGGGTTACACACTGTGCCCCAAATCCACTGGAAGTTAGAGCCTAAATACCATTGTGATGTGAGCCTGTGTTCAGTACAGACACAGAACAGCACGGCCCCTGTACCGGGAAATATAACCCAGCCCTGCCAGTGTCCCCAGGAGCAACAGCAGTGCCCGAGAAGGGTTTACATGTAATATTTGGCATTTCACCACTAGGGGCTGCCACGCTGAGCCAGGCGCCTTCCCCCACCCCCACTACTCCCCCTGCTGGGGATGCAGCATCCCCAGGGAGCCAGAGCCAGAATGGGGGGAGGAGATATGGGGGGTGGTCATTGCAACTTGGAGGGGGGGGCTCCAAACTTCCCCCTCCCGCGGTGCGGAAGAGCCCTGAAGCCCCCCGGCTCCAAGTGGAGTGGGAGGGGGTGGATCTGGCCCAGAATGGACAGATTCCCAGGGAAGTGGTTTCACAGCGAGGGGCTCTGTCATTCCTCACCCCCACCCCCCACAGCTATCCAGACGCAGCTCGTCACAGGGAACTGCAGCCAGCACAGCAAGGTCTTCACACTGCGCGCTCACGAGGAGACGATGGACGTGAGCTGTGATACAATCACCGAGGCAGCCACACAAGGTACCATCCTGGGGATGGAGACACCCAGGGACCAAACCATGGCACAGAGCGGTTCCAGGGCACCGAATCCCAGTCTGGGTTCCCCCCTTCCTCCCTCCCTCCCCATGGATCCCCAGGCCGTGCCCTGGCCTCTGTCTCTAGCCCTGGAGTGCTCCTTGCTGGCTGAGCCAGTGGTTCTCAGGCTGTGGCCATGGAGCTGACACCTTCGTTCCTGCCTGTCCCACAGCTTGAGCCCCCAGCAGTGAGGAGTTGGGGGCACAGAGGAGAGACGGCTCATGAGAGGGTCTCTGGTATGAAGTGGGCCCAGAGAATGGAAAGGGCAGAGACGCCCTAGTCTAGCTAGACCCCCAAACAGAGATGTGGGGGACCAGCGTAATGTGGACCCTCAGCTGCCATATTCAGGACCCCGAATCCTCCAGCACCAGGGGAAGCTCATCCCCGGCCAGCTCCTCTCCTGGTCTCGCTGAGAAAACCTGAATCTTCATCTCTGCATCCTGCAGCTGGACGTTTCCAGCAGGACGCATTGCTGGGGGCTCCGAGGGAGGAGGTAGCACGGTTCAGTGGCTAAACCTTAAGAGTCGTGGCCAGGATCCTGGGTTCCATTCCCAGATCTGCCACAGATTCGCTGTGACCCCTGAGCACCTTGCAGGGTCATTCTTTGCAATAGTGTCCCAATCTCCCTAACGAGGGATCATCTCCTCTCCCAGCTGGTGTGGGGGCTGCTGCTTTTATTTCCTACTCCACCCTGGACTCCATCATGAGTGTGAGACGTCTCAGCGAGGGAAATCAACGGGTTGGTGGGAAGCTGGAGAAGAGTCACCTCAACTCCAGGGTCGTGACTGGGGCCCTTGGAGACGGGAGACCCATTAACATATCCAGACCCGCAAACTTCACCCTGCGCCATAAACAGGTGCGTGGAGGGAGATCCCCTCTCTTTGCTCTGTATCTGGACTATCAGAGTTGCATATAGAAGGCACAATCTCCTGCCAGGCATTTGGACCGTGCTGCCTTTCTGGCTCCTGATGGTCCTGAGAAGAGGAGGCCTCCTTATTCCTGACGCCTTGGGGCTGTGTTACTGGAGGAGGTTACCGGGGGTCGTGCCATGACACATAGGCATGCAAAGTGCTCTAGGGTAACAGCTCCGCCTAGCTCACCCATGAGCCGGAATATCTGGAAGCCGCTTTCTGTAGATAGTGGGGTTCAGGGAATCAGCATCAAACATAAGAACGGCCATACTGGGTCAGACCAAAGGTCAATCAAGCCCAGTATCCTGTCCTCTGACAGTGGCCAATGGCAGCTGCACCAAAGGGAATGAACAGACAGGTTATTATCAAGTGATCCATGCCCTGTCTCCCAATCCCAGCTTCTGGCAAAAAGAGGCTAGGGACACCATTCCTGCCCATCCTGGCTAATAGCCATTGATGGGCCTATCTACCTTCCTTTTGAACCCTGATATAGTCTTGACCTTTGCAACACCCTCTGGCAAGGAGTTCCAGAGGTTAACAGTGTGTTGCATGAAAAAATACTTGCTTGTGTTTGTTTTAAACCTTCTACCTATTCATTTCATTTGGTGGCTCCTTGTTCTTGTATTATGAGAAGGAGTAAATAACATTTCCTTGTTTACTTTTACTATACCACTCATGATTTTATAGACCTCTATCATATCCCTCCTTAGTTGCCTCTTTTCCAAGCTGAAAAGTCCCAGTCTTATTAATCTCTCCTCATACGGAAGCCATTCTATACCCTTAATCATTTTTGTTGCCCTTTTCTGAACCTTTTCCAATTACAATATATCTTTTTCGAGATGGGGTGACCATATCTGCATTCAATGTTCAGGATGTGGGTGTACCATGGATTTATACAGAGGCAATATGATTTTTTCTGTCTTTATTATCAATCCCTTTCTTGATGATTCCCAACATTCCGTTCGCTTTTTTGACTGCCACTGCACGTTGAGTGGATGATTTCAGAGAACTATCCACATTGACTCCAAGATCTCTTTCTTGAGTAGTAACAGCTAATTTAGACCCAATCATTTTATATGTATAGTTAGGATTATGTTTTCCAATGTGCATTACTTTGCATTTATCAATATTAAATTTCATCTGCCATTTTGTTGCCCAGTCACCCAGTTTTGTAGTTCTTCGCAGTCTGCCTAGGACTTAACTATCTTGAGTAGTTTTGTATCATCTGCAAATTTTGCCCCCTCACTGTTTACCCCTTTTTCCAGATCATTTATGAATATGTTAAATAGGACTGGGCCCAGTACAGATCCCTCGGGGACACCACTATTTATCTCTCTCCATTCTGAAAACTGACCGTTTATACCTACCCTTTGTTGTCTATCATTTAAACAGTTACCAATCCATGAGAAGACCTTCCCTCTTCTCCCATGACTGCTTATTTTGCTTAAGAGCTTTTGCTGAGGGACCTTATCAAAGGCTTTCTGAAAATCTACATACACTATATCCACTGGATCTCCTTTGTCCGTATGCTTGTTGACCCCCTCAAAGAATTCTAGTAGATTGGTGAAGCATGATTTCCCTTTACAAAAACCATGTTGACTATTTCCCAACAAATTATGTTATCTACGGGTCTGACAATTTTGTTCTTTGTGATAGTTTCAACCAATTTTCCCAGCACTGAAGTGAAGCTTACTGGCCCGTAGTTGCCAGGGTCACCTCTGGAGCCATTTTTAAAAATTGGCATCACATTAGCTATCCTCCAGTCATTTGGTACAGAAACTGATTTAATTGATAGGTTACAGATGACAGTTAATAGTCCTGCAATTTCACATTTGAGTTCCTTCAGAACTCTTGGGTGAAGACCATCAGGTCCTGGAGACTTATTACTGTTTAGTTTATCGATTTGTTCCAAAACCTCCTCTAATGACACCTCAATTTGGCACAGCTCCGCAGATCTTTCACCCAAAAAGAATGGCTCAGGTTTGGGAATCTCCCTCACATCCTCAACAGTGAAAACTGATTCAAAGAATTCATTTAGTTTCTCCGCAATGGCCTTATCATCTCTGAGTGCTCCTTTAGCATCTCGATCGTCCCGTAGCTCCACTGGCTATTTAACAGGATTTCTGCTTCTGATGTATTTAAAACATTTTTTGCTCTTACTTTTGGAGTCTTGGGCCTGGTGTTCTTCAAATTCTTTTTTGGTCTTTCTAATTATATTTTTACTCTTCATTTGACAGAGTTTATGCTCTTTTCTATTTTCCTCATTAGGATTTATCTTCCACTATTTAAAGGATGCCTTTTTGCCTCTTACTGCTTATTTTACTTTGTTGTTTAACCACGGTGGCTCTTTTTTGGTTCTCTTACTATGTTTTTTAAATTGGGGCATACATTTCAGTTGAGCGTCTATTATGGTGTCTTTAAAACGTTTCCACAAAACTTGCAGGGTTTTTACTTTTGGTACTGTACCTTTTAATTTCTGTTTCACTAACCTCTTCATTTTTGTGTAGTTCCCCCTTTCTGAAATTAAATGCTATGGTGTTCGGCCGCTGTGGATTTTTCCCCAATACAGGGATGCTAAATTTTATTATATTATGGTCACTATTACCAAGTGGTCCAGTTATATTCACCTCTTCGACCTGATCCTGTGTTCCACTTAGGACTAAATTAAGAATTGCCTCTCGTCTTGTGGGTTCCAGGACCAGCTGCTCCAAGAAGCAGTCATTTAAGGTGTCAAGAAACTTTATCTCAGCATCCCTTCCTGAGGTGATATGTATCCAGTCAATATGGGGATATGGTAATGAACCACTTTGTTACGGTAATGGGAAGTGGTTAGGGTGCATATGGGTATGTGTGCACACAGCATTGCCCTCTGCTGGATGCAGTCAGAACTGCTCAGCCATGTGCCACATTCCTTATAGTGCTAACTTCTAGGAAGGATTTATTTCCCTTTTGCTCCGATAGCAGGGCCTGGACTTCTGCAGCAGCAGGATCTGTGTTCTCTCTCTGCTGTCACCAGGATGGCCCCAGTGGGCACTGGGGGCTACCTGGGGAGAGCCGTGGAGCTGTAGGTGGCCTCGAGTTTGCTGTAGACATGGGATACCAGAAATGATGTTCTGTGGTCCCGTGAGGATGAGGATGATTCTGTTGTGTTTCCAGGCCAAAAAAGAGGAGGAAGTGACTCTCTGCGTCTACTGGAAAGTGGTGGCCAAGAGCGGCAGCTGGTCTCCGGACGGCTGCACCGCCGTGCACATGAACAGCACTCACACCACCTGCAGCTGTGACCATCTCTCCAGCTTCGCCGTCCTAATGGCTCCCACCGCAGTGACGGTATCTCACCGTGAGACTCGGGTCACAGGGCTGGACCCTGAGCTCCACACCCAGCCGTGGGCAAAGCTCTCCCTGGAGCGACTGGAGGCTTTGCTGGGGAAAAGGCTGAGTGGGAGCCGAGGGGGCTGGGCTGGGGTCACTGGTGATTCTCCCTTTGCTGTGTTACAGGAGAGCTACCCACTGACCATCATCACCTACGTGGGACTGACCCTCTCCCTGCTGTGCCTCTTCCTGGCCATCCTCACCTTCCTCCTGTGCCGCTCCATCCGCAACGTCAGCACCTCCCTCCACCTGCAGCTCTGCCTCTGCCTCTTCCTGGCCGACCTGCTCTTCCTCACTGTGGTGACCCAAACCGGCAGTCAGGTACGGCCTGATTTTTCCCCTGCTCTGTGCCTCCACTCGTAGCAGGGCTGGGGTGTGTGACTTTGAACCCCTTTGTGCTCCCTGGATTCTGGGCTGTGCAGAACATGGGGGGATTCCCGGGGGGTGGGGGGGTGTTTCCGCCCCGTTAGGCCCCTTCACACTGGGCACAGTGCTCTGAGTGTCCCCAACCCCTGGAGTTCAGCCAGTTCTATCCCTATGTCACAGTCTCCCTGTGCCTCGATTCCTCTCCTACGTGACTTGCCCAAGGTCACCCAGGGACTCTGTGGCAAGGCTGGGAACAGAACCTGGATCCCCTGAACCCTGCTCTCCTGTGCTAACCACTAATCTCTGCTCCCTTCCTGCATCAGCAATGTGCACCCGCAGGACCCTCCATAGACCAAGGAACCTGCCGTCTCTGAGTCACGGAGTGCTATACCTGGAGAGCTGTGCTAGCAGGAATCCCGGTGTGACCCCCCGGCAGGTCTCCCCCATACTCAGCATTTCCCTTCCCTACCGCAGTGTCCCTGGGCTCTCTGTCTCCCCCAGGTGGCGTGTGCTGTCATTGCTGGCCTCCTGCACTACCTCTTCCTGGCCTGCTTCACCTGGATGTTCCTGGAGGGGCTGCACCTCTTCCTCACTGTCTGGAACCTGCAGGTCGTGAATGACACCAGCGCCAGCCGGTTCAAGAAGAGATTCATGTACCCGTTCGGCTACGGATTCCCAGCCCTGGTGGTGGCTATTTCTGCAGCGGTGAATCCTGATGGCTATGGAACTTCCACACAGTACGTGCAGCGCCCATCCCAAAGGGGAGCTGGGATGTGGCTTCCATGTGCTTGTCTTGCTCACCCCAGGTCTGACTTGAACCTAGATTTCCCGGCTCGCCCTGCCTGGGAGCTGAATGTCCCCCTGGGACCCTTCCCATCCCCAGGGACACTAAGCCGCCCCGAGCGCTGCAATGGAGTTTCCCCCTGTCAGACATCTACACTCCTCACCCCACTGATGATGCGGAAGAACAAGCCAGAAAGATCCCAGCTTGACTCCCAGGCTGGGTTTGTGGGGCTGGTGGGTAGGAAACAAATGCACCTTCTTCCTGTGTGCAAATCCCTGCGGATCCCCTCTCTAAAGTGAGCGACGCCACTAAAACAGGGCGTGGCGTGTTCTAGGCACCCCAGGCGAGATCCTCAGCTGGTGTAAATCAGGGCACCTCCACTTCCTTCAGTGCAGCTTGGCCAATGTCCCTCCGCTGCATGTCTGGCCCTCCATCAATACTGCGCCCACCCACCAGAAAGGGTCATGTGAGGAGGTGGAAGAGGAAGTGATGGCTGAAAGCAGGAGATGCTGAGGGACATGGGAAGGGCTGTTTGCCTGGTGCCCGCAAGAGAGTCGGCCATGTCACAGGCAGGCTGAGATCCATCTCGCTTTTGAGACCCAGCTGCCCTGTGACACCCCCTCTCTGCCCCCAGGACTGAAAACGGGCAGTAATCCCATTAAAGTCACCTTCTTCTTCCTCCCTCCCTGTAGCTGCTGGCTCACCCTGGAGAGAGGCTTTCGTTGGAGCTTCCTGGGTCCAGTCTGTGCCATAATCCTGGTAGGTACCTCACAGAACCACAGGGCCCCATTCTCCTCTCACCTCTGCGACCCCATTGATTTCAGTGAAACAGGGAGGGGAATGTGGCCCATAAAACACAAGGAAAGACCCAATTAGGTCCCACCTGGCTCATCTGCTGTGGTCAGTCCCGGGATTAGTCCCTGTGCTGTATCCCCAGGCCTACAGCCGTTACTTGGTCCCAGGGACGTCAGCAGGAGTTTTGCCAAGTGAAGACAGAAGCGTTTGGTCTAGTCGAGTTAATGACCCAAGGAACGAGGAAGGGAGAGGGCTCCACTCTGCAGTGTTTTTTGTAGGGGGGGAAACAAATGTCCCTACATATTCCCCTGGGGAAGTTGGGGGGTGGGGAATTGTTCTCTGCCTCAGCTGGAGTCACCAGTCCCAGATGGGATGTTTTACAGGAAATATTTCCCACTCTTCCCATAGATAAATATAACGTTCTTTGCCCTGACCCTGTGGATCCTGAGAAACACACTCTTCTCCCTCAATGCAGATGTGTCCACTGTCAAAGACCACAGGTGAGAAGGCAACAAAACAATCCTGGAGGGTCAGATGCCTTGGTTTGGAAGGTCCTTGGCACAGAAGGGAGTGAGGGATTGCAGGAGGGGAACAGCATATCTAGGATCCATGGGAATGAATTCCCAGTTTGTTTGCATTGAGAGTAACCCTGTCCCACATAGGAAAGCAGGGGACAGTAGCTCCACCCCACCCTGTTCAGATCCTCCTGACCCAATTGCTCTCCATAGGGTTATTGTAACGGGATCTCTCCATCTGCCTTTATCCAGGTTACTGACCTTTAAAGCCATCACCCAGCTCTTCATTCTGGTCTGCACATGGAGCCTTGGTCTCCTCCAAGTCGGCCCAGCAGCTACGGCCATGGCGTATTTATTCACCATCATCAACAGCCTGCAGGGAGCCTTCATCTTCCTGGTGCACTGTCTCCTCAATTGCCAGGTAATGCCCACAGCCCGTCAGTGCCCACCCAGCACCTTCACCGGCCTCACGGTGGCCATGTCTGATCTTCTCAGTGTTAGTTACATAGTGCAGTGACTGTGTCCCTCACTCTCCAGGTGAGAGAGGAGTACAGGAGATGGATCAAGGGATTCCGAACATCCAGCACGAAATCTCAGACATATGATCTGTCCATGTCTGCTGTCCCCACCACCAGCACCAAGACGGTAAGAGGTCCTCTGCTCTGTTCCAGTACCCGCCTGGGGAAACAGTCATCTCTAGCTGGGTCTCATTACCGCTGGAAAGGTGCAAAGCAGTTCCCTGTGCTGAGTTCCTAGACAGAGTAGGGTACCAGCTGGGAAAGTGATTACTAGTGTCAGTGAGAGTCGGTCACTATCGAGGGGTATCCTAGATGTCTGAGGCACCAGAACAGAATGTTCTGTCCTGGCACCTCCGCGTTCCCTTCCCTTGGCTCTTCTGGGAGCTCCAGGGGTCACTCACTGTGGACTAGGCCGGTATTGGCTCTTGCAGTGTCATGATTTGAATATATCATATTGTTCCCTAGGATTGTCAGTGCAGACGGATTATCCCCGATGAGCACTCAGCACCGTGAAGAATTGCCCTTGGCTCCATTATCTCTGTGGGTCAGGATCCAGGGGCTCTGTGCATCACCTCCCAGATTCAACACACTGGTTTGCACATTACACTCTTAGTGGCTTTGGAACCTACTGTCATTTTTCTGCTTTTCTTGCCAGGACTAACCTTTCTCCCAGGTGGAGGCGGCAGCAACCCAGTCCGGGTTCAATACCTAGGGGGTTCCAATACAAAACAGAACCAGCTGGAGCTCTCACCCAGTAATCTGGGAAAACTTCAGACCAGCCCAGGTGCCTCTGAGAAGCAATACGTCCCCTCTCAGAAGCACTGAGTCTCTGTATAACAAAGAGAACTTTTAATAAAAAGGAGAAAGGAATCTGGCATTAATCTGAGAAACCTCCCAGCCACTATTTGAAAGCTTGTGACCATGAGTAAGGCTAAGATATTTTTAGTAATAATCTCCGACAAGTCGCGGGAAATAAACAAAAATTCACGACTGCCTGTGACCAGTCCTGACTTTCACGAAAAAGATACTGACAAAACAGGGAGGCGGGTTCAGCTCAGAGCCACTGCTGCTGGCGCTCCGGGGTCCCCCACCACCATGGCAGTGAGTGGGAGCTTCGAGGGGCTCCATGCCACCTGTGAGAAGTGGAAGCTATATGGTCCCCCACTTCCCATGGGGGATGGGATGCTGTGGGGTACCCTCACCCCCCACGGCAGCTGAGAGCTCCCCGGAGTCCCCCCTCTTCCTGGCATGGCTGGGCAACTGCAGAGGGTCCTCCGTCAACCACCGTGGGGGAGTCGGGGATGCTTGGTGATGGAGACAGCCTTCTCCCTGCCGCCGCTGCACCCTACGTGGCCCCTTTCCAAGGTGTCAAGAAGATCAGCACCGCGGCTGAGCCCGTGGGAGAAGACAGGCCCCGGCAGTGGAGCCTTGCCAGGTAGGGCCCAGCGCAGGCATCTGGGAGCTCCCTGCCCACCTTGTCAGTTCTGGGGTGGGGATTATTGGGGGGAAGAGCTAATTGGAGGGGAAAGGCCTCCTGTCTGACATAATCATAGCCTTAGCCATGAACAAAATCCTACCCCAGAATATATTGGGCAGTGTCCTTTGCCTCAGTTTCTCCCCTTGCTGTGTGAAAGTCCAAGAAATTCTCCTTTAACCTCCCTTTGCCTTTTCCCTCCCCTGCACCCCACTCACAGTTGCTGCCCTTGGTCGGCAAAGGCCCAGAGTTCAGAGCATTCATGTGAATTAAACTCCTGCTGGAGGGATGGGAGGTGGGGAGATGCCGTCGAGAAATGCCTCGGCTGCTGCTGCCACCACCACGTAGACAACTGAGGTCTGGTCTGAGCTACAGACCTATATCCGTGTAACTGTCACTCAGGGGGGTGAAAAATCCATACACACCTGCCCCCTGTGTGACATAGTTATATGAACCTGACCCCCCTGTGTAGATACCCCTGTGACATTCCATACTGTACGTGCCCGGGAGGGCTGGACAGAGTGCTGAGTAGGGAGAGCTCAAGGAAAGCTTTGTGGGGCTGCAGGAGGGCAGGTGACAGGACGATGGGGGCAGTCCATGGAGACATACATGCAGCTAGGTAGATGGCTGTTGCCACTGGCTTAGCCGTCCGTCCTGCAGACGGGTTCAGATCTGGAAGATGGGTCGGGCCCTCCATGCTTCCCTGGGGGACACAGTTGTCCCAGTTTTCCTCTGCTGTTCCATTGGGAGCCCTGAGATTCGCAGGAAAGTGGAGGGGGGAACCAATTCTGAGACCGCCCCTTCTGCAAAGCTGGGAGGGGACCAGGATGACATCACTGCTGAAGCAACAAGCCGGCCTGTGCCCTGTGCGATGTAATTATATCCACCTGACCCTCTGTGTAGACACCGCTGTGTGGGCAGGAGAGCTCCCATCGACTCAGCTACCACCTCTCGGGGAGGTGGATTAACTACACTGATGGGAGAAGCTCTCTCCTGTCAGCTTAGATCATCTCCATTAAAGTGCCACAGCAGCGCAGTTGCCTCGGTGCAGCTGTACGGATGCAGCGTGTTAAGTGTAGACGTGCCCTGAGTCTCAGCGGCTAGACCTGGTTCACAGTGATTTCAGCGCCAGTGACCACTGAACAAACCAAACACTCTCCAGTGTGTCTGATCAGCTCTGTCTTTACACAGTGGGGAGGGAGATGGTCAAATCACCTCTAGGACTCTTTAGGCAGAGCCCACGCCCCTGGATACAGACACCTGTCCACACCCTCTTTCTCTCACTCTCTGGGGATTTGGCATCCCTACTCCCCTGCTTAGCGAGTGAGGGTCAATCAGGGCAGGTGAAGCACCCTTCTGCTGCCCTTTCCTCACACAATCAGGGTGACAACCTGCCATTCCCCTGCACTCCCTGCTAAAGTGATTTGTAACCCAACACCTGCCAAAAGGGGGCACTTTGGCACAGCAGCTCCCTCTGCTGAGTTCCTAGGCACAGTAGGGTGCTGAGGCAAACACAGTCTGCTCCTGGAGTCTGTTCCCCCAGCACATCACTCCACCTCAGAGGGGAGCTCAGTCCAACCCACCTACACAGCAATGAAGAACGTGGAGGGAAAGCGGAGCCTTGTGTGTCTGAAACACCTCCCTGCTCCCGCCCAGCTCCAGACACTGCAGCCTTTGCATGGGAGAGGAAGCTGCTGGTTCATTACAAACAGCTGATTGCTGCTCCTCGAGGTGGGGGAAGGGAACAGGCTTGGTCTTTCCTGGGTGTGGGAACCCTGTTGGAACCACCCCCAGCAGCTGGAATATTCCATAGAAAAATCAGGCATAACCCCATTGAATTCAGTAGAGTTACTCCTGCCCTGCACCCGGGTAACTGAGAGCAGTAGCTGGCCCACCTCAGCCCCACACTGGTATCCCGCAGCTCTGACTCGTCTCCCAAAGCCCAGGGAAGTGGCCAGTCTCCAATCTTAAGGGTGGATGCTCAGGGGAAGGAATAACCAACGTCCTAGTCAGGAACCCAGAGGGGGATCGTCCCTAGGACATTACAAGGCCTTATGGTTGAGGAGATACCAAGAGCCTTTCACCTCCAGAGCAGCAGCTGACCCCTTGTTGAGGAGAGGGGCCGGACCAGCCTGTGTTGGACCTGCACCCTAGGACTACCTACCTCTTCTGTAGCTCATTTCCTCAGAAGGTCTCAATGTCCTTTACAAAGGAGGCCATTATCCGTATCCCCATGTTACATAAAGTTCCTGGGAAGCAAGTGGCAAGTTTTGGAATTGAAGGACCGGGAAGAACAGTCCCTGGGGATTGTTAGATGGTGTTGGCAGACTCTCCACACCCGAGTCTGGTGACATGGAGCTGAGCTGCCTCCACACTACAAAACATTTGGGCTCTGACTTGCATTACAGTTGGACTTTGGCTCCAATCCACCGCCTAGCAGGCTCTGCAAATCTCATTAAAACTAACTTCTGTGTGGACATCGCTTCTCTCCGCCCAGTGAGAACCCTGTATAATCATTTGTAATTAATTATTTTGCAGGGTTTCTGAGCCTAATAAGCAAAGTGACTCTGCCAGCGCTGTGCATAATAAACCCTGCTGCTTGACTCTACACGGTATCCATTGCTGTTCCTTCAGCGACAGGGCATGGATCACTTGACAGATAACTGTTCTGTTCATTCCCTCTGGAGCACCTGGCAGTGGCCACTGTCGATAGACAGGATACTGGGCTAGATGGACCTTTGGTCTGACCCAGAATGGCCATTTTTATGTTTGTTTGTTCTTATGTTCTCTGCAGGTTAATGATTAGCATTGCACTCATACTGTAAATGGGCACCAGTTGTGAACCATCCAGTCCTTCACTCACACGTGACAAACTCAAGTGAGATAAATATCTCTCCCCCCATTCCAGTACCCGGTGTAAGTGGATTGCCCTAAACTCTGTCTGGCATCTGAGGAGTATTGTACCACTATCTTCTTACAGATCCCCATACGCCCTCTCTTGCCCTATCTGCCTAGCCCACAACAGTGGCAAACCAGTATGAACTAAACCAGTTGTGCACCCCACCCCGTAAGGACCCTTTGTAAATATCCAGATTAATTTTTCAATATGTAAAAATATTGTTCTTATAAATATGTCCTTGTTTGTATTTGTATGTATTCCAAATAAATAGAGGCCTACCCTTGTGCCAGGGCCGATTCCATCACAGTGGCTAAAAAATGTTAAAAAAAATTATTCCCCGGGTTGATCTACCCTTCTCTATCAACAGTAACCAAGGCACCCATTTCACAGACCGGATCATGCAACAGGTGTGCAAGGCCCTTAACGTCACCCAACACCAGGCACTAATAAAATGTGTCAGGCCTCTTTATACACAGGTAAAAAAGGCACTACTCAAGGATCCTAAGCAACCCTGCCATTCGCTGGAACCAGAAGTCTGGGTCTACATAAAGGTCCATCAGCGAAAGACCGCCCTGGTCTTGCTCTGGAAAGGCCCGTAGCAAGTCCTGTTAACTACCAACATCGCTGTAATGTGCCAAAAACTAACTGCCTGGACCCATGCTTCACACTGCTAAAAGGTTCCTCTGCCACGAGATGTCTCTCCAGTTAATAAGCAGGCTATCACTCCTTTTGGTGCTGCTGTTCCTTCTGGACAGCAGAAGAAAAGGACAAGGTGAAGCACTAGTAACTTCTCCCTTGTCTGCTAACAGAACTACTATGCATTTAAATTTTACTAAAAGACCCAAATCATTACAGGGCAATGTGCTAGTAACCTCTCCCCTGTATAATGCTAAACCATGACTGTTCCAAAAAAGAAGGAACACTCGCACTGTTAAAACCCCCAAGGTCCATTAATTCCTGACAACAAAGGAGATTAAACATTGGCCCTCTAAAAACTATAAATTCACACTACCCTTATCCAGCTTCCAAATCACCTCTGCATACCCTAATTTCTCAAAAGGTAAAGCCCTTAGGTTAGGACAGCAAAAGGCCTGCGTTTCCTCTCAAAAAAAGAGGAACATGGCCAAACACTTATGGAATGGCGCCAACAGCACAGCTGCAATTTGTAATATTTATAAAGCCCAACAATATATAAAAATTAGGACAATTAAAAAAGGCCACAGGTCTTATTATTAAAGCACAGTTAACGCAGGTGCAGGCTGACCTTGGTAAATTGCGTGTTATTTCTACCCTTAGTTCAATAACCCAAAAACTGCTAACAACTATGGTGCTAAATATCACTAAGGCTAAAAAGGCATTGCAGTGGAATCTGGCATGTTCAAAAATTCAGGATTTCCTGAATAACCAGCTAATGGCCATTCAAAGTAATCTTAAATATCAAACTTGGCCCACTGCCCTTACAGATGCTTCAGAAGTATCATCTAATCTATGGCCCTAAAAACATACTTAAAAATGTTCTGGGTAAAAGTGCAGACATTCACAATGCTCCTTCCGAGTATACGAACCCATTGGAAGGGTGTAGGCTCCCACATACCAAATCCTGCCGGGTCTGTGGGAAGGATGCATGTGGGATTAGGTAATTCACCAAAACATTTAAAAAATTAAACTACCAATATGCCTAACCAATTTATAGTCAATGCTCCTAAAATAACACCCAATATTTGAATAAAAATAGAAAGTCAAATAAACATTCTGGCCATTAAAACCCGCACAGCTTCAACGTGTATGTAAACTAACACCCAGGAAAGTTGTCACTGGTCATGTGTATCAGGGTGAGCACCCACTCTGGCCCTGAGGGATTAGAAAAGCCCTGTAGAGGGCTGGGGCTGGGCAAAGTAAAACCCTGGCTGATTGGGGGAAGTGGCTGCAGCTCGGGCCACACCCCAAACTAAGCAACTGGGGCTTATAAGAAGGCCAGGGAAGCCAGAGGGAGGAGTCTCTCTCTGACTGGAGAGGGAAACAGGCCTGGCTGCTAGGGAACTCACCCAGGGGACTTTGAGTGAGGCAGGGCTGGGGAAAGGCCTTAGGAGCTGGGAAACCCCAGGCTAGTAACTCCCCAGGCTACAGGGCCTAGTTCTAGGCCTCCTAGGTAGTGGGCTTGCAGGAGGGCAGCCAGAGGATGGGTAAAGGCAGCCTGTCCAAACCTCTTGTTGCCTGTGATGATTGGCTGATACACTGCAGTCTGCCCCAGGGTGTGGGGGCTAAACAGAGACTGGCAGTAGCCATGACTGAGGTGATGTGGGGATAGGGGGTGGGGAAAGCCAGTAAGACTGTGGGGTACTGCAGGAGGCAGAACCCTGGGATAAGGGCACTGGGATCCTGGGAGGGACATGGGGGCCAATGACAAGCGGATCACTGGCCTGCAGAGGGTGCTCCTGAGTCAAAGAGCTAATTCCCAAGGATGACCAGCAGGAGGCGCCGCAGGGGTGAGTCCATGCTGTGGTACATCATGATAACATCTGCTGGAAAGGAATGGAACAAGGAACTACCCTAGCAGAATACCTGCTTTTCCAAGCAAATAATAACTGTGTATATGTTAAGGGCACCACTTAAAAAAAACATACATTTCAACCTCACCTGTGCTGCAGGCAGTAATATTATTTATTGGCCTGCAAATAAAATTTTACAATCAGCACTTAAGTTCTAATACCTTTTAATTGAACAGCCTAATCGGTTCCAAAATTTGCTTTTACACCTACTAAAGGTCCAAAAAATTTCTAAATTACTAAAAAAAATATGCTCCAAAATATATACCAAATTAAAAAGCATGCTTTCCACACAGCCTATAAAGTGTCTACTTTATGTACTAAGTATAATGTATTATGTTTTGTAATAGCTATAGGGTTTGTAATAGCTATAGGGTTTGTTAAAGCTATATAACAACCCTATGATATTATTACAATGAAAATGTTCATGCTTATTTTATTATTGTTTGGCCTAGAATTATGTTGTTGTTGTAAAGAACGTAATAATCCTAGCATCTTCCATGTTCATGCTAACCAGGCCAGTTCAGGGAAGTGGGTGGCGTTAATAACCGTTGACAATAACCTTTGGGGAAAAAAGGGAGGAAATTAACAGGCTTATAAGTATGGAAGTTTAGACCAAAGTGGTGCCAAAAAGGCACTAAAGGGGGAATTGAAAAGGAAAATTGAGTAGGCCTAAAATGTTGGTCAAGATAACAGTGTATGTGGTCATAGTAATTTTCCTCACCCTCTCTTTCTTCCCTAACAAGACACAATTGCAACAGCAAATCTTGAAAAAATATAAGCTTCTGTGCTAACTGCAAAAGAACAACCTGTTCATCAACAGAAAAGCTTGTGCTTCTGTATTCCTAATGAAGGGCTGTTTTTCTGTTAAAAAAAAATTACTAATCGTAGTTTTAAGCTCTATAAGCTTTTGTTTCATTATCTGGAAAAGCTGCCAAACTGATGGGCTCTCCCTGCATGCTTATAATATAGTGGGCCTCAGGCTGTTCTAGTCCAAACACAACACAGTTATTTTTCCACAACAAATGTAAAATGCTGAATCCTTACAGAAGGTGTTATTTCCTGCCCATCGGGAAGGGCTATTGAATCCAAATGGGCCATTGTGGGACATCACAACACAAAGGCTTTGTTAATGACCCCATCACACCCATGGAGAGGTTCCATGCAAAAGTGCTCAATCCATCAGCTTAAATTGTGGAAGAAGGAAATAAAACTAGATGACAAACTCTCTCTCTCTCTCTCTCTCTCTCTCTCTCTGTCTTTTGTTGTTTGGACTCACAGTGCTGGCGCTAGAAAACAGGAGCTGAGATCCACTGAGTCAACCTGTTTAGTCCTAAAAGACATTCAGTGCTGACAGGTTGCTACAACTCTGTCACCTTTTAGAACCACAGAGTGTAACTCATTTGCGTACGCATGCTGCCTGCTTTCACTCTCATTTCATTTGCCTAGTTAATAAACCTTTAGTTAGTTTATTACAGGATTGGCTACAAGCGTTGTCTTTGGTGTGTGATCTAAGCTACAGATTGACCTGGGATAAGAGGCTGATATCTTGGGACTGGAAGAAACCTGAATATTAGTGATCTTTGGTGTAAGTGACCATTTCTCACTTGGTCCAGTTTGACTGGGTGGTGAGATAGACTGGAATGCCCACGGGAACTGTCTGTGACTCCATGGTAAGACTGTTATAGTGTTTCAGAAATTCACACTTGTTACTGGGTTGGTGAAAGCTAATCATAGAACATAGCATCAGTTTGGAGTCTCTGCCTTGAGGTTGGCACTCAGTTATGAGCTGCTCGAGACAATGTGACTGTGACCATTTATTTCCAATATTCTCACTCTCGATTATGGGAATCTCTGTTTGATAATAAACTTGTTCTTGTTTTCACTACAGTAGAACCTCAGAGCGGTTAACCACACATCTCATTTGGAACCAGAGATGCTCAATCAGGCAGCAACACGGGGAGTGGGGGAGGCAGTACAGTACTGTGTTAAACATAAACAATTTTTAAAAAAAGGGAAAGTTTAAAAAAAAATTGAGGTAAGGGAACAGTGTCTTTGCCTGTTTTGTTTAAATTAAGATGGTTAAAAGCAGAATTTTTTTCTGCATAGTAAAGTTTCAAAGCTGTATTAAGTCAATGTTCAGTTGTAGACTTTTGAAAGAACAGCCAGACTGTTTTGTTTGGAGTTACGAACATTGCAGAGACAGAGATAGCAGGCTGCTCCCTAAGGCAAGAAGGGTGCTGGAACAATTTGTACAGCCAGGGTGTTGACAGCCATTGAGCCAACCTGTAAACTCTCTATCATGGGAACTAATTAAGACCGGGGTGAGGCATCACCCCCAGAACCCCTAGTCCAGCACCTATGTAAGGCAGACAGGCACAACTCACCCCATCTTGCCCTGCGCTGGCTCATTGCAGGCTGATGGCCAGATAAGAAGGACCATACTGGGTCAGACCAAAGGTCCATCTAGCCCAGTATCCTGTCCCCTGACAGTGCCTCAGAGGGAATGAACAGAACAGGTAATCATCAAGTGATCCATCTCCTGTTGCCCATTCCCAGCTTCTGGCAAATAGACTCATAGACTTCAAGGTCAGAAGGGACCATTATGATCTTCTAGTCTGATCTTCTGCACAACGCAGGCCACAGAATCTCACCCACCCACTCCTGTAACAAACCCCTGACCTATGTCTGAGCTACTGAAGTCATCAACTTGTGGCTTAAAACTTTAAGGTGCAGAGAATCCTGCAGCAAGTGATCAGTGCCCCATGCTGCAGACGAAGGCAAAAAAAACCACAATGCCTCTGCCAATTTGCCCTGGAGGAAAATTCCTTCCTGACCCCAAATATGGTAATCTGCTAAACCCTGAGCATGTGGGCAAGACTCACCAGCCAGGCAGAATTATCTGTAGGGTGGGATCTGAGTTACTGTCTAGTGTCCAATCACAGACAATCGGGCATATTTACTGCTATTAGTCAAAGATCAATTAATTGCCAAAATTAGGCCATCCCATCATACCATCCCTTCCATAAACTTATCCATAAATAGAGGCTAGACACACCATCCCTGCCCATCCTGATTAATAGTCACTGATGGACCTATCATCCATGAATTTATCCAGTTCTTTTTGAGCCCTGTTATAGTCTTGACCTTCATAACATCCTCTGGCAAGGAATTCCACAGGTTGACTGTGTGTGGGGGGGAATACTTCCTTTTGTTTGTTTTAAATTAGATGACCCCTAGTTTTTGAGTTATGAGGAGTAAACAACACTTGTTTACTTTCTTTATACCACTCATGATTTTATTGATCTCTATCATATCTACCCTTAGTTGCCTCTTTTCCAAGCTGAAAAGTCCCAGTCTTTTTAATCTCTTTTTAATCTCTCCTCATATGGAAGCTGTTCCATACCCCTAATCATTTTTGTTACCCTTTCCTGAACCTTTTCCAATTTCAATGCATCTTTTTTGAGATGGGGTGACCACATCTGCACACAGTCACAGTCACTGATGGACCTATCATCCATGAATTTATCCAGTTCTTTTTGAGCCCTGTTATAGTCTTGACCTTCATAACATCCTCTGGCAAGGAATTCCACAGGTTGACTGTGTGTGTGGGGGAATACTTCCTTTTGTTTGTTTTAAATTAGATGACCCCTAGTTTTTGAGTTATGAGGAGTAAACAACACTTGTTTACTTTCTTTATACCACTCATGATTTTATTGATCTCTATCATATCTACCCTTAGTTGCCTCTTTTCCAAGCTGAAAAGTCCCAGTCTTTTTAATCTCTCCTCATATGGAAGCTGTTCCATACCCCTAATCATTTTTGTTACCCTTTCCTGAACCTTTTCCAATTTCAATGCATCTTTTTTGAGATGGGGTGACCACATCTGCACACAGTATTTAAGATATGGGCATACCATGGATTTATATAGAGGCAATATGATTTTCTCTGTCTTATTATCTATCCCTTTTGTAATGATTCCCAACATTCTGTTCACTTTTTTGATTGCCGCTGGACACTGAGTGGATGTTTTCAGAGAACTATCCACAATGACTCCAAGATCTTTCTTGAGTGGTATCAACTAATTTAGACTCCAACTCCAACATTTTATATGTATAGTTGAGATTGTTTTCCAATGTGCATTACCTTGCATTTATCAACACTGAATTTTATCTGCCATTTTGTTGCCCAGTCGCCCAGTTTTGTGGGATCCCTCTGAAACTCTTCAGTCTGCTTTGGACTTAACTATCTTGAGTAATTTTGTATCATCTGCAAATTTTGTCGCCTTACTTTTTACCCCTGTTCCCCACTCTGACCTCTGAGGTACAGATGTGGGGACTCACATGAAAGACCCCCCTAAGCCTATTTTTACCAGCTTAGGTTAAAAGCTTTCCCAAGGCACAAACTCCACCTTGCCTTGAACAGTATGCTGCCACCACCAAGTGATTTAGACAAAGAATCAGGGAAAGGACCACTTGGAGTCCTATTCCCCCAAACCCTGCACCCCTTTTCCTGGAGAAGGCTTGAGAATAAAACCTCACCAATTGGTACAGGTGAACACAGACCCAAACCCTTGGATCTTAAGAGCAATGAAAAATCAATTGGGTTCTTAAAAGAAGAATTTTAATTAAAGAAAAGGTAAAAGAATCACCTCTGTAAAATCAGGAAGGTAAGTACTTTTCAGAATAATACAAGATTCAAAAACACAGGATTCCCCTCTAGGCAAAACTTTAAATTTACAAAAACAGGGATAAACCTCCCACTTAGCACAGGAAAAAATCACAAGCTAAAACAAAAGAGAACCTAACACATTTCTTTGCTATTACTTACTATTTCTGCAATATTAGATGCTTAGTTTAGATATGGCTTAGGAAGATGTACAAAAAACTTTCTCCCACAGATTTTTAAACTATCTTCTCTTATTGGTCCTTTTAGTCAGGTGCCACCCAGGTTATCTGAGTTTCTTAACCCTTTACAGGTAAAAGAGGGATTTTATGCTACCCTTAGCTGTATGTTTATGACACTCCTTTTTCCAGCCAATTTATGAATATGTTGAATAGGACTGCTGGGCCCAGTACAGACCCCTGGGGGACATCACTATTTACCTCCCCACATTCTGAAAACTGACCACTTATTCCTACCCTTTGTTTCATATCATTTAACCAGTTACTGATCCATAAGAGGACCTTTCCTCTTATCCCATGACAGCTTACTTAGCTTAAGAGCCTTTAGCAAGAGACCTTGTCAAAGGCTTTCTGAAAATCCAAGTACACTAGATCCCCCTTCTCCTCGTGCTTGTTGACCCCTTCAAAGAATTCTAATAGATTGGTGAAGCATGATTTCCCTTTAGAAAAACCATGTTGAGTCTTCACTAACAAATTATGTTCATCTATGTGTCTGACAAGTTTTTGTTCTTTACTATAGTTTCACCCAGTTTGCCAGGTACTGGAGTTATGCTTACCAGCCTCTAATTGCCAGGATCATCTCTGGAGCCCTTTTTGAAATTGGCCTCACATTAGTTATCCTCCAGTCATTTGGTACAGAAGCTGATTTAAATGGGAGGTTACAAATTACAGTTAATCATTTGGCAATTTCACATTTGAGTTCCTTCAGAACTCTTGGGTGAATACCATTTGGTTCTGGTGATTTATTACTGTTTAATTTATCAATGTTTCAAAATTTCTTCAATGATAACTCAATCTGGGACAGTTCCTCAGATTTGTCACCTAATCAGAATGTCTCGCATTTGGGAATCTCCCTCACTTCCTCAGCCATGAAAACTGAAGCAAACAATTCATTCAGTTTCTCTGCAATGACTTTATCATCTTTAAGTGCTCATTTTGTATCTCGATCGTCCAGTGGCCCAACTTCTTGCCTGCTTCTGATGTACTTAAAAAAAAAAGTTTAGCTTTTACTTTGAGTCTTTGGCTAGCTGGTCTTCAAATTCTTTTTCGGCCTTCCTAATTATAGTTTTACACTTCACTTGCCAGAGTTTATGCACCTTTCTATTTTCCTTATTGGTTTTAACTTCCACTTTTTAAGATGTCTTATTGCCTCTGTCATAAATATAGGGGGATGAGTAGCAACCTTTATGTATGTAGTAGCATAAAATCCCTCCTTTGCAGCTGCACTGAATCACCTTACCTGTAAGAGGTTAAGCAGTTCAAATAACCTAGCTGGCACATGACCAGAAGGACCAACAAGGAAAGAAAATATTTTCCAATCTGGGGGGAAAGGATTTGCTTGTTCTCTTTTGTTGTTCTCTCTCTGGATGGAGGGAGAAGCCAAGCAGGTAAAACATCTCCTAAAAATATACCTGGAATAATCCATCTAAAATCACAAACTGTAAGTAGGGGAAGGAAATGCATTACATTATCTTTTTTTGTTTTGGTTTGTGAATTTTCCTATGCTATAAAGGTAGTTTTATTCCTGTTTTTGTAACTGTAAAGCTAAACACAGAGGGGAATCCTGTGTCTAAAATCTTTTTATTACCCTGTAAAGTTACCTTCCATCCTGATTTTTGCAGGTGTGATTCTTTTATTTTTTTCCTTATAAATTCTTTTAAGAACGTGATTGATTTCAGTGCCCTGAAGACAAAGGGTCTGGTCTGTGCTCACATTGCTAAGGCAACTGGTTGATATATTATTCTCAAGCTTCCCAAGGAAAGGAGGTGAAGGGGCTTGGTGGGATATTTTGGGGGGAGAGGGATTTCAAGTTACCCATCCCCAAATTTTTGTGTAAATCACTTGATGGTGGCAGGAATACAGTCCAAGGACAAGGAAACGAATTTGCGCCTTGGGGAAGTTTTAATCTAAGCTGGTGGAGTATAAGCTTCGGGGGTCTTTCATGCAGGTCCCCACATCTGTACCCCTGAGTTCAGAGTTGGGGTGGGGGGATGCTAACAGCCTCTCACTGCTTCTTTTACTTCATTTTTAGCTATGTTGGCTCTTTTCTGGTTCTCTTACTGTGTTCTTTAATTTGGGGTATATATTTAAATTGAGCTTCTATTAAGGTGCAGCTTGTAGAGATTTCACTTTTGGTGTTGTACCTTTAATTTCTCTTAACTAACTTCCTCATTTTTGTGTAATTCCCCTTTCTGAAATTTAATGCTCCTATGGTGGGCTGCTGTGCCATTCCTCCCCTCCCAGGGATATTAAATTTCATTATATTATGGTCACTATTACCAGTGGTTCAGCTATAGTCACCTCTTCGACCAGATCATGTCCTCCACTTAGGACTAAATCAAGAATTGCCTCTCCTCTTGTGGGTTCCAGGACTAGCTGCTCCAAGAAACAGTCACTTAAGTTGTTAAGAAATTTAAACTCTACATCCTATCCTCAGGTGACATGTACCCAGTCAATGCGCTAGTGGAAATCCCCCATTATTACTGAGCTTTTTATTGTTATAGCCTCTCTAATCTCCCTGAGCATTTCACAGTCACTATCACCATCCTGGTCAGGTGGTCGGTCATATATCCCTACTATATTATTAGTAGGGCATGGAATTACTATCCATAGAGATCCCATCAGACACTTTCATTCATTTAAGATTTTTACTTCATTTGACTCAATGCTTTCTATTGTCACTCCCCCACCAGCACGACCTGTTCTGTCCGTGATGCCAACTCTGCCCACATATTTACACCAGCAACACCATCACAGGACCTAACCAGACCACTCACAACAAGACCGGTTCATTCACCCGCATGGTCACCAATGTAATATACGCCATCATGTGCCAGCACTGCCCCTCTGCTATGTACATTGGCCAAACTGGACAATCTCTGCATAAAAGGATTAATGAACACAAGTCAGATATTAGGAATGGCAATATACAAAAACTTGTAGGAGAACACTTCAACCTCCCTGGCCACACAATAGCAGATTTAAAGGTAGCCATCCTGCAGCAAAAAAAGTTCAGGACCAGACTTCAAAGAGAAACTGCTGAACTTCAGTTCATTTGCAAATTTGACACCATCAGCTCAGGATTAAAGAAAGACTGTGAGTGGCTTGCCAACTATAAAAGCAGTTTCTCCTCCCTCGCTTTTCATACCTCAACTGCTAGAAGAGGGCCTCATCCTCCCTGACTGAACTGACTTCGTTATCTCCAGACTGATTCTTGCCTGCATATTTATACCTGCCTCTGGAAGTTTCCACCACATGCGTCTGACCAAGTGGGTATTCACCCACAAAAGCTCATGCTCCAATACATCTGTTAGTCTATAAGGTGCCACAGGACTCTTTGTTTTTTACAGATCCAGACTAACACAGCTACCCCTCTGCTACTTCCCTGGAAATCTGTCCACTCTGGGCCAGATCTACCATCCTCCCACTCCACTTGGAGCCAGGGGGCTTCAGGGCTCTTCCGCACTGTTGGAGGGGGAAGTTTGGGTCTCCCCCCAAGTTCCATTGATTACCCCCATATCCCCTCCTGCCAGTCTGGCTGTGTCTCCCTGGGGATTGTGCATCCCCAGCAGGGGGAATAGTGGTGTGGGGGGGAGGTACCTGGCTCAGCATGGCAGCCTCTAGTGGTGGAATACCAAATATTACATTTTAAACCCGTCTTGGGCATTGCTCTTGCTCCTGGGGACACTGGTGGGGCTGGGTTATATTTCCTGGTGCAGGGGCCGTGCTGTTGTGTGTCTGTACTGAACACAGGCTCACATCACAACAGTATATATAGGCTCTAACTTCCAGTGGATTTGGGTCACAGTGTATAATCCTGTGTCAAGGCTGAATCCCCACTCTGGCACTTCTAGTGCAGAAGGTGGGGGCCCACAAGGATTTTAAAAATTAATATTTGCCACTCCAGGTTTGCATTATACTCCCAAAGTTTCAGCTTTTCTCTGATCTTGGCTTGGTAAATGCTGCCACCATCCAACTGCGCACTGAGTGAATAAAGCTTTTACACCAGACGTGTCCAGGATATGTACGATGGTGCTGTTGCCACAGCGAGAGGTTCATGTGGAGAAAGGGAACAGTTTCTAGTAACAGCTGGAATACATCAAGGCTTGGGACTAAGCCCCTTTTTGTTCACGTCGATGCTGGATGCATTGACAGAAAGCAGCCAGAGAGTGGCCCCTGGCACCTGCCGTTTACAGATGATGTAGTGCTCATGGGGGAGAGGAAAGAGGAAGTGAAAGAAGACACAGAGAGACATGGAGGTGCATATTGGAAAGAAATGGCATGAAAATGAGCAGATGAAATCAGAGTATCTGGTTTGTAGATTCAGTGCTCCCCTGCAGGAAGAAAATGGGCCTGTAAGTCTGGGGACCAGCCACTAGCAAATCTACAGAAGTTTTAGATGGTTCGATATCGATTTGCAAACCCCTAGAAGACAATAAGGTGATAAATAACAGTCAGCATGGATTGTCAAGAACAAATCCTGTCAAATCAACCTGACAGCTTTCTTTGGCAGGGTAACAAGCCAGGGATGGGGGGAAGCAGTAGATGTGGTATATATAGACTTTAGTGAGGCTTTTGACACTGTCTCACGTGACCTCATAAACAACCTAGGGAAATACAATCTATATGGAGCCACTCTAAGGTGGGTGCATAACTAATTGGAAAACCATTCCGAGAGAGTAGTTATCAGTGGTTCACAGTCAATCTGGAAGGGCATATGGAGTGGGGTTCCGCAGAGATCAGTTCTGGGTCTGGTTCTGTTCAATATCTTCATCGGTGATTTAGATAATGGCATACAGAGAACACTTATAAAGTTTGTGGATGATACCAAGCTGGGAGGGGTTGCAAGTGCTTTGGAGGCTAGGATTAAAATTAAAAATCATCTTGACAAACTGGAGAAATGGTCTGAAGTAAATAGGATGAAATTCAACAAGGACAAATGCAAAGTTCTCCATTTAGGAAGGAACAATCAATTGCACACATACTAAATGGGAAATGAATGTATAAGAAGGAGTACTACAGAAAGGGATCTCTGTTTTAATTTTGTCATCTGCCACCTCCAAGAACAGTCGAGCTCCATCCTCTTTAGAACCCCCCTTCAAGTAGTCAAAGGCTGGTATCAAATCTCCTCCACTCTTCTCTTCTGCAGACTAAATAACCCCAGGGCCTGTGAGCTAGAAACTTGTTAGTTGTCCAAAGAAAGCCTCATCCTTCTGATCCAGTGGTCTATAGCACACACCCACCACGACATCACCCTGTTGCTCTCGCCTCTAAACTTAACCCAAAGACTCTCAACAGGCTTTTCTCCAGTTTCATACTGGAGATCTGAGCAATCATACTGCTCTCCTGCCATATCTGTCCTTCCTGAACAGTTTATACCTATCCATGACAGTGCTCCAGTCATGTGAACTGCCCCACCAAGTTTCTTTATTCCAATTACATCATAGTTCCTTGATTGTACCAGGACTTCCAATTCTTCCTACTTGTTTCCCAGGCTTCTTGCGTTTGTGTACATGCTGTGTCGGGTTGGGTCACAGAAACCACCTGATGTGCTGAGATTCCCTCTGAGCCTGTTTTCCCTGGAAGCTTGGGACTTTAGTGCCCTGCCTGGTTGTGCCAGACATGCTAGCCTGCTACAAACAGCTCCAGGTCTGAACCACATCCCCCAAAAGCTGCAGGCTTAACGGAAACAGCTTAAGAAGAGTTCCTGTCTCCAATACCCAGATGCCCAGTTCCCAATGGGATCCAAACCCCAAATACATCCGTTTTACTCTGTATAAAGATTATATAGGGTAAACTCATAAATTGCTCACCCTCTAGAACACCAGTAGAGAGAGATGCACAGCTGTTTGCCCCTCGGGTATTAATACTTACTCTGGGTTAAATAATAAGTAAAAAGTGGTTTTATTAAATACAAACAGTAGAATTTAAATGGTTCCAAGTAATAACAGAGAGAACAAAGTGAATTACCAAGCAAAATAAATTAACACACAAATCTAAGCCTAATATAGTAACAAAGTGATTGCAGATGAAATCTTACCCCCAGAGATGTTCCAATAAGCTTCTTTTACAGATTAGGCTCCTTCTAGTCTGAGCCCAGGAAACACTCACACCCTTGTAGTTACTGTCCTTTGTTCCAGTTCATTTCAGGTATCCTTTGGGGTGGAGAGGCTCTTTCTTGAGCCAGCTGAAGACAAAATGGAGGGGTCTACCAAGGCTTGATATAGTTTTTCTCTTATGGGTTGAAACCCCTCCCTCCCCCTGTGTAGAATCCCCTCTACAAGATGGAGTTTTGGAGTCACATGGGCAAGTCACATGTTCACGTATGACTTAGTTCTCTACAGGAATGCTCCCAGGAAAGCTCAGATGTGGATTTGTGTCTACCAAGGTCCATTGTTTGCCAAGTACTTCCATTTATTTGAATAACCCCTTCACTCTATGTTGATCAAATTTGCCTTAGGTGCTTTCTATAGCAAATTCTTTAAATACAAGCATAGAGCCAAAACTCATAACTTCAGATATAAAAATGCTACATGCATACAAATAGGATGAATACATTCAGTAGAACATAACCTTTGCAAAGATATGTTACATGGCATATCTAGCATAAAACATACTTCAGTTATGTCATATTTACACTCATAAGCATATTTCTATAAAGCATTATGGGGTGCAATGTCACACATGCACCTAAGATAACGAGCTGATTGCCCTACTTTCTCAGTCTGAAGCGGGAGGGTTCCCATCTTGTTCCCTCCTCCTAGTGTTTCCTTCCCCACTTATCTCTTGGCTTACGTCACCATCCCCCAGCGAGCCTCGTTTGAAGCCCTCCTCACTAGGTTAGCAAGCCTGCCTGCAAAGATGCTCTTCCCTCTATTCGTTAGGTGGATCCCATCTCTTCCTAGTGATCCTTCTTTCTGGAACAACATCCCATGCTCGAAGAAACCAATGTCCTCTCTCTGACACCATCCGCGTAACTACACGTTCACTTCCACAATTCAACGGTCCCTACCTGGGCCTTTTCCTTCAGCAGGGAGGATGGATGAGAACACGAATTGTGCCTCAAACTTCTTTATCCTTCTTCCCAGAGCCACGTAGTCTGCAGTGACCCACTCAAGGTCATTCTTGGCAGTATCATTGGTGCTCATGTGGAGAAATAGGAAGGGGTAGCGCTTCGGGGTCTTGATCAGTCTTGGCAAACACCCCGTCACATCCTGGATTCTCGCTCCAGGCAAGCAGCACACTTCTCGAGTCTCCCAGTCTGGTCAGCATATGGATGCCTCATCCGTGAGCACTCTCCCAGAGGCCACACCCCTCCTGCACCCTGAGTTCCCTCCAGTACCCAAACTCCATCCCAGGGCCTGCACCCCAGCCCGTTCCCCAGGCTCAGCCTGGGGCCTGCACCCCCTCCCACACTGCAACCTCCTGTCCCAGGCTGGTGAAAGTGAGTGGGAGACCGAACGACAGAGGGAGAGAGAGCAGTGGGCGGGACCTCAACGAAGGGGCAAGGCAAGGGTGTTTGGGTTTGGGTGATTAGAGAGTTGGCAACCATAGGGAAGAGACGACTGGCCCCTGGCAGCCCTGTTCACCCACTCCTGGGCCTCTCTCTGCTAGTTCTCCAGTTACTGCAGTCTGTGCCACCAACCCTTGAGTAGAGGGTGAGGCCTAGTGACACCATTCGGAAACAAATCAGTGAGATGCAGCAGAATGAGGAACCACGTAAAAGACAGTGTGTGTCTAGTGGCAGAGTAGAAGCCCGTGAGCAGAGGGGATGAGACTGAATGGACAAATGAACATACAGGGACTAAACCTCACACACGGAGAGGGCCACATCCTCAGCGGGTGTAAACTGGCATCACTCTTTTAACTTCAGCGGAGCTCTGCCCATTTACTCCAGCTGGGGATGCGGCCTGTAATCCTTTCCAGTTCTGAAGATACTGGGTTTTCCCTTCTGTTGGGAAACCCTATGGTCAATTGCTCGACCACACTTTGGTTCGTTATGCAATGTGACCAAGAGACCAAATAACCAATATCGGTCTGATTTATTGCTAAAAGTCAGTAATAGAATATTACAGGAACAAAGGTTCACTACAACTCCAATTTCCAGGAACATCTCCTGCAGCAGTGCTGAATTTGCCTTACAAAGAAGGCTTGTGTCCAGAGTCAGACCCCTAAAGCTGTCCTTTTTATAGCCAACCTGTTTACAAGGAAAGAAGTACTGTATGCATCCTCGGAGGCTAGTCTTAACCTACCATCTTTCTACCTTGTTTTTCTGGTACCACATGGTACCCCTTAGCTCTTTGTTCTGGACTCAGGAATTCCAGGTACCAAGAGCGTGATGCACCTGCTAGGCTTGTCCCATATATATTGTCCTTATCTTTGGGACATTCCAATGAGAGTAACTCCCTCTCTGTTTCTACAGTAGAACACCCCATAAGTGCTGATCCTGACAGTTTTCCTGGCTAATGCAAGACATCATGGGATACTTAGCATAGGTGAACAAGACTATAGAAAGACACAGGCCACCATTCCAGGCCATGTAATTGCTAGAGGTGTATATACACAATAAAATGTTATATGCATTAAGCACATACTATCCATATCAATAGGTATGATTCAAAAATTACATATATTGATCATGTGATATATTAGCCCGGCATATCTGGGTGAACACATCAGAACCAGCTGTAACCAGACTGATCTGCAGTTATCCCCTCAGCCAGCCCCAGGAATCTGGCCCAGTAAATCTAAAGACATCTCAGTGAGTCTGGAGGGAGTTTCAGTTGGTGCAATGTGAGCACTGGAGGGAGCAGAGGAAATTGCATGTTACACCAATGTAGCGTATGCCTAGGTGTAAACTCTAGCTCAATGAGACATACCCGGGCTTGCTCTGACCCAGCTGGCATGCCAAAAATAGAAGCGCGGCCACGTTTGGACAAATAACAGGAGAGACTCCCTGCCCCGACTACGATCCTGTCCAAGACCACAGGTACACACTCAGGGTGGCCAGACCCTCCCACCACCATGGCAACACTTCTATTTCTAGCCAGATGAGAGCTAGCATGACTATGTCTTCTCAAGCTGGAACATTCACCTTCCCAGCCCCAGTGCAGACAGACCCATGGACCCCTCTGCACTCTCCTAGCCCTACCCGAGTTCAGCCCATGGACTTTGTTCCACTCTCACCCAATGGATACACGTCATCTCGGGTTGCCATGGTGGCTCACATGCTATCAGGGCAGGTCGAGTTCTGAGTATTCTGAGCTTTGCAGCCTTCTTATCTTTGAGAAATTAGACAGGAAGCAAAGTCGACTCATGTCCTTTTGCATTATATCGTATCAACCCACAGCACTGCACACAGGAAAGCACTGTTGTCTCAGCATGCCCTGCTCTCCTTCCTTCTGCCCTACCACTTCCCCCAGCCCCATAAGTATTAACTTTGCTGAGTACCTATGGGGGAAACTGACCACAGTGCAGAGGGCCTAGCATCACTTCACAGAATCACAGAAATGTGGAGTTGAAGGGACCTCAGAAGGTCAAACAATCCATCCCCATGCGCTGAGGCAGGACCAAGTGCACCTAGACCATTCCTGGCAGGTGTTTGTCCAACTTGTTCTTAAAACCCCCCAATAATAGGGATTCCACAGCCACCCTAGGTCACCTGTTCCTGTGCTGAACCATCCTTAGAGTTAGAAAGTTATTCTTCTAATATCTAACTTAAATCTCCCTTGCTGCTAACTAAGCCAATTCCTTCTTGTCCTATCCTTGGTGGACATGGGCACCAATTGATCACAGTCCTTTTTATAACAACCTTTTGCATATTTGCAGATAATTATCATGTCCCCCCTCAGCCTTCTTTTCTCTGGACAAAACATGCCAAATTCTTTCAACCTTTCCTCACAGGCCATGTTTTCTAAACCTCTGATCATTTCTTTTGCTCTCCTCCTGACTTTGTACTATTTGTCCTCATCCTTCTTGAAGTGCAGCACCCAAACCTGGTCATGATTCTCCCACTCCGAGCAGAGGAGAACAATCACTTCCCATCTCTGACCTACCCCACTCCTGGTCATGGTGATCCAGGTGCAGGAAGAGCCGGAGATTCCCAGCACAGCCATGGGTGTGTGCCCCATCGGCCCTAGTGGGCTCAGAGCCTGGAGACCAAGGAGCCCTACACCAGCCTCTGGGTACTGAAGCTGGGGGAGCCAGGGACAGAGGAGACCAAGGAGCCCTACACCAGCCTCTGGGTACTGAAGCTGGGGGAGCCAGGGACAGAGTCTGCTCCTGGAGTCTTTTATCCCAGCTCATCACTCCATGTCAGTAGGGGCAGCAGATTTGTATAATTTTTGGTGGTGCCCAGAACGGGTCCAGGTCCCCACCCTCAAACCTACCTTGTAGGCCAATATATAACTTTTAAAATAATGTAAAAATGGACTGGAAACGGTATGCGTTTCACAGTTTCCCTATATTGCACAATGTGGAGGGTGTCTAGGGATGAGGGCACTGGCTGGGGCTGAAGGGTTTGGGCTGTGGGCTAGAGCAGAGGGTTGCGGCGGTGTGGGCTGCATGGTGGGGCTGTAGATGAGGGGTTCACAGTGCAGGAGGGGGCTCAGGGTGAGGCTGAGGATTGGGGTTTGGGGGGTGAGGGCTCTGGATTGGGGTGCGGGCTCTTGGGTTGGGATGAGGGGTTTGGGGTGTGGGAGAAGGGTGAGGGCTAGGGCGTTTGGTTAGGGTGTGGGGGGTGAGGGTGTGGGCTGAGGATGAGGAGTTTGGGGTGCAGGCAGGCAGGGGCCAGAGAAGAAGACTCCACAGTCCTGTAGCCTGATTTGGGGTATGTTAGTAGTGTTGATTTAATTTATCAATTTAATTTAAATAATATTTAATTAATTAATTTTAATTAATTAACATTACTAATAATTATTGGATATTAATTAGTATGGGTTTGGCTCGCCAATTTGTTTGATCAGAAGATAAAGTTCGTCCTGATCAGGCTTCACAGAGTTTATAAAAGGAACTTCGGGGTCATGAAAGGAGCTTACAATGAGACAGATATAGCCATAAAGACCTTTTTATTAAAATCAATGAAATGGCAAATGGTAAAACAGTTAGGATTACAGAGTTACAAGTATCACAGTTCTTTAAGAGATTATATTTATGGTAATACAATATTATAAGCTTCAAACGTGGTTAATACTCACACTCTGTTTTAGTAACTGGTGCTGGAAGTTACGGGGCCCGCCTGTGGCAATTTCCGTTTTCACACCTCTGGCAGACGAAGCTATTGCAGAGTTATTTGCGCTCTATTTTCACTATATGTGCTTTATATGTGCTTTATGAAATATAGACTTACCGTTTGAAAAGAAATA
This sequence comes from Mauremys reevesii, assembly GCF_016161935.1. Lineage (NCBI taxonomy): Eukaryota > Metazoa > Chordata > Testudines > Geoemydidae > Mauremys > Mauremys reevesii. The sequence goes on along the minus strand of NC_052647.1, from coordinate 8,072,269 downwards.
ATACTACTACGGTCTGTTAATAGTTAATAGCCGTTGTAGATGGGTAGCATCGAGACGTAGTTGAAGGTGGAGGAAATGACGAGTAGACGGGAGCAGATAGATGGGTAGATTGCCTGTTTAATGGTGAGCTGCCTCACCTTTTTAGAGAGCATTAGTCAGAAATCCTTCCTCCTATGCCCAAATTTCATCCTTCCCCCACGGAAATGTTAGGGTACACTTGCCCCATAGGCTGGTGTGTATGTGCGTATGAATGACAGGTATGTACGCATTTGTGGTGTACTTGTTAGATTTGTGGGCAAAATTTCCCTTTTTCCACCCTTTACAGTTATTGGTTCAGTCAAAGGTCTCTAGACATCTGCGTAGGTATTTTGTCTATTATTACTTTTCCGAGTAAGGGTCCCAAAATGTGCTAAAGTTGCCTTAGCATCACATACAGGATGTTTGACCTGTAGGTCTCTTGCATTACAGCCAAACTTATTCTTAATATAAATCTATAAGCCTATTACATTAAATACTCAAATTTATAAGAAAGATATAGTTATACAGACCAGCAGATTAATTCTTAGGGCTACAGTCCCCCCAACCCTCTCTCTCCCTTGGCAGCACACTCATCCGGCACCATCACTGCACCTGCTCCCAGGGGCCGGGCCCCTCTCAGGTCCAGGAAGCCCCGTCGCCTCCCCTATGGTGTGTGATGGGAGTGGGAGGGGGCTGCATGACATGTGGTCTCCTCCCCTGGTTCAGCCTCCTGCCTCTCACCATAGCCCCACGGGGGATGGGGCTGCCCTTGCCCAGCGTGGGGCAGGAGTGGTGGCTGCGGAGGGCAGGGGGGGGGGCTGGCTCACACGGTCGGACACTCACCCAAGCCCCAGCAGCTGCTGAGGTGAATCCGGACTCCGTCTCCCAGCAGCCCCTTGGTGTCACCTCCCGGTGGGTGTCATGGGAGGGGAGGGCTGCCAATCATGTGTGCGCCTCCTCCCCTCCTCAGGTGCAGCAGCTGCTTCAGCCTGCCGCCGGTGCCGCTCTTGTGTTGTAGGCAGCAGCAGTCGGCGGCAGCAGCGAGGGAGGGCAGCGCGGAGTGGCAGGGCAGCCACCCGCTTGAGGCAGGGACGCTCTGGTGCCACGGGGAAGTGCACAGGGGCAGCAGGCAGGGACCGGGGGACACTCTAGGGAAAGGGGGAGATGCAGAGGGGCGGCTGGTGGGGCCGGGGGAGAGACCCGGCTCTGAACATTGGTGGAGCCAGGCTGCTGGGCCCTGAATATTCCTGGAACCTGGGCACCACAGGCCCATACAACTCATGCCCCTGCACGTCCGAGGGGAGCTCAATCCCACCCCTCTTACACAGCAATGAAGAACGTGGAGGGAAAGTGGAGCCTTGCGTGTCTGAAACACCTCCCTGCTCCCGCCCAGCTCCAGACACTGCAGCCTTCACATGGGGGAGGGAGCTGCTGGTTCAGTACAAACACCTGATTGCTGCTCCTCAAGGTGGGGGAAGGGAGCAGCCTCTGTCTTTTCTGGGAGTTTGAAGCTTTGTTAGAGCCACACCCAGCAGCTGGAATATTCCACAGAAAAATCAGGCGTAACCCCATTGAATTCAGTAGAGTTACTCCTGCCCTGCACTCTCGGAGCCAGGCATTAACTCATTGAACATGTCCTCCTGAGTCTTCTTTTTCCACCTTCTAGTCTGGGAAAGTCACTGTCCCGGTGTGGAGGATGCACCCACGGACAAGGTTTCAGCTGCAAAGAATGCAAAGCACAAGGGTAGCGTTGACAGTGCAGACATTGTTTGAGGTGCAAGGTTAAATCTTTTCATGTAAGAAACAGCCCTCAATGCACTTTCTCACAATCCACAACATAAGCAGAACCACTGGCTACTGCAAGAGTCACTTTGCTCCCACTGCTATGGTGATTGAGCCCACGAGGCAGGGGCGGGAGGTCTCGTGCTGCAGCTTTTCAGACATCTGGGATCAATGGTTCCAATCTCAGCACAGCCCCCTTTCCCATAGCCACCTGGATGGTGCTTGAGGACAGGCACCATGTCAAGCCCTGCACAAACAATTTGCTTGTTAAAGAAGCAGCCCTGGGTTGGGGTGGAAAAGAACAGGAAGTGTGCCCCCACCTTTTTTTGGAAATGCTGGCTGCAGTATGCAGTGATCCTATCCAACCACAAAGGGCATGCTTGGGAAAGCGTGGTTGTGTGACCGAGATTTCACCAAATCAGAGTGGATTACTTGCTGAATTGCTTGCGACATAAGGGCTTATAACTTATAACTTCCCGCAGTTCCCCTAGGTAACCATATGCGACATCATTCTCCTGAGGGTAACAGAAGTGAAAAGACAGGAGATGCTGCAAGCATCTGGTTACTTACCTGGTCCTTATGCTGCAATGCTGCGTGCCGCAATGACGCCGGAAGAGTTAATATTGGAGTGGTGTGGGAAAGTGTCCTACCATGGCAGAGGAAATAAGGCATCTCTTCCCAGAAACCTTCTGTAAAGGATTGCAGAGTACCTCCACGAGAGCTTTCTAAAAATGTCCATGGAGGATTCCCGGTCCATCCCCAGGCACAGAAAAAGTTACTTTCAGAGATCACTCTCTTTGTAGCTGGACTGGCCGCCACTAACTAGTATCCCAATTTTTTAATTCAGATTAAACATTAAAAATAATAATAGCATTTAGCTCTACAGTTTGATTGAAAATGTGAACTCAGGAGAGTGTACTCACCAGAGATCAGTTGGCTTAACTTCTGTACAGTGAGAGACAATTGACCAAACAATTAATCAATTTGAGAACATCTAGAAGATAATAAGGTGATAAGTAACAGTCAGAATGGATTTGTCAAGAACAAAACATGTCAAACCAACCTGATCGCTTTCTTTGACAGGGTAACAGGCCTTTTGGATGGGGGGAAGTGGTATATGTGGTATATCTTGACTTTAGTAAGGCTTTTGATACTGTCACGCATAATCTTCTCATAAACACACTAGGGGAAATGCAACCTAGATGTAGCTACTCTAAGGTGGGTGCAAAACTGGTTGGAAAACCGTTCCCAGAGAGTAGTTATCAGTGGTTCCCAGTAGAGCTGAAAGGGCATAATGAGTGGGGTCCTTCAGGGATCAGTTCTGAGTTCAGTTCTGTGAAAAATCTTCATCTATGCCATTATCTAAATGATTCAGAGTACACTCATAAAGTCTGTGGATGACACCAAGCTGGGAGGACTTGCAAGTGCTTTAGAGGAGGGAGAAAAATTGTCGTTCTCAACCTCTGAAGATAGCACAAGAAGCAATGGGTTTAAATTGCTGCAAGGCAGGTTTAGGTTGGACATTAGGAAAATATTCCTAACTGTCAGGGTGGTTAGCCGCTGGAATAAATTGCCTAGGGAGATTTTGGAATCTCCATCATTGGGGATTTTTAAGAATAGTTTAGACAAACACCTGTCAGGGATGGTCTAGATAAAAAATAGTCCTGCCATGAGTACATGGGACTGGACTAGACGACCAATGAAGGTCCCTTCCAGTCCTAAGATTCTATGATTGTGGGATAGTGTTGGTGGAGTCTCCACACCCGAGTCTGGTGACATGGAGCTGAGCTGCATCCACACTTCAAAATGTCTGGGTTCTGACTTACATCACGTTGGGACTTGGACTCTGACGCACCCCCAGCAGTCTCTGCAGGCCTGAGTGAAACTAACTTCTGTGTGGGCAGAAGCAGGGCTTGGTCTTAAACCTGGGTCAGAGCCCTGGTTTAATATGCTGTGTAGACACACCATAGGGGTCCACCCACAGACCAGGCCAGATTTCCAGTTAGGCACAGTAACCACATGCCTAGGGGTGCCGGCATTCTAGGGGCACCTTACCTCTCTAAACCTGTGTGTAACATGTAGGTCAGCTGCAGACGGGGGGACACTGAAGATGCAGTGCCTAGGGGTGTGTAAAGTGTAAATCCGGCCCTGCCCTCCGGGCCTTGAGACGCTGTTTGATAATCATCTCTGTGTTGCCTGGCTATGTGTCAGTCTTGAGGCATTTATGACACTGAGCCATTTTAAAGTTACAAACTGATGAGGAAATACCTCAGGCGCCTGAGTCACTTTGATTCTAAGTAAAAAGCTTGTACGTTTTTTAACTGCTGCTTCCATTGCCGTTGCTCAGTCTGTTGCTTTGGGCCACGTTATGTCCCCTTCCGCCAGCAATCGTCTTTGAATTCCCTCATTGGTTTGTGGTGTCACTAATCTCCCCTGCAGCACTTAGGACATTTCCAACCGATCGCTAGTCAGCTAATGTTTTTAGCTCTTCCACATACACAGCTACAGTTTCACCTTTCTCCTCACTCTGCCATGACACTTGAAAAGTTCTACGGTAACACTTGGCTGTGCTGTCTATTGCTCTGTTCAGATCTCTTGCAGATCTTCTGAAATTTTACCTCCTGCTTCCTGGGAGTGCAACAAACTCCTGAAGAGGGAGTAGGTTTTACTTAAGCAGCCTCTGAGGCATATCAAGGTTTCAGTTGCAAAGAATGCAAAGCACAAGGATAGCATTGACAGTGCAGACATTCTTTGAGGTGCAAGGTTAAATCCATTTGTCTTTTATTTATAATCTCATTTGCGAGGAAATTAGTGGCTCCAGCTTTCCATAGATTAATGCTGATCCTCACTTTCTACAGGAAACTCTTCAATTTTCCCATAACTTGCTAGTATTACATTTTTCCACATCACCAGTGTTGGAAAGTGACTGCTCAGTGCAACCAAAATAAGTGCTCAAGAGAGCCTGCTGGGAACTCGCTGCTTCACTTAACTGCATCCTCACAGAATGTGTGTGCGCATAGGTCCCATCTCCATGGGTGCTCAGCACCCACTGGGAGGCCCGTGGATCAGCACCTCCCCCTCCCTCCCAGCGCCCCGCGCCCGCTGCGATCAGCTGTTGAACGGCATGCAGGAGGTGCTGGGGGCGAGGGGGCAGAGAAGAGGTGTGGGGGTTTGGGTGTGGGTGGGAAGAGGTGGGGCAGGGGTGGAGGTTTGCTGGAAAGGGTGCATTGGGGGTCGAGCACCCCCTTCCCTCCAATGGGGGGTGGTAGTGTTGTATTGTCTGTGGGGGGTGGGGATCCCACTGACTAAAACAGGAAGTAAGTGGCACAGGATCAAATAGGCTAAGCTAGCAATCCAAGGCAGAGTAGGGCAAGGTTATATCCCATAATATTCTAGGCAACTCTGCCAAGAGCACTGTACTACACTCCCCTCCTCCTGCCCCAGAGAGATGGGGCAGAGCTGTGGGTCACCCCTTTCCCACCCTGAGGAGCAGTAGAAACATCCCTTTACTCCCCCAGAGCTGGCAGTGGGGCCCTCCAGATATTTACCTCGGCAGCCTGGGTGTCTCGGGAGGGGCAGGCATGCTGAGCTCTTACCCTCCCCATCGCACAACCCCCCATGGGGGGGGGGGGTGCTGGCAGAGCCCTGGCTCCTGGGCTCAGAGTTGATGCCCCAGTGAGAGGCACAGTGCAGCCAAATTTGGCCTCCAGGATCTCTCTCCCATCCTTCCCTGTATCACTGGTACCTACATGTATTACGATTACTCGTCTCTTCCTAATAACTGGAGTTCCCTCCCCTGGAGAGGTAGCCTCAGTGGGAGAGGATACCATGGCATCCTCTGGAAGGTGCATCCAGTGTCTGTACAAAGGGAGCAGAGTGGGTCAGAGGCTCAGACTGCAGGGCATATTGCAAATATCACGGTTGCTATTCCCTGTTCACTCTCACTGGCTGTAACAACAACTGTGCATGGAAACCTTATGGATGGAGGCCAGGTGTGCACAAATGTCACTGGGTGATTGGGAGAAGCAGGTTCACCCAAGCCTGATTGTGGGGATGGGGGGACATATAAAATCTGTTTGGGGCTGCTTTCCTCCCAATGCACCCTTTCCTCCAGCAGAGAAGAGCTTGTGCAGCTGCTGGATCAAGCATTCTCCACCAACAGCTGTTCTTCTCCCCCTCTCCACACTGCAACCTTCAGTGAAACATGAAAAACACTTAGGAAATGAAACACACAAAAGAAAGGAAATAAAAAGTTCTGCCAGTGACCAGCACATGCCCTCAGCTTCTCCACTCCCGGCAGGCTGCACCGTTACCCTGGCTACTGCGCCACACACTGCAAGCTGAGCTCTGCCCCCCCAGGAACGCCAGCCTGTCGTCAGCCGTGTGCGCTCAGCCCTTCGCCAAGTGACTCTGCCAACAGAACCAGCTACGGCACCAAACAGCCACTCACTAGAGCTGGGGAAGAACTGAGCTGGGGAGGGAGCAGAGTTCAGGTCGCAGTGCGCAGCCTGTGGCGTATGGGGATGTGTAACCCAGCCAGGGGTAAGCAGGGAGCCTCACTAGCTCTTGGTATCTGGGATTAGCCTCCGTTCTTGGCTTGGTGGTCTGGTTCCAGCAGCCTCAATACTGAGTCTGAGCTCAGTTTCCTCAGTGTAGACGTCGGGTCGTTTCTGACGAGCTTCCTCATTCTCGATAAACTCCCCATTTATGAGCCATGGGCTAGTTTTGGGCACAACACCACCCCTCAATAGTTGGCAGTTCATAAAATAAGGCCAGATCCTCAGTTGGTGTAAATGGGGGTGTGGACTCCTTTGGATCGATGCCGATTTACACCAGTTGGGGATCTGGAAATATCTGCAGTTCTACACTGGTAACTTGTGATTGTGAATCTAACCCTTAAGGGCGCCTGCTCAGAACAGCTTTGCCAATGCTCATTCAGGCAGGGACAGCTGAGTTTACGCATGTCTTCAGGAAGGCACTCGAATGAGGAAGCTTTGGAGAATGAAGTCTTGTTGGCAGGACAATCTAATGGGGCCCCAGTTAATGACCCCAGCACACATGCCATCATAGACTCTGCTGGCCAATGGCAAACAGGAGAGCAAAGAAATGTCTTTAGCCACAGGGAATGTGTTGTTCTAAAGCAGACAGAGGAGGAAATAAGGCAGGTGAGCCACACCCCACTGCTCACCATAATCCAGACAGGACAGAGCAAACTACCAGGAAACACCCGAGAAAGGGGATGTCACTGAGCAGAAACTGACTTTATGTGGGCAAAACCCACTTGTGTGTGCAGTGTTTTTCCTCAGTGGAAGGTTGATCTATTTGGAAGAAGCACGTTTGTGACACTGATTGGACCAGAGCTGTTCCTCTAGGAGGGGCCACAAGAAAAGGAGACCTGGTAAGACCCACATATGAGAGTGATCATAGGAGGAGGAGCTTGAGTGTATTTCTTTGCCTCTCTTCACCTTGAGCTTATGGACACCTGGATGGGAGGACTGGAGAGTCCCAAGTCCTGAGGACTCTCCCTTGAAGAACCTGCCTTATGGGACCATAGACAAGGACCATCTGTCGGGAATCAGGGCCTGCAGCAGAGCCAGTCTCCAGGCAACCTAACGAGTGCAGCTGGCCTGTACCAAGCTGCCTGATTGGTAGGAAGGGTCAGCAGACAGGCTCCTAAGCCCAGCAGCAGCAGTTCAGTAGCTGCTCAAAGCTTTTGCTCACAACTATGGTAGTTCTGGCCTTGGTGCAGCCCGGCTCCTGCCTTGTCTCTCTCCAAATAACCTGGTTCTGACCAGGGGCGGCTCTAGGCACCAGCGCGCCAAGCAGGCGCTTGGGGCAGCCGTTTCCCGGGGGGCGGCATTTGGCTCCGGTGGAGCTCCCGCCAGCATGCCTGCGGCAGGTCCACCGGAGCCCGGGACGAGCGGACCTGCCGCAGGCATGACTGCGGCGGGTCCCGTCTTCCCGCGGCTCCGGTTGAGCTCCCGCAGGCATGACTGCGGCAGGTCCGCTCGTCCCGGGCTCCGGTGGACCGGCCGCAGGCCTGCCGGCAGGAGCTCAACCGGAGCCGCGGGAAGAGGGGACCCGCCGCGGGACCGGGGAAGGGCGGCGCAGCGCTCCGCGCTGCTTGGGGCAGCCCGATTTCTAGAGCCGCCCCTGGTTCTGACCCTCAGCTCCGATTCCTCATCTCCAACTTCAGCTCCAACCCTGATTCTGACCCTGGATTTTGACTCCTAGATCCTGCTCTGACCACTAGACCTGACCACCCACATCCCACTCTCTGACACCGTCAAGCATGGATAGTCATTAGCTGCCTCTTCCATCTTCTTCCTGTGTTAACCCTGTTACTACGGCACCACCTGGAACGGGACTGATGTTCTGTCTGCGTCTCCAAGACGACAGCTGCAGACAAGAGCTACAATCACAGCTGATACTTGGACATCACCATCTCACGCATAGGGAGACAGACTGTGAGCTGGATGAAGATCTGTTCTTCTGTTTGTTTCTGTTAAGAAGAGCCACAGCTCAGAAAGTGACTTCGGCATTTCAGCTGCACCATCTTAGATAACTGCTTACAGCAAGAGTCATTAACAACCCAGGACACTGATATCTCTGACCACAATGTTAGCAACCAGCCGCTCAGTATGGGCACCTCTTCAGTTTTACTGAATGCAGGATTAAAAAGGTTAGTTGTGACCTGATACTTCACACCAGTTAATTTTAACAAGAGGGAAGGAACACTGGCCAGAATAGGAAAATAACAGATGAAGAATATTTAGCTAAGTTAGATCTATGCAACTCTGCAGGGCCTGATGAAATTCATCCTAGTGTACTTAAGAAACTAGCTGAAGCAATCTCTGAAGCATTAACGAAGCATTAACCTTCCAGAACTCATGGAGGGTGGGTGAGTTTCATAACAAGGGCACAGTTCAAAACAATGTAAAAAGCAGCTCTTAGGGAAATATAGACCAGAGAACCCAACTTCAATACCCTGAAAGATACTAGAAGAAATGATTAAACTACCAATTTATTAAAACCTGGAGGATAATAGGTGAAAAATAATAACCAACATGGATTTGTCAAGAACAAATCATGCCAAACAAACATAATTCCCTTCTTTGATTGGTTACCCAATCTAGTGGATGGGGGGAAGAGGTGGCCGTGATGTAGCTTGGAGTTAGTAAGTCTTTCAGCACAGTCCCACATGACATTTTCCTATTTGAACTAAATAAATATAGCATAGATAAAACTACCACAAGGAAAGTGCAAAGATAGTTGGAATTCCTTATTCACAAGAGAGGTATAGGGACTCACTGGCTTGGCAGCAGCACTGCAGAAAAGAGTGTGAGGTTTCTGGCAGACCACAAAAGGAATGTGAGTCTACAGTGTGATGCTGTTGAAAAAAGGCAAATGCCATTCTGGGATGTATTAACAGGAGTGGGGTGGGTCAGAGATGGGAAGTGACTATTCTCCTCTACTCGGCGTGGGAGAACCATGTCCAGGTTTGGGTGCTGCGCTTCAAGAAAGATGAGGACAAATTGTACAGAGTCCAGCGGAGAACAACAGAAATGATCCACATGTTCCATAGAATCTCTATGGATAGAAATTTCATGCTCTAGTAAAAATAAAACATTAGGGATCTATTATCGACCACCTGACCAGGACAGTAATAGCGATGACGAAATGCTAAGGGAAATTAGAGAGGCTATCAAAATTAAGAACCCAATAATAGTGGGGGAGTTCAATTATCCCCATATTGACTAGGAACATTTCACTTCAGGACAAAATTTCTCTATACTTTAAATGACTGCTTCATGGAGCAGCTGGTACGGGAACCCACAAGGGGAGAGGCAACTCTAGATTTAATCCTGAGTGGCGCGCAGGAGCTGGTCCAAGAGGTAACTATAGCAGGACCGCTTGGAAATAGTGACCATAATACAATAGCATTCAACATCCCTGTGGTGGGAAGAACATCTCAACAGCCCAACACTGTGGCATTTAATTTCAAAAGGGGGAACTATACAAAAATGAGGGGGTTAGTTAAACAAAAGTTAAAAGGTACAGGGACTAAAGTGAAATCCCTGCAAGTTGCATGGGCCCTTTTTAAAGACACCATAATAGAGGCCCAACTTAAATGTATACCCCAAATTAAGAAACACAGTAAAAGAACTAAAAAAGAGCCACCGTGGCTTAACAACCATGTAAAAAGAAGCAGTGAGAGATAAAAAGACTTCCTTTAAAAAGTGGAAGTCAAATCCTAGTGAGGCAAATAGAAAGGAGCACAAACACTGCCAACTTAAGTGCAAGAATGTAATAAGAAAAGCCAAAGAGGAGTTTGAAGAACGGCTAGCCAAAAACTCCAAAGGTAATAACAAAATGTTTTTTAAGTACATCAGAAGCAGGAAGCCTGCTAAACAACCAGTGGGGCCCCTGGACGATCGAAATACAAAAGGAGCGCTTAAAGACGATAAAGTCATTGTAGAGAAACTAAATGGATTCTTTGCTTCAGTCTTCACGGCTGAGGATGTTAGGGAGATTCCCAAACCTGAGCTGGCTTTTGTAGGTGACAAATCTGAGGAACTGTCCCAGATTGAAGTGTCACTAGAGGAGGTTTTGGAATTAATTGATAAACTCAACATTAATAAGTCACCGGGACCAGATGGCATTCACCCAAGAGTTCTGAAAGAACTCAAATGTGAAGTTGTGGAACTATTAATAAGGTTTGTAACCTGTCCTTTAAATCGGCTTCGGTACCCAATGACTGGAAGTTAGCTAATGTAACGCCAATATTTAAAAAGGGCTCTAGGGGTGACCACGGCAATTACAGACTGGTAAGTCTAACGTCGGTACCGGGCAAATTAGTCGAAAAAATAGTTAAGAATAAAATTGTCAGACACATAGGAAAACATAAACTGTTGAGCAATAGTCAACATGGTTTCTGTAAAGGGAAATCATGTCTTACTAATCTATTAGAGTTCTTTGAAGGGGTCAACAAACATGTGGACAAGGGGGATCCGGTGGACATAGTGTACTTAGATTTCCAGAAAGCCTTTGACAAGGTCCCTCACCAAAGGCTCTTATGTAAATTAAATTCTCATGGGATAAAAGGGAAGGTCCTTTCATGGATTGAGAACTGGTTAAAGGACAGGGAACAAAGGGTAGAAATTAATGGTAAATTCTCAGAATGGAGAGGGGTAACTAGTGGTGTTCCCCAAGGGTCAGTCCTAGGACCAATCCTATTCAATTTATTCATAAATGATCTGGAGAAAGGGGTAAACAGTGAGGTGGCAAAGTTTGCAGATGATACTAAACTGCTCAAGATAGTTAAGACCAAAGCAGATTGTGAAGAACTTCAAAAAGATCTCACAAAAGTAAGTGATTGGGCAACAAAATGGCAAATGAAATGTAATGTGGATAAATGTAAAGTAATGCACATTGGAAAAAATAACGCCAACTATACATACAATATAATGGGGGCTAATTTAGCTACAACGAGTCAGGAAAAAGATCTTAGGCCTTGTCTACACTAGGACTTTAAATCGAATTTAGCAGCGTTAATTCGAACTAACCGCTCAACCGTCCACACCAGGAAGCCATTTAATTCGAACTAGAGGGCTCTTTAGTTCGAATTTGGTACTCCACCCCGACAGGTGGAGTAACGCTAAATTCGACATGGCTAGTTCGAATTAGGCTAGGTGTGGATGGAAATCGAACTTAGTAGCTCCGGGAACTATCCCACAGTGCACCACTCTGTTGACGCTCTGGACAGCAGTCCGAGCTTCGATGCTCTGACCAGCCACACAGGAAACGACCCGGGAAAATTTGAATTCCTTTTCCTTTCTGGACAGTTAGAATCTCATTTTGTGGTTGGACATCGGAGCGAGCTCAGCAGCACCGGCAGCAATGCAGAGCTCTCCAGCAGAGGAGTTCATGTAATCTCTGAATAGAAAGAGGGACCCGGCATAGTCTGACCAGGAACTCTTCGATCTGATCGGTGTGGGGGGCGAGTAGTCTGTGCTTTCGGAGCTGCGCTCCAACAAACGGAATGCAAAGACCTACGAGAAGGTCTCCAAAGCCATGATCCAGACAGAGGATACAGCCGTCATGCAACGCAGTGCCGCGTGAAAATCAAGGACCCCAGACAAGCCTACCAAAAAATCAAAGCAGCCAACGGATGCTACGGAGCCTGCTACCACTGCCCCACCAGTGACCATGGACTCTGATGATGGGACAGTGTCGACGGACAGTTCCTCGACGATGTTCACGGACGGGGAAGATGAGGAAGGGTTTGTGGAGGACGAGGCAGGCAACAGCGCTTACAACGCTGGTGTTCCCGACAGCCAGGATCTCTTCATCACCGTCACGGAGATCCCCTACCAACCCTCCCCGGCCATGAACCCGGATCCTGAATCAGGGGTAGGAGCAGTCGGTAAGTGCTTTAACCATGTTAACTTTTATTCTTAATATAACAGGAATCTGAAGTGTGTGAAAAGGAGGTCTCTGTATATATGGTGATAGAACAGAAATCCTCCTGGGAGATCTCCACGAAGCTCTCCTGCCGTTAATCGATAAGCATCAGCAGGAGGTTCCTGGGGAGAGCTGCCTTATTGGGTGCTCCGTGATAGCACACTTTTCCGCGCGAGGCTTTCATGCGGTATTCAGGGAGCACTGCCTCCCAGAGCACAGCTGCATAGGTCCGTGGTTGGTGCTAGATTTCACGCAGCATGCGCTCTCTATCTCCTTCAGTGCCCATCCTCACGGTTATCTCGCTCGGAGACTCCTGCATCTAAGTAGGGGAAGAACTGTTACGTTACGCCTGGTCCAAAGTATTTTTAATAAATAAACGGACAGACGGCATAGCACAGACTCAGCACGCAGCTGCGTGACGAGCGTAACGGAAAGCCAAAGAATCAAATGGATGCTCATGGAGGGAGGGGGGAACGAGGACGCAAGGTATCCCACAGTTCCTGCTGTCTCCGAAAAGCATTTTCATTCTTGGCTGATCTCCAAATGCTTCTAGGGTCAAACACAGTGTCCGCGGTGGGTCGGGGCATAGCTCGGCAATTTACGCACCCCCCCCTCCAACCCCCAGAAGTTAAAGGGAAAACAATCCTCTGTTGACTCTTTTACATGTCACCGTATCTGTACTGAATGCTGCAGATAGACGCGCTGCTGCAGCACTCAACAACAACATCCTTCCTCCCACCCCGCCATGGGTGGCTGATGGTACAATAGGACTGCTACCCGTCCTCATCATCAGCCTATTGGCACATTGGGCAGTGCAAAAGGACTGATAACCATACCAACTTGCTTGGGACAGGTCGATCAAGGTCGCCTGGTCCTAATTTTTCATGGTAGATGGTGCAGTATGGCTGGTAACCCTCCTCATCATTGCAACAGGGGGCTGAGCTCCATCAGCCCCCACCCTTCATTGTAAAGAAAAGATTCAATTGCCCCTGGACTAGCAGAGGGATGATTGGCTCCCTCCTCCACACCCCTTAATGTCATCTCTGGACTATCATTGCAGCTGGAGGCTTCCTTCCACTCATTTCTCACAAACGACTACCTGTGTCTTATTCATGCATTCTATATTACTTCATCACACAAGTGGGGGGACAATGGTATTGGAACCCAGGAAGGCTGGGGGAAGAAGGGAATGAACAGCTGGGGTTGTTTCAGGAGCACACCCTGTGAATAGCATTCAGCTCAAAATTTATGCATGATTGGACAGAGAGCAGCTGTACTCTCTGGTTCTATGATACAGTGGTTCTCTAGTACAGTTGCCCATATTCTAGGCAGGACTGATTCTATTTTTAGATACCCAAAAAGGAGGGATTGACTCGGGGAGTCATTCCCAAATTTTGCTAGCCCCTGGCTGATCGGCCAGGGGCACTTATGACAGCACCAAATGGCGCAGTGCAAAAGGACAGGTAACCATGACCATCTTATTACCGTCTTCTTACCAGTTCATGGTATGGTAGACGGTACAGTATGCCTGGTAACCATCGCTGCTGTCATGCAAAAGCAAAAGCATGCTGCTGTGTAGCGCTGCTGGTCCGCCTCTGTCAGCGGCATGTAGTACACATACGGTGACATACACAAAAGGCAAAATAGGGTCCATTGTTGCCACGCTATGGCGTGTGCCAGGGCATTTCATGGAAAACGTGCTCGAAATGATTGTCTGCCGTTGCTTTCCCGGAGGAAGGAATGACTGGCGACATTTACCCAGAATCCACCACGCAAATGATTTGTGCAACAGCAGGCACAGGGGTCTCAACAAAAAATTCACAGAGACAGCCTAGACTCAGTTAATTGTTCGCAAAAAAGTATCTTTGCAAGGAATTCACTAACTGTTTCCCATCTCACAGCTTCCACTGTCTCCAGACCTTCCACAGCATCCCCCTTGCAGAGGCTGGCGAAGATTAGGCAGCGAAAGAAAAAGACAAGGGACACGATTTTCGATGAATGTGTGGGCTGCTACCTAGCCGAGGCGGACCAGCAGAGGCGGTGGAGGGAGAAAGTCTCTCTGTACCAGCGCTCACACAGCGAATGGGAGGAGAGGTGGCGTGAGGAACACAAGCAGGCGACTCAAGCAATGCTTGTACTAGTGAGGGAGCAAACGGACACGCTCCGGCGACTTGTGTATGTTCTGCAGGACCGCTGCAGGACAGAGCCCCCGGCAGTATCTCTGCAACTACCTTCCCCCGCCACAAAGTCACATACCCCCGTCACCCTAAATAACCAGGAGGATGCCCGCCCTGGGCCGTGAATACTGTCACTGCACCCCAGCAGAGTGCTCAAGTAACCAAAAGCTCTCATACCCTACGTTTGCATAAGTCCTTCCCTTCCGGACTCAAAGAAGTCCCAATCCCAGTCCCATCCCCTAACTGTCTACTTAATTAATAAAAATGCTTTGCTGTGAATTACTGTTTCCGTTATGTTTTTTCAAAGAAGACTGTGTTCGAATGGGGGGCGTGGGGAAGGGTGTGGTTAATTGCATAGGACAGTCACCTTTCCCAGGGTACAGACACGGGGGCAGGATCAGCAGCGGGTCACACACACGGTGCAGTCAGTAGGCAATCTGGTCGGTTTTTGGAGGTGGTTTCCAGGATCTGTGTGGGCGGGGGAGATGTGACTTTGCAGCGGGGGAGGGCGGTTACAGATCTTATACAGCGGTCCTTGTCCTGGACCGCTGAGTCACGCAGCTGAGGAATCTGTATCCGTCCTCCTCCGCCACAAGGTCACATATCCGCCCGCACACAGAATTCCATAAAGAGGGATGGCAGGCTCCGTTGAAACAAGCAGTCCGGCAATGCGGACCGCTGTAGGAGCAGGAGCCTGTCATTCCTTGAGTTTAGAGGCGGTCTTTACATCAGCGCACACCCTACCCACCACAGTCTGCGTTCCAGTTTCAACCCTTTAACGAAAAGTCATGAATAAAGAAACCTCTCCTCAGTAACAGTGTGACATGTATTTTATTTTTACATGTGTCTTGGAAGTGGGGGAAACGGGGAGAACGGGGTATTTAACCGAAGAGGAGAGTCAACAGTAACTGGGTAAAGAAACAGGGGCAGGTTCAGCTTCTCTGTAAAGAAACTGAACAGTCACAGGTCACGCTGCTTGCTGCTCTCTGGTATTTAAAGAGTTCCTTGTCGCTGTCCCAGGCGCCTGTATAGGGCTTCATGAGCAAGTGCATTAGCGGGCAGGCTGGGTCACCGAGGATCACTATAGGCAAATGCACATCCACAACAGTTATTTCGTGGTACGGGAAGAAACTACCTTCCTGCAGGCATCTGAGAGCAGCCCACAGTTCCTGAAAACACACGCATCAGGAACCTTGCCCGGCCATCCGACGTTCATGTTGGTAAAACGTCCCCTATGGTCCCCCAGTGCTTGCAGAACCATTGAAAAGTAGCCCAATTTCTCAGCAGCTGAATGTGGAAGAGGTGGACGATAAAGTGCGAGGAGGAGAAAACGGCGAGGATCGCAGCGGGCTCCATGCTTGCAGTGCTGTGGCGTCCACGCTGTCACTGACCAGAAAAGTGCATGAACAGATTGCCCGCAGGCGCTTTCAGGGAGGGAGGGAGTGAGGGCGTGATTGACGGTTCAATGACGACAGTTACCCAAAACCACCCTCGACACATTTTTTCCCCCAGCAGGCATTGGGGGCTCTACCCAGCATTCCAATGGGCAGCGGGGACTGCGGGAACTGTGGGATAGCTTCCCACAGTGCACCGCTTCCAAAGTC
The DNA here is from genome assembly GCF_016161935.1 of Mauremys reevesii. Taxonomy (NCBI): domain Eukaryota; kingdom Metazoa; phylum Chordata; order Testudines; family Geoemydidae; genus Mauremys; species Mauremys reevesii. The sequence goes on along the minus strand of NC_052647.1, from coordinate 8,056,224 downwards.
GACGCTGGCCCCGTTAATGTGGACTCCGAAATTCGAATTAGTGTAGTTAGTATGGATACATAAATTCGACTTCATAAGGTCGAATCCACAAATTCGAACTAAGTTGATTCGAAATAGTCTTGTAGTGTAGACAAGGCCTTAGTATCATCGTGGATAGTTCTCTGAAGATGTCCACGCAATGTGCAGAGGCGGTCAAAAAAGCAAACAGGATGTTAGGAATCATTAAAAAGGGGATAGAGAATAAGACTGAGACTATATTATTGCCCTTATATAAATCCATGATACGCCCGCATCTCGAATACTGTGTACAGATGTGGTCTCCTCACCTCAAAAAAGATATTCTAGCACTAGAAAAGGTTCAGAAAAGGGCAACTAAAATGATTAGGGGTTTGGAGAGGGTACCATACGAGGACAGATTAAAGAGGCTAGGACTCTTCAGCTTGGAAAAGAGAAGACTAAGGGGGGATATGATAGAGGTATATAAAATTATGAGTGATGTTGAGAAAGTAGATAAGGAAAAGTTATTTACTTTTTCCCATAATACAAGAACTAGGGGTCACCAAATGAAATTAATAGGCAGAAGGTTTAAAACAAATAAAAGGAAGTTCTTCTTCACGCAGTGCACAGTCAACTTGTGGAACTCCTTACCTGAGGAGGTTGTGAAGGCTAGGACTATAACAATGTTTAAAAGGGAACTGGATAAATTCATGGTGGCTAAGTCCATAAATGGCTATTAGCGAGGATGGGTAAGAATGGTGTCCCTAGCCTCTGTTCGTCAGAGGATGGAGATGGATGGCAGGAGAGAGATCACTTGATCATTGCCTGTTAGGGTCACTCCCTCTGGGGCACCTGGCATTGGCCACTGTCGGTAGACAGATACTGGGCTAGATGGACCTTTGGTCTGACCCGGTATGGCCGTTCTTATGTTCTTATGATCAGAGGTTTAGAAAACATGAACTGTGAGGAAAGGTTGAAAGAGCTGAGCATGTTTTGTCCAGAGAAGAGACAGCTGAGAGGGGACATGATAACAATCTGCAAATATGCAAAAGGTTGTTATAAAGAGGATTGTGATCAGTTGGTGCCCATGTCCACCAAGGGTAGGAGAAGAAGGAATTGCCTTAGTGAGCAGCAAGGGAGATTTAGGTTAGATATCAAGAAAAACTTTCTAACTCTAAGGATGGTTTAGCACAGGAACAGGTGACCTAGGGAGACTGTGGAATCCCTGTTATTGGGGGGTTTTAAGAACATGTTGGACAAACACCTGCCAGGGATGGTCTAGGTGCACTTGGTCCTGCCTCAGCACACGGCGATGGATTGTTTGACCTTCTGAGGTCCCTTCAACCCCACATTTCTGTGATTCTGTGAAGTAGTGTTGGGCCCTCTGCACTGTGGTCAGTTTCCCCCATAGGTGCTCAGCAAAGTAAATGATTATGGGTCTGGGAGAAGTGGTAGGGCAGAAGGAAGGAGAGCAGGGCACGCTGAGAAGAGGGTGCTTTTCTGTGTGCAGTGCTGTTGATTGATACGATCAGGACATGAGTCAACTTGGTTTCCTGTCCAATTTCCCCAAGATAAGGAGGCTGCAAAGCTCAGAATCCACAGAACTCGACCTGCCCTGACAGCGTCTGAGCCACCATGGGAACCCGAGGTGACGTGTATCCATTGGGTGAGTGGAACAAAGTCCATGGGCTGAACTCAGGTGGGACTAGGAGAGTCCAGAGGGGCCCAAGGGTCTGTCTGCACTGGAGCTGGAAAGAGAACGTTCCAGCTCGAGAAGACAGTTGGGGGGAGGAAGGAAACCGCTCCCATCACGAGCCAGTGAAGCGGAGTGGGTTGGGACTAGGTTGCTTCACTTCCTGCCACCTGGTGATTGCAGGGTGGGCCCAACCCCGCACTCACAGGTGGCGGGAAGTGGAGTGACCCAGCCCCTGCCTGCTCCGCTCTGCTCCCCTGGCTCTCAGCCTTGCGACCTGGGGAGCAGGGTGAACCTCTCCCTAGCATTCACCAGTGGTGCGGCTGGGAGTCAGCGGAGTGGAGCAGGCTGGGTCCAGGTTGCTCCACTCCCTGCTGCCCGGTGAGTGCAGGGCATGCCCGACCTGTGTTGCTGTCCCCCAGGGTGTAGCTCAGGGGAAGGGGGGCAGTGGGGCCATGGCTGGGTGGAAAAGGGGTGGGGTTTGGGACAAGAGGAGGAGCAGGATGGGGACAGTTTTCCTGGCCAGCTCAGCCAGCCAAGGGATCGGACTGGCCACTGGAGCAGCATGCAGCTGTGTAGGGTACCTAGAATTTCCTGGTGCCCTACGGAGCTGTTTAGTTTGCGTATGGATAAGGACGGTCCTGCTTGCCACTCCAGGCTTGTATTACACTCTCAAGGTTACAGCTTTCCTCTGACCTTGGCTTGGTAACCACTTGCACCGCCCGAATGCAAAATACCCCTTTGAACCCAGGAAGGAGAACTTGGGAATTCCTTCTTGTGGGGTACCCTCAAGCCCTTTCACCCCCCACTCACCCGGGGAAGAGCTGAGACAGAAAACAAAGAAAATTAGCTGTGGCTACAAGAACATAAGAATGACCATACTGGCTCACACCAAAGGTCCATCCAGCCCAGTATCCTGTCTACCAACAGTGGCCAATGCCAGGTCCCCCAGAGGGAGTGAACCCTAACAGGTAATGGTCAAGTGATCTCTCTCCTGCCATCCATCTCCACCTTCTGACTAGGGACACCATTCCTTACCTATCCTGACCAATAGCCATTAATGGACTTATCCTCCATGAATTTATCCAATTCTCTTTTAAATGCTGTTATAGTCCTAACCTTCACAACCTCCTCAGGCAAGGTATTCCTCAGATTGACTGTGCGCTGTGTGAAAAAGAACTTCCTTTTATTTGTTTAAAACCTTCTGCCTATTAATTTCATTTGGGGGCCCCTACTTCTTGTATTATGTGAATAAGTAAATAACTTTTCCTTATCTACTTTCTCCACATCACTCATTATTTTATATACCTCTATCATATCCCCCCTTAGTCTTCTCTTTTCCAAGCTGAAGAGTCCTAGCCTCTTTAATCTCTCCTCCTATGGGACCCATTCCAAACCCCTAATCATTTTACTTGCCCTTCTCTGAACCTTTTCTAGAGCCAGTATATCTTTTTTGAGATGAGGAGACCACATCTGTATGCAGTATTCAAGATGTGGGCGTACCATCGATTTATATAAGGGCAATAATATATTCTCCATCTTATTCTTTATCCCCTTTTTAATTATTCCTAACATCCTGTTTGCCTTTTTGACCACCTCTGCACACTGCGTGGACGCCTTCAGAGAACTATCCACAATGACTCCAAGATCTTTTTCCTGATTAGTTGTAGCTAAATTAGCCCCCATCATATTGTATGTATAGTTGGGGTTATTTTTCCAATGTGCATTACTTTACATTTATACACATTAAATTTCATTTGCCATTTTGTTGCCCAATCACTTAGTTTTGTGAGATATTTTTGAAGTTCTTCACAGTCTGCTTTGGTCTTAACTATCTTGAGCAGTTTAGTATCATCTGCAAACTTTGCCAGCTCACTTTTTATCCCTTTCTCCAGATCATTTATGAATAAGTTGAACAGGATTGGTCCTAGGACTGACCCTTGGGGAACACCATTATTTACCCCACTCCATTCTGAAAATTTACCATTGATTGCTACCCTTTGTTCCCTGTCTTTTAACCAGTTCTCAATCCATGAAAGGACCTTCCTTTTTATCCCATGACAGCTTAATTTACGTAAGTGCCTTTGGTGAGGGACCTTGTTAAAGGCTTTCTGGAAATCTAAGTACACTATGTCCACTGAATCCCCCTTGTCCACATGTTTGTTGACTCCTTCAGAGAACTCTAATAGATTAGTAAGACACAATTTCTCTTTAGAGAAGCCATGTTGACTTTTGCCCAACAATTTATGTTCTTCTGTGTGTCTGACAATTTAATTCTTTATTATCGTTTCAACTAATTTACCCTGTACTGACGTTAGACTTACCACTGTGTAATTGCTGGGATCACCTCTACAGCCCTTTTTAAATATTGGCGTTACATTAGCTAACTTCCAGTCATTGGGTACAGAAGCCAATTTAAATGACAGGTTACAAACCATATTTAATAGCTCCGCAACTTCACATCTGAGTTCTTTCAGAACTCTTGGGTGAATGTCATCTGGTCCCGGTGACTTATTAATGTCAAGTTTATCAATTAATTCCAAAACCTCCTCTAGTGACACTTCAATCTGGGACAGTTCCTCAGATTTGTCACCTACAAAAGCCAGCTCAGGTTTGGGAATCTCCCTAACATCCTCAGCCGTGAAGACTGAAGCAAAGAATCCATTTAGTTTCTCCACAATGACTTTATCGTCCTTTTGTATCTCGATCATCCAGGGGTCCCACTGGTTGTTTAGCAGGCTTCCTGCTTCTGATGTACTTAAAAAAAAATTATTACCTTTGGAGTTTTGGGCTAGCTGTTCTTCAGACTCCTCTCTGGCTTTTCTTATTACGTTTTTACACTTAATTGGACAGTGTTTATGCTCCCTTCCATTTACCTCACTAGGATTTGACTTCCACTTTTCAAAAGATGCCTTTTTATCTCTCACTGCTTCTTTCACATGGTTGTTAAACCACTGTGGCTCTTTTTAAGTTCTTTTACTGTGTTTCTTAATTTGGGGTATATATTTAAGTTGCGCCTCTATTATGGTGTCTTTAAAAAGCGTCCATGCAGCTTGCAGAGATTTCATTTTAGTCACTGTACCTTTTAATTTCTGTTTAACTAACCCCCTCATTTTCACATAGTTCCCCTTTTTGAAATTAAATGCCACAGTGTTGAGCTGTTGAGATGTTCTTCCCACCACAGGGATGTTAAGTGTTGTTATAAAGCGGTCCTGTTATAGTTACCTCTTGGACCAGCTCCTGCGCTCCACTCAGGACTAAATTGTGAATTGCCTCTCCCCTGTGGATTCCCGTACCAGCTGTTCCATGAAGCAGTCATTTAAAGTATCGAGAAATTTTGTCTCTGCATTTCGTCCTGAGGTGACATGTTCCCAGTCAATATGGGGATAATTGAAATTCCCCACTATTATTGAGTTCTTAATTATGGTAGCCTCTCTAATTTCCCATAGCATTTAATCATCACTATCACTGTACCGGTCAGGTGATCGATAATAGATCCCTAATGTTATATTCGTATTATATAAGCTAATCAAACAAAAATCACAAACTTCTTAAAACACCAAAAATTCAATCCTGTTCTTAAAAAAGGTAAACTTTATTTTAAAAAAAGGAAAAAATACCTCTGGGACTTAGACTTTTTGGCTAGATCTTAAAAGAAACAATTACAAAAATGAAGCACCCAAAATAGCTTTCTTGGGGGTTCAGCTTAAAGGATACAAGCAAACAAAAGCATCTGGGGTTAGCCCAGACGAGATCTACAAGCCAAAATAAACAGAAATAAACCTGATTGTGTCTAGCTAAACATTCCTAATTTACTTACATATTTGGGGGGTTTCAAATAAGTAATTCTAGGTTTGATCTGATGAATTTTCATACCTGGTTCAAACCTTACACAGCATTGCTGCTCCATGTCTCCATCTCCGGAGAACAGACAAAGGGAAAGTTTCTTTCCTAATTTTAAAAAGTTCTAGCTTTCCCATTGGCTCTTCTGGTCAGGAGCCCAATTTTCTTTTTTAACCTTGGGGACTTTTTAACCCTGTACAGGTAAAGCAAGCAGAGAACAGCTACCAAGAGGGATTTTACAGCTAACTGGCTGGCTGGGTGTCCATCAAAGGGGGCTACCCCCCACTTCATTTATCACTGATAGCTTTCCACCACATTCACAGCTACTGAATCCCAGGGGATAACTGCAGATCAGTCTGGTCCCTGGAAGCAGAGCAGCCCAAAGTCTTCCCCGATTCATCCTCAACTGTCTGTAGCCCCAAGGGACCATTCCAGCAGCTGGCAAGAGCCAGAGTGGAGGAGTACGTTGGCCACACCGCTCACCTCCAGGGATACCCACTGTGCCGGGGCGCTGTACCATAGAGCCAATACAGGAGGGGCATTTTCAGGTAGCTGGTTGAGCCAGCTTTCTGTAGGGGCACAATGCTGGGATTCCAAAATATTATGATAGTAATAATAGTTATTAATGAAAGAATTGACTTCATTGGATTTACACCAGAATCACAGTGGGGTAGATAAGCAAAATTTGGTTCATAGCTAGGGGCCAGGAGACATATCTTTCTCTTTCTCTGTTGCTTATTTCTGCGTATAACATTTTTAAAATGTTTTTATTTCTCTCAAGTATTTCTCCTTCTCGTTCTGTTCTCCTCTCTGCCACCAGGGAGCACTCAAGTGTTAACCATTAAGTTCCCAGGCTTGCAGAATGTAATGCTGTATGTGCCGCATTTGTGCCCATCATGAGAGTCTCACAGAATGTGTCTCTGCCATGAAGCTGATACAGTCTTGGCAACTCTCAAAGGGGTTATTGGCACTGTAATGAGGGGTGAGGTCATTGGATCTGGGTCATTAGGACTAGCTGAATTGTTTAGGTGGGGGTTAAATCAATTTCTGAAGTGTTCACCAATATATACCGGGCTAATATAATATATCATATGATCAATAGGTATGATTCCCATTACTTATATTAATATGGATAGTATGTGCTTAATGCATATAACATTATTTGTATACACACTTCTATCAGTTACATGGCCTGGAACGGTGGCCTGTGTCTTCCTATGTCTTGTTCACCTATGCTAAGTATCCCATCACACCTTGCATTAGCCAGGAAAACTGTCAGGATCAGCAAATATGGGGTGTTCTACCGTAGTATTAGGCAGGGAGTTACTCTCACTGGAATGTCCCAAAGATAAGGACAATATATATGGGACAAGCCTAGGAGGTGCCGTCACGCTTTTGGTAACTGGAATTCATGTGTCCAGAACAAAGAGCTAAAGGGTTTTGACGTTCCCCTCTGGTGTTATCTGGACCGGTGATCTGCTAGGTCACGCCAATCACTGACTCTGGGAGCCACCCTTACCCTGCTCTGCTGTGAGAACCCCCACTCCTGGGCTGTTCACGCACAGCCTCTGGCATGTAAGCTGCTCCTTGGATGTTGCTGCTGAATGACATTAGCCAATATCTCCGGTCCCAGACACTATCCTAGGAATCTCCATCTTGCATTGTTCAGTTATGTCCCCTGGACACTACAATCTTATATGGGTTCATCAATTTAATAAAGAAATTGATATGTACCAGGCTTGTTATCCCAAGGGGAGTCTCTGACAGGCCTCAAACCAAACGCACTGCTTCTGGTAGAATAAACAAACAAATTTATTAAGTATAAACATAGATTTTAAATGATTATAAGTCAAAGCAGAACAAGTCAGATTTGGTCAAATGAAATAAAAGCAAAACACATTCTAAGCTGATCTTAATACTTTCAGTGCCCTTACAAACTTAGATGTTTCTCACCACAGGTCCGTGACCTGTCCATGACCTGTACTATATACCCTTAAGTAACACTTGGTCTGGGGAGCCATGGGTGCCCTGGGAGGTGGCCTGGGGGCGCAGCAGGTGCTGGGAGGAGGTGGCCCGGGGGACACCACAGGTCCGGGGGGGCAGCCTGGGAAGGATGTCATAGGTGCTGGGTGGGGTGGCGGCACATGGTCCGGGACCCCTGCTGGTGCTGGGGGGAGGGTTGGTGGGGCTGACAGGAGCTGTACTTGCAGTTCCTGGATGGGGGGGAAGGCTGGGGGCTCCATGCACTGACCCTGCCATGAGCACCGGCTCCACAGCTCCTATTTGCTGGGAACCACAGCCAATGGGAGCTGCGGGGTCGGTGCCTGCAGGAAGAGGCAGTGCACAGAGCCCCCTGGCCCTCCACCTAGGAGCTGCATGGACATGCCAGCCACTTCTATGGAGCCCCTCCCCAATGTAAGCAGCGCCCCGCACACCAACCCCCTGCTCCAGCCCTGAGCCCCCTCACACACCCAAACTACTGCTGCATCTGGGAGGTGCGGTGGCCCAAAACTGCTCCAGCAGCGGCTGCCCAGGGCCAGCCACACCAGCTGCTGCAGAAGTCATGGAGGTCATGGAAAGTTACACCCCATATTCTTCATAGGATATTGTTATGATATGAATCTGGCATAACAGATGTGTTCTATGCAAGATAGGTAATGTGAGGTATCATTGGAAAGACTATGATTTACTGAATATAATTATCCTATTTGCATGTATGTATCAATTTAAGAATATTGACTATGTAATACCTGGGGAACATCCACCAGACAGTAGGCAATCAGCCTTATTTGGCCATTTAAGATGGACAATAGAACTTTGAAGATGCTAATCTCCCACCTTCCTGAGAAGCTTCCTGGGATGCTGCTTTGACACTTCAGGGTCATGGGATCATGTCACTTGGTACTGGACTACTAGTAGTTTTCCACTAATAGGGGGTGAGGATCAAACTAGAAAACAAAGGATTCCGGCCATATTTAAATCCTGTTTAAGGCAGGGAAGTGAGTTAATCAGGTTTCATTCTTCACTGAATCCCTGCCCAGGATGACTGCTGGAAACATCTTAGGCCCTGTTTACACTGGCAAGTTTCTGCGCAGTAAAGCAACTTTCTGCACTGTAACTCCCAAGGTGTACACACTGCCAGGCCACTTAGTGCACAGAAACTGTGCTGTTGTAGCACTGTAAAAAAACACCTCAACAAGAGGGATACGGATATCTGCGTCAGTGCCAGTATAGAGACCCTGGCCGATTCCAGCGCTTCAATTGGCCTCCGGGAAGTGTCCCACAATGCCCTTTCTTGCCTCTCTGGTCATCGGTTTGAACTCTACTGCCCTGCCCTCAGGTGACCAACCATCATCCGCATCCCATACATTCCTTTGGAAATCCCTTTCCTGTTCACTTGGTGACCCGTGCAGTGGTCTCAGCACATCTTTCTAAGTGCCCATGCCTGTTCCACACACCAGGCGATCTCCCACTTGGAGCAATGCTGAGCTGCTGAACCTCATCACCATTTGCGGAGAGGAGGCTGTTCCGTGCCAGCTGGGCTCCAGCCATAGGAATTATGATACCTACGGACAGATTTCACGATGCATGACAGAAAGGGGCCAGGACACATTGCAGTGCAGGGTCAAAGTGAAGGAACTGCGGAACACCTATCACAAGATGCAGGAGGCAAACCGCCACTCTGGTGCTGCACCCACAAGCTGCCGGTTCTACAAAAAGCTGGACGTGATACTCGGTGGCGACCCCACCTCCACTGCAAAGGCCACTGTGGATACTTCAGTGGCTCACGTGCCAGTCAAAAGTCGACCGAGCCAGTAGGAGGAAATCTTGGACAAGGATGTGGAGTGGGAGGGGGACACAGAGGCAGAGAATGACTCGGAGGTCAGAGATGCATGCATCCAGGAGCTCTTTTCCACCTCAGTGGAGGCTAGCCAATCACAGCTGTTGGATGTTGACAAAGCGCAAACAGGAGAGGAGGCCCCAATACGTGGATTTGATTTTGGAAATTGCTGAAATGAGTTGTTGGGGGAAGGAGGGTTGCACTCAACACCCATCCCTCTGCAGTTTGGCCCTGCTGCATTGTACTTCAAAGGAGAAGGTTGGCTATAATCCCTGGACATACACAAATCTTTAGCCGTCCCAGGACCCCTCCTCCTCCTGGGACCTTCCCTTCCCCCATCCCCCTCACCGCTGATGTTTTTTATTTGTTTGACTCTCTCCTCCAGTTGTTGTTTTTTAATAAAAGAATTGTGTTGGTTTGAGAGCAATCTTTGTTCTATTAATTGAAAGTAAAAAGAGCCCTGCAAAGCAACATACCATTACGTTAAACCCACATATTGCATCGTCTGCATCAATCACCTCCTAGCATTGCAAGCACTGCGCTTCTGAGCATAGCAAAAAATATTAGTGGCTTTTGGCTTCAAATTGCTGCCTCAAGGCATCTCTGATCCTTATGGCCCTGCACTGCGCCCATCTAATAGCCCTGGTCTCTGGCTGTTCAAACTCAGCCTTCAAGTGCTGAGCCTCTACAATCCAGCCCTGAGTGAAGATTTCATCCTTTGCTTCACAAATATTATTGATCATACAGCATGTGCCTATAAGCATGGGAATATTGCCATCAGCCAGGTCCAGCTTTCCACAGAGGCAGCACCAGCGGCCTTTTAAATGGAAACAAAAGACATCCAATGGCTATTCTGCACTTGCTCAGCCTGGTGTTGTACCACTCCTTGCTGCTGTCAATTTGCCCCGAGTATGGTTTCATAAGCCACAACATTAAGGTGTAGGCAGGATCTCCCAGGATCACAATGGGCATTTCAACTTCCCCTACAGTGATCTTCTGCTTGCGGCTTCCTGCTTGCGGCTTCCTGAACAGGCCAGTGTTCCAAAAGATGCCTGTGTCATTCACAAGTATCAGAGGGGTAGCCATGTTAGTCTGGATCTGTAAAAGCAGCAAAGAATCCTGTGGCACCTTATAGACTAACAGACGTTTTGGAGCATGAGCTTTCGTGGGTGAATACCCACTTCGTCGGATGCCAGCCTGTGTTAATGTCTGTGAAATGCCCCTGGTGATCCACACGCGCCTGGAGAACCATTGAGAAATACCCCTTGAGATTAATGTACTCAGTGGCTAAATAGTCTGGTGCCAGAACTGAAATAATCGTGCCATCCATCACCCCTCCACAGTTAGGGAAGCCCATTTGTGCAAAGCCATCCACAACGTCGCCCACATTGCCCAGACTCATGGTCTTTTGGAGCGGGATGTGATTAATGGCCCTGCAGACTTCCATCAACATGAGTCCAACGATCAACTTTCCACTCCAAACTGGTTGACAACCAATCAGTAGCATTCTGGAGTAGCCGGCTTCCACAGTGCAATCGCCAGATGTACATCACGATGTGATCCCACCACTCAGTGCTTGTTTCCCGAGCCAAAAGCGGTGTTCCACTGTGGTCAGCACCTCCATGAATGCCACAAGCAATCTCGTATCGTAGCTACTACCCATGGCGAAATCAATGTCGCACTCCTCTTGCCTTTGTAATTTAAAGAATAACTGCACTGCCACTTGTGACGTGTTGGTCAGAGCAAGCAGCATACTGGTCAACAGTTGGGATCCATTCCTGCAACCCGAAGAGGCAGGATGCGCAATACACAAACTGTTGAAAGATGGTGCCAAATTCAGACACAAGCACAGGGAATGCTGGGATGCGAAGCAATGCATAATGGGGTACTCTGCCAGGACCCAAGATTCCCCCAGACCCTCTCTGCTTTCCCACAACTCTGAGTGGCAATAGAGAAAGAGGTGCTCTGTGGGATAGATGCCCAGAGTGCACTGCTCTGAATGCGGCTGCAAGTGTGAACATGCTATTAAGAACATAAGAACATAAGAAAGGCCGTACCGGGTCAGACCAAAGGTCCATCTAGCCCAGTATCTGTCTACCGACAGTGGCCAATGCCAGGTGCCCCTGAGGGAGTGAACCTAACAGGCAATGATCAAGTGATCTCTCTCCTGCCATCCATCTCCATCCTCTGACGAACAGAGGCTAGGGACACCATTCTTACCCATCCTGGTTAATAGCCATTTATGGACTTAGCCACCATGAATTTATCCAGTTCCCTTTTAAACATTGTTATAGTCCTAGCCTTCACAACCTCCTCAGGTAAGGAGTTCCACAAGTTGACTGTGCGCTGCGTGAAGAAGAACTTCCTTTTATTTGTTTTAAACCTGCTGCCTATTAATTTCATTTGGTGACCCCTAGTTCTTGTATTATGGGAATAAGTAAATAACTTTTCCTTATCCACTTTCTCAACATCACTCATGATTTTATATACCTCTATCATGTCCCCCCTATTGCACAGGCAGGTGACAGTGTGAACACACAACAGCCGTTTCCATCACTTTCAGTAGAACAGACGGGCTCTCCTCTCTCAAGCTCTGCGCTAGCTCCATCCCCAGCTACGGGCTGGATGCAGGAATCCCTGGGTCATTTTTTGGCCCGTGCAGTGTGAGAGGCCAGATCAGCCTGCTCCCGTCCTGGCCTTAGACTCTCTGAATTAATGGCTCGGCCTTCGCTCGCAGGGCACCTGTGGTGCCGTCACCTCCCCAGCTCCCTGGTCCTCCACGGAGTTTCCCTGGGGGAGATCGGTCGGAGCTGAATTTCAAAGCCGCACCCCCTTTCTATCTCCCTTCCTAGGAAAGCACAATGGGGTTCCACAGCCTGCTGTGCTTCCCCTTTGCACAGCACCTCGAGCACTCGGCCACCGGGTGCTTTAGCATCTGGTTCTTTGCACCCGCGTGTGGTTAATGACTCAGAGCAAAAGGCTATAAATAAACACCAGCAGGAGGGGGCGGATTTGGGTCGATACCTGATCGAAAAGCAGATCAACAGCAGCCTGTGTTGTGCCCCATCCCCCCCTTGGTGCTTCTCCTTTCCAAGTGGGTCTGGCCATTGCATGGACACACTGGGTGACCTTGGGTAAGTTGTTACCTTTCACTGTGCCTCAGTTTCCCCATCTGTAAAGTGGAGAGAATGCTCCTCCCTTTGCCTATTGCCATGAACTTTTTGGGTCACAGAATGACTCACTGTGTGTCTGTGCAGCACCGAGCATGTCATGGCCCTGCTCTTGGTCAGCTCTGGGCGGCACCCGGCACAATGGGTAGGGCCGGATTTCCGATTAGGCACTATAGGCATGTGCCTGGCGACGCCGGCATTCTATGGGGTGCATAAAAATTCAAATTTTGCCACTCTCAGGTCCCAGCACGGGGCAGGGCTAGCAAAGGGAGAGACAGCCCCACACAGCCCTGCTGCTGGAGCGCTCCTCCCTCCGCAGACAGTGTCACCTCCCAGCGCTGCCAGTGAGTGTGGTCCGGGGGCAGGGCTTGGGAGTGGGTCTGTGGGGGAGTTCATGGGGCAGCTCTGGGCAGACGGGGTGGGGGGTGCTGGCATTGGGCAGAGTGGCACTGAGTGTTGCTTACCATCTGCCCATGGAGCCTCACCCTGTCTCTTTGCCTTCCAGGGCTCTGCATCGCCCTGTGCCTGTGGGGCACCATGGCCCAGAATCATGGCGTACAAGGTAAGGCCGACTCCTCCCGGCTAACCTTCCCCAGCGCTCCCGGCTGCCCGGGGTCTCCGGCCTCCGCACCCTCCAGCCCCTGTTCCTTGTGGGAGGAGAGCAGAGTCAGGGTCTGGGGAGCCAGGAGCAGCCCCTTGGCGTGGGCGTCTTGGGGTGGGTTTACAGAGCACGGTGGGTGTGTGCAGGGGAGAGGAGAAGGCCCCTGTGTAGCCCTCCCGTTCCCTTCCCAGCCCCGTGGCCAGCAGAGAATAGACCCTGGGGCCCAGGGCTCTACACTGGGGGCTGGAGTGAGGGCAGATCCCCTTTGTAGGCAAGGGCCGGGTTATTGACCAGCCCGAATCAAACCCCTGATGTCTCAGACATTAGAAGTGGCACTTGTACGTGCCCCCCCACCCTCTAAAATTGGGCTGAACTGAAACCTGGGACCCACGTGCCCACTGCACCTGCCTGGATGGATACCAGCAGAGGGGGAATGGCTTCTTCACCGACCCAACAGAGACCTGTGACGGTAACGGGGCTCCCACGTTGTCCTGGGGGGGCTGGGACAGAGCAGGGCATTAAGGGCCGGAGCAGCCAACTCCACTGACTCCAGGGCCTGTTGGGGGTGCTCAGCCCAGCTGGGGAATGGGGGGGGCAGCAGCACGGGTGAGGGCCACCCTCCTGGGGAATCGAACCGGGGCCTCCAGGGTGAGCAGCAGGAGCCAGGAGTGTTGGGCTCTGTGAATGGGGCACAGGGTGGGGGGGCCCATCACACTGACCCGTCTGAATCCCAACCTTGGCCCTAGTCAGCCCCTGGGTGTCCAGGGGCAGAAGAGCCCCACAGATCCCTGCCCAGAGGAGAGAATGGGGTAGCGCTGGCTATACTATCCCTCACCCCACCCCGCAGGGATCCAAGGAGGGAGGGGGGCAGAGGAGAGGCAGCTGGTCACCCCTCCCCGAACACACAGGGAGCCTGGAGCCCCAGGGGGACGTCTCCCCACCCTCCCCTCACATGGGGGATCTGGGTGTTTGTGGGGCCAAACCTCCCCCCTCCCCCTGTATCAGGGACAGGAGGCTCGGGGTGGTGGGGGCGAAGAGGCTCGGGGCGGGGGGGGCTGTTTCTGACATTCCAGCAGCAGAAATGAGTAACTGAGAATCAGGCCCTTAATCATTAACCTCTCAGGGCCTGGTCACCTGGGTCCTGTCACCCAGCTCAGTGCGGGGGGTTGGGGGGTGATACGGGGAACGTCTCCCTGCCAGGACTGTACAGAGCATCCCCTCTTGCATTGCAGATATTAACGAGTGTCTGGGGCCGAGCCAGGCAGACTGCGGCCTGAACGCACACTGCATAAACGTGCCTGGGAGATACTACTGCACCTGCAGTGATGGCTACGAGTTCAGCTCTGGGAAAGCCAAATTCAGGGACGTGAGGGAGAACAGCTGCCGGGGTGAGCTCTCCCCTGGCCCCCACGTGCTGAGACCCCCCCCCCTCGCACACACAAATGCTCGTTCCAGGCCTGGCGCAGCACCGGGGCTGCTGCCGTCATTGGCAGTGGCCCGAGGCCCTCAGCTGTGATGATATGTGATCCTCGCCTGCTCCTGCAGTGCATGGGGCCAGGCTCAACCCTGTGCCCGGCACTTGGATGAGGAATAAACCCTCAGCGTTAGAAACAGACCCATGGAGCAAACTCCTTGTGCTGCAGAGATGTTCTGGGGAGTGGGGAGGGGACCCTCGCTGGCCCCAGCACGCAGCATCTGGGCTGCTCGTGCCCCCCTGAGCTGGGAAGGGGCCTCGTGTATGAACCATGGAAATAGCACAGTGCGCTCTGCCCCCTGTGGGCCCAGGGTACAGACCGAGAGGTCTCTCTGGACTCGGAGTGCAGTGGATTTGGAGACCCCTTTGCGCTGGTGAAGCTGGCGCATGCACCAATGCCAGTCCCCTGGCAGGGGATACCCACATGCTGGTGTCTCCACCGGGGGGCGCTGGAAGCTGCCAGCTGCTAAATCGCTTTGTGCTGGTCCCTGTCTGTGCTCCCTGAGCCCCCTGAGTCAGCGAAGCACATGCTTAGCTCCAGCCCTGCACAGCTACGCACTGAACTCGGCTCCAGTGGGTCTAAAGTGCATGGTTGAGCTCGTGATGACAATCCCAGGCATTAAAAAAAATCAGATCAGCTTAGAAAATCACGAGCTTTAGAAAGACTAATGAGCAAAGGGGCAGTGTGTGGATTGAATTGAATTGGGGCAAATTCAAAGCAGATACAAGGAAATACTCCTCCACCTGAGGCAGCATTAGCCTCTGGAACTCACTGCCACTGCGGCAAGGGAGCTGTGAATGTGTCGTTTTAAAGAGGGACTGGCTATTTCTATGGCCATGGCTAAACTTGCAAATTTGCAGAACTGCAGCAGGGTGTGAAAACACACCCTCTCCAGCGCTGCAAATTGCGGCGCTGCAAAGCACCAGTGTGGTCAAAGCCCCAGCGCTGGGAGCGCGGCTCCCAGCGCTGTATGTTATTCCCCACAGGGAGGTGGAGTACAGACAGCGCTGGGAGAGCTCTCTCCCAGCGCTGGCGCTTTGACTACACTTAGCGCTTCAAAGCGCTGCCGCGGTAGCGCTTTGAAGTGCAAGTGTAGCCATAGCCTCAGGGGAATGACAATGCCTGGAGCTGTGCTAGTTAATGGACAATAACTCTGGGAGGGAGGGAAAAGCTCCCACTTCAGGGCTTAAGCTTGTCACACACAGGGGTGGCTCTAGGCACCAGCAAAGCAAGCACCTGCTTGGGACAGCCCATTTGCAGGGGCGGCAGAACTAACAGGGGGCTCTGGGAGCTGTAGTTCCTTGGTTAGCTCCCTGCCTATAGAGCCAGCCCTGGAGCAGGGAAAGAACTACATTTCCCAGCATTCCTTTGGTCACTACCAACTGGAAAGGAAGGAGGGGGACCTCATGCAGCAGCCTGCTGGGAGTGCTGTGACTGGTAGGGAGACCATACTTTAAGATTCAAAAAACAGGACACTCCAGGGGGAGGGAAGCCCCCCCTGCCACAATCCACTCCCTCCGACTGCCCCCCACAGAAACCACAACCCATCCTACCCCCCCCCCCCGCTCCCTGATTGCCCCCTCCTGGGACCCCTGCCCCTACTTCATTTCTCCCAAATCCAATATACTGATCCACTGTAACTTGCTGTAGAAAAAGTAGGATAAAATTGAGCAAGAAATGCTTCCCAGTGGTTATTAGGACTGGAATTGCTATTTTCAACAGCCATTGCCTTTGTTTTTTGTTTGTTTGTTTGTTTGTTTGTTTGTTTGTTTGTTTGTTTAAAAGGAAGACAGTGATATTGCATTGGCAAATTCCCCAGAGAAAGAAAGAGTGGAACAAAAGAATAATAAAGGCACCTCAACTTTTCCTCATTTATATAGGACAGTCTTATAATATGCATCCAGATATCCTCCAATCACACAAGCTGAAAATTTTTCCACTTTACTGCAGTTCTGTAATCATATGGGAACCAATCCTGTCTGTGTTCTGTGCACATCCAAAATTCCTGCTGAATGACCCCCCCTGGGAGCGAGTTACCGGTGACCCAGGGCTGCGGCGGCACGATGGTGCAGGTGTCGGGGGGGACAGCCCAGGACTGGGGCTGCAGGAGGGTGGGGGAGGGCGCTGGTAGGGGGGAAGAGGGAAGCACAGCCCTGGGGCGGCAGGGGCTGTGGGTGAGGGGAAGAGCCCAGGGCTGGGGCAGCAGAGGAGTGTGGGGGGGAGCCCAGGGCTGAGATGGGGGGCAGCCAAAATTTTTTTTGCTTGGGGCGGCAAAAAGCCTAGAGCCGGCCCTGGTCACACGAGCCCCCTAGCCCGCAAGCAGGTCCAGGAAAGCCCCTTGCAGACGTAAAGTGAGAGCTTGTGATGCTAACACAGTTTTCAGTGCACCATATTCTCAACTGGCTGTTCTGCTGCCAGAGCAGCCAAGTGTAGCCTGAGCGTAGTTGAGAATCAGGCCTGTGACTGCTAAGCTCCCAGGGGCCCGATCGCCTGGGTCCCATCACCCAGCTCAGTACAGGTGGGTGGTACAGGAACATCTCCCTGGCAGGAATGTGCAGAACATCCCCTCTTGTGTTGCAGTTATTGACGAGTGCCAGGGACACGCAAACTGCATCAATGTGCCTGGGAATTACTGCAAATGCATCGATGGCCATGGGAAAGCCAAGGTCACGCACACGAGTGAGAACAGCTGCCAGGGTGAGCTCTCCCCTGGCCCCACCTGCTGAGACCCCCCCTCGCACACACAAATTCTCCTTCCAGCCCTGGTGCTGCACAGGAGCTGCTGCCAGCTTTGGCAGTGGCCTAAGGTTGTCAGCGAGGCTGTGATGAGACGTGACCCTCACCTGCTCCCGCAGAGCATGGGGCCGAGTTGACACCTCTGCCCGGCGCTTAGATGGGGGATAAACAGACCCACACAGAGCAAACTCCTTGTGCTGCAGTGATGCACTGGGGAGAGGGGAGGGGACCCTCGCTGGCCCCAGCACGCAGCATCTGGGCTGCTCGTGCCCCCCTGAGCTGGGAAGGGGCCTCGTGTCTGGGCCATGGAAATACCACCGTGCGCTCTGCCCCCTATGGGCCCTGGTGAGGAGAGAATAGCCACAGCAGAGTGTGCCCCAGCCCCACCCCCGATCCTCCCCATGGGTCCTGGGGGGCAGGGAATAGCTTCAGTGCTGGGCACCGGCCCCGGCCTCGGCCCCTACATCAGGGGCTAGGAGCAGGGCGGGTGCAGGACCCCTACAGCAGCTCCACACCAGCTGGGGTGGCCCCTTTTGCAGGGTGGGGGATTCTCAAGTGGCCATTCCGCTGCCAGAACAGCCTAGTGCCGCCTGAGTGTAGCTGAGAACCAGGCCTGTGATTGTTACGCATCCAAGGGCCTGGTTGCTTGGGTTCCGTCACCCAGCTCAGTACAGGTGGGCGATGCAGGAATGTCTCCCTGGCAGGACTGTATAGAATATCCCCTCTTGTGTTGCAGATATTGATGAGTGTCAGGGCCCGAGCCCGGCAAACTGCGGACCCCACGCAAACTGCACCAACGTGCCTGGGAGTTACTACTGCACCTGCATCGTTGGCTACAAGCCCAGCTCTGGGAAAAACAAGTTCACACACGCGAGTGAGAACAGCTGCCAGGGTGAGCTCCCCCTGGCTCCCACCTGCTGAGAAACCCCCCCCCCCCCTCGCACACAAAATGCTCATTCCAGGCCTGTCGCTGCACCATGGTGGCTGCTCGCTTTGGCAGTAGCCCAGGGTCATCAGTGAAGCTGTGATGAGATGTGACCCTCACCTGCTCCCGCAGAGCATGGGTCCGAGTTCACACCTCTGCCTGGCACTTGGTTGGGGGATAAACAGACGCACACAGCAAACTCCTTGTGCTGCAGAGATGCGCTGGGGAGACGGGAGGGGACACTCGCTGGCCCCAGCATGCAGCATCTGGGCTGCTAGTGTCCCACTGAGCTGGGAAGGGGCCTCGTGTATGAACCATGGAAATAGCACAGTGCGCTCTGCCCCCTATGGGCCGTGGTGAGGAGAGAAGAGCCACAGCACAGTGTGCTCCAGCCATGCCCTCGATCCTCCCCCATAGGTCCTGGGGGCAGGGAATAGCTGAAGTACAGGGCACCATGATGACACCCTGAATCTTCCCGCTTTTGGTCCTGGGGGGGCAGGAAATAGCTGCAGTTCTGGGCACCCCAACCTCAGCCTCTACATCAGGGGCTAGGAGCAGGGTGGGTGCAGGACCCCTAGAGGAGCTCCACACCAGCTGGGGGGGCCCCTTTTTCAGGATGGGGAATTCTCAAGTGGCCGTTCCCTGCCAGAGCAGCCTAGTGCCGCCTGAGTATAGCTGAGAACCAGGCCTGTGATTGTTAAGCTGCTGGGGGCCCGGTCGCCTGGGTCTCGTCACCCAGGTCAGTACAGGTGGGTGATACAGGAACGTCTCCCTGGCAGGACTGTACAGAACATCCCCTCTTGTCTTGCAGATATTGACGAGTGTCAGGGCCCGAGCCCGGCAGACTGCGGACCCCACGCAAACTGCACCAACACGCCTGGGAGTTACTACTGCACCTGCATCGATGGCTATGAGCCCAGCTCTGAAGCCCAGTTCACACAATCCAGTGAGAACAGCTGCCAGGGTGAGGTCTCCTCTAGCTCCACCTTCTGAGACCCCCCCCCCCCCACCTCTCACACACAAATGCTCATTCCAGGTCTGGTGCAGCACCAGGGTTTTTTCTGGCTTTGGCAGTGGCCCGAGGGCGTCAGCCAGGCTGTAATGAGACATGACCCTCACCTGCTCCCGGAGACCCCCTACAGCAGCCCCACAGCAGCTGGGGTGGCCCCTTTTGTAGGGTAAAGGATTCTCAAAGGGCCGTTCCGCTGCCAGAGCAGCCTAGTGCTGCTTGAGTGCAGTTGAGAGTCAGCACTGTGATTGTTCAGCTTCCAGATACCTGGTCGCTTGGGTCCCGTCACCCAGCTCAGTACAGGTGGGCAATGCAGGAACGTCTCCCTGGCAGGACTGTACAGAATATCCCCTCTTGTGTTGCAGATATTGACGAGTGTCAGGACCTGAGCCCGGCAGACTGTGGACCCCACGCAAACTGCGCCAACGTGCCCGGGAGTTACTACTGCATCTGCATCATTGGCTACGAGCCCAGCTCTGGGAAAGCCAAGTTCACACACGCGAGTGAGAACAGCTGCCAGGGTGAGGTCTCCCCTGGCTCCCACCTGCTGAGACCCCCCCCCTTGCACACAAAATGCTCATTTCAGGCCTGGCGCTGCACCATGGTGGCAGCTCGGTTTGGCAGTAGCCCGAGGTCGTCAGTGAGGCTGTGATAAGATGTGACCCTCACCTGCTCCCGCAGAGCATGGGGCCAACTTGACACCTCTGCCTGGCGCTTGGATGGGGGATAAACAGACCCACACAGCAAACTCCTTGTGCTGCAGAGATGCGCTGGGGAGAGGGGAGGGGACCCTTGCTGGCCCCAGCACGCAGCATCTGGGCTGCTAGTGTCCCCCTGAGCTGGGAAGGGGCCTTGTGTATGAACCATGGAAATAGCACCGTGCGCTCTGCCCCCTATGGGCCCTGGTGAGGAGAGAATAGCCACAGCACAGTGTGCTCCAGCCATGCCCCCGATCCTCCCCCATAGGTCGTGGGGGCAGGGAATAGCTGAAGTACAGGGCACCATGATCAGGGGGCTATCTAGAGATTTCGCCGCCCGAAGCACGGCGGCACGCCGCATGGGGCGCTCTACCGGTCGCCGTTCCCGTAGCTCCGGTGGACCTCCCGCAGGCACGCCTGCGGATGAACCACCCCAGCCGCGGGAGCAGCGGACCCACCGCAGGCACGCATACGGGAGGTCCACCGGAGCCGCCTGCCACCCTCCCGGTAACCGGCAGAGCACCCCCCGCTGCATGTCGCCCCAAGCACGCGCTTGACGTACTCGGCCCTGGAGCCGCCCCTGACCATGATGACACCCCGAATCTTCCCGCTTTTGGTCCTGGGGGGCAGGGAATAGCTGCAGTTCTGGGCACCCCGACCTCAGCCTCTACATCAGGGGCTAGGAACAGGGTGGGTGCAGGACCCCTACAGCAGCTCCCCACCAGCTGGGGTGGCTCCTTTTGCAGGGTGGGGGATTCTCAAATGGCCGTTCCCTGCCAGAGCAGCCTAGTTCCACCTGAGTGTAGCTGAGAACCAGGCCTGTGATTGTTAAGCTGCTGGGGGCCCGGTCGCCTGGGTCCCGGCACCCAGCTCAGTACAGGTGGGTGATACAGGAACGTCTCCCTGGCAGGACTGTACAGAACATCCCCTCTTGTCTTTCAGATATTGACGAGTGTCTGGACCCGAGCCCGGCAGATTGCGGACGCCACGCAAACTGTGCCAACGTGCCCGGGAGTTACTACTGCAGCTGCATCGTTGGCTACGATCCCAGCTCTGGGAAAGCCAACTTCTCACATGCGAGTGAGAACAGCTGCCAGGGTGAGCTCTCCCCTGGCCCCACTTGCTGAGACCCCCCCGTCGGATACAAAATGCTCATTCCAGGCCTGTCGCTGCACCATGGTGGCTGATCGCTTTGGCAGTAGCCCGAGGTCGTCAGTGAAGCTGTGATGAGACTTTACCCTCACCTGCTCCCGCAGAGCATGGGGCCAAGTTCACACCTCTGCCCGGTGCTTGAAAGGGGGATAAACAGACGCACGCAGCAAATTCCTTGTGCTGCTGTGATGCGCTGGGGAGAGGGTAGGGGACCCTCGCTGGACCCAGTGCGCAGCATTTCGGCTGCTAGTGTCCCACTGAGCCTGGGAAGGGGCCTCGTGCCTGGGTCATGGAAATAGCACCGTGCGCTCTGCCCCCTATGGGCCCTGGTGAGGAGAGAATAGTCACAGCACAGTGTGCTCCAGCCGTGCCCTCGATCCTCCCCCATAGGTCGTGGGGGCAGGGAATAGCTGAAGTACAGGGCACCATGTTGACACCCCGAATCTTCCCGCTTTTGGTCCTGGCGGGCAGGGAATAGCTGCAGTTCTGGGCACCCCGACCTCAGCCTCTACATCAGGGGCTAGGAGCAGGGTGGGTGCAGGACCCCTACAGCAGCTCCCCACCAGCTGGGGTGGCCCGTTTTGCAGGGAGGGGGATTCTCAAGTGGCCGTTCCCTGCCAGAGCAGCCTAGTGCCGCCTGAGTGTAGCTGAGAACAAGGCCTGTGATTGTTAAGCTGCTGGGGACCCGGTCGCCTGGGTCCCATCACCCAGCTCAGTACAGGTGGGTGATACAGGAACGTCTCCCTAGCAGGACTGTACCTAATATCCCCTCTTGTGTTGCAGATATAGACGAGTGTCAGGGCCCAAGCCCGGCAGACTGCGGACCCCACGCAAACTGCGCCAACGTGCCCGGGAGTTACTACTGCACCTGCATCGTTGGCTATGGCCCCAGCTCTGGGAAAGCCAAGTTCACACACGCGAGTGAAAACAGCTGCCAGGGTGAGCTCTCCACTGGCCCCACCTGCTGAGACTCCCCCCTCGCACACAGAAATGCTCCTTCCAGGTCTGGTGCTGCACCGGGGCTTTTTCTGGCTTTGGCAGTGGCCCGAAGGCGTCACCGAGGCTGTGATGAGACATGATCCTCACCTGCTCCCGCAGACCCCCTACAGCAACTAAGGTGGCACATTTTGTAGGGTAAAGGATTCTCAAGGGGCCCATCCACTGCCAGAGCAGCCTAGTGCTAATTGTGTGAAGCTGAGAGTCAGGCCTGTGATTGTTAAGCTCCCAAGGGCCTGGTCGCTTGGGTCCCATCACCCGGGTCTGTACAGGTGGGCGATGCAGGAACATCTCCCTGGCAGGACTGTACCTAATATCCCCTCTTTTGTTGCAGAAATTGATGAGTGTCAGGGCCCAAGCCCGGCAGACTGTGGACCCCACGCAAACTGCGCCAACGTGCCCGGGAGTTACTACTGCACCTGCATCGTTGGCTATGGGCCCAGCTCTGGGAAAGCCAAGTTCACACACGCGAGTGAGAACAGCTGCCAGGGTGAGCTCTCCCCTGGTCCCACCTGCAGAGACCCCCCGTCGCACACAAAATGCTCATTCCAGGCCTGGCGCTGCACCATGGTGGCTGCTCGCTTTGGCATTTGCCCGAGGTCATCAGTGAGGCTGTGATGAGACGTGATCCTCACTTGCTCCCGCAGAGCATGGGGCCGACTTCACACCTCTGCCCGGCGCTTGGATGGTGAATAAACAGACCCACACAGCAAACTCCTTGTGCTGCAGAGATGTGCTGGGGAGAGGGGAGGGGACCTTCGCAGGCCCCAGCATGCAGCATCTGGGCTGCTAGTGTCCCCCTGAGCCGGGAAGGGACCTCGTGTATAAACCATGGAAATAGCACCGTGCGCTCTGCCCCCTATGGGCCCTGGTGAGGAGAGAATAGCCACAGCACAGTGTGCTCCAGCCCCACCCCCGATCCTCCCCCATAGGTCCTGGGGGGCAGGGAATAGCTGAAGTACAGGGCTCCATGATCAGGGGCCTCTCTACCGATTTCGCCGCCCGTAGCACGGTGGCACGCCGCAGGGGGCGCTCTACCAGTCGCCGGTCCCATGGTTCTGGTGGACCGCCCGCAGGCACGCCTGCGGATGCACCACCCCAGCCGCGGGAGCAGCGGACCCACCGCAGGCACGCCTGTGGGAGGTCCACCGGAGCCGCCGGCCGCCCTCCCGGCAACCGGCAGAGCACCCCCCGCTGCATGTCGCCCCAAGCATGCGCTTGACGTACTCGGCCCTGGAGCCGCCCCTGACCATGATGAGACCCCGAATCTTCCCGCTTTTGGTCCTGGGGGGCAGGGAATAGCTGCAGTTCTGGGCACCCCGACCTCAGCCTCTACATCAGGCTGGGAGCAGAGTGGGTTCAGGAACCCTAGAGCAGCTCCCCACCAGCTGGGGTGGCCCCTTTTGCAGGGTGGGGGATTCTCAAATGGCCGTTCCCTGCCAGAACAGCCTAGTGCCGCCTGAGTGTAGCTGAGAACCAGGCCTGTGATTGTTAAGCTGCTGGGGGCCCGGTCGCCTGGGTCCCATCACCCAGCTCAGTACAGCTGGGTGATACAGGAACGTCTCCCTGGCAGCACTGTACAGAACATCCCCTCTTGTCTTGCAGATATTGACGAGTGTCAGGGCCCAAGCCCGGCCGATTGTGGACCCCACGCAAACTGCACCAACGTGCCCGGGAGTTACTACTGCACCTGCATCGTTGGCTACGAGCCCAGCTCTGGGAAAGTCAAGTTCACACACGCGAGTGAGAACAGCTGCCAGGGTGAGCTCTCCTCTGGCCCTACCTGCTGAGACCCCCTGTCGCACACAAACTGCTCGTTCCAGACCTGGTGCTGCACCATGGTAGCTGCTCTCTTTGGCAGTAGCCTGAGGTCGTCAGTGAAGCTGGGATGAGACGTGACCCTCACCTGCTCCCGCAGAGCATGGTTCCAACTTCACACGTCTGCCCGGCGCTTGGATGGGGGATAAACAAACCCACACAGCAAACTCCTTGTGCTGCAGACATGCGCTGGGGAGAGGGCAGGGGACCTTCGCTGGCCCGAGCACGCAGCATCTGGGCTGCTAGTGTCCTCCTGAGCTGGGAAGGGGCCTCCTGTATGAACCATGGAAATAGCACCGTGCGCTCTGCCCCCTATGGGCCCTGGTGAGGAGAGAATAGCCACAGCACAGTGTGCTCCAGCCCCACCCCCGATCCTCCCCCATAGGTCCTGGGGGCAGGGAATAGCTGAAGTACAGGGCACCATGATCAGGGGCCTCTCTAGAGATTTCGCCGCCCGAAGCACGGTGGCACGCCGCAGGGGGCGCTCTACCGGTCGCCGGTCCCATGGTTCTGGTGGACCGCCCGCAGGCACGCCTGCACATGCACCACCCCAGCCACGGGAGCAGCGGACCCACCGCACGCACGCCTGCGGGAGGTCCACCGGAGCCGCATGCCACCCTCCCGGCGACCGGCAGAGCACACCCCGCGGCATGCCGCCCCAAGCATGCGCTTGACGTACTCGGCCCTGGAGCTCCCCTGACCATGATGACACCCCGAATCTTCCTGCTTTTGGTCCTGGGGGGCAGGGAATAGCTGCAGTTCTGGGCACCCCGACCTCAGCCTCTACATCAGGGCTAGGAGCAGAGTGGGTTCAGGAACCCTAGAGCAGCTCCCCACCAGCTGGGGTGGCCCCTTTTGCAGGGTGCGGGATTCTCAAATGGCCGTTCCCTGCCAGAGCAGCCTAGTGCCGCCTGAGTGTAGCTGAGAACCAGGCCTGTGATTGTTAAGCTGCTGGGGGCCCGGTCGCCTGGGTCCCGTCACCCAACTCAGTACAGGTGGGTGATACAGGAACGTCTCCCTGGCAGGACTGTACAGAACATCCCCTCTTGTCTTGCAGATATTGACGAGTGTCTGGACCCGAGCCCGGCAGACTGCGGACCCCACGCAAACTGCACCAACGTGCCCGGGAGTTACTACTGCAGCTGCATCGTTGGCCACGATCCCAGCTCTGGGAAAGCCAGGTTCACACACGCGAGTGAGAACAGCTGCCAGGGTGAGCTCTCCCCTGGCCCCACCTGCTGAGACCCCCTGTCGCACACAAAATGCTCATTCCAGGCCTGTCGCTGCACCATGGTGGCTGCTCGCTTTGGCAGTAGCCCGAGGTCGTCAGTGAAGCTGTGATGAGACTTTACCCTCACCTGCTCCCGCAGAGCATGGGTCCAAGTTCACACCTCTGCCCGGCGCTTGAATGGAGGATAAACAGACCCACACAGCAAATTCCTTGTGCTGCAGTGGTGTGCAGGGGATAGGGGAGGGGACCCTCACTGGCCCCAGCATGCAGCATCTGGGCTGCTAGTGTCCCACTGAGCTGGGAAGGGGCCTCGTGTATGAACCATGGAAATAGCACCGTGCGCTCTGCCCCCTATGGGCCCTGGTGAGGAGAGAATAGCCACAGCACAGTGTGCTCCAGCCGTGCCCTCGATCCTCCCCATAGGTCCTGGGGGCAGGAAATAGCTGAAGTACAGGGCACCATGATGACACCCTGAATCTTCCCGCTTTTGGTCCTGGGGGGCAGGGAATAGCTGCAGTTCTGGGCACCCCGACCTTAGCCTCTACATCGGGGTTAGGTGCAGGGTGGCTGCAAGACACCTACAGCAGCTCCCCACCAGCTGGGGTGGCCCCTTTTGCACGGTGAGGGATTCTCAAGTGGCCGTTCCCTGCCAGAGAAGCCTAGTGCCGCCTGAGTGTAGCTGAGAACCAGGCCTGTGATTGTTAAGCTGCTGGGGTCCTGGTCGCCTGGGTCCCGTCACCCGGCTCAGTACAGGTGGGTGATACAGGAATGTCTCCCTGGCAGGACTGTACAGAACATCCCCTCTTGCCTTGCAGATATTGACGAGTGTCTGGACCCCAGCCCGGCAGACTGCGGACCCCACGCAAACTGCACCAACGTGCCTGGGAGTTACTACTGCAGCTGCATCGTTGGCTACGATCCCAGCTCTGGGAAAGCCAAGTTCACACACGCGAGTGAGAACAGCTGCCAGGGTGAGCTCTCCACTGGCCCCACCTGCTGAGACTCCCCCCTCGCACACACAAATGCTCGTTCCAGGTCTGGTGCTGCACCGGGGCTTTTTCTGGCTTTGGCAGTGGCCTGAGGGCATCAACGAGGCTGTGATGAGACGTGACCCTCACTTACTCCCGCAGACCCCCTACAGCAGCCCCACAGCAGCTGGGGTGGCCCCTTTTGTAGAGTAAAGGATTCTCAAGGGGCCGTTCCGCTGCCAGAACAGCCTAGTGCTAATTGAGTGCAGCTGAGAGTCAGGCCTGTGATTGTTAAGCTCCCAGGGGCCTGGTCACTTGGGTCCCGTCACCCAGCTCAGTACAGGTGGACGATGCAGGAACGTCTGTCTCCCTGACAGGACTGTACAGAACGTCCCCTCTTGTCTTGCAGATATTGATGAATGTCAGGGCTCGAGCCCGGCAAACTGCGGACCCCGCGCAAACTGCACCAACGTTCCTGGGAGTTACTACTGCACCTGCATCGTTGGCTACGATCCCAGCTCTGGGAAAGCCAAGTTCACACACGCGAGTGAGAACAGCTGCCAGGGTGAGCTCTCCCCTGGCCCCACCTGCAGAGACCCCCCGTCGCACACAAAATGCTCATTCCAGGCCTGGCGCTGCACCATGGTGGCTGCTCGCTTTGGCATTTGCCCGAGGTCGTCAGTGAGGCTGTGATGAGACGTGATCCTCACCTGCTCCCGCAGAGCATGGGGCCGACTTCACACCTCTGCCCGGCGCTTGGATGGGGGATAAACAGACCCACACAGCAAACTGCTTGTGATGCAGAGATGCGCTGGGGAGAGGGGAGGGGACCTTCGCTGGCCCCAGAATGCAGCATCTGGGCTGCTAGTGTCCCCCTGAGCCGGGAAGGGGCCTCGTGTATAAACCATGGAAATAGCACAGTGCGCTCTGCCCCCTATGGGCCCTGGTGAGGAGAGAATAGCCACAGCACAGTGTGCTCCAGCCCTGCCCCCGATCCTCCCCCATAGGTCCTGGGGGCAGGAAATAGCTGAAGTACAGGGCACCATGATCAGGGGCCTCTCTAGAGATTTCGCCGCCCGAAGCACGGTGGCACGCCGCAGGGGGCGCTCTACCGGTCGCTGGTCCCATGGTTCCGGTGGACCTCCCGCAGGCACGCCTGCGGATGCACCACCCCAGCCGCGGGAGCAGCGGACCCACCGCAGGCACGCATACGGGAGGTCCACCGGAGCCGCCTGCCACCCTCCCGGCGACCGGCAGAGCACCCCCCGCTGCATGCCGCCCCAAGCACGCGCTTGACGTACTCAGCCCTGGAGCCGCCCCTGACCATGATGACACCCCGAATCTTCCCGCTTTTGGTCCTGGGGGGCAGGGAATAGCTGCAGTTCTGGGCACCCCGACCTCAGCCTCTACATCAGGGCTAGGAGCAGAGTGGGTTCAGGAACCCTAGAGCAGCTCCCCACCAGCTGGGGTGGCCCCTTTTGCAGGGTGGGGGATTCTCAAATGGCCGTTCCCTGCCAGAGCAGCCTAGTGCTGCCTGAGTGTAGCTGAGAACCAGGCCTGTGATTGTTAAGCTGCTGGAGGCCCGATCGCCTGGGTCCCCTCACCCAGCTCAGTACAGGTGGGTGATACAGGAACGTCACCCTGGAAGGACTGTAGAGAACATCCCCTCTTGTCTTGCAGATATTGACGAGTGTCTGGACCCGAGCCCGGCAGACTGCGGACCCCACGCAAACTGTGCCAACGTGCCCGGGAGTTACTACTGCACCTGCATCGATGGCTACGAGCCCAGCTCTGGGAAAGCCAAGTTCACCCACGCGAATGAGAACAGTTGCCAGGGTGAGCTGTCCCCTGGCCCCACCTGCTGAGACCCCCCGTCGCACACAAAATGCTCATTCCAGGCCTGGCGCTGCACCATGGTGGCTGCTCGCTTTGGCATTTGCCCGAGGTCATCAGTGAAGCTGTGATGAGACGTGACCCTCACCTGCTCCCGCAGAGCATGGGTCCAAGTTCACACCTCTGCCCGGCGCTTGGATGGGGGATAAACAGACCCACACAGCAAACTCCTTGTGCTGCAGAGATGCGCTGGGGAGAAGGGAGGGGACCGTTGCTGGACCCAGCGCGCAGCATTTCTGCTGCTAGTGTCCCACTGAGCTGGGAAGGGGCCTCGTGTATGAACCATGGACATAGCACAATGCGCTCTGCCCCCTATGGGCCCTGGTGAGGAGAGAATAGCCACAGCACAGTTTGCTACAGCCGTACCCTCGATCCTTCCCCATAGGTCCTGTGGGCAGGGAATAGCTGAAGTACAGGGCACCATGATGACAACCCGAATCTTCCCGCTTTTGTTCCTGGAGGCCAGGGAATAGCTGCAGTTCTGGGCACCCCGACCTCAGCCTCTACATCAGGGGCTAGGAGCAGGGTGGGTGCAGGACACCTACAGCATGTCCACAGCAGCTGGGGTGGCCCCTTTTGCAGGGTGGGGGATTCTCAAGTGGCCATTCCCTGCCAGAGCTGCCTAATGCCGCCTGAGTGTAGCTGAGAACCAGGCCTCTGATTGTTAAGCTGCTGGGGGCCCAGTCGCCTGGGTCCCGTCACCCAGCTCAGTGCAGGTGGGTGATACAGGAACATCTCCCTAGCAGGACTGTACAGAACATCCCCTCTTGTGTTGCAGATATTGACGAGTGTCTGGGCCCGAGCCCGGCAGACTGTGGACCCCACGCAAACTGTGCCAACGTGCCCGGGAGTTACTACTGCAGCTGCATCGTTGGCTACAAGCTCAGCTCTGGGAAAGCCAACTTCACGCACGCGAGTGAGAACAGCTGCCAGGGTGAGCTCTCCCCTGGCCCCACCTGCTGAGACCCCACCCCTCGCACACAAACTGCTCGTTCCAGGCCTGGTGCAGCACCATGGTGGCTGCTCGCTTTTTGCAGTAGCCCGAGGTCATCAGTGAAGCTGTGATGAGACGTGATCCTCACCTGCTCCCGCAGAGCATGGGGCCGACTTCACACCTCTGCCTGGCACTTGGATGGGGGATAAGCAGACGCACACAGCAAACTCCTTGTGCTGCAGAGATGCGCTGGGGAGAGGGGAGGGGACCTTCGCTGGCCCCAGCATGCAGCATCTGGGCTGCTAGCGTCCCCCTGAGCTGGGAAGGGGCCTCCTGTATGAACCATGGAAATAGCACCGTGCGCTCTGCCCCCTATGGACCCTGGTGAGGAGAGACTAGCCACAGCACAGTGTGCTCCAGCCCCACCCCCGATCCTCCCCCATGGGTCCTGGGGGCAGGGAATAGCTGAAGTACAGGGCACCATGATCAGGGGCCTCTCTACCGATTTCACCGCCCGTAGCACGGTGGCACGCCGCAGGGGGCGCTCTACCAGTCGCCGGTCCCATGGTTCCGGTGGACCTCCCGCAGGCACGCCTGCGGATGCACCACCCCAGCCGCGGGAGCAGCGGACCCACCGCAGGCACGCCTGTGGGAGGTCCACCGGAGCCGCCGGCCGCCCTCCCGGCGACCGGCAGAGCACCCCCCGCTGCATGCCGCCCCAAGCATGCGCTTGACGTACTCGGCCCTGGAGCCGCCCCTGACCATGATGACACCCCGAATCTTCCCGCTTTTGGTCCTGGGGGGCAGGGAATAGCTGCAGTTCTGGGCACCCCGACCTCAGTCTCTACATCAGGGCTAGGAGCAGAGTGGGTTCAGGAACCCTAGAGCAGCTCCCCACCAGCTGGGGTGGCCCCTTTTGCAGGGTGGGGGATTCTCAAATGGCCGTTCCCTGCCAGAGCAGCCTAGTGCCGCCTGATTGTAGCTGAGAATCAGGTCTGTGATTGTTAAGCTGCTGGAGGCCCGGTCGCCTGGGTCCCGTCACCCAGCTCAGTGCAGGTGGGTGATACAGGAACGTCTCCCTGGCAGGACTGTTCAAAACATCCCCTCTTGTCTTGCAGATATTGATGAGTGTCTGGACCCGAGCCCAACAGACTGCGGACCCCACGCAAACTGTGCCAACGTGCCCGGGAGTTACTACTGCAGCTGCATCGTTGGCTACGAGCCCAGCTCTAGGAAAGCCAGGTTCACACACGCGAGTGAGAACAGCTGCCAGGGTGAGCTGTCCCCTGGCCCCACCTGCTGAGACCCCCCGTCGCACACAAAATGCTCATTCCAGGCCTGGCGCTGCACCATGGTGGCTGCTCGCTTTGGCATTTGCCCGAAGTCATCAGTGAAGCTGTGATGAGACGTGTCCCTCACCTGCTTCCGCAGAGCATGGGGCCAAGTTCACACCTCTGCCCGGCGCTTGGATGGGGGATAAACAGACCCACACAGCAAATTCCTTGTGCTGCAGAGATGCGCTGGGGAGAAGGGAGGGGACCGTTGCTGAACCCTGCGCGCAGCATTTCTGCTGCTAGTGTCCCACTGAGCTGGGAAGGGGCCTCGTGTCTGGGCTATGGAAATAGCACAATGCGCTCTGCCCCCTATGGGCCCTGGTGAGGAGAGAATAGCCACAGCACAGTTTGCTACAGCCGTGCCCTCGATCCTCCCCCATAGGTCCTTGTGGGCAGGGAATAGCTGAAGTACAGGGCACCATGATGACACCCCGAATCTTCCCGCTTTTGGTCCTGGGGGCCAGAGAATAGCTGCAGTTCTGGGCTCCCCGACCTCAGCCTCTACGTCAGGGGCTAGGAGCAGGGTGGGTGCAGGACACCTACAGCATGTCCACAGCAGCTGGGGTGGCCCCTTTTGCAGGATGGGGGATTCTCAAGTGGCCATTCCCTGCCAGAGCTGCCTAGTGCCGCCTGAGTGTAGCTGAGAACCAGGCCTCTGATTGTTAAGCTGCTGGGGGCCCGGTCGCCTGGGTCCCGTCACCCAGCTCAGTGCAGGTGGGTGATACAGGAACATCTCCCTAGCAGGACTGTACAGAACATCACCTCTTGTGTTGCAGATATTGACGAGTGTCTGGGCCCGAGCCCGGCAGACTGCGGACCTCACGCAAACTGTGCCAACATACCCGGGAGTTACTACTGCAGCTGCATCGTTGGCTACAAGCTCAGCTCTGGGAAGGCCAACTTCACGCACGCGAGTGAGAACAACTGCCATGGTGAGCTCTCCCCTGGCCCCACCTGCTGACACCCTCCCCCCCCTCGCACACACAAATGCTCGTTCCAGGTCTGGTGCTGCACCGGGGCTTTTTCTGGCTTTGGCAGTGGCCCGAGGGCGTCACCGAGCCTGTGATGAGACATGACCCTCACCTGCTCCCGCAGACCTCCTACAGCAGCCCCACAGCAGCTGGGGTGGCCCCTTTTGTAGGGTAAAGGATTCTCAAGGGGCCGTTCCTCTGCCAGAGCAGCCTAGTGCTGCTTGAGTGCAGCTGAGAGTCAGGCCTGTGATTGTTAAGCTCCCAGGGGCCTGGTCGCTTAGGTTCCGTCACCCAGCTCAGTACAGGTGGGCGATGCAGGAATGTCTCCCTGGCAGGACTGTACAGAGCGTCCCCTCTTGTGTTGCAGATATTGATGAGTGTCAAGGCCCGAGCCCAGCAAACTGCGGACCCCACGCAAACTGCACCTACGTGCCCGGGTGTTACTACTGCACGTGCATCGTTGGCTACGAGCCCAGCTCTGGGAAAAACAAGTTTACACACGCGAGTGAGAACAGCTGCCAGGGTGAGCTCTCCCCTGGCTCCCACCTGCTGAGACTCCCCTCCCCGCACACAAAATGCTCATTCCAGGCCTGGCGCTGCACCATGGTGGCTGCTCGCTTTGGCAGTAGCCCGAGGTCATCAGTGAAGCTGTGATGAGATGTGACCCTCACCTGCTCCCGCAGAGCATGGGGCCGAGTTCACACCTGCAGAGATGCGCTGGGGAGAAGGGAGGGGACCCTCGCTGGCCCCAGCACGCAGCATCTCGGCTGCTAGTGTCCCACTGAGCTGGGAAGGGGCCTCGTGTATGAACCATGGAAATAGCACCGTGCGCTCTGCCCCCTATGGGCCCTGGTGATGAGAGAATAGCCACAGCACTGTGTTCTCCAGCCCCACCCCCGATCCTCCCCATGGGTCCTGGGGGGCAGGGAATAGCTGCAGTTCTGGGCACCCCAACCTCAGCCTCTACATCAGGGGCTAGGAGCAGGGTTGGGGCAGGACCCCGACAGCAGCTCCATAGCAGCTGGGGTGGCCCCTTTTGCAGGGTGGGGGATTCCCCAGTGGCCGTTCCGCTGCCAGAGCAGCCTAGTGCCGCCTGAGTGTAGCTGAGAACCAGGCCTGTGATTGTTAAGCTGCTGGGGGCCCGGTCGCCTGGGTCCCGTCACCCAGCTCAGTACAGGTGGGTGATACAGGAACGTCTTCCTAGCAGGACTGTACAGAACATCCCCTCTTGTGTTGCAGATATTGACGAGTGTCAGGGCCCGAGCCCGGCAGACTGCGGACCCCACGCAAACTGCACCA
Organism: Mauremys reevesii; assembly: GCF_016161935.1. Taxonomy (NCBI): domain Eukaryota; kingdom Metazoa; phylum Chordata; order Testudines; family Geoemydidae; genus Mauremys; species Mauremys reevesii. The sequence goes on along the minus strand of NC_052647.1, from coordinate 8,023,640 downwards.
ACGTGGCTGGGAGTTACTACTGCACCTGCGTCGATGGCTATGAGCCCAGCTCTGGGAAAGCTAAGTTCACACACACGAATGAGAACAGCTGCCAGGGTGAGCTCTCCCCTGGCTCTCACCTGCTGACCGCCCCCCCCCCCCCCCGCACACAAAATGCTCATTCCAGGCCTGTCGCTGCACCATGGTGGCTGCTCGCTTTGGCACTAGCCTGAGGTCGTCAGTGAAGCTGTGATGAGACGTGACCCTCACCTGCTCCCGCAGAGCATGGGGCCGAGTTCACACGTCTGCCCGGCGCTTGGATGGGGGATAAACAGACCCACACAGCAAACTCCTTGTGCTGCAGAGATGTGCTGGGGAGAGAGGAGGGGACCCTCGCTGGTCCCAGCATGCAGCATCTCGGCTGCTAGTGTCCCACTTTGCTGGGATGGGTCCTCGTTTATGAACCATGGAAATAGCACCGTGCGCTCTGCCCCCTATGGGCCCTGGTGAGGAGAGAATAGCCACAGCACAGTGTGCCCCAACCACGCCTCCGATCCTCCTCATGGGTCCTGGGGGGCAGGGAATAGCTGCAGTGCTGGGCAACTCATGGCTCATTCAGGCATTGCCGTCTGCACTAATATTGCAGCACTGGGCATCATCAGATCTGCTTGATAACTTTAGGAAGCAGCGGGCGCATGTCCTGTCAGGGCTGCTTTTCCCTTCCCATCTGGAGCGGCTCATTCCGGACAATAGCCACTTGCTCCCGTTCGCTGACCCAGTCACTGAACTCCTGGCTCTAACCAGCCCCGTCTGCCCAGAGTACGGTGCATGTTGGACGCCTGAATTATCCCCCAGCAACGTCACCCCAGTGCCCAAGGTGCAACTCCTAGATCAGCCTGACCTAGCGCTTTCTCTCTCCTTGCAAACATTGACGAGTGCCTGCAAAACACCACAATCTGTGAGCCCCACCGGAACCGCATCAACATGGGTCAAGGTTCCCTCCCCACTCTGATCTCTGGGGTACAGATATGGGGACCTGCATGAAAGACCCCCTAAGCGTCTTTCTACCCACTTAGGTTAAAACTTCCCCAAGGCACAAATCGTTTCTTTGTCCTTGCTGCCACCACCAAGTGATTTAGACAAACATCCAGGGAAAAGGGCCACTTGGAGTCCCAGTTTACCCCAAATAGTCCCCCAAACCCCTTCACCCCCTTTCCTGGGGGAGGCTTGAGAATAATATACTAACCAATTGTCTTTAATAAAAGTGCAGAGCAGACCCTTTATCTTTAGGACACTAACATCAATCAGGTTCTTAAAAGAAGAACTTTATTATAAAGAAAAGGGTAAAAGAAGCACCTCTGTGAAATCAGGATGGAAGGTAATTTTACAGAGTAATAAAAAGATTTAAAACACAGAGGATTCCCCTCTAGGCTCAACTTCAAATTTCCAAAAACAGGAATAAACCTCCCTCTTAGCATAGGGAATATTCACAAGCTAAAACAAAAGATAATCTAACACATTTCCTTGCTTTACTTACAATTTTTATAATCTTAGATGCTTATTTCAGGTACGGTTTTAGGAGATGATTTTTTCCTGCCTGGTCCCTCTCTGTCCCAAGAGAGCACAACAAAGAGAGCACCAATAAAACCTTCCCCCTCCCAGATTTGAAAGTATCTTCTTTTCTTATTGGTCCTTTTGGTCAGGTGCTAGCCAGGTTATTTGAGTTTCTTAACCCCTTACAGGTTAAGGAGGGATTTTATGCTACCCTTAGCTGTATGTTTATGACAACCTGCCAGGGAGTTACATGTGTAAATGCAGTTGGAGATTTGGAAAGAGTTAAAAGGATACGTGTAAGATCTGCACAGGTACAACAGGAGCTGGAAACAATTGTGGCAAAGGCATGCTGCTTCTGGCCTTTCTGCAGTGTTGCTAACGCGTGGCGTTGCCTTAAAGCCCCACCTCCTGGAGTCATGTGATTCTGCTTTTGCCTAAAATCAAAATTAGGGCCAGGTCCACATGGTGGAGGAAAAACTGCAAAATGTTACACTGGGGTGACCAACAGCTCCCAAACCAGAGTCAACCAAAATGAAGCCAAAATGGATTTTAAAAAAATCTTGCAGTTTTTAAACCGACCTCATGACTTTTTTGCAGCCTGACTCACGGTTTGGGGCTTTTATTGACTGCTTGGCATTGGCGATGCTGTTAATGCACCATCACTGAGCTGACCCAGGATCTCTGACACTAACCCACATGCCTGGATGGGGAAACTAACCAGGCATGGTTGGGGAGACCTGGTTGCCCTGAGGTCTCGCTCTTTCTCTGCATCCCACCCAGGCAAAGTGTCTGTTCTGACTCCCAGCCTATCTTACAAATTGGAAACCGAGCCCAGGAACTGAAGGTCGCCATGTCTCTTGTCATGCTGCGTAATTCCACCGAGGCACGAGAGTAGGGGAGGTTGTTAGAAGCTGCAACATCCCCCCAAACCTGCAATCAGAGCCCAAGATGCTCTTTCGTAGCACAGCATTGAGGTGGGGGAAGGTCAGGTCTTTGCAAAGCAAACTGGGCTGAGAAGGAGCCGAGGACTCTGTTGGACAAAAGGCTCACAGGTTTCTGGAACCCATTAACCGAACCCTCAGCAGCTGCTAAGGCTGGGGAAGGAGCTGACATCCCAAAGGAACCAGCTAGGGTCATCAGCAGAAATCAAACCCAGGACCTGTCTGCTGAAAGGACACATCTCAGCTGCTGGAGCTAAGGGAGTAACTCCATTAGCCAGTCATTGTAGCAGGCTGTTATCTACTTATGGGAACCAGCCACTAGAGCAGGACAAACTTGCTCTCTCCTTGTTCTGAGGCACAGCATCATCATCAAGAGGTCGGCACATACAAGTCCCCTCACAGGCATGGCGTGAGCCAGGAGACACACAGCTCCTCTCAGTGAGGGAGAGCAGAGGGTAAAAGCTGCATGGTGAGGCAGGGGAGACACATTCTTGGCCTTCTATGGAGGAAATAAGCTGAAAGAGACAGGTCTAGTGGATACGCTATGAGAACTGGGTTCTAGTCTCATAGAATCATAGAATCTCAGGGTTGGAAGGGACCTCAGGAGGTCATCTAGTCCAACCCCCTGCTCAAAGCAGGACCAATTCCCAACTAAATCATCCCAGCCAGGGCTTTGTCAAGCCTGACCTTAAAAACCTCTAAGGAAGGAGATTCCACCACCTCCCTAGTCCCATTCCAGTTCTTCACCACCCTACTAGTGAAAAAGTTTTTCCTAATGTCCAACCTAAACCTCCCCCTCTGCAACTTGAGACCATTACTCCTTGTTCTGTCATCTTCTACCACTGAGAACAGTCTAGATCCATCCTCTTTGGAACCCCCTTTCAGGTAGTTGAAAGCAGCTATCAAATCCCCCCTCATTCTTCTCTTCTGCAGGCTAAACAATCTCAGTTCCCTCAGCCTCTCCTCATAAGTCATGTGCTCCAGCCCCCTAATCATTTTTGTTGCCCTCCGCTGGACTCTCTCCAATTTATCCACATCCTTCTTGTAGTGTGGGGCCCAAAACTGGACACAGTACTCCAAATGAGGCCTCACCAGTGCTGAATAGAGGGGAATGATCACATCCCTCGATCTGCTGGAAATGCCCCTACTTATACAACCCAAAATGCCATTAGCCTTCTTGGCAACAAGGGCACACTGTTGACTCATATTCAGCTTTTCGTCCACTGTAACCCCTAGGTCCCTTTCTGCAGAACTGCTGCCCAGCCATTCGGTCCCTAGTCTATAGCAGTGCATGGGATTCTTCCATCCTAAATGCAGGACTCTGCACTTGTCCTTGTTGAACCTCATCATATTTCTTTTGGCCCAATCCTCTAATTTGTCTAGGTCCCTCTGTATCCTATCCCTACCCTCCAGCGTATCAACCACTCTTCCCAGTTTAGTGTCATCTGCAAACTTGCTAAGGGTGCAGTCCACACCATCCTCCAGATCGTTAATGAAAATATTGAACAAAACCGGCCCCAGCACCGACCCTTGGGGCACTCCACTTGATACCGGCTGCCAACTAGACATGGAACCATTGATCACTACCCGTTGAGCCCGACCATCTAGCCAGTTTTCTATCCACCTTACTGTCCGTTCATCCAGCCCAGACTTCTTTAACTTGCTGGCAAGAATACTGTGGGAGACTGTATCCAAAGCTTTGCTAAAGTCCAGAAATAGCACATCCACTGCTTTCCCCTCATCCACAGAGCTGGTTATCTCATCATAGAAGGCAATTAGGTTAGTCAGGCATGACTTGCCCTTGGTGAATCCATGCTGACTGTTCCTGATCACTTTCCCCTCCTTTAAGTGGTTTAGAATTGATTCCTTGAGGACCTGTTCCATGATTTTTCCAGGGACTGAGGTGAGACTGACTGGCCTGTAGTTCCCTGGATCTTCCTTCTTCCTTTTTTTAAAGATGGGCACTACATTAGCTTTTTTCCAGTCATCCGGGACCTCCCCCGATCGCCATGATTTTTCAAAGATAATGGCCAATGGCTCTGCAATCTCATCGGCCAACTCCTTTAGCACCCTCGGATGCAGTGCATCCAGCCCCATGGACTTGTGCTCGTCCAGCTTTTCTAAATAGTCCCGAACTACTTCTTTCTCCACAGAGAGCTGGTCACCTCCTCCCCGTACCGTGCTGCAGAGTGCTGCTGTCTGGGAGCTGACCTTGTCTGTGAAGACAGAGGCAAAAAAAGCATTGAGTACACTAGCTTTCTCCACATCCTCTGTCACTAGGTTCCCTCCCTCATTCAGCAAGGGGCCCACACTTTCCTTGACTTTCTTCTTGTTGCTAACATACCTGAAGAAACCCTTCTTGTTACTCCTAACGTCTCCGGCTAGCTGCAACTCCAAGTGTGATTTGGCCTTCCTAATTTCACTCCTGCATGCCTGAGCAATACTTTTATACTCCTCCCTGGTTATTTGTCCAATCTTCCACTTCTTGTAAGCTGTTTTTTTGTCTTTAAGATGAGCAAGGATTTCACTGATAAGCCAAGCTGGTCGCCTGCCATATTTACTTTTCTTCCTACACATCGGGATGGTTTGTTCCTGCAACCTCAATAAGGATTCTTTAAAATACAGCCAGCTTTCCTCGACTCCTTTCCCCATCATGTTATTCTCCCAGGGGACCTTGCCCATCAGTTCCCTGAGGGAGTCGAAGTCTGCTTTTCTGAAGTCCAGGGTCTCTGTTCTACTGCTCTTCTTTCTTCCTTGTATCAGGATCCTGAATTCGACCATCTCATGGTCACTGCCTCCCAGGTTCCCATCCACTATTGCTTCCTCTACTATTTCTTCCCAGTTTGTGAGCAGCAGGTCAAGAACAGCTTTTCCCCTAGTTGGTTCCTCCAGCACTTGCACCAGGAAATTGTCCCCTACACTTTCCAGAAACTTCCTGGATTGTCTGTGCACTGCTGTATTGCTCTCCCAGCAGATATCAGGGTGATTAAAGTCACCCATGAGAACCAGGGCCTGTGATCTAGCAACTTCTGTTAGTTGCTGGAAGAAAGCCTCGTCCACCTCATCCCCCTGGTCCGGTGGTCTGTAGCAGACTCCCACCACGACATCACCCTTGTTGTTTGTCTTCTAAATTTAATCCAAAGACTCTCAGGTTTTTCTGCAGTTTCATACTGGAGCTCTGAGCAGTCATACTGCTCTCTTACATACAACGCAACTCCCCCACCTTTCCTGCCCTACCTATCCTTCCTGAACAGTTTATATCCATCCATGACAGTACTCCAATCATGTGAGTTATCCCACCAAGTCTCTGTTATTCCAATTACATCATAATTCCTTGACTGTGTCAGGACTTCTAGTTCTCCCTGCTTGTTCCCCAGGCTTCTTGCATTTGTGTATAGGCATGTAAGATAACTCACTGATCGTCCTGATGTTCCAGTATGGGGCTGGAGCCCTCCCCTCTTGCACTCACCTACTTGTGCTTTCTCCCGATATCCCACTTCCCCACTTACCTCGGGGCTTTGGTCTCCTTCCCCCGGTGATCCTAGTTTAAAGCCCTCCTCACTAGGTTAGCCAGCCTGCTTGCAAAGATGCTCTTCCCTCTCTTCGTGAGGTGGAGCCCGTCTCTGCCTAGCAATCCTTCTTCTTGGAAGACCATCCCATGGTCAAAGAATCCAAACCCTTCTCTCCAACACCATCTGCGTAGCCATTCGTTGATTTCCACGATTCGACGGTCTCTACCCTGGCCTTTTCCTGCCGCAGGGCGGATAGACGAGAACACCACTTGTGCCTCAAACTCCTTTATCCTTCTTCCCAGAGCCACGTAGTCTGCAGTGATACTCTCAAGGTCATTCTTGGCAGTATCATTGGTGCCCACGTGGGCACTCTGTTACTGCTGAGTGTCCTTAGGCAATTCCCTGCCTCAGTTTTCTCTCCCACCTCTCGTCTATTTAGTCTAGAAGCTCTTTATGGCCGTGTGGGTGCAGCGCTCTGGGTGCTGCCTTTATGCAAATAATGACGGAGGGGAAGGGGCGTAGCGGGAAATAGCAAAACGCTGCCACGGGAAAGAGAAAGAAGGGGAGTCAAAGAAAGAGCTGCTGGAACTCGGCCCAAGGGAAGGATCCGTGACCGCGCTGGACTCTCCCAGCTGACTGACTTGTTTGCTGAAGTCCAGGTGAAGGGGATTTTACCCACAAGGATTTCTGTGAGAAGCAGAAGCGTTATGGATAAATACCGGGGAGAGCTTAGCTTTCTTCCGGGGCCCTGCCCCTACTTCCTCAGGGAAGAAAGCAGAATTGAATGGGGGAGGAGTTAGATGGAGCCGACAGACTGACAGACTAAGCCCCCTAAAATTGGGGGCTCCATGTCATTCACCCCCATGCACTCCCAGCCGTGCTGTGTGTGACACCCTCTCCCCCGCTTTCCCCTCTCAGACATCGATGAGTGCAACAAGACCACAGATATCTGTGGCCCCAAGACCACGTGCATCAACACCAATGGGAGCTACCAGTGTGAGTGCCTGGCCGGCTACATCCCCTCTAACGGGAACACGACCCTGTGCAAAGGTGGGTCCTGCCGCGGGGGGCATGGAGGGGGCACCTGGGGGGCTGAGCAGGGTCTGGGGCTGCACAGGCAGAGGTCTTGCCTAAGGAAGCAGGCAGCTGGGAATTGGTCTGGGGCTCTCACCTTCCCCCAGCCCAGCCTGTCCGTCCACTGTGGTGTTTCTGGTTATGTCAGAGCCACAGGCACCAGCGTGCCCAGGTCTGGCTTGGGGAGCGGGGTAGAGGCCACATCAGGGCCAGGCTGGAATGAGACTGATCCGTGCCGGAGCCAGGCCGTGGTGTGGGTGAGCAGGGCCCGCAGGGGCGGAGCGTCTCCTCCCTAGGGCTGCCAACTGTCTAATCACACAAACCCAAACACCCTTCTCCCTCCCTTTCTCCAAGGCCCCGCCCTGCCCACTGCATCCCTCTCCCTCCCTCTCTCCCTCACTTTCACCAGTATGGGGCCAGGGCCGGCTCTACAGTTTTTGCTGCCCCAAGCAGTGCACCAATTGCCGCCGCGGATGGCGGGGGCAGTCCGTGTGCCCTTAGGGCGGCAGGCGCGTTTCCCCGGCGGTGGCAATTTGGCGGCAGCTTCTATGTTTAGCTGAAGCCGCCAGACAGTAAACATAGAAGCTGCTGCCGAATTGCTGCCACCATGGAAACGTGCGTGCTGCCCTAAGGGCACACAGACTGCCCCCGCTGTCCGCGGTGGTGTTTCAGCGCGCTGCTTGGGGGCAAAACAATAGGGACTGCCGCCCCTTGCACATTGCCGCCCCAAGCACCAGCTTGGAATGCTGGTGCCTGGAGCAGCCCTGTTTGGGGCAGGGGTTTGGGGTGTGGGAGGGGGTGCGGGCTCTGGGCTGAGCCTGGGGAAGGGGGTTGGGGTGCAGGTGGGTTTGTGGGGGGAGGGTTGTGGGGTGCAGGCTCTGGAAGGGAGTTTGGGTGAGGGAGGGAGCTCAGGGCTGGGGTAGTGGATTGGAGTGTGGTAAGGGGTGTGGGATCTGGGAGGCGGCTCACGGCTAGGGCAGAGTATTGGGGTTGCGGGAGGGGGTAAATGATGTGGGCTCCAGCCGGGTGGCGCTTATCTCGGTGGGTCCCGGTCGACAGCAAAACAGGGCTAAGGCAGGCTCTCTTCCTACCCTGGCCCTGCACTGCTCCCAGAAGTAGCTGGCAGGTCCTTGCGGCTCGTGGGGGGTGGGTCAGGAGTCTCCACACACTGCCTCCACCTGCAGGCACCGCCTCCGCAGCTCCCATTGGCCACAGTTCCAGAGTATCTCCAGATTTACCCCAGTGTGAGAGCAGAATCTGGACCCACCGGGAGGAGGCCTAGGCTGTGGGGGGCCCTTGTGAGTGAACTTAAGCCATCAAAAAAAGTTTTCTCTCAAGTGGGATCCCCTGCTGGCTATCAGATGTGCTGGGCGTTCCCAGCCCCCAGTGATTTCAGTGCCCAGAACCCGTGACTATGAGGCCAGGCCCGTTAGGCTCTGGTGGCTCCCCTCTCCTCCCATGTGAACTCAGAGCAAGCCCACCTCCTGCTGGCAGGGAGCAGAGAGGGCGCTGGGTGGGAATGTCAGTGACACCAACCCCAGGAGTGCAGAGATCAGGAGTCAGACCCCCAAAATCAGTAGATTGGCCCCAAAATTGTGGGATTTTTTCCTTTGAAAAAGATGATCTCATCGTGTTGGGTCTGTATTTTGACTTATGAAGCCACCCTCCCGTGTGCTGGTGGCCATTCCCGCACTGCCCATTCTCCCCTGGGTAGGATACAGTGGTTCTGTCCATACAGCAGGAGATCTCTGGTTCCTGATGGCGCGGCGCCTCCAGCTTCTCCACCAATCCCCCCACATTATGGTTAATTCATTCTGTGCCCCTCACCCGGCCCAGCAATTAGTTCTGCTCCCTGCAGCCTGCACATGTGCCTCTGCACCCGCCGGGCACCTCAGCTCCTTCTGCAGCCTCAGGGGTTCTTCACCCCCTGTCCAGGCCTGCTGCTTCAGGTATGGAGCTGGGGGGACAGAGAGAGCCCAGTGCAACAACAACGACGGGAGTTACCAGTCTGCCTGCCCAGCCGCCCAAATCCCGTCCACTGGGAGCTGGGTCCAGAACCAAACCACAGGAGCAGCAGGGACAGGCAAAGTGGAGTGTAAATGGAGGGGAGAGAGAGAGAGAGAGAGTGAGACGGGGAGGAAGGGAGGGAGATGGGAGTTTTGCAGCAGCCGCATGTTAAACTATTGGCAGGGCAGGACTGGCATGTGGACAGAGAGCAGCCATCGGGGCTGGGAAGAGAAGGGGATTTTCCCCTAAGCAGGAGTGAGTTAATATGAAAATCTGATATGAAAACTCTAACGACTGCTCCTCTCTTCCCATCTCTCCAAGTCCCCAGCATTAACTCCAGCGTTCAGTTCGTGGCCATCAAAGAGACGTTCAGGAATTTCTCTCTGCAGGTACGTTTGACCCCATTGTTCATTTCTTGGGGATTTTGCTCTGTGTTTTTTACCACCGATATGGAAATTCCCAGACAAAAGCCTTTGCTGTTGCTATTACGGTGACCCGTGTAAACCCCAATCCAAGATCACAGCAATACTGTGTTTGTTCCTTTCATCCCTGGGACTCGATCCTCCTCATCCTTCTAGGCTGGTCCCATCTACATGCGATCAGCTATTCAAGTCCGTCTCCATTGCAGTTTGTCTTGAAGCAGTTCCTTAGAAACTCCACAGCTCATCACATCCTTTTGTATGACAGCCTGAGCCACCCATCTAGTCTGGAGTCTCCCAATCCTCTTATCTTCTGCATCTAAGTTTAGCGCCTTGTTTCCTGTTTGTTCTTCTGACCTTCTTGTCACAGGCCCACACCATCTGAGCATGGATCCCTCAGCTTCTCTAACAGTGTCAAAAGCCTTACTAAGGTCAATATGACATTGTCATATTGGGGAGGGATAGCTCAGTGGTTTGAGCATTGGCCTGCTAAACCCAGGGTTGTGAGTTCAATCCTTGAGGAGGCCACTTAGGGATTTGGGGCAAAAATCAGTACTTGGTCCTGCTAGTGAAGGCAGGGGGCTGGACTTGATGACCTTTCAAGGTCCCTTCCAGTTCTAGGAGATTGGTATATCTCCAATTATTACCTTTATTACCATTGGTCCTACTTTCACTTGCCCTAATTCCCTCATGTCGACCATGGCCCGTCCTTGTAACTCCAAGCATCCATGTTAACATTTTCACTTCCTCTGTCTTCATGAATAGCTCCTGGCTCTTCTTCAGTCCCCGGTTTTTGAACCATACAAAAGTGTGGCCTGATGACCATCTTCTAGATCTTACTTTTCTATTTGACAGGTGTTCTCCTTTTGCAGAGAACTCCCTCACTTCTCTCCCTTTACTCCATGACTTTCCCAGTCTGCTTTTACGTTTTTTGTTGAGTTCATCGTTTCCCTGTAATATAATAGAATTATAGGAATGGAAGGGACCTTCAGAGGCCACCTAGTCCAGTTCCCTGCAGTGATTGCAGGAATAAGTATTATCTAGACCATCCCTGACAGGTGTTTGTCCAACCTGCTCCTAAAATTCTCCAGTGATGGAGATTCCACAATCTCCCTAGGCAATTTATTCTAGTTCTTAATTATCCTGACAAGAAACTTTTTCTAGTGTCCAATTTAAACTGTCCTTGCTGCAATTTAAGCCCATTGCTTCTTGTCCTATCGTCAGAGGTTAAGGAGAACAATGCTTCTCCCTCCTCCTTGTAACAACCCTTCATCTATTTGAAAACTGTTATCATGTCCCTTCTCAATCTTCTTTTTTCCAGACTAAACAAATGCAATTTTTTCAATCTTCCCTCATAGGTCGTGTTTTCTAGACCATTCATCACTTTTCTCACTCTTCTCTGGACTTTCTGCAACTTGTCTACGTCCTTCATGAAATGTGGTGCCAGAACTGGACACAATACTCCAATTGAGGCCTAATGAGAGCAGAATAGAGCCTTAGAATTACTTCTCATGTCTTGCTTACAACACTCCTGCTAATACATCCCAGAGTGAAATTCGCTTTTTTTTGGAACAGCTTTACATGGTTGACTCATATTTAGCTTGTGGTCCACTATGACCCATAGATCCCTTTCCACAGTGCTCCTTCCTAGGCAGTCATTTCCCATTTGGAATGTGTGTAACTGATTGTTCCTTCCTAAATGGAGAACTTTGCATTTGTCCTTGTTGAATTTCATCCTATTTACTTCAGACCATTTCTCTAGTTTGTCCAGATCATTTTGAATTTTAATCCTATTCTCCAAAGCACTTACAACCCCTCCCAGATTGGTATTATTCACAAACTTTATAAGTGTTCTCTGTGTGCCATTCTCTAAATCATTGATGAAGGTACTGAACAGAGCCAGACCCAGAACTGATCCTTGCAGGACCCCACTGGATACGCCCTTCCAGTTTGACTGTGAACCACTCATAACTACTCTCTGGGAATGGTTTTCCAACTAGTTATTCACCCACCTTAGAGTGGCTCCATATAGGTTGTATTTCCCTTGTTTGTTTATGCGGTTACGTGAGACAGTGTCAAAAGCCTTACTAAGGTCAATATATACCATGTCTACTACTTCTCAGCTATCCACAAGGCTTGTTACCCTACCAAAGAAAGCTGTTGATTTGATGGGATTTGTTCTTGACAAATCCATGCTGGCTGTTTTTTATCACCTTGTCAAGTATCACAGGGGTAGCGGTGTTAGTGTGGATCTGTAAAAAGTGACAAAGGGTCCTGTGGCGCCTTACAGACATATTGGAACATAAGTTTTCGTGGGTGAATACTCACTTCGTCAGATGGATGTGTCATATTGACCTTAGTAAGGCTTTTGACACTGTTTCACATAACCTCATAAACAAACTTATCAACTTATTATATTCTAGGGGGTTTCAAATTGATATTGAACCTTCTAAAACTTCTGTAGCTTTGCTAGTGGCTGGTCCGCAGACTTACACACCCATTGTCTTCCTGCAGGAGAGCACTGAATCTACAGACCATGTACTGTGATTTCTTCTGCTGATTTTCATGCTGTTTCTTTCAATATGCACCTCCATGTCTACCTGCATCTTCTTTCACTTCCTCTTTTCTCTCCCCCACGAGCACTACATCAGCTGCAAAACTCACGTGCCAAGGGGCCACTCTCTGGCTGCTTTCTGTCAATGCATCCAGCACACATGTGAATAAAAAGGGGCTTTGTCCCAAGCCTTGATGTATTCCAGCTGTTACTAGAAACTGTTCCCTTTCTCCACATGAACCTCTCGCTGTGGCAACAGCGCCATCGTACATGTCTTGGACACGTCTGGTATAAAAGCTTTATTCACTCAATGAGGGGTGTCAGGATCAGGCCCTGCATAAGGCAAACACCAATGTTGGTCGCCCTTCAGCGCCTGCAGAACTCACCCTCTGCCCGGGTCTCTCTGCAGGGAAAGCGGAGCTGTGAAAGCAGCAATTTTTCCTCTTTCCTTAATTCGACCTTCGACATTTTGATGTCCATGTTTGGAGATGGGAGTGCGACGTTATCACTGGAGGTGAGAGGCTCCGCCCCTTGAATGTGCCCTGCAGACTAGTGCCCCTGTGTGTGCCCCAGAGCCCTGCGTGCTGCTGTGCCAGGTTAGGAGTCTCACTGGGGGGGCGGGGAAGGAGACATGTAGATACTCCTCAGAAAAGATATGTGCCCTCCTCTGCTGTGGGGAGGGCGGGTGCACCCTCAAGTGGTGTTTGTGTCTGTGTGCACATGTGCTCTAGTGGTGTGAGTGCATGTTGGTGTTTGTCCACCCACATGCCCCCTCTAGTGTTCAGAACTGTTGTTGTTCATCAGAGGTGCCATACAAGGAGTCGGCAACCTTGCAGAAGTGGTGTGCCAACTCTTCATTCACGTGCCAGTAACACATTTTAATGTTTTTTAGAAGGTCTCGTTCTATAAATCTATAATATATAACTAAACTGTTGCTGTCTGTATTGTAAATAAGGTCTTTAAAATGTTTAAGAAGCTTATTTAAAATTAAATTAAAATGCAGAGCCGCCTGGACCGGTGGCCTGGACCAGAGCAGTGTGAGTGCCACTGAAAATCAGCTCGTGTGCCGCCGTCAGCACGCATGCCATAGGTTGCCTACCCCTGTGCTATACTGCTAACAGTTAATGGGGATTCTCCTTCAGCTCATCTGTCAGTGACCTGGGTTTTTCAGGCAGCAGGATCTGGGCTCTCTCCCTGCCCTGCCAGACATTTCTGAGCAGCTGCCGGATGCAGCATAGAGACAGCCTAGGAAGCCGTGGGCTTGTGACAATGTTGTTCCCTGGCATCTGTAATGGAGGGATGGGGGAGCAGGAGCAAACAAGGAAAGACAAAGTGTTCTAGCCCCATTTGACTTCAGGTGCCAGTGGGGCCCTCAGTCAGCCCTCAGTGGACCCCCTTTGTAACGAGCTCCCCTTCTGACAGTACTTCTGCCCCCTCAACTGGGAGAGACTGGGATGCCGATGCCCCCTGGGAACACACAGGGGACGTGGCACCTGAACCCCCAGACTCCTTGCTCCCAGGGCTTTTCCTTTCCTGTCCCCAGAACGCGACTCTCCCTTTCAACTCGGTCCTGAACAGCGCCTCCTTTTTGAAGGATGGAGGCAAGGACGAGGTTGTGTCGGCTGCAACATTCATCCTGCAGACAGTGGAACTGTCCACGCTGGCCATTGCACTCCGGTCTCCGGAGAGGACAACACAGAACGTGACGACAGATTCTCTGGGTGAGGGGGGACGTGTGGCTCTCAGCGCCACCTGCTGGCTGCCGTGAGATACGGGGTTACACACTGTGCCCCAAATCCACTGGAAGTTAGAGCCTAAATACCATTGTGATGTGAGCCTGTGTTCAGTACTGACACAGAACAGCACGGCCCCTGCACCAGGAAATATAACCCAGCCCTGCCAGTGTCCCCAGGAGCAACAGCAGTGCCCGAGAAGGGTTTACATGTAATATTTGGCATTTCACCACTAGGGGCTGCCACGCTGAGCCAGGTGCCTCCCCCCACCCCCATTACTCCCCCTGCTGGGGATGCAGCATCTCCAGGGAGACAGAGCCAGAATGGGGGGAGGAGATATTGGGGGTGGTCATTGCAACTTGGAGGGGGGGCTCCAAACTTCCCCCTCCCGTGGTGCGGAAGAGCCCTGAAGTCCCCCCGGCTCCAAGTGGAGTGGGAGAGGGTGGATCTGGCCCAGAATGGACAGATTCCCAGGGAAGTGGTTTCACAGCGAGGGGCTCTGTCATTCCTCACCCCCACCCCCCACAGCTATCCAGACGCGGCTCGTCACAGGGAACTGCAGCCAGCACAGCAAGGTCTTCACACTGAGCGCTCACGAGGAGACGATGGACGTGCGCTGTGATACAATCACCGAGGCAGCCACACAAGGTACCATCCTGGGGATGGAGACACCCAGGGACCAAACCACAGCACAGAGCGGTTCCAGGGCACCGAATCCCAGTCTGTGTTCCCCCCTTCCTCCCTCCCTCCCCATGGATCCCCAGGCCGGGCCCTGGCCTCTGTCTCTAGCCCTGGAGTGCTCTTTGCTGGCTGGGCCAGTGGTTCTCAGGCTGTGGCCATGGAGCTGACACCTTCGTTCCTGCCTGTCCCACAGCTTGAGCCCCCAGCAGTGAGGAGTTGGGGGCACAGGGGGGAGACGGCTCATGAGAGGGTCTCTGGTATGAAGTGGGCCCAGAGAATGGAAAGGGCAGGGATGCCCTAGTCTAGCTAGACCCCCAAACAGAGATGTGGGGGACCAGCGTAACGTGGACCCTCAGCTGCCATATTCAGGGCCCCAAATCCTCCAGCACCAGGGGAAGCTCATCCCCGGCCAGCTCCTCTCCTGGTCTCGCTGAGAAAACCTGAATCTTCATCTCTGCATCCTGCAGCTGGACGTTTCCAGCAGGACGCATTGCTGGGGGCTCCGAGGGAGGAGGTAGCATGGTTCAATGGCTAAACCTTAAGAGTCGTGGCCAGGATCCTGGGTTCCATTCCCAGATCCGCCACAGATTCGCTGTGACCCCTGAGCACCTTGCAGGGTCATTCTTTGCAATAGTGTCCCAATCTCCCTAACGAGGGATCATCTCCTCTCCCAGCTGGTGTGGGGGCTGCTGCTTTTATTTCCTACTCCACCCTGAACTCCATCATGAGTGTGAGACGTCTCAGCGAGGGAAATCAATGGGCTGGTGGGAAGCTGGAGAAAAGTCACCTCAACTCCAGGGTGGTGACTGGGGCCATTGGAGACGGGAGACCCATTAACCTATCCAGACCCGCAAACTTCACCCTGCGACATAAACAGGTGCGTGGAGGGAGATCCCCTCTCTTTGCTCTGTATCAGGACTATCAGAGTTGCATATAGAAGGCACAATCTCCTGCTAGGCATTTGGACCGTGCTGCCTTTCTGGCTCCTGATTGTCCTGAGAAGAGGAGGCCTCCTTATTCCTGACGCCTTGGGGCTGTGTTACTGGAGGAGGTTACCGGGGGTCGTGCCATGACACATAGGCATGCAAAGTGCTCTAGGGTAACAGCTCCGCCTAGCTCACCCCTGAGCCGGAATATCTGGAAGCCGCTTTCTGTAGATAGTGGGGTTCAGGGAATCAGCATGAAACATAAGAACGGCCATACTGGATCAGACCAAAGGTCAATCAAGCCCAGTATCCTGTCCTCTGACAGTGGCCAATGGCAGCTGCACCAAAGGGAATGAACAGACAGGTTATCATCAAGTGATCCATGCCCTGTCTCCCAATCCCAGCTTCTGGCAAAAAGAGGCTAGGGACACCATTCCTGCCCATCCTGGCTAATAGCCATTGATGGGCCTATCTACCTTCCTTTTGAACCCTCATATAGTCTTGACCTTTGAAAAACCCTCTGGCAAGGAGTTCCAGAGGTTCACAGTGTGTTGCATGAAAAAATACTTTCTTGTGTTTGTTTTAAACCTTCTACCTATTAATTTCATTTGGTGGCTCCTTGTTCTTGTATTATGAGAAGGAGTAAATAACATTTCCTTGTTTACTTTTACTATACCACTCATGATTTTATAGACCAAGCTGAAAAGTCCCAGTCTTATTAATCTCTCCTCATACGGAAGCCATTCTATACCCTTAATCATTTTTGTTGCCCTTTTCTGAACCTTTTCCAATTACAATATATCTTTTTCGAGATGGGGTGACCATATCTGCATTCAGTGTTCAGGATGTGGGTGTACCATGGATTTATACAGAGGCAATATGATATTTTCTGTCTTTATTATCAATCCCTTTCTTGATGATTCCCAACATTCTGTGCGTTTTTTTGACTGCCACTGCACGTTGAGTGGATGATTTCAGAGAACTATCCACATTGACTCCAAGATCTCTTTCTTGAGTAGTAACAGCTAATTTAGACCCAATCATTTTATATGTATAGTTAGGATTATGTTTTCCAATGTGCATTACTTTGCATTTATCAATATTAAATTTCATCTGCCATTTTTGTTGCCCAGTCACCCAGTTTTGTAAGATCCTTTTGTAGTTCTTCGCAGTCTGCCTAGGACTTAACTATCTTGAGTAGTTTGTATCATCTGCAAATTTTGCCACCTCACTGTTTACCCCTTTTTCCAGATCATTTATGAATATGTTAAATATTACTGGGCCCAGTACAGATCCCTCGGGGACACCACTATTTACCTCTCTCCATTCTGAAGACTGACCATTTATACCTACCCTTTGTTGTCTATCATTTAAACAGTTACCAATCCATGAGAGGACCTTCCCTCTTCTCCCATGACTGCTTATTTTGCTTAAGAGCTTTTGGTGAGGGACCTTATCAAAGGCTTTCTGAAAATCTACATACACTATATCCACTGGATCTCCTTTGTCCGTATGCTTGTTGACCCCCTCAAAGAATTCTAGTAGATTGGTGAAGCATGATTTCCCTTTACAAAAACCATGTTGACTATTTCCCAACAAATTATGTTCATCTACGGGTCTGACAATTTTGTTCTTTGCGATAGTTTCAACCAATTTTCCCAGCACTGAAGTGAAGCTTACTGGCCCGTAGTTGCCAGGGTCACCTCTGGAGCCATTTTTAAAAATTGGCATCACATTAGCTATCCTCCAGTCATTTGGTACAGAAACTGATTTAATTGATAGGTTACAGATGACAGTTAATAGTCCTGCAATTTCACATTTGAGTTCCTTCAGAACTCTTGGGTGAAGACCATCAGGTCCTGGAGACTTATTACTGTTTAGTTTATCGATTTGTTCCAAAACCTCCTCTAATGACACCTCAATTTGGCACAGCTCTGCAGATCTTTCACCCAAAAACAATGGCTCAGGTTTGGGAATCTCCCTCACATCCTCAACAGTGAAAACTGATTCAAAGAATTCATTTAGTTTCTCCGCAATGGCCTTATCATCTCTGAGTGCTCCTTTAGCATCTCGATCGTCCAATAGCCTCACTGGCTATTTAACAGGATTTCTGCTTCTGATGTATTTAAAACATTTTTTGCTCTTACTTTTGGAGTCTTGGGCCTGCTGTTCTTCAAATTCTTTTTTGGTCTTTCTAATTATATTTTTACTCTTCATTTGACAGAGTTTATGCTCTTTTCTATTTTCCTCATTAGGATTTATCTTCCACTATTTAAAGGATGCCTTTTTGCCTCTCATTGCTTATTTTACTTTGTTGTTTAACCATGGTGGTTCTTTTTTGGTTCTCTGACTATGTTTTTTAAATTGGGGCATACATTTCAGTTGAGCGTCTATTATGTTGTCTTTAAAACATTTCCACAAAACTTGCAGGGTTTTTACTTTTGGTACTGTACCTTTTAATTTCTGTTTCACTAACCTCTTCATTTTTGTGTAGTTCCCCCTTTCTGAAATTAAATGCTATGGTGTTTGGCCGCTGTGGAGTTTTCCCCAATACAGGGATGCTAAATTTTATTATATTATGGTCACTATTACCAAGTGGTCCAGGTATATTCACCTCTTGGACCTGATCCTGTGCTCCACTTAGGACTAAATTAAGAATTGTCTCTCGTCTTGTGGGTTCCAGGACCAGCTGCTCCAAGAAGCAGTCATTTAAGGTGTCAAGAAACTTTATCTCAGCATCCCTTCCTGAGGTGATATGTATCCAGTCAATATGGGGATATGGTAATGAACCACTTTGTTACGGTAATGGGAAGTGGTTAGGGTGCATATGGGTATGTGTGCACACAGCACTGCTCTCTGCTGGATGCAGTCAGAACTGCTCAGCCATGTGCCACATTCCTTATAGTGCTAACTGCTAGGAAGGATTTATTTCCCTTTTGCTCCGATAGCAGGGCCTGGACTTCTGCAGCAGCAGGATCTGTGTTCTCTCTCTGCTGTCACCGGGATGGCCCCAGTGGGCACTGGGGGCTGCCTGGGGAGAGCCGTGGAGCTGTAGGTGGCCTTGAGTTTGCTGTAGACATGGGATACCAGAAATGATGTTCTGTGGTCCCGTGAGGATGAGGATGATTCTGTTGTGTTTCCAGGCCAAAAAAGAGGAGGAAGAGGCTCTCTGCGTCTACTGGAAAGTGGTGGCCGAGAACGGCAGCTGGTCTCCGGACGGCTGCACCGCCGTGCACACGAACAGCACTCACACCACCTGCAGCTGTGACCATCTCTCCAGCTTCGCCGTCCTAATGGCTCCCACCACAGTGACGGTATCTCACCGTGAGACTCGGGTCACAGGGCTGGACCCTGAGCTCCACACTCAGCCGTGGGCAAAGCTCTCCCTGGAGCGACTGGAGGCTTTGCTGGGGAAAAGGCTGAGTCGGAGCCGAGGGGGCTGGGCTGGGGTCACTGGTGATTCTCCCTTTGCTGTGTTACAGGAGAGCTACCCACTGACCATCATCACCTACGTGGGACTGACCCTCTCCCTGCTGTGCCTCTTCCTCGCCATCCTCACCTTCCTCCTGTGCCGCTCCATCCACAACGTCAGCACCTCCCTCCACCTGCAGCTCTGCCTCTGCCTCTTCCTGGCTGACCTGCTCTTCCTCACTGTGGTGACCCGCCCCAGCAGTCAGGTACGGCCTGATTCTCCCCTGCTCTGTTCCTCCACTCGCAGCAGGGCTGGGGTGTGTGACTTTGAACCCCTTTGTGCTCCCTGGATTCTGGGCTGTGCAGGACATGGGGGGATTCCCGGGGGGTGGGGGGGTGTTTCCACCCCGTTAGGCCCCTTCACACTGGGCACAGTGCTCTGAGTGTCCCCAACCCCTGGAGTTCAGCTGTGGGATTAGAATGTGAGATACTGAGCTGATTATGCTGGGAGTTGTGTGTGAAGGACTGGCCTTGGGCTTGTTCTCATTGGCCAGTTAATTGTAAATAGGATACAGGTGTGTAGGATAATTACCCTATGGGTTATAGCTGCAGCTGTGTTGATTTGATTAATCAATTAGCAATTGATTGTCTACCATATTGTATATAAGAGCATGCTGGGAAATGAATAAATGGATATGCATACACACACACGCTGTCTCTCTCTGCTTGGGCTCTGTTCCTGCTCGAGTGCAATGCAACATTCAGCCAGTTCTATCCCAATGTCACAGTCTCCCTGTGCCTCGATTCCTCTCCTACGTGACTTGCCCAAGGTCACCCAGAGACTCTGTGGCAAGGCTGGGAACAGAACCTGGATCCCCTGAACCCTGCTCCCCTGCGCTAACCACTAATCTCTGCTCCCTTCCTGCATTAGCAATGTGCACCCGCAGGACCCTCCATAGACCAAGGAACCTGCCGTCTGAGTCACGGAGTGCTATACCTGGAGAGCTGTGCTAACAAGAATCCCGGTGTGACCCCCCCCCCCCCCCGGCAGGTCTCCCCATACTCAGCATTTTCCTTCCCTACCACAGTGTCCCTGGGCTCCCTGTCTCCCCCAGGTGGCGTGTGCTGTCATTGCTGGCCTCCTACATTACCTCTTCCTGGCCTGCTTCACCTGGATGTTCATGGAGGGGCTGCATCTCTTCCTCACCATCTGGAACCTGCAGGTCGTGAATTACACCAGCGCCGGCCGGTTCAAGAAGAGATTCATGTACCCGTTCGGCTACGGATTCCCAGCGCTGGTGGTGGCTATTTCTGCAGCGGTGAATCCTGGTGGCTATGGAACTTCCACACAGTAAGTGCAGCGCCCGTCCCTAAGGGGATCTGGGATGTGGGTTCCATGCGCTTTTCCAGCTCACCCCAGTTCTGACTTGAACCTAGATTTCCCGGCTCGCCCTGCCTGGGAACTGAATGTCCCCCTGGGACCCTTCCCATCCCCAGGGACACTAAGCCGCCCCGAGCGCTGCAGTTGAGTTGCCCCCTGTCAGACATCTACACTCCTCACCCCACTGACGATGCGGAAGTACAAGCCAGAAAGATCCCAGCTTGACTCCCAGCTCCCAGGCTGGGTTTATGGGGCTGGTGGGTAGGAAACAAATGCACCTTCTTCCTGTGTGCAAATCCCTGCGGATCCCCTCTCTAAAGTGAGCGACTCCACTAAAACAGGGTGTGGCATGTTCTAGACACCCCAGGCGAGATCCTCAGCTGCTGTAAATCAGGGCAGCTCCACTTCCTTCAGTGCAGCTGGGCCAATGTCCCTCCGCTGCATGTCTGGCCCTCCATCAATACTGCGCCCATCCACCAGAAAGGGTCATGTGAGGAGGTGGAAGAGGAAGTGGTGGCTGAAAGCAGGAGATGCTGAGGTACATGGGAAGGGCTGTTTGCCTGGTGCCCGCAAGAGAGTCGGCCATGTCACAGGCAGGCTGAGATCCATCTCGCTTTTGAGAGCCAGCTGCCCTGTGACACCCCCTCTCTGCCCCCAGGACTGAAAAAGGGCAGTAATCCCATTAAACTCACCTTCTTCTTCCTCCCTCCCTGTAGCTGCTGGCTCAGCCTGGACAGAGGCTTTCATTGGAGCTTCCTGGGACCAGTCTGTGCCATAATCCTGGTGGGTACCTCACAGAACCACAGGGCCCCATTCTCCTCTCACCTCTGCGACCCCATTGATTTCAGTGAAGCAGGGAGGGGAATGTGGCCCATAAAACACAAGGAAAGACCCAGTTAGGTCCCACCTGGCTCATCTGCTGTGGTCAGTCCCAGGATTAGTCCCTGTGCAGTATCCCCAGGCCTGCAGCCATTACTTGGGCACAGCTCCCAGGGACGTCAACAGGAGTTTTGCCAAGTGAAGACAGAAGAGTTTGGTCTAGTCAAGTTAATGACCCAAGGAACGAGGAAGGGAGAGGGCTCCACTCTGCAGTGTTTTTTGTAGGGGGGGAAACAAATGTCCCTACATATTCCCCTGGGGAAGTTGGGGGGTGGGGAATTGTTCTCTGCCTCAGCTGGAGTCACCAGTCCCAGATGTTATGTTTTACAGGAAATATTTCCCACTCTTCCCATAGATAAATATAATGTTCTTTGCCTTGACCCTGTGGATCCTGAGAAACAAACTCTCCTCCCTCAATGCAGATGTGTCCACTGTCAAAGACCACAGGTGAGAAGGCAACAAAACAATCCTGGAGGGTCAGATGCCTTGGTTTGGAAGGTCGTTGGCACCAGAAGGGAGTGAGGGATTGCAGGAGGGGAACAGCATATCTAGGATCCATGGGAATGAATTCCCAGTTTGTTTGCATTGAGAGTAACCCTGTCCCACATAGGAAAGCAGGGGACAGTAGCTCCACCCCACCCTGCTCAGATCCTCCTGACCCAATTGCTCTCCATAGGGTTATTGTAACAGGATCTCTCCATCTGCCTTTATCCAGGTTACTGACCTTTAAAGCCATCGCCCAGCTCTTCATTCTGGGCTGCACATGGATCCTTGGTCTCCTCCAAGTCGGCCCAGCAGCCGCGGTCATGGCGTATTTATTCACCATCGTCAACAGCCTGCAGGGAGCCTTCATCTTCCTGGTGCACTGTCTCCTCAATCGCCAGGTAACGCCCACGGCCTGTCAGCGCCCACCCAGCACCTTCACCGGCCTCGCGGTGGCCATGTCTGATCTTCTCAGTGTTAGTTACATAGTGCAGTGACCGTGTCCCTCACTCTCCAGGTGAGAGAGGAGTTCAGGAGATGGATCAAGGGATTCCGAATGTTCAGTATGAAATCTCAGACATACGATCTGTCCCTGTCTGCTGTCCCCACCACCAGCACCAAGACGGTAAGAGGTCCTCTGCTCTGTTCCAGTACCCACCTGGGAAACAGTCATCTCTAGCTGGGTCTCATTACTGCTGGAAAGGTGCAAAGCAGTTCCCTGTGCTGAGTTCCTAGACAGAGTAGGGTGCCAGCTGGGAAAGTGATTACAAGTGTCAGTGAGAGTCGGTCACTATCGAGGGGTATCCTAGATGTCTGAGGCACCAGAACAGAATGTCCTGTCCTGGCACCTCCGCGTTCCCTTCCCTTGGCTCTCCTGAGAGCTCCAGGGGTCACTCACTGTGGACTAGGCAGGCATTGGCTCTTGCAGTGTAGTGATCTGAATATATCATATTGTTCCCTAGGATTGTCAGTGCAGACGGATTATCTCCGATGAGCACTCAGCACCGTGAAGAATTTTCTTTGGCTCCATTATCCCTGTGGGTCAGGATCCAGGGGCTCTGTGCGTCACCTCCCAGATTCAACACACTGGTTTGCACATTACACTCTTAGTGGCTTTGGAACCTACTGTCATTTTTCTGCTTTTCTTGCCAGGACTAACCTTTCTCCCAGGTGGAGGCGGCAGCAACCCAATCCGGGTTCAATACCTAGGGGGTTCCAATACAAATCAGAACCAGCTGGAGCTCTCACCCAGTAATCTGGGAAAACTTCACACCACCCCAGGTGCCTCCGAGTAGCAATACATCCCCTCTCAGAAGCACTGAGTCTCTGTATAACAAAGAGAACTTTTAATAAAAAGGAGAAAGGAATCTGGCATTAATCTGAGAAACCTCCCAACCACTATTTGAAAGCTTGTGACCATGAGTAAGGCTAAGATATTTTTAGTAAAAATCTCTGACAAGTCGCGGGAAATAAACAAAAATTCACGATTGCCTGTGACCCGTCCTGACTTTCTCTAAAAAGATACTGACAAAACAGGGAGGCAGGTTCAGCTCAGAGCCACTGCTGCTGGCAGTCCGGGGTCCCCCACCACCATGGCAGTGAGTGGGAGCTTCGACGGGCTCCATGCCACCTGTGAGAAGTGGAAGCTCTATGGTCCCCCACTTCCCATGGGGGATGGGATGCTGTGGGGTACCCTCACCCCCCACGGCAGCTGAGAGCTCCCCGGAGTCTCCCCTCTTCCTGGCATGGCTGGGCAACTGCAGAGGGTCCTCCGTCAACCACCATGGGGGAGTCGGGGATGCTTGGTGATGGAGACAGCCTTCTCCCTGCCGCCGCTGCACCCTACGTAGCCCCTTTCCAAGGTGTCAAGAAGATCAGCACCGCGGCTGAGCCCGTGGGAGAAGACAGGCCCCGGCAGTGGAGCCTTGCCAGGTAGGGCCCAGCGCAGGCATCTGGGAGCTCCCTGCCCCCCTTGTCAGTTCTAGGGTGGGGATTACTGGGGGGAAGAGCTAATTGGAGGGGAAAGGCCTCCTGTCTGTGACATAATCATAGCCTTAGCCATGAACAAAATCCTACCCCAGAATATATTGGGCAGTGTCCTTTGCCTCAGTTTCTCCCCTTGCAGTGTGAAAGTCCAACAAATTCTCCTTTAACGTCCCTTTGCCTTTTCCCTCCCCTGCACCCCACTCACAGTTGCTGCCCTTGGTCGGCGAAGGCCCAGAGTTCAGAGCATTCATGTGAATTAAACTCCTGCTGGAGGGATGGGAGGTGGGGAGATGCCATCGAGAAATGCCTCGGCTGCTGCTGCCACCACCACGTAGACAACTGAGGTCTGGTCTGAACTACAGACCTATATCGGTGTAACTGTCACTCAGGGGGTGAAAAATCCACACACACCCGCCCCCTGTGTGACATAGTTATACCAGCCTGACCCCCTGTGTAGACACCTGTCATAGGTCTCAACCCCACTTAGAGCTGTTGGGTTCCAATATGGGGACCTGCATGGACTCCCCTAAACTAAAATCCTAGTTTAGATCTGGTAAAAGCTGCCACCACCCAATAATGTACGTGTATTGGGACACAGTCCTTCCCCAAAATCCTTGGGGATCCCAAGAGCCCCAAATCCATGGAGTTCTTACACCCAGGAGAAATAAACCATCCCCCCCTTGCTTCCTCCCCCCTCCCTTTTCCTAGGAGAGATACCGGGATTCAACTACAGAGGGATGCCTCCCTCCTCCCCTTTCCCTGAGACTTCACCCAAGGAAAGATCAACCAAGTCCTTAACAGAAAAGATTTATTAAAGAATAAAAAGAAAGTAACTGTCTCTGTAATACCAAGATGGAACAATACACAGGGTCTAAACTTATCAATCTCTGGAGAGAATCCCCCCTCCTTTCTTTCTCAGTAAAAGCAATAACAGTACAGAATTAAAGAAATTCTATATCAAAACACAGAATTGCAAATACAGAAATAAAAGTATAAGAATACTAGTTCTTTGCTAATACTCACTAGCTTGAATAGAAGAATTTATTGCAGAAACCTGGGAGGACTTGATTAAGATGTCTGGACTCCCTTAACTCCCAAGAGAGACTCTCTAACACAAAGAACAGAAAAAAAAAACTTCCCTCCACAGAGATTTGAAAATCTCTTGTCCCTGATTGGTCCTCTGGTCAGTGTTCACAGGTACTGCTTGTTAACCCTTTACAGGTAGAAAAAAACCTTAACCCTTAACTAACTGTTTATGACACGCCCCCCAAATCGCCAACAGTGGGAACCACTGGCGGTGATTTCCTCCTAGAACTGTAAAATAAACAGATTAATAAAACACATGCAGTATTACATATACTACTAAGCATGTAAACATGTCAAGAACACTTTTTAACCACTTGATTCTGGGAAACTTTCACGAGAGAGTGCATCAGCAACTTTGTTGGAAGCTCCTGAAATGTGTTGAATTTCAAAATCAAAGTCTTGGAGAGCAAAACTCCATCGGAGAAGTTTTTTGTTGTTTCCCTTGTTAGTATGAAGCCACTTTAGCGCAGCATGGTCAGTTTGTAGCTGGAACCGCCGTCCCCAAACGTATGGGCGTAGCTTTTCCAGGGCATACACAATGGCATAACATTCTTTCTCACTGATGGACCAGTGGCTTTCCCTCTCAGACAGTTTCTTGCTGAGAAACACGACAGGATGGAAGTTGTGATCCGGTCCTTCCTGCATTAGAACTGCTCCTACCCCACGTTCAGATGCATCGGTGGTTACTAGGAAGGGTTTGTCAAAGTCCAGGGCCCTTAACACAGGGTCAGACATGAGCATCACCTTAAGCTGGGTAAAGGCTTTCTGACACTCATCAGTCCACTTAACTGCATTTGGCTGTGTTTTTCTGGTCAGATCAGTTAGTGGGGCAGCGATTTGGCTGTAGTGTGGTACAAATCGCCTGTAATATCCGGCCAAGCCTAAGAAGGATTGGACCTGTTTCTTTGACCGTGGGACAGGCCACTGTTGGATAGCCTCCACCTTGGCCTGTAGGGGGTTAATGGTTCCTCGACCCACCTGGTGCCCTAGGTAGGTCACTCTGTTTTGGCCTATTTGACACTTTTTGGCCTTAACAGTTAGTCCTGCCCACCTGATGCGCTCAAAGACCGTTTCCAGATGTTCTAGGTGTTTGGGCCATGAATCAGAAAAAATGGCCACATCATTGAGGTATGCAACTGCACATTCTCCCAATCCTGCTAGTAGACCATCTACCAGCCTTTGGAAGGTGGCAGGTGCATTCCGCAGTCCGAACGGAAGCACATTCAATTCATACACCCCTGCATGGGTGATGAAGGCAGATTTTTCTTTGGCGGGTTCATCTAGTGGTACTTGCCAGTACCCCTTGGTTAAATCTAATGTAGAGATGTACTGGGCACGTCCCAGTTTCTCCATTAGCTCATCGGTGCGTGGCATTGGGTAGTTGTCAGGGCGAGTAACAGCATTAAGCTTTCGGTAGTCCACGCAAAAGCGTATTTCCCCATCTGGTTTGGGAACTAGAACCACTGGAGATGCCCATGCACTGGTAGAGGGGCGGATGATACCCATCTCCAGCATGTTTTCAATCTCCCATTTAATAGCAACTTGGGCATGAGGTGACACCCGGTAGGGTGGGGTTCTAATCGGGTGAGCATTACCTGTGTCAATGGTGTGGTATGTTTGCTCAGTCCGTCCTGGGGTGGCTGAGAACAAAGGGCCGAAGTGAGTGCACAGTTCCTTGATCTGTTGCCGCTGTAGACGTTCCAGGGTTGTGGAGAGGGTTACCTCTTCCACACCGCCATTTCTTTTTCCTTCGTAGTAGACACCTTCAGGCCACTCAGCGTCATCTCCTCCCTGGGCTGTAAACTGACAGACCTGTAATTCTCTGGGGTAAAAGGGCTTTAGAGAGTTAACATGGTATACTTTAGGCTTTAGAGAGGAATTAGGAAATGCTATGAGGTAGTTAATAGCTCCCAGGCGCTCCTGGACCGTGAATGGTCCTTCCCAGGACGCTTCCATCTTATGGGCCTGTTGCGCCTTCAAGACCATGGCCTGGTCTCCTACCCTGAAGGAACGCTCTCTGGTATGTCTATCATACCAGACCTTTTGCTCCGCTTGAGCATCCTTTAGGTTCTCTTTAGCAAGGGCCAAAGAGTGTCGGAGGGTGTTTTGTAGGTTGCTTACAAAGTCCAGTATGTTAGTTCCTGGAGAAGGTGTAAACCCCTCCCATTGTTGCTTCACCAACTGTAATGGCCCCTTAACCTCATGGCCATACACAAGCTCGAATGGTGAGAATCCTAAACTGGGATGTGGTACAGCCCTGTAGGCAGCAGCAACTGCTGCAACACTAGATCCCAATCATTGGAGTGTTCATTTACGAATTTACGGATCATGGCTCCCAAAGTTCCATTAAACCTCTCCACCAGGCCATTGGTTTGGTGGTGGTACGGGGTGGCAACCAAATGATGCACCCCATGAGCTTCCCACAGGTCTTTCATGGTCCCTGATAGGAAATTTGTTCCCGAATCTGTAAGAATGTCGGAGGGCCAACCTACCCTGGTAAAAATGTCAGTTAAGGCCTGGCACACAGTTTTAGCTCTGGTGTTGCCTAGAGCTACTGCTTCCGGCCATCTGGTAGCAAAGTCCACAAAAGTCAGTATGTACTGCTTTCCTCTGGGGGTCTTCTTTGGGAAAGGACCCATAATATCCACAGCTACTCGCTGAAATGGGACCTCAATTATGGGAAGTGGCTGGAGAGGGGCCTTGACCTGGTCTTGGGGTTTTCCTACCTTTTGGCATACCTCACAAGACCGGACATAATTGGCAACCGCCTTGCCCATCCCCTCCCAGTTGAAGGACTTCGCCAACCTGTCCTTGCTTCTGTTCACCCCAGAATGGCCACTGGGATGATCATGGGCAAAGCTTAAGAGCTTTTCCCGGTACTTAGTTGGAACCACCAACCGTTTGTGAGGATGCTGGCCTTCCTGGTGTCCACCAGAAAGAAGCTCCTTATATAAAAGTCCTTGTTCTACAACAAACCGGGATCGGTTAGAAGAGCTGAGTGGCGGTGGGTTGCTCCATGCCGCCGCCCAAGCTTTTTTAAGGCTGTCATCGGCTTTCTGCTCAGTCTGGAACTGTTCCCTTGAGGCTGGAGACACCAGTTACTCCGTAGACTGTGGACTTGGGCTGGGTCCCTCTGGAAGCAATGTAGGTGATGAGGTTGTTTCCGATGACTGTGAACCGCTCTCCGCTGGTGCACTAGGTGATATTTCAGGCTCTGGCTGAGCCTCTTGGGTAGAGTTGTCTGCTGCTTCTGCCAGTTCAGGCCCGTTGGCGCCCTCTGGCGTTGGATTTGCAAGCACTGGTGTCAGTGCTGGTGCTGGTTTTGCCGTTGGTTGCTCTTCCAGTTCCGGTCCTGGGACTGGATGTATTATGGCTGAGGTAGTTGTTGGCATGAGATCCGGTTCCACCACCTCTGTCTGGGTCTTTGGTAACACAGACGGGGTCCTGGTGGATGGCTCTGGAACAGGGATGGGAGTGCCTGCTCGTTTCGCCTGGCTGCGGGTGACCACTCCCCCCCTCTTGGCCAGCTGCACATGGTTGGCCAAGTCTTGCCCCAGTAGCATGGGGATGGAATAATTGTCATAGACAGCAAAAGTCCACTGTCCTGACCAGCCCTTGTACTGGACAGGCAATTCAGCTGTAGGTAAGGTTACAGATTTTGACTATGTAGCAGGGTGGACCCTGCTCCTGCTGTGAGGGGTTTAAAAGCAGCCTGGCAGGGCTTGAGAGCGGTGGCTCTAAAAGCTGGGCTGATTGAGGAAGTGGCTGCAGCTGGGGCCACGCTCCAAACTGAGCCACAGGCCTTATAAAAAAGTCCAGGGAAGCCAGAAGAACAGAGAGTCTCTCTCTGCCTTCAGAGAGAGAAGGGCCTAGCTGCAGGGAGCTAGAGACTGGGTACCTGAGTGAAGCAGAGCTGGGGAAAGGCTGGGGAGCTCCAGCCTAGAAAGCCCCAGGCTGTGGCCTAGCAGTGGGCCAACAGGTACTGGGGGTTGCAGAGGCAGCCCAGGGGTAGGCCAAGGCAGCAGGTCCAAACCCCTTTGCCTGTGATGAGTAGGCTGATGCTGCAGTCTGCCCCAGGGTGTGGGGCTAGACAATGACTGACAGTAGCCAATACTGAGGCAAGGTGGGGATAGAGGGTGGGGGTTCCCTGAGAGGGGAGACCCTGAGAGAAAGGGGTTACTGCCAGGGGGCAGCACCCCACATAAAAGGGCACCGGGGTCCAGGGAGGGATTCGGGGCCAGAGAACAGGCGGATCACTGGCCTGCAGAGGGCGCTCCATTGCCTGGAACAAGCTAATTCCCAGAGTCATCAGCAGGAGGCGCCGCGGGGGTGAGTCCAACCCTCTACACGTGGTGGAGAATGTGGGTATAGCGGTCTGCCCCTGATACAAGGGGCCAGAGCAAGGACTGTGGACTATTGCCTGGACTTTAAGACTTGACAGACTGAAAAAATGAAGAGAGACTACTACTGGAGAGCCTGTGTGGCCTGGCTCGCCAAGCAGCAAGCACGGCTGCTTCAGCTGCTGCGGGGGCGGGCACATGGACCTCAATGGGGGCCAGGCACTTTGGGCTGGAGGCCAGTGCCAGGGCCGAAAGACTGTTTCACCTGTGGGCGACGGGGACATTTGAGAAGGGTGTGCCCCTACTGGGTTGGGACAGAGAGGCCCCACCCAGACAAGGCTCCCCCTGTGAAAGTAACAGGGGGGCCCTCAACTTGTTGGGCTTGTGGGGAGCAGGGACACCTAAGGAGAGAGTGCCCCTACAGAGCTCCCAAGGCCCAGGCCAGCCCTGAAGGAAGGGCTAGGGCCCACACAACCAGGACTGGGGCTGTGGCAGGGGGAAGGCGCCGAGGGTGCTTCCACTGCCACACCAAGGGCCACATAAAGAGGCATTGCCCCCTGAGACAGAAACGGGGAGTGCCTGAAACCAAGGCTCGGTCTGGGACTAGCCACCAGGAAGGGGTAGTCCAGACCGAGGCCCGTAAGGAGAAAGGGGCTGGGGCAGAGAGGCCCCACCTAAAAAAGGGAACCCACATAGTGGGCAGGAGGGCCGATGTGGGAACCCAAACAGAAATGGGGACCCACATAGGACTAGGGAGGTCTACAGTGGAAACCCAGACAATGAGAGAAGCAAGCAGGCTGCTCCAAACACTGGAGAGCCTGCAGCAGGAGAGGGATGTCCTGAGGGCCCAGATGAGGAGAAAGCTGGGCAGATAGGACAACAACACCCCGCCTGCTTCCCCCCGGTGGAGGGGTTCTTGAGGTGGGGTGTGTGTAGCAGGGTAGACCCTGCTCCTGCTGTGAGGGGTTTAAAAGCAGCCTGGCAGGGCTTGAGAGCGGTGGCTCTAAAAGCTGGGCTGATTGAGGAAGTGGCTGCAGCTGGGGCCACGCTCCAAACTGAGCCACAGGCCTTATAAAAAAGGCCAGAGAAGCCAGAAGGCCAGAGAGTCTCTCTCTGCCTTCAGAGAGAGAAGGGCCTAGCTGCAGGGAGCTAGAGACTGGGTACCTGAGTGAAGCAGAGCTGGGGAAAGGCTGGGGAGCTCCAGCCTAGAAAGCCCCAGGCTGTGGCCTAGCAGTGGGCCAACAGGTACTGGGGGTTGCAGAGGCAGCCCAGGGGTAGGTCAAGGCAGCAGGTCCAAACCCCTTTGCCTGTGATGAGTAGGCTGATATTGCAGTCTGCCCCAGAGTGTGGGGCTAGACAATGACTGGCAGTAGCCAATACTGAGGCAAGGTGGGGATAGAGGGTGGGGGTTCCCTGAGAGGGGAGACCCTGAGAGAAAGGGCACTGGGGTCCAGGGAGGGACTCGGGGCCAGAGAACAGGCGGATCACTGGCCTGCAGAGGGCGCTCCATGCTGGAAACCAAGCTAATTCCCTGGAGTCACCAGCAGGAGGCGCCGCAGGGGTGAGTCCAACCCGTTACAGACATGCATGGAGAAATTGTGATTTTGACCTCTGGGTTGATGAATTTCGGGTCCACTAAGGACTGGTGGATAACTGACACGCTCGCTGCGGTGTCTCTCCACGCAGTAATCTTCTTCCCGTCCACTCTCAAGGTTTCCCTGCGGTTCGGGGGTATTTGAGAGAGATCTGGGCCTAGGGATCCTTGGTGGGATGCTAGGGTAATGGACTGTACTCAATTTGGGTTCTTGGGGCATTTGGCCTTTATATGTCCCAGTTCATTACATTTAAAACATCGCCCAGCTGACGGGTCACTGGTCCGAGGTGGATTACTGGAGACTGGTGAGGTAGAAGAATAGGTAGTTTGCGGCTGTCCTTGGGTTGTGGGTGTGGGCTTGATTGGCCCTCAATGGTAGGGTTTAGTGTCGGTGTGTACCCTGTGGGATTCGCTCCCCTTGACAGTAGCTGTCGTGGTTTCTGCCACTGCCATCCATTTGGCTCCAATCTCCCCTGCCTCAGTGAGTTTTTGGTTTTCCATCTTGTATGTAGCATCTAATGTTCTCAGAAACACCATCCAAGAATTGCTCCATCAGTATCAGGAGGTTTAGTTTGTCCATGGTGTTAACATTGGCTCCTGACAACCAGGAAAAATACTGCTTTTCAAGATAGTAGGCGTGTTTTGGAAATGACACCTCTGGTTTCCATTTCTGGGCTCTGAAACGCTGACAGGCGTGATCAGGGGTTATGCCCATTCTGTATCTAGCCTTGGTTAGGAACAGTTTATAGTCCATTTTGTCCTTAGGCATTTCAGCTGCCACCTGTGATAAGTCTCCGCAGAGCTGTGACCTCAGCTCTACCATGTACTGGTTTTCAGGGATGCTGTACCCAATGCAGGCCCTTTCAAAGTTTTCTAAGAAGGCCTCAATGTCATCACCTGTCCTGTAGGTGGGAAATTTCTTGGGATGGGGAACAGTGGCTGGAGAAGGGTTGTTGGGTTGGGCTGGAACAGGTGGAGTAGCCCTTGCTATTTCCAGGTCTTTGTCTTTTAACTCCATTTGTCTCCTGTGCTCAGCCTCTTTGGCTAGTTGGTCTGCCTGTTTGGCTTCCATCTGTCTCTTGTGGTTAGCTTCCTCCCTCCGGTGGGTAGCTTCCTCCCTCTCCTTTTCTGCCTTAACTAGGTCTATTTGCAACCTAGCAAGTTCCAGTTTGTCAACTGTATCATTGCCACTCATGTGTGTGCCTTCTGGTGCTGGCCACATCCCTCTGCAGTCAGGGAATTTTCTGTGTGGCTTGCTGGTGTTGCTTTCTGGTGCTGGCCACACCCCTCTGCAGTCAGGGAATGTACTGTGTTGCTTGTTTCAGTTTCTAACCCTCTCTATCATTGACTAAACAAAGAGAAATCAAATGTATTGTTTTGCAAATTGTGTTCTGCGGGAGTGACTGTTCACAGCCACTGACTATGCTTTTGACGGAGAAAGAAAAAAAAATTTCCCCCTCCACCCAAGAGCAAGACAAACTGGTTAACCAGTGTCTCTTGCCCTTGCTAAGTAGCTCTCAGCATGGGGTCTCCTGTAACAAAGCCTTGCCAGAAAACCCTCATTCCCTCCAGCCAACGTAGCTGAAAAATCCTTCTAACCCTGAAAAACTGCTTTAAACCCCCTTTGGTAGAAAAGCCTTGCCTCTGTATGGCTCTCAGGTTCGTCACCGCTACCAACCATGTCATAGGTCTCACCCCCACTTAGAGCTGTTGGGTTCCAATATGGGGACCTGCATGGACTCCCCTAAACTAAAATCTTAGTTTAGATCTGGTAAAAGCTGCCACCACCCAATAATGTACGTGTATTGGGACACAGTCCTTCCCCAAAATCCTTGGGGACCCCAAGAGCCCCAAATCCATGGAGTTCTTACACCCAGGAGAAATAAACCATTCCCCCCTGCTTCCTCCCCCCCTCCCTTTTCCTAGGAGAGATACCGGGACTCAACTACAGAGGGATGCCTTCCTCCTCCCCTTTCCCTGAGACTTCACCCAAGGAAAGATCAACCAAGTCCTTAACAGAAAAGATTTATTAAAGAATAAAAAGAAAGTAACTGTCTCTGTAATACCAAGATGGAACAATACACAGGGTCTAAACTTATCAATCTCTGGAGAGAATCCCCCCTCCTTTCTTTCTCAGTAAAAGCAATAACAGTACAGAATTAAAGAAATTCTATAGCAAAACACAGAATTGCAAATACAGGAATAAAAGTATAAGAATACTAGTTCTTTGCTAATACTCACTAGCTTGAATAGAAGAATTTATTGCAGAAACCTGGGAGGACTTGATTAAGATGTCTGGACTCCCTTAACTCCCAAGAGAGACTCTCTAACACAAAGAACAGAAAAAAAAACTTCCCTCCACAGAGATTTGAAAATCTCTTGTCCCTGATTGGTCCTCTGGTCAGGTGTTCACAGGTACTGCTTTCTAACCCTTTACAGGTAGAAAAAAAACCTTAACCCTTAACTAACTGTTTATGATAACACCGCTGTGACATTCTATACTGTACGTGCCCGGGAGGGCTGGACAGAATGCTGAGTAGGGAGAGCTCAAGGAAAGCTTTGTGGGGCTGCAAGAGGGCAGGTGACAGGATGATGGGGGCAATCCATGGAGACATACATGCAGCTAGGTAGATGGCTGTTGCCACTGGCTCAGCCGTCCGGCCTGCAGAGGGGTTCAGATCTGGAAGATGGGTCGGACGCTCCATGCTTCCCTGGGACACACGGTTGTCTCAGTTTTCCTCTGCTGTTCCGTCGGGAGCCCTGAGATTTGCAGGAAAGTGGAGGGGGGAACCAATTCTGAGACCTCCCCTTCTGCAAAGCTGGGAGGAGACCAGGATGACATCACTGCTGAAGCAACAAGCTAGCCTGTGCCCTGTGCAATGTAATTTTATCCACCTGACCTCCTGTGTAGACACCGCTGTGTTGGCAGTAGAGCTTCTCCCATCGACTCAGCTACCGCCTCTCGGGGAGGTGGATTAACTACACCGATGGGAGAAGCTGTCTCCTGTCAGCTTAGAGCATCTCCATTAAAGCGCCAAAGCAGCACAGTTGCCTCGGTGCAGCTGTATGGATGCAGCGTGTTAAGTGTAGACGTGCCCTGAGTCTCAGCGGCTAGACCTGGTTCTCAGTGATTTCAGCTCCAGTGACCACTGAACAAACCAAACACTCTCCAGTGTGTCTAATCAGCTCTGTCTTTACACAGTGGGGAGGGAGATGGTCAAATCGCCTCTAGGACTCTTTAGGCAGAGCCCATGCCCCCGCATACAGACACTTGTCCCCACCCTCTTTCTCTCTCACTCTCAGGGGATTTGGCATCCCTACCCCCCTGCTTAGTGAGTGAGCGTCACTCAGGGCAGGTGAAGCACCGTTCTGCTGCCCTTTCCTCACACAATCAGGGTGACAACCTGCCATTCCCCTGCACTCCCTACTAAAGTGATTTGTAACCCAACACCTGCCAAAAGGGGGCACTTTGGCAAAGCAGTTCCCTCTGCTGAGTTCCTAGGCACAGTAGGGTGCTTAGGCAAACACAGTCTGCTCCTGGAGTCTGTTGCCCCAGCTCATCACTCCACGTAAGAAGGGAGCTCAGTCTGACCCCACTTACACAGCAATGAAGAACGTGGAGGGAAAGCAGAGCCTTGTGTGTCTGAAACACCTCCCTGCTCCCGCCCTGCTCCAGACACTGCAGCCTTCACATGGGAGAGGAAGCTGCTGGTTCATTACAAACAGCTGACTGCTGCTCCTCGAGGTGAGAGAAGGGAGCAGGCTCTGTCTTTCCTGGGCGTGGGAAGCCCTGTTGGAACCACCCCCAGCAGCTGGAATATTCCATAGAAAAATCAGGCGTAACCCCATTGAATTCAGTAGAGTTACTCCTGCCCTGCACCCAGGTAACTGAGAGCAGTAGCTGGCCCACCTCAGCCCCACACTGGTGTCCCGCAGCTCTGACTCGTCTCCCAAAGCCCTGGGAAGTGGCCAGTCTCCAATCTTAAGGGTGGATGCTCAGGGGAAGGAATAACCAACGTCCTAGTCAGGAACCCAGAGGGGGATCGTCCCTAGGACATTACAAGGCCTTATGGTTGAGGAGATACCAAGAGCCTTTCAGATCCAGAGCAGCAGCTGACCCCTTGTTGAGGAGAGGGGCCAGACCAGCCTGTGTTGGACCTGCACCCTAGGACTACCTACCTCTTCTGTAGCTCATTTCCTCAGAAGGTCTCAATGTCCTTTACAAAGGAGACCATTATCCGTATCCCCATGTTACATAAAGTTCCTGGGAAGCAAGTGGCAAGTTTTGGAATTGAAGGACCGGGAAGAACAGTCCCTGGGGATTGTTAGATGGTGTTGGCAGACTCTCCACATCCGAGTCTGGTGACATGGAGCTGAGCTGCATCCACACTACAAAACATTTGGGCTCTGACTTGCATTACAGTGGGACTTTGGCTCCAACCCACCGCCTAGCAGGCTCTGCAAATCTCATTAAAACTAACTTCTGTGTGGACATTGCTTCTCTCCGCCCAGTGAGAACCCTGTATAATCATTTGTAATTAATTATTTTGCAGGGTCTCTGAGCCTAATAAGCAAAGTGACTCTGCCAGCGCTGTGTGTAATAAACCCTGCTGCTTGACTCTACATGGTGTCCATTGCTGTTCCTTCAGCGACAGGGCATGGATCACTTGACGGATAACTGGTCTGTTCATTCCCTCTGGAGCACCTGGCAGTGGCCACTGTCGGCAGACAGGATACTGGGCTAGATGGACCTTTGGTCTGACCCAGAATGGCCATTTTTATGTTTGTTTGTTCTTATGTTCTCTGCAGGTTAATGATTAGCATTGCACTCAGACTGTAAATGGGCACCAGTTGTGAACCATCCAGTCCTTCATTCACACATGACAAACTCAAGTGAGATAAATATCTCTCCCCCCATCCAGTACCTGGTGTAATTGGATTGCCCTAAACTCCGTCTGGCATCTGAGGAGTATTGTACCACTATCTTCTTACAGATCCCCATACACCCTCTCTTGCCCTATCTGCCTAGCCCACAACAGTGGCAAACCAGTATGAACTAAACCAGTTGTGCACCCCACCCCGTGGGGACCCTTTGTAAATATCCAGATTAATTTTTCAATATGTAAAAATATTGTTCTTATAAATATGTCCTTGTTTGTATTTGTATGTATTCCAAATAAATAGAGGCCTACCCTTGTGCCAGGGCCGATTCCATCACAGTGGCTAAAAAATGTTAAAAAAAAATTATTCCCCGGTTTGATCTACCCTTCTCTATCAACAGTAACCAAGGCACCCATTTCACAGACCTGATCATGCAACGGGTGTGCAAGGCCCTTAATGTCACCCAACACCAGGCACTAATAAAATGTGTCAGGTCTCTTTATACACAGGTAAAAAAGGCACTACTCAAGGATCCTAAGCAACCCTGGCATTCGCTGGAACCAGAAGACTGGGTCTACATAAAGGTCCATCAGCGAAAGACCGCCCTGGCCCTGCTCTGGAAAGGCCCGTAGCAAGTCCTGTTAACTACCAACACCGCTGTAATGTGCCAAAAACTAACTGCCTGGACCCATGCTTCACACTGCTAAAAGGTTCCTCTGCCACGAGATGTCTCTCCAGTTAATAAGCGGGCTATCACTCCTTTTGGTGCTGCTGTTCCTTCTGGACAGCAGAAGAAAAGGACAAAGTAAAGCACTAGTAACTTCTCCCTTGTCTGCTAACAGAGCTACTATGCATTTAAATTTTACTAAAAGACCCAAATCATTACAGGGTGATGTGCTAGTAACCTCTCCCCTGTATAATGCTAAACCATGACTGTTCCAGAAAAGAAGGAACACTCGCACTGTTAAACCCCCCAAGGTCCATTAATTCCTGAAAACAAAGGACATTAAAAATTGGCCCTCTAAAAGCTATAAATTCACACTACCCTTATCCAGCTTCCAAATCACCTCTGCATACCCTAATTTCTCAAAAGGTGAAGCCCTTAGGTTAGGACAGCAAAAGGCCTAGGTTTCCTCTCACAAAAAAAAAAGAGGAACGTGGCCAAACACTTATGGAATGGTGCCAACAGCGCAGCTGCAATTTGTAATAGTTATAAAGCCCAACAATATAAAAAAATTAGGACAATTAAAAAAGGCCACAGGTCTTATTACTAAAGCACAGTTAACGCAGGTGCAGGCTGACCTTAGTAAATTGTGTGTTATTTCTACCCTTAGTTCAATAACCCAAAAACTGATGATAACTATGGTGCTAAATATCACTAAGGCTAAAAAGGCATTGCAGTGGAATCTGGCATGTTCAAAAATTCAGGATTTCCTGAATAACCAGCTAATGGCCATTCAAAGTAATCTTAAACATCAAACTTGGCCCACTGCCCTTACAGATGCTTCAGAAGTATCATCTAATCTATGGCCCTAAAAACATACTTTAAAATGTTCTGGGTAAAAGTGCAGACATTCACAATGCTCCTTCTGAGTATACGAACCCATTGGAGAGGTGTAGGCTCCCGCATACCAAATCCTGCTGGGTCTGTGGGAAGGATGCATGTGGGATTAGGTAATTCACCAAAACATTAAAAAAATTAAACTACCAATATGCCTAACCAATTTATAGTCAATGCTCCTAAAATAACACCCAATATTTGAAAAAAATAGAAAGTCAAATAAACACTCTGGCTGTTAAAACCCACACAGCTTCAATGTGTATGTAAACTAACACCCAGGAAAGTTGTCACTGGTCATGTGTATCAGAGTGAGCACCCACTCTGGTCCTGGAGGGATTAGAAAAGCCCTGTAGAGGGCTGGGGCTGGGCAAAGTAAAACCCTGGCTGATTGGGGGAAGTGGCTGCAGCTGGGGCCACGCCCCAAACTAAGCAACTGGGCCTTATAAGAAGGCCAGGGAAGCCAGAGGGAGCAGTCTCTCTCTGACTGGAGAGGGAAACAGGCCTGGCTGCTAGGGAACTCACCCAGGGGACTTTGAGTGAGGCAGGGCTGGGGAAAGGCCTTAGGAGCTGGGAAGCCCCAGGCTAGTAACTCCTCAGGCTACAGGGCCTAGTTCTAGGCCTCCTAGGTAGTGGGTTTGCAGGGGGGCAGCCAGAGGGTGGGTAAAGGCAGCCTGTCCAAACCTCTTGTTGCCTGTGATAATTGGCTGATACACTGCAGTCTGCCCCAGGGTGTGGGGGCTAAACAGAGACTGTCAGTAGCCATGACTGAGGTGATGTGGGGATAGGGGGTGGGGAAAGACAGTAAGACTATGGGGTACTGCAGGAGGTGGAACCCTGGGATAAGGGCAGCGGAATCCTGGGAGGGACACAGGGGCCAATGACAAGTGGATCACTGGCCTGCAGAGGGTGCTCCTGGGTCAAAGAGCTAATTCCCAAGGATGACCAGCAGGAGGCGCCGCAGGGGTGAGTCCATGCCTGGTACATCATGATAACATCTGCTGGTAAGGTATGGAACAAGGAACTACCCTAGCAGAATACCTGCTTTTCCAAGCAAATAACTGTGTATATGTTAAGGGCACCACTTAAAAAAACACACATTTCAACCTCACCCTCTGCTGCAGGTGGTAATATTATTTATTGGCCTGCAAATAAAATTTTACAATCAGCACTTAAGTTCTAATACCTTTTTAATTGAACAGCCTTGGTACCTAATTGGTTCCAAAATTTGCTTTTACACCTACTAAAGGTCCAAAAAATTTCTAAATTACAAAAAGAAATCATATGCTCTAAAATATATATCAAATTAAAAAGCATGCTTTCCACATGGCCTATAAACTGTCTACTTTATGTACTAAGTATAATGTATTGTGTTTATTAACTAAAGCTATATAACAACCCCATCATATTATTACAATGAAAATGTTCATGCTTTTATTATTTTTGTTTGCCGAGAATTTTGTGGTTGTTGTAGTAGTAAAGAATGTAATAATCCTAGCACCTTCCATGTTCATACTAACCTGGCCAGTTCAAGGAAGCGGGTGGCGTTAATAACTGTTGACAATAACCTTTGGGCAAAAAAAGGGAGGAAATTAACAGGCTTATAAGTATGGAAGTTTAGGCCAAGGTGGTGCCAAAAAGGCACCAAATGGGGAATTGAAAAGGAAAATTGAGTAAGCCTAAAACATTGGTCAAGATAACAGTGTATGTGGTCATAGGGAAGAAAGGGGGGGTGAGGAAAATTACTAACAAGACACAATTGCAACAGCAAATCTTGAAAAATATACGCTTTTGTGCTAACTGCAAAAGAACAACCTGTTCATCAACAGAAAAGCTTGTGCTTCTGTATTCCTAATGAAGGGCTATTTTTCTGTTTTAAAAAAAATTACTAAAAAAGTGTTTAACTAATTGTAGTTTTAAGCTATATAAGCTTTTGTTTCATTATTTGGAAAAGCTGCCTAACTGGGCTCTCCCTGCATGCTTATAATATAGTGGACCTCAGGCTGTTCTAGTCCAAACACAACAGTTATTTTTCCACAACAAATGTAAAATGCTGACTCCTTACAGAAGCTGTCACCTCCTGCCCATGGGGAAGGACTATTGAATCCAAATGGGCCATTGTGAGACATCACAATGCAAAGGCTTTGTTAATGACCCCATCCCACCCATGGAGAGGCTCCATGCAAAAGTGCTCAATCCATCAGCTTAAATTGTGGAAGAAGGAAATAAAACTAGATGACAAGAAACTTTCTCATCTCTCTCTCTCTCGCTCTCTTTGCTGTTTGGAGTCTCACAGGGCTGGTGCTAGAAAACAGGAGCTGAGATCCCCTGGGTCAACCTGGGTTAGCCCTAAAGACATTCAGTGCTGAGAGGTTACTACAACTCTGTCACCTTTTAGACCCACAGAGTGTAACTCATTTGCATACGCAGGCTGCCTGCTTTCACTCTCGTTTCATTTGCCTAGTTAATAAACCTTTAGTTAGTTTATTACAGGATTGGCTACAAGCGTTGTCTTTGGTGTGAGATCTAAGCTACAGATTGACCTGGGATATGACCTTCTAGTCTGATCTCCTGCACAACGCAGGCCACAGAATCTCACCCACCCACTCCTGTAACAAACCCCTGACCTATGTCTGAGCTACTGAAGTCCTCAACTTGTGGCTTAAAACTTTAAGGTGCAGAGAATCCTCCAGCAAGTGATCAGTGCCCCATGCTGCAGAGGAAGGCAAAAAAAACACAATGCCTCTGCCAATTTGCCCTGGAGGAAAATTCCTTTCTGACCCCAAATATGTTAATCTGCTAAACCCTGAGCATGTGGGCAAGACTCACCAGCCAGACAGAATTATCTGCAGGGTGGGATCTGAGTTACTATCTAGTGTCCAATCACAGACAATCGGGCATATTTACTGCTATTAGTCAAAGATCAATTAATTGCCAAAATTAGGCCATCCCATCATACCATCCCTTCCATAAACTTATCCATAAATAGAGGCTAGACACACCATCCCTGCCCATCCTGATTAATAGTCACTGATGGACCTATCATCCATGAATTTATCCAGTTCTTTTTTGAGCCCTGTTATAGTCTTGACCTTCATAACATCCTCTGGCAAGGAGTTCCACAGGTTGACTGTGTGTGTGTGTGGGGGGGGAGAAATACTTCCTTTTGTTTGTTTTAAATTAGATGACCCCTAGTTCTTGAGTTATGAGGAGTAAACAACATTTGTTTACTTTCTTTATACCACTCATGATTTTATTGACCTCTATCATGTCCACCCTTAGTTGCCTCTTTTCCAAGCTGAAAAGTCCCAGTCTTATTAATCTCTCCTCATATGGAAGCTGTTCCATACCCCTAATCACTTTTGTTGCCCTTTTCTGAACCTTTTCCAATTTCAATGCATCTTTTTTGAGATGGGATGACCACATCTGCACACAGTATTCAAGATATGGGCATACCATGGATTTATATAGAGGCAATATGATATTCTCTGTCTTATTATCTATCCCTTTTGTAATGATTCCCAACATTCTGTTCACTTTTTTGATTGCTGCTGGACACTGAGTAGATGTTTTCAGAGAACTATCCACAATGACTCCAAGATCTTTCTTGAGTGGTATCAACTAATTTAGACTCCAACATTTTATATGTATAGTTGAGATTGTTTTCCAATGTGCATTACCTTGCATTTATCAACACTGAATTTCATCTGCCATTTTGTTGCCCAGTTTTGTGAGATCCCTCTGAAACTCTTCAGTCTGCTTTGGACTTAACTATCTTGAATAATTTTGTATCATCTGCAAATTTTGTCGCCTTACTGTTTACCCCTCTTCCCCACTCTGACCTCTGAGGTACAGATGTGGGGACTCACATGAAAGACCCCCCCTAAGCCTATTTTTACCAGCTTAGGTTAAAAGCTTTCCCAAGGCACAAACTCCACCTTGCCTTGAACAGTATGCTGCCACCACCAAGTGATTTAGACAAACAATCAGTGAAAGGACCACTTGGAGTCCTATTCCCCCAAACCCTGCACCCCTTTTCCTGGAGAAGGCTTGAGAATAAAACCTCACCAATTGGTACAGGTGAACACAGACCCAAATCTTTGGATTTTAAGAGCAATGAAAAATCAATTGGGTTCTTAGAACAATTTTAATTAAAGAAAAGGTAAAAGAATCACCTCTGTAAAATCAGGATGGTAAGTATTTTACAGAATAATAAAAGATTCAAACACACAGAGGATTCCCCTCTAGGCAAAACTTTAAATTTACAAAAACAGGGATAAACCTCCCACTTAGCACAGGAAAAATTCACAAGCTAAAACAAAAGAGAACCTAACACATTTCTTTGCTATTACTTACTATTTCTGCAATATTAGATGCTTAGTTTAGATATGGCTTAGGAAGATGTACAAAAAACTTTCTCCCACAGATTTTTAAAGTATCTTCTCTTATTGGTCCTTTTAGTCAGGTGTCACCCAGGTTATCTGAGTTTCTTAACCCTTTACAGGTAAAAGAGGGATTTTATGCTACCCTTAGCTATATGTTTATGACACTCCTTTTTCCAGACAATTTATGAATATGTTGAATAGGACTGCTGGGCCCAGTACAGACCCCTGGGGGACATCACTATTTACCTCCCCACATTCTGAAAACTGACCATTTATTCCTACTGTTTGTTTCGTATCATTTAACCAGTTACTGATCCATAAGAGGACCTTTCCTCTTATCCCATGACAGCTTACTTAGCTTAAGAGCCTTTAGCAAGAGACCTTGTCAAAGGCTTTCTGAAAATCCAAGTACACTCTATC
The DNA here is from genome assembly GCF_016161935.1 of Mauremys reevesii. Lineage (NCBI taxonomy): Eukaryota > Metazoa > Chordata > Testudines > Geoemydidae > Mauremys > Mauremys reevesii. The sequence goes on along the minus strand of NC_052647.1, from coordinate 7,981,856 downwards.
CACTAGATCCCCCTTCTCCTCATGCTTGTTGACCCCTTCAAAGAATTCTAATAGGTTGGTGAAGCATGATTTCCCTTTAGGAAAAACCATGTTGAGTCTTCACTAACAAATTATGTTCATCTATGTGTCTGACAATTTTTTGTTCTTTACTATAGTTTCACCCAGTTTGCCAGGTACTGGAGTTACGCTTACCAGCCTCTAATTGCCAGGATCATCTCTGGAGCCCTTTTTGAAATTGGCCTCACATTAGTTATCCTCCAGTCATTTGGTACAGAAGCTGATTTAAATGGGAGGTTACAAATTACAGTTAATCATTCGGCAATTTCACATTTGAGTTCCTTCAGAACTCTTGGGTGAATACCATCTGGTGCTGGTGATTTATTACTGTTTAATTTATCAATATGTTTCAAAATTTCCTTCAATGACAACTCAATCTGGGACAGTTCCTCAGATTTGTCACCTAATAGAATGTCTCACATTTGGGAATCTCCCTCACATCCTCAGCCGTGAAAACTGAAGCAAAGAATTCATTCAGTTTCTCTGCAATGACTTTATCATCTTTAAGTGCTCGTTTTGTGTATCGATCATCCAGTGGCCCAACTGGTTGCCTGCTTCTGATGTACTTAAAAAAAAGTTTGGCTTTTACTTTGAGTCTTTGGCTAGCTGGTCTTCAAATTCTTTTTCGGCCTTCCTAATTATAGTTTTACACTTCACTTGCCAGAGTTTATGCACCTTTCTATTTTCCTTAATAGGATTAACTTCCACCTTTTAAAAGATGCCTTTTTGCCTCTGTCATAAATATACGGGGAAGAGTAGCAACCTTTATGTATGCAGTAGCATAAAATCCCTCCTTGGCAGCTGCACTGAATCACCTTACCTGTAAGAGGTTAAGCAGTTCAAATAACCTAGCTGGCACATGACCAGAAGGACCAACAAGGAAAGAAAATATTTTCCAATCTGGGGGGAAAGGATTTGCTTGTTCTCTTTTGTTGTTCTCTCTCTGGATGGAGAGAGAAGCCAAGAAGGTAAAACATCTCCTAAAAATATACCTGGAATAATCCATCTAAAATCATAAACTGTAAGTAGGGCAAGGAAATGCATTACATTATCTTTTTTTGTTTTGGCTTGTGAATTTTCCTATGCTATAGAGGTAGTTTTATTCCTGTTTTTGTAACTGTAAAGCTAAACACAGAGGGGAATCCTGTGTTTAAAATCTTTTTATTACCCTGTAAAGTTACCTTCCATCCTGATTTTTGCAGGTGTGATTCTTTTATTTTTTTCATTATAAATAAAGTTCTTTTAAGAACCTGATTGATTTCAGTGTCCTGAAGACAAAGGGCCTGGTCTGTGCTCACATTGCTAAGGCAACTGGTTGATATATTATTCTCAAGCCTCCCAAGGAAAGGAGGTGAAGGGGCTTGGTGGGATATTTTGGGGGGAGAGGGATTTCAAATGACCCATCCCCAAATTTTTGTGTAAATCACTTGATGGTGGCAGCAATACAGTCCAAGGACAAGGAAAGGAATTTGTGCCTTGGGGAAGTTTTAATCTAAGCTGGTGGAGTATAAGCTTAGGGGGTCTTTCATGCAGGTCCCCACATCTGTACCCCTGAGTTCAGAGTTGGGGTGGGGGGATGCTAACAGCCTCTCACTGCTTCTTTTACTTCATTTTTAGCTATGTTGGCTCTTTTCTGGTTCTCTTACTGTGTTCTTTAATTTGGGGTATATATTTAAATTGAGCTTCTATTAAGGTGCAGCTTGTAGAGATTTCACTTTTGGTGTTGTACCTTTAATTTCTCTTAACTAACTTCCTCATTTTTGTGTAATTCCCTTTTCTGAAATTTAATGCTCCTATGGTGGGCTGCTGTGCCATTCCTCCTCTCCCAGGGATATTAAATTTCATTATATTATGGTCACTATTACCAGTGGTTCAGCTATAGTCACCTCTTCGACCAGATCATGTCCTCCACTTAGGACTAAATCAAGAATTGCCTCTCCTCTTGTGGGTTCCAGGACTAGCTGCTCCAAGAAACAGTCACTTAAGTTATTAAGAAATTTAAACTCTACATCCTATCCTCAGGTGACATGTACCCAGTCAATGCGCTAGTGGAAATCCCCCATTATTACTGAAGTTTTTTTATTGTTATAGCCTCTCTAATCTCCCTGAGCATTTCACAGTCACTATCACCATCCTGGTCAGGTGGTCGGTCGTATATCCCTATTATATTATTAGTAGGGCATGGAATTACTATCCATAGAGATTCCATCAGACACTTTCGTTCATTTAAGATTTTTACTTCATTTGACTCAATGCTTTCTATTGTCACTCCCCCACCAGCACGACCTGTTCTGTCCGTGATGCCAACTCTGCCCACATATTTACACCAGCAACACCATCACAGGACCTAACCAGACCACTCACAACAAGACCGGTTCATTCACCCGCATGGCCACCAATGTAATATACGCCATCATGTGCCAGCACTGCCCCTCTGCTATGTACATTGGCCAAACTGGATAATCGCTACGTAAAAGGATTAATGAATACAAGCCAGATATTAGGAATGGCAATATACAAAAACCTGTAGAACACTTCAACCTCCCTGGCCACACAATAGCAGATTTAAAGGTAGCCATCCTGCAGCAAAAAAAGTTCAGGACCAGACTCTAAAGAGAAACTGCTGAACTTCAGTTCATTTGCAAATTTGACACCATCAGCTCAGGATTAAAGAAAGACTGTGAGTGGCTTGCCAACTATAAAAGCAGTTTCTCTTCCCTTGCTTTTCATACCTCAACTGCTAGAAGAGGGCCTCATCCTCCCTGAATGAACTGACTTCGTTATCTCCAGACTGATTCTTGCCTGCATATTTATACCTGCCTCTGGAAGTTTCCACCACATGCGTCTGACCAAGTGGGTATTCACCCACAAAAGCTCATGCTCCAATACATCTGTTAGTCTATAAGGTGCTACAGGACTCTTTGTTTTTTACAGATCCAGACTAACACGGCTACCCCTCTGATACTTCTCTGGAAATCTGTCCACTCTGGGCCAGATCCACCATCCTCCCACTCCACTTGGAGCCAGGGGGCTTCAGGGCTCTTCCGCACTGTTGGAGGGGGAAGTTTGGGTCTCCCCCCAAGTTCCATTGATTACCCCCATATCCCCTCCTGCCAATCTGGCTGTCTCTCCCTGGGGATTGTGCATCCCCAGCAGGGGGAATAGTGGTGTGGGGGGGAGGTACCTGGCTCAGTATGGCAGCCTCTAGTGGTAGAATACCAAATATTACATTTTAAACCCGTCTTGGGCATTGCTCTTGTTGCTGGGGTCACTGGCGGGGCTGGGTTATATTTCCTGGTGCAGGAGCCGTGCTGTTCTGTGTCTGTACTGAACACAGGCTCACATCACAACAGTATATAGGCTCTAACTTCCAGTGGATTTGGGGCACAGTGTATAATCCTGTGTCAAGGCTGAATCCCCACTCTGGCACTTCTAGTGCAGAAGGTGGGGGCCCACAAGGATTTTAAAAATTAATATTTGCCACTCCAGGTTTGCATTATACTCCCAAAGTTTCAGCTTTTCTCTGATCTTGGCTTGGTAAATGCTGCCACCACCCAACTGCAAAAAAAAAAAAACAACAACAAAACCCTTTGAACCCAGGAAGGAGCACTTGGAAATTCCTCTCTGTGGGGTGTACACACACACACACACCCCCTCTGAGAAAGAAAACAAAGGAAATTAGCTGTGGCTGCCAGCTAAACAAACAACACACACAAACCTCTTAGGACACCAAAAATCCAATCCTGTTCCTAAAAAATGTAAATTTTATTAAAAGCAAAAAGAAAGAAAATACACCTGAAACTTAGGCTTTTTCTAGATTTTAAAAGAGCAATTCCACAAATCAAGCACCCAAAATAGCTATCTTGGGGGTTCAGCTTACAGGTTACAAGGTAACAAAACAATCTGGGGTTAGCACAGAGCAGATCCAGAAGCCAAATTAAAATAAATAAATGTAATTGCATCTATTTAAACAAGCCCTGTCCAATCATTTCTTCTAGGTATGGAAGATGAATTTTTATACCTTTGTTCCCCTCTTTCCCAGAGCGACACAACACACAAACAAAGGGAAGTTTTTTCCCCTATTTTAAAAAAGTTCTATCCCTCTCACTGGCGTTTTTGGTCAGTTGCCCACTCCTTGTCTTTTACCTGGGGAAATGTTTTAACTCTTTACAGGTAAAGCAAGCAGAGAACAGCCACCAAGACACCTAACCCAGCACAGCAGCAGGCAGGGCTCTGGGGCACACACAGGGGCACTAGTCTGCAGGGCACATTCTAGGGACAGAGCCTCTCACCTCTAGTGAAAACGCTGAACTCCCGTCTCCGCACGTGGACATCAAAATGTCTAAGGTCAAATTACAGAAAGAGCAAAAACTGCTGATCCTGCTGCTCCGCATTCCCTGCAGAGACCCAGGGCAGAGGGTGAGTTTTGCAGGCGCTGAAGGGCGACCGACATTGGTGTTTGCCTTATGCAGGGGCCTGATCCTGACACCTCTCACTGAGTGAATAAAGCTTTTATACCTGACGTGTCCAGGACATGTACGATGGTGCTGTTGCCACAGCGAGAGGTTCATGTGGAGAAAGGGAACAGTTTCTAGTAACAGCTGGAATACATCAAGGCTTGGGACTAAGCCCCTTTTTGTTCACGTCGATGCTGGATGCATTGACAGAAAGCAGCCAGAGAGTGGCCCCCTGGCACCTGCCTTTTACAGATGATGTAGTGCTCATGGGGGAGAGGAAAGAGGAAGTGAAAGAAGACACAGAGAGACATGGAGGTGCATATTGGAAAGAAATGGCATGAAAATGAGCAGATGAAATCAGAGTATCTGGTTTGTAGATTCAGTGCTCCCCTGCAGGAAGAAAATGGGCCTGTAAGTCTGGGGACCAGCCACTAGCAAATCTACAGAAGTTTTAGATGGTTCGATATCGATTTGCAAACCCCTAGAAGACAATAAGGTGATAAATAACAGTCAGCATGGATTGTCAAGAACAAATCCTGTCAAATCAACCTGACAGCTTTCTTTGGCAGGGTAACAAGCCAGGGATGGGGGGAAGCAGTAGATTTGTTATATATAGACTTTAGTGAGGCTTTTGACACTGTCTCACGTGACCTCATAAACAACCTAGGGAAATACAATCTATATGGAGCCACTCTAAGGTGGGTGCATAACTAATTGGAAAACCATTCCGAGAGAGTAGTTATCAGTGGTTCACAGACAAGCTGGAAGGGCATATGGAGTGGGGTTCCGCAGAGATCAGTTCTGGGTCTGGTTCTGTTCAATATCTTCATCGGTGATTTAGATAATGGCATACAGAGAACACTTATAAAGTTTGTGGATGATACCAAGCTGGGAGGGGTTGCAAGTGCTTTGGAGGCTAGGATTAAAATTAAAAATCATCTTGACAAACTGGAGAAATGGTCTGAAGTAAATAGGATGAAATTCAACAAGGACAAATGCAAAGTTCTCCATTTAGGAAGGAACAATCAGTTCCACACATACGAAATGGGAAATGAATGTATAAGAAGGAGTACTACAGAAAGGGATCTCTGTTTTAGTTCTGTCATCTGCCACCATCAAGAACAGTCGAGCTCCATCCTCTTTAGAACCCCCCTTCAAGTAGTCAAAGGCTGGTATCAAATCTCCTCCACTCTTTTCTTCTGCAGACTAAATAACCCCAGGGCTGTGAGCTAGAAACTTCAGTTAGTTGTCCATAGAAAGCCTCATCCTTCTGATCCAGTGGTCTATAGCACACACCCACCACGACATCACCCTGTTGCTCTCGCCTCTAAACTTAACCCAAAGACTCAACAGGCTTTTCTCCAGTTTCATACTGGAGATCTGAACAGTCATACCGCTCTCTTACATACAATGCAACTCCTCCACCTTTCCTCCTATATCTGTCCTTCCTGAACAGTTTATACCCATCCATGACAGTGCTCCAGTCATGTGAACTGCCCCACCAAGTTTCTTTATTCCAATTACATCATAGTTCCCTGATTGTACCAGGACTTCCAATTCTTCCTACTTGTTTCCCAGGCTTCTTGCGTTTGTGTGCACCCCAGCCCCCTTCCCCAGGCTCAGCCTGGGGCCTGCACCCCCTCCCACACTGCAACCTCCTGTCCCAGGCTGGTGAAAGTGAGTGGGAGACCGAACGACAGAGGGAGAGAGAGCAGTGGGCGGGGCCTCAACGAAGGGGCAAGGCAAGGGTGTTTGGGTTTGGGTGATTAGAGAGTTGGCAACGGTAGGGAAGAGACGACTGGCCCCTGGCAGCCCTGTTCACCCACTCCTGGGCCTCTCTCTGCTAGTCCTCCAGTTACTGCTGGACCGTAGGCTGTCTGTGCCTCAGTTTACCAATCCGTTAAATGAGGGTAATAATGCTGCCCTGCCTCCCGTAGTGAGAATAAAAACCATTTGATATTGTGAGGCTCTCAGAAAATACAGTAATGGGGGCCTGATAGGTACCTAAAATAGATAGGGTAATTAGTTAAGGGCGTGTGTTCTTGAAAGTGACTAACGCAGGGTAACCACAGGAGGCTACTTACTCAGCTTTCCTGGGCCACAAGTCGGTGCGGAGTCCCCAGATCAAGTAGTCTTTGTTACGCTCCAGCCTCAGAGACTTCCTGCATTTTATGTGGCTGATGAATGGGCGGGTTTTTCCTTGTGGATCTTCATCAGTCCCTAGGGCGGGGGTGAAAAAAGATGTCACACATAAGAGCAGAGTGAGGAAGAGATAGTACGGGGTGGAGAGGGATGAAGATGAAAGGAACAGAGAAGAGGAGACTCCTCGGTGTTCTCTTGCGATTTCAGTACAAATTCAGCCCTAGTGTGACTGCAACGATAACCAATCACTGAAGCTCCAGCAGTCATTAGAGACAGGAAGGACCGTCTTGTGGTTGTGGCACTGGGTTGGGCCTGAAGAGGTCAGGCCTCAGCTCCTGTTTCTGCCACAGACTCCTGGTGTGACCTTGCACAAGTCACTCGATCTCCCTGGGACTCAATTCCCCACCTGTGAAACGGGGCTAATAAAGCCACCCAGTGTCGATTTAGATTGTAACCTCATCAAGGCAGGGGTTGTATCTGGATATGTCCAGTGCTTAGCACAAGGGGCCCCTAATCTCAGGTAATTCAAATAATTAGAACAGTCAAATCAGCTCCCAGTGAGTGAAGCCGCTTTGAGCTCAGTTAGATCCCTGCTTCCTTTGCCTTTATATTGATTTATAAAAGTCAGCACTGAGGAAGAGAGACTCCATCTCCCCTATACCAGCTTGGGCCAAAGGGCCACCAAGTCTGGGATCTTGACTCCCCCAGTGGCCAATGCCAATTGCTTCAGAGGAAGATTGAAAAAGCTCATAATGAGACTGACCAATTGTGCCAGGCTGACCACAGGGAGAGGTTCCCCCTGTTATTTTGTCTGCCTCTTTGTGGCATGGCTGCCTAGGTGGGTTGAGCAAATTCTTTCTTGTCCCCTTGTGGCGATAAATTAATGCCCTGGAGCATGAGACTAGATTAGCCTTGGGGCTTTAGCACTTCCTCTGGCTAAGAGAAATAGCTCTTATGCCGGCCTTTATCCCAAAGGCCATTCAGAGAAATTGCACCCTGATTGTAGAAGGGGAGCTCTTACCTGCCTTAATGAGTTCCACAATTTCCATGATGTAGTAGTCAGAACTATCCACTTGTTGAATTCTAACAAGCCTGGTTTTATACACTTTAAAAAAAGGAAGACATACAAAACACCAGTTGAAGGTCTGCAGTATTTTTCTGTAGAGAATTCACTGTGTAACTGACTCCCCAAACTGGCTGTGAGAAAGCTGGTGCTGTGGTGAGGGCAATAGCTGGAGACCGGGGTTCATTTTCCTGCTCCATCACAGACTAGCTGCATGACCTTAGGCAAGTCACTTAGTCACTCCATGCCTCAGTTTCCCCTTTTGTACCGTGGGGATAATAGCACTGCCCTGCCTCACAGGAGGTTGTGAGAATAAACATGTTAAAGATTGTGAAGTGCTCAGATACTAGGGAAAAGGGGGCAGGGGCGGGGAGTTATATACACTCATGGTACCTGGGCTCCAGCAATATTCAGGGCCCGGGGGCTCGGCTCCACCAATGTTTGGGGCCGGGGCTCTCCCCCGGTTTCCCCTGGCCCCCACTTGCTGCCCCTGCTCACCTCCCCTGGGCCCCAGAGCCTGCAGCTCTCATTGAGTCTGCTCTGCCGGCTCCTGGCATCAACTACTGCCACAGAGTCCGAGTGCCCCCCATCCTCTATTGGCAGGGCAGGCTGCCCTTCCGCCCTAGCCCTGAGCCTCTCCAACACCCCAAACCCCTCAACCCCAGCCCTCATCCCCCCCAATCCTCTGCCCCAGCCCTGAGCCCCCTCCTGCATCATGAACCTCTCAGTCCCAGGCAGAGCCCGCACCCCACACCCCAACCCTCTGCCCTAGCTCTGAGCCCCCTCACACACCCCAAACCCTTCATCCTCAGCCCCACAGCCCTCACCCCTGCATGCACCCCCTCCCCTTCACACACACACCTCCCCTGCCCCCAAACTCCCTCCCTCCTATCCCCAAACTCCCTCCCAGAGCATGCACCCCCTCCCCCTTCATGCACATCTCCCCCTGCCCCCAAACTCCCTCCCTCTGCACCCCTCCAACCCCAAACTCCCTCCCAGAGCCTACACCCCTCACCCCCTCCTACACCCCCACCCCCCGTCCAGACCCAGCCCCCCAACACCAACCCCCAGCCAGCACCCTCATCCTCCTGCACACCCACCCCTGTCCCAGCCCAGAGCCTGCACCCAGCACCCAAACTCCCTCCCAGAGCCTGCACCCCTCTTGCACCCTAATCCCCAGCCCAGGGCCTGCACCCCAGACCTCCTCCCTCCACCCAAACTCTCTCCCATAGCCATAGGCAGGTGGGGGGCAGAGTTTGGCAGTGGGTGGGTTGTGGACACCACCAAAATTTCTACAAACCTGCCACTCGTGAATGGGGGCATAGCAGGATAGTTACCCCACTCCTGCTGATTGGAAAGGAGCCACAGCTGTGGCTGGCTTAATAAGGGCCCAGCTGGCCCTTATAAGAGGGCTGGGGGCCAGAAACCAAGACAGACTCTCTCTAGCTTTGAGAGGGAGGGATCTGGCTGCAGAGAGCTGAGAGAAGGTACCTAGACTGGAGCAGCGCTGGGGGAAGGCCAAGGGAGCTGGGGCGCTCCGTCCTGGAAACCCCCCAGGCTGTGGCCTAGTGGAAGGCGAATTAGGTACTGGGGTTGCAAGGGCAGCAGGTCCAACCCCCCCTTGCCTATGATGAGTGGCTTTTGCACTGCAGTCTGCCCCAGTGAGTGGGGGCTAGATGGTGACTGGCAGTAACCCATGACTGAAGCAAGGTGGGGCTAGAGGGTTGTGGGTTCCCCTGGGTGGGGAGACCCTGAGATTGTGGGGGTATTGCAAGGAGGCAGCACCCTGGCCTGAAAAGGGCACTGGGGTCCAGGAGGGACTTGGGCCAAGCAGCAGGCGGGACACCAGCCTGCAGAGGGCGCTCTGGAGGCTGGAAACACTAATTCCCTGAGAGAACCAGCAGGAGGTGCCACAGGGGTGAGTTGTGCACCGTGACAGGGGGGTAGATAAATTCTTAGGGTTAGATTGAATCTTAAACAGTCATCTGATCTTGTTCATTTCTGGGCACTTATGGCCCCAAAATCTCATCAGGTTTCTGTCCCAGCAGATCCAGACCTTACCCCGATTCAGCCTCAAAGGCAAACTTTACAATCCAAATCGAATTTTGAACCCTGTCTCTGCGCTCTCGTCATGGAAAAAGACTCAGCAGATCCAAATCACAGATTTACCATAATCCACTCCAGGTTTGCAGGCTTCCTCCATTCGTCTGTTCAGGGTGACGGGACCCTCTATCTTCTGCTGCATGAAGCAGCTTTCTATGGGGAAGGAAGATGGGTAGAGAATCACCAAGGGAGACCCTAGTTTCAGCTCTGTTATTAGTGACCCATAGGTGCCCACCTATTTGAATCCTGGGTGAGCCGCGCTAACCCGCACAGTGACAGGCCCACCTCCTCTGACAAGGGAGTGGCCATGAAGCCAACCACCCGTCACATTATAGGACATAGGTGCTGACAACATGGGTGCTCCAGGGCTCAAGCACCCATGGGGAAAAAAAATAGGGGGTACTCAGCACCTACCAGCCACAGCTGTTTGGCGGCTGGCAGGAGGCATTTGGTGGAGTGCAGGTGGCGGGGAGGGGGCAGATCGGGTACAGGAAGTGGCAGAGCGAGGGTGGGGCCTCAGGGGAAGGGGTGGAGTCGGGGTGGAGCAGCCATCAGGAAAAATAAAAGTCAGCGCCTATGTTATGGGACACAGTAAAAGAAGAAAACAAGGGATGGAGGGGTAGGTTGCAGGGTCTAAATGATCCTGAGCAGACAGACTCAGACAGCTCTGCAAAGGAATCGGTAGATGTTGCCCAGAGGAACTCTGCCTGGATGTATGAAATAACCAAGGACCATAAATAGGCCTGGCAATCCCAGTTAACTTCCCTCTCTGCACTGATGGATCTCTGCCTGGGTCAGCGCCAGGAGGAGCCTGGTCACAGGACTTAGTGGAGCAGCAGATGGGGAATCAAAGGTGATGGGAAGGACAGATCCGGAGACTGAGCGCCTCTCTGTATGCCCGGCAGACAGCAGGGCTACAGCAAGTTCCCCACTGAACAACGGCCCCACCAATGGGTCTCTACCCTCTTCTAGAGGATCCTTTTCTTAGAGATCGGGGAGTGGAGCCTCCATGGCCCATTCAATACTTGGCCGCTGGGCTGAAACTGACAGTGGGGGGCTGAGGGGTGCCAGCTGTGGGCATCTTGGAATGAGAGGACCCAGATATAGTAAAGAAGTGCCTGACTTTGTGTCACCATGCCCCCCCCCAACTGGATTCCATGGATCAGCTGGCTTGGTCCAGCCCCCAAGGCCCTGATGGCCAGAGAGGAGGAACTGATGTTTCCTATACCCGCTCCCTCCTGGTGACCCAGCTGGTTAGAGAAATTCTGCTTCTACGTCCTGCTGCCAGCTCTCCTGTGATTGGTGGGTGGGGTTGCCATTGGAGAAGGGAGGGAACCCAGGTGAGGGCAGGTGGTCAGGGAGAGTGGAAACCCTCTGTGACTGCAGGGGAGGAGGGACAGGAGAGGGTGTGTAGCAGGGACACAGCCGGCCAAGAGTCAGAGTTCCAGGCTGGGGGACAGACCCAGGGACCATCCTGTCTCCAGCTGCCATGAGCCTGTATCGCACGTGAAAATCACCCAGACACCACAGGGAAAGAAGGCCCTGATTGGTTGCTGGGGGGCCTGGGACTGCATGTTTGCTGGTAAAGCTGACAGGGGAGCCCTCACCCGAGATGTAAGCAGAGACAGGACTCTCCTTACCTTCTGCACACCGGCAGATGTCCCCGTGACAGATCATATTGAAGAGTCCGCTCTGGTTAGACGGGTGGTAGAACTTGGTGCACCGGTCATCTAGAGAAAGATCAGAGACATGGATCATTCCCCCTCCCGTAGAACAACGGCCACGGTTTACAGCACCTAGGAGACAACCCTGAAGCCCTTACTCAAGCAGAAGCCCCACTGGGTGACCCTGGGGAAGGGAGCAGCAGTCTGTGGGAACGACTTTCTTAGCTATAGGAAACCATCAGCTTGAAATGACGGGCTGGTGCTTGTTGGAGACACCCTCTTAATCATGCTAGCAGCAAATTCACCTCTGGAGGTAAAACGGGAGGAGAGGGCAAGTAGGATAATTATTGCCTGTAGTCAGAGGTTCCCCTTATTATTTTGTCTACCTTTGCTTGGGTGTGTTAAGGTGATGAGTGTGACCATATATTTCCAGCATGGAGTAATGTTGGAACAGGAGGAACTGGGAGGTGGGCAGTAAACCAGACTAGATGATCAGGATGGTCCCGTCTGGCCTTAAAGTCTGAGTCTAAACCCCCTGTGTTCTAATCCAGTAGTTCTCAACCAGTGGGACACATACCCTAGGGATACCCAGGGGATATGTTAACTTATGTAGATATTTGCCTAGTTTTACAAAAGATTCTAGAGCCCTGCAGTGGGACTGGGATCCCGCAGGGCCCATTGCTATAATAGTGGGATAAAAATTCAACAAACAATGCAGGAGCAGGTGGGAGTAGATATTGTGGGTCGGGATGGGAGCAGGATTGAAAAAAATAGTCCTCATTCGCCGCCAAAAATATGAACGCTCCAGCCAGCAACCCCCGCTCTGTGGCCTCTCAGCTCTGAAGGCAGCGCTCCTACCAGCAGCAGCTCATGCCACCTTAACTCCTGCGCTGCTGCTGGCGGGGTGCTGCCTTGAGAGCTGGGAACCTGGCCAGCAGCTGCCGCTCTCCAGCCACTGAATGACACGACTCATAAGTGAAAACAGGCTCATGGCTCGCACTGAAATGTAAGTCCAATATTTATATTCTAATTGATTTATTTTATAGTTACATGTTAAAAAATGAGGAAGTCGGCAATTTGCCAGTACTAGTGTAATGGGACACTTTTGTATTTTTATGTCTGATTTTGTAAGCAAGTTGTTTTTAAGTGAGGTAAACTTGGGGGATGCACGACAAATCAGACTCCTGAAAGGGGCACAGTAATCTGGAAAAGTTGAAGGGAGAGTGAGCTAGTGTAGAGCGGGAGACTGGGATTCAGGACGCCTGGGTTCTATTTCCAGTGTATCCCCTCTGTTATACGAGGACAATAATACCTAAGTACTCAAAAACACTGCAAGAGGCAATGATACCAATGTGACCCAGAGCAGAATTTGAAGCCATGGTTCCTTGAATGGTGAGGAGAGCCGCGATCTGTTACCTATGCTGTAATAGTCGTAGACTGTGACGGATGCCGGCTGAATGAGCCCCACTTCGAAAAACTGGTGAGCTTTAAACTACAGGCATTCCTCCTCTCTGTGGGAAACCTGGGTGCGGGGGAAATAATAGGATTGCTTATGTTGAAGGGTGGCTGGATGGAAGAGAGAATGAAAAAGAATAAAAGAAAGGGAGATGTTGGGGAAAGAAAAGTGAGGCAGGTGCGGGAAAGAAGAACTAGAGAAGTGAAAGGAACAAGGAAAGAAGAAGTGAATGGCACAGAGAAGCAAATTCAACCTTAATATCAGATGTTGCATTTCCCATTAAAGTCAATGGACCTACATCCACATACACCAGCTGAGGATCTGGCCCATTCAGTTACTCCTAGTGGAAAGACTGAATCTGGACCAGTGAATCAAATTCGGCCATGGGTTGCAGTTTGTCAACTTGCTGACGTCTGTGGGGATGCCAGGGTGTATCTGAGAGTGCAGTTTGGCTCAGCAGGAGCCCATGAAATTAACACAAGATCAGAGAAGCCCCTTGTTGAGTCTTTACCTTGTCCACATAGATTATGAGATTGCTTCTGTCGGATGGGGCTTTGTTGATTTCAAACTTGGAAATGTATCTGTTGACCCCTTGGGAAAGCTAAATGTGAATAAGAAAAAGCAAGAGGCATTGTGGGTAAGGCAACGTCTCTATGAAAGTCCTGCAGCTCATGCTTGTGATCACGTCTCCCATGCAGATTGTATCATGGAAGATACTAGCCTGCTACTTACTCCACACCTAGGGTTGCCAGGAGATTGGTTTTTGAGCGGAACACCTGGTTGAAAAGGGACCCTGACAACTCCAGTCAGCAGCACAGCGCAGCTAAGGCAGGCTCCCTGCCTGTCCTGGCTCTGCACAGGTCCCGGAAGCGGCCAGTATGTCCAACTCCTAGGCGCGGGAGTGGCCACAGGGGCTCTGCGCACTGATCCCGCCCCGAGTGACAGCTCCGCAGCTCCCATTGGCCAGGAACTGCAGCCAACGGGAGCTGCATGGGCCGTGCCTGTGGGCGTGAGCAGCGCACAGAGCCCCCTGCTCCCTCTGCCTAGGAGCCGGAGGGACATGTCACCACTTCTAGGAGCCACCTGAGATAAGTGCTGCCTGGCTGGAGCCTGCACCATGACCCCCCTCCTGCATCCCAAGCTCCTGCCCCAGGTCAGAACCCCCTCACACAGCCTAACTCCCTAACAGAACCCGCACCCCTTACCCCCTCCCGAATGTCAACCCATTGCCCCAGCCTGGAGCTCCCTCCTGCACCCCAAAATCCTCATCTCTGGCCCCACCCTAGAGCCCACATCCCCAGCCAGAGCCCTAACCTGCTCCCTGAACCCCAACCTCATGCCCCAGCCTGGAACCTCCTCCTGCACCCTGCAGGCTTCATTTGTGGTCCCACCCCAGATCTGGCACCCCCAGCCAGAGCCCTTGGCCCCAGTTCTCTTTTAAACCCTCTTATAGTCCTAGCATTCACAACCTTCTCAGGCAAGGAGTTCCACAGGTTGACTGTGCGCTGCGTGAAGAAGAACTTCCTTTTATTTGTTTTAAACCTGCTGTCCATTAACTTCATTTGGTGGCCCCTAGTTCTTATATTATGGGAACAAGTAAATTAACTTTTTCTTATTCACTTTCTCCACACCACTCATGATTTTCTATACCTCTATCATATGCCCCCCTTAGACTCCTCTTTTCCAAGCTGAAAAGGCCTAGCCTCTTTAATCTCTCCTCATAGGGGACCCGTTCCAAACCCCTATTCATTTTAGTTGCCCTTCTCTGAACCTTTGTCAATGCCAGTATATCTTCTTTTGAGATGAGGAGACCACATCTGTACACAGTATTCAAGATGTGGGCATACCATGGATTTATATAAGGGCAATAAGATATTCTCCATCTTATTCTGGATCTCACTTTTAATGATTCCTAACATCCTGTTTGCTTTTTTGACTGCCGCTGCACAGTGTGGACGTCTTCAGAGAACTATCCATGATGACTGCAAGATCTTTCCTGATTAGTTGTAGCTAAATTAGCCCCGATCATATTGTATGTATAGTTGGGGTTATTTTTTCCAATGTGCGTTGCTTTACATTTATCCACATTACATTTCATTTGCCAATTTGTTGCCCAATCACTTAGTTTTGTGAGATCCTTTTAAAGTTCTTCACAGTCTGCTTTGGTCTTAACTATCTTGAGCAGTTTAGTATCATCTGCAAACTTTGCCACTTCACTTTTTACCCCTTTCTCCAGATCATTTATGAATAAGTTGAATAGGATTGGTCCTAGGACTGACCCTGGAGGAACACCACCAGTTACTCCTCTCCTTTCTGAAAATATACCATTAATTCCTACCCTTTGTTCCCTGTTTTTTTTAACCAGTTCTCAATCCATGAAAGGATCTTCCCTCTAATCCCATGACAATTTATTTATGTAAGAGCTTTTGGCGAGGGACCTTGTCAAAGGCTTTGTGGAAATCTAAGTACACTATGTCCACTGGATCTCCCTTGTCAACATGTTTGTTGACCCTTCAAATAACTCTAATAGATTAGTAAAACAAGATTTCCCTTTACAGAAACCATGTTGACTTTTGCCCAACAAGAATGGCGACTGTACATCACTCCCTTTCCAAACTCCCTCTCAAAACTCCTCTGTTAGCGGCCCCTGTTCACCAGCACCAATGCTGGAAACATCCCTGGGTTTGTTTGCTAAACTTCACCTTCATTTTATACCCGGGCAGCAATTCACTGCAATGAATCCTTCAGGACCTGGATTTTTTTGTGCAGCCTCTTTTTTTTTTGTATCCACAGTTCTTCAGGCCCAAATAACTGCACTATGTAGGTCAGAGGATCTAAAGGGAAATCATTTTTTTTTTAAACTGTGGCCCCACTGTACAAGAGACTGTATCAAATGCATTCTGCTCTGGCATGCACAGTCAAATGACAGCAGCCTCTCAATTTGCTATCCAATAAAGCAGGATTGAACTGACCTGAACTTGTATGGCCAGATTTTCAAAGTAGCCTGTGCAACCTGCAAAATTTGCCCAGGGCCCTGTTTGTTTCTGTGAATTTGGACATTGCGCTCATGGCTTATTCATCCCCTGGAATCTCCTCTATGAATGCCCCAAAACTGCCATCCCTGACCTGGAGACAACTGGTTGTGGTTTCCTAAAGCTGTTACCAATCCTTAGAGCTGTCTAGTCTCCCTCCAGGTTTAACTCTGGAGTCTGACTATTCATCTGCTGCATTGGATTTTCTTATCTGAAAGCCCCAGTCGAGCCACTGCATTGTTTATTACGTTCCCTGTTCTCAGGTTACACTGACGTACTCTCTTAAGATCCTCCATGTCCGGTGAGAAGCCAGTGAACATGGAGACATCGATGATAGACATTGTGGCATCAACCACACCGAGGAACCTAACGAGGAGAAGAGAAAATACCCTTTTGATCAGAATTCATCACTTGAACATTGATTTTTGCGATCGCTCCACCAGCTCCTGTTGCTTAATTATAACTTTTTTGCCCATTCCATAGAAAAAAATCATAGCCCAGGATTCTCCAGCTACCCCCTGCATCAGTCCATCTATTTATCATCTATCATTAAAGGGCATTGTTCTCACCTGATGCATATTTTAATATATAGACTGAACGCATCGCTCCATCCGGCTTCTTAACTGGAAACATTGCAGAAGACAAAAGAAATTAATATCTCAGTGTAAATTTCATGCCAGATAAACCCTCTTTTGTTTTTTAGGTGTACTAATATGGCTTAGTAATCAAACAGGTCCTAGAGTAGATATGAAAAATCCCTCAATAAACCTCCCCTCCCCTCCAGCAATCCATAAAAAATTCTTCCCATCCCTGGCACACAAACTAAAAAGCCTCTCCCAGCTGAGTGGCACAAATGAAATACAGTCTAGGGCAGGGGTTAGCAACCTTTCAGAAGTGGTGGGCCAAGTATTCATTTATTGTCTCTAATTTAAGGTTTGGCGTGCCAGTCATACATTTTAACGTTTTCAGAAGGTCTCTTTCTGTAACATATAACTAAACTATTGTATGTAAAGTAAATAAGGTTTTTAAAATGTTTAAGATGCTTCAATTAAAATTAAATTAAAATGCAGAGCCCCTGGACCAGTGGCCAGGAGGTGGGTGGTGTGAGTGCCACTGAATATCAGCTCATGTGCTGCCTTCGGTCTAGGGTTAGCAGAAAGAGGAGACTGAAACAATGAGAACTCGTGGGTGTGAATTTGGACAGCTGGGAAAGTTAAGAACAATTTACAGCTGGCTCCCATTTCTGTAAAAGCAGTGCCAAAATCCTGGATCCCTCTATCATATGACCACGCATTAGACCAGCATATCTCCCGCTACTGGCCAGCCCTAGCAATTATAACAATCAGCTACTCCCAGGTAAAGGAAGTTGCTCCTTTAGACCAAGCCACAGAGGCTTGTGTTTTGGGTGCTGAAGATCCTGACCTCTGTCCCATGCTGATTTCACACCTATGCTGTCTGGAAATGTGTGCACTGGAAGTTTGGGTCTGTAACCAGACTTCCTGGCATGGGCTCATCTCTGCTTTAGAGGGAGACAATACCCAGAGTAGCCAGCCTGTGTTCCCATCCACATCCGATGCTCCAACTATGCTGCTAACAAGTACCAGAATGAGAGAAGGCAGCATCTGCTCCCTCATCTAGAAGGACCCTGCATTGGTTGCAACTTACAACATGTAGTAGCTGGAAATATTATTTAGTGCCTGCCCTATGGGTATAATTTTTAGGACTTGGGAACTGGGAGAGTTTGTAGAAGCTTCACAAAAATACTTTCCAAAGTTAAGAATGTGATTGCAGAGATGGTGGTTGGTTGGTGTAAATCCACTGCTGTCCATGATCTGAGGATTGACAGCAAGCTTCAGAAGAGAAAAGACAGGTGGTTACTTACCACCCTGGGCTTCTTCAACCGATACCCTCAGGTCAAACTTCTTACACTGAGATTCATCTTCCTTTCGCTTTGCGTTATAAATTATCGTTACTGTTGCTTGTCCAGTTCCTTCTGCCTTCACAGTGAAGTCTTCATTCCATTTGAGCTGTAAAATTAATCCAGGGTTAATTTTCTTTTGTACTTCATTTTTATTATCATTATTAATTTAAAAGACAGGGCAAATGAAGCTAATGAAGAAAATGAAGCTGGTGAGATTGACAGTCACTCACCCGGAGGGGCTGGGGGGACTCTGCAGAGACAATAGCATGAAGGAGAAAAAAGGTTACTTCCGCGGCAGTAGCTCTTTGATCTTCAGACGTATTGCTTCTCCAGAGCCAAACCTAAACAGCAACCCATCCCCTCCTACTTCTGGATTCAGCTCAAAACCACACACTCCAGGCCGCTGACCCTGGAACAATTTACCTCAGGATGTGTGAGGCAAACCCCACCCAGCCCAGGGCTGCTCACCCAGCTGCGGTGACTCACTCCTCCAACGGAGCCTGCAGTGACTATCCCTGGTCAGGGCTCAGGCCAGATGACCCCCAGGCACAAGTATTTCACTGTCCCCATCAGAGCTGAGAGTGACTCTGCACAACAGCACTAGTCGGCCAGGGACCTTCCTCTGGCCTTGCAGTGTTACAGACTCCCCAGGCTTCTGGCCTGCCCTTGATCCAGTTCCTGTTCCTGCCCCAGCCATGCCCGAGCCTTGTTCCAGCCCACTTCAGCTTCCTCTGTGCCCTGCTCTGACCTTGCTCCAGTCCCGCTCCAGCCTGCATCCGCCTCCTGGCCCCCCAGGCCCTCGGACTGATTCCAACCTGACTTTGACCATTGGCCTGCATCCGAACTCTGACTTCAATCCTGATTTGGCTTGTCTGTGGATTCTGACCCACGGCCTGTCCCCAGACCCTGATTTCAGCATTGCCCTTGGCCCAGTCCCGACGCTCCAGCCGGCTCCAACCACCAGGCCTGACTGCCTAGAACCTAGGGCCTGACAGGATGTGGTGGATTCTCCATCACTTCAAGTCTTTAAGTCAAGACTGGATATCTACCTAAGAGACATCTCACAGGTCAGCTAGAAGTTACGGGCTTGATGCCGAAATTAGTAGGTGAGGTTCTCTGGCCTGTGTCATGCCGAAGGTCAGACGAGATGATCATATTGGTCCCTTCTGGTCTTAAAAATCTGAGTCAAAAGTGTGGATGCATTTGGATCTGGTGAAGGGAATATGAATGCCCCTCCCTTTCCCAAAACGGTTTGGATGGGAGGTTCTAGTCAAATCTTCTTTCTCTATAATCAGTGATCTGTACTAATCACATAGAGAAGCACGATACCTCTGCTGTTCTGGCCACTAGAGCATCCTCATTTGAGATTCTGTACTTTATAGGCCTAGAATGATGTGACAGGAAAATAGAAACAATCAAATTCATCTCCTTGTGTAGGGGGATGTCTATCTGGTACTGCACAAGAGCCTGGAACACCATGATGGTCGCCTAGAACACCAGGAAAAAGACAAGAGAGTTACACCTTATTGTCCTATTGCACTGAACATCTGACAGCTTTTAAACTGACTCTTAAGGAAGAGGAACCAAAACTACAATGAAAGAAAACACCAAGGGTCCACTGGGTGTCACGCAGGCAAAGGGTTATATAATAATATTACCTGATTCCTCTGTAATGTGTTTCATCAGTAGATCTCCAAGCACTTTACAAAGCAGTACAAGATCTTTATTCCCATGTTGCAGATGGGGAAACGGAGGCACAGGGCAGGGAAGTAACTTTCCCAGGGTCACCCAGGAAGCCAGTGGCCAAGCCAGGACTAGAACCCATGGTCAATAAATATATTGTGCATGGTTAATTAGCTTCCCTTCGTGCCTAGCTATTAACAGGGGCCAATTGTCAGCTGGACAGAGCACAGCAAGATATTGGCTCCTTCCTTGTATATGTAACCCACACACCTCCACAGGGTGTGGTGCTCTGTCCCCTCTAGTGGCACTGAGACCACTTAGAGAGTTTAATGAGTTCGATCCCACCCACCGACAACTGAGGTCTATCGGTATTACAAGTGGGGGCTTGTCTGGGACACAAATGCAGGACCTCTTGCTAAATGCATGAGCCTCTCCTGCATGAGCTAAAAGCCATGTGGCCCTTAGCTAAGTCTGTAGCAGACACATTAATCTCTCTCTCTAAGTGGTCTCGGTGCCACTACAGGGAACATAGCACCATACCCAGGAGGTGTGTAGGTTACTTATATAGAGACATCTATGCCACACAAAGAACAATGTTAGGGATAGAACACATGGCCTGTGACTCAGAAATACAGACCACTCCCAACCAAGCTTGTAGCATCATTTTAGGTAGAGAAAAGACAAGACTCAGTAGCAAGGAATGTAAAGGGGCCTCTCTACTGAGGCTGCTGGACACAGACAGACCCTATAGTTCCTGGTGGCCCCCGTATTCCAGGGAAGGGAGGGATATCTGAGGACACTCCATCTTTATTTACCTGTCACTAGCAGTAGGGCTTTTATCCTCTCCAGTGCTTCGTGTAAGCACAGTTTTAAAAAAAGAATCTAAAAAACATAAGCTTACAGTTCTACTTAGAGGTGGATAAAGCCCAATTGATTCAGATTAGTCATGATCTACCATGGCTTTGTCATTTGGACTCAGTCCGTTGGTCCTGCACACCTGGTACCCTCTCTCCAGACCAATGGCCAAAAAACAACAAATGCTAGAATGAGTCCAGATGCGTGTGTGTTTCTGCCCATGGGAAGAGAAGGCTCATTCACTCCCCAGGACAACTCATTATCTTAAAGAGAAGCATGTGCTCACACCCATCACCTTGGCGGGATGGAGCCTTTAGTGAGACGATTCAGTCATGCCCCTGTGCTGGTCTCTGCCTTAGGTTAACAATGGCAAAGTCCTGATAGGTCACGTTGCCCATCTCCCAGGCAATGCAGGACTGTTCTCTTCTGGGCATTCCCCAGGGCTTTCTACAATGACTCAAGTGATCGGATCCTATTCCTTCCGATGGGAGACCTGCCCACAAAACACGGTCTTGGAAGGATACCCGGGACTATAAGGATCATACTCATTTGGGTAGATCCATATCCTCCTCCATAGTAGTTCTGCTCTCTCAGCCATCTGACTATGGGACCAGTCAACTCATACTTCTTCATTTTCAGCGAGGCGTACGAGGTGCCCTCAATGTTGAAGGTGCGGGCGTTTGGCTCTTCCCAGCGATTTCCCTCTAGGCAGCAGCAAAGAAGGTGAGCTAAAGGACTCTCCTCAAGGAGATCCACTCATTCTGAGCAGATCTGACTGGACCATACCATCGCCTGACTCCTTCCCCAACTTTCCGCATGGAGGATCAGTAAGTCGAACTGATTGTTGCCCCTTTTAGGGGTGAGCAGCTACCCAATATTTGGGGTCTTGGGAGGATTGTTTCAATTAGGATGAGGAATTGGTGATAGGCCTCTGGTACGTTCTCTGGTGTAAACCTGATTGCTTACGAAAATGCACAGAAAGCCCCGTTTTCCCTGAGCTTGAGAGAAACCAACAGCAGGCAACTTCCTTGCTGAGAAATCCCCAACTCTGCCTCTGAAGTGAGTTCTAGGCCCAACAAGCAATGTCTCTCTGCTTGTTTCATAACACTTCTCCAGGCTTTCAGCTGGTTTCTGCCTCTAACGCACAGGGTGCAAAACCAACATGCTAGCCTCTGTGTTTGCCATCAGGGAAACCCCTCAGCCCACATGCCTGAGCTCTTGACCTGCTGTGTGCCTTGGGCAGTCCCTGCATTGTTTTTAGCTGTGTCTACTACAGAAAGAGTCTTGATTGCTCCTTCCACTGAGTCTGAAAGAGTGCCTGGCACACCCATTAATTTGAACAAGGGCCTGGTCTACACTTAAAACTTAGATTGTGATAGCTGTGATACTCAGGGCATGTGAAACATCTGCACACACACACACTTGCTATAGCTATGTCAAACTAACGCCTAGTGCAGACACAGCTAAGTCAATGGAAAAATGCTTCAGTTAATCTAGTTACCATTGATCATAGTGGTGGAGTTCCTACAGAGATGGAAAACCCCTTCCATCGGTGCAGTCTGCGTCTACAATAGGGGGTGATATCGGGATAGCTGCAGCACCGTAGCTTTGCCGCTCTAGTCCCTGCATTGTAGACATGGCCAAAGTCTGTGACTGTTTTGGGATCAAAGACCCACCTGCCACCTTTCAACATAACATTGTTATATCTAGACAACAGCTTTGTCCTGCCCCGTTTTAACTATCCCAAACAATGGGGCAAACTCCATTTTCTTTGCAGATAATATTATTCTATATCCTTTGCTCAGTTTCATCCAGTTACATTCCTCTTGAGCCACCGTTTTCTCTCTTTTTATCTTTGGGGTTTACATCTTTTAGATATACGTACAGAGCTCTCAGATTCCTCCTGAGGTCAAGTAATACCATACATCTCTGCCACATCCAGATCTCAGACACATTGGTGTAAATCTGGAATAAGTCCACTCAACCCAGGAGAGTTACTCTGGATTTATACCCAGTCTGATCAATCTCAAATCTGGCTAAAAGGAACAAATCTATGCCCATTATTCATTCCTCATAAATTAATCCCTCTTCAACCTCCTTTGCTTCTCTTCCCTGAACCCCATCCTGACTTGGCCACATCTTTCCAGTACTTGATAAGATGCACTCATTTACCTGTCGAAGCTCTCATGAGCGTCTTCTCAGTGTCCCCACCATGGCTAAGGCATAGGATGCAAGAGCCACAGTGTATGGTCTGGTTAGACACTAGTATCTTTGGGCTAAGTATTCAGTGGCTTTGCTGATGCTGACTTCCAAACTCTAGGAGGTGACAAAGAAAACGGAAGAAAATCAAACTCGTTGGTTAGGCTGAGGTTTTGAGTGGTGTTAATGCTGAGGAGATGTGCAGGACTGAACATGGGACCTCTGGAGCTAAATGCATGAGCCTCTACTGCATGAACTAAAAGCCTGAAGGCTCTAGAGCAGACTCATTAAGCTCTCTCTACGTGGTCTCAGTGCCACTAGATGGGACAGAACACCACACCAGGAGGTGTGTGGGTTACATTAACACATTACGAATTCAAGTGACTTCCAGCTTTATTTAATTTCACAGTGAATTTTGTGCTGGTGAAAGACAGAGGAGGCTGAAGACATGGAAGCGAGATATTTGAGGGCAGCAAAAGGGGACATTTCTGGACCACATGCAGAATGTCAGCAGGAGTGAGACCAATGTCTGTGGCAGGACCATCCCTAGCCCAAATGGCGCCCTAGAGTATCTTTGGTGTCCCCCCCTCTATTTGTTAAATTTTTGAATACCTTATTTTTATTGCATTTGTAGCCCATTTCGCGATTTCGCTGCATGATTAGCATGTATGATTTATCCCTGTTGTACAAGATGATAAATTTGCACGCTAGGAGCTGTAAGTCTGTATTTATTCATGCCATATATAAGCAAATAAAAAGTTTCCTCTAAGCTTATAGAAACAAAGCTTATACATCCAGAACATTCTAGTAGGTTAGTGAAAAATGAATCCACGTACAGAATACCGGAAACATCAATTGTCCTTTTTGTCTCTAACAACAAAAACAGCACCCTGAGCCCAGCACCACCCCCCAAGTCCAGCACCCAAGGTGGTTTCCTGGATTGCCTGCCCCCAAAATCTGGCCCTGGTCTGTGGTATCAGACAGAAGCTGCAAGAGAGGAGGATTAGGTGATGTGGTGGGCACGTACAAAGAGGGGATGAAGAGAGTCATAGGTGCCGACTCCGTGTGTGCTCTGGGGCTCAAGCACCCATGGAAAAAAATAGGGGGTGCTCAGCACCCACCAGCCACAGTGGTTCTGCCCCAGCTGGCCGCTGATCAAGCCCCCAGGGCTGGCCGCTGTTTAGCAAGCAGCTGTTGGGAGACGCTTGGGGGAGGGGACGGAGATGAGGGAGCGGCAGGCTGGTGGGGGGGACTTTGAGAGAGGGGGCGGAGCGGGGGCAGGAAGAGGCGGACCAAAGATGGGGCCTCAGGGGAGGGGGCAGAGTGGGGATAGGGCCTCAGGGCAGAGCAGGGGTGGAGCACCCATTGGGAAAAATAAAACTCAGCACTTGTGAAGGGAATTTTGTTAGGGAGGCGTTTGAGAGTAACGTTTACAGGCAGAAAGCAAGAGGACGACCAAGAAAATAGTGGAAAGACAGTGGCCAGGAGGACAAAGTGCATATGGAGAAAATGTAGGACTGGCAAGCCTGAAGAAGAAAGATGGAGGCAATTCTGGAGGATGTCCTCCGTTTAGCCCCACGAATGGTACAGTGGCTGAGCAAGCCTCCCTGGGATGAGAGAGGGTAGTATCGTCCCCATGTGCCACTCATGCTGGTTTGACCGGGATCCAAGATCTAATACCAAACTCTTATATCACACTTTTCCTCAGCGCTTTACAAAGGAGGTCAGTCTTTTTAGCCCCAAATTACAGAAAAGGAAACTGAGGCACAGAGTAGGAAAGTTATTTGCCTGCGGTCCCTCAGCTGTTGTGGGATGAGAACTCAAGTCTCCTGAAACCTAGTCCAGTGCTCTGCCCACTAGGCCCTGCTTCCCTCACCCTACAGATGACTGCCTCTGTCCTCATGCTGTACTGCTACAGCTGCAGTCAGCTGGCTCCCCCTCACTATAAAAGAGAGGGGACAGCCCTGGTGGAGTGAGCCATAATAGTAGATGGAGGAACCTTCGCGAAGTCATAACAAGTGTAAATACACGTCATGAAGGCTGCCCTGGCTCCTGGACAGCGCTGCAGTGGCGTGGCTCCAGCGGGACCGGGACTCGCAGCCCCGCCCCCTTACCATGCGGTTCTGACTCAGTGGGAGGAGCTCAGGCCCTGCTGGAGCCACACCGCTGCAGCGCTGTCCAGGGCCGCTCCTGATGTGGTGCGCTGAGGCGATGGGGGAAGGCAGATGTGGGGCCGGGGGCCCTGCAGGGCCTTGGGCAAATTGCCCCACTTGCCCCATCATCTGGGTGGCTCCTGGTCAGGAGAGGATGAGGAAGACGCTACGGCAGGAGTGGTTCAATGGCGGCTTCTGGATTTTCCGGGACTGGTTCATCCCGAGCCCCAGGTGTAACCTCCACTGGGGGTGGGGTTGGATCTGGGTTTTGCAAGGGATCCTGAGGTGGAGCAGTGCCGAGATGGGGTGCGGTGCCACGACATAGAGTGGTACTGCTATGTAGACCAGTGCTGGTCCGTCGAGCGACGACTGGGGAGTGCAGTCTGAGGTCGATGCGAGCGCTGCTGCGAGGTCACAGATTGGGATCTGAACCTTGAGCAGGATCCATGACTTGTTAGCTGATGATCACCTCAAACGGAAACAGCTCCAAGGGTCGGGGCTGAGAAACTGGTGCCGCGAGTCAGACCAGTGCCACGAGTCAGACAGGCACGGGGCATATGTACGGCACTGGGACTCGGAGCGGCGCCAGGACTCGGAGCGATGCAGAGATCCTGGTCGGGGGGTAGATGGCCCAAACATAGTGGGTTTGCCTCTTGAAGGTGCTTGGCTTTGGGGTAATGGAGGCCTCGAGACTGGAGACTTGGGAGCCATCATTTCTATAAGCCCCCTAGCGGCCTCAGAAGTGTCTGGTGGAGGGTGGCATCACCTCCTCCACCTGCGGCTGTGGAGAGTCCAGGAGTGCTGGGCTTCCTGGGGAGACGGGAGCCCATGGGGGTTGAGCCTAACCAGAGGGTCTGTCGGCCGTAGGCCCATGCACTGCAGCGTGCCCTGCCGAGGCTACGGTTCCTGAATCAGGCCATTGTGGAGGCTTGTCCTTGGCCTGCTTCTTGTGGGCAACTGGCGAATGGGAGCGGTGCAGAGCGGAACACTTCTGGGCCCTGGGAGACCGCCGACCCCTGGGAGTGCTGCTGGCGGCACTGCTGGAGGGGTGCTCCGCAACAAAGCACTCGGGGCCGGGTCCTGCTGCAGACAGAGGGCTGACTCCATGAGGAGTTGTTTTAAATGAGTGTTCCTCTCCTTTCTAGCGTGAGGTTTGAAGGCCTTGCAGAACTTGCACTTATCTGCCTGATGGGCTTCTCCCAGACACCAGAGACAGGAGTCATGGGGGTTGCCCATAGGCATAGGCTTGGCAGGAGCTATAGGGTTTGAAGCCCTGGGACTGCATACCCTGGAGCTCCAAGGGGCACTCATTGAAGGGGAACCCCCCCCCCCAACCACTAAAGACTGCAATTAACAACTAGAAGAGAACAATTAACTAACAATGGGTAACTATATACAAAGATAAGCAGAAGAGCCAGGGATTAGTGGACCACTTGCAAGCAAGAAACCACTGTTCGAACAACCATCACAGGCAGTAAGAGGGAACTGAAGGGAGGTTGGGCCAGCAGGGTCGTATATAGAGCGCCATACCGGTGCCACTCCAGGGGGCTCCCCAGCTGGTCTGACGGGTAGCTGCTAGGGAAAAGTTTCCGACAGCCGTGCACGCAGCGCATGCGCACACCTAACTGGAATTGATATCAGCAAGCACTCAAAGAACTCATTGATCCCAATGAAGGAAAATCACTATATAAATGGGGTGCCATGAAACTCTGGGTTCGTTCTTCCAAGACTTCCCCGGAGCATTATGTTGCAACCGACAGAACCCGGCTCCTACTTACCTGTGATCAACCTAGCTGGCCACTAGATTGATCCGGAGTCTGGACTGATAACTATAACATTGACTGGTGGGATAGTGTGTGTGTGGTGTGTGATTGAATGCATATGTTAATTGTTGTATCTTCAATAAACGTGGCGTACTGCCTTTTCCCCTGAAAAAGATCTCATGTACTTCTTATAAGCATAACACCATGGGGCGTGGTTCATAGGGGATGGAAAGATGGGAAAACCTGGGTATGAACGTAGAAGTGAATCTACGGTGCAGAGATACTCACGTTGACTTGATCCTTGCAGATGTCCTTGGCCTCTTCCAATGCAATCAGCACAAAAGCCGTTAAAGAGACATCAGGCTCAGCCCCCTTGTACCCTTCCTAAAGGGGAGCAAAGGACAGATTTGGGATAAGAAAGTCCCCCGAGTACCATGAAAAGGAAGAATTAATCCCAGGACCTCAGCATAGGAAAGTATAGCAGAACACATGCTTCCTAGAAAGCTACCCAAGAATGGACTCTCAGTCATGGCCAGACCTATAGCTGGGCCAGGTTCTGATCTCAGTTACTGTTACTCCTTTGTCAGTGTGGAGGAACTCCATCCAAGTCAATAGAGATGCTTCGTATTAAACCAGTGTGAGAGAATTTAGCTCACCAGGCTGGTGCTCAGGTCCTGCCACTAGCTCCCAGGCAGCTTCCCGTGCGTTAATGGATCAAGCCCCAGTGACATCGAAAACCAAATTTTGGCCTGTGAAGCACCAAGACAGCTGCGCTCCTCTGAGGCAATGCAAGTCACTAAGCCCAGGACGAAGCGCATGAGAGGTGTGGACAAGGCAGTCTCAGTTGAGGGGAGCTGGCTGGGGAACCAATGCCCAGGGGAGATCAGGCCAGGCCAGAGTCTAAGCATCTTTAGTAAATGCTGCAAAACTATCCCCTTCGGAGATGTCTTTCAATCATGAGAACAACAGTCATGGCACTAACCCCACCCCCTTCTATCTAATAAACCCTGATATAGACACCTCCTAAACCCAGACATGGACACTCCCTTCTGCCCTAAACCCTAACACTGAGATCCCTAACACAGAGACCCCTTAAACCCAGACACTGACATCCCTAAACCCCAGGGGTGCTGGAAGAATTTTTATAGTGGGGATGCTGAGAGCCATTGAACCAAACTGTAACCCTGTATATAATGGAAACCACTTCAAGCCAGGGGTTGTTGCAGCACCCCAGGCACCCCTAGTTCCAGCACCTCTGCTAAACCCTGACACCCCTTCAATCCCTAAACCCTAACACTGAGATCCCTAAACTCCACCCTGAGACCCCTAAAATCTAACACTGATGCCTCCTAAATCCTGACATCAACACCCCCTTCTACACCTTAAACCCTGACACTGAAACCCCCAAGCCTTGACACTGACAACCCCTTCTACCCTAAACCCTAACACTGAGACCCCTAAATCCTGACACTGACACCCTCTTTTACCTAATAAACCCTAACACTGACATGCCCTCAACCCTGGCACCCCTAATCCCAACCCTGACACCCCTAACTCCAACAATGACCCCCCTTTCAGTCCTAAACCCCGAACAACAACAAAACCCAAAATGATCTACCCCCAGCAGAATGTTTACCCCCAAAAAGGGAGAAGTGCCAAAGACTCCATGAAGTCCACTAAGGACTAAATAGATACAATCTGGCCCATTGGGCCTGAATCTCCATTCACTGCTGCCCATGTAACTGCACCAGGAGAGAAAGAGGAGATCAGGCTGCGTGAGCACAGACTTTGGGATGTAGCCCAGTAAGACGTCCCTTTGAATTATCAACCAACAAGTTGCTGTGATGTTTGAGGTGGGTAGTGACTGGTGTGTAAAAGTCAAAGGAAACACGTACAACCATCTCTCCGCAGATTTCGGGGGCATCTTCTTGGAAGACCCCATCCAGTTTCTGCTTTTCCAGGATCAGGATTTTTCCAGGATTCTATCTCCTGACTGATCGTGCTGGGGGCTCTGCCTGTCTCCAGCACTCAGGACCCTGAGCTACCACCATCATCTGGGAACCCTGACCAGTTCAAGCCTCATGGAGTGGGTGAGATCCATCTCTCTCTCTGTTTTCTTTCCTACCTCAGGTATTAACCTTTAAAATGTAACTGTTATGTTTGTTTAGCCCTCCTGGTGTGGTTATCACTATGATTCAATCAATAACTGTTATGGTTCAGCTGGTTGCTTTTCTCTCTGAATTTTACTCTTTTTAGCTTCCCCCATTTACTCTGCAGCAACGCTTCTTGTACCTAAGCTAAAGATCCCTGTAGTGCCCCAAAATACTGTGGGGTTTGCTCATCAAGTGGGTTACTACAAGTACAATTGTAATGTGAATGTGTGATAGGGATGTGTTAAACTTGGGGAACATTGGTGGGGGGAGCAGCTGAAAGTGCGGCTCAATCCAGCCTATTGAGACCAGGAACACATAAGGGTACCATCTTGAAAGTGCTGCTTAACCCAGCCCATTGAGTACAGGAACACATGAGGGGATCAGCTGGAGAGTGCTGATTGACCTGGTCCTCTCAGACTTGCTCTGCTAGTGTGTGTGTGCACATGTTCATCTAGTTCTAAGGCTGGAGGAACCTAGGACCTGCAGGAGAGCTCCATTGGGAGGGGACTTGCAGAAGGAAGGAGCAGAGCTCCATGTGAACACACAAGTGACTTTCACAGCACGTTAATTGAATTACAGAAGCCCCTCCCCCAGAAGAGTAACCCTGATAAATGAGCCTACCCCAAAGTAACGGGCACATCTGGAAACAGTGTGCAAAAAGCCCTTTTCCTTTCTCAGGAACGTTGGATCCCAGGCATGTTGGTTAATGCTGCTGGGAGATTGCTTTAGGTGAAAAACTGCCGTAATAATTGATTTTAGACTCTAAGAAGCATGTTATGATTTTCATTTTATATGTAACCAGTTCTGTTTCCATGATCTTGACTCACTACCTCTTAAATCTTAATCTTTGGTAACGAATTTAAGATTATTCCACTATACATATGTCTCAGTGCTGTGAGGTTATAAAGATCTGATCCTGAGCTGTACCAATCAAGCTGTTTAGATTCTGTTCCCCGGTAATTTCTGTGAGTGTCCTGTGACAGTAACCTGATGCTTCTGGGGGACACTTTCAGAGGGACTTCGTGGCCGCGGTGCAACTACTGTTACCATGCAAGGCAGAGCACGGGCTGGCAGAGCCCTGTGGAGATTGGTAGGCTGGCTAACAGACCGGTGGTGTTATGCTCAACTAGATATCAGCTCCCTGAGAAAATCTTCCTCTCGCCGGATGGGTAACAAAGTGACTCAGAGCCTGGGCACCCCAAGAAAGCTGCACACATACCCCTGTAACCTGCTTTCTCTCCTCCAGGGGCCTCTTTATCTTAGCCAACCCTCAAATATGTTCAAACCATGTTCAAATATGTTAAGGACTGTTATAAAAAGGACCCCGCTCAACTGTTCTCCATGTGCACTGGACGTAGGAGAAGTAGGTATCAGCTTAATCTGCAGCAAGGGAGATTTAAGTTAGATATTCGGAAAAACTTTCTCACTATAAAGATAGTTAAGTTCTGGAATAGGCTTCAAAGGGAGGTTGTGGAATCCCCATGATTGGAGGTTTTTAAGAACCCATTGGACAAAGAGCTGTCAGGGACGGTCTAAGTATAGTGCTGGATGGGATGATATTTCTAGGACCCTCCCAGCCCTACATTTCTAGGATTCTCTGAACTGTGGAGTTTAACTGGTGAGCCCCTCAGTGAATGCCCCATCAGCCTTCACCCAGCTCTAGTCCAATGTGAATTATTAACAAAAGGAGCTGGCCCTTAAGAAGCCACAAGACCAGTGAGCACAGCAGGACATACCCTGTCAGAGATACCCAATGACAGTCGTTCCCTTGTAGTGCAGTGGGGGAAGCTAGGGAATCCAATGGTTCCTCTCCGATAAAGTCTTGCAGTTCACAAACAGGGACTTGGCGTAGAAAAGCAGAGATGCCTTCCCTCACACACTATTACAGGCACCGAGCCTAAGTCTGTAAGTAAACAGATGCTGTTCACAGATAGCCTTCTGACCCAGAAACAGGCTAGACAGGAGGGAGGATAACTCGCCAGAACACAGTCCATCCCACTTACAACCCAGAATTCATCAGCAACACTGAACTCCCAGAAAAACAAAGATGAGAATATGATTAAGAACCAAACCCCAGGCCACTAACTACAGGGATTAGATCTAGCTTTGTGGGGACTGCGGAAGAGTGGTTAGAGACCCCAGAGAGGAGCTGAGCTGAGGTCTTCGTCCAGCTCCATGGAGAAAGGGCAAAGGAGGAAGCCCCCACATCATGGTTACAGAGGACATTGAGGAAGCCCCAATTCTCTGAAAGACGAAATCAGGCCTCTGAGCAATTGAAACAGATACTTCAAACAGTTTAATAGGAAATATGTACACAGTATATACAAAATCCAGAGCTGGGTTATTTACATATGATCTTGTTTGTGAGATACATGGCCAGCACCTGAAAAAGAAATGTGAAGAGTCATCAGTATTTGTCCAGTGCCCCTTAATACACATAAACAGAGTGCAGAATACTAGGGAATAACAATAGGAGAACATGGACTGGGAATAAGCTGCTGGATACGGTATAGAAAACAATCACCAAAACAGGAAACACTACAAGATTAGGGGAACCCATATTACTTAATATAGTCACTTTTGAATTAGCAGAATGTGTCAATTCAACAGGGGTCTCTATTGGTTTCCTTCCAATATTCAACTGTTACAGGAACATTGTCTCCCCATTGAGAACTATAAGCAATAACATCCCAGACTCCCTCTGCCTTTCGCCCTCCTCTGCAAACTGCTGCCTGGTGAATCCTCACAAGCCCTGCACCCAAGGGGACAGTAAACTGGAGAATGAGGTGGTGATGGAGACTAGAAACCTGACCATTCAGTGACCTTTTGATATGAGGTGAAGGATCATAGTAGCTAACTTTGGAGGATGAGTTATATCTGCTGAGCGCCTTCTCTGAAGGGCAGAGCATCCTTATCTCCCAATAACATCAGTGGGAGTTTGAGAACACTCAGCAACTCATAGGCTTGGGCAAGACAAATACAAAGGCCTTGGGTGGCTAAAGTTAAGCACTAAAATCTGCAGGTAGATGCCTAAATACCCATTATAGCCACCTGCAGAGGTGCTGATTAGGGCACTTAAATCTCTATCAGCTTTGTGGTGTTACAGGCATATTTGGCCTTTGGTTGACATTAGACAACTTTATGCCAGGTGAGTGGGTTTTCCAAACCCGGATACCTGAACTCAGACTCCTAACACCCACGGGTATGTGCATCAATAGGAGTGGGGTTAGTTGTAAAGTCACCCTTTTGCTGCCCTATGTTGCAGTGGAGCAGGGCAAAGTAGCCATAAAGCTGCCCTAAGAGGCAGCTAGGAATTCCCCAGCATGTGCAAATCCCTAACACCCAGAGAACCAGCATCTAGAGTGTACAGCCAGTGTAGCTGGCTGTATGTCACCAACTCCTAGCTTCCCACCCAAGTATATGGGGGGAGAGCTGGGAACAGAAGCTGGCACACACAGTGTGCGTTGTCTACAGCTATCTCCAGTGCAGCAATGGCTGTTACAAGACAGCGTAATTTAGAACAGCCCAGAGTCTAGAGCTCAGGTGTATTTGAGGATCTGGGCCAGTACTTGGCTGTTACTATAGTAATGACCCCTGAGCAAGCAGTATAATGTACATGCTTATCAATGAGCTTGTCCAGAGGCTGCATGTCCATCAGAATGACTAGATGTCCTGATGTGTAATAAAAACGCTTTGAGTAATAAAAATCAACCCAGGCTACTTTACAGGGCCTGATCCTTCTCTCACTTACAGCATCTGAGCAGTAGGACAATGGCGAATACTGCCCAGGATTATAGTTGTCTCTGTCTTCTTCCACTTTTGGGTAGCAGGAGCGAGGAGTATAAGGGCCCTACTGTCAATCAAAACTTAACCCCACCTCTTGACCCAATAAGCCCTGCCCACTGGTCATCAGAAGCCTCACTGCATGGGGGTATTACTTCTGGGCGTCAAGGCGGACACATGACCGGAAGCAAGGTGTGTCATGTGACCCCTCTAAGAACTCCTTCCACTATACCAATCAGGATAGATTTTGCCCCGATAGGAACGCCCCGAGAGAAGATTTAACCAACCAGGGGGAGTTCCGGGGTTTGTGTGACCCCTCTAAGAACTTCTCCCACTGCCCTCTACCAATCAGGAGGGGCTTCAGCCACTAGAGAGCACCCTGAGAGGAGATTAGACCAATTGGGGGGAATTCTGGGGCTGGGTGACCATCCAGAAGTGGTTCGTGTGACCCCTCTAGGAACTCGTCCCACCACCCTCTACCAGTCGCGATGGGTTTCGGCTGCAGAGGACTGCCCTGAAAGGAGATTTGACCAAAACAGGGCAGGTTCTGGGATGGGGTGACCACCCAGAAGAGGGTTGTGTGACCCCTCTAAGAACTCCTCCCAATGCCCTCTGCCAATCAGAGTGCAGCACCATCACCGCACAAGTCCCAGAGCTGGACAGAGGAGGCGATCTCTTACCAAGACGACATGTTTCAGAAGTTGTGGAAAGGCTGAGAGGAAACGTGGACTCCTTTACCACCCCCCTGAGAACTTCAGACTTTGTGTGGAGAAAGTGCTACAGCAGCAACAGTTCCGAAGAGGAAGAGGATGAGGGAACAGCCAAGGGGATTCCTTTGGCCCAGCCATTGATGGATACGCCAGAACCTGAACCCAAAGCCCAACCATTCACGAGACACACCAATGAGCATGGCGGCCTCTCGTTGTCCACCACCCTGGAGGAGGAAGGCGATCATTGCTTGGGGGAGTTACCGGCGGACAAGCTGAATGGAAAAGACATCGCTCAGGTAAATGAATGATTAAGAAGCGACAGTTGATGATGAGGTGTAATGAGGTTAGGAACCTGGGGTTGTGTAAATGTAAAAAACAAGCAGTGAGAACTTACACTTGTTTCTTGTCTGAGACAGCTCGATGATGCCTTTCTAGAGGACCCGGAGGCCCTGGACAACGTTGCATCAAGCAGCAAAGATGAACCGGGCCCGCCTTGTTTTTGCTGAACGCCGCTAAAAATTGTTGAAGAGGACTTCGAGGATGAAGGTTATAAGGAGTTTAAGAGAAGGTTTGGCATGGAACTCGCTGAGCCAGTGCCACATTGTGAGTGTAAAAATTTATGTGGACTATTGTATGCATTGCTATTTATGCTGTTCTTAATAACTGTCTTAGGGAAAAGCTTTTTGAAGATTATGAGGGCTATGTCATAGATGCCCCAGCCCAATGGCACCATGACTGTGTGATTTAGACTTCAACTTTATATGTAAATTTGTCAATTTAAATATGTAAATTTAAAAAACATCTATTGAAAAGGGCTTTGTGACTATCTGCATTTCTGTTAGAAGGTCTCTGGCCCTTAAGTGAGCTAAAAGTTTTAATGGAGCCTCTTGGTTTGTTTTCAAGGAGCTGTATGTCTTTTAAATAAAAAAAATGGTTTGTGAGAATCTAACTTTTGTGGTTTTGTGTAAAAAAGACCCATTTACAGCAAAAAGCTGAAATGTATGTTGTGGGAGGAGAAAAATCCTAAAAATGTGTTTATAGTGTAACCATTCTGCCCATCAGAGTTGGCAGCAACAAGAGCTGCGTTCAGTTGCTAGGAACTCCATTCCAATAACACAATGCAAAACTGGCTCAAGCCCTCAGCCAGTGGGGCACTGAGGCTCCCCTACTACAAGCTAAAATCACCACTTACTGTGTTAAGTAGTAGGGAGGACTCAGTGCTGGTTCACCATTAGCCCAAAGTGAATTCAGCTCTGCAGTCTGTAATCAGACTCTGCATGGAATCAAAATTAGCACTAACATTTCACAGTGGAGACAGGAAGAAGAGATAGAATTAGTGTCTGGGGCTCACCAGGTACAAATACCTCTCCCCAGCCTTTCTCAATTTGCTGAGTTTTGGAACCCACGTCCCCTGCCTAGCGAGTGCTACTTAGTTGATGGCGAGTCCCTCTGCCATAAAAGGCCAAGTACAGGTCCACTGTCCTTGATTCACATAATCAGGATAACAACACTTTATTCTTTCTGCCTCAGTAACAGAGAAACTGGGGTTCCCACAGCCAAAGTGATCATTTGGGCTACTGTGGGCTCATGCTAGGCGGGGTGGGTGTGCCTGTGCAAACGAGATCAACCCCTGACGTTCTTTTCCACAACTCACCACCAAATGTCAGGGTAGATCTCATCCTGACTCTGCTTACAACAGTAAAACAAACAGGGATGGTTCAGACATGTGTTTGAGTACAATAGAGTTGACTAATCCTGTTGACCTGAATGGTTTTAACCACACCCCCACTGAATAGCGAAGCTAACTGTGACTACTTATCGTTGTTGCCATAGGGATAAATTTGATTGGTGTGCACCCATGGTAAGGGAGGTGGGTGGGTGAGTTCTGATTAATATGAAATGAAATAAAACTTCAGGAATTTGCAGATGCTATTGGACAGTTTAAATATGACTCGGGAGTTGGTTGGATGCTATGGGTCAATTCAAAGCCATTAAAAGTTTAAATTAATATATTTACAACAAACAAACCAAAGCCGCCCCCCCCACAAGGGTCTAAACCAAAACTGAAATGTTTCAAGGGGTCACAAACCTTCAACATGCTTTAGAAGAAGCATTTGCTCTAAAGACAATCAAACATTTAAAAGCTCTGGAGGGCTTATTATGGTTGTGATACAACCATTTTATTTCAACCCCCACCCCAAATAATATGCATGAAAGAAATGTTTTAAAAAACAAGCCCCAAAGAGATGTATTGATATCTGCAAAAGGTCCCCACTTGGGACTGAGGGGGGGACAGTTACATTAAGGATTGGGGATTTACTGTTTAATACTGTACTGTAAGAAGGCCCTGCAGAAAAATGGATTTTAACTAAAAGAAAAAATGTAGCCAAAAGCAGCCGAGTTGTGCAGCCAGCTTAATTCCCCCACCCCAGCTCCCAAAATGGAATGTTAGGAAGGGGCCTAAAGTCCTTAAGTCTCTAGTATTTCAGAGCTGTAGCCATCAAATCAACCTGCTCGCTACTATTTTGAAGTCCTTTTGAAACAAAGGGTTAGGATGGTATGAACGTCTCCAAAATACCTGAGGTTGTTTTTTTCAACAGAATCTCTTGAATGGCTGCTGGGCTGCAAGAGGAGGTATGCTCCCTGTTTTCAACTCTGAAAATATATATTGTATAATATCACTCGTTGGCCGTGCTGTCTTAGTAAATAATGGTGACTATGTTTATTGCAGTGTGATCTGTTTAGCATGGAACTAGTAACTTTAAATTGCATTTCATCACCAGGCCAAGGTAAAAACCATTGTAACTGTAGTTTTGCTTAATAACGTCAGGTACTACACAGGTTGTATAGGGATTTGGGACTAATACTAACTAACAGTTTTGCTTGTTCTTTAATTCAAAGGCCCAAACACACATTGAGGGGACAGAACAAGCATGTTCCTGCAACACTTTATCCTGTAGTAGAAGGTAACTTTCTGCAATTGGCTATTAAATGCGTGTGGGATTATTGAAAACTATTTTGTTGCAAACTGTATTTTAAACTCTCTCTCTCTCTGTAAAACATAGGTGGGATTTTTTTTAAGTATATGGCTGCAAACTGATGGTAATGGTGTGTTTCAAACTAAGAGGGTGTTGGTTTTTTAGTGTGCAAAATGTGTTTTAACCTGGATTTTAAAAGTTGATTTTAAAAGCCGTTTGTTTTTATTTTGCAAAATGAGGTGTATTTAAAAAAAAGTTTGTGGGTTTGTTGTTTTAAATGGTAGAAACAAACTCAAAACTCCTGTTCGTTATACAGACTGAAATGGATTATTTTGTTTTAAAGCTATGACTTTTTAAATAAAATATTCATTAGGGTATTTTTCTATTTTTAAGTTTACAAGACAGTTTCATGTGATTTATAATAAATAATAATAATAATAATATCATCTGCTCCACAAACCTACCCAATACCAGCAGTGTGAGAGACCCTGACGAACTCTCTCAGTACCTGTTTTCCCCAACTATAAGGTTCCATCCTGCAAGTTTATCGACGATGAAACAGCATGAGTGTCTTGAAAGGACCCAAAGACCAGTACTCTGTCTCTGGAAATACCAGTGTTTTCATAGCCTGTTTCACCACTGCTTATGCCTGCATAGAACTATACAAACTGCTAGACAGATTTCAAAAGCAGTGCCTGTACCATGACACTGACTTGGTGATATGTGTGAAAAGGGAGGGTGACTGGAATCCTCCTCTGCAGAATTATTTAGGCAAGACACCGCCAGATCAACACATCACCGAGTTTGTGTCAGCAGGACCGAAAACATACAGATAAAAGCTATCGGGAAGAAAGGCCTGCATGAAAGTCAAAAGGTATTACCCTGAACGTAGCAAATTGTGAAAAGATCAACTTGGACAGTTTGAAAGATCTAGTTCTGGACTATTGCATGGGCCTGTGAGAAAACACCTCCAAACATAGAGAGGTTCAGCAGCCCTCTATCATAAGGAACAAAAATCAGTGGCAAATAAAGACAAAAACCCTTAAGAAAAACACAGAAAATTGTTTCCACCAAGAAGGTCCTAGGAGAAGGGTTTAAAACCCTGCCCTATGGCTTTAAAAATGGATCTGAGGTGGAAACACCCCTTTTCTGCAATTCTTGCGGGGCCTAGCAACTATGGGAAAATGTGTTGGATAATGCCAAACAAACATTGTCTGTTATGCCTGAGAGTATTGGATAACATAGCTATAAAAATCATTGCAAGATACACATGTCTGGGCTTGCCGAAACATGTTTTAAGCAAGGCTAGATATGCCCAAGAATTTAAATTTAGTTTTTACAAAATTCATCACCATCCGGTCGTTTAGCACTAAGTCGTTAGAATACAATTTAAGATAAACCCTTGCTACGATGATGTAAGAAAAACATGCAGTGATAGCTGCAGGCGACAGAGTGGGGGTCTTATAATTGTCTATTGTGAAACACATTATCTGTGGCATTTTTGTTTAAAAATTTCATAATGCTTTTAGGAAACAACACGCTATTCGGGGGGGGGGGTGCCCGTATGAGTCAAAAAACTCTCCACGGTTACACTTCACCAGATACAAGGTGAGCCAATGTTCACCGGGTTGGTTATGTGGATGCGTGTTGACCACCAAACCTAAGGGTTTCTGAGACAACTTGCTGCCAGGGAGCCAATCATAAGGGAATTCTTTTTTGTGTAAGGGGTCATTGATGAGACACGTGAGAGCTGCACGGTGTCCATGTTCACATATAGTCAAGCAGAACATTTCTCCTCTGATTTATCACTATGATGTTGTCAAAAACCCCATACACGATCATATTGACGGTGATGGTTAGAGCCATCCCAAAATGTATTTCTGCTCTCAGGTTCCCGGTTTTAAACAGGGAACAGTGATTGGTGCATTCCTGGTTGGGAGACAGGTCAAAGGCAAACAAGGTGTAACCTCACGGTTGATTAACAGAGAACGATCTTTCACGTGTTTACCAGCTGTCTGTACCAGATTCATGTATCCTCTCACGCAGTGTTCTGCCTCGAAGTCTGGTTGCAGAGGCTTGGTTATGGAATATTCCACCTACGCCAGCCTCGTACATCCAGGAAGGGCATATCCCACCTGGGCTTTGTAATAGTTCCTGTAGATGGTGGGGTCGCTGTAATTTTTTAGGATCGCCAAATGTTTTGCTTTTTAGAAACCTCGCTCTCTCCGGGGACACAGGTGCACCTTGATGATCACCTTGCCAAAGCAATACAAGACGTGTCTGTTCTGATCTGTCTTTATTTCAATGGTAATGGTATCGATGTGGTGTTTTCTGACAGGAACGTAATGAGGTTTATCATAGGTGATGGTGACAAACTCATTGTTCCTTCCTCGGACAGAGAGACAATGTAACAGGGGAACAGAAAAGTCCCCCACAAACTCATGTTCTACAATATCTGTGAACAGACGCAAGAAATTAAAAGCCGTGTGATGTCTGCTGAGAAGGGGAATTTTTGGACTCTATGCTTCGGGCCCAAACCTAGAATGTTAGCTAGCTCCCCGCTGATAGAAAACATACAAGTAAAATTGGCAGATTTAAGACTAACTTTTCTACCGCCAGGGTCGTAGTTCATGACCACCTCAGGCGGTGTGGGATGACGAACCACAGTACTGTTCATATGATCCAATAATTCAGGTATGGACGAGTAATAACCTCGTTGTAGGATAAACTCCATGCCACACCTGCAAAGGTGATTTCAAAAGGGGTGTCTTCATTGATAGTGTTCCGGCTGTGCGGGTATTGTATTTCCACTAACCCACCTCCCAGGCTCTCTGGATATCCCAGGGCTTAATTAGCCATATTGTAAAGTTCAAGCTGGTGTTCTGAGGAAAAACTGCAGAGCTGGCATTGCTGGGCAACGTAATGTAGAACCCGCTGTCGCTCATTTTTCTCTCTCTCTGTCTTTGCAGGAGGAATCTTTTTGTTTGTTTGTTTTGTTCACGTCTAAATGTCACAGAGTTGAGAAGCTTCCACCCAGCTGTTAAACTTATCGCCTCCTCAAACCATTTCACCAGTAGCTGCTTTTTTCTCCCTTTTCCTTTATCCGCTAGAACTTTTTCAATCCTGTAAATCCTGTCTTGTTTGGGGTTTACTTTTGTAATTCTTCAGGGCAAAAGATCCAGTAACTGTCTCACCCTCGTAATCTTTTAATCAGTATACAGGTCTCTGGCTCCTGGTTAAGGCTTCATCCACTATAAATAGCTCATCAGTAAACGTCTGTTCATAACCTTTTTCAAAGGCTCCTTTGACTTTAGATAGTCTCACGTGGTCGCCTTTTCTAAAAGGGGCAACAACTGGTTTTATTTTAAAACCATCTCTATAAACTGTTTTCCATATCTTCAGAGAATGTGAAGGATTAACATCAGCAGGACTGGTACGTATAGTTCTGTGAAAGCTCCGGTTGTCACTCTTTATAAAGTCAGATAATACGTCTTAAAGCCTCTGTTGTGTTTGGAGAACCGGTGCACATCTACCAGATCTTCCTGCCATTGCTTGTCCACATCTGAAACAATGGTCTTGTTTCTTTTAAAATGTATTTGAGCCAGTATGTGTAAAGTGTAAGCATCTGATCTGAAAGCTAAGCTGTTACCTGTCTTCTATTTAAAAAGTTTTACTGTGCTTTTTGGCCACTCAAAAAGAGGATTCCCCCACCAAAGCTCCCAGCATCCCTGGGGATGTAATCTATTTTCATTAACAGAGCTGTCTGTGGAGACAGGACTGTTCCTGGTACCGTCTTTTACTAACGCAAGTATGGAGGGGATACAGTCATAGGGACACATTTAAATAAGTTTAATTAATTGCCTGGTTTAACACAACCTTTGACAGCCACCTGTAAAAATGGACGCCATGACCCCTACAACGAAAGACTCTGAGCTGGTTCATTCTTCTATTTTGTCCTTTTCCGGATTTTCCTCTTGAGATCCGCATCTCAGACAGGAGCAAAAACAGCTGATGCACAACAGGGCTACCGATGTGTAAGTTCTCAAAGGCCTCTTGAAAGGCATCGTCGAGCTGTTGAGAGATTTTCAGACAAAAAACAGTGTAAGCAACCCTCTGCTTGTTCTTAGATTTATGCAATGCCAAGTTGATTCCTAACCCCATTATACCCCCATGATCGACCATCGCTTCTTAATCATTCATTTACCTGAGCAACGTCTTTCCCGTTCACCTTGTCCACCAGTGACTCCCCCAAGCCATGATCATCTTCCCACTTTGGGGGGGGGGGGTCGTCACACTCATCGGGGTTCTTCACGAGGGTTCGGGGTCGGGTCCTGAGGTATCTATCAATGGTCGAGTCAAAGGGCCCTCCTCGGAACTGTAACTGCTATAGCGCTTTATCCATACAAGCCCAAAGGTCCTCGGGGCTAAAACAAAGTCTGAAGTTCTCCGGGGGGTGGTAAAGGAGTCCATGTCTCCTCTCAGCCTTTCCACAATTCATAAAACACGTCTTCTTGGTAAGAGATGGCCTCCTCTGCCCAGCGCTGGGACTTATGAGGTGATGTGCTGCACTCTGATTGGCAGAGGGCATTGGAAGGAGTTCTTAGAGGGGTCACACAACCCTCTTCTGGGAGGTTCACCCCTTCCGAGAACCTACCTTGTTTTGGTCAACTCTCCTCTTGGGGCAGTCCTCTGCAGCTGAAACCCATCGCAACTGGCAAAGGGTGGTGAGAGGAGTTCCTAGAAGGGTCACATGAAGCACTTCCGGATGGGTCACCCCACCCCAGAATTCCCCCCAGTTGGACAAATCTCCTCTTGGAGTGATCCCCAGTGGCTGAAACCCACCCTGATCGGTAGATGGCAGTGGGAGGAGTTCTTAGAGGGGTCACACAAAGGACAGGTCACCTGCCCTGGAACTCCCCTTGATTGGTCAAGTCTTCCCTCGTGGCATTCCTATTGGGGCGAAACCCACCCTGATCGGTAGATGGCAGTGGGAGGAGTCCTTAGAGGGGTCACATGACACATCTTGCTGCCGGGGTCAAGGGGTGGGATTAACATTTGATTGATGGTAGGGCCCTTATACCACTGGAGTGCCTTGTTCTGTTTGTCTCCGTTCTGCTTCATTCGCCAAGCGCTCGGCCAGGACAGATGTCACTTATGAGCTCAGTTGCCACCAGCTGGACAGTGGGACTTGGGTCTTTCTCTAGGACCCGGAGAGCTGAAATTACAGAGGACATCACGTTAGTGAACAGACTGTCAAATCACAGCTAAGCGTGATCACAGAACCTTGAAGTACCTGAGCAGAATGATCACATGGAAAAATGTGAAACTGGGCTCAGTCCTTCTATTGGGGTGGAAAATACATGAGAGATGAATAGGCCTCACTTTTCATATAGTCACCTGTGCCTGAACTAGCTCGAGACTTATTACTTCTGAATACCACACGACAGCAGCTCTCCAATACAAACAAAGCTTTAGGGTCCCTCATTGGGTCCCTTCCATGCTCCCAACTGTGGGGAGACCCTGACTCTACCAGAAAGTCATCCACTCCGCTGCAAATGGAAGGAGGTCCATTGTTTCAATAGCTTCCACTTTTCAGTTATTTTCCAGCTCTATTCAGGAGCCACTGCCTGAGCTCAACTCAACGTGGAATTTAACACAGGCCAGGTCCAAGCTGGTTTGCGCATGATACAGGGCACCTACTGGAAGCAAAATTGCTGGTGGGAAATTTGGGGTAGCAGAAAGTGGCTACTTCTCACTTGGGGAGTCCACAGAAAGCCAATAAAGCCCAAAGTGTGGAGAGCACTGGCTGGGAAGGGGGCATTGCCAGGACAACCAGGAGATGCACTGACTCATATCACACCTTCTGCAGCTTCCTCCTTCAGGGGAAATTAAGGCTGAC
This sequence comes from Mauremys reevesii, assembly GCF_016161935.1. Taxonomy (NCBI): domain Eukaryota; kingdom Metazoa; phylum Chordata; order Testudines; family Geoemydidae; genus Mauremys; species Mauremys reevesii. The sequence continues at coordinate 7,939,785 of NC_052647.1, read as the reverse complement.
TTTCTACTGGGCAAGAGTGAATTTGTCCTTTGATGTGTGGCTGATGCACTTTGCACCAGTGGTATCGGTTACTGCTGCTTGTCAGCTAAATTCCTTTATAACTCATTAATGAGCAGGACTTCAGCTGTATTTATCACTTACACATCAGCAGATGTTCCAGGTCCAGCCATTTCATACGCTGAGTGTCTGTATGTTCCAGGATGATGCCTAAATACACAATGTCAAATAAATAACAACAATAACAATAAAACCTTCCCTTGTTGAGTGCAAAGTGATATTAGCAGCCCCTAGACAGGTCTTTGGGGTCTCCTACTGTGGGCCTAAGGGTGAGCTGTGGGCAAGAGGATGCTAGAGCAGTTTAGAGTCCACACTGAAGAGAATGAGAGAGACATTTTTTAAAAAGAATGTTTACATAAAACCCATTTGCTTGATGAAACAGTCTGTGCTCCTCTTGCCACTGCAGTCAGTTATTGGAGACATACTAAGATAGTGTTTGGTCTAGTGGCCTGAGCAAAGGACTGGGGCCAGGAATAAGCGAGTTCTAAGCAGGGATCTCACAAGGTGACTGATAGGTGAGCCCCAATGCCTGCCTGTCTCACATGGGTGTGCTAGGGAGAAGAGGCCACAGGGCCAAACAGGAGGAACCTAATGCTTCCTTGACAAGGTGCTGTGGCCAGGAAGGTGAAACAGCAGGCGCTATGGGGAGGTGGGCTGCTTGCCTCCCAGTGATGAAGTCACAGTGAGGAGCACTGAACAGCACTGGGTAGGTCTGCACTTTGAGCTAGAGGTATCACACCCAGTTCAATGGGACAGGCCCACACTAGGTCTGACAGCGCTAGCATTAGAATGTAGCTAAGGCAGCACAAGCCGTGGGAGGAGCAGCCACTGTGAGAATAGACTTTGGGGTTTGGATGGGATCATACTTGGGGTGGTTAAACCTCCTGCTGCTCCTGCCGCCGCAGCTACTCTCTATTTTTAGCACAAAGGGCTAGTGCGGGTGTGTCTCATCAAGATGGGAATTATACCCCCAGCTCAAAGTGTAACCATGCCCTACGTGACGGTGCCCTATGAAATGACTGCACCGTGCTTCCCCTGCAACAATCCCGAAGCACTTTATAGCAACTAATGAATTCCTCCGACCACCATCCTGGAGAGGTAGGGACATTAACATCTCCATCTATGGGTGGGAAGCTGAGGCACAGAGAGATTAATGGCAGCTCAGTGCTGCACAGTGGGATTTTTTCTGTCTCCCTCAATGGGAATATCAAAAGGGACACTGGGCATCATCTCTCACCAGCTAAGTTGGCGGCACCTGCCCGGATCCCTTCCCAGCTGCTACTGAAGGACGCGATGGTTGTGCTATACAAGTTCTCCAGCAGTTCTGCATTTTCTTTGGCCTAGAGGAAATCAGGGACACATGAGCTCTCTCTGGCTAGAAGTGCCCTTTGACTGCCAGCACATGCTTTTATGAACCACAGGTAAATAAGAGCAAGAACAGGTGGCTGGGTAGAAGTGGAAAAAATGGGAATCTGGGGCAGATTTACATTTCCCATCACCCTCCAGTCAATAATCTCCTACAGTTCAACAGCTCACTCACAAGGTGTCTGCAAATGTCCACCTGGAGCTCTTCAGGCTTCAGCTCGGCTCTGCCACCAAGGTGCTTATTGATCGCATGTTGGAGTCTCTTCAGTCCCAAAAACGGGAAACAGAGGTGAAATGTAGCTCTGCATTCCTGAAAAAGAGCGTCACACCATTGACTTGTTCCCTACCGAGTGCTATGTTCAATCAAAGGGAACTCATCTGCGTGACTGCTCATCTATTCCAGGACAAAAAAGGATTCATCTGGATGTGACTGGCAGAAACATGCAGGAATGACTAATAGAGGGGAGAGCTTCCACTGAAACCTGGAGGTAGCATCAATGTCTTTTGGGAACAGATATACCGATGAAAGCTGCTTCACCAGGCACAGCTGTGGTCTCTCCTCTGTTCTGGGGAGGCAGGGGCCTGGGGTGAAGAGTCAGACAGGAACAGAGACCTGTAGGGGTCAGACCCATGACCTATCCTGGATTCTGGTGAGGCAGCCATGGACCAACCTGGCTGGAAGTGACTCAGCAGGAGGGCAATGAACTGAGGGGAGAATTTGGGCCTCCACAACAAGCAGGAATAGCAGTGCTCCCCTGGCACTGGGAGGAAGATTCCTTTGGCTTAGTAAATAAGTCACTGTTGGTCTTACCATTGAAACCTCGGGGCTTGGGTCTTGCAGGTGCAGCAGAAGTATGACCCAGCTCTTTCGAACCTGCTCAGCGAAATAGGCCTTCCATTTTTTCTTTGTCAACTGAGCCAGGATGCCAAATAGGACAAAGGCCACTGAGCGAAGACCATCATTCTCCTACAGCCAAGAAAGCCCCACAACTTGGTAAGTAAGGGACAATCCCATCACGCACCTCACACAGCCGTCTCTTCTACGCTAAAGTAGAGTGATTGCAACTACAGCTAGTCAGATAAACTTTAATTAACCAATTTTTTATTCGAATTTTCTGATTCATGAAAATATTTTAGAGACAGTTCAATTTTGATGAAATTCCTCCAGAAGCCAGGCAGGGTCCTTAGAAACCTGCCTGGTGTCTTGCCAGTACACCCATCCAGCTCCTTGGCAGCCAATCTAGCAGGCTGACTGGGATCATAGGCTTCCAGGCTCCCAGCTTTGGGGGGAAGGATAGCTCAGTGGTTTGAGCATTGGCCTGCTAAACCCAGGGTTGTGAGTTCAGTCCCTGGGGGGCCATTTTGGGAACTGGGATAAAAAGCTGAGGATTGGTCCTGCTTTGAGCAGAGGGTTGGACTAGATGACCTCCTGAGGTCCCTTCGAATTCTATGACCCTGGGGGTCCTAGCTCTCAAATTTGCAACTCCCTGGAACCTCTAGCTCCCAGAGTTTCCTGGGTTCCCAGCACCAGGATAGTCTGAGAGCAGACTGCCCCGGGCCAAGGCTTCCAACAGAGCTAGGTTGAGAATAGTAATTCTGTTTCACAAGGAGTTCTGAAGTTTGGGGGAGGGGTTCCCACAAATAGGAACAAAACCAAAATTTGAAATCTCAAAAATTCTCTGCAAAACAGAATTATCATTCCAACCTTCTCACATAAAAACGGTATAGAGCAGGCCCAACACTTTCTATTGCACTCTGTAACCCCCTTTTCATGGTTATCTAGCTATCTAATCTAGTATTCAGACTTTCTTTGAGGTTCTCAGTGGCAATCAAGAACAGAAGGGTGAGACTGTGGGAGCAGGGATGTCATCCCCATCCTCCTAATGTTCTCCTCCTCCGTAAAATACTTCCCTTCCCTGGGGTCTAAAATCTCTGCACTCTGACATGAGCAATGCCCAGGGAGTCCACATCACACATCGTAAATCGAGTCTAATCAAGATCGGTTGAACTGGGGTTGGAGAGTTCTGTTCACATACATCGTCAAAGTAGGCCCGGATCTGTTCGGTGAGGTCTTTGAAGGAAGAACCGATGTCCTTCTCTTTCAGCTCCTTCAGGACTTTGGCCAGTGCTTTCATGCTCTCACCAATCACTTCAGAACTGAAAACGTCATGTAAGGCCCCGATCAGTATGTCCAGAAGAAACTTCTTGTATTTTTTCACCTGTACAAACATACAACATTAAAGAAAACTTATCACTGATCACACTTCTAAGAAGTTTTCTTTAGCAGTTATGAAGCTGTGGGAATTTCATCAACCCTCTCTCCCTCCTGAGATCTATAGCTATATTTCAGACCAGGTGCTAGCTACAATGAGCCAAACTCGGTAACATAATACACGTGCATAATCCTATTATTAGATTTCTAGTTACTTAGATTCCAAGGCCAAAAGGGTTCATTGTGATTATCCGGTCTGACCTCCTGCATAACATAGAACTTCTCCGAAATAGTCTCTGAACTAGAGTACATCTTTTAGAAAAACATCCAATCTTGATTTTAAAATTGCTAGTGACCGAAAATCCACCACAACAACTTTTGGTAAATTGTTCCAATGATTAATTAAAATTACTATTAAAAATGTATGCCTTATTACCAGTCTGAATTAATCTAGCTTCCTTTTTCTCCATTGAATCTTGTTATACCATTGTTTGCTAATGTGAAGAACCCATTATCAAAATTTGTTCCCCATGTGAGTAGTTATAGACTGTCCTCAAGTCACTCCTTAACCTTCTCTTTGTAAAGCTAAATAGATTGAGCTCCTTGAGTCTATCACTAAAGGTATATTTTCCAATCCTTTGATAGTTCTTGAGACTCTTCTCTGAATCCCCTCTAATTTATCAGCATCCTTCTTGAATTGTGGACATCTGATCTGGACACAGCATTCCAGCAGCACTCACATGAGTGCCATATTAAGAGGGAAAATAACTTCTTTACTCTTCTTCAAGATTCCTCTATTTATGCCTCCAAGGATCATTTCAATCCTTTTGGCCACAACTTCGCATTGGGAGCTTATGTTCAACTGATTATCTGCCATGGCTCAAGTTTTTTCTCAGCATCATTGTTCCCTGGGATAGAGTCTCCCGTCCTGTAAGTATGGCCTGCATTTTTTGTTCCTAGATGTATACATTTACATATGGTTACATTAAAGTGCACATTGTTTGCTTATGCCCAGTTTACCAAAGGATCCAGCTTGCTCTGTATTGACTGCAAAAAGGTGACTAGGGTATGGGAGAGAGCAGAATTTGGCCTAGTGCATTGTGTGCAGCCTCTGTAAACTCTGAGCAATTATTTCCCTTGGATTCTCTACTTATGTTGCATCCTATTCAGTATTCTCTCATACCTTCACAGGCGCCCCATTGACTATATTTCCCAGGCCTCTTACAGCCATCTGACGGACAATGCTGTTCCTATCCTGTGGCCTTTCTTCCAAGATGCGCAAGACACTCTTAAGCAACTTCTTCTCCCTGAGCATGGGATCACTCATTAGCTGAAATAAAATCAACATGTCCATTAGCACCAATATGATCCTTAAGATTGGGAATAGAATTTGAGCCGGCATAGAATACACTAAAAACAACAAGGAGTCCTCCTATAGCCACAGTCTTGTGGATACAGACTAATATGGCTACCCCTCTGATACGTGGCACATAACACACTAACTTTATCATTCCACACAAATGAGAAATGTCTTAAAAACATGCAGCTGTCCTTTTGGGCACTATAATAGGGATCCACTCACCTCTTGAGAGCCCCTTAGTGGCCAGGTCTGGTACCACAGTCCTTTTCTCACCCCTGGTGCACCCTGCCAGCTGACCTCAGTGAGTCTTCTGTGGCTCAGGCCTCTGGCTAAGTCCCAAAGTCCAAATGAACCCCTTCTGGGCTAGTCAAGAACAGTCCCATTGCCCTCACTAGGGTCTCCAGCCCCAACTCTGGGTCCTTGAAATTCTGCTCTTTGTTCAAGCTCTCCGTAAGCATTGTCCCCTTCCTGGGGCTTATGCCACTGTAAGTGGTAGGGGAACCAGGGCCTGCCCATAACTCTGGGTTCCAAACCATGGACCCTGTAAACAGTAGTTAGGCACCGCTTGATTTCAGTTCATTGTTGCTTTTTCCTACCAGCCACTTTTAGCTTCACCCTCACCTCAAGGTTCAAGTTCTTAAGGACTCTCTTCCTGCAAACCCAACTTAAGCAAATGCTGCCAGAATCAAACTCTGGCAATCCCTGGAATTTCTGTGGCCAGAGAGCAGCATCGTTTCTTGCCCCTCCAGTTCCTGGCAGGAACTGACCTGCTAAGGCCCTGCAGCTCCTTTTAGCTGAGCCTGATGGGCTCCGATTGGCTGCTCTCATGAGGCCTCTCTAGACAGACCCAGATTTGTGGCTCTTTTCCTGGGGCAGGGTGCAGTAGGACCATGGGGCCTCTTGTAAGGAGCCTCAAAGCCCAGGAACAGCCCATCCCAGGCACAGATCGATTGTTTTCCTTAGAACCAGATGAGCCCCTAAGATAGTTACTTAGCATAAGTGGAAATATGATGCAGATGTTAGAGGAGGGCTGTAGAAAGGGAGGATGGTCCAGCAGTTAACACACTTGTCTAGGACTTAGGAGACCCAGGTTCAAATTCCTGCTCCCTCAAAGACTTCCTGGGTGACCTTGGCAAATCACTTAGCCCTTCTGTGCATCAGCTCCCTGCCTGTAAAATAGGAATAATAGTGCTTCCCTACCTCCCAGGAGTGTTGTGGGGATACATACATACATTACAGAGTTTTGAGGTACTCAGATACAATCGTCATGAGAACCTAAGACAGATGTGAATGTATTTGTATGTTGCTTGTTTTATAGTATTAGGACACTAGGTTCATTCCCAAGATCTGCTGAGTGAAACCAAAACCAGGAGCTGTTGGTTAGTATCAGCACTGGGACTTGGCAGAAGAGGTCCAGTACTTCAAACTCTGTCTGTATCTCTCAGCCAGCACCTGTGGTTGTGTAGCTAGTATAGGCAATGGCAGCAATACAAATATCAGCGAGAGAATGACTCCGAAAGGTAGAATGAAGTTCCTTGTCAGGTTTCCATATAAAGGGGGACCCAGTCTACTATCTAAAATGACAGTTACTCCTATGAACTGAACTGTACAACTCCTTAAAAGAAAGGCAAACAGACAATGGTCTAATGGTGAAACTGCTCTTCAGAGCCCTGTGTCTTACCTGGGCAAGGAAAGCTGTGCCGGTGATTCGGAAGTTTTCCATTGGGGAATTCACCCAGGGGAGGAGGCTCTGGATGATCTCAAGTGTTATTAGTCCAAATCTTAGCAGACCACTGGAAGGCAAAAAACCGCTTATGGGGTCGATTGCACACTTCAAAAACTCAGCTGCTCTGAGCAGACAGCTCTGATATCTATGGGTGGGAGCTGTGTGTTTCCACCCAGGGCACCCCCCACAAAGCTATAAACTGGAGGTTCCCTCTCAGCCACTCTATTTGCTACTGATTCCCAAGGATAAAATCATGCCTCTTAGATCTCTTACCTCACCAGCAGACACACTCCCTCATGGTGAGTCTGGGGGTTTTCAAGCAGAATCCATGTTTTCTGCGTCCTGAGCACTCTCACCAGTCTCTCATTCCCAACTTTGAAAAGCACAGATTCTAATGCTTGGACAGAAAACCTGGGGAAAGAGAGGCACAGAACTGCAGCAATCAGTAGGAAGGTGCAGCCTGAACAGAGTCAGGAAGCCCAGGTTACTTGTCAGGTCTGCTGTTCATCGACAGTTCATCCACTGGCAATATCCTGGACACCAGTGTCCCTGGAAGGACTTGATGCCAGGAGGTATGTTTCTGTCTCATACATCTCATATAACTAGTTTTGCTAGGGACAAAATTTTGCAGTCATTTTTCACTTTCTGCAAGGAGTATGGATACTAGCAGAGTACAAGGATATAAAAAAGATACACGATCAGGACCCAAAAACTGGGGGGCATAGAATGTGGTGATCACTAGTGGATATTTTGGGGTTGTATCTCCAGATATGATGTGACAGAGTGCTGAGGGTATGCACTTGAGTCAGCACTCTGGTCACTATTGGTACTAATTCAGTTCCTTACAGAAAGCCTAATTGGACAGAGGTGTAGCTGATTACGAGGTCAGATTGGGGCTAGTGAGTCATGGAACCAATCATTCCATTAACAGGGAAACTGTATAAAAGGACATGGGCAGGAGCCCTTTGAGGAACAGACAGAGAAAGAAACTTGGGTGACCAGATATCCCGATATTTGGGGCTTTTTCTTATACAGGTGCCTATTACCACCCACCCCCTGTCCTGATTTTTCACACTTGCTGTCTGGTCACCCAAAGAGAAACAGAAAGACAAAAAGCTGGGAGAGCCTGACAAAGTGAGCTCTCTGAGTGGAAACACCTTCCCCCCATTTTGGAGAAGAGTTTAGAAAGTTGAGATACAAGATAAAGGTGCTATGTATTGGTAGGGGGATTAAATAGACTTCACGTTGGTGTTTACAAGCAAGAAAGTCTCAACGTGGTCTGTGTTTGTAGAAGATGTGGGGGTGCAACACCCCTCTCTGTCACAGCTGGGGGCTCATCAGGGATTTCCCTGTTATCTATGCAAATAGAGAGCCTGCTGGAGAAGCCGGGGTAGAGGTCTGGCAGTCCGGGTGATGGAGGGAACACACTGAAATGGGTGGTGAAGCAGCAAGGAGAAGTCTAGAACAGGGGTTCTCAACCTTTCTGTTTCTGAGCCTCCTCTCACCTCAACAAGCTATAAATACTCCATGGCCCACTCCCAGGCCTCTGCCCTGCCAGGCATCAGAGTTTGGGGCTCCTGGCTCTAGATTTTAACTCCACAGGGTGCAGGGGCTGGGGCTTTAGTGCAGGTGCTGGGCCTCAGGGCTCCAGCCTGGCTGGGCTCAGAGATTCAGCTTTCTGCCCTAAGCCCCAGCTAGTCTACTGCCAGCCCTGCTTGGCGGACCCCCTAAAACCGGCCCAGTTGAGAACTGCTGGTGTAGAAGACCCCACAGACCTTCTAACAATCCCACCAGGCAGAAAAACAGCCTTTGCTTGCCTGGTAGGTTTAACAGCAAAAGAGCCTTCAGGAATTTATACAGGAACAAGCCCAGGTCTGGCAACAACTCCTCCAAAGTCTGGCAAGTCCCGTGACAGGAAATGGAAACCAGGCACAGGAGATCAGACTCTGTAAAATGGGACCTGCGAACAACCCTGATCTGGTTTTGGTTACTCTTAAAGGAGCAGCGGTGAGACCTCACAAGGACAGAACAATGTGGGCCTTTCGACTGACACCCCATTTAACCGGGGAAGCACATATATGGCTCTTAGTGATTAGCGGGCAAGAGATTAGGATGTGATTAAGGCAGCCATGCTGGACGAGGTGGGGCCTGTCCACAGAAAAGTACTGCCAGAAATGGAGAGTTGAAAGATGGATTGAGGGATTAGGCCTCTGTGCATTTGCATAGAAATTGAAAGATTGGACCACTTACTGGTAAGGCCACATACTCAAACTGTGGGGGAGATCATGGACTGCATGATTCTGGAAGTTTCTTCAGAGTCACCCTGAGCATATCTGAGTATAGGTTACGTGGCACCAGCCAGTTAATCTGGACCCCGCAGTTAAAATTACAGAGGAATTTGCAGAGGCGGACATTCCCAGAGTGAATCAGTGGTTTAAGGGGCTAAAAGATCACTAAAAGATTGCCATATGAGTCTCAAATAAAAGCTCATGTCACCAATATCATTGTGAAACACATCTACAGATGCTGTGTAAAGAGCCATGTCTATGCATTGAAAATTACATTCTTATGATCTGTGTCTAGGGACTAGTCACCAGGAAAGGTGAAAAAATGGTTTTCTTTAAGGCAAGAAATGTTTCTCCATCTGTTTGTTTACATGTAAATTAAGCATGTAGGGTTCACATTCAGTTCAGGACTGTGAGAACTTCAAAGAAAGAAAAGTAACAGGAAGGAGACAGGGGGTGGGGACCCAATTTTGGGGTACACCTCAAAGGTTTGCTCTAGTATATTTGGGGGACAAAGAAGACACCCTGGCATCTTTCACTTAGGAAGTAGATGGACAGCGAGACGGACAGCGGGGTCGCTATCAGGCTTTGTTGAGAACGTTGGGTGAGAAACATCTTTAGACAGGAGGTTAACCTGTTGGGTAAGTTTAGTCTCTAGGACCATGTTATGATTTCATTTGACATGTAACCATTTTTTGCTTGCATTCTTTCTCACTGTCACTGGAAATTCTGTTCTTTGACCATCTCTGTTCTTGTTTGCCCTATAAATATATCTAAGTGCTGTTTGTTTTGCACTATAGAGTATAAGTAATAAAGTATAAAATATAGAGTCTAAAGTATAAGAAGTAAACTGGTGTGTACTGTTCCATAGGGAACAGCAGGCCCGGTAATTCTGTGGGTGTTCAGTGGATAAAGGTCTGGACACTATACGGAATGGTCAGAAGACTCGGGGGTTGGTGTGTGCCTATCACTAACCTGTACAAAGAGACTGGGGTCTGAGGAGGCCTGGATGGCAGTGCTTGTTTTGCCAGAGCCTGGTCATTTTAGGGAACTGACCCACAGCAGACACAGACAAGACTTCCTCACTCTAAGGGCAGGCAATGGTAAGGTGCCTCATAACCCTGGAAATTCCTGGGGAGTGTCACACAACTCTATTGGAATTCTTTGTTTTTCTCCCTTCCTTCTAATTACCGGCAAGGGTTGCCCTCAGTATGTTGTTGGTCTTTTTGGAATAGGCTCCAGCTGCTTATCCTTGGCAAAGGCATCTTTTGTCCTGAGGTTCGGCTGACCTGCTGCAGGAGAACAGGAAACAGCTCTGGGAGCAGCTCCTGCACAGCTTTGCTCGACTGCTGTGCTGACACCACCTCAAAGATGGCACATGTTGCCTGAAAGGAGAGCATGGTAAAAAATGAGATCTCCTCCCAACACCATCACACCCTCTCTCCCCTTCTGATATCTGCTGTACTGAATTTTCACTTCTGCCGGTAACTTGAATGACTGCAAGCAACTCCCTTAACTCGTGGCTCAGTTTCCCACATCTGTAAAAATGTGTATGACCTACCAAGGTATGTTGTGAGTCCTAAGGAATATTTGCAAAGCACTGTGAGCAACCTGGTTCAAAGACTCTCTAATTGCCAGATGTTATTAAGTAAATCAGCCACATACTCTAAAACTGCGTATTTGTTCCACAGACAGCAGAGCTGGACTCAGGGAAACAGTACATCAGAGGAGAAGTGCCCACACAGCAATATTCTACCACACTTCTAGCTTTCCAGCAGCAGGATTGTCTCAGGGCAGAGGAAAGCCTGAAAGGCGTGTCTGTCATCTAACTTACTGAGAGAGGTTCAGCAGCTGCCAAATGCCTGTCAGTTTCAGTCTCTGAGGTGATGCTTTCTTCTTGGCTTGTTGACGTCTTTATTTTTTCTATTAGGACCTGTAGGACCTGAGTGGCAAGCAAGGGTCTCCCCAGAGATCTCCACAGCTCACTGGTGTAACTGCAATTTAACAGAAGTTACATGTGACCCCTGGACACTTTTGTGGCTCAGACTGAATGCGTCCTATTTAAGTAAAGACCAACTTTTCTCCTTGCCTATGAGGAGAAAGTTAGGAGCACTGTCCTCCTTTAACGCTCCTCCTGTTTAAATATTGAGTTTCCAGTTACAGAACTAGGTTAAGTGACCTAGTCTTACTGCAGCCTAACCATTAATACTAGACTTCCGAAGGACAGGACACAGAGCGCCAATCTCAGTTCCTGTTTTCCCACTTCCCAGTAAATATGGAATCCTGAGCATGTGGCTCCCAAAGATCCAGGGTTTGGAAGGCAAGTGGATGAAAGAAAAGCCACATTTCTACTAACTGGACATACAATTATGAGAACAAATATTCATGGCCATCCTAGTTCCCCTTCACGAAGGGTGTCCCTACCCTGTGTTTGCCAGAAGCTGGGACTGGGCAACAGGGGATGGATCATTTGACAGTTACCTGTTCTGTTCATTCCCTCTAGGACATGTGGCACTGGCCACTGTCGGAAGACAGGACACTGGGCTAGATGGACCTTTGGTCTGACCCAGTATGGCCGTTCTTATGGTCTTAGATTCCAGCACTGATAACTGATAACCCAGTTGGGGACCTTTAAATGAAATGATGGATCTGCTTCCAGTCCAGTTTTAAATCCCAAGGACAGCAACTCTATTCTTGCAGCCACACCCTGACCGATACCAAGCGGCGGTCTGATGACAATATTGGCCCTATTCTTTGTCATCAGCCAGGGATTGGACTTGAAGCTGTCATGCTACCAGGAAATCAACAGCAATTGCTAATTTCCAAAGTGAGGTCAATTCAGGTGTCTAGAGAGCCAGGCCGGTTCCAGGCACCAGACCAGCAAGCAGCTGCTTGGGGCAGGCAATGGTGAGGGGCAGCACATCTGGGTCTTCGGTGGCAATTCGGCGGCTGGTCCCTCACTCCTTCTCAGAGCGAAGGAGTAGAGCTGCACATCGCGATCGCAGGGTTTTTTTATTCCCCGCCCTTTTTTTGCTGCTTGGGGCAGCAAAAGCCCTGGAGCCAGCCCTGCTAGAGAAGTAGATGTTTCCAACAAAACACTCCAGTTATACCAGTAAAGTTAGGTCTTTAGGATGTCAAAGCAGTTGTGAATTAATGGAAACAGAATGACACTTAATTTCTCTCCACACCCCACCTTACCATGCTCTTGGACCTTCCTGGAGAAAGACCCAGGCTATTAACCATCAGGAATTATCCCAAAATGTCCGCTGCTTAAATAAAGCCCTACATCTCCCAGCAAAGCTGTGGGATCCATGTTTTATCAAGATGAATGCAATAGGTAGCGGTATATACCTGTCCATTGGCAGATGGTTGCTGAGTAGGCTGGAGATCACTGCCTCTAGGTGATGGTGAGCTAAAATAGACACTGCCTCCAGCAGGAATTGCCTCAAGCTGCCCTCCTGGATAGTAGTCATGTGGCTATATATTATATCCACAATAGCTGGCACCTGGAAGGAACAAAACCAGAAAGAAATGTCCCTTTTTCTTTCTCTCCATTCATTCTACAGAATCAAAACCTTTATTTAGACATTTGCTGATTTTTTAGAAATTCCTCAAGAAGCAAACGTTCAAATATGTCTGTGTAACTTTAACCCACAACAATTGCCCACACTTGGCTGTAAAAATTAACACTGACACACACACATACAGCGAAACCCCGCTATAACACGATGATCAGGGTCCAAAAAATTGGATCGCGCTAAATACGGGGTCGCGGTATAGCAGGGTTTACCATTTCAAGCTGGTCAGTTTCAAGCTGGTCGATTTCTCTTGGGCAGAAAACTACTTGCATTTGCGAACTGCCCACCGCAGTAACTGAAAGGGTGGAGCTCCAGCAGCGGGAGCTCTCAGCCATGCGGTGAGAGAGGGAAACACTTGGGGAGAGCAGGGGAGATGTGCAACGGGCAGAGGAAGAGAGAGGAGCAGCTGGGGAGAGAGTGGCTCTTCTCACCAAAAGGGTAAGCGGGGGCAGGTGGGAAGAGGCAGTGGGGAAGGCACATTCCATTTTTTGCTTTTATTTCCCCTTTGGGGGCACTCCAGCCCCTCTCCCTTCACAAAGCCTCTCTCTCTCTCTCTCTCTCTTTTTTCTCTCTCTCTTTTGCGCTTCCGCAGCGCTCCAGCTGCTTTTTTTTTTTTGGCCTGGGGCGGCCGGAGCCACCTTACAATCGTGTTATAGCCTTATTCGCATTATTACGGGGCGCATTATAGCAGGGTCAGGGGCGGCTCTAGCCATTTCGCCATCCCAAGCACGGTGGCACCCGTGGCTCTGGTGGACCTCCCGCAGGCGACCGGCAGAGCACCCCCGCGGCGTGCCGCCCCAAGCACGCGCTTTGCGTGCTGGGGCCTGGAGCCGCCCCTGAGCGGGGTTTCCCTGTACATACCAGGTAATTTAATGTGGTGGTGCCCAGCTATGCATTAAATAAACCAGCTGGCATGCACAAAAGAAGGCTTTGCTTGCCCAGATTTTGCAGGTGTGATTTAAGCAGCCAAATGCAACCATTTGCCTCGAAGGATGCACAGTTCATAAACAACCACAAGCACAAAATATGCAAGTGCTTTAAACAAAGTGTGCAAATGCCTGGGACTATGAACAGGTGACGACCTCTCATATTCATTCCTAGCCCTTCACATCTTCAAAACACTGTGCAAACGTGGCAGTTCTGCTGCGAGGGTTCCCTGTCCTGAGGCCTTTCACCAGCCTTGATAGAACATTTGTGGAGTGCTCCTTTCATCTAGCCCTAACGCACTGGGCTCCAGAATAAGGCATATAAATAGTGGATCCCAAAGACACTATAGTTTTCTTCCTCCCTCCTTCTATTCTTAAAGGGTACGTCTACACACTAAAAAAATCCCACAGCAGTGAGTTTCAGAGCTCAGGTCAACCTGGGCCTGAGGGGCTTGCACTATGTGGCTAAAAGTGTAGCTGTTCCTGCTCGGGCTGCAGCCCAGGCTCTGAAACCTGGCAAGAGCTCAGGCTCCAGACTCACTGGGAATGACTACAGGACTATTTTTATCCAGGTAGCCCTTAGCCATAGGCCTCCTAAGAACTGGATGCCTCCAAGTGCCAGTCATTCTGTCTTCTTGTCTTTTCCCCAGAGTCTGTTTTTTCAAGCCTTTCTTGGCTGAATACTGTGGCAACAAGCCAGACAAATAAATAACCAACCATCTTCCTTTTCCCTTGGATTCTCTCTGTCTATTGCTATTGATTCTGCCGTTGCCTAGTTTAGGGTGAGAACAGAGATGGAATCGACTCTACGTCCGACGGGGAGAAACAGCAAGATTTTTGTTCATTACACATGAGGGCAAAGATCTAAAAGCCTCGAGTTTAGGCAGAAAACCTCTCCAGTTTCCCGTTTTACCTGGCCCAGCATGGCATCTCCACACTCCTTCAGTATAACCTTCATCCACAGTCCAGCTGCCGTGGCACAGGTGGGGCTGGCAGACAGCATACTTTCCACTGTGGCCTCAATAAAGGCTGTGGCCTGTTCTGGGGGAAAGTACTCACTAACAACCTGGGAATAAATCAAAAACAGGAGAGACTGCAATGATGTTTGGCTCCAGCACTTGTAAAAATGGAGGCCTAATTTCTCTATGGAAAAAGATCTATGCATCAGCAAATTGCATCTGACGAAGTGGGTATTCACCCACGAAAGCTCATGCTCCAATACGTCTGTTAGTCTATAAGGTGCCATAGGACTCTTTGCTGCTTTTACAGATCCAGACTAACACAGCTACCCCTCTGATTAATTAACAATTTGTTAATTAGCCTCATGTCCAGCTAGCCATTTGGGATTAAAATTCTCTCCATAGTCTATATACTACATTTTTGTATTCTACACTAATGAGATCAGGTTCGAGGCAAAGCTTCTGTTGCACAGTTAGCACAACATTGTACCGGCTATGCAGGAGGTAAGTTTCCAGTTTGTATTCTCTTAGATACACTGCATCTTTTTACAACATATACAATGAAGTCAAGAGAGGCATGCTCACAAATATAGGCAAACCCACAAGGTGACAGAATGAAGACTGGATGGGTTCTCAGCTTGATGTTCCACTAATACAGTTTTTCTCATGGATAGCTGGATAGGTACATGTGTGTGCATCTGCGTGTGCATTTTCATGGGCGTGCAACATTCTGTGGAATCTGGATTTTACATGGCATTCATGGCACACATCTATGAAAAGCATCTTGCTGGTTACTAGCAACGAATGCCCCGCACCCACAGCTCGCTCCAAGTACAGAAAGGCATCATGAAAGTGTAAATGTAAAATGAAGGGTGCCTGGTCACTATAACATCCGCACACGTTTTTTGAGTCAGTTACCCTGGCCATTTTGGAAGATGCCTGAAACAGAGCCTCGGGGTCCGGAGCTGCTGTTAGTTCGTCACGGAGACATCTCAGCTCCTCCTCCGCTGACCCCAGGTTCATGGGCTGGCCTGGAGTGGAGAAAAGGAAAAAAAGTACTGTAACGACTAATGAAACTGAACCTCTACTGCATGGATATTCATACAGGAAGATCCATGTGCTAGGCTGTTATCAGCATAGTGTAAAATCTTGGCCCCATCAAAGTCAATGGCAAAACTCCTGTTGACTATAATGGAGTCGGGATTACACCCTAAATGTCTGAAAGTTAACAGTAGTGGTATGTTATTGTGACTGATACAGGATTGAACAAGCATCGTATTCAGCTTGGAGCAGCTTTCTGGGGGTGTCTGGTTTCAGTAGTGTCTCTGCTCTCACTATTTACATCTAATCTCACATTCAAGTACAACTCATGCAGGTAGCTGTGAGGTTCCAATGTAGAGGTGAATCCCTCCACCAAACTCTCAAGATGGGGCTGGACAAAACCTTCGGCAGGAAACCCATGCTCATCCGTCACTTCTAAACAATGCTGGGATTTCTATGTTGTACACTCAAAGACTGGAGTCCCTTATTCTGTTTCTGAATCACCAACACTGTTTTTAGGACTGATTAATAATAATTAGAAATAGGGTCACCAGATGTCCCAATTTTATAGGGACAGTCCCAATTTTGGGGTCTTTTTCTTATATAGACTCATATTATCCCCTACCCCCGTCCTGCATGAGTTTCACATTTGCTGTCTGGTCACCCTAATTGGAAATGGCCTTAAATAATAACCAAGATCTATCCCATTAGGTGAAAAGAACATCCTACTCCAGGGGTCGGCAACCTTTCAGAAGTGCTGTGCTGAGTCTTCATTTATTCACTCAAATTTAAGGTTTCGTGTGCCAGTAAGACATTTTAACGTTTTCAGAAGGTCTCTTTCTATAAGTCTATAATATATAACTAAATTGTGGTTGTATGTAAAGTAAATAAGGCTTTTAAAATGTTTCAGAAGCTTCATTTAAAATTAAATTAAAATGCGGAGCCCCCCGGACTGGTGGACAGAACCTGGGCAGTGTGAGTGCCACTGAAAATCAGCTTGAGTGCCGCCTTCGGCACCCGTGCCATAGATTGCCTACCCCGTCCCACTCTTTCACAAAGGGGAAAATGGCCTACACTTACTCCAATAGCTTTGAATGCTCATGACAGAGGGCTGCTGCAAGAACTTTTTGTTTAAAGAATTATTCCAGGAAACCCCTCCAATACAGCCAGTGGCAGGGTAAAGAGAATGAAAATGTTTAGTACCAAGGGCTTGTTTACATGGAGAAGTCAAGAAAGCTAATCAAATTCATTTTCAAACTGCATTAGTTAAACTTCATTAAACACCTCTGGGGACACACTTATTTAGAATTAAAGGGGCCTTTTTTCAGGTTAGTTTAATTCATGTAATTCACTTAAATTAAGAAGGGCCATTTTCATTCAGAATCAGAGCATCCACACGTGTTTAATGACACTTTAAAATTTACACCTTTAGTTCATTTGGATTAACTCTCCTTAGTGTCCCTGTGTAGAGAAGCCCTAAGGAACTGAGCAGTTATCTACCTGGTGCAGACCATTTATTATTTGTACAGTTCCCAGAAGTGTGCCACACTCTTTACACATCATAATCGTCTCTTCTAATGAGCTATTTACAAGATGCCCACCACTCTGTTATCTAAGTGCCAACAGACAGGACAGAAAGAACTAGACAGGCAGAAAAATGGACATTACAACAGTGAAAGAAGCTGAAGAATTACTTATACCTGCTAATGGTCTCCTCACCTTGTATACAGAGAAGGCAGCTGATACAGTCAACCACCCACTGACGAGACGTGGCCAGTGAATCACAGCTGTATGGTGCTATTGCTCCAATCAGAGATCCAAACTGATTACAAGTTTCCTGAGTCTAATTAAAAAAGAATGAAGAATGAACGTTCTCCAGCTGTACTAGACTTCACTTGCCATCTTTATTGTTGATACCAGTCAGCTCTGTGTTTTTGGGGAACCAGGGCACAGTATCTAGCTTGTGTGACTCCTGAAGGACACCCCCAATTCCCATCTCTGTTTGAACCAAAACCGATCAGAGAAAAGGCTTGCAGAGAACAATGAAGGGTTTGGGGAGACACACCTAGACGCCTCCTGACAAGGGTGACAAGATTAAGACATCTCTATTTGCATACAGAATGAAGAACAGAGACAACTCTCTAGCCTCAACTGCATGAAAGATGGAATAGGGATTAACATAAAGAATGAAGAACAGAGAACCGCACTGAACTCTGGGACCAGAAAAGCAGGGACGCATTGAATCATGGGAATCCCTGCTCCAGATGCTAATGAACCTTCGCCTGCACACACTCAGCTCAGCAATTATCAGACCAATTCTAGTAATAAATATTTGACTCATATCCCAAAATACTGAAGCAGCCTAGTTGCCTTGTGAGCTCCCTGGAAGAAAACAACACCCATAGCCAAGAATGATCAGCTCCTATTGACTAGCCTAAAGAAAACCCTTGAGCCATCAGTTTACCCATAAACAAATCTAGTGTTCTCCCTTGAACCATTGTATTTTCTCTACAAAACCCCTACCTATGCCCAGGTAAGGGTTCTGATGTATAGGCCCAAACTCTGCATCAGTTCCACTGGGATTCCATCTCCTGATTGATCGTGCTGGGGGCTCTGCCTGTCTCCAGCACTCAGGACCCTGAGCGACCACCATCACGTGGGAACCCCGACCAGTTCAAGCCTCATGGAGTGGGTGGGATCCATCTCTCTCTCTCTCTCTCTCTCTGTTTTCTTTCCTACCTCAGGTATTAACCTTTAAAATGTAGCTGTTATGTTTGTTTAGCCCTCCTGGTGTGGTTATCACTATGATTCAATCAATAACTGTTATGGGTCAGCTGGTTGCTTCTCTCTCTCTCTCAATTTTACTCTTTTGTGTTTTTAGCTTCCCCCATTTACTGTGCAGCGACGCTTCTTGTACCTAAGCTAAAGATCCCTGTAGTGCCCCAAAATACAGTGGGGTTTGTTCATCAAGTGGGTTACTACCAGTACAATTGTAATGTGAAAGTGTGATAGGAATGTGTTAAACTTGGGGCACATAAGTGGGTGGGGGGAGCAGTGGAAAGTGCTGCTGAACCCAGCCTGTTGAGACCAGGGACACATGAGGGTACCAGCTTGAAAGTGCTGCTCAGCCCAGCCTACTGAATGCAGGGACATATGAGGGGATCAGCTGGGGAGTGCTGATTGACTTGCTCTGCTAGTGTGTGCGCATGTTCGTCTAGTTCTACTTATTAGCCCTGGGGAACCTAGTCCTGCAGGAGAGCTCCATTGGGAGGGGACTTGTAGAAGGAAGGAGTAGAACACACAAGTGACATAAGCAACACAGTAATAGAATTACAGAACCGCCCCACCCCTCCCTTCCCCCACAGAAGAGTAACCCTAATTAATGAGCCTCCCCAAAGTAACGGGCACATCTGGTAACATTGTGCCTCTGATTCCTGTACTGAACTGGGTAATGCACATTGGAAAATATAATCCCAATTGTACATACAAACGGATGGGGTCTAAATTAGCTGTTATCACTCAAAGAAGAGACCTCAGAGTCATTGTGTACAGTTCTCTGAAAGCATCTGCTCCACATGCAGTCAAAAACGCTAACAACATGTTAGGAACCATTAGGAAGCGGATTGATAATAAGGCAGTAAATATCATTATGCTGCTATAGAAATCTACAGTACCCCCACACCTTGAATACTGCGTGCAGTTTTGCTCATCTCACCTCAAAAAAGATATGTTAGAACTGGAAGAAATACAGAGAAGAGTAACAAAAATTATTGGGCGTATGGGACAACTTCTCATATAAGGAGAGATTAAAAAGACAGGGACTTTTTAGCTAGGAAAAGAGACGACTAAGAGGGACTATGATAGAGATCTATAGACTCATGACTGGTGTAGAGAAAGTCAATAAGGAAGTGTTATTTAGCCCTTCACATATCACAGGAACAAGGGGTCACCCAATGAAATTAATAGGCAGCAGGTTTAAAACAAAAAAAGGAAGCATTTCTTCACACAATGCAGTCAACCTGTGGAACTCATCGCCAGGGAGATGTTGTGAAGGCCAAAAGTATAACTGGGTTCAAAAAAGAATGAGATGAGTTCATGGAGGATAGGTCCATCTCTGGCTATTAGCTAACACGGTCAGGGATGCAACCCTATGATCTGGATGTATCTAAACCTCTGACTGCCAGACGCTGGGGCTGGGACTGTCCAACAGGGGATGGTTCACTTGACAATTGCCTTGTTCTGTTCATTCCCTCTGATGCATCTGGCACCCACCACTGTCAGAAGACAGGATACTGGGTAGATGAACCATTCTTCTGGGGGATCCAGGATAGCCACTCTTATATTTTATGTTCTTAGCGGATTACATAGAAATTCAGCTTTAGCATCCTGGGAGCATAAGAACCAAGAATGCATTTGTGACACTGGCAGACCAGTCAACCTGTGTATGACCCATAATTACTTAACAAGAGACACTTCTACTGTATCAAGACAGTTCACGTGCATGTGAATTTCAAAGAGACGCATTAGACTAGCAATCATCAACTCATTCAAAAATGAACAATAGATGCTAAGTGTATTTGTCTGTGGTTATCTATACCGGGTTAGAAGTTTCACAATGTAAATAAATTAGCTTGTAGATGCTAATTCCCTTTCATGGCTTATTTGCCTTAATTATGTGTGCAAGGTGTTCAGTTAGCCTTAAAATCAAAGATGTAAGACACTTCAGGAAACCAATCATTTCTACATTATCTTCAGCTTAACTATCTGTGTTATAATGGAAGAAAGGCTAATTACCTTATGTGAATGAATGTAACTAGTTTACTGTGTATGCACAGGAAATAGAAGATTATCTTCAAAGCAAAGTACAACAGGCCATCTGCATTGGGAGAAGGTCCTTCTGTGACAATTTCTGTGAGGTAGGCTTGTCAGCCTGGTAGAATAGCTATAAAAGAGAAGGCTCGGGCCTGATCCTATCATCTCTAGACCGTTTAAATGTTGAACAGGGACAGTGTAAGCCATAGGACAGAGATCTTCCAAATAATCATTTGGAAGAACCTGGAAAATGCCTGGAAAAACTAACAGACATTACATCTAAGCTGCCTTTGGATTCTGATCTGTTGGGATGATTCCAGAGAGACTTTTACAAACCAGCAGTTTATTCCATCACAGTTTGGCGGTTGTCTCCCTCTACTTCTTGCAGTCTGCCTGCAGTGTGGTCACTGCATTGTTGTGTAAACCTCTCTCTCACGGAAGCAGAGGGATGTTAGTCACCTTGAGATCCCAACTGCTGTCCTGGAAGAGTTTTTCATGCATTTGCGTTGAGTGTCAGATCTGATATAAGCAAGGAAGTCAGCTCAAGGAAGAGTAAGGCTATACTCACTGTGCTATGAACTGTCTCTCGATAGGCAGTCAGCAGCTGGGTGCTGGCCTGCAAGGCCCGTTCTCTCTCCCACTCCTTCCCCGAACTGAACCATGTCCTTAGGAGCTGTTGGTAGAGCAGGGGAATGGACAGAGTTAGTACCAGAAAATCCCTCCCAAAAGTTCCTCTTAAACAGGTTTAATTGTCACTAAAATCCCTCTCCAAAGCGTCTGACCTCCATGTAGCAAAGGAATTACATGTCTAATGGAAGAGCCCCTTAGATATACAAGTCCCAGGGACCAGATTCACCTCTGGTGATTGAAGCCAAAGGAGTTACATGAGAGATGAATCTGGGCCCGTGTATGTGATGTCTGCTGTAGACTGTCTGATGGGAGCTGTCTAGCACATTGCATGCTGTTTGATGTCTGCTGCTGTGTTCTATTTCCTGGGCAACTTCTCCCACATTGATTGGCAAAATGACAGAGAGAAGCATTTCTTTTTATTAATTTGAATAAGAGCAGAGAAGTCCCCCCAGCCCAGCTCCTTTTATAACTTCATTTTTATACTGAACGTGCATCAAACTCCCCACCCCTCAGCCCTTCACAATATTCTGTTCATGTCTGAGGAACAGGAAGTTTCCTCTGAATGAGTTTCCATACACAGGGCTTAACTCAATATTCATGAATTCCTCTTAGAAGAAGTGATCAGTTTCAACTGGTTCTCTTGAATTTGGCTACTGCAGTGGTGATTTTCTTGCCGCTCCAAGTAGTGTCAATGACACTGTAAGAACTTGGTCCCAATCCAGCCCTGGCATAAAATGGCATAGCTTTTGTGGATTTCAGTGGGGCACATGCCCGCTTATCCCAGGAAGAATTGGGTGCTTTCTCCCTAAAATTCACTCCGTTGTGGAAAATTCCTCCACAACTGAAGCTTGACCCCCTAAATCTCTGACTCTTCCCTGCTGTAACACAAGAAACAATCTCCACCACGGTTCAATGGTCTACTCACATCAAACATTTCCTGGAACCAGTCTGCGGTTGGTTCTTCCTCCAGCAAAGTCTCCACTAGCTTGCCAAGGGCTTCCAAGGACCTCACATAGAGTGACTGAAACCAGAAAAGAAGGAGTGAGGCTCAGCACAGATCATTTGTGTGTGTGGGCTGGGGAAAGCTAACCATAACCTTGCCAGGGAGGCCATGTGTGACTGCCATCACCCAGTGCTTGCTGGGCAGAAATACAGTGGATGGTGCCAGAGGAGAATTGTTGTCACGTACTTGTATATGCAGAGCATCCTTTGCTGTCCCGTCTTCCTCTTTCATCTTCTCCAAGGGAGGAAGGGGAAATAAACTATTGAAGCACTGACCAAGGAGCTCACGGTTTTCCTCCAGGGTCAGAGATGGTTTGAGCTTGCTGGCAGAAGAAAGATAGAGAGAAAAGTCATGCATTAGACTCAGTACCACCTCCAAGTAAAAGAAATGGGTCCAATGACTAGAGATTGTCCCAATCTAGAACCCCAAGTGCAAACAACCCTTCACTTTGCACCTCTCTTAAGTATTGGCTCCTCTAGAAGTAAAGCTAAAACTTCAAATCTCCTTTTAGAGAAACCCACAAGCTTCCTCCCCCCTGCCAGCTAGCCAGACACCTCCCTCCCCATCTGAACTCTGCTCCATTGTACTGCATGCCCCACAACCTCCAATCTTGTGTCTTTCGAGCACAAACCCCCAAATGGACACATTCAAATCCTTAAGAACTAAAGTCCTGCTGGTGAGCAGCATGTGAGCCACAGGGCCACCCAGAGGATTCAGGGGGTCTGGGGTCTTTGGCGATGGGGAATTGCCGCCGAAGGCCCAGCACTTTGGCGGTGGGTCCCGGGGCGGAAGTTCCCCCCGCGGCCGAATTGCTGCTGAAGACCTGGGCCCCCGTGAGAGTTTTCCAGGGCCCCCGGAGTGAAGGACCCCACTCCAGGGGCCCTGAAAATTGCCCCATTTGCTCCCCCCGGGCGGCCCTGGTGAGCCAAACCCTGCAGGCTTTAGACTGCTCCCAACCTGACACTCATGAATTAACAAATAAGAAGGCATCACAGTGCCAAGAAATATGGCAGAAAATAGCCTACCTCAGATGTCCAATGGCAAGAACTGCCTGGTAGCGAACTGGAGATGCCAGGGAATCCAGTGGTTCCTGTTTAATGAAGTCCTGAAATGCATGAATGGGGACATCAAAAATGGGAAATGGATTTGAAAGGCAGAGAGGCCTTCCTCTCACACCCTGAAACAGGGCTATATGCCAGACCTGGAATAAACAGACACCGTGCCCAGCAGGCTCTCTGCCTCAGAAATGGGCTGTAGGGCCATCTGCAGGCTATACAGAGGACAGAAAGAGAACTCACAAGACACAAGCCATTCCTTCCAGTTACAGCCCACAATATATGTCAGCATCCCTGCCAAGCTCAGAGTGGACCCAGCATTCTGGGTGCCATGCAGGTAGCTCATGAGACTGCAGTAGTACAGTCACAGCCAATGGATAAAATATCATCTCCCTGGAAAACCAGTCTCAATACATTACAACAAACTCTCCTGTACTTCAGTCCTCAAAGCTCCTAATCACTCACCAGCATGTAGCCAAGGAGCTCCAGTTTGTATGAGAATTCGAACTCTTGGGAGTCTCTGGTCTCCAAGATGGCACAGCTAATCTCCATGACATTCTGGATGAGGGTTAATTTTAGGTTCATGTCCTACATAATCCAGAAGGAGAAACAAGAGGATGTGGATGAGAAACTGAGAGAAGAACCAGAGTCCAGAAGATAAAGATCAGGAATTAAATCTAGCCTCGGGAGAGGAGAGAGGTGTCCCCAGACCCCAGAAGGTAGAGGACCCTGGCTCTGCACCCACCTCAGAGGAAGAGAAAACCCAGGTTCATCAAATAAATCCAGGCCTACTTACACCAGAGCAGCCAGGACTCCTGCTTGATGTAGCAAGGAAACCAAACTCTGTGCAATTTAAACAAGCAACTTGTGTACAGAAAATGCAAGAGCTGAGGGCAGATTATTTAGAATGTACCTTGTTCGCAACAGTGATGCCCAGCACCTGAAAAACGAAATGCAAAACAGCTATTAGCAATGTTGATAGTCCCACATAACACACATCCTCAAAATGTCCTGGCTGGTGAATATGGAGCAGAGAGAAATCACTATTGTTAAATCTTCCAAAAGGCAGGAAAGGTATCCAGAGGGGGTGTTTTGCAGAGGTCATTATCAGGGGCCATCCTCTGTAGTATTTGCATTTGTGAACTACTGGAAGATCTCAGTTTGGTTCAACTGTTTTTGGCAATGCCTAAGTGAGAGTCTCAGTTAGGCAGTACTGAATGGCAAAGTGATGTGGAGAGGTTGCATTGAGATGAGAGTCAGGACCAGCAGTCAGGAACCTGGGGAACAGAAATAACGGAGCACACAGACAAACAAGACGACAGATAAGAGGTAAGGGAAGTAGTGAGCAAATCAACTAAATACAGGCTAGCACTAGACTCTCTTGGGTAGCAAAAGATAGAGCTAGATACACATCCATATGAGGGGAGTTAGATTGTTATTCTGAATAGCCTGAGTGTCACTGCATCTGAATTACTGTGTAGCTGGGGTCTACAGAATTTCAGAAGAATATAGAAAAACTAGAGAAAATACAAAGAAGAGCAACAAAAATGATACAACATGTGACAGCTCACACTCCGTCCATTACAGGTTTAAATTTGAGTTATGTGACACTTATCACGCAAAAGCTCTTACCTGACCACTGGCTCTGTAATGGAGAAGGATGTTCCCTGTGATGTCTGCCTCTACTCGGGAGAGAAGCTGGTCTTTTGGAGCATGGACAGCCACGCTGCTGTAGGCCAGCATCAGGGTGCTGCGAGTCTTGCCTCTTCTCCCATGGTGGTGGTCCTAGACAATCAGAAAGTTCTTCTGATGCCTTTTGCTTTGGAATTCTGATCTGCTGTTGACCGAGGAATTCCTCACAGCAGCAAAAGCAGCTTGCACTTGCAAAGCTCTTTTCAGCCAAAGATCTCAAACCACTTGCAAAAAGTATTTAAGCAATATAATAACTGTGAGGCGTGGAGATATTAGTATCTCCATCATTCTCACTAGGTAACTCTGACACAGAGAGCCTAAAATGCTGAACCTACAGCAGTGAAGTACACGGGAGCTTAGTCATTGACACTGGTGGGTACAAGATCAGGCGCTAAATGTCTTGCCTAAGGCTGCACAGTGAGTAAATGGCAGAGCCAGCAGTGGAAGCCCAGAGGCCTAGTCTCCTGCTCTAGCCTTTAGATCAGTGGTTTTCAACCAGAGCTACTTGTGTACCCCTGAGGGTCTGCAGAGGTCTTCCAGGGGGTTTATCAACTCATCTAGCTATTTGCCTAGTTTTACAGCAGACTACTAAGAATGCAAGTACAATATTTATATTCCAGTTGATTTATTTTATAATTATATGGTAAAAATGAGAAAATAAGCAATTTTCAGTAATAATGTGCTATGACACTTTTTAATAATTTTATGCCTGATTTTGTAAGCAAGTAGTTTTTAAGGGAGGTGAAATTTAGGGTACACAAGACAAATCAGACTCCTGAAAGGGGTACACTAATCTGGACAAGTTGAGAACCACTGCTCTAAATCACAGGTTCCATAATTGTCATCCGTAGCCCACTGGTGGTCTACCTAAAGCAGGTTGGTTGGCCACATGTTGCTTGCCACACCTCCTCATTTCCAGCCACTAACTGGGATTAAAAAAAATGCTAAAAATCCCTAAAGCTTTTCCATGCAAGCGACTGAGGTAGTTCCCACACATTGTGCATGGGAGGGGCGCTCAAGCCATGAGACATCAGATGATAAAAATCATTTGAGAGAACCCCAGCTCCAGAGTGTGCTCCTCTCTGCTTAACTGCAGGCGTCACGTAGAACGCACACACTGGGGGACAATGCGAGCTGAGCAGAGCAGACACTACCCCGGGGCTGCTGCCCCTGTTTTAGAGGGAGAGGAAGTTGGAGAGAAGCCCCTGGCTCCTTTACCTTCAGGCGGCTGATGAACCCAGGAATCGTAACCTTGCTCATTGCAGCCCCAAACTCCTGAAGTGCGTTGAGGGTGAGGTCCAAGTGGCTCTCAGCAGAGAGTGCAAGGATGGAAATGATTCCCTGTCACCCAAGAAAAATACTGGTTAGGATCTAACCCACGAGTCCCTTCCTTTCAGCTGAAGTGGTGTAAAGCGCGAGTCAGGCGTCAGACCCATGGGCAGCGGGGGCTGAGTGAAACAGCAATGAAGAGGATATGAAGCGAAATGGCATCTGTCCCAGGCCAGCTCAGAGCTGAGCCCCACAGGGAGCATTCAGGGGTTACTTGGTAAAGTGGGGAGAGGGACAGAGTCCTCACCTGTCTCTCAGGGGCTTCCATATAATCTGTTGCTTTCAAAAATTGATGAAGCTGGGATTTAACGTGGCCCAGGTCCTGACAAACTGCTAAGGACATTCCTAGAGCCTTATACAGGAAACTCTGAAAGAAAGAGACCGGCACTGAGATACCAGTAACAGAACGTGCCAGTCAGTACAGACCCAGCTCAGCAACACTCAGGAAAGAACAAGATAGCCAAGTCCAAGCACCCATACTGCAGAAACATCCCATCATCTAGCCCAGCCAGAGAACCAACAATGCAGCACAGACAAGCAGCCTGTCCAAGCAAATACTGGAAGGGCAGGGGGGCAAGAGAGCAGGGAACAAGTAAAAACAAATTTTATATGCAGAATAAAATATAAAGTAATGAAGCCTTGAGAGAAGCCTTATGCAGCCCCCCAATCAGAATTTCAAGGGAAATTAACTAGAAACTAAGCCTTAACAGAGAACAAACCTTCTCACGGGAGGGGCTGGTATAGCTGGCCATCTGCTGGTTCAACTCAAGGCTTATCTGGCTGCTCCAGGCACTGTCGTCTATCATCCCCAGAGATGTTCTTAGGAACTGAGTGTAAAAGAAGAGAGTTAAAGCAGATGGTTAATTGCAAGAATTTGGGGGTTGTTGTGGGGGTTTGTTTGTTTATTTGTTTGGTGTTTTTTTTTCTTCCTTGTTCTCTCTTGTAAACTTTCCAATATTCAGGTGTCATGGGAAGGTTATTTCCCTATTGAGAACTATAAACATCGACAACCCAGATTTCCTCTGCTGTTGTTTTTTAACCTTTGTGTGATGATTCCTCTCAGTCCTCAAATCCAGATGAACAGTGAATTGGAGAATGAGATGGAGCCAAGAAATCTGACCATTGAGGAGTGATTTTATAGTGGATGGAGGATGGGTCTAGTAAACTTTGAGCAAAGGGCCCTGGACTACGAAGGACCAGGCACCTTCTCTGAAGTGCTATGAACCCATTCTGCCACCTCCTGAGGGTCCCCAGGGTTGTGAGGTACCTCACTACCCCTGCCCTTAGCATGAGAAAACCTTCTCTGTGCCTGCCAGGTGTCAGCTCCTGACTCAGCCAGCCACAGGAAACACAAGCACGCCCTTCTCACCCCATCCAGGTTCCACTCTCCTTCTACAGATAAGCAATCGGTACAGTCCAACCGCCGAGCCCTCTCTGCAGCCCCACAACGTCCAGCCCCTGTTCCACTGGACACTCACAGAATTCATAGGTTTGCTACACATCACCTTACCAGTTTCACCTCAGCATCACCGCTCCATTTCACACACTTAGATACATTTATAGTGAAAACAAGCAGAGTTCAATTGACAAAGATCAGAGAGTTGGGAAGCAGCAAGTAAAATTAATGTAAACAAATGGTTACGTAAAAATAAAATCCTAACACACTTCTAGAGCTTGAATTTAGATAACCAAATATTCCCCTGTCTCACAAAGGATAGCTCCCCCAAATCTCTCTCCCAGCATGAAACACCCAGACCAAAGATCATCCTTCATTCATAAGACAAGGAGCTGTCAGTTCGTCCAATAGATGAAGGATACTTCTGGACCTCCAGATATAGTTCCATGCATCCATTGTCTTTATTTGAAAACAGGGTTCCCCCTATTGTTTGCTTGTTTTTCTTGTATCAAATCTCCTCTGGAGACTTCACAATCACTTGATTAGAATTTTCCTCTGTTGATTAGCATCCACTGTGAATAATTACTCACAGGCAGATAAGCGTCTCCTGCCTGAAAGAAACTTGTTTATCACTTTCTGGTGAGCAGCCCCAACTCACAGACCTTAAAAGCATCAATTTCAGTATAGAACCATAACACCTTATATATTATCCATCCAATCACTGTGCAATGATTATGATGAGCCGTGTGGCACAGGTATCCAGTAAAGGCTTTACATGACACCCTTTGATTATATAGAGATCAGATCCAGGGAATCCTGGGAATAAAAGGTTATAATTGGAGATACACCAATCTCCTAGAACTGGAAGGGACCTTGAAAGGTCACTGAGTCCAGCCCCCTGCCTTCACTAGCAGGACCAATTTTTGCCCCAGACCCCTAAGTGGCCCCCTCAAGGATTAAACTCACAACCCTATGTTTAGCAGGCCAGTGCTCAAACCACTGAGCTATCCCTCCCCAATCCTGTGGCCTAAGTCAGTGCGCACCCAAAGGACCCAGGGTCACACCCTCAACTCCCATTGAAGTCAGCCAGAGGTTAGTAACTCTCAGCACTTTGCTGTTTCAGGCCCGAATTTTGAACAGCAGCCAGGAAATCTCAGAAACCTCACAAGAAAACCTAATCTTAGTTGATTTTTTAGCCCAAAGAATTTCAAAGGAGGCTGGATCTGGAATGGGGAACTCTAGAGTGTAATCCAACCCCAAATGGAACTGCAAACCTTCTGGGGCGTATTTGTCACTAGGTCCCTTCCTTTCATTTTCAGCACTCGCCATCAAAGTGTTCCTTGTCTGGATTTACACGAGGCTGCAAAGAGCTCTTTCTGAGCAGAAAGGCTTCTCCCTGAGATACAGTCACCAAACCCTGTCTTGTCTCTTTTCCTTTTGGGGTTTCTCACAGCAAATTTTCCTTTGAGTGGCAAAGAGAAAAAAAGAATCCTTTCAATGTCCCCCAGTGGTGCATTAGCACCATGAGCATGCTGGTTTTCTGGTTATGTTGTGTGTTGTTCCCAGTGGTAACGCAGAGTTATTTATAACTAGCGCTGGTTGAACAATGGTAAGTCCATTTCACAAAATAAGTGGGATTTTTTTGTTTTCTTGATTTTTCAACACACACATGAAAAGTGAAAGAAACAAAAATATTTTGCTTTTCAAAATAAAAAATGACCATTATTCATTCTTTGTTTTCCCCCTTTCCTTCTCTTTATCCCTCATCCCCAGGCCTTTCCTCCTCTCTTCCACTTTGTGACTGAAAAAGCCGGGGGAGAAGGGGGAGGGAGGGCAGAGGGAAGGAGACAAACAGGAAAGTAAATGAAAAAAAAACCCCAAAAAACCAACTTCAGTTACAAAAAACTGAACATTTTCCGGTTGGGTTGTTTTGTTTTGTGAAAAAAAAAATTGAAAATGTCCCATGAAAATAAAAAAGGCCAGTTTTCACTGAACAAAATGAAATGGTTTGACCAGCTCTGCTTATAATGAATAGTTTATCATTAATATTTTCCCCAGCTGATACATTTGGAGGGGGAAGGGAGGGCTGTGACAATACAGCTGAAAACCATCTTGTACCTGAAGCAGCATGTGCTCCCACCGCGCGTGGTCCAGGGAATTCTCTGTGTTTCCTATGAAGCAGGAGGCAAAACAATAATGTCAGCTAGGTTAGCAAGAAGAGTCGTCCCAGGAATCTCCTTTGCAATCAGTCCTTCGAAAACCCCTGCTCTGCCAAGCTGTAACATACCTGGGCTTTCAAGGCTATATGGGACCTATGCCAACGTTCTTTGCTGGACCAACAGAAAGTATCATGTTATGTACCCTGCTGGCATTTTTATTCAGGGTCAGTCAACCCACCAGGAGTGAGATGCTGAGCACTCCCAATTCCTTTTGACTTTAATGGGAGCTGAGGGTACTTAGCATCTCAGAAAACTGTTCAGCACATCAGAAGACTGGGTTTAATGTGAATACAAACTTTTCCTGCATAATAAGAGATTCTGGACTTGATCCTAACTTGATGTAAATCGGTGTAGCTTCACTGAAGTCAATGGAATGATACTGATTTACATCAGCTGAGAATCTGGCCCTGTTTCTGAATGTCCAGCTCTAACCTACCCTTCTTTAATGTCGGCACAAGGCAGTACTGGGGACTCTGTACAGCAACAACAACTAGGGAAGATACAGCTCATTTTTAAAATCTTTTTTTGACTATCAAACCCACTTGAACATTGTGGGGTCCGACCTTCACCAGAAACATATCGGGTTTGGGCTCCACGTAGGGTCTGTCATACTCCACAGAGACTACAATGGCACAGCCATGGCATTGGCGCTCTGCTGGCATTACCCCATAGTGTAGATGCAGCCTACACTGACTGAGGAGGTCAATAGATTCATACCACTGTAAAATTGCTGAAAGACATTATTAGGCCCACAATACCTAGAGTCTACATGGGCACCCACTTGGCCAACCTAGCTTTTATGGCTCAGGTTTCCTTACAGAAAGGAAAACTCTGGGTTTTTTAATTGAATCACCCTTGAAAGTAAACATGGGGTTTAATTTTCAGAAACATTCAGTTTGCAAAATCAGACTATATATGGAACCCCAAAATATTTCACTAACCTCCAGCTTCATGCATAATTCACCTTCCCAAACATTAACCTAGCAAAGGTGTGGGGGGAACTGCTGTAAAATTTCCATTCAGCTGAAACCTTCCTGGCCTGATTCTGCCCGGATTGAATTGGCTTCAGTGGTTTAACTCTAGATTTACCCCAGTGGTTCACAGTTATCCAGATGAAGGAAAAGTGAGGGCCTAGAAGCCCAATTCCAATTCCCCACTGTTCCCACATACTGCAACAGGAACGGCACAACACGTGTCGATACGAAGCTGCATTTTCTGGCTTCCCTTCTATTCTCCATAGACAGCACTCCTCCTAACTAGCACTTTACCTTCAATGTACTGCAGCAGAGATGGGATCTTTACTACCCACATCTCACCCACTGCTACATGGATATTTTGGTGCAGGGCCTGTAGTAACTTCAAGGCAGCACATCCGTGTCCTTCTCCTGCATAAGGGGACGAGGCCACTACCTGTCAGTGAGAGAGAAAGAACAGGCTCAGTTTGGTCAGCACAATACCAGTGTGTTCCTGAAGGAGGGAATAGTTCAGACTCTCTCATTGTGGAGACCATACAATAGAGTTGTTGATTCTACTGCAGTGTCTTCCTGAAGAAGAAAGCATTCTAGCTAGTATGAAGATGCAGAACAGTGTGTCTCAGGAGAGGGCAGAGATAGAGAGATCCAATCATACACATTCCTCAGCCTGTCTACAAGCATCTAGCTAGAAAACCCATTTTTATAGTTAACTGTCCCACTTCACATTCCACAGAAAACCTGTTCTCATGGTCTACTCACCAGGAGTCGTGCCAGCAGCCCCTGGGGTGTAGGGAGTTTCACTAGGGAAAGAAAGAGAATATCATGAATTCTGCCAGACTTTCAGAGAGTCCTGCTGATGTTATTCACCTAGCCGTTTCCAACGTGCCCACCAATGTTGAATGCAGCTGATCATAATTTGCATTTCCATAGTGCTTTCAGTCTGAGCTTCTCAAAATGCTTTACAGACATGAATGAATTCCGCCTCACAGCACCTCTATGAGGTTGCCATTAATTACTCCTTCATTTCACAAGTGGGGAAGCTGAGAGAGAAAGATCAAGTGATTTCCCCAAGGTCACATCAGAATTTTGGTGGCAAGCTGGGAACAGAACCCACATTTCCTAGCTCCCTCCCATGGCCATGTTGTAATCACAAGACCATCCCTCATTTTAGCCTTCTCATTGCAGATGAGAGAACTGGAGCAGCCTGAACCTGTTCATTGCGTAGTGTGCCTGGAGAGCATAAATGAAAGAGTTTCTGTTATAAACCTGGTCCACTGTAGTTGAGGCAAGCAGCTTCTTCTCCTTCCTGCTGCTTTTTCTCAGCCAGCTCCCTAAGGCATCTGCAGAGAGGCTTCAAAGTACCAGTGTATTGAGCTGGCACCACATATTCGAGAAGCCTTGGCCATAACACCTGCAGAGAAGAGAGAGACTGTTCAGTACGCAGCTATTTCCATTCCCCCACCTCCAATATCCTGCTGTCGGAATCCCTCCCTCTCATGTAGCTTGTTCAGCTTAGACCCTGGGGGACCTAAGGGGCAGTTGCACTCAGACAGTGGAAAGAATGAAGAGAAGATCTCTGCAACATGATTCCTTCCAGTTCAGTTGCTTTCTATCTTTTCTCTAATGTGAACCACTTACTCCATGATGAAGGGGTCACATCCCTGACATGAATCTGACATGCTGTTCCTCCATTATGCTGACTGAGCAAAAAGCTTCCTTGTGGGGAGGTACAAGGAAGGTAAGGAAGAACGTCCCTATTTCAAGAAGCAGTAGCAACAGGTCACTTACTTGGGTCATTCCAGTGACCGAGGTGTCCAGACATTGCAGGATGTCAGTGCACAGGGTTTGGATCGTGTTTTCTTCCGGAATAGCCTGGGTGAGAAGTGTTGTACCCTGCTGTGAGACAGCTCTATAGAACTTATTAGCTAGTAGCAAGACACTGGCTAGAGAATCAGTGTCCTTCTCTTACAAAGCCATCTTGAACATTGACCTATGCCTGCTTTTATATTGCACTGGAAGTGCACAGCCATCTGAAGGGAAGAGAATAATGGAAACTCCGAACTGGTGGGTCAGATCCCAGGCTTAGGAAAACCCTAAAGTGAAGGGAATGATTCACTGAACACAAAAAAGAGTTTCCCCAACAGAGTTAATTTTCTTTAAATTTGAAAAACTGTTTCATCTTTTTATCTCTGAGGAAAAACATTCAGACTCCGCCCCGTGGAAATCAATATGCAGAACCAGGGGGGTCCACTCTGTTTGTTCTGATGCCCCAACCAGCTTGGTCATTCTGGGTGTAGTGAGTGTGATTCTATCAACGGGCCTAATTCTGCTCTTACTTACACCGGACTAAATATTGATTGACTTTACTGATTTCAGTGTAAAGGAGAGCAAAACTGGCCCGAGAAGAAAAAGCAGCCTTCCTTAAGATGGGGGTGTGTGTGCGTGTGTGTGTGGAAAAAAGGCCCTAGGAGAGTATTGCCACAAACTCCAACTTTGTAGAAAAGGGGCCAGGCAGAGCTAAGATCTTCAACAACTTACTGTAAAGTTGAACTGTTTATGTTAATACAGATCATGGATCCACTCATGGAGCACAAAGTGTCTGGAGCCCCTGGCTGTGTCCATGGATAGAAATACGGATTGAAGATATTTTTAAACTAGTACATGTAGATTAGAGCATGTAGTGAGGGAAATATGCAGCAAGCTTTTCCAGGCTCTTGACAGTCTGTGATGCAACCTGCATAACCTCGGTGTTTTGCTGATAGTTTATGTTTGCTTCAACAGCCACAGAATTGGGCATCATTATGTTCTCTGGAGAGTCTATTGAAAACAAAGAGATGTGCTTCCTTGTACAAGAACATTTCACTGAAAAATGGTGTTTTCAGAATTTTCAATGACTCATCAGAGGGTTGAGGAACCTAGATGACTCTGTTAGATGTAAATACCCAGTGTGAGAGTCTGATCTGTTACACTAGTATAAATCCAGAGTAACGCCACTAAAGTCAGTGGAGTTACCTTGACTTTACACCAATATAACTGATCAGATTCTGGCTCTAATCCTTCAGTTCAGTTGTCCTTGAGTCAAAACTCCCACTGAAGGCAAGGGGAGCAGTCAGCATGCAAGAATGGTAGGACCGAGTCTTAAGTGTTAAGAAGTCTCCTTACCAGTTTGCTGGTGGACACACTGAACTCCGTGAAAACATGTGCTACCATATCCCAAGCTGCACAGTTCTCCACACTTTGTAAGCTGAGCAGCCTCTGGATGAAATGAAGAACTGCCTTCCTCACCTGCAAGGGTAGAGATGACACACATGAGTTATTGTTATCCCTTCTGCCTGAGATAGGAGATAGGATATGAGAGTCCTTATGCTTTTGATTTGATCTCCTTGGCTTATAAACATGGATCCATTTAAACACAGGCAGGAGAATGACATGCCTTCTCTAGTCTGCAGGATCTCCTCTGGATCTGAATGAAAGCTCCACCCAGATGTCCATTCATCCCATATCATTGAAAAAAAAATTTGAAATATTTCACTGCTCCACACACAATCTTACCGTAGCATTCTGATCACTGAAAGTGGATTTCACTGCCTTCACAATCAGACACTTTTTCGGTCTTGTCTCGGGCACTGAAAGATAAGGAGAGGTGTACAGTATTTCTTTGTTCCACACACTCACTTTCCACATTGGAATGAATCCTGGATATCAAAAGGCCCTATTTAAGAATAGTCCCAAGCTTCTCTTATACACACAATCAATGGGGAAAACATAGGACCAGACTCTGGTCTCAGTTACACTAGTGTAAATCTAAAGTAATTCCAGTTCTATAAATAGTGCCATCATGCTGCCATGATGGAAATAGTATAAAAGAATTAGATAGACTGAGGTCAATCTGTGTTTACACAGTATAACAGAACTCAGAATCTAGTCTATAGTGTCTAATACTGACGATTATCGAGTCAGGGGTATTATTTTATTTTTGATTATTGTTAATGTGCATTAGCCCCAAGTCAACTTCTGTATCTGAAGTTGAAAAATATCTTGGGCTATATTCAGCACTTAGTTGAACCTGTTGATTTCTGTGTGGCCATAGGGGGGTAACTTAGGGCAGCATTTTGCCCCTTAGTGGATATCCAGACCACTGGTGACTGTGTGTTATAGAGATTCTGTGCCCCATTTGCAGAGGTGATGAGTCTGTTACAGCCCTGCCGGGCCTACAAAGCCTTGGTTCTTTAGCTCAATCTATAGTAGCTCATGCTTTTAGCTTTGGATCAGGACTGGCTTTAGGCCGATTCCCCTGATTCTCCTGAATCGGGCCCCGTGCCTGACAGGGCCCCGCACATAACAGGACCCCGCGCCCAGTGGCCTTTTAAATTTTTACTCACCCAGCAGCGCTATGGGTCTTCGGCACTTCAGTGGCGGGTCCTTCACTCGCTCGGGTCTTCGGCAGCACGTGAAGGACCCACTGCTGAAGTTCCACAGAAGACTCAGAGCGAGTGAAGGACCCACCGCCGAAGTGCAGCCGAAGTCTCAGGGCACCGCCCGGTGAGTACAAGCCCCACAAGTCAGGCCCCGCACTTCCTAAAGCCGGCCCTGCCCTGGACGTCCCCAACTCAACCCTCAGCATGTCGGCCAAGAGGGCAGCTGGCACAGTTGCTCCTGTGTTACTTACAGTCAGCATCAACAATAGCTCTGAGCAGCTTCAAAGAGGTCACACGAACAGCCTCATTCTTAATCTTCAGCTGCGAGTTCAGAAATGCTATCAGATCCTCCGGAGAAGAACGGGCTGCAAGGGAAGAAATCATGTCCTCACTGATGACAGAACTCTTATTGTTACCAGACCTTACAAAAGTAAGGAAGTTACAAGGAAACTACTGTATAACTCAAGAGTCTCTTCTCCTTACCTAGTTGAACTATACAATGGACCAGCTCTGTGTAATTTTCCATGCTGAGCGGCCTAGCTTGAGAACAGATCTGTGGGAAGAAGGGAAATGGTCAAATTAAAACTAATCAGAAGCAATTGAAAAGAAAACATTCAATTAATTTCTAAGCTTCCACTTCCTACTTGTCCAACTAGAGGTCTGAACCCCAGGTGGATGGTACTGAATGCACAGCAAGAATCAAACACAATGTCCAATACATTAGATGAGAGAAGCTAGAATGTTTTGAACGGCAGAGCTCATCGAATCAAGACACAGCCACAGTGTTTACTGTACAACTCTGACTCCCCCTGATAAACGGCTTATGGTAAAATTGCTTTACAAACTGAGCTGGATATTAGCCAAGAAAGTGAGACCACTACCTGCTTACTCTTGAGCCTGCAGAAATCAGTAAGGCATGAGGCAGTCCCCAGATTTGGATTGTTAATATGCTTCAGATCTGCTGTGCCTAAGCTCAAGGGATCCAAGCAAAACCACCCCTCACCTGGTTATGCAGAGCACTGCAGATGGCTTGAAACTTCCCGTCAGGGAGAGGGATCTTATATTCACCAGAGACCTCCAAGAGCTGGCTCAGACTCTGCAACAGAGGGTGAAAGTCAGATGGTGGCACACACAGGAGCAATATGTAGTGACTGAAGCAGATTCAGGGGATTCATGGATTCCAAGGCCGAAACGGATTATTGCCATCATCTAGTCTGACCTCCGGTATAACACAGGCCACAGACCTTGCCCAGAATAATTCCCAGAGCAGAGCTTTTAGAAAAACATCCCAATCTCTATTTAAAAACTGTCAGTGAGGGAGAATCTGCCTCGGCCCTTGGTAAATGGTTGTAATGGTTAATTATCTCACCATTAAAAATGGACACCACATTTCCAGTCTGAATGTGTCTTGCTTCAGTTTCTAGCCACTGGATCAAGTTACCCCTTTCTCTGCTAGACTGAAGAGCCCATTATAAAACATGACTCCCTCATGTAAGATATTATAGACTGTCATGAAGTCACCTGTCACAGGATAGGTCCACCCCGTCAGTGTGGTACCAGGTTGTGGAGGAAATGAAGTAGATCTCGGGCGGCCCAGCTGGCCTAATCTTCTTAGCCACCGCAGCAGTCCTGACTCCTATGGCAGCATAGCCTAATGGTTGGGATCAGCGCAGCAGACCTTCAGTGAGGTTCCACGGCCAAACAGCCTGAGTCTGTAGGGCTCCCCTTCTAGGTATAGCAGTGCGGCCTAGTGGCCAAAGTCAATGGAACCACCCTTGGCAGCAGAGCAATGCGGCCTAGTGGCCAGAGTCATTAGAACCACCTTTTGCAGGAGGGAAGGGTTGCCTAGTGGCCAGCCCTTCTCCACTGGGTCCTACGTATTCCACAGGTCCCAGGCCAGGGCCCTGTCTTGCCGCAGGGGTATCTGCCACCAAATCAGCGGGGATCCTTCCAAAACACACCAAGTCAAAGCCCAGTGCCTCAACTGGATCAATGCTTAGTCTACCTAGGATACTTTCCACTCAGGAATTCTGTGGTCTCTCCTCCATCTCTGGCATTGGGCGGTTGGGGTCGGTTGCCGCCACAGTCTGGCTGATCTCTGAATCCTGGAGCACTGGCAGTCTCTCTGCAGGAGCCTCCAATGCACCCAGGGCCGGCGCTTCCATTTAGGCGAGCTAGGCAGTCGCCTAGGGCGCCAGGATTTGGGGGGGGGGGG
The DNA here is from genome assembly GCF_016161935.1 of Mauremys reevesii. NCBI lineage: Eukaryota > Metazoa > Chordata > Testudines > Geoemydidae > Mauremys > Mauremys reevesii. Next base: position 7,902,533 of record NC_052647.1, on the reverse strand, counting down.
CGGCATTTTGCCTGGAGGGCGGCAGGTGGTTCCGGTGGACCTCCTGCAGATGTGCCTGTGGAGGGTCCGCTGGTCCAGCGGCTCTCGTGGAGCATCCGCAGGCACGCCTGCGGCAGGTCCACGGAGGTCCACGGAGCCGCGGGACCGGCGGCAAAATGGGTAGAGCCGGCCCTGCGCCTAGGGTGCCAAAAACCCTGGCACTGCTCCTGAATGCACCTCTGCTCTCTTCGGCAGCCATCCCAGACTGAGCTGAGTGGCTCTCTTTAATATCCTGGTTCCAGCTGAAGCATGCCCAGCAGAGATGAGGGCCATGGCCTCCTTAACCCATAAACTATGATTATCCCGTGTTGAACCAATGTTGGGTAGCTAAACCCAATCACACACCCTTTTACTTTCTGTTTGTTAAACTAAATAGATTGAGTTCCTTGATTCTACCACTGTAAGGCATGTTTTCTAATCCATTAATCACTGTGGCTCTTCTCTCAATCTCCTCTCCAATTTATCAACACCCTTTTTGAGTTGTGGGCACTAGAACTGGACACCGTATTCCAACAGTAGTCACACAAGTGCCAGATTTAGAGGTAAAATAACCACTGTACTCCTCCTAGAGATTCCCCTTTTTATGCTTTTCAGCTTTTTTGGCCACAGCATGAGCTCATGTTCAGCTGATTGTGGTGATCATGATGAACAATCTTTTTCAGAGTCACTGCTTCCCAGGACAGCATCCCCCATCATGTATGTATGGCCTAAATTCTTTGTGCCTAGATGCTCACATTTACATTCAGCCATATTTAAATGCACCTTTGTTTGCACCCAGTTTACCAAGTGATCTAGATCTCTGTGAATCTGTCCTCGCCATTTTTACCACTTCCCAATTTTTATCTCATCTCCCAACTTTATCAGAGATGTTTTTATGTCCTCTGCCAGGTTATTGATAAAAAGGTGACAATCGAATTCTCCTTTGCTGCTTCAAGCTTCCAGAATGTCTCTGATGCCATCTACAGATTTTACTATATTGAAGCAGTTCTGTAGTGCTCTGATGCTATCAAACAAGTCCATCATGCGTTGGTTCCCTCCAAATCATGGGTATTTCAACCCCAAAAGTGACCACATACTGTACCAGAAAGCTTCAACCAACAGAGATGGTGAGTAAATATCACTACCAAGAAGTTATAGCTGTCTCGTGAGTTCATTTACAACAGTGTAGCCGCACTGAAGACAGAATATGGCCCGTTAATTCTTGCTCATGTGGTACTCAGGGTAGATGAAATAGAGAGAGAAGGGGAGTGAGACAATATCTTTAATTAGATTATCTCACCCACCTTGGCGCTGTTGGGACCAACATGGCTACAACAACACTGCATAGAACGGGAGGTGAAATAGACAGGCAATGCTTTTAGATCCATCTAGTTCCATAATCCAAAGCAATCACCCTCAAGCCTCCTTAGTATTAATTTTCAGCCATTGACCATTGGCTTGGTACTGACCAGAGACAACATATGGCAGACCATGCTCTGAGGAGCTTATGAACTAAAAGAGAGACAGAGTTGACAGGATGTACTGGGAAATCATGAGGGAGGATCTTGTTGGGGAGGGGGGCAGGTGTTTTGTTTTTTATTTCCTTATCATCCTCCCCAGGAAACAGAGGATGCTTTTCATAAGAGGCATTTACCTACAAATCTTCTTGCCTGGCTCACCATGTGTATAAACCCAGAACTCGTGTGCATATTTATTTTCTAACAAGTCACTGTCTCAACCAGGAAACCCCACTGGCAGCAAATTCCTTGTGCAGTTCATACATGCACACACATAGACAGTTACCTTAAGGAGTGGTACCTCACCTTGGTGACGTGAAAAACATCAGTGTTTTCATTATATTGCTCAAGGAGCCATGAGAGGTGTTCAAATATCTGATCTTGATACTCCTCTTTGTGTAGCAGGAGGCTCATCATGGGACCAAGGGCTTTGATGATAGCCTGCTTGAGCTGCATAGATGAGACACAGAATTTATGTTCCTACTAATTCATTCAGTATCATCCAATGGGCACACCTTTTCTACTTCCAATGCCTGCAACTTCCCTTGTTCCACTCTAGGAATGGGCCTATCTCAATATTTCCTGGTAAAGAACCGGGACTCGTAGGGTTGGTTTCAGGATTATATCCTAATGCACCTCACAACTATACCAGGTAAAATATTCCCCAGATTAGTATGCATTCTAGGCCAACTCATCCCTGCTGGAACTCCACTGGGGCTGAATGGAGGAATTAATTTAAGCCACTATCCCATGTTTATCTGCACGTTAGGTGCATAAAACTAGAATCCATGTACACTGCGTGTACTGACAGAATTTCCATGATGTGGTGACATTATAAATGTTTGGGTTTTAGATGTTTTACATGACACTCTGTTCCATCCAAAAGGACCTACCACTAAATGCCATCATCACAATGAGTGTCAGACACATAGAATTTAACGTTACAATTTCTGCTAAAGGTTTAGAGAACCAGCAATTCTCACCTCCGGCTCCTCACAGGTCAGCCAGTTGCTGGTCACATGAGTGTAGACGGGAAGAAAATGATTGCAGAGTCGCAATTGGCCCACTTTGGGAATGAGCACTTTTCCCAGTTAGCCAAAAAGAGACGTACTGCCCTTGACCATTGTTCCAGAACTGCATGGACGGAGAGAAGACAGGCAATGTGAAAAGGACACATTAGTAACGAGGAGAAGTTGCTTTATCCATGAAGACACCCAGGCCAAAAGTTTACTACAATTCCATGGCAGCTACTGCTCTGTTCAGGACTAGACGCTGAAATCCAACATCAATTTTGAGCTATTTCTCTTCCCCCCATTCCGTGTCTTGTTTCTCAAAAGGCTTTTTAATTTGCAGATCTCTCAATCTTTTTTCAATTACCAGCATCTGAAGACAATTTTTTCTCCCTTCCTTGTTACCTCTTAATTAGAGCTGCTTGAAAAAAACAGTTTAAATTAAATTACAAATCTTTACTGATGGTGATTTTTTATTTCAAAATTTAAAAGTTTAAAAATAATTTATATTTTTAAAAAATCAAAAATCCAGCCACCTCTTTAGATACTCAGAAACACTGGATGCACACTTCCTGATCAGACTTGTCACTGACATTTTTCACATTTGTTTTTCATCAAATTTGGGGGAAAAATTATGGAAAATATAATTAAAAATCAAAATATTTCAGCAAGCTCTCCTCTGAACGACTCGTGTCCTCTGCAGTTATTGTTTATTTAACTCTAACACTGGATGATTTTATCTCGAGTTACAGTTTGTCTGAAAGATGTTCAGTGCCCCTAACTGCCATTGGCTTTACTGGGATTTGAAGGTAGTGGGGAGCACTTTGCCCTAAAGGTAGGTGTATCTAGTGTCCTTGCTAAGAAGAATTAGGGCCCAATCCTGTTGTCTATGAAGTCGATGGCAAAATTCCCATTTACCTCAAAGGCACAGGATTAACCCCTTACTGAGCATCACCTGAAAAGCAAAGGAAGAGAGAAGTGGAGAGGAAGAGAAGACAGAGAAAGAGGGTGAAAGGAGATGATGATAAAGAAACTAAGAGGAGAGAATGGGTGAAGGAGTGGGAAATGGGATTTTTAAATGTACAGTATTGAAATCTGTTCCCTTCACCTCCTCCCCCAGGAGACTGCCGGCAGATGGGCAGCTTCAGCCTTTGTGTCTGTTTATTTTAAATTATATCCATGAGTCATAAAGGGCTTGAACTTACAAATGCTCAGTGCCTCCTGCAAAGTACAGAGCACTCTCAACTTCACTGAGTGCTGCGGGAGCCAAGGAACGCACCACCTGGTGCAATCCAGGGCAGGGAGCACAGTTCAGGGCATGTTTGCAAACTTGGTCAGTCACTCCAATCTGTACCAAGACTCCCTAAATATCCATTTGGGGCACCTGCTGGCACTTACCACCGCAAAATGCTTGTCTCAGCCTGCCGTCCTTGACGAACTCCAGCATGGAGAACATGGTGTTCAGGGTCACTCTCACAAAAGGGATACACTTACGGGCTGCAGAAGAGAAGGAAGATAGATAATCGGCTGCTCTCTGCCTTCTTAGAACACACTTAGAAACACTGAGGGGCAGGATACTATGGGCTCCTGGGTCATTTTGCGCTGCGTAAGCAGAGCAGACTGGCTTTAAAGGAGCCATTGAAAGCCAGTGGGGGATTCACCCTGAAGAGAGGAATCCTGCACCAGTGCACAGCTGTGCCCGATGCTCAACTCACTCCCAGCATAAGGAGAGAGCACTGGGGCCGGATGGGAAGTGGGGTGGAGAAGAGCTCCACTAGACCTGATCTTCCACTCATTCCCATCCTTAAGGAACTTCAGTTGGGGCAGAAGTTAGAGCTTCCACTGCCGTCTGGACAGCTCATGATCTGGAAGCCAGAACTAGCAAGAGCAGTGAATCCTTTGTCTCTCCACACACGCACGCACACACTCAAGCAGAGCTCTGTTTAGCTGCAACATTTTTAGGTAGAGAGAGTAATCCCCTGTCCTTAAATGAAAGACGATAACTTTGAAACAAAAGATGGAAGTTACCATACCATAGGCTGATGACAGGTTGGCCAGCGTAACTAAAATAAACTCTTCAGGCAGCTTCGGTGGTTTCAGATGACAGTGCAGCTCATACATGACATGATCAAAATAGCAGCTTGCCAGAGTCACTAACGTGTTGCTAGCTGCCACTTTTACTTCAGTTGTTGCTTCCTACAAAAAAAACAAAACAAAACAAAAAAAAAGAGAAAGACTGAAGTAACTGAAGCCGGTTGCACTAGCCAGAGTTGTTTATATGAGTCAAGATCTTATTTCTGTGCATAAGTTCCGAATGAACTCACCCAACTTTCTGCGGATACAGTCATTAGTCATAAATATTCATTGAGTCGTTTGGCTAAACAATTTTCAGCCTTCGAGTTGCTTGCAAGCTGCTTAGTTAGACTATTCATTATTAGCTCCTTGTGGGTGGATGACTGGTCACTTTAGTCACGTGATATTTTGCCCTGCCCTGCCCTGCCCTGCCCTGAGGAGGTAGTGAGACACAGACAGCTTCAAGATATTCAGAGAGCTTTCCTGGAATAAACTGTCCCCCAAAAGGAGGCTGACTTCCTTTGGAAGAAGAGAGATTTTTCCTTGGGTTTTCCTGCTGCCAAACTAGATTCTAAATCCAATGCTGCTGCTTTTGGAGATAGCTCAGATTCTGTCTGTCTGTCTTAGAGCTTTATACTGCCACTTATCCCTATAGTATCAGAGCGCCTCCCACATAACATCAGTATCAAAAATGAAATCCCTAGTAGACTTTGGGAAAGACGTGCTCATTAAGAAACCACAGGCCTGTCTCTGTGTCTGAGATCATGTGTCTCGGGTCCTGATCCTACAAAGTACTTAAGCACATGTGTAACTTTCACATGTGAGTTTTCCCATCTTATGCATGTGCACAAGTGCTGTCTAGGACCTGGGCTTTGGTCTGGAGGAAGGTGTGGGCCTCTAACAGAAGAATACATTTTCATTTCAGTATATAGTTTACCCCCCCCCAAAAAGAGAGTTTTAATTAGTTAAAGCTTTGGATCCTTTGATTAGTAGCTCAGGAGAACTAACTTACCTGAGTCTCTCTCATCTGGTCTGAGGCTAGGCTTACAATGTTTTTCACTAGCCTTATCTCTAGGCCCCCGGTGTCCTGCTGTAACACCCCCTGCAGGATATAGTAAATGGCTACTCTGTTTTGCTGGGGACAAACCAGAAAAGAGAAAAAAAAAATTCGGAAAAGTTTTTCTTGATGACCACACAGTAATTTGACAAATAAGCCCCTGCCCTAAAGAGCTTCCAATCCAAACATGAAATTATTAGCCCAAGTCTTATCATAACAGAGCAGGTCTGTGGCCAGGAAGAGAATCCATATCTCCTGAGTCATTATCCAGAGTCCTATCCCCTAGGCCACACTGACTCCTCAGCCAGCATGCTCACACAACTACTCCATTGACTTAATTGGTGTAAAACATGCCATGCCCTCCATAATCACCATATTAGCAGCACTTCAGAAGCAGCCGAACAATTGACATATTTTAATCTTCCTGCAGAGAAAAAAGCCAGAAGAAGCCTCCTTCACTGCCCCCTTCTCGAGTTTCATTTATTGAAAACAAACAATAAAAAGGAGCCCCTTGCCCTTGCTCTAGCCACTCCAGACAGAATTGGTAAATGTGTAATTACAAAATACCCAACTCCTGCAGTAAGTCCTCAACAGCTGATAGGGGAAATTAGCTCAGCAGTTAGATCTACATGGACAGTCACACAGTTAAAGGTGTCTTTTATGAGGCCCTTCAGTGTAGAAATTCACAGATGATACTAAATATGGGGGAGTTTAGTATCAGCTGGGACAGAAAAAAAATAAAGAGGGACACAGAGAAATTAAAAACCTGAGCAGAGAACAAGATTCCTTTCAGAAAACTGCAAACTAGCACATCTGGAAAGGATGTAACTGACATAATGGGAGGGAGAAAAGTGGGAAGCAACAAGTGCCCTGGGGGTGACAGTGAAAAACCAAGTCAACGTGTATATGCAAGGGGTGACAGCTACCACAAAGAGCCATGTGGGTTCGGTCTTTTCACACAGGGATCATGGCACAAAGCAGGAAGATGACAGTTCCTCTCTGTTCATCTAAGGTGTGACTGCATCTGGATTATTGCATTTTCTAGCACCACATTCCCAGAGAGAGCAACAAACTGGAAGTAATTCATGGGAGAGCAAAAAAAGAATGCAGGGGGGTGGCAGAACTGACTTCTGAATAGAGCCCTGCAACCTGACCCAAATCCTATGGGACCTGACTACAGGCATCAGGGTCAGGTTGGATGAAAAAACAACTGGCTCTTGGGCTCAGGTCAGGTCGGCTCTCCTCCTTTAGCTCATGGGATCAGCACAACAGGGGGCAGTGTCAGAGGATGAAGCCATCGATGCACATCGTTGCCGCTGCGCCGGCTCCATGAGCAGGATGCAGTGGCAATATCTGGTTTGGGGGGAAGGGTTGGGACCAGGATGGAAAATGATTCAACCCTCTCAAGGTGAGGTGAGTGGGCTTGGGGCCAGTTCAGGTTGGGCTTCAAAACTGGGCCTGAGCAGACCTCTACTTCTGAAGACAGAATGAAAGAACTGCCAAAGGCAGATGTGGCAAAAGGAGAACTATGAGGGAGACATGATAATACCATACAACTATATGTAGCCTGTGAACATCAAGGAGGAAGAGGAATTTTTTAGGCAGTGATGAGCTCCATCTGGTTCGCACCGGTTCCCGAGAACCGGTTGTAAAATTTAGAAGCCTTTTTAGAACCGGTTGTTCCAGGACAAACGGTTCTAAAAAGCTTTTAAATTTAACAAAGGCTAGGGCAGCTGTCCACCCGGCCCGACCCCAACTCACCTCACCCTCTCCCCTGAATGCTCCACCCTCCTTCTCCTCCCCTTCCCCTGCTTCCCGCGAATCAAATGTTCGCGGGAAGCCTGAAAAATGCAGCAGGCACGTAAGCTGGGCGCGGGGGGGGACGGTGTGTGCATGGCCCAGTCCGGCTCCCCCTGGCCCTGGCCGAGCGCCCCAGCCAAGCACCACCGGTTGGGGCTGGTCCTGGCAGAGCGGCTCGGACCCGGCCCAGCTGGGGACCCGCAGCTCCGGCCCGGGAAGTCGGGCCCCGCGGCCCCGGCCTCCCCAGCCCCGGCCGGAGCGGCCCCGGCTGCCCCGGCCCTGGCCGAGCAGCCCCGCCCGGGAGCGGCCCCAGCCCGCGGCCCCGGCGCCGGCCGAGCGGCTCCGGCCCGGCCCGGGGAGTCGGGCCCCAGGGCTCCGGCCCCGGTGCCGGCCGAGTGGCTCCGGCCCGGCCCAGGCTGGGGAGTCGGGCCCTGCGGTGCTGGCCGAGCGGCGCCGGCCGAGCAGCCCGGCCCGGCCTGCTGTCCCAGCCCGGCCCGGCGCCAGCGGCCCAGCCCGGCGGTCAGGCCCAGCGGCCCGGCCGGCTGGCGGCTCTGGCCCAGCCCGGCCGAGCGGCTCCGGCCCGGCAAGTCGGGCCCCGCGGCTCCGGCCCCGGTGCCGGCCAGCGGCTCCGGCCTGGCCCGGGGAGTCGGGCCCCACGGCTCCGGCCCCGGTGCCGGCCGAGCGGCTCCGGCCCGGGGAGTCGGGCCCTACGGCACTGGTCGAGGTCCCGGCAGAGCGGACCCGGACCCAGGCAGTGTGGTAAGGGGGCAGGCAGGCAGTGTTCGGTGTGTTGTGGGGGGGTCAGGATGGTCAGAGGGCAGAGAACAGGGGGATTGAATGGGGACAAGGGTCCCGGGGGGCAGTCAGGAAGGAGCAGGGGTTGGATGAGGTGGCAGGGGCAGTCAGGGACAGAGAGAAGGGGTAGTTGAATGGGGCAGGGGTCCCAGGGGGCCATCAAGAATAAGAGAAGAGATTGGATGGGGCTGCAAGGGGCAGTCAGAGGACAGGGATGGGTCAGGGGTCCCAGGGGGGTGTCAAGGAACATGGGGGGTTGGATGGGGCATGACCCCAGGGGTGGGGCACGACCCCCTCATGAGGTGAGGAGGAGGGAACCGGTTGTTAATATTTTGGCAGCTCATCACTGCATTTAGGTAAAAGTAGGAGTAATGGGATTAAACTAAAAAAAGACATACAATTTAGACTTTAATAACAGGAAAAATGCCTCACCTGTGAGACGGGTCTATAAGGTTATGACATAGTCTTCCTAGGAAAATAGCGGAAGTTCAGTCATTAGGGGCTTTTAAAATTAGTTTGGCCAAACCAGTGGGAAATGGCCATTTGGAATGGTTCTGCATTCACAGGGACATGGACTGGATGATCCAATAGATCTTTACCATCTCTGTCTCCTGGGAGTCTCTATATCTAGGTGACCTGCATGCCAAGGTCATAAAGCCCTTTGGAATGTTCAGAGCCAATCAGATCTCTCGATTGGCTAAACATTCCATTGGTGCTGCTTGAAAAGGAGGCTTCTGCAAACTGCAATCAGAACACACAGCTCCACTGGGGAGAAGCTCCTTCCATTCATTTTTAAATGTCAGGAGGATTTGTTTAATTGAAAATTGTCACTGATAATTTATGAATACATAAGCACTATGTAATACAAGTAGCTCTGGAATAGGCAATAATTTTATTCTTTAAAACCAAAAGATTCATCATTAATCAAGTAATTCAAATAATTAAAGTACTAGGAGGCCAAGACAAGCAGTTCGGTTCTGCTCATAAGGGCTAGTGGGGGAGGACAGACTGGGGCAGGGGCTGAATGGGAGTGGAGACCCAGTGTTACAGGGGGGAGGGAGGTTCAGAACCACATAGTGATGGGGGAGGAGGTGCAGAGCTACACAGGGACAGGGAATGGTTGGGTGGGGCATAGAGCCACATTGGGATGGGGGGAGTGGGTATCTGAGTGGGGGTGGAGGAACACATGTGGACAAGGGGTGCAAGGACCCATGAGGGTGCAGGAACACATGGAGACAGGGGCAGATGCCTTACTGAATGGGAGAGGTTAGGAGTCAGCCAGGGTCTGCATGGGGAGAGCTCCCTAACAATTCCTCCCCGCCCCTCCCAAAAAAACTGTTCCATACCTTTCCCATCCATACCCAGCAACCCTCCAAGTTCACACCCAGGCTCCTTCCCAGCAATTCACCTCCCTCTCCCTCAGCTCCTCCATTACCCCTGACTCCACCAAGCCATGAGGGGTGCAAGAAATATGGCTCTGTAGTGAGTTGAAGTGAATTGTTACTCAGAGTTCTGTATTAATATGCATAGTAAGGAATCTATTTGTCAAAAAAGATTTCCTCAATCCTTTTTGTTGTCTATTAATACAGACATACTTGCTGACAGGGATTTTGAAATAAATAATTTGAACTGGTGCAATTATATTGTATATTTGCAGAAATGTTAAAATACTGTGCATCATTTTTATTTTTTTGTTGCAGAATCCGCCCCCCCGGAAAATATATAGATAAGGTCCCTTCAGTGCTATAATCTCAATAATCTTTCTTATGATGACATGAGTGTTGGTTAGGAATAAGAGCAGGGAGTCAGTTCACTTGGGTTTTATTCACATTCTTTTACTAACTTGCTAAGTGGTGTTGAGCAAGTAACTGAATTCCCTGTGACACAAATCATCTGTAAATGGGGATCATGCTTACCATTCTCACAAGGGTGCTGTGAGTCTTAATTCACTAGTGTTAGGTAAGTGCTTTGAGATTTTTGGATGAAGATGCTAAAGAAGGGCAAAGTATTATTGGAAGAGATTACTGCAGGTCCTATAGTGTACTTTTACTATATACAACCCATGTACTCCACTGTGTGAAAACGGACAATGCTCTTTTTATAGAGCATTATATCAGCCTGATCTGTAATAACAGCATTTTGCATGATGGAGGATAGAAGGGTGAATACAGATTATGCTGCTGGTGCACCAGGCCAAGTTCTATACTGAATTACCCCCATGCATTCCCAGGAAGTCAGGCAGAATTTGGTGTGGACACATGGAAAGCAGATTTAATTTCATGAAACTGCCCTACCTTATCCTGTTGCAGTTTCTCCAGCAGAACTCTCACAACACTAGCCAGCTTGGTCTTAGCTATAGAGGCAATCCTGAGGGCAATTCTGTCCTTATCTTGGTCATCCATGTGTGCCAGGAGGAAACAACCTCATTATAAACACCTGAAATTTAATAAAAGGATTTGGCTGGTTACCACTGATAGTAGAATTGGTGCTGGCTTCTTTAATTCCCTATCCAGTAAAGATTCTGCAGGTGCCCAAACACTGTGAGGAGAAGACGACCTGGGAATCATGTAAATCCTCTTCCTTCCGCCTGATGACCAGGTTTGTGTGCTGAAGGACCCAGTGTGTTTGGGAGGAAATCATAATGAAGAAAATTTGCTCCTTTCAAGTAGATCCCCATGTAAAATAATCTTCCTTTCCCTCTTTACTATCAATGGATGAGGTTTGATAGCATACAGAATAATAATTTATGGCCCAAATTTTCAAAACTGGGTGCCTAAACTTAAGCACCTAAATCCATATTAAGGCACCTACACCCTGATTCAGCATCCTAATCACATGCTTAACTCTAAGCCAACAAAGAGACCTAAAGTTAAGCACATGCTTTAAGAGTTTTGCTTAGTCAGACCTCCCCCATAACATTCAATAGAAACTCAGGGCTTGTCTACACTACAGGACTATTTCGAATCTACTTAAGTCGAATTTGTGGATTCGACCTTAATAAGTCGAATTTGTGTATCCATACTAAATACACAAATTCGAACTTCTGAGTCCACATTCACGGGGCCAGCTTCGACTTTGGAAGCGGTGCACTGTGGGAAGCTATCCCACAGTTCCCGCACTCCCCGCTGCCCATTGGAATTGTGGGATTTCCCCCCAATGCATGCTGGGGGGAAAAATGTGTCGTCATTGAACCGTCAATCCCGCCCTCCCTCTCTTCCTTGAAAGCGCCGGCGGGAAATCTGTTCGCGCCCTTGTCTGGTCGGTTACAGCGCGGACGCCACAGCACTGCGAGCATGGAGCCGCTGCGATCATCGCTGCACTTATGGCCGTTGTCAACTCCTCGCCGCGTTATCGTCCACCTCTTCCACAGTCAGATGCTGAGAAACCGGGCGAGGAGGCTCCGGCAGCACGGTGAGGAGAGTGGCGCAGACCTCTCACAAAGCAGGGTACGCCGGGCAGTGGAGATCATGGTGGCAATGGGTCAAGTTCATGGTGTGGAACGGCGATTCTGGGCCCGGAAACAAGCACAGACTGGTGGGACCGCATAGTGCTGCAGGTCTGGGATGACACAGAGTGGCTGCGAAACTTCAGGATGCGTAAGGACACTTTCCTTGAACTGTGTGACTTGCTGTCCCCTGCCCTGAGGCGCCAGGACACAAGGATGCGAGCAGCCCTGACTGTGCAGAAGCGAGTGGCCATAGCCCTCTGGAAACTTGCCACGCCAGACAGCTACCGGTCAGTAGCGAACCACTTTGGCGTGGGCAAATCTACCGTGGGGATTGCTGTCATTCAAGTAGCCCACGCAATCGTTGAGCAACTGCTCTCAAAGGTAGTGACTGTCGGAAATGTCCAGGTCATCATAGATGGCTTCGCGCGATGGGATTCCCAAACTGCGGTGGGGCTATAGATGGGACTCACATCCCTATCCTGGCACCAGCCCACCAGGCCAGCGAGTACATTAACCGAAAGGGCTACTTTTCAATGGTGCTGCAAGCTGTGGTGGACCATAGGGGACGTTTTACCAACATCAACGTCGGGTGGGCGGGCAAGGTTCATGACGCGCGTGTGTTCAGGAACTCTGGTCTGTTTAGACGCCTCCAGGCAGGCACTTTCTTCCCGGACCACAAAATAACGGTTGGGGATGTGCAGATGCCTACAGTGATCCTCGGGGACCCGGCCTACCCGCTAATGCCCTGGCTCATGAAGCCCTATACAGGCGCCTTGGACACTGAAAAGGAACTCTTCAACTACCGGCTGAGCAAGTGCAGAATGGTGGTGGAGTGTGCTTTCGGACGTCTCAAGGGGAGATGGCGGACCTTACTGACTCGCTCGGACATCAGCGAGAAGAATATCCCGTAGTTATTGCTGCTTGCTGTGTGCTCCACAATCTCTGTGAGAGCAAGGGCGAGACCTTTTGGCCGCTTGGGAGGTTGAGGCAAATCGCCTGGCTGCTGTTTATGATCAGCCAGACACCCGTGCTGAGAGAATATCCCAGCGGGCGATATGCATCAGGGAGGCTTTGAAAGCGAGTTTCCTCGCAGAGCAGGGTAACCTGTGACTGTCCACTTGATTTTAAGAGAGCCTGATCATAAACCAAGTTTTCCCCACTTCCCAAGGACGTTTTAAAACTAAGGACATGTTTTAGTAATTAATAATAAATCTTTCGTTGACTTTGCATTTCTGTTTCTTCGTTGAAACATGGAAGCATTCTGTGCTGGTTAAGGTGTGCACTGATGGGTGGGTTTGCAGGAAGGGGCGAGGGGTGCCGTCCTTGGATAGGGGTTACCATGACGGCTGTGGGTTTGGGCGTTGGAAGGGGTGAAGGGTGTGGGGGAAGGGTGAGTATCTGCCCCTGGATGAGGTCTCTTTTTGGGGCTCGGGGCACCGGGGAGGATCGTGACTACGGTCCAAATGCATGTGAAGGGAAGCCTGCCTTTACATTCGGGGATGTCAGGCACCAGGACCCTACACATCAAGGAAAGACCCGGGGCAGCATACACCACACACACTGTCCCTGGTGCCTAGTGACTGCAGTCTGTGTGTGCCCTGCAGTTGACCCTGCCCCCAAGTCTGTACCCTGGTAATGTGGGCTATGCACTGTAATTAACAATCCCCACAAAGTCTTCTGACACGAAACGTGCGGAAACAGAGAGTAACAGCAAACCGCTTTTAATAATGTTATACACAGTGGGGGGTTGAAACTTGGATTTGGGACTGGGTGATCCTGTAAGGGAAGAACTTCTACAAATTTACAGCGCGAGAGGTGTCTTGTACATTAGCGCTCTGCTGCGGTGCAGTGACAGTTCTCACGGCCCCTACCGCCTCCTTCTTGTCACTTTGGGTGAGGGGACAGGACTTCTTGGCGTTGGAGCGGTTGCAGATGCACTGCAGGGGCTCTCTCCTCCTGCCTGTGGTCTTGCAGAACATCTACAAGGCGCCGGAGCGTGTCCGTTTGCTCCCTCATGAGACCAAGCAGCGTTTGAGTCGCCTGCTGGTCTTCCTGCCGCCACCTATCCTCCCGTTCCATGTGTGTGCGATGCTGCTGACACAGGTTCTCCCTCGACTGTCTCTGCTCTGCCGCCTCCGCTCTGGAGCTGGCCATCAGTTCCTGGAACATGTCGTCCCTTGTCTTTTTCTTTGGCGTCTAATCTGAGCCAGCCTCTGCGTGGGGATGGCGGGGCAGTCCGTGAAGGAGCCGAAGCTGTGTGATGCGAAAAAGTAGGTGATTTCCTTGAACAAATACATGTTTGCCAACAGTAAACACAGTCTAGTCATTCTCAGTTAAGAAGACCAAACAGGGAACCAAGTCTCAGGAGATCTCGGAACTAGTCCGAGATTTCGGAATACGCTCTCATTGGCGGCGCGATTGCACTGGATAGCGCACAAGCGAGGAGAGACAGCTGCATCCCTCTTGCACAAAGTCCTGGTAAGCCTTACAGTACAGACTGCTTATCAGATAGTGCTTAGCTGTGCTCTCCTGCTGGAGGCAATGTGCAAAGCAGAAAAGATGAGCGTTATGCGGCATCTCCCGCCAGTGAGCGCGAAAGACCCCTGTATGGTTTTCCTCTGAGGCCTGCAACACGTGGCTGTTAAGCGAGGGTCATTCTTATGCAAAGTAAAACTCTGTTAAGCGAGGTCATTCTTATGCAAAGTAAAACTCTGTTAAGCGAGGTCTTTCTTATGCAAAGTAAAAGTCTACCATGCACAATAGTAACAGTACACTAATTCCACTAATTAGATGCAGCACTTCCACAACGACATCACCCTGAGGCGTGTCAGGCGCACACAGAGAGCGGATGTTAATAGAAGCCCTGCACAGACCAGGACCCTACGCTGCCATGCTCGTGAGGCGATGGTCCCCTCTGCCTGAGGATGGCATGGCGCGGAAGGGGGTGCTTCAACGGAGCACCCCATAACGCACCTCTCGCAAGAAACCTCTTGCTGAGGCTGTTCCAGCTGCTCGCTGAGAGCTTTTTGAAATATCCCCAGAGGACTATTGCTCCATTGCTGTTTGTGTAGACCTGCTGTTTGTTTAGTTTCATATTTAAAAATGTTTATATAGTATTTCTATTTTTATATAAATCCCTGGTTCTGTCAATAATAAATGTTTCCCGGTTTGTAGCACTTACCGCCGGATCCTTCCCTGATTCCGAGTCCTGGTTAACGGGCGGGGCGGTTGGTAGGGGATCTCTGTGAGGGTGATGAAGAGATCCTGGCTGTCAGGGAAAGCGGGAGTGGGTTCGATGTCGCCTGCGCCGTCCTCTAAAGACCCTTCCTCATCTTCCCCATCGCGAACAGGGAGGGGAACTGTCCGCACACTATTCCGTCCTCGGAGTCCACCGTCACTGGTGGGGCACTGGTGGCAGACCCACCTAGAATGGCATGCAGTGCCTCGTAGAAGCGGCATGTCTGGGGCTGGGCTCCGGGCGTCCGCTTGCCGCTCTGACTTTTGATACCCTTGTCTTAGGTCCTTCACTTTCACGCGGCACTGCATCGCATCCCGGCTGTATCCTTTGTCTTTCATGGCTTTAGAGACCTTCTCGAAGGTCTTCGTTCCGCTTGTTGGAGCGCAGCTCTGAGAGCACAGACTCCTCGCCCCACACAGCGATCAGATCCTGGACTTCCCGGTCAGTCCATGCTGGGGACCTCTTTCTATTCTGGGATTGCCCGGACTCCTCTGCTGGAGAGCTCTGCATCGTTGCAGGTGCTGCGGAGCTCGCCCCGATGTGCAACCAGAACGTCAGATTCAAACCGCCCAGACAGGAAAATGAATTCAAATTTTCGCGGGTCATTTCCTGTGTGGCTGGCCAGAGAATCCAAGCTCGGACTGCTGTCCAGAGCGTCAACAGAGTGGTGCACTGTGGGATAGCTCCCGGAGCTGCTAAGTTCGATTAGCATCCACACCAAGCCTAATTCGAGCTAGCAAGTGCGAATTTAGCGTTACTCCACCTGCCGGGGTGGAGTACCAAATTCGAACTAAAGAGCCCTCTAGTTCGAATTAAATGGCTTCCTGGTGTGGACGGTTGAGCGATTAGTTCGAATTAACGCTGATAAATTCGAATTAAAGTCCTAGTGTAGACCAGGCCTCAGATTCTCAGGAAAGTTTCCAGGTCCAGAGGCTGTAGGCCAAGTCCTCAACTGGTGTAAATCAACACAGCTACAAGGAAGACAACAGAGCAACACTGGTTTACAGCAGCTGAGGTTCTGGTCATACAAATGGAGAACATTACAACTAATCTATCTGTATGCCTAGGCTTTCTGAATGTGTGTGTGAATAGACTGGATCTAGAAAATACAATGCTGACCCTTACCTCTCTCAGTTACCTCCTGTTCACTCACAAGATTATTCATGTTTTAGTCTTTTTTCACCACTTCCTCCAGTCCTTTCTCCAAAGAGCTCCTGTCCTGGTAGGCAGTTGGCCTCTCAGTCTGTCATGGCCAGGATAGCCAGTTCAGATTATGCAAGCACTATTATGACATCAGTGTGACTGTAGCATACCTCACAATCTGCTGCTGACCAGGTATGTGCTGTAATTACATGGACAAGATCCTCAAAGGTATTTAGGCTCCTAACTCACACTGAAATCAGTAGCTTTTAGGAACCTAAATACATTTCAATATCTGGACCCATACATGTAAGCAGTTCAATAGATGGCTACATTTGCTCCAGTGTAGAATTTCTCATTCTCTCAACATCACTTTGAATTTTGGTTTGGTCCCTCTCTCAGTTTACCACACTTTCCAGTATTGGTTTTACCTGAAAATCTGCTCCTGGTTGAATTTATATAAATAAAAGCACCAAACAAAGAAAGAGAAGAAACTGCCTTGGAGAATGCACAGTGACCCTTGAGTGTGGTTGGTTGGTTTCCCTCTGCTTTTTAATTTGGTTGATCAAAAAGCCTGATGAAACCTTATTGAACTGTATTACAAATATTGATTTTATATTCTTTTACAATGAATTGAAATTTATACTTAATTTCCATGTCCTGCCAGACAAATCAACTACATTAATTTTTATTGTGTTTGATACAGTGTGGTGTCATATGTAGAGCCAACTCTTGATTTTGGAAGTTATGTTGCCTTTAAAGCATTCAGAGTGATGACACTCTTTGCAGTAAACCATATGGAAAAATAATTCCAATTACATTTGTCCTTTGCTATGTATAACTGTTTTTGTGCCTTACCCTTTCTGATTTTATCCTTACACGTATCTGCTATTCTTTTGTACTCCTCCTTAATAATTCTTCCGTTTCACATTTTGTAGGATTTCTTTTTGATTTTCAGGTCATTAAAAAACTTACTATTCTTCCTATCTTTCCTTTGTATTGGCAGTTGTGCCTTTAATATTGTCTCCATGAGAAACTGCCAGCTTTCCTGAACTCCTTTATGCCTTAGATATTTTCCTTATGGGTGGCTACCTACCAATTCTCTGAGTATATTGAAGTGTGCTTTTTGTAGTCCTTCCTCTGTCATTCTCACTCCTTCCTTTCCTTAGAATCATGAAATCTATCATTCGTAATCACTTTCACCCAAATCACCTTCCACCTTCACATTCACAACCAGCTCCTCCCTGTTGGTCAAAATAAAGTCTAAAATGGTTGTCCTTCAGGTTACTACCTCCATTTTCTGAAACAAAGCATTGTCCCCAGTACATTCCAGGAATTTACTGGATAATTTTGTTTTTTGCCATATTTCTTTTTTAACAGCTGTCTAGGTAGGTAAAATCCCCCATTATTATCATCAGGATTTGTGTTTTGAATATTTCTGGTTTTTGTTCTAGAAACGCTTCATCTCCCTCCTCTTCCTGATTGGGTGGTCTGTAATAGACCCCTACCAGGACATCCCCCCTGTTTTTTCCTTCTTTTATCTTTACTCAGAGACTTTCAACTGGTCTGCTTCTCACCTCCTTCTGGACCTCAGAACAAGTGTACAATGCAAGACGTCCTCTCTTTTTTTCCCTGCCTGTCCTTCCTGACCAAGCTATAATGGGAGGGAGGGATAGCTCAGTGGTTTGAGCCTTGGCTTACTAAACCCCAGGGTTGTGAGTTCAATCCTTGAGGGAGCCACTTAAGGATCTGGGGCAACAATTGGTCCTGCTAGTGAAGGCAGGGGGCTGGACTCCATGACCTTTCAAGGTCCCTTCCAGTTCTAGGAGATTGGTATATCTCCACTTATTACCTTTACCCTCTATACCAATATTCCAGTCATGAGATTTAGCCCATCAAGTATCTGTGATGCCAGTTAAGCTCAGTTATGACTTATGTACTAAAACTCCCAGATTTTACTGTTTATTCCTCATTATTATTACTCCTTCCATTTGTGTATAGACAGCTAAGATGTTAAGCAGATACCCCCA
Organism: Mauremys reevesii; assembly: GCF_016161935.1. Classification (NCBI taxonomy): domain Eukaryota; kingdom Metazoa; phylum Chordata; order Testudines; family Geoemydidae; genus Mauremys; species Mauremys reevesii. Next base: position 7,884,407 of record NC_052647.1, on the reverse strand, counting down.
TGGATTTCCCTTTTGTTACTCCTATAATTCTACTACAATTTTCCACATCTGCTTTTCCCCAAACATCTAGTCCTCTATTAAGGTCACCTTTTTTTACCTGGTGCCTTTTTTGACCTGCCCCCTCTGAACTTAGTTTTAAGCTCTTCTCATAAGGTTGGTGAGTCAGTGCACAAACAGGAAGCCATTCTGTAAGAAGCTAAGGGCATGGTCAGCACAGAGAATTTGCCTGTCTCTGTCCTTATGTTATGCACTCCTCGCTATCTACACCTGGCTCCATAAACTTCAGCCTTTCAAGAATGCAGCATTGTGTAGGAGCACGGGTAATTGTAATAACGCTTGTTCATTGCAGCTGTTAACATCAGGGCAAGGCATCCACATATAAATCCACTACACATGGACCAGTGATAGGAAGAGTGTTCATGCATGTAATGCCACAGAACAAATTAAGATCAATAACAGAACAACATTATGTGTGGCGAAGCCATGACAAACACTGTGCAGGCATCAAGGAGCTCGGAAATTAGCACATCATCACCCGAACACTGGCTCAGCTTGACTTAGATCTTGGGCAATAGTAGACCCTTAAAAGGAGGCCACAGCTTTACACCCATGGTCACTGTGGTGTTAATTGGCTGCATTTTACAAGAGCAGGATCATAGGTTGACTCTGAGTGTGTTTACACGGGGCAAGGTTTGCACAACACAAGCCTTGTGCACACACTTCCCCTCAGAGCAGCTGCGGGTGGAGGCCCGACCATTCCCCCTCCAGCAGAGGGGGAGACACAGCATCTGCCCCTCACTGCGCATGGGGGTGATTTCCTGGCGCACAAACAGCCCATGCTGTATTCTGCGTGGGGGAAGGCCCAAGCCCCGTGCATGGGGTGGTGGTTCCCGTCACCTCCTTTCCAATTTCAATCCTCCCCTCACGTTAGTGACCTGATGGTATGGCCAGGTGGAGGCGGGGTGGGATGGCAGAACAGCTAGGGCACTAATGTGTCTTTGCGGTGCTGTCCTTCGTTGCTTCATTGTGTGTGACCGCTGCATGCTGGCATGTGCTCCTGCGGCCGGTCTGCCCCGAGAGGTCAGGGCAGCAGGAACCCTCTGTCCCGCAGCTCAGAAAATGGCAAGGCAGAGCTGCTGGAGAGTAGATTGAGTGGTTGGGGCTCTGGATTCTACTCCTCGCTAGGGGAGTATGGTTAGAGAAGAAGGGGAGGGGGCAGGACACCTGGTTCTCTTCCTGTCATGGGCTTGCTATGTGACATTAGCCAAGATGCTCAGAACCAAAATAGCAAAAGCAGCCTTTAATTCTGAATGCCTCTGATTTTGGGGGTGCCCAGTGTGAGCTATGAAGGCCTGAGTTTCACAGGGACTCAGCATCCACAGAGCCCATTATTGGCGCGACCTGGGACACAGCGATCCTACCGGGGAACCTGAGAAACAGCCAACCCTGGGAAACGGAAACTGCCCTGGGAAGCTTGGTATCTGGTTATTGGTATGCTAATAAAGCCAACTTCCAGGAAGAGAGTGAAATTGGCCTTGTGTAATGTGTTTGGAACAGGCTGGGGCAATAGACAATAGATTATTTAGGTTAATTTTTCTGTCTACCCAGTGGGACGCACTGCTCAGTTTCTTTCCCGGACTCAGAGCTTGCAAGCTTGTCCCCTCCCAACCGGGGGCAGGGAGAGGGGAAAACAGCCGTCACCACCTCCTACCTGTAAGTGGCTGCCCCACGCCGTGGTAAGTAGTGGGTGGGGGTGTGGACAGGCAGCCCAGATGTGCCTACCTTTAAGATGCAAATACAGGCACAGTTCAGTATTTGCTGGTTCATTTGTTTTCCTCAGAATGCCGGGGGCATCTGGCATTAAACGCTGCGAGGCCATTCCACTTTCTGAGGGACGCGCACAATTTGGTCAGTGGTTGGGGCTTGCGGCAAAACTCATGTGCCAAAATCTCTTGAGGCCTGGACTAGGAAAGCCCAGGCCCCTCAACTGAAGCTCATCCTCATGGAGACGTCCCTCAGTGGCACTTCACACCTGGGCTGGCAAACTTCTGCTGCTGCCCTGTGGCCACAGGCAGCTTCCTACAGACCTCCCTCCCCCACCCCCGCCCCTGAAGGGAAGGAACCTGTCCCCTAGAGGACGTGGGAAGAGGAGAGCTAACACTGCCTCTGCCAAGACCACGTCCAAGTGGAAACGTTCCCCAACTTACTGGCGGTAACGTCAAAGCCGCAGACCCTAAGCAGGCAGGTGCTAAGGAGAGTGGGCAGAAAACCTCCTCCCTGGCACCCCAGCATCCACAGTTCCTTGCTCACCTCTCCTCGGTAGGGACACTGTTTCAGCACTTTCACTTCCATTCACTCCACCAGCTACAGCCGCTCCTCCTTCCTCTCGTGAGGAGGATGAAGATGAGGAAGGGGAGGCTTTTTTCTCCCAGCACTCTTCACTGATGCAAGGCAGTGTTTGGTCTGCACATCAGGAGCGTCCCACACCTCCTCTAGGGTCTGAATTTCAAGGGTGGTCTGGTCACCTCCCCACCTATTCCCTTCCCACCTCAGCGGTCATTCTGGCACCCACAGGCAGCTTATACACAGTTCTGCTCTAACACCAGAACTGGCACCATGGAGATACACAGGTGCACAGGTACACATCTCCACCAAAATGCACAGTGCCACCAGACGCCCCTGCCAAACAGAATTCTGAGGAGGCAGAAGAAATCTTAGATCAGGAGGCAGCTCCTGCTACCTGTAACTCCTCGCCAGAGAAGAATGTTATGCCCCCTCTACCCACTGCTGGGGAAGATCTCAGGAACTTCCAGGATCTCTTCAAACAAATTGCTGACATGCTCCAGATCACCTGGGAGGAAGTCTCTCTCTTGGACAAACCCCACATGTCCACCTGCTCCGAGATTGTCCTTCCAATTAACTCAGAACTCACGGAACCTGCCAAGAACATATGGCTGACTCGAGCTACCATTCCGCCCACATCTAAAGCGGCGGACAAAAAATGCTACATCCCTCCAAAAGGGATGGAATTTCTATTCACACACCCTCAGCCAAATTCACTGGTAGTTGATGCAGTTAACACAAAGGGCAAACAACCCGTATCCAGAACCAGCTCTTCTGATAAGGAATGGAAAAGACTAGACTTACTTGGCATAAGGCCTGCTCATCAGCAACACTTCACTGCTGCATCGCCAGTTATGAAGCCCCCATGGCGAAGTACGACTACATAAACTATTCCAAATTTTCTGACGTTTTTGACTGAATACCAGAGGACAAAAGAGAACAGTTTACATCGCTCATCTCTGAGGGTCACCTCTTGGCTAGGACAGCCCTTCAGACATCTTTGGACTCTGCTGACACAGCGGCAAGGACCATCACTACCGCCATAGTAATGCGCCAGGCCTCCTGGCTTCACCTCTCAGGATTCCCCAAGGAAGTCCAAGCCACGGTAGAGGACCTTCCATTCGAGAGTCTAAAACTGTTCGCCGACAAGACTAATGCGTCACTCCACTTGTTGAAAGACTTGAGACCCACTCTCAGATCTCTTGGCATTTATACACCTACAGCAAAATGCAAATAAGGCAAGTATTATACATCAGAGTGACCCAGACAAATCCCATACACAAAGCAACTGAGACAATATGCTAAGCAGCGACATAGACAGACGCTGACCAGACGCGGCCCAAACTCCCATTCCACCATGTCTCAACGATCAACATCCAAACAGCAGATTTGAAGGTTTGGTCGAGGGCTTGTCAAATCTCCCCCAACTATTGCTGCCAACAGTAGATCCCACCAACCATCTCTTCACCAACCGCCTGATGCTGTTCTATCCAATCTGGCAAACTATCAGTTCTGACAGATGGGTTCTGGAAATCATCAGGACTGGCTACACTATCCAGTTTCTCTCCATCCCATCTACCCCCCATCCCTCTTCAGGGACCCCTCTCAGGAGCCCTTCCTGAGACAGGAAGTGGAACATGTCCTACAACTGGGAGCGGTAGAGCCAGTATGTCAGAGAGGGAAGGGTTTCTATTCCCATTATTTTCTAACGCAGAAGAAACCTGGAGGATGGAGACCCATCCTTGATCTCAGGAAACTGAACATATTTGTCAGAACTCAACGATTCAGGAGGGTTATGTTAGCTACAATCATTCCAGCACTGGAACAGGGGGATTGGTTTGCAGCCCTCGACCTGTAAAACACATATTTTCACTTTACCATATTACCACAAAATATGTGACAATTTGCCCAGTTTAAAGAAAAAGTCAGGACACCCGCAGGAGGGCTTAAATACAGGCCTGTCCCTTTAAAAATGGGATGTCTGGTCACCCTATGTATGGGAAACAGGCCTTTAAGGGCTGAACTTGCCAGAGTCTGGGCAGGATAGTGTCATGCCAGGAGCCAGACTCAATTTAATCATGGTTTTCTACATAACACTGTATTCTTGTTGGTTGTTATAACCTTAATACATATTCTTCACAACTCAGAGATAGATGTAGGTTTCATTTTTAGAAGGTACACACTATACATTTTTTAAGTGATTTCTTTTGAAAACTTTTCAGATTAGTTTTACAGCTATATCAGAAAATGAATGACTGTTTGGTTATTTCATTTACCAAAGGTAATTGAAGCAGATGTTAATGAAGTCATTGGGAGGTGATCTATCTCCAATTCGACAGGTTAATCATTAATAGTTGGAGGATTTTCTTGCTGTGCTGTATTAGGAGAACATCACCAGACAGACATTTAAATTGTTTTATTTAACTAAAACAACAACAACATTACGTATTCTGGATTTTTTTCTTCAACAACAAACATATAATATTTTAACAAAACAGCATATGAATTTTTGAATTTAGTTAAACATTCACATTTTTTAAAATCAGGTTTGTTTTTGTTAAAATTGTTTAACTAAAATAGTTAAATGAAATATTATAAAAAAAATTAAATCAACTATGTCAGCCAGGTCAACATGAGAAAATTAAAATATTGGCTTCTGCAGCTAACTCAGTTGTCTTCACCTTCATTTTCCTGTTTCTTCATAATCTGGAAAAGAAAAACAAGCTTTCCTTCTTTCTCAGGTCCCAAACAATTTCTCAATTTTGAATGAATTAATCCAAAGGAAGAAAATATACCTATTTCTGTTAAAAGTGAGAGTATCACCTCAACAGTCTCTGAATCCAAGTGCTTAAGTGACTCCCACCAGTTCACTGGTATGACTTTCTTTAAAACATCCACAAACATATTTCTTGAATGGTTCTTATTCCCAAACTGGGTCTCTGTTACAGCCTGCTGCCATTATACATATTCCCTTCTAGTACGAGAATGGTATGGTAGATCTCAAATCAGTGAAGGCTACACTCAAAGTCCTCAAGACTTCCGGAATATGCTGCTCAAACAGTTTCACTTTTGTTTCTACTGCCTGCCCCAGACTTCTCCTTGTCCAGATCTATTCTGCCGCCAAGAATCTTCTATTCCAGGGGTAGGCAACCTATGGCATGGGTGCCGAAGGCAGCATGCGAGATGATTTTCAGCGGCACTCACACTGCCCGGGTCCTGGCCACCAGTCTGGGGGGCTCTGCATTTTAATTTAATTTTAAATGAAAATTCTTAAACATTTAAAAAACCTTATTTACCTTACATAAAACAATAGTTTAGTTATATATTATAGACTTCTAGAAAGAGACTTTCTAAAAACGTTAAAATGTATTACTGGCATGTGGAACCTTAAATCAGAGTGAATAAATGAAGACTCGGCACAGCACTTCTGAAAGGTTGCCAACCCTGTTCTATTCACTGAACTTTTTGAAACTTTGCATTTTTAGAGAGACGTTAGGGATTGACTCTGTGTACACAAATTTGCAGAGGGACAATAGGGTTGAGGCCTGTTATTTCTCACTTTTATATATTTATGTATTTATTTAAAAACATCTTTACTGTTAACAAGCATATTATCTCTGGAGACACAAATCCACAGTTTGAGACCTGCAAAACTAAGCATCTCTGATGGTATCTTCTAGACTGAAGAGTGACATCGCCGCTCCTCTCCCTGCACATTCCTCAAAACCCCACTTTTTTGACAAAAAGTTGGGATGGCCAGGACAGGGCTGAAAAAAGGGACTGTCCGGCCAAAACCGGTTGTGTGGTCACCCTAGGCACACAGTGGTACAGAAGACTCTCTCCCAAATATCCATCCATGCGTATCTAGCCACCCATTCATGCTTGTCCATCCTAATCTAATTTAAGGTGTTTCTCATGCACCCATGATCCTAGTAGCTGGTTACTTATACAGCTCTATTGCAGACTATGTAAAGATTGGTAAAAAGTCACACAGCAGGCCAGGGTAAGAAATCAGCCTTTTATTTATTTATATATATATATGGAAAAAAATAAGAAGAAAAGAGAGTGAAACCCCCGAAGAGGACAGGGCTAGTGGCGAGTGTCAGCAGCACTGGGACTCTGAGTGGAGATGTCTCCACCTTGAGGGTTATGCTCCATCTCAGCTCAAACTGTCCCCTTGGGGCTGCTGGGAAAGCTGGGTCCAAGTTTAGACTGGGCAGCCAAACATGGTCATGGCTTCAGAGAACTCAAGGAATTCCTGGCAGAGGTTCTGGAAATCCGGCTTCCGGCATTCGTCCTCGTTGGGCCACTTCTCGATCCAGGTGTCCTTGCCAATGATGTAGGATAGCCTGGGACAGACAGGCAGAAGGGTGAGCAATGAAGCACAAAATGTGTTCAATTTGTTTGCTCAGTTCCTCAAGGGCAGCCGGGTTTGCCTAAGGGCATGGGCAGCGGGTATGGCAGGCCAGGGGAGGCTGAGCGTCCTCAAACAGCCAGGCGTGGCCCCACTCATGCTCCTCCACAAGCCCTATCCTGCTTCCCCCTGGCCACAGCCCACATAGGGCTAGGGCTAGGGCTAGCATGGGCTGGCCTGCGGCTCGGGACTTGAGGCAGTTGGGTGCCCCTGGTGCTGGGGCCCCCCAGCTCTGGTGCTCCCTGGTGCTCCGGAGCTGGTGGCGCTTGAAGCGCTGGGGACTGAGCACACAGTGCTCCAGGGCTGGGGGCACTTGGGCTGCGGCACCTGGTGCTCCAGGGCTGAGGGCACTGGGGCTGCAGCACCCAATGCTTCAGGGCTGGGGGAGCTCAGGTTGGCCAGCTGGAGCGGCCCAGAACTGGGGCCGGGGAGCTGGCAGCCACGGTGGTGGGCTCGGGGCTCTGGTGGGAAAGGGAGACAGGCAGGGCTGGGGTCTAGCCTCCCCAAACAGGCAGCTCACACTCCACCTGTGCCTAAGAGCCACATCTGACTTGCAGAGAAACAGTGGGTTGCCTCCCGTTTCATAGGTCCAGAGAGACTACAGATCCCAGCATGCAATGCTCCAGATACACATGAGGATGGAACTTTTAGCCTCTGTGAGCTGCATCTTTTTGGTAAAGCTCATTTTTAGGTGTTGTTTTTACTCTAATTAATTATAGTTCCACCCAGTTGAAACCGAAGTGATTTCGGAACAACTGTGGCTGGATGCAGGACCATGAAATTGCACTGACAAAGTGATTTGTGCTGGTGAAATAGTTGGGTGGCCCCTGTGAGGAATGGTGGTCCATGGTTAGACTACGAGGCGAATCTGGATTCAATTCTCTGCAACTCCAGAAACTTCCTTTTGGTACTTTGAAGATGTCACCTAAGGCCAGTCAGTGGGAGTTAGGAGCCTCAATACCATTGAGGACCTGGACCGTAGGCTGTCTGTGCCTCAGTTTACCAATCCGTTAAATGAGGGTAATAACGCTGCCCTGCCTCCCGTAGTGAGAATAAAAACCATTTGATATTGTGAGGCTCTCAGAAAGTACAGTAATGGGGGCCTGATAGGTACCTAAAATAGATAGGGTAATTAGTTAAGGGCGTGTGTTCTTGAAAGTGACTAACGCAGGGTAACCACAGGAGGCTACTTACTCAGCTTCCCTGGGCCACAAGTCGGTGCTGAGTCCCCAGATCAAGTAGTCTTTGTTACGCTCCAGCCTCAGAGACTCCCTGCATTTTATGTGGCTGATGAATGGGCGGGTTTTTCCTTGTGGATCTTCATCAGTCCCTAGGGCGGGGGTGAAAAAAGATGTCACACATAAGAGCAGAGTGAGGAGGAGATAGTACGGGGTGGAGACAGATGAAGATGAAAGGAACAGAGAAGAGGAGACTCCTAGGTGTTCTCTTGAGGTTTCAGTACAAATTCAGCCCCAGAGTGACTGCAACGATAACCAATCACTGAAGCTCCAGCAGTCATTAGAGACAGGAAGGACCGTCTTGTGGTTGTGGCACCGGGTTGGGCCTGAAGAGTTCAGGCCTCAGCTCATGTTTCTGCAACAGACTCCTGGTGTGACCTTGCACAAGTCACTCGATCTCCCTGGGACTCAATTCCCCACCTGTGAAACGGGGCTAATAAAGCCACCCAGTGTCGATTTAGATTGTAACCTCATCAAGGCAGGGGTTGTATCTGGATATGTCCAGTGCTTAGCACAAGGGGCCCCTAATCTCAGGTAATTCAAATAATTAGAACAGTCAAATCAGCTCCCAGTGAGTGAAGCCGCTTTGAGCTCAGTTAGATCCCTGCTTCCTTTGCCTTTATATTGATTTATAAAAGTCAGCACTGAGGAAGAGAGACTCCACCTCCCCTATAGCAGCTTGGGCCAAAGGGCCACCAAGTCTGGGATCTTGACTCCCACAATGGCCAATGCCAATTGCTTCAGAGGAAGCTTGAAAAAGCCCATAATGAGACTGGCCAATTGTGCCAGGCTGACCACAGGGAGAGGTTCCCCCTGTTATTTTGTCTGCCTCTTCGTGGCATGGCTGCCTAGGTGGGTTGAGCAAATTTTTTCTTGTCCCCTTGTGGCGATAAATTAATGCCCTGGAGCATGAGACTAGATTAGCCTTGGAGCTTTAGCACTTCCTCTGGCTAAGAGAAATAGCTCTTATGCCGGCCTTTATCCCAAAGGCCATTCAGAGAAATTGCACCCTGATTGTAGAAGGGGAGCTCTTACCTGCCTTAATGAGTTCCACAATTTCCATGATGTAGTAGTCAGAACTATCCACTTGTTGAATTCTAACAAGCCTGGTTTTATACACTTTAAAAAAAGGAAGACATACAAAACACCAGTTGAAGGTCTGCAGTATTTTTCTGTAGAGAATTCACTGTGTAACTGACTCCCCAAACTGGCTGTGAGAAAGCTGGTGCCGTGGTGAGGGCAATAACTGGAGACCGGGGTTCATTTCCCTGCTCCACCACAGACTTGCTGCATGACCTTGGGCAAGTCACTTAGTCACTCCATGCCTCAGTTTCCCCTTTTGTACCGTGGGGATAATAGCACTGCCCTGCCTCACAGGAGGTTGTGAGAATAAACGTGTTAAAGATTGTGAAGTGCTCAGATACTAGGGAAAAGGGGGCAGGGGCGGGGAGTTATATACACTCATGGTGCCTGGGCTCCAGCAATATTCAGGGCCCGGGGGCTCGGCTCCACCAATGTTTGGGGCCGGGGCTCTCCCCCGGTTTCCCCTGGCCCCCACTTGCTGCCCCTGCTCACCTCCCCTGGGCCCCAGAGCCTGCAGCTCTCACTGAGTCTGCTCTGCCGGCTCCTGGCATCAACTGCTGCCACAGGGTCCGAGTGCCCCCCATCCACTATTGGCAGGGCAGGCTGCCCTTCCGCCCTAGCCCTGAGCCTCATCAACACTCCAAACCCTCAACCCCAGCCCTCATCCCCAATCCTCTGCCCCAGCCCTGAGCCCTCCTGCATCATGAACCTCTCAGTCCCAGGCAGAGCCCGCACCCCACACCCCAACCTCTGCCCTAGCCCTGAGCCCTCACACACCCCAAACCTTCATCCTCAGCCCCACAGCCCTCACCCCTGCATGCACCCTCCCTTCACACACACACCTCCCCTGCCCCCAAACTCCTCCCTCCTATCCCCAAACTCCTCCCAGAGCATGAACCCTCCCCTTCACGCACATCTCCCCTGCCCCCAAACTCCCTCCCTCTGCACCCCTCCAACCCCAAACTCCCTCCCAGACCCTACACCCCTCACCTCCTCCTACACCCCCACCCCCAGTCCAGACCCTGCACCCAAACTCCATCCCAGAGCCTACACCCCACAACCCCACCAGCCCACCCACCCCCTGTCCCCGCCCAGAGCCTGCACCCAGCACCCAAACTCCCTCCCAGAGCCTGCACCCCTCTTGCACCCTAATCCCCAGCCCAGGGCCTGCACCCCAGACCTCCTCCCCCCACCCAAACTCTCTCCCATAGCCATAGGCAGGTGGGGGGCAGAGTTTGGGAGTGGGTGGGTTGTGGACACCACCAAAATTTCTACAAACCTGCCACTCGTGAATGGGGGCATAGCAGGATAGTTACCCCACTCCTGCTGATTGGAAAGGAGCCACAGCTGTGGCTGGCTTAATAAGGGCCCAGCTGGCCCTTATAAGAGGGCTGGGGGCCAGAAACCAAGACAGACTCTCTCTAGCTTTGAGAGGGAGGGATCTGGCTGTAGAGAGCTGAGAGAAGGTACCTAGACTGGAGCAGTGCTGGGGGAAGGCCAAGGGAGCTGGGGAGCTCCGGCCTGGAAATCCCCCAGGCTGTGGCCTAGTGGAAGGCGAATTAGGTACTGGGGTTGTAGGGGCAGCAGGTCCAAACCCCCCTTGCCTATGATGAGTGGCTTTTGCACTGCAGTCTGCCCCAGTGAGTGGGGGCTAGATGGTGACTGGCAGTAACCCAGGACTGAAGCAAGGTGGGGCTAGAGGGTTGTGGGTTCCCCTGGGTGGGGAGACCCTGAGATTGTGGGGGTATTGCAAGGAGGCAGCACCCTGGCCTGAAAAGGGCACTGGGGTCTAGGAGGGACTTGGGCCAAGCAGCAGGTGGGACACCAGCCTGCAGAGGGTGCTCCGGAGGCTGGAAACACTAATTCCCTGAGAGAACCAGCAGGAGGTGCCACAGGGGTGAGTTGTGCACCGTGACAGGGGGGCAGATAAATTCTTAGGGTTAGATTGAATCTTAAACAGTCATCTGATCTTGTTCATTTCTGGGCACTTATGGCCCCAAAATCTCATCAGGTTTCTGTCCCAGCAGATCCAGACCGTACCCCGATTCAGCCTCAAAGGCAAACTTTACAATCCAAATCGAATTCTGAACCCTGTCTCTGCGCTCTCCTCATGGAAAAAGACTCAGCAGATCCAAATCACAGATTTACCATAATCCACTCCAGGTTTGCAGGCTTCCTCCATTCGTCTGTTCTGGGTGATTGGACCCTCTATCTTCTGCTGCATGAAGCAGCTTTCTATGGGGAAGGAAGATGGGTAGAGAATCACCAAGGGAGACCCTAGTTTCAGCTCTGTTATTAGTGACCCATAGGTGCCCACCTATTTGAATCCTGGGTGAGCCGCGCTAACCCGCACAGTGACAGGCTCACCTCCTCTGACAAGGGAGTGGCCATGAAGCCAACCACCCGTCACATTATAGGACATAGGTGCTGATACCATGGGTGCTCCAGGGCTCAAGCACCCATGGGGAAAAAAATACGGGGTGCTCAGCACCTACCAGCCACAGCTGTTGGGCGGCTGGCAGGAGGCATTTGGCGGAGAGCAGGTGGCGGGGGCCTCGGGGGAGGGGGCAGATCGGGTACAGGAAGTGGCAGAGCGAGGGTGGGGTCTCAGGGAAGGGGTGGAGTCAGGTGGAGCAGCCACCAGGAAAAATAAAAGTCAGCGCCTATGTTATGGGACACAGTAAAAGAAGAAAACAAGGGATGGAGGGGTAGGTTGCAGGATCCAAATGATCCTGAGCAGACAGACTCAGACAGCTCTGCAAAGGAATCGGTAGATGTTGCCCAGAGGAACTCTGCCTGGGTGTATGAAATAACCAAGGACCATAAACAGGCCTGGCAATCCCAGCTAACTTCCCTCTCTGCACTGATGGATCTCTGCCTGGGTCAGTGCCAGGAGGAGCCTGGTCACTGGACTTAGTGGAGCTCCAGATGGGGAATCAAAGGTGATGGGAAGGACAGATCCGGAGACTGAGCGCCTCTCTGTATGCCCGGCAGACAGCAGGGCTACAGCAAGTTCCCCACTGAACAACGTTCCCACCAATGGGTCTCTACCCTCTTCTAGAGGATCCCTTCCTAAGAGTCAGCGGGGAGTGGAGCCTCCATGGCTCATTCAATATTTGGCCTCTGGGCTGAAACTGACAGTGGGGGGCTGAGGGGTGCCAGCTGTGGGCATCCTGGAATGAGAGAACCCAGATATTGTAAAGAAGTGCCTGACTTTGTGTCACCATGCCCCCCCCCCAACTGGACTCCATGGATCAGCTGGCTTGGTCCAGCCCACAAGGCCCTGATGGCCAGAGAGGAGGAACTGATGTTTCCTATACCCGCTCCCTCCTGGTGACCCAGCTGGTTAGAGAAATTCTGCTTCTACGTCCTGCTGCCAGCTCTCCTGTGATTGGTGGGTGGGGTTGCCATTGGAGAAGGGAGGGAACCCAGGTGAGGGCAGGTGGTCAGGGAGGGTGGAAACCCTCTGTGACTGCAGGGGAGGAGGGACCGGAGAGGGAGTGAAGGAAGATATTGAGACCTCTGTGGGGGTGAGGGGTGGGTTCTGGGGGTTACTACCTCCTCGAAGGCCCATTCCAGCCCCTCTAGGTTCCGTTCCCTGGCCCAATCCCAGGCCCTGCAGTCCCTTCTGGATCTTCTTTTGCCTCCGCTCCCCAGGCGTCCATGAGTTCATGTGGGGGTGCATCCCTCTCATATTCCCACTGAGGGTACCCTCATCCCAACCCTCATTCCCCTATTGCTGTATGTGGTGGTGTGTAGCAGGGACACAGCCAGCCAAGAGTCAGAGTTCCAGGCTGGGGGACAGACCCAGGGACCATCCTGTCTCCAGCTGCCATGAGCCTGTATCGCACGTGAAAATCACCCAGACACCACAGGGAAAGAAGGCCCTGATTGGTTGCTGGGGGGGGGGGGGGGGCTGGGACTGCATGTTTGCTGGTAACGCTGACAGGGGAGCCTTCACCCGAGATGTAAGCAGAGACAGGACTCTCCTTACCTTCTGCTCACCGGCAGATGCCCCTGTGACAGATCATATTGAAGAGCCCGCTCTGGTTAGACGGGTGGTAGAACTTGGTGCACCGGCCATCTAGAGAAAGATCAGAGACATGGATCATTCCCCCTCCTGTAGAACAACGGCTACAGTTTACAGCACCTAGGAGACAACCCTGAAGCCCTTACTCAAGCAGAAGCCCCACTGGGTGACCCTGGGGAAGGGAGCAGCAGTCTGTGGGAACGACTTTCTTAGCTATAGGAAACCATCAGCTTGAAATGATGGGCTGGTGCTTGTTGGAGACACTCTCTTAATCATGCTAGCAGCAAATTCACCTCTGGAGGTAAAACAGGAGGAGAGGGCAAGTAGGATAATTATTGCCTGTAGTCAGAGGTTCCCCTTATTATTTTGTCTACCTTTGCTTGGGTGTGTTAAGGTGATGAGTGTGACCATATATTTCCAGCATGGAGTAATGTTGGAACAGGAGGAACTGGGAGGTGGGCAGTAAACCAGACTAGATGATCAGGATGGTCCCGTCTGGCCTTAAAGTCTGAGTCTAAACCCCCTGTGTTCTAATCCAGTAGTTCTCAACCAGGGGGACACATACCCTAGGGATACCCAGGGGGTATGTTAACTTATGTAGATATTTGCCTAGTTTTACAAAAGATTCTAGAGCCCTGCAGTGGGACTGGGATCCCGCAGGGCCCATTGCTATAATAGTGGGATAAAAATTCAACAAACAATGCAGGAGCAGGTGGGAGTAGATATTGTGGGTCGGGATGGGAGCAGGATTGAAAAAAATAGTCCTCATTCGCCGCCAAAAATATGAACCCCCCAGCCAGCAACCCCTGCTCTCTGGCCTCCCAGCTCTGAAGGCAGCGCTCCTACCAGCAGCAGGTCATGCCACCTTAACTCCTGCCCTGCTGCTGGCGGGGTGCTGCCTTGAGAGCTGGGAACCTGGCCAGCAGCTGCCGCTCTCCAGCCACTGAATGACACGACTCATGAGTGAAAACAGGCTCATGGCTCGCACTGAAATATAAGTCCAATATTTATATTCTAATTGATTTATTTTATACTTACATGTTAAAAAATGAGGAAGTCGGCAATTTGCCAGTACTAGTGTGGCTGGGACACTTTTGTATTTTTATGTCTGATTTTGTAAGCAAGTCGTTTTTAAGTGAGGTAAACTTGGGGGATGCACGACAAATCAGACTCCTGAAAGGGGCACAGTAATCTGGAAAAGTTGAAGGAGAGTGAGCTTGTGTAGAGCAGAAGACTGGGATTCAGGACACCTGGGTTCTATTTCCAGTGCATCCCCTCTGTTACACGGGCAATAATACCTAAGTACTGCAGCAAAAGACTGCAAGAGGTAATGATACCAATGTGACCCAGAGCAGAATTTGAAGCCAGGTGCCTTGAATGGTGAGGAGAGCTGCGATCTGTTACCTATGCTGTAATAGTCGTAGACTGTGACGGATGCCGGCTGAATGAGCCCCACTTCGAAAAACTGGTGAGCTTTAAACTGCAGGCATTCCTCCTCTCTGTGAGAAACCTGGGTGCGGGGGAAATAATAGGATTGCTTAGGTTGAAGGGTGGCTGGATGGAAGAGAGAATGAAAAAGAATAAAAGAAAGGGAGATGTTGGGGAAAGAAAAGTGAGGCAGGTGGGGGAAAGAAGAACTAGAGAAGTGAAAGGAACAAGGAAAGAAGAAGTGAATGGCACAGAGAAGCAAATTCAACCTTAATATCAGATATTGCATTTCCCATTAAAGTCAATGGACCTACATCCACATACACCAGTTGAGGATCTGGCCCATTCAGTTACTCCTAGTGGAAAGACTGAATCTGGACCAGTGAATCAAATTTGGCCGTGGGTTGCAGTTTGTCAACCTGCTGACGTCTGTGGGGATGCCAGGGTATATCTGGGAGTGCAGTTTGGCTCAGCAGGAGCCCATGAAATTAACACAAGATCAGAGAAGCCGCTTGTTGAGTCTTTACCTTGTCCACATAGATTATGAGGTTGCTTCTGTCGGATGGGGCTTTGTTGATTTCAAACTTGGAAATGTATCTGTTGACCCCTTGGGAAAGCTAAATGTGAATAAGAAAAAGCAAGAGGCATTGTGGGTAAGGCAGCGTCTCTATGAAAGTCCTGCAGCTCATGCTTGTGATCACGTCTCCCATGCAGATTGTATCATGGAAGTTACTAGCCTGCTACTTACTCCACACCTAGGGTTGCCAGGAGATTGTTTTTTGAGCAGAACACCTGGTTGAAAAGGGACCCTGACAACTCCAGTCAGCAGCACAGCGCAGCTAAGGCAGGCTCCCTGCCTGTCCTGGCTCTGCACAGGTCCCGGAAGCGGCCAGTATGTCCAACTCCTAGGCGCAGGAGTGGCCACAGGGGCTCTGCGCACTGATCCCGCCCCGAGTGACAGCTCCGCAGCTCCCATTGGCCAGGAACTGCAGCCAATGGGAGCTGCATGGGCCGTGCCTGCGGGCGTGAGCAGCACACAGAGCCCCCTGCTCCCTCTGCCTAGGAGCCGGAGGGACATGTCACCACTTCTAGGAGCCACCTGAGATAAGTGCTGCCTGGCTGGAGCCTGCACCATGACCCCCCTCCTGCATCCCAAGCTCCTGCCCCAGGTCAGAACCCCCTCACACAACCTAACTCCCTAACAGAACCCGCACCCCTTACCCCCTCCTGAATGTCAACCCGTAGCCCCAGCCCAGAACTCCCTCCTGCACCCCAAAATCCTCATCCCTGGCCCCACCCTAGAGCCCACATCCCCAGCCAGAGCCCTAGCCTGCTCCCTGCACCCCAACCTCATGCCCCAGCCTGGAACCTCCTCCTGCACCCTGCAGGCTTCATTTGTGGTCCCACCCCAGATCTGGCACCCCCAGCCAGAGCCCTTGGCCCCAGTTCTCTTTTAAACCCTCTTATAGTCCTAGCGTTCACAACCTTCTCAGGCAAGGAGTTCCACAGGTTGACTGTGCGCTGCATGAAGAAGAACTTCCTTTTATTTGTTTTAAACCTGCTGTCCATTAACTTCATTTGGTGGCCCCTAGTTCTTATATTATGGGAACAAGTAAATAACTTTTTCTTATTCACTTTCTCCACACCACTCATGATTTTCTATACCTCTATCATATCCCCCCCTTAGACTCCCCTTTTCCAAGCTGAAAAGGCCTAGCCTCTTTAATCTCTCCTCATAGGGGACCCGTTCCAAACCCCTACTCATTTTAGTTGCCCTTCTCTGAACCTTTTTCAATGCCAGTATATCTTCTTTTGAGATGAGGAGACCACATCTGTACACAGTATTCAAGATGTGGGCATACCATGGATTTATATAAGGGCAATAAGATATTCTCCATCTTATTCTGGATCTCACTTTTAATGATTCCTAACATCCTGTTTGCTTTTTTGACTGCCGCTGCACAGTGTGGACGTCTTCAGAGAACTATCCATGATGACTGCAAGATCTTTCCTGATTAGTTATAGCTAAATTAGCCCCGATCATATTGTATGTATAGTTGGGGTTATTTTTTCCAATGTGCGTTACTTTACATTTATCCACATTACATTTCATTTGCCAATTTGTTGCCCAATCACTTAGTTTTGTGAGATCCTTTTAAAGTTCTTCACAGTCTGCTTTGGTCTTAACTATCTTGAGCAGTTTAGTATCATCTGCAAACTTTGCCACTTCACTTTTTACCCCTTTCTCCAGATCATTTATGAATAAGTTGAATAGGATTGGTCCTAGGACTGACCCTGGAGGAACACCACCAGTTACTCCTCTCCATTCTGAAAATATACCATTAATTCCTACCCTTTGTTCCCTGTTTTTTTAACCAGTTCTCAATCCATGAAAGGATCTTCCCTCTAATCCCATGACAACTTATTTATGTAAGAGCCTTTGGCGAGGGACCTTGTCAAAGGCTTTGTGGAAATCTAAGTACACTATGTCCACTGGATCTCCCTTGTCAACATGTTTGTTGACCCTTCAAAGAACTCTAATAGATTAGTAAAACAAGATTTCCCTTTACAGAAACCATGTTGACTTTTGCCCAACAAGAATGGCGACTGTACATCACTCCCTTTCCAAACTCCCTCTCAAAACTCCTCTGTTAGCGGCCCCTGTTCACCAGCACCAATGCTGGAAACATCCCTGGGTTTGTTTGCTAAACTTCACCTTCATTTTATACCCGGGCAGCAATTCACTGCAATGAATCCTTCAGGACCTGGATTTTTTTGTGCAGCCTCTTTTTTTTTTTTTTGTATCCACAGTTCTTCAGGCCCAAATAACTGCACTATGTAGGTCAGAGGATCAAAAGGGAAATCATTGTTTTTTTAAACTGTGGCCCCACTGTACAAGAGACTGTATCAAATGCATTCTGCTCTGGCATGCACAGTCAAATGACAAGTATCAGAGGAGTAGCCGTGTTAGTCTGGTTCTGTAGAAGCAGCAAAGAATCCTGTGGAATCCTGCTTGCATCCGAAGAAGTGGGTATTCACCCACGAAAGCTCATGCTGCAAAACATCTGTTAGTCAAATGACAGCAGCCTCTCAATTTGCTATCCAATAAAGCAGGATTGAACTGACCTGAACTTGTATGGCCAGATTTTCAAAGTAGCCTGCGCAACCTGCAAAATTTGCCCAGGGCCCTGTTTGTTTCTCTGAATTTGGACATTGCGCTCATGGCTTATTCATCCCCTGGAATCTCCTCTATGAATGCCCCAAAACTGCCATCCCCGACCTGGAGACAACTGGTTGTGGTTTCCTAAAGCTGTTACCAATCCTTAGAGCTGTCTGGTCTCCCTCCAGGTTTAACTCTGGAGTCTGACTATTCATCTGCTGCATTGGATTTTCTTATCTGAAAGCCCCAGTCGAGCCACTGCATTGTTTATTACGTTCCCTGTTCTCAGATTACACTGACGTACTCTCTTAAGATCCTCCATGTCTGGTGAGAAGCCAGTGAGCATGGAGACATCGATGATAGACATTGTGGCATCAACCACACCGAGGAACCTAACGAGGAGAAGAGAAAATACCCTTTGATCAGAATTCATCACTTGAACATTGATTTTTGCGATCGCTCCACCAGCTCCTGTTGCTTAATTATAACTTTTTTGCCCATTCCATAGAAAAAAATCATAGCCCAGGATTCTTCAGCTACCCCCTGCATCGGTCCATCTATTTATCATCTATCATTAAAGGGCATTGTTCTCACCTGATGCAGATTTTAATATATAGACTGAACGCATCGCTCCATCCGGCTTCTTAACTGGAAACATTGCAGAAGACAAAAGAAATTAATATCTCAGTGTAAATTTCATGCCAGATAAACCCTCTTTTGTTTTTTAGGTGTACTAATATGGCTTAGTAATCAAACAGGTCCTAGAGTAGATGTGAAAAATCCCTCAATAAACCTCCCCTCCCCTCCAGCAATCCATAAAAAATTCTTCCCATCCCTGGCACGCAAACTAAAAAGCCTCTCCCAGCTGAGTGGCACAAATGAAATACAGTCTAGGGCAGGGGTTAGCAACCTTTCAGAAGTGGTGGGCCAAGTATTCATTTATTGTCTCTAATTTAAGGTTTGGCGTGCCAGTCATACATTTTAACATTTTCAGAAGGTCTCTTTCTGTAACATATAACTAAACTATTGTATGTAAAGTAAATAAGGTTTTTAAAATGTTTAAGATGCTTCAATTAAAATTAAATTAAAATGCAGAGCCCCTGGACCAGTGGCCAGGAGGTGGGTGGTGTGAGTGCCACTGAATATCAGCTCATGTGCTGCCTTCGGTCTAGGGTTAGCAGAAAGAGGAGACTGAAACAATGAGAACTCGTGGGTGTGAATTTGGGCAGCTGGGAAAGTTAAGAACAATTTACAGCTGGCTCCTGTTTCTGTAAAAGCAGTGCCAAAATCCTGGATCCCTCTATCATATGACCACGCATTAGACCAGCATATCTCCCGCTACTGGCCAGCCCTAGCAATTATAACAATCAGCTACTCCCAGGTAAAGGAAGTTGCTCCTTTAGACCAAGCCACAGAGGCTTGTGTTTTGGGTGCTGAAGATCCTGACCTCTGTCCCATGCTGATTTCACACCCATGCTGTTTGGAAATGTGTGCACTGGAAGTTTGGGTCTGTAACCAGACATCCTGGCATGGGCTCATCTCTGCTTTAGAGGGAGACAATACCCAGAGTAGCCAGACTGTGTTCCCATTCACATCTGATGCTCCAACGATGCTGCTAACAAGTGCCAGGATGAGAAAAGGCAGCATCTGCTCCCGCATCTAGAAGGACCCTGCATTGGTTGCAACTTACAACATGTAGTAGCTGGAAATATTATTTAGTGCCTGCCCTATGGGTATAATTTTTAGGACTTGGGAACTGGGAGAGTTTGTAGAAGCTTCACAAAAATACTTTCCAAAGTTAAGAATGTGATTGCAGAGATGGTGCTTGGTTGGTGTAAATCCACTGCTGACCATGATCTGAGGATTGACAGCAAGCTTCAGAAGAGAAAAGACAGGTGGTTACTTACCACCCTGGGCTTCTTCAACCAATACCCTCAGGTCAAACTTCTTACACTGAGATTCATCTTCCTTTCGCTTTGCGTTATAAATTATCGTTACTGTTGCTTGTCCAGTTCCTTCTGCCTTCACAGTGAAGTCTTCATTCCATTTGAGCTGTAAAATTAATCCAGGGTTAATTTTCTTTTGTACTTCATTTTTATTATTATTATTAATTTAAAAGACAGGGCAAATGAAGCTAATGAAGAAAATGAAGCTGGTGAGATTGACAGTCACTCACCCGGAGGGGCTGGGGGGACTCTGCAGAGACAATAGCATGAAGGAGAAAAAAGGTTACTTCCGAGGCAGTAGCTCTTTGATCTTCAGACGTATTGCTTCTCCAGAGCCAAACCTAAACAGCAACCCATCCCCTCCTACTTCTGGATTCAGCTCAAAACCACACACTCCAGGCCACTGACCCTGGAACAATTTACCTCAGGATGTGTGAGGCAAACCCCACCCAGCCCAGGGCTGCTCACCCAGCTGCGGTGACTCACTCCTGCAACGGAGCCTGCAGTGACTATCCCTGGTCAGGGCTCAGGCCAGATGACCCCCAGGCACAAGTATTTCACTGTCCCCATCAGAGCTGAGAGTGACTCTGCACAACAGCACTAGTCGGCCAGGGACCTTCCTCCAGCCTTGCAGTGTTACAGACTGCCCAGGCTTCTGGCCTGCCCTTGATCCAGTTCCTGTTCCTGCCCCAGCCATGCCCGAGTCTTGTTCCAGCCCACTTCAGCTTCCTCTGTGCCCTGCTCTGACCTTGCTCCAGTCCCGCTCCAGCCTGCATCCGCCTCCTGGCCCCCCAGGCCCTCGGACTGATTCCAACCTGACTTTGACCATTGGCCTGCATCCGAACTCTGACTTCAATCCTGATTTGGCTTGTCTGTGGATTCTGACCCACGGCCTGTCCCCAGACCCTGATTTCAGCATTGCCCTTGGCCCAGTCCCGACGCTCCAGCCGGCTCCAACCACCAGGCCTGACCGCCTAGAACCTAGGGCCTGACAGGATGTGGTGGATTCTCCATCACTTCAAGTCTTTAAGTCAAGACTGGATATCTACCTAAGAGACATCTCACAGGTCAGCTAGAAGTTACGGGCTTGATGCCGAAATTAGTAGGTGAGGTTCTCTGGCCTGTGTCATGCCGAAGGTCAGACGAGATGATCATAATGGTCCCTTCTGGTCTTAAAAATCTGAGTCAAAAGTGTGGATGCATTTGGATCTGGTGCCGGGAATATGAATGCCCCTCCCTTTCCCAAAACGGTTTGGATAGGAGGTTCTAGTCAAATCTTCTTTCTCTATAATCAGTGATCTGTACTAATCACATAGAGAAGCACGATACCTCTGCTGTTCTGGGTATCTGAGCATCCTCATTTGAGATTCTGTACTTTATAGGCCTAGAATGATGTGACAGGAAAATAGAAACAATCAAATTCAGCTCCTTGTGTAGGGGGATGTCTATCTGGTACTGCGCAAGAGCCTGGAACACCATGATGGTCGCCTAGAACACCAGGAAAAAGACAAGAGAGTTACACCTTATTGTCCTATTGCACTGAACATCTGACAGCTTTTAAACTGACTCTTAAGGAAGAGGAACCAAAAATACAATGAAAGAAAACACCAAGGGTCCACTGGGTGTCACGCAGGCAAAGGGTTATATAATAATATTACCTGGTTCCTCTGTAATGTGTTTCATCAGTAGATCTCCAAGCACTTTACAAAGCAGTACAAGATCTTTATTCCCATGTTGCAGATGGGGAAACGGAGGCACAGGGCAGGGAAGTAACTTTCCCAGGGTCACCCAGGAAGCCAGTGGTCAAGCCAGGACTAGAACCCATGGTCAATAAATATATTGTGCATGGTTAATTAGCTTCCCTTCGCGCCTAGCTATTAACAGGGGCCAATTGTCAGCTGGACAGAGCACAGCAAGATAGTGGCTCCTTCCATGTATATGTAACCCACATACCTCCACAGGGTGTGGTGCTCTGTCCCCTCTAGTGGCACTGAGACCACTTAGAGAGTTTAATGAGTTCGATCCCACCCACCGACAACTGAGGTCTATCGGTATTACAAGTGGGGGCTTGTCTGGGACACAAATGCAGGACCTCTTGCTAAATGCATGAGCCTCTCCTGCATGAGCTAAAAGCCTTGTGGCCCTTAGCTAAGTCTGTAGCAGACACATTAATCTCTCTCTCTAAGTGGTCTCGGTGCCACTACAGGGAACATAGCACCATACCCAGGAGGTGTGTAGGTTACTTATATAGAGACATCTATGCCACACAAAGAACAATGTTAGGGATAGAACACATGGCCTGTGACTCAGAAATACAGACCACTCCCAACCAAGCTTGTAGCATCATTTTAGGTAGAGAAAAGACAAGACTCAGTAGCAAGGAATGTAAAGGGGCCTCTCTACTGAGGCTGCTGGACACAGACAGACCCTATAGTTCCTGGTGGCCCCCGTATTCCAGGGAAGGGAGGGATATCTGAGGACACTCCATCTTTATTTAGCTGTCACTAGCAGTAGGGCTTTTATCCTCTCCAGTGCTTCGTGTAAGCACAGTTTTAAAAAAAGAATCTAAAATACATAAGCTTACAGTTCTACTTAGAGGTGGATAAAACACAAATTGATTCAGATTAGTCATGATCTACCATGGCTTTGTCATTTGGACTCAGTCCGTTGGTCCTGCACACCTGGTTCCCTCTCTCCAGACCAGTGGCCAAAAAACAACAAATGCTAGAATGAGTCCAGATGCATGTGTGTTTCTGCCCATGGGAAGAGAAGGCTCATTCACTCCCCAGGACAACTCATTATCTTAAAGAGAAGCATGTGCTCACACCCATCACCTTGGCGGGATGGAGCCTTTAGTGAGACGATTCAGTCATGCCCCTGTGCTGGTCTCTGCCTTAGGTTAACAATGGCAAAGACCTGATAGGTCACGTTGCCCATCTCCCAGGCAATGCAGGACTGTTCTCTACTGGGCATTCCCCAGGGCTTTCTACAATGACTCAAGTGATCGGATCCCATTCCTTCCGATGGGAGACCTGCCCACAAAACACGGTCTTGGAAGGATACCCGGGACTATAAGGATCATACTCACTTGGGTAGATCCATATTCTCCTCCATAGTAGTTCTGCTCTCTCAGCCATCTGACTATGGGACCAGTCAACTCATACTTCTTCATTTTCAGCAAGGCGTACGAGGTGCCCTCAGTGTTGAAGGTGTGGGCGTTTGGCTCTTCCCAGCGATTTCCCTCTAGGCAGCAGCAAAGAAGGTGAGCTAAAGGACTCTCCTCAAGGAGATCCACTCATTCTGAGCAGATCTGACTGGACCATACCATCGCCTGACTCCTTCCCCAACTTTCCGCATGGAGGATCAGTAAGTCGAACTGATTGTTGCCCCTTTTAGGGGTGAGCAGCTACCCAATATTTGGGGTCTTGGGAGGATTGTTTCAATTAGGATGAGGAATTGGTGATAGGCCTCTGGTACGTTCTCTGGTGTAAACCTGATTGCTTATGAAAATGCACAGAAAGCCCCGTTTTCCCTGAGCTTGAGAGAAACCAACAGCAGGCAACTTCCTTGCTGAGAAATCCCCAACTCTGCCTCTGAAGTGAGTTCTAGGCCCAACAAGCAATGTCTCTCTGCTTGTTTCATAACACTTCTCCAGGCTTTCAGCTGGTTTCTGCCTCTAACGCACAGGGTGCAAAACCAACATGCTAGCCTCTGTGTTTGCCATCAGGGAAACCCCTCAGCCCACATGCCTGAGCTCTTGACCTGCTGTGTGCCTTGGGCAGTCCCTGCATTGTTTTTAGCTGTGTCTACTACAGAAAGAGTCTTGATTGCTCCTTCCACTGAGTCTGAAAGAGTGCCTGGCACACCCATTAATTTGAACAAGGGCCTGGTCTACACTTAAAACTTTGATTGTGATAGCTGTGATACTCAGGGCATGTGAAACATCTGCACACACACACACTTGCTATAGCTATGTCAAACTAACGCCTAGTGCAGACACAGCTAAGTCAATGGAAAAATGCTTCAGTTGATCTAGCTACTGTTGATCATAGTGGTGGAGTTCCTACAGAGATGGAAAACCCCTTCCATCGGTGCAGTCTGCATCTACAATAGGGGGTGATATCGGGATAGCTGCAGCACCGTAGCTTTGCCGCTCTAGTCCCTGCATTGTAGACATGGCCAAAGTCTGTGACTGTTTTGGGATCAAAGACCACCTGGCACCTTTCAACATAACATTGTTATATCTAGACAACAGCTTTGTCCCGTCCTGTTTTAACTATCCCAAACAATGGGGCAAACTCCATTTTCTTTGCAGGTAATATTATTCTATATCCTTTGCTCAGTTTCATGCAGTTACATTCCTCTTGAGCCACCGTTTTCTCTCTTTTTCTCTTTGGGGTTTACATTTTTTAGATATATGTACAGAGCTCTCAGATTCCTCCTGAGGTCAAGTAATACCATACATCTCTGCCACATCCAGATCTCAGACACATTGGTGTAAATCTGGAATAAGTCCACTCAACCCAGGAGAGTTACTCTGGATTTATACCCAGTCTGATCAATCTCAAATCTGGCTAAAAGGAGCAAATCTATGCCCATTATTCATTCCTCATAAATTAATCCCTCTTCAACCTCCTTTGCTTCTCTTCCCTGAACCCCATCCTGACTTGGCCACATCTTTCCAGTACTTGATAAGACGCACTCATTTACCTGTCGAAGCTCTCATGAGCGTCTTCTCAGTGTCCAGTGTCCCCACCATGGCTAAGGCATAGGACGCAAGAGCCACAGTGTATGGTCTGGTTAGAGACTGGTACCTTTGGGCTAAGTATTCAGCGGCTTTGCTGATGCTGACTTCCAAACTCTAGGAGGTGACAAAGAAAACGGAAGAAAATCAAACTCGTTGGTTAGGCTGAGGTTTCAGGTAGTGTTAATGCCGAGGAGGGGTGCAGGATTGAACATGGGACCTCTGGAGCTAAATGCATGAGCCTCTACTGCATGAACTAAAAGCCTGAAGACTCTAGAGCATTAAGCTCTCTCTACATGGTCTCAGTGCTACTAGATGGGACAGAACACCACACCAGGAGGTGTGTGGGTTACATTAACACATTACGAATTCAAATGGCTTCCAGCTTTATTTAATTTCACAGTGAATTTTGTGCTGGTGAAAGACAGAGGAGGCTGAAGACATGGAAGTGAGATATTTGAGGGCAGCAAAAGGGGACATTTCTGGACCACATGCAGAATGTCAGCAGGAGTGAGACCAATGTCTGTGGCAGGACCGGCCCTAGCCCAAATGGCACCTCAGAGCGTCTTTGGTGTCCCCCCCTCTATTTGTTAAATTTTTGAATACCTTATTTTTATTGCATTTGTAGCCCATTTCGCGATTTCGCTGCATGATTAGCATGTATGATTTATCCCTGTTGTACAAGATGATAAATTTGCACGCTAGGAGCTGTAAGTCTGTATTTATTCATGCCATATATAAGCAAATAAAAAGTTTCCTCTAAGCTTATAGAAACAAAGCTTATACATCCAGAACATTCTAGTAGGTTAGTGAAAAATGAATCCACGTACAGAATACCGGAAACATCAATTGTCCTTTTTGTCTCTAACAACAAAAACAGCACCCTGAGCCCAGCACCACCCCCCAAGTCCAGGACGACCACCGAGCCCCTATGCCTGGGACGCCCTAAGTATAAATCCGGCCCTGACAACGGGGGCTCCTGGTCTTTGTTGCTCATACACACGATAAAAGACCCAGTTGCCCTGGCCAAAAGTCCAGTTCCCAACCAGAATAAGGTAAAAATATGACCAGGGATCCCAGCTGGGGCTGATTTCCCAGCGCACCAGGTTTCTGCATTTTTAATTCCACCATCGGCAGGGCCCTGACTGGCCATTGGCCCGGGATTGGCAGGACTGGGGCGGCTAGGGGTGTGTGCAGCTGAGTGGCGGTTACCATCTGCCCATGGAGCCTTACCCTGTCTCTGCCTTCCAGGGCTCTGCATCGCCCTGTGCCTGTGGGGCACCGTGGCCCAGAATCATGGCGTACAAGGTAAGACTGACTCCTCCTGGCTAACCTTCCCCAGCGCTCCCGGCTGCCCGGGCTCTGGCCTCCGCCCCCTCTGGCCCCTTTCCCTGGTGGGAGGAGAGCAGAGTCAGGGGTCTGGGGAGCCGGGAGCAGCCCCTTGGTGTGGGCGTCTTGGGGTGGGTTTACAGAGCACGGTGGGTGCTTGCAGGGGAGAGGAGAAGGCCTCTGTGTAGCCCTCCCCTTCCCTTCCCAGCCCCGTGGCCAGCAGAGAATAGACCCTGGGGCCGAGGGCTCTACACTGCGGGGTGGAGTGAGGGGCAGGTCCCCTTTGTAGCCAAGGACTATGTCACTGACCAGCCCGAATCAAGGCCCTGATGGCTCAGCCGTTAGAAGTGGCATTTGTTGGTGCTACACCCTCACCCCCAAATTGGGCTGGTCTGAAACCTGGGACCCATGTGCCCATCTGGGGAATGTTTGGGATCAGGACTCTGCACTCTGAGTCGAGCTCTGCTGCGAATCCCAAGATGGGATTCGGGCAAATTCCCATTGACCCATGGGGTCCCCCAGTGCTGCACCCACCTTGCTCCGTCTGCTCCCACCCCAAGCCCTGCAGCCGGCTAAGCTGCGCTGGGATCCTTCCCCTCATGCTGGTCAGAGGGACGGATCCCAGCGGAGCCCCAAACACTGGGCAGCTAATGGATCCAGGAGCCCCCGTAGGCAGGTCACAATCTGGGTCATGGGAGGTAGCTCAGGATCCAAACTAGCCTCGCCCCCGATTCAGCTCTCAGTCAATCCTGAGCAGAGCCAGGTAGGAATTTCCCAAGGAACCATTTTTTGCTAGTAAATACCGATTTGGTTCAGAGGAATGTTTGGTTTTACTCAGGAAAAAATTGCGTGGGGGGAGATGGAATAATTTTCAAAACAAATAAATCCCGTTTTCCAGTTTGAAGTGAGGTTTCGGTTTGAAATTGATGCTAACGAGAGTAACGACGACAGCAACAAAAAGTAAAAAAATTGGGTGAGATCAAAAACATTTCACTTGAACTGCCGCCAGGTGCTGATGGCTCTGCCTGTCTGTGACGAAAATCATCGAATGGGGCATATGAAAGGAGTTGATCCCACTCTGTGTTGGCGGGGGGGAGCCGCTCTGCACTGGCTGACCCTGCCCAGCTGTTCCCGCCCCTGCAGATACCACTGGGGACTGCAACAGCCATATGCTGTGCCCAGCAAACGCCAAGTGTGTGAACAGCACCCACTGCACCTGCCTGGATGGATACCAGCCAACAGGGAATCACTTCTTCGCCGACCCAAGGGAGACCTGTGATGGTAACGGGGCTCCCACGTTGTCCTGCGGGGGCTGGGACAGAGCAGGGCATTAAGGACCGGAGCAGCCAACCCCACTGACTCCAGGGCCTGTTGGGGGTGCTCAGCCCAGCTGGGGAATGAGTGGGGGCAGCAGCACGGGTGTGGGCCGCCCTCCTGGGGATCGAACCGGGGCCTCCAGAGTGAGCAGCGAGAGCCAGGAGTGTTGGGCTCTGTGAATTGGGCGCAGAGTTGTGGGGCCCATCACATTGACCCGTCTGAATCCCAGCCTGGGCCCTAACCAGCCTCTGTGTGTCCAGGGGCAGAGGGGCCCCACGGGAGCAGAATGAAGCAGCCCTGGCTGTACTTCCCCCTCCCCCCCTCACCCGCAGGGATCTAAGGGGGGGGCAGAGATGAGGCAGCTTGTCACCCCCCACCCCACAACACACAGGGATCCCGGAGCCCCAGGGGGATGTCTCTCCACTCTCCCCTCACGTGGGGGATCTGGGTGTTTGTGGGGCCGAACCTGGGACAGGAGGCTCGGGGGGGGGGGCTGTTTCCGACATTCCAGCAGCAGAAATGGTAACTGAGAATCAGGCCCTTAATCAGTAACCGCTCAGAGCCCCGGTCACCTGGGTCGGCTCGAGGCACCAGCCTACCAAGCACGTGCTTGGGGCGGCTCCTTGGGACAGGGTGGCACTCGGGGTTTTTTTTTTGTTTTTGTTTTTGTTTGGCCAGGCGGCGCTGGGGGGAGGCGGGATTAGGAGGCGTGGCGCCGTGTTGTGGGGGCAGGGATTTAGGCGGTGCTCGGCTGGGGCGGGGACTTGGGCGGTGCGACGCAACACTTGGGGGGCGGGGACTTGGGCGGTGAGATGCGACGCTCGGAGGGGGTCGGGACTTGGGCGGTGCGGTGCTCGGGAGGGGCGGGGACTTGGGCGGGGCAACGCTCTGGGGGTGGGGATGGCTCTCGGGGGCGGGGCTTTGGGCGGCGCGACGCTCGGGGGGCGGGGCAGCGTGAAGCTCGCGGGGGGCGGCGCTCTTTGTTTTTGCTTGGGGCGCCAAAAATGTTAGAGCCGACCCTGGCCTGGGTCCCCTCACCCAGCTCAGTGCGAGGGGCTGGGGGGAGGGTGATACGGGGAACGTCTCCCTGCCAGGACTGTACAGAGCGTCCCCTCTTGCATTACAGATATTAACGAGTGTCTGGGGCCAAGCCTGCCAGACTGCAGACGCTACGCACACTGCGACAACGCGCCTGGGAGTTACTACTGCACCTGCATCGATGGCTTCGAGCCCAGCTCTGGGAAAGCCAAGTTCATGCACGCGAGTGAGAACAGCTGTCAGGGTGAGCTCTCCCCTGGACCCACCACCCGCTGCTCTGTCCTCCAGTCTCCGTCTCCCCCCCCCATAGACACACCCCTGAGATCATTCCAGGCCTGTTTGTGCTGCACCAGAGGCTGCTAACGGCTTCAGCAAAGGATTCACTCACAAGGGCTGTGATCAGCCGTGACCCTCAACCTCTGCCCCAGTGCGTGGTGGCCAGGATCTCCCCTGCCTCGGTGTTTGGATTGGGAATAAACCCCTAGGTTTGCAGGGAGGCTCTGGGGAGATGGGTGGGGCCATTGCTGCCCCCTGCACACAGAATCCAGGCTGCTAGTGCCCCTGGGCCTGGGAAGGGGCCTCGTGTATGCTCCACGTACAGCACAGTGCGCTCTGCCCCCTATGGGCCTGGGGAGCAGGGAATAGCCCCAGCGCAGGGCACCCCGGCCACGCCCCCTATCTGCCCCCTCCCTCAGGGCTGGGAGCCGAGCCTTTTCCAGCCCCACACTGACAGGGAGCCCCCTGGCTGGGAGGGTGTTTCCTAGGGGGCCATTATGCCCCCTTAGGCAGCCAGGGCGGCCTGACCGGAGAAGGGGCCGGGGCCTTCCAGGCCCTTGTTTGCGACGTTCAGCCGGTAGTTAGAGCTTGTGTCAAGTCCCAGCCGGCCGTTCCCATGGAAACTGCCCGTTACACCCCCGTTTGGGGGTGCAGAGCACCGGGCCCGTAGCACTGGGAGAACTCAGGAGCCCATTGGTTCAAACGCTTCCCCTGGCAGAGACCTCGCCCAGCCGTTCCTGCGCCAGCGCCAGGCCACGTAGGATCACCCCAGCCAGTGCCCTGGGGCGGGTCTAGGCACAAGAAGAAATCAGCGCCGCAGGGATCTCAGCCAGCGTCCCGGGGATTGTGCGGGGATAGCTGCTATCGGGAGCCGTGTGGAGAATCCCTAGGGCTTGCCCCCGGGGGGAATTGATGGCGATCGCTGTTCTCTTTGGAAGCCCACTGATTATTCCAGACCAGAGTGTCTGGACGGGGAACAATTCCACAGGAGCTGTTACCCTCAATTTCCCCATGGACTTAAGCTCCTAGAGACACCCAATCTCAGAGCTCCCTGCAACTCAGAGCGAGTTTGGAAGCCTCAGGACACCCATGTGCCTGAGGGAGGGGAGAGCTCTGGCCGCACCACCGAGAACCCAGCGTGTGGCCCCCCTTGTCCAGCAGACAGAGCGTCGGAGCTGGGGAAAGCACTTTGGAGCAGCGGCCGTGCTGTGGCTGGATGTGTCTACAGCGCCTGGCACCACAGGGCCCAAGCTGTGGCGCTACCCGCTATAAACATCCCAATGGCACCAGGACGGGATGGATAAGGACGCTGGAAGCTCCGTTCCCATCCCGAATGGACTCTTGGAACTCTCCGGGGGCGGAACCCGATTGTACGTCGTTTATGGAATAAAGCAGGTTCTGGAAACGCAGAGCCGCCTCGGTGCTGTCAAGAGAACCCACGAGTGTCGCAGGGTCGAGGGGCGGAGGAGGCAGCACTTGGCAGGATGCAGCCAGTAGGTTCTGCCCCAGGAGCAGCTCAGCCTCTGAAGAGGCAAAACCGGGTGCTGGCCAGGCTGAGACACAAGTAACGCTGACACTTGCACAGTACAGACGGGATCAGAGCTGAGGCCCATCTAGCCTGGTATCCCGGCTCCAATGGGCCAAAGCCAGATGTGCAGAGGACAGTGGAAGAGCCCTGCAGTGGCAGCCGGGGGATAATCTGTCCTCACTTGCTGGTCTCTAATATCAGCTGTGCTGAAGCCCCACAGCAGGTTTTCTCTCTCTTCCCAAACAATTGTGCCTTTAACTATGATCCCTCTGGCTGTTCTCATCACCCGTAGGAATGTCCAGTTGCTACTTAAATCTTGCTAAATTCTTGGCCTCAGGGACTCCTGTGGTGGGGAGTTCCACAGGCTAATCACACATTGCGTGAAACAGCCTTTCCTTGGCTCAGTTTCAAATATTCCCCTCTTCTAACTTCCCTGACTGGCCCTTATTCCTCATCTCCCTTCTCTACCTCTCCCCAATTATTCTCATTGCCTGTCTCTGAACCCCTCTGGTTCTGCACTGTCCTGTGTGCAAGGGGGTGCCCAGGGCAGGCCGTGGGTTGCAGAGGAGGTCACCCCATTGACTGATATCCAGGCATTAGACCAGCCCTCATGTTATTCTCTATCCCCTTCCTCCAAAGCAGCTCCCCATTTGTCCCCACCAGGGGCGGGCGGCTCATTCAGGCATTGCCGTCTGCACTGATATTGCGGCACTGGACATCGCCAGATCCGCTTGGGAGCTTTAGCAAGCAGCAGGCGTGTGTCCTGGCAGGGATACTTTTCCCTTCCCAGCTGGAGCGGCTCATTCCGGACAATAGCCACTTGCTCCCGTTCGCTGACCCAGTCACTGAACTCCTGGCTCTAACCAGCCCTGTCTCCCCAGCGCATGGTGCATGTTGGACGCCTGGATTATCCCCCAGCAGCATCACCCCACGGGAACTGCATCAACATGCCAGGGAGTTACATGTGTAAATGCAGTTGGGGATTTGGGAAGAGTCAAAAGGATACATCTCAGATCTGCATAGGTACAACAGGAGCTGGACACAGTCATGGCAAAGGCATGATGTTTCTGGTTTTTCTGCAGTGTTGCTAACACATGGCGTTGCCTTAAAGCCCCACTTCCCGGAGTCACGTGATTCCGCTTTTGGCTAAAATGAAAAGTAGGGCCTGGCCCACGTGGTGGAGGAAAAACTGCCCAACGTTACGCTGGGGTGACCGACAAAACAAAGCCAAAATGGATTTTTTTAAAAAAAAATCTCGTGATTTTTAAACCAAGCTCGTGACTTTTTTGCAGCCTGGCTCGTGGTTTGGGCTTTTATTGATTGCTTGGCGTTGGTGATGCTGTTAATGCACCGTCACTGAGCTGACCTGGGATCTTGGACACTAACCAGCATTCATGGATGGTGAAACTAACCAGGTTGCCCTGAGGTCTCGCTCTTTCTCTGCACCACACCTGGGCAAAGTGTCTGTTCTGACTCCCAGGCTGTTTTGCAAATTGGAAACTGAGCCCAGGGACTGAAGGTCGCCATGTCTCTTCCCATGCTGCCTAATTCCACCAAGGCACAAGCGCAGGGCATTGGAGATGTCGTTAGAAACTGCAACATCCCCCCAAACCTGCAGCTGCAGTCAGAGATCGTCCCAGCTCTGCTTCTCCATCTCTCATTGCCCCAGACAGGACTGCAGGCTCCTCAGGGGCTGGCTGGCCGGAACGAGTGCATCTCTGCATGTACAGGCCGGGTCCCTTGATAGAAAACCCCACTCCCTGCATGGGGTGAGTGACCCCACTGCACCATGGAGCCCCGACATCCCCCGTGTATCCCCCTCTGCCCGGCAGCTGGTGCTACTCCCATTGGCAGACTGGCGGGTGCCCGGCTCCCCAGCGTTTGGCTAGATCACAGCAGGGCTCTCTGTGCCCGGGCAGGGGGGGCCCATCTGTCAGATCAGAGTCTCCACAGTGGTGAAAGGCCCCAGGAGCCAGCAAGGGCAGTAAAGTCCCCTCCGTTTGGGGCCGGATTGGTGACCCGCTGGGTGGCGACTCTGGCTCGGGCTACACTGGGGGTCAGACTGGGCGGGTCTCTTCTCGTCTCGGCTTCCACAGGCTGGATCCTCAGCAAATGTCGAGCTGGTGTCATTTGTCTGAGAGTTCGGTGGATTCACCCCACGGGGTCCTGGGCCTGGGGGTCACAGCAGGGTCCGGGAAAGGATGTTGGGCCGCTGCTCACTGAGCAGTGTTAGGAATAGGGGGATCCCCTGGATCCAGCTGGCTTCCAAATAACCCGTTTACCAGCTGTGCAGGGCCTGGCCGCATGTCGGGGTCTGCGGGCTTCTGCCATAGACCCCCTGTGAGCGCAACCAGAGCGCAAAGAAACTAGTTTAAAGGGACATCTCCCAATTCCCCTGCACTCCCCAGGGCAGAGCCCACCCACCCTTCTCCTAGTGCTCCGGGGAGGGGCGGGGCTGGGTGTATCCTGAACGGGGAGGGGACCCATGGGGCTGGGGTCTGTAATGCTGAGCATGGCGCCCCCTTCTGACGACTAGATCCAGTTCAGCGCCCCCATTCTTCTCCTCCACCATTGCAGCTCCCAGAGTTGTGTCTCGGCCGTCCGGCCAGGTCACGCTGTGATCCCCATTCTGGGGGAGCCTTTCAAATCAGACCCCTCTCTCCTGTGCCTGCTAGCGAAACCCTTCCTCCGGGGCTCCTAGCCCCCTCTCGGGGCTTTCTAGCCCCCCTCGCCTCAGACCCCCACCACTGGGCCCAGCCCTCAGGATGTACAGAAGCCCCACCTGTCCCCTCCCAGGTGAGCTTCCTTCTAGCCAGCGCCCTGCACGCAGCCTGAGTCACTTCCCCTTTGCAGCTTAACTGGCTGATCGGGCCCCCCCTTAACCCTCTGTCAGGGCTGGTGCCCTGGAGGGGATCGCAGGGTCCTGGTCTGGAAAAGGTTGGGCCCCCTGATCTGGGGGGTGGGGGGGGTGGTTGTGCTGCAGGGATTGAGGCCCTGCACGTAGCAGGGAAGAAAGGAGAATAGAATGGGGGGGGTTAGATGGAGCAGACAGACTGACCGACAGACCACGCCCCCTGCAATGGGTTGGGGGGTGCCTCCATGGTCATTCGCCCCCGTGCACCCCCAGCCGAGCTGTGTGTGACCCCCTCGCCCGCTTTCCCCTCTCAGACATCGACGAGTGCAACAAGACCCCAGATATCTGTGGCCCCAACGCCACGTGTATCAACGCCATCTGGAGCTACTGGTGTGAGTGCCAGGCCGGCTACGTCCCCTCCAACAGGAACGTGACCCTGTGCCAAGGTGGGTCCTGCCACAGGGGACACGGAGGGGGCACCTGGGGGGCTGGGCAGGGCCTGGGGTTACACAGGCAGAGGTTTTGCCCGAGGGGGCAGGGAGCTGGGAACTGGTCTGGGATGTTGCGCCAGCCCCCTGCCCCCCATGGACGGGGTCCCTCTGGGTCTCAGCCCTGGCCGGGGGGAGCTCAGCCTCCAGGCTGTCACCTCCCCCAGCCCAGCCTGTCCGTTCACTGTTGTGTTTCCGGTTGTCTCAGAGCCACAAGCACCAGCGAGCCCAGGTCTGGCTCTGGGAGCGGAGCAGGGCCAGGCCGGGGAGGGGCAAGCAGGGCAGCCAGGGGCCGGGCGTCTCCCCCCAGCAGTGCCTGTATTCCTGCTGCACGGCTGGATTCTCTGCCCTGGGAAGAGGCAGCAGGGGGCGCAGTCTGTGCCTAGGGCCCACTAGAGGCCACTGTGGGGCCAGCCTGGGGCTCCCTGCTGGATTCAACCCCCCCCCCCAACACAGCCCAGAACCACCCACAGCTGGGGGGAGAGAGTTGAGGGGAGATAAGGGTGGGATGATTCCACAGCCCCCACCCCCACCCCACTGAGGCTCAGTCCCCCTAGGACGGGGAGGGGGGACGGTTCCTTTCACAGAGACCGGCTGGTGGCCAGAGGATGGGGAGAAGGGGCTGCGCACATGTGTGGGGCTGAGTGTGTGTGTGTGGGGGGTCACTGCTCCCCCTGCTGTGAGAGGATCTGACATGGGCTGGGTGTCTTGCTGCTGGAGGGAGGGGAGGGCTGCTGCTGCCCCCTGCTGGAGGGAATGAGTCCTGCTCTCTGTGCCTGGCTCTGGTGCATGCACCTACCCAGCCAGACCCTGCATTTCCCCCGCCCATCGCTCACTCCTCCGCCCTTTCCATCCCCAGAGCTCACCTGCCCCCCACTGCTGGGAGCTGACAGCTCTGCCGGAGCCAAGGTGAGTGAGGCACAGACCCCAGGCGGTGGGGGATAGACTCCGATTCCCATTTACGTGCCACGTTGCTTTTCATTGATCTCGCCCCACAAGGATTCTGGGGACAAACTCGCCCCTGGGCAAAGAGCCAGTGGCCAGTCCCTGGAGCCCCTGCAGTCCAGCCCCTGGAGCCCCTGCAGTCCAGCCATGGCCCAGGCCTTTGCCCCCAGGGTGATTCTCACCCTCCAGGATCAGCAGCATCAGGCTGCAGCAACACGCTTCAGCTTGCAACCACTGTCCCCCACCATCCCTTGCAAATGCCGTGCACCCCCTAGGGGCCAGACAGGGCATTGCCCACGCTCCCTCTGGCGCCTGGCTCCTGAGCTGAGGGATCCTCTAGGGACTGGGGGAGGTGGGCTGCGATTCTGTGATCTCTTTTCCTGAGCCAGGCCTGGGACTTGTTTTGCAGAACCTCCTGGGCAGCTTCCAGGCACAGGTGGGACGTCTGTGCAAGGCGGCGCTGGAAGAGCTGAAGCAGATGAACTCTCAGAACGCTGAGGGGAAGCTGCAGGTGCCAAGCCAAAATCTGGGGCCTTGCTGGGTTTTTTCCTGTTAGGGGGAGGAATCACTGCTCCTACTCAGATCTAGTCTCAGGGCGATCTGTAGGGATGCAGTGCTTGGAACAGGAGATAATTAAACAGTGGCACTGCCCAGAAATTCCCATGCCTGCCTCCCTAGGGGCTGCTAACAGGGAGTTTCGCAAGGGAGTTTGGAAGGGCAGTGGGAAGGGCCGAGTCCCTTGTCGGTCCTAACTCTTCCCCTGTAGCCCCCTTAAAACCTATAAACCAAACCACATTTCAAAACCCCTTTCTGTAAACCACCTTCCATTAACTAGGAGACAATGGAGGCAGAAGCCCAGCAGCAGAGTGGGGGCTATCCAGTTTATTGCACTGAGTGTTGCATGTATGATTACCTGTCCTGTGGGCGGGTGGCGTATGTGTGCAGTCGGTGCAAGGAGCTCCTGGCCCTCAGAGACCATGTACGGACTTTGGAGGCCAGGGTGGCGGAACTGGAGGAACTAAGAGAGGCAGAGAGGTATGTTGATGAGGCTTTCCGGGTCACTGTAGAATTGTCCCACCTCCGCTTAGACAGCTCCTGTGCTGTTGAGGAATAAGAAGGGCCCAGGGAAGTAGAGCAGTCAATGGGAGAAGAGGGAAACCTTCCCGTAGTTGGGACCCTCCTTCCAGATGGTGCTGGGGTTGCCTCTCACAGTGAGGTTACTTCTCCGGGGGAGGGAACTCCAGTTTCTAGGAAAAGGCAGGTGTTAGTAATGGGAGATTCGATTATTAGAAACGTAGATAGCTGGGTTTGTGATGACCGGGAGAACCGTATGGTGACTTGCCTGCATGGTGCGAACGTTGCGGATCTCTCGAGGCATCTAGACAGACTTATGTGTAGTGCTGGGGAGGAGCCGGTGATCATGGTACATGTAGGTACCAATGACATAGGGAAGGGTAGGAGAGATGTCATGGAAGCCAAATTTAGGCTGCTAGGGAAGAGACTGAAATCCAGGACCTCTATGGTGGCATTCTCAGAAATGCTCCTAGTTCCACACGCAGGGCCAGGTAGGCAGGCGGAGCTTCAGAGTCTCAATGCGTGGATGAGACGATGGTTTAGAGAGGAGGGGTTCACGTTCATTAGGAACTGGGGAAACTTCTGGGATGGGGGGACCCTATACAGGACAGATGGGCTCCACCTAAACCGAAGTGGAACCAGACTGCTGGCACTAAACATTAAAAAGGTTGTAGAGCAGTTTTTAAATTAGGAGATGGGGGAAAGCCGACTGCTGCAGAGGAGCATGTGGATCGGACACAGACTTCTCTTAGGGGAGAGTCTGATGATGGAGAATCTCCAGATTATAGTCAGGAGCAGAGGACGGAAGTGGATAATGTAAGGGCCAGATCAGATGATAAACAGTCACATAAAAAAGAATCTGGCACATCAGAAAAGGACAGACAAATAAACAGGGACAAGTTTTTAAAGTGCTTGTACACAAATGCTAGAAGTCTAAAATAATAAGATGGGTGAACTAGAGGATATTGATAAAGGAGGATATTGATATAATATTGATATAATAGGCATCACAGAAACCTGGTGGACTGAGAGCAAACAATGGGACACAATCATTCCGGGGTACAAAATATATCGGAAGGACAGAACAGGTCGTGCAGGGGGAGGAGTGGCACTATATGTGAAAGAAAATGTAGATTCAAATGAAGTAAAAATCTTAAGCGAATCCACATGTTCCTTAGAATCTCTATGGATAGAAATTTCAAGCTCTAATAAAAATATAACATTAGGGATCTATTATCGACCACCTGACCAGGACAGTAATAGTGATGATGAAATGCTAAGAGAAATTAGAGAGGCTATCAAAATTAAGAACCCAATAATAGTGGGGGATTTCAATTATCCCCATATTGACTGGGAACATTTCACTTCAGGAGAAAATACAGAGATAAAATTTCTCGATACTTTAAATGACTGCTTCATGGAGCAGTTGGTACAGGAACCCCCAAGGGGAGAGGCAACTCTAGATTTAATCCTGAGTGGCGCGCAGGATCTGGTCCAAGAGGTAACTATAGCAGGACCGCTTGGAAATAGTGACCATAACACAATAGCATTCAACATCCGTGTGGTGGGAAGAACACCTCAACAGCCCAACACTGTGGCATTTAATTTCAAAAGGGGGAACTATACAAAAATGAGGGGGTTAGTTAAACAAAAGTTAAAAGGTACAGGGACTAAAGTGAAATCCCTGCAAGCTGCATGGGCCCTTTTTAAAGACACCATAATAGAGGCCCAACTTCAATGTATACCCCAAATTAAGAAACACTGTAAAAGAACTAAAAAAGAACCACCGTGGCTTAACAACCATGTAAAAGAAGCAATGAGAGATAAAAAGACTTCCTTTAAAAAGTGGAAGTCAAATCCTAGTGAGGCAAATAGAAAGGAGCATAAACACTGCCAAATTAAGTGCAAGAGTGTAATAAGAAAAGCCAAAGAGGAGTTTGAAGAATGGCTAGCCCAAAACTCCAAAGGTAATAACAACATGTTTTTTAAGTACATCAGAAGCAGGAAGCCTGCTAAACAACCAGTGTAGCCCCTGGATGATCGAGATACAAAAGGAGTGCTTAGAGACGATAAAGTCATTGCGGAGAAACTAAATGGATTCTTTGCTTCAGTCTTCACGGCTGAGGATGTTAGGGAGATTCCCAAACCTGAGCTGGCTTTTGTAGGTGACAAATCTGAGGAACTGTCACAGATTGAAGTGTCACTAGAGGAGGTTTTGGAATTAATTGATAAACTCAACATTAACAAGTCACCGGGACCAGATGGCATTCACCCAAGAGTTCTGAAAGAACTCAAATGTGAAGTTGCGGAACTATTAACTAAGGTTTGTAACCTGTCCTTTAAATCGGCTTCGGTACCCAATGACTGGAAGTTAGCTAATGTAATGCCAATATTTAAAAAGGGCTATAGAGGTGATCCCGGCAATTACAGACCAGTAAGTCTAACGTCGGTAAAGGGCAAATTAATTGAAACAACAGTTAAGAATAAAATTGTCAGACACATAGGGTTTGGCTACACTTGAAAGTTGTAGTGCTGGGAGTTACAGCGCTGGTCGTGCAGCTGTGTAGGGATAGTGCTGGTGTGTGGCCACACTCACAGCTACCAGCGCTGGTGTGTGGCCACATTTGCAGCATTTGCAGTGCTGTTGGGAGTGATGCATTATGGGCAGCTATCCCAGCGTTCAAGTGGCAGCAACGTGCTTTTCAAAAGGGGGGGGGTGATGTAGTGTGACAGGGAGCGGGGGGAGAGAGAGAGAGTGGATTTTTGGAGCCAACACTGTGTGTTTAGCTTCCTGCCTTGAAAAATTAGAAAATGTTCCCGATCCCTTAGTCTTAACTCTTATTGCAAACAGCCTGCATCCAATGGACTCCCCGCTGTTTTCACTCCCTTCCTGCCTCATTATCTCATTTGATTGTTCACAGCCAGGTACAGATTGATCACAGCAAACAGAAGCTGTGTTTGTTTTTTAGATAAGCAGCTTCGGGATCAATGGAGCTCCGGAGCTCCGAGTTCACAACAAAACAAAGAGAGGCTGCATAACAAAACAAAGAGAGTAATTTATAAAAGCATTCTGGGATATCTGCTAATATCCTGGAGGCCAATAACAGCACTGGTGTGTGTCCACACTTGACGAGCAGCGCTGGATCACCAGCGCTGCAATCGCTACACCCCAACCAGACCAGGTGTTCAGCCAGTGCTGCAGCCAGGGAGTTGCAGGGCTGGATGTGCCTTGCAGGTGTGGATGGTTACTAATTGCAGTTTTGGAAAGCCTCCACCAGCGCTGCAACTTTCAAGTGTAGCCAAGCCCATAGAAAAACATAAACTGTTGAGCAATAGTCAACATGGTTTCTGTAAAGGGAAATCGTGTCTTACTAATCTATTAGAGTTCTCTGAAGGGGTCAACAAACATGTGGACAAAGGGGATCCGGTGGACATAGTGTACTTAGATTTCCAGAAAGCCTTTGAGAAGGTCCCTCACCAAAGGCTCTTACGTAAATTAAGCTGTCATGGGATAAAAGGGAAGGTCCTTTCATGGATTGAGAACTGGTTAAAAGACAAGGAACAAAGGGTAGGAATTAATGGTAAATTCTCAGACTGGAGAGGGGTAACTAGTGTTGTTCCCCATGAGTCAGTCCTAGGACCAATCCTATTCAATTTATTCATAAATGATCTGGAGAAAGGGGTAAACAGTGAGGTGGCAGAGTTTGCAGATGATACTAAACTACTCAAGATAGTTAAGACCAAAGCAGATTGTGAAGAACTTCAAAAAGATCTCACAAAACTAAGTGATTGGGCAACAAAATGGCAAATGAAATTTAATGTGGATAAATGTAAAGTAATGCACATTGGAAAAAATAACCGCAACTATACATACAATATGATGGGGGCTAATTTAGCTACAACGAGTTAGGAAAAAGATCTTGCAGTCATCGTGGATAGGTCTCTGAAGATGTCCACGCAGTGTGCAGAGGCGGTCAAAAAGCAAACAGGATGTTAGGAATCATTAAAAAGGGGATAGAGACTAAGACTGAGAATATATTATTGCCCTTATATAAATCCATGGTACGCCCACATCTCGAATACTGTGTACAGATGTGGTCTCCTCACCTCAAAAAAGATATTCTAGCACTAGGAAAGGTTCAGAAAAGGGCAACTAAAATGATTAGGGGTTTGGAGAAGGTCCCATACAAGGAAAGATTAAAGAGGCTAGGACTCTTCAGCTTGGAAAAGAGGAGACTAAGGGGGGATATGATAGAGGTATATAAAATCATGAGTGATGTTGAGAAAGTGGATAAGGAAAAGTTATTTACTTATTCCCATAATACAAGAACTAGGGGTCACCAAATGAAATTAATAGGCAGCAGGTTTAAAACAAATAAAAGGAAGTTCTTCTTCACACAGCGCACAGTCAACTTGTGGAACTCCTTACCTGAGGAGGTTGTGAAGGCTAGGACTATAACAATGTTTAAAAGGGAACTGGATAAATTCATGGTGGCTAAGTCCATAAATGGCTATTAGCCAGGATGGGTAAGAATGGTCTCCCTAGCCTCTGTTCGTCAGAGGATGGAGATGGATGGCAGGAGAGAGATCACTTGATCATTCCCTGTTAGGTTCACTCCCTCTGGGGCACCTGGCATTGGCCACTGTCGGTAGACAGATACTGGGCTAGATGGACCTTTGGTCTGACCCGGTATGGCCGTTCTTATGTTCTTATGTTCTCTGTGCCCAAGAAGCTGACTCTCCTAGGTAAGACAGGACCATGTGATCATGTAGTCTGACTTCCCAGGCAGCGATGTCAATGGCAGGAGAACTTGTCTTTCCTTTCAGGGGGATTGTGGGAAGGCAGTGGCGGCCTAGCAATCTGGGAATGGGGTGGCGTGGCAGGGGCTCAGACTCTGTGACACCAACACCTCCCATGTTTGCTTGGCCAGGGCTTCTTGGTCATTCTGGAGAAGCAGATAAATCTGGTCGAGCAGCAGGGTGAGAGCGTGGAGTGGAGACACCGGATCGCGATGGAGCTGATGGCCCTAGTGGAGAAGCTGCTGAGAACACTGGCCCTGACCATGCGTGACAACATGATCAGCATCGCATCCCCCAGTGGCACAGGTCAGCATCTTGCCAAATGGCCCCAGTTGGGCTTTCATCACCCACAGTCTACGCTCCCACCCAACTCCCCACAGCG
Source organism: Mauremys reevesii (assembly GCF_016161935.1). Taxonomy (NCBI): domain Eukaryota; kingdom Metazoa; phylum Chordata; order Testudines; family Geoemydidae; genus Mauremys; species Mauremys reevesii. The sequence continues at coordinate 7,843,990 of NC_052647.1, read as the reverse complement.
CCCCCTCTGGGAGACGGGAGCTCCCCCCCCACAGCCAATGCTCCTGCCCTGCTCCCCACAGCGCCCCCTGCTGGGAGATGAGAGCTCCCCCCCACAGTGCCCCCTGCTGGGAGAGGCTGGGACTGGAGTAGCTGGGAGCTCCCCCCACAGCCAGGAAAGCACCTTGCCTAGCTACAGGCTTCCTCTCCATATTCCCTGGTGTGAGCCCTGGCTGGCATTGTGGTTGCAGAGCTGGGGCTGGCGGTCAGGCAGGCTAGGAACCAGATCCAGGAGACCGTGACGCTGCAGCAGAGCAAGACGCAGATGGAATTAAAGTGGGCCGGAGCCCCAGGGCAGAAAAATGAAGGTATGTGGTCATCCCCTGTGCTGAGATGTGTATGGCGATGGGCACGGCCAGGGCATTGGGAGCAGCAGCACAGCGCCCCCTGGTGCCAGGCTGGGGTGTGTAGGGGGACGGGGCATGGTCAGGGCATTGGTGCCGGCACCTCCAGCAGCACAGCGCCCTCTAGCACCAGGCTCGGTTGTGTAGGGGGATGGGGCACGGCCAGGGCATTGGGGGTAGCACCCCCAGCAGCACAGCACCCCCTGGCACCAGCCTGCCCCAGGGCCCCTCCTGCCCCCCATTTCTTCAGTCTCCTCTGTCTCTCGCAGGCTTCACGCTGGCTGGGCTGTTGACATACCAGGGGATGAGCCCCATCCTGGACGGTGCTGGGTGGGTGGAGGCGCCCGAGTGGGACGAGATCGGCCAAACGGGAAAGTGGGCGCAGGAGCTGGGGCGGCCCAGCTACCGTGTGCTGTCTCCGGTGGTGTCGGCCTTCATCAGTGACCCGAACCCCCAGGCACTCGGCCTCTCCGTCAGCATCCGCTTCAGCCACCCGGTGCCGGTGAGCCCCTGGGCTGGGCATGGTGGGGGAGAAGAGCCTGGGGTAGTGGGGGGCAGAGCTGGGCCCATCTCTAGTAACACCCCCTGTGACGATGCTGCCCGTGGGAACCAGCTGAGGTCACTCAATTAGGGTGAACTGCAAACAAAATGGGGCAGCCAAACCCCAAAAGCTGGTGAATATTCCAATACTTATATTTACCAAGCCAGCCCACAACAGCTTCTGTTATACCTCACTGGTTACTCAGAAGTCCAAACAATGCAGTTCCCTTAAAGTACCCAGCCTCAGGCCTCCATCCAGACACACCTGTCAGAAATGATTACTGAAAAATCTTATCTCATCATATAAAAGAAAAAGGTTCTTCCAGTTCCAAAGGATCAGCCACATACCCAGGTCCAATTATAACACAGATCTTATCCAAAATCTTAGAGCCAATTCTTATTAACTAAGCTAAAATTTATTTTAAGAGAAAAGAGAGAGAGTGTTGGTTAAAAGATTAATATACTTACAGACTTGACTTCAATTCTTGAGGTTCAGATACATAGCATGTAGTTGCCAAAAATCCTTTTAGAAATAGTCCATAGGTTATAGTCCAATTTCCATATTCAGGGTGACTCCAGTCAGTGACTGGGGATCCCAATCCTTGTGGCTTAAGGTTCCCCCCTCTTGAAACCCAAAGCAGATCTGAGATGAAGCAGGATTGTGTCCCAGGTTCTTATACATTTCCAGCAGCCTTTTGGCCTGAGAAAACAACAGGCTTAACTCTCCTTCTCCCAAACATCCTGGCAATCAGCACAGATAATTTATCCATTAAACAGTTCAGATACAGGTTACCACAACCTTCAAAGAGACATAGAGACAATAACTATTTCACTCAAGTGTCTTCCTAAATGCTAATACTCCTTTTTTGATCTTTGTCTCAAAGCTATAGCAATAGACAAGACTTGTTTGCTTACATCACACAACCTGATTAAACATCTACCCTTCTACCTCTAACAATGCAAACTGGCATTTCAAAGCTCTATTCATTCACATATCTTCCTAACCAGTTTCTAAAGTTCGGCCATGGGTCAGGTCCGTCTGTGAGTTAATTAACTCTTTCTGGCCCTGTCACCTTCCAATGAAATATTATATTACACTCATAACGTCACACTCCCAATGCAAAATTGACGCAGGAAGGGATGACATAAACATCACTGAGTGCATCCCAAGAGCTCCCCATCCTGGGTTCTGTCTCATTACAGTTTGTACTGGGTTAGAAGCCGTACCAGTGTATAACAGAAATGGTTTACCAATCTTATGTTCAATAACATGATTGAATTTCTTTACAGACTTAAGGTAAAACTTGGTTAGAACAATAGTGGATTGGATCTGCTCTTGCAGCATGGTTCCTATATATTTCCTATAATCTTGCCAAGAGCTAAAGAACCTAGCTGCTTTATCCATACAAGCTTTGGCAAACATTTGGAACCCAATTAACATCAAGTTAATGTAGATATTAATGTTGTTCATAGAACAGGAATCTTGGCATTTAGCTGTTTCCCTTTTCATACAGCACATTAGGTCTGGAATGTCTTCTTCTGTGAAAAGTTCTAATATTGTTAACAGACATTAACAGTGCAACATTAGCATTACAAGGCCTTTTAACATAAGGTGTGTTCTTATGTGTGTTCTTTCAACATGTTCAAGGGATTTTCCAAAAGATTTGGCACATTGTACATTTTTACAGTTTTTGGTAATAGCGACACATTAGTTACAAAAATTACCATTAGCAATAGCAATAAATCCTTTGCAATTGTCCATTTACAATTGTTTTTGTCATGCCACACCTTTGGCCCAATACCATTGGGTCTTGGGTCTTTTAGGGTTACCCTGTGGTTTCCCTTTGCAAAATTAAGTTTTCTTCTTTTTCCTTGTCCTTAAGGCTTAAACTCTGATTTCTCTTGCTTAACAGAAGTCACTGGCTGATGGGGTGGGCTCTCTGTGCTAACAGCTATTAGCAAGTTTCAGAGTAGCAGCCGTGTTAGTCTGTATCCGCAAAAAAAACAGGAGTACTTGTGGCACCTTAAAGACTAACATGCTAAGCTATTAGCAAATCTTTCTTCTCCCTGTCAGTCAGGTTATTTGCATCAACACAAACACTAGCTTTTAAATTCTGAGCTTTTTTTTTTTAACTCAATTTTTGTTTATTAGAAAATCCCTACAGCTCTAGAATTTTAAAATGAAGCATTGATTACAAGAAATAAGTGTCCCCCGAGACTCCAGAAATTGCTACATATGCTGTTGATGTGGGTTAGGGGCCCAGCAGTGACCTCTGCAGGAGATGCTGATATGCTACCAATTTTAAGGCTGGACTTTGTCTTAAAGAGATACCACACAAATCCAAAGAGTCTGAGAGAGAGTTTGCTTGCTCTCCCCTGCATCCTTAAGCATTCAGACATAAAACTGTTCTGCTCTGAAACACCCGTAACCAAATCTGTCCTCAGACCCTGAAGCACAGACTGCTCACTTAGAGAATCAGCAGAGAGACATTCCTGTCCCAACACCATTGTCTTCCCAACAAGCTGGCCAAACACACCCACCTGGTTATAGGGCTGTACAACTTCCTTAGCAGCTTTTACTCCATCTGAGACCTTCTCAAAGCTACCCACACTGGATCTTTCAAAAGGAAAGTCAATTTACAACAGAAAATTTCTGGCTAGTAGGAACTGAAACTTCCTTGATTCGATCATTTTCACACCTTTCAGTTGCAGCAAACTGCTTGCACAGATTACCATGAAGATTCCTTTCCCTAAGAGCTTCTCTAAGCAAGAATTCACCCTTCACAGAAGTTCTGCCCTTACCCTCTTCACCTAGGGCTTGCTCTAAAGGAAACACTTCCTTGAGCAGCAACAGGCTCTTTCTGGGTCTTTCTTACATCCAGGATCACCTTTGGCCCATCAGGCGGATTCTTACACAATCCCCTTTCAGGCAAACCTATAGACTCACTAGATAAAAGGTTAGAAGCAGTCTCCTTCCCTTTGCCACACACAAGCTCAGGAATCTTTTCCTTCTTGCTACAAGTTTTCCAAGTGTCAGTAGGTAACACAATTAAATCACCTTCATGCTCTCCTTGTGCCCTGGCTAGAGTATCACCCTGATCAGACAGAGTTGCTACATCCTTTTCCAACCACACATTAGCAATAGACAAAATACAAGCACCAGAATTGTTTGATCTCTGGGATTTTGCTAAGACACTAACTGGATGCAACCTAATTACAGTGCCATTCTCCCCAGCAGACACAAACTTAGGACCATTTCCTTTCTGGGCTTTAGTTGAATCCAAAACCATCTCTGAGACAACTGCACTATTCTCAACCATCACAGGCTGAAAGGCACCGTCTGTCTGCTTCACAAAGAAGAGCCGGAGATGCATTCTCCTTTACCAGACACACAGCTTGGGATTTCACTTCCCTTGTCCCAGCATACAGGGCTGTTCACAGACAACTGCTTGGAGACTGGGGTAGCTCCCTCCATAGGCAAGTCAATACACCTGACAGACACAGGCACATTTCCTTCGCTGTCACAATTGTCCACACAGGTAAAAGGTAAGGTATCCTTACCTATCCCTGTCTTCCCAAACTGCTGACTAGACAAAACCCTTAGCTCACAAGGCTGCCTAGGCTCCTCCAAAATCTTGTCCTCCTCTCTCTTGTCTTGATCTAATTCCAGATTTACTTCCGAGACATTAGATAGACATTAGAAACTTCATTCATAGACAAACAGCTCTTTTTCTCAGACAAACATTTGGAGAAACCCTCCATAGACACAACTTTAGAGACACAATCCTCTCCTGTGACTGGTTTGTGTTAACTTGACTGAACATCACTTTAATGTCATTTCCAATCATAAGATCCTTAGGGATTGTGTTTTTTTTACTCTCACAACCATGGTGCCCTCAAATCCCTTCCATTTCAGGTGGATTTTAGCCAAAGGCACCCTGCCAAAATACTTAGATAAGGCTACAACAGTTATACTTTCACCTGGCCAATAATCTTCCTCCCGGACAAGACTTGCTTTAACCAAAGTAATATCTGCTGCGACGTCCCTCCCTGCCACACACCTCACTCCAGTCTCTGCTGCACTGCTAATAAACTCTGCATTATTTTCCCATATTTAGCTTTAATATGAGTTTTAAGGTCAAATTCTTCAGAGACCACGGAAACAGCATTTGCACACCGGGCCCCAGCACTGGGCTCTGTGAGTTTATAACAGGATTAGCATTTACCGTGGCATTTGGGGTTGGTGGTTGGGCTGCCCTTCGGTGGCGGGCAATCTGGTCTCATGTGGCCAAGCACCCCACAGTGATAGCATGTAGCCTGTTTATTCTTGGGGTGAGAGCTTCTACCCTCTGGGCCCCCATGAGCAACGTTATAAGAGTCAGGGCCAGGTTTACCGTTAAATCCTTCCCTCCTCTAGAAATGGGGAGAATGGTGATTAATTTTCCCCTGGGGTTTATACCCTTCCCGAGCCCTGTTCTGGGTGTGGGCATCCGCAATCTCTGCAGCCCGTAGGACTGACTCAGGGTCCCTGTCACACACAGCTGCTCTCACGTGGTCAGGCACAATGTCTAGGAATTGTTCCAAAGTTATTAAATCCAGCAGTTTTTCAAAACTCTCATGTGCCTTTGCTCCCACAACCCATTTTTTAACAAAACCCACCAGCTTCTGAGCACATTCTACAAAAGTACAATCATTAGACATCTTAAACTTTCTAAACGTAACTCTGTAAGAATCAGAAGTAACCCTGAACCGCCTTAACACAGAATCTTTAAACCACTCATAATCCAAGGCTTCTTGTTCCCCTGATTCATTAAATACCTCCCTGGCTTTTCCAGTCAGTCTGGTCAGCAGGACCGGCATTTGCTGATCATCATGGATCTGATACAGATTGCAGAGGCGTTCAAAGGTAGCCAAAACCTCCTCTATATCCCCAGTATCATTGTAAATGGGAAACATCCTCTCCCAGTTTTTCTCCTGGCGGTGGGGAAGTGGAGCACCAGGTGGTGGTGACTTTCTCGGTTCTTCCAATAGTCGTAGCTGAAGTCTGGCCGTCTCCTGTTGCATCTGTTGAGCTTTATTCTTCCTTTCATCAGCTTCTTTCTCTCTCTCATCAGCCTCCTTCTTTCTTTCAGCAGCTTCTCTTTCTAATTGAGCGACTTTTTGCTTTTCCAGCAATCGAAGATCTGCTAGTTTCTGTTCATGCTCAAGTTGCAGTTTATTTGCTGCCTTTTGCACTCTGATTCTTTCTGCATCTTCTGTAGCCTTGCTCCTGCCTCCTGATCACTGGCCATTAACAGCTCTCTCAGTGCTTGACATGTAGCTTCCTTTCTAAAGCTTATCCCCTTTTCTGAACACAAATCTTCCAGGGCTTTTTTGTCAACGCCCTCATATGCTCTTTGCTCAGCCATTGCAACTGCTCCTTAACCAACCAAAGTCTCACTACCAAAATTCAAATTTGTGTAGTGTTGGGTTCTGACCCAAAGCTTAATTGACCTGGTTCTGTGGATCCCATGGGCAGCACTGTCACACCCCCACCCCGGGCAGCAGGCAAATCCGCCTTCCACACAGGGACAAACTGTTGCTCTGTGTCCCCAGCCCAGCCCCCCACCCAGGGGTGAGCTGGAGCCGGTTCGCACCAGTTCGCACGAACCCGTTGTTAAATTTAGAAACTGTTTTAGAACCGCTTGTTAACTAGCTTCCCTGCCAGGGAAGCTTTGATGGGCTCTGCCTGGGAAGCCTGTAATTCCTCCTCCCGGCCGCCGGGGGGCGCTGCGCTGCGCTGCGAGAGCCATGTGAGCTGCCTCCTGGCCCTGTTGCTGCTCCTGCTCTTTGGACCTCTGGCTCTGGGGCTCCTGCTGCTGCTGCCAGGTGAGTCCCCGGCTGCGTCCTGCTGCTCCCAGCCCCCCCCCCCCCCGTGTGAGTATCTGCGCCCCTCCCCCGCCTTCCCTGCCACAGCCACCCCCTGCCCACAGCCACCCCCTGCCCCCAGCCCCCCCCGCACCACAGCCCCGCCCCCTGCCAGCCCCTGCCCCCCTGCCCCCTGCCCCAGCCCCTGCCCCCAGCCCCCTGCCCCTGCCACCCCTGCCCCCAGCCCCTGCACCACAGCCAGCCCCAGCTGCCCCCTGCCTGCAGCCAGCCCCTGCCCCACCCCCTGCCCCCAGCCAGCCCCTGCCCCACCCTCTGCCCCCAGCTGCCCCCTGCCAGCCCCTGCCCCCAGCCCCTGCCAGGCCCCTGCCCCAGCCAGCCCCAGCCACCCCTGCCCCAGCCAGCCCCTGCCCCCAGCAGCCCCCAGCCACCCCTGCCCCAGCCACCCCCTGCCAGCCCCTGCAGCCAGCCCCTGCCTGCAGCCGCCCCTGCCCCACCCCTGCCCACAGCCACCCCCAGCCAGCCCTTGCCCACAGCCACCCCCCTGGCCACAGCCAGCCCCTGCCCACAGCTGCCCTCTGCCCGCAGCCAGCCCCTGTAGCATGGCCCAACCGCCCCCAGCATCCACGCTAAAGAGCAACTCTGCTGGTTTGCACCAGCTGTCGATCCTTTATCTGCCCGTGGCCTGGGCCACAAGAGAGCAACGCACACAACTGCACACACATACTCAGATGTGCTTGCGCAGAACACAGGAGACCCTGCACACACATGTAAACATCCATGCACGTGGGAACACACACGCACACGCCAACAGGCAAACACAGATGCACCCATTGGCAGGGGTGGCTCTAGAAATTCCGCCGCCCCAAGCAGGGCGGCGCGCCGCTCTGCTCGCGCCGCCCTTTCCCGGTCCCGCGGCCGGGGCAGAAGTGCCTGCGGACAGTCCCGTGGTCCCGCGGCTCCGGTGGAGCATCCGCAGGCATGCCTGCAGGAGCTCCGTCCGAGCCGCGGGACCAGCGCACCCGCCGCAGTCATGCCTGCGGGAGGTCCAGCCGAGCCGTGGGAAGAGGGGACCCTCCGCAGTCATGCCTGCAGCAGGTCTGCTCGTCCCGGGGCTCCAGTGGAGCTCCCGCAGGCATGACTGCGGAAGGTCCACCGGAGCCAAATGCCGCCCTGCGCCGACAATGCCGCCCCACGCGCCTGCTTGGCATGCTGGGGTCTGGAGCCGGCCCTGCCAACTGGAACACACATCCCCATGCACACACTTAGGAACATAAATGCAAGCATGCCTGCATACAAGAGAGCACATGCACCACACACACCCCTCTGATTGCATCCCCCGGTGCAGCTCTCCCTTGACTCTCAGAGCATTGGCCTGGATTTACCACTAGCTCTGGATCTGGGTTTACTCCATAAGAACTGCCATACTGGGTCAGACCAAAGGTCCATCCAGCCCAGTATCCTGTCTGCCGACAGTGGCCAGTGCCAGGTGCCTCAGAGGGAGTGAACCTAAGGTAATGATCAAGTGATCTCCCTCCTGCCATCCATCTCCACCCTCTGACAAACAGAGGCTAGGGACACCATTCCTTGCCCATCCTGGCTAATAGCCATTAATGGACTTAACCTCCATGAATTTATCTAGTTCTCTTTTAAACCCCGTTATAGTCCTAGCCTTCACAACCTCCTCAGGCAAGGAGTTCCACAGGTTGACTGTGTGCTGTGTGAAGAAGAACTTCCTTTTATTTGTTTTAAACCTACTGCCCATTAATTTCATTTGGTGGCCCCTAGTTCTTGTATTATGGGAACAAGTAAATAACTTTTCCTTATTCCCTTTCTCCACATCACTCATGATTTTATAGACCTCTATCATATTGCTCCTTAGTCTCCTCTTTTCCAAGCTGAAAAGTCTTAAGCTCTTTAATCTTTCCTCATATGGGAGCCATTCCAAACCCCTAATCATTTTAGTTGCCCTTCTCTGAACCTTTTCTAATGCCAATACATCTGTACACATTATTCAAGATGTGGGCGTACCATGGATTTATATAAGGGCAATAAGATATTCTCCAATTTATTCTCTATCCCTTTTTTAATGAGTCTTAACATCCTGTTTGCTTTTTTGACTGCTGCTGCACACTGCGTGGACGTCTTCAGAAAACTATCCACGGTGACTCCAAGATTTTTTTCCTGATTAGTTGTAGCTAAATTAGCCCCCATCATATTGTATTGCAAGTTAAAGAAGTATGGGCTGGACGATTGGACTATAAGGTGGATAGAAAGCTGGCTAGATCGTCGGGCTCAACGGGTAGTGATCAATGGCTCCATGTCTAGTTGGCAGCTGGTTTCAAGTGGAGTGCCCCAAAGGTCGGTCCTGGGGCCGGTTTTGTTCAATATCTTCATTAATGTTCTGGAGGATGGCGTGAACAGCACTCTCAGCAAGTTTGCAGATGACACTAAACTTGGAGGAGTGATAGATACGCTGGAGGGTAGGGATAGGATACAGAGGGACCTAGACAAATTAGAGGACTGGGCCAAAAGAAACCTGATGAGGTTCAACAAGGACAAGTACAGAGCCCTGCACTTAGGACGGAAGAATCCCATCCACTGCTATAGACTAGAGACCGAATGGCTAGGAAGCAGTTCTGCAGAAAAGGACCTAGGGGTTACAGTGGACGAGAAGCTGGATATGAGTCAGCAGTGTGCCCTTGTTGCCAAGAAGGCTAATGGCATTATGGGCTGTGTAAGTAGGGGCATTGCCAGCAGATCGAGGGACATGATCATTCCCCTCTATTCGACATTGGTGAGGCCTCATCTGGAGTACTGTGTCCAGATTTGGGCCCCACACTACAAGAAGGCAACAAAAATGATTTGGGGTCTGGAGCACATGGCTTATGAGGAGAGGATGAGGGAACTGGGATTGTTTAGTCCACAGAAGAGAAGAATGAGGGGGGATTTGATAGCTGCTTTCAACGACCTGAAAGGAGGTTCCAAAGAGGATGGATCTAGACTGTTCTCAGTGGTACCCGATGACAGAACAAGGAGTAATGGTCTCAAGTTGCAGTGGGGGAGGTTTAGGCTGGATATTAGGAAATCTTTTTCACTCAGAGTGGTGAAGCACTGGAATGGGTTACCTAGGGAATCTCCTTTCTTAGACGTTTTTAAGGTCAGGCTTGACAAAGCTCTGACTGGGATGATTTAGTTGGGAATTGGTCCTGCTTTGAGCAGGGGGTTGGACTAGAGGACCTCCTGAGGTCCCTTCCAACCCTAATATTCTATGATTCTATGATTCTACGGTATTGTATGTATAGTTGGGGTTATTTTTTTTCCAATGTACATTACTTTACATTTATTCACATTAGATGTCATTTGCCATTTTGTTGCACAATCACTTAGTTTTGTGAGATCTTTTTGAAGTTCTTCACAGTCTGCTTTGGTCTTAACTATCTTGAGCAGTTTAGTATCATCTGCAAATTTTCTACCTCGCTGTTTACCTCTTTCTCCAGATCATTTCTCCATACCCATTTCTCCAATTGAATAGGATTGGTCCTGGGACTGACCCTTGGGGAACACCACCAGTTACCCCTCTCCATTCTGAAAATTTACCATTAATTCCTACCCTTTGTTCCTTGTCTTTTAACCAGTTCTCAATCCATGAGAGGATCTTCCTCTTATCCCATGACAACTTAATTTACGTAAGAGCCTTTGGTGAGGGACTTTGTCAAAGGCTTTCTGGAAATCTAAGTACACTATGTCCCCTTGTCCACATGTTTGTTGACCCCTTCAAAGAACTCTAATAGGTTAGTAAGACACGATTTCCCTTTACAGAAGCCATGTTGATTTTTGCCCAACGATTTATGTTCTTCTATGTGTCTGATAATTTTATTCTTTACTATTGTTTCAACTAATTTGTCCCATACTGACGTTAGACTTACTAGTCTGTAACTGCCGGGATCACCTCTAGAGCCCTTTTAAAATATTGGTGTAACATTAGCTATCTTCCAGTCATTGGGTACAGAAGCCGATTTAAAGGACAGGTTACAAACCATAGTTAATAGTTCCGCAATTTCACATTTGATTTCTTTCAGAACTCTTGGGTGAATGCCATCTGGTCCCTGTGACTTGTTACTGTTAAGTTTATCAATTAATTCCAACATCTCCTCTAGTGACACTTCAGTCTGTGACAATTCCTCAGATTTGTCACCTGCAAAAGATGGCTCAGGTTAGGGAATCTCCCCAACATCCTCAGCAGTGAAGACTGAAGCAAAGAATTCAATACTTAGATTTCCAGAAAGCCTTTGACAAGGTCCCTCAACTAACCTCCTCATTTTTTCATAGTTCCCCTTTCTAAAATTAAATGCCACAGTGTTGGGCTGCTGAGGTGTTCTTCCCACCACAGGAATGTTAAAATATATTATATTATGGTCACTCTTTCCAAGTGGTCCTGTTATAGTTACTTCTTGGAGCAGATCCTGCCTTCCACTCAGGCCTAAATCGAGAGTTGCCTCTCCCCCTGTGGGTTGCCGTACCAGCTGCTGCAAGAAGCAGTCATTTAAAGTATCGAGAAATTTTGTCTCTGCATTTTGTCCCCAGGTGACACGTACTCAGTCAATATGGGGATAATTGAAACCCCACACTATTATTGTGTTCTTTATTTTGATAGCCTCTCTAATTTCTCTTAGCATTTCATCATCGCTATTGCTGTCCTGGTCAGGTGGTCAATAATAGATCCCTACTGTTATATACTTATTAGACCATGGAATTACTATCCATAGAAATTCTGTGGAATATGTGGATTCACTTAAGATTTTTACTTCATTTGATTCTACATTTTCTTTCACAACCCCCCCCCCCCCCAGCACGACCTTTTCTGTCCTTCTGATATATTTTGTACCGTGGAATGATTGTGTCCAATTGATTGTCCTCAGTCCACCAGGTTGCTGTGATGACTATTATATCAATATCCTCCTTTATACAAGACACTCTAGTTCACCCATCTTATTATTTAGACTTCTAGCATTTGTGTACAAGCACTTTAAAAACCTGTTTTCTGATGTGTCGGGTTCTTTTTTATGTGAATGTTTCTCATCTGATCTGGCCCACACTTTATCCACTTCCCTACTCTGCTCCTGACTAGAAACTAGAGAATCTCTATCAATAGACTCTCCTCTAAGAGAAGCCTCTCTCCGATCCACGTGCTCCTCTGCAGCAATCAGCTTTCCCCCATCTCCTAGTTTAAAAACGGCTCTACAACCTTTTTAATGTTTAGTGCCAGCAGTCTGGATCCACTTTGGTTTAGGTGGAGTCCATCCTTCCTGTATAGGTTCCCCCCATCCCAAAAGTTTTCCCAGTTCCTAATAAATCTAACCCCCTCCTCCCTACACCATCGTCTCGTCCACACATTGAGATGCTGAACCTCTGCCTGCCTACCTGGCCCTGCGCATGGCACTGGAAGCATTTCTGAGAAAACCACCATAGAGGTCCTGGATTTCAGTCTCTTTTTTAGCAGCCTAAATTTGGCCTCCAGGACGTCTCTCCTACCCTTCCCTATGTCATTGGTACCTACATGTACCACGACCATCGGCTCCTCCCCAGTACTACACATAAGTTAATCTAGATGCCTCGAGAGATCTGCAACCTTTGCACAAGGCAGGCAAATCACCTTACTGTTCTATATAATGCCTGCATCTGTAATTTTCACTCCATGCATCTGAAGAAGTGAGGTATTTTACCCACGAAAGCTTATGCCCAAATAAATCTGTTAGTCTTTAAGGTGCCACCTTACTCCTTGTTGTTTTTGTGGATACAAACTAACACGGCTATCCCCAATACTTGACATCATCTAGTTTGGGGGTCTCCCACTCCTCTTATCTTCTGCATCTACGTTTACCACCTTGTTTCCTGTTCGTTTTTCTGACTTTCTTGTCACACGGCCACACCATCTGAGCCTCAGCTTTTCTATAACTGGTCCTACTTTCACTTGCCCTAATTCTCTCATTTCGAACATGGTCCATCCTTGTAACTCCAAGCATCCATCTTAACATTTTCACTTCCTCTGTCTTCAAGAATAGCTCCTGGCTCTTCCTCAGTCCCTGGCTTTCAGAGCCATACTGCAGGCCTGGACCGGTGGCCTGGACCACAGCAATGTGAGTGCCACTGAAAATCAGCTCGCGTGCCGCCTTCGGGCAGTTAATGGGGATTCTCCTTCAGCTCATCTGTCAGTGACCTGGGTTTTTCAGGCAGCAGGATCTGGGCTCTATCCCTGCCCTGCCAGACATTTCTGAGCAGCTGCCGGATGCAGCATAGAGACAGCCTAGGAAGCCGTGGGCTTGTGACAATGTTGTTCCCTGGCAACTGTAATGGAGAGATGGGGGAGCAGGAGCAAACAAGGAAAGACAAAGTGTTCTAGCCCCATTTGACTTCAGGTGCCAGTGGGGCCCTCAGTCAGTCTCAGTGGACCCCCTTTGTAACGAGCTCCCCCTCTGAGAGTACTTCTGCCCCCTCAACTGGGAGAGGCTGGGATGCCGATGCCCCCTGGGAACACACGGGACGTGACACCTGAACCCCCAGACTCCTCGCTCCCAGGGATTTTCCTTTCCTATCCCCAGAACGCGACTCTCCCTTTCAACTCAGTCCTGAACAGCACCTCCCGCTTGGAGGGTGGAGGCAAGGACGAGGTTGTGTCGGCTGTAACGTTCGTCCTGCAGATAGTGGAACTGTCCACGCTGGCCATTGCGCTCTGGTCTCCGGAGAGGACAACACAGAACATGACGACAGAGTCTCTGGGTGAGGGGGGACGTGTGGCTCTCAGCGCCACCTGCTGCCTGCCGTGAGATACGGGGTTACACACTGTGCCCCAAATCCACTGGAAGTTAGAGCCTTTATATCATTATGATGTGAGCCTGTGTTCAGTACAGACACAGAACAGCACGGCCCCTGCACCAGGAAATATAACCCAGCCCTGCCAGTGTCCCCAGGAGCAACAGCAATGCCCGAGAAGGGTTTAAATGTGATATTTGGCATTTCACCACTTGGGGCTGCCGCGCTGAGCCAGGTGCCTCCCCCCACCCCCACTACTCCCCCTGCTGGGGACGCAACATCCCCAGGGAGACACAGCCAGAATGGGGGGAGGGAAGATGGGGGGTGATCAGTGGAACTCGGGGGGGGCACCAAACAACCACCTCCCACAGTGTAAAGTGCCCTGAAGCCCCCCGGCTCCAAACGGAGTGGGGGAGGGGGGTGGATCTGTCCCAGAATGTACAGATTTCCAGGGAAGTGGTTTCACAGCGAGGGGCTCTGTCATTCCTCACCCCCACCCCCCGCAGCTATCCAAACGCAGCTCATCACAGGGAACTGCAGCCAGCACAGCGAGGTCTTCACGCTGAGAGCTCACGAGGAGACGATGGTCGTGCACTGTAATACAGTCACCGGGGCAGCCACACAAGGTACCATCCTGGGGATGGAGACACCCAGGGCCCAAACCACAGCACAGAGCGGTTCCTGGGCACCGAACCCCAGTCTGGGTTCCCCCCTTCCTCCCCATGGATCCCCAGGCCGGCCCCGGCCTCTGTCTCTAGCCCTGGAGTGCTCCTTGCTGGCTGAGCATGTGGTTCTCAGGCTGTGGCCATGGAGCTGACACCTTCGTTCCTGCCTGTCCCACAGCTTGAGCCCTGAGCAGTGAGGAGTTGGGGGCACAGGGGGGAGACGGCTCATGAGAGGGTCTCTGGTATGAAGTGGGCCCAGAGAATAGAAAGAGCAAGGATGCCCTAGTCTAGCTAGACCCCCAAATGGCAATGTGGGGGACCAGGGTAACATGTACCCTCAGCTGCCATATTCAGGGCCCCGAATCCTCCAGCACCAGGGGAAGCTCATCCCTGGCCAGCCCCTCTCCTGGTCTCGCTGAGAAAATCTGTATCTTCATCTCAGCATCCTGCAGCTGGATGTTTCCAGCCAGTTAGTCCAGTGGCTAAATCTTCAGAGTTGTGGCCAGGATCCTGGGTTCCATTCCCAGATCTGCCACAGACTCACTGTGACCCCTGGGCACCTGGCAGGCTCATTCTTTGCCATAGCGACTCCATCTCCCTAACGAGGGATCATCTCTCCCAGCTGGTGTGGGGGCTGCTGCTTTTATTTCCTACTCCACCCTGGATTCCATCATCAGTGCGAGACGTCTCAGCGAGGGAAATCTACCAGCTGGTGGGAAGCTGGAGAAGAGTCACCTCAACTCCAGGGTGGTGAGTGGGGCCGTCAGAGACGGGAGACCCATTAACCTCTCCAGACCCGCAAACTTCACCCTGCGCCACAGACAGGTGCGTGGAGGGAGATCCCCTCGCTTTGCTCCCTATCTGAGGCTCCAGAGGGGCATATAGAAGGTACCATCTCCTTCTGGGCATTTGGACCGTGCTGCCTTTCTGGCTCCCAATGGTCCTGAGAAGAGGAGGCCTCCTTATTCCTGACGCGTTGGGGCTGTTTTACTGGAGGAGGTTACTGGGGGTTGCACCACGACACAGGGCTGTGCAACATGCTGTAGGGAAGAGGTGGGCAAACTACAGCCTGCGGGCTGCATCCAGACGGGAAGCCATTTGAAGACAGCACACGAGCTCCCACTGGGGTTGGGGGCCGCACCACACAGCTCGGCCCCACTCTGGTCAGAGTGTTAAGTCGGGGGAGACAGACCACGTGGCTCAGCTCTGCTCTGGCCAGGGCATTGCTGGGTCAAGAGCCTCACCACACGACTCCCAGAAGCCACTGCATGGCCCCACTCCGGCTCCTACACGCTCCAATGGCCCCCTCCGGTGCTCCAATGGGAGCTGCAGGGGTGGTGCCTGCGGATGGGTCAGCATGCAGAGCCGCCTGGCCACGCCTCTGCATAGGAGCTGGAGTAGGGACATGCCACTGCTTCTGGGAGCTGCTTGAGTTAAGCACCGCTCAGCCCCTGCACCCCTCAGGCTCTCCCGGCGCCCCAACCCTTGCCACAGCCCTGACCCCCTCCCGCTCTCCAAACCCCTTGATCCCAGCCCGGAGCACTCTCCCAAACCTCTCATCCGCAGCCCCACCCCAGAGCCTGCACCCCCAAACAAAGCCCTCAGCCCCTCCCACACCCTAACCCCAATTTTGTGAGCATTCATGGCCCATCTTATAATTTCTATTCCATGATATGGCCCTCGGACCAAAAAGTTTGTCCACCTCTACTCCAGGGTAACAGCTCCGCCTAGCTCACTCCTGAGCCGGAATACCGGGAAAGCCACTTTCTGTAGATAGTGGGGTTCAGGGAATCAGCAGGAAACACTTAGATACGGTAATGAAGTGGTTAGGGTGCCCATGTGTATGTGTGCACTCAGCACTGCCTTCTGCTGGATGCTGTTGGAACTGCTCAGCCATGTGCCATATTCCTTATTGTGCTAACGGCTAGCAAGGATTTATTACCCTTTTGCTCCAATAGCAGGGCCTGGGCTTTTGCAGCAGCAAGATCTGTGTTCTCTCTCCGCTGTCACCGGGATGGCTCCAGTGGGCACTGGGGGCTGCCTGGGGAGAGCCGTGGAGCTGTCAGTGGCCTCAGGTTTGCTATAGACATGTGATAACAGAAACGACGTTCTGTGGTCCCGTGAGGATGAGGATGATTCTGTTGTGTTTCCAGGCCAAAAAAGAGGAGGAAGAGGCTCTCTGCGTCTACTGGAAAGTGGTGGCCGAGAGCAGCAGCTGGTCTCCGGACGGCTGCACCGCCGTGCACAGGAACAGCACTCACACCACCTGCAGCTGTGACCATCTCTCCAGCTTCGCCGTCCTAATGGCTCCCACCACAGTGACAGTATCTCACCATGAGACTCGGGTCACAGGGCTGGACCCTGAGCTCTGCCCTCAGCCGTGGGCAAAGCTCTCCCTGGAGCGACTGGAGGCTTTGCTGGGGAAAAGGCTGAGTCGGAGCCGAGGGGGCTGGGCTGGGGTCACTGGTGATTCTCCCTTTGCTGTGTTTCAGGAGAGCTACCCACTGACCATCATCACCTACATGGGACTGACCCTCTCCTTGCTGTGCCTCTTCCTGGCCATCCTCACCTTCCTCCTGTGCCGCTCCATCCGCAACGTCAGCACCTCCCTCCACCTGCAGCTCTGCCTCTGCCTCTTCCTGGCCGACCTGCTCTTCCTCACCACGGTGACCCGCATCCGCACTCAGGTACGGCCTGATTCTCCCCTGCTCTGTTCCTCCACTTGCAGCAGGGCTGGGGTGTGTGGCTTTGAACCCCTTGTGCTCCCTGGATTCTGGGCTGTGCAGGACATGGGGGGATTCCCACAGGGATGGTTCCACCCCGTTAGGCCCCCTCACACTGGGCACAGTGCTCTGAGTGTCCCCAACCCCTGGAGTTCAGCCAGTTCTATCCCTATGTCACAGTCTCCCTGTGCCTCAATTCCTCTCTTACGTGACTTGCCCAAGGTCACCCAGTGACTCTGTGGCAGGGCTGGGAACAGAACCTGGATCCCCTGAGCCCTGCTCCCCTGCTCTAACCACTAATCTTTGCTCCCTTCCTGGATCAGCAATGTGCACCCGCAGGACCCTCAATAGACCGAGGAACCTGCCGTCTCTGGGTCACGGAGCGCTGTACCTGGAGAGCTGTGCTAGCAGGAATCCAGGTGTGACCCCCCACAGCAGGTCTCCCCCATACTCAGCATTTCCCTTCCCCAACGCAATGTCCCTGGGCTCTCTGTCTTCCCCAGGTGGCGTGTGCTGTCATTGCTGGCCTCCTGCACTACCTCTTCCTGGCCTGCTTCAGCTGGATGTTCCTGGAGGGGCTGCACCTCTTCCTCACCATCAGGAACCTGCAGGTCCTGAATTACACCAGCGCCAGCCGGTTCAAGAAGAGATTCATGTACCCGTTCGGCTACGGATTCCCAGCCCTGGTGGTGGCTATTTCTGCAGCGGTGAATCCTGGTGGCTACGGAACTTCCAAACAGTATGTGCAGCGCCCATCCCGAAGGGGAGCTGGGATGTGGCTTCCATGTGCTTGTCCGGCTCACCCCAGATCTGACTTGAACCTAGATTTCCTGGCTCGCCCTCCCTGGGAGCTGAATGTCCCCTTGGGACCCTTCCCATCCCCAGGGACACTAAGCTGCCCCAGCACTGCAGTTGAGTTGCCCCCTGTCAGACATCTACACTCCTCACCCCACTGATGATGCGGAAGAACAAGCCAGAAAGATCCCAGCTTGACTCCCAGCTCCCAGGCTGGGTTTGTGGGGCTGGTGGGTAGGAAACAAATGCACCTTCTTCCTGTGTGCAAATCCCTGAGCATCCCCTCTCTAAAGTGAGCGACTCCACTAAAACAGGGTGTGGCGTGTTCTAGACACCCCAGGTGAGATCCTCAGCTGGTGTAAATCAGAGCAGCTCCACTTCCTTCAGTGCAGCTAGGCCAATGTCCCTCCGCTGCATGTCTGGCCCCCATCAATACTGCGCCCACCCACCAGAAAGGGTCATGTGAGGAGGTGGAAGAGGAAGTGGTGGCTGGAAGCAGGAGATGCTGAGGTACATGGGAAGGGCTGTTTGCCTGGTGCCCGCAAGAGAGTCGGCCATGTCACAGGCAGGCTGAGATCCATCTCGCTTTTGAGACGCAGCTGCCCTGTGACACCCCCTCTCTGCCCCCGGGGCTGACAAAGGGCAGTAACCTCATTAAAGTCACCTTCTTCTTCCTCCCTCCCTGTAGCTGCTGGCTCAGCCTGGACAGAGGCTTTCATTGGAGCTTCCTGGGTCCAGTCTGTGCCATAATCCTGGTGGGTACCTCACAGAACCACAGGGCCCCATTCTCCTCGCACCTCTGTGACCCCATTGATTTCAGTGAAGCAGGGAGGGAAACGTGGCCCATAAATCACAAGGAAAGACCCAGTTAGGTCCCACCTGGCTCATCTGCTGTAGTCAGTCCCGGGATTAGTCCCTGTGCTGTATCCCCAGGCCTACAGCCGTTACTCGGGCACAGCTCCCAGGGACGTCAGCAGGAGTTTTGCCAAGTGAAGACAGAAGAGTTTGGTCTAGTCGAGTTAATGACCCAAGGAACAAGGAAGGGAGAGGGCTCTGCTCTGCAGTGGTTTTTGTAGGGCGGAAACAAATGTCCCTCCATATTCCTCCCTACCCCCTGGTGAAGTTGGGGAGGGCGGGCAGGGGGATTTGTTACAGCCTGGAAGTGGCAGGAAGTACTGTAGAGGTAGGATCTGGAATCTCTGAGCCGGATCCTGCTCTCAGTTACACCAGTGTAAACCCAAAATAACTCCTGACTGCACTGGAGAGGCTCCATATTTAACTCCGAGCAGCCTCTGGCCTCTGTGATCCCATTGATCCATCTCAGCCCTGGCTGTGCTGCCAGCTCCACACATGGGGTGGGACCAGGAGCTTCCAGGGGATAATACAGGAGAGGGGATGATTCCCACGAGAAATGAGGAGTCCCTGGTTCTGCAGTGTTTGGCTCGGTCCCCTGGGGTCGTTCTCTGCCTCAGCTGGAGTCACTGGCACCGGATGGGATGTTTTACAGGAAATATTTCCCACTCTTCCCATAGATAAATATAATGTTCTTTGTGCTGACCCTGTGGATCCTGAGAAACAGACTCTCCTCCCTCAATGCAGATGTGTCCACCCTCAGAGACCACAGGTGAGAAGGAAACAAAACAATCCTGGAGGGTCAGATGTCTTGGTTTGGAAGGTCCTTAGCACCGGAGGGTGTGAAGGATTCCAGGAGGGGAACAGCATATCTAGGATCCATGGGAACGAATTCCCAGTGTGTTTGCATTGACAGTAACCCTGTCCCACATAGGAAAGCAGGGGCCGGTAGTTCCACCCCACTCTGCCCGGATCGCCTGACCCAGGAGGGTCCTCAAGGAATCAATCCTGAACCACTTAAAGGAGGGGAAAGTGATCAGGAACAGTCAGCATGGATTGACCAAGGGCAAGTTTTGCCTGACTAACCTAATTGCCTTCTATGATGAGAGAACCGGCTCTGTGGATGAGGGGAAAGCAGTGGATGTGCTATTTCTGGACTTTAGCAAAGCTTTTGATACAGTCTCCCACAGTATTCTTGCCAGCAAGTTAAAGAAGTATGGTCTGGATGAATGGACGATAAGGTGGATAGAAAACTGGCTAGATGGTCGGGCTCAACGGGTAGTGATCAATGGTTCCATGTCTAGTTGGCAGCCGGTATCAAGTGGAGTGCCCCAAGGGTCGGTGCTGGGGCCGGTTTTATTCAATATCTTCATTAACGATCTGGAGGATGGTGTGGACTGCACCCTTAGCAAGTTTGCCGATGACACTAAACTGGGAGGAGTGGTTGATACGCTGGAGGGTAGGGCTAGGATACAGACGGACCTAGACAAATTAGAGGATTGGGCCAAAAGAAATATGATGAGGTTCAACAAGGACAAGTGCAGAGTCCTGCACTTAGGATGGAAGAATCCCATGCACTGCTACAGACTAGGGACCGAATGGCTGGTCAGCAGTTCTGCAGAAAAGGACCTAGGGGTTACGGTGGATGAAAAGCTGAATATGAGTCAACAGTGTGCCCTTGTTGCCAAGAAGGCTAATGGCATTTTGGGTTGTATAAGTAGGGGCATTTCCAGCAGATCGAGGGATGTGATCATTCCCCTCTACTCAGCACTGGTGAGGCCTCATTTGGAGTACTGTGTCCAGTTTTGGGCCCCACACTACAAGGAGGATGTGGATAAATTGGAGAGAGTCCAGCGGAGGGCAACAAAAATGATTAGGGGACTGGAGCACATGACTTACGAGGAGAGGCTGAGGGAACTGGGCTTGTTCAGTCTGCAGAGAGAAGAATGAGGGGGGATTTGATAGCTGCTTTCAACTACCTGAAAGGGGGTTCCAAAGAGGATGGATCTAGACTGTTCTCAGTGGTAGAAGATGACAGAACAAGGAGTAATGGTCTCAAGTTGCAGAAGGGGAGGTTTAGGTTGGATATTAGGAAAAACTTTTTCACTAGTAGGGTGGTGAAGAACTGGAATGGGTTACCTAGGGAGGTGGTGGAATCTCCTTCCTTAGAAGTTTTTAAGGTCAGGCTTGACAAAGCCCTGGCTGGGATGATTTAGTTGGGTTTGGTCCTGCTTTGAGCAGGGGGTTGGACTAGATGACCTCCTGAGGTTCCTTCCAACCCTGAGATTCTATGATTCAATTGCTCTCCATAGGGTTATTGTAACGGGATCTCTCCATCTGCCTTTACCCAGGTTACTGACCTTTAAAGCCATCGCCCAGCTCTTCCTTCTGGGCTGCACATGGAGCCTTGGTCTCCTCCAAATCGGCCCAGCAGCCGCGGTCATGGCGTATTTATTCACCATCGTCAACAGCCTGCAGGGAGCCTTCATCTTCTCCTCAATCACCAGGTAATTCCCACAGCCCGTCAGCGCCCACCCAGCACCTTCACCGGCCTCGCGGTGGCCATGTCTGATCTTCTCTGTGTTAGTTACATAGTGCAGTGACTGTGTCCCTCCCTCTCCAGGTGAGACAGGAGTACAGGAGATGGATCAAGGGATTCCGAATGTTCAGCATGAAATCTCAGACATACGATCTGTCCATGTCTGCTGTCCCCACCACCAGCACCAAGACGGTAAGAGGTCCTCTGCTCTGCTCCAATACCAGCCTATGACACAGTCATCTCTAGCTGGGTCTCATCACTGCTGTAAAGGTGCTTTGTCCCCCGAATGACTCAGGATTGGTTATGAGCCAGCTGGGAAGGTCACTGCAAGTGTCAGTGAGAGTCGGTCACTATTGAGGGGTATCCTAGATGTCTTAGGCACCAGAACAGAATGTCCTGTCCTGGCCCCTCTGCGTTGCCTTCCCTTGGCTCTCCTGGGAGCTCCAGGGGTCACTCACTGTGGACTAGGCAGGCATTGGCTCTTGTGGTGTAATGATCTGATTATATCAGATTGTCCCCTGGGACTGAAACCTTGTCAGTGCAGACGGATCATCCCCAATGGGCAGTCAGCACCGTTAAGAATTTCTCTTGGCTCCATTATCCCTATGGGTCAGGATCCAGGGTCTTTGTGTGTCGCCTCCCAGAGACAACCCACCAGTTCGCACTTTACACTCTCAGTGGACTTGGAACCTACTGTCATTTTTCTGCTTTTCTTGCCAGGACTAACCCTTCTGCCAGGCGGAGTCGGCAGCAACCAGGGCCGGGGTCAATACCTAGGAGTTCCAATACAAAACCGAACCAGCTGGAGCCCCTGTGACATTGCGCTCCATATGCTTTATGGAAATATGCTTAGGAATATGACAAAACTGGTATATACTTTACGCTAAATACCCCTTCTATGGTGTCTTTAGACAGCTTGTAATCTGCTAAGTGTGTTCATACTATTAGTTTGCATGTGTTATTTCTATACCTGGAGTTAGAAGAATAATATATAAACTTGTATCACTGATGAAAAACATTAAGTGGAGGCCATTAAGGGTCTATTCTGGGCTGGGGATTATTGGGGGACAGAGCTAATTGTGACATCACAGTAGCCTTAGCCACGAGCAAACTCCTACCTCAGAATATATTGGGCAGTGCCCTTTGCCGCAGTTTCTCCCCTTGCGGTGTGGAAGTCCAACAAATGCTCCTTTAACCTGCCTTTAGGCTTCCCTTCCCCTGCACCCCCCTCACAGCTGCTGTCTTTAGTTGGCGAAGGCCCAGAGTTCAGAGCATTCATGTGAGTTCAACTCCCGCCAGAGGGGTGGGAGGTGGGGAGATGATGTTGAGAAATGCCTCGGCTGCTGCTGCCACCACCACGTATACAAGTGAGGTCTGGTCTGAGCTACAGACCTATATCAGTGTGTCTGCTCAGCTCTGCCTTTACACAATGGGGAGGGAGAGGGTGAAATGGCGTCTAGGACTCTTTAGGCAGAGCCCACACCCAGGATACAGACACCTGTCCAGACCCTCTTTCTCTCTCACTCTCAGGGGATTTGGCATCTCTACCCCCCTGCTTAGCAAGTGAGGGTCAATCAGGGCAGGCTAAGCACCGTTCTGCTGCCCTTTCCTCACACAGTCAGGGTGACAACCTGCCATTCCCCTGCACTCCCTACTAAAGTGATTTGTAACCCAACTCCATCCAAAAGGGTCACTTTGGCAAAGCAGTTCCCTCTGCTGAGTTCCTAGGCACAGTAGGGTGCTTAGGCAAACACAGTCTGCTCCTGGAGTCTGTTCCCCCAGCTCATCACTCCACGTCAGAGGGGAGCTCAGTCCGACCCCCCTCTACACAGCAATGAAGAACGTGGAGGGAAAGCGGAGCCTTGTGTGTCTGAAACACCTCCCTGCTCCCGCCCAGCTCCAGACACTGCAGCCTTCACATGGGAGAGGAAGTTGCTGGTTCATTACAAACAGCTGATTGCTGCTCCTCGAGGTGGGGGAAGGGAGCAGGCTCTGTCTTTCCTGGGTGTGGGAACCCTGTTGGAACCACCCCCAGCAGCTGGAATATTCCACAGAAAAATTAGGCGTAACCCCATTGATTTCAGTAGAGTTACTCCTGCCCTGCACCCGGGTAAATGAGAGCAGTAGCTGGCCCACCTCAGCACCACACTGGTGTCCCGCAGCTCTGACTCATCTCCCAAAGCCCTGGGAAGTGGCCAGTCTCCAGTCTTAAGGAGGATTCTCAAGGGAAGGAATAACTGATGTCCAGGTCACTAGGACATTACAAGGCCTTATGGTTGAGGAGATACCAAGAGCCTTTCAGATCCAGAGCAGCAGCTGACCCCTTGTTGAGGAGAGGGGCCAGACCAGCCTGTGTTGGACCTGCACCCTAGGACTACCTACCTCTTCTGTAGCTCATTTCCTCAGAAGGTCTCAATGTCCTTTACAAAGGAGGCCATTATCAGTATCCCCATGTTACATAAAGTTCCTGGGACGCAAGTGGCAAGTTTTGGAATTGAAGGGCTGGGAAGCACAGTCCCTGGGGATTGTTAGATGGTGTTGGCTGACTCTCCACACCCGAGTCTGGTGACATGGAGCTGAGCTGCCTCCACACTACAAAACGTTTGGTTGGACTTCAGCTCTGACCCACTCCTAGCAGGCTCTCCAAGCCTGAGTCAAACTAACTTCTATGTGGACAGAAGTGGGGCTTGGTCTTAAACGTGAGTCAGAGCCCTGGCTGTGTAAACATAGCACTGGGGTCTACCCTTCAGGAGAGCCAGATTTCCAAATAGGCATTTCTCTACAAAACCCGCTACCTATGCCCAGGTAAGGGTTCTGATGTATAGACCCAAACTCTGCATCAGTTCCACCAGGATTTCATCTACTGACTGATCGTGCTGGGGGCTCTGCCTGTCTCCAGCACTCAGGACCCTGAGCTACCACCATCACCTGGGAACCCCGACCAGTTCAAGCCTCATGGAGTGGGTGAGATCCATCTCACTCTCTGTTTTCTTTCCTACCTCAGGTATTAACCTTTAAAATGTAACTGTTGTGTTTGTTTAGCCCTCCTGGTGTGGTTATCACTATGATTCAATCAATGACTTTTATGGTTCAGCTGGTTGCTTTTCTCTCTCTCTGAATTTTACTCTTTGTATTTTAGCTTCCCCCATTTACTCTGCAGCGACGCTTCTTGTACCTAAGCTAAAGATCCCTGTAGTACCCCAAAATATACTGTGGGGTTTGCTCATCAAGTGGGTTACTACCAGTACAATTGTAATGTGAATGCGTGATAGGGATGTGTTAAACTTGGGGAACATGGGTGGGGAGGGAGCAGCTGAAAGTGGAGCTCAATCCAGCCTATTGAGACCAGGAGCACATAAGGGTACCAGCTTGAAAGTGCTGCTTAACCCAGCCCATTGAGTACAGGAACACATGAGGGGATCAGCTGGAGAGTGCTGATTGACCTGGTCCTCTCAGACTTGCTCTGCTAGTGTGTGTGTGCACATGTTCATCCAGTTCTAAGGCTGGAAGAACCCAGCCCTGGGGAATCAAGGTCCTGCAGGAGAGCTCCATTGGGAGGGGACTTGCAGAAGGAAGGAGCAGAGCTCCATGTGAACACACAAGTGACTTTCACAGCACGTTAATAGAATTACAGAAGCCCCTCCCCCAGAAGAATAACCCTGATAAATGAACCTACCCCCAAAGTAACGGGCACATCTGGGAACAGCCTGCAAAAAGCCCTTTTCTTTCCTCAGGAACGTTGGATCCCAGGCATGTTGGTTAATGCTGCTGGGAGATTGCTTTAGGTGAAAAACTGCCGTAATAATTGATTTTAGACTCTAAGAAGCATGTTGTGATTTTCATTTTATATGTAACCAGTTCTGTTTCCATGATCTTGACTCACTACCTCTTAAATCTTAATCTTTGGTAACGAATTTAGGATTATCCACTATATATATGTCTCAGTGCTGTGAGGTTATAAAGATCTGATCCTGAGCTGTACCAATCAAGCTGTTTAGATTCTATTCCCCGGTAATTTCTGTGAGTGTCCTGTGACAGTAATCTGATGCTACTGGGGGACACTTTCAGAGGGGCTTGGGGGCTGCAGTGCCATTACTGTTACCGTGCAAAGTGGAGCAAGGGCTGGCAGAGCCCTGTGGAGATTGGTAGGCTGGCTAACAGACCGGTGGTGTTATGCTCAACTAGATATCAGCTCCCTGAGAAAATCTTCCTCGCCGGATGGGTAACAAAGTGACTCAGAGCCTGGGCACCCAAGAAAGCTGCACACATACCCTGTAACCTGCTTTCTCCTCCAGGGGCCTCTTTATCTTAGCCAACCTCAAATATGTTCAAACCATGTTCAAATATGTTAAGGACTGTTATAAAAAGGACCCCGCTCAACTGTTCTCCATGTGCACTGGACGTAGGAGAAGTAGGTATCAGCTTAATCTGCAGCAAGGGAGATTTAAGTTAGATATTCGGAAAAACTTTCTCACTATAAAGATAGTTAAGTTCTGGAATAGGCTTCAAAGGGAGGTTGTGGAATCCCCATGATTGGAGGTTTTAAGAACCCATTGACAAAGAGCTGTCAGGGACGGTCTAAGTATAGTGCTGATGGGATGATATTTCTAGGACCCTCCCAGCCCTACATTTCTAGGACTCTCTGAACTGTGGAGTTTAACTGGTGAGCCCTCAGTGAATGCCCCATCAGCCTTCACCCAGCTCTAGTCCAATGTGAATTATTAACAAAAGGAGCTGGCCCTTAAGAAGCCACAAGACCAGTGAGCACAGCAGGACATACCCTGTCAGAGATACCCAATGACAGTCGTTCCCTTGTAGTGCAGTGGGGGAAGCTAGGGAATCCAATGGTTCCTCTCCGATAAAGTCTTGCAGTTCACAAACAGGGACTTGGCGTAGAAAAGCAGAGATGCCTTCCCTCACACACTATTACAGGCACCGAGCCTAAGTCTGTAAGTAAACAGACGCTGTTCACAGATAGCCTTCTGACCCACAAATAGGCTAGACAGGAGGGAGGATAACTCACCAGAACACAGTCCATCCCACTTACAACCCAGAATTCATCAGCAACACTGAACTCCCAGAAAAACAAAGATGAGAATATGATTAAGAACCAAACCCCAGGCCACTAACTACAGGGATTAGATCTAGCTTTGTGGGGACTGCGGAAGAGTGGTTAGAGACCCCAGAGAGGCGCTGAGCTGAGGTCTTCGTCCAGCTCCACGGAGAAAGGGCAAAGGAGGAAGCCCCCACATCATGGTTACAGAGGACATTGAGGAAGCCCCAATTCTCTGAAAGACGAAATCAGGCCTCTGAGCAATTGAAACAGATACTTCAAACAGTTTAATAGGAAATATGTACACAGTATATACAAAATCCAGAGCTGGGTTATTTACATATGATCTTGTTTGTGAGATACATGGCCAGCACCTGAAAAAGAAATGTGAAGAGTCATCAGTATTTGTCCAGTGCCCCTTAATACACATAAACAGAGTGCAGAATACTAGGGAATAACAAAATGAAAACATAGACTGGGAATAAGCTGCTGGATACGGTATAGAAAACAATCACCAAAACAGGAAACACTACAAGATTAGGGGAACCCATATTACTTAATAGAGTCACTTTTGAATTAGCAGAATGTGTCAATTCAACAGGGGTCTCTATTGGTTTCCTTCCAATATTCAACTGTTACAGGAACGTTGTCTCCCCATTGAGAACTATAAGCAATTACACCCCAAACTCCCTCTGCCTTTCGCCTCCTCTGCTAACTGCTGCCTGGTGAATCTCACAAGCCCTGCACCCAAGGGGACAGTAAGCTGAGAATGAGGTGGTGATGGAGACTAGAAACCTGACCATTCAGTGACCTTTTGATATGAGGTGAAGGATCATAGTAGCTAACTTTGGAGGATGAGTTATATCTGCTGAGCGCCTTCTCTGAAGGGCAGAGCATCCTTATCTCCCAATAACATCAGTGGGAGTTTGAGAACACTCAGCAACTCATAGGCTTGGGCAAGACAAATACAAAGGCCTTGGGTGGCTAAAGTTAAGCACTAAAATCTGCAGGTAGATGCCTAAATACCCATTATAGCCACCTGCAGAGGTGCTGATTAGGGCACTTAAATCTCTATCAGCTTTGTGGTGTTTCAAATAGATATTTGAAAAACAAGGGGACTGATGTTTAAAGGCATATTTGGCCTTTGGTTGCCATTAGACAACTTTATGCCAGGGGAGTGGGTTTTCCAAACCCGGATACCTGAACTCAGACTCCTAACAACCATGGGTAGGTGCATCAGTAGGGGTGGGGTTAGTTGTAAAGTCACCCTTTTGCTGCCCTATGTTGCAGGGGAGCAGGGCTAAGTAGCCATAAAGCTGCCCTAAGAGGCAGCTAGGAATTCCCCAGCATGTGCAAATCCCTAACACCCAGAGAACCAGCATAGAGAGTGTACAGCCAGTGTAGCTGGCTGTATGTCACCAACTCCTAGCTTCCTACCCAAGTATATGGTGTGTGAGCTGGGAACAGAAGATGGCACACACAGTGTGCGTTGTGCTACAGCTATCTCCAGTGTAGCAATGGCTGTTACAAGACAGCGTAATTTAGAACAGCCCAGAGTCTAGAGCTCGGGTGTATTTGAGGATCTGGGCCAGTACTTGGCTGTTACTATAGCAATGACCCCTGAGCAAGCAGTATAATGTACATGCTTATCAATGAGCTTGTCCAGAGGCTGCATGTCCATCAGAATGACTAGATGTCCTGATGTGTAATAAAAACGCTTTGAGTAATAAAAATCAACCCAGGCTACTTTACAGGGCCTGATCCTTCTCTCACTTACAGCATCTGAGCAGTAGGACAACGGCGAATACTGCCCAGGATTATAGTTGTCTCTGTCTTCTTCCATTTTTGGGTAGCGGGAGCGAGGAGTATAAAGGCCCTACTGTCAATCAAAACTTAACCCCACCTCTTGACCCAATAAGCCCTGCCCACTGGTCATCAGAAGCCTCACCGCATGGGGTATTACTTTGGGTGTCAAGGAGGACACATGACCGAAGCAAGGTGTGTCATGTGACCCTCTAAGAACTCCTTCCACTATACCAATCAGGATAGATTTTGCCCGATAGGAACACCCCGAGAGAAGATTTAACCAACCAGGGGAGTTCCGGGTTTGTGTGACCTCTAAGAACTTCTCCCACTGCCCTCTACAAATCGGGAGGGGCTTCAGCCACTAGAGAGAACCCTGAGATGACATTAGACCAATTGTGGGGAATTCTGGGGCTGGGTGCCCATCTAGAAGTGTAACGTGTGACCAATCAAGGAACACGTCCCACCACCCTCTACCAGTCGCGATGGGTTTCAAGCTGCAGAGGACTGCCCTGAAAGGAGATTTGACCAAAACAGGGCAGGTTCTGGGATGGGGTGACCACCCAGAAGAGGGTTGTGTGACCCCTCTAAGAACTCCTCCCAATGCCCTCTGCCAATCAGAGTGCCGCACCATCACCCCACAAGTCCCAGAGCTGGACAGAGGAGGCTATCTCTTACCAAGACGACATGTTTCAGAAATTGTGGAAAGGCTGAGAGGAAACGTGGACTCCTTTACCACCCCCCTGAGAACTTCAGACTTTGTTTTAGCCCCGCGAACCTTTGGACTTATGTGGACAAAGTGCTACAGCAGCAACAGTTCTGAAGAGGATGAGGGAACAGCCAAGGGGATTCCTTTGGCCCAGCCATTGATGGATACGCCAGAACCTGAACCCAAAGCCCAACCATTCACGAGACACACCAATGAGCATGGCGGCCACTCATTGTCCACCACCCTGGAGGAGGAAGGCGATCATTGCTTGGGGGAGTTACCGGCGGACAAGCTGAATGGAAAAGACATCGCTCAGTTAAATGAATGATTAAGAAGCAACAGTTGATGATGAGGTGTAATGAGGTTAGGAACCTGGGGTTGTGTAAATGTAAAAAACAAGCAGTGAGAACTTACACTTGTTTCTTGTCTGAGACAGCTCGATGATGCCTTTCTAGAGGACCCGGAGGCCCTGGACAACATTGCATCAAGCAGCAAAGATGAACCGGGCCCGCCTTGTTTTTGCTGAACGCCGCTAAAAATTGTTGAAGAGGACTTCGAGGATGAAGGTTATAAGGAGTTTAAGAGAAGGTTTGGCATGGAACTCGCTGAGCCAGTGCCACATTGTGAGTGTAAAAATTTATGTGGACTATTGTATGCATTGCTATTTATGCTGTTCTTAATAACTGTCTTAGGGAAAAGCTTTTTGAAGATTGTGAGGGCTATGTCATAGATGCCCCAGCCCAACGGCACCATGACTGTGATTTAGACTTCAACTTTATATGTAAATTTGTCAATTTAAATATGTAAATTTAAAAAACATCTATTGAAAAGGGCTTTGTGACTATCTGCATTTCTGTTAGAAGGTCTCTGGCCCTTAAGTGAGCTAAAAGTTTTAATGGAGCCTCTTGGTTTGTTTTCAAGGAGCTGTATGTCTTTAAATAAAAAAATGGTTTGTGAGAATCTAACTTTGTGGTTTTGTGTAAAAGACCCATTTACAGCAAAAAGCTGAAATGTATGTTGTGGGAGGAGAAAATCCTAAAAATGTGTTTATAGTGTAACCATTCTGCCCATCAGAGTTGGCAGCAACAAGAGCTGCGTTCAGTTGCTAGGAACTCCATTCCAATAACACAATGCAAAACTGGCTCAAGCCCTCAGCCAATGGGGCACTGAGGCTCCCTACTACACGCTAAAATCACCACTTACTGTGTTAAGTAGTAGGGAGGACTCAGTGCTGGTTCACCATTAGCCCAAAGTGAATTCAACTCTGCAGTCTGTAATCAGACTCTGCATGGAATCAAAATTAGCACTAACATTTCACAGTGGAGACAGGAAGAAGAGATAGAATTAGTGTCTGGGGCTCACCAGGTACAAATACCTCTCCCCAGCCTTTCTCAATTTGCTGAGTTTTGGAACCCACGTCCCCTGCCTAGTGAGTGCTATTTAGTTGATGGCGAGTCCTCTGCTATAAAAGGCCAAGTACAGGTCCACTGTCCTTGATTCACATAATCAGGATAACAACACTTTATTCTTTCTGCCTCAGTAACAGAGAAACTGGGGTTCCCACAGCAGCCAAAGTGATCATTTGGGCTACTGTGGGCTCATGCTAGGCGGGGTGCGTGTGCCTGTGCAAACGAGATCAACCCCTGACGTTCTTTTCCACAACTCACCACCAAATGTCAGGTAGATCTCATACTGACTCTGCTTACAACAGTAAAACAAACAGGGATGGTTCAGACATGTGTTTGAGTACAATAGAGTTGACTAATCCTGTTGACCTGAATGGTTTTAACCACACCCCCACTGAATAGCGAAGCTAACTGTGACTACTTATCGTTGTTGCCATAGGGATAAATTTGATTGGTGTGCACCCATGGTAAGGGAGGTGGATGGGTGAGTTCTGATTAATATGAAATGAAATAAAACTTCAGGAATTTGCAGATGCTATTGGACAGTTTAAATATGACTCGGGAGTTGGTTGGATGCTATGGGTCAATTCAAAGCCATTAAAAGTT
Organism: Mauremys reevesii; assembly: GCF_016161935.1. Classification (NCBI taxonomy): domain Eukaryota; kingdom Metazoa; phylum Chordata; order Testudines; family Geoemydidae; genus Mauremys; species Mauremys reevesii. The sequence goes on along the minus strand of NC_052647.1, from coordinate 7,813,239 downwards.
TAAATTAATATATTTACAACAAACAAACCAAAGCCCCACCCCCACAAGGGTCTAAACCAAAACTGAAATGTTTCAAGGGGTCACAAACCTTCAACATGCTTTAGAAGAAGCATTTTCTCTAAAGACAATCAAACATTTAAAAGCTCTGGAGGGCTTATTATGGTTGTGATACAACCATTTTATTTCAACCCCCACCCCAAATAATATGCATGAAAGAAATGTTTTAAAAAACAAGCCCCAAAGAGATGTATTGATATCTGCAAAAGGTCCCCACTTGGGACTGAGGGGGGGGACAGTTACATTAAGGATTGGGGATTTACTGTTTAATACTGTACTGTAAGAAGGCCCTGCAGAAAAATGGATTTTAACGAAAAGAAAAAATGAAGCCAAAAGCAGCTGAGTTGTGCAGCCAGCTTAATTCCCCCACCCCAGCTCCCAAAATGGAATGTTAGGAAGGGGCCTAAAGTCCTTAAGTCTCTAGTATTTCAGAGCTGTAGCCATCAAATCAACCTGCTCACATTATTTTGAAGTCCCTTTGAAACAATGGTTTATGATGGTATGAACGTCTCCAAAATACCTGAGGTTGTTTTTTTCAACAGAATCTCTTGAATGGCTGCTGGGCTGCAAGAGGAGGTATGCTCCCTGTTTTCAACTCTGAAAATATATATAGTATAATATCACTCGTTGGCCGTGCTGTCTTAGTAAATAATGGTGACTATGTTTATTGCAGTGTGATCTGTTTAGCATGGAACTAGTAACTTTAAATTGCATTTCATCACCAGGCCAAGGTAAAAACCATTGTAACTGTAGTTTTGCTTAATAACGTCAGGTACTACACAGGTTGTATAGGGATTTGGGACTAATACTAACTAACAGTTTTTGCTTGTTCTTTAATTCAAAGGCCCAAACACACATTGAGGGGGACAGAACAAGCATGTTCCTGCAACACTTTATCCTGTAGTAGAAGGTAACTTTCTGCAATTGGCTATTAAATGCGTGTGGGATTATTGAAAACTATTTTGTTGCAAACTGTATTTTAAACTCTCTCTCTCTCTGTAAAACATAGGTGGGATTTTTTTTAAGTATATGGCTGCAAACTGATGGTAATGGTGTGTTTCAAACTAAGAGGGTGTTGGCTTTTTAGTGTGAAAAATGTGTTTTAACCTGGATTTTAAAAGTTGATTTTAAAAGCCGTTTGGTTTTTATTTTGCAAAATGAGGTGTATTTAAAAAAAAGTTTGTGGGTTTGTTGTTTTAAATGGTAGAAACAAACTCAAAACTCCTGTTCGTTATACAGACTGAAATGGATTATTTTGTTTTAAAGCTATGACTTTTAAATAAAATATTCATTAGGGTATTTTTCTATTTTTAAGTTTACAAGACAGTTTCATGTGATTTATAATAAATAATAATAATAATAATAATAATATCATCTGCTCCACAAACCTACCCAATACCAGCAGTGTGAGAGACCCTGACGAACTCTCTCAGTACCTGTTTTCCCCCAACTATAAGGTTCCATCCTGCAAGTTTATCGACGATGAAACAGCATGAGTGTCTTGAAAGGACCCAAAAGACCAGTACTCTGTCTCTGGAAATACCAGTGTTTTCATAGCCTGTTTCACCACTGCTTATGCCCGCATAGAACTATACAAACTGCTAGACAGATTTCAAAAGCAGTGCCTGTACCATGACACTGACTTGGTGATATGTGTGAAAAGGGAGGGTGACTGGAATCCTCCTCTGCGGAATTATTTAGGCAAGACACCGCCAGATCAACACATCACTGAGTTTGTGTCAGCAGGACCGAAACATACAGATAAAAGCTATCGGGAAGAAAGGCCTGCATGAAAGTCAAAAGGTATTACCCTGAACGTAGTAAATTGTGAAAAGATCAACTTGGACAGTTTGAAAGATCTAGTTCTGGACTATTGCATGGGCCTGTGAGAAAACACTCCAAAAAGATAGAGGTTCAGCAGCCCTCTATCATAAGGAACAAAAATCAGTGGCAAATAAAGACAAAACCCTTAAGAAAAACACAGAAAATTGTTTCCACCAAGAAGGTCCTAGGAGAAGGGTTTAAAACCCTGCCCTATGGCTTTAAAAATGGATCTGAGGTGGAAACACCCTTTCTGCAATTCTATGGGCCTAGCAACTATGGGAAAATGTGTTGATAATGCCAAACAAACATTGTCTGTTATGCCTGAGAGTATTGGATAACATAGCTATAAAAATCATTGCAAGATACACATGTCTGGGCTTGCCAAAACATGTTTTAAGCAAGGCTAGATATGCCCAAGAATTTAAATTTAGTTTTTACAAAATTCATCACCATCCGGTCGTTTAGCACTAAGTCGTTAGAATACAATTTAAGATAAACCCTTGCATGATGATGTAAGAAAACATGCAGTGATAGCTGCAGGCGACAGAGTGGGGTCTTATAATTGTCTATTGTGAAACACATTATCTGTGGCATTTTGTTTAAAAATTTCATAATGCTTTAGGAAACAACACGCTATTCAGGGTGCCCGTATGAGTCAAAAACTCTCCATGGTTACACTTCACCAGATACAAGGTGAGCCAATGTTCACCGGGTTGGTTATGTGGATGCGTGTTGACCACCAAACCTAAGGGTTTCTGAGACAACTTGCTGCCCGGGAGCCAAGCATAAGGGAATTCTTTTTGTGTAAGGGGTCATTGATGAGACACGTGAGAGCTGCACGTGTCCATGTTCACATATAGTCAAGCAGAACATTTCTCCTCTGATTTATCACTATGATGTTGTCAAAACCCCATACACGATCATATTGACGGTGATGGTTAGAGCCATCCCAAAATGTATTTCTGCTCTCAGGTTCCCGGTTTTAAACAGGGACCAGTGATTGGTGCATTCCTGGTTGGGAGACAGGTCAAAGGCAACAAGGTGTAACCTCACGGTTGATTAACAGAGAACGATCTTTCACGTGTTTACCAGCTCTCTGTACCAGATTCATGTATCCTCTCATGCAGTGTTCTGCCTCAAGTCTGGCTGCAGAGGCTTGGTTATGGAATATTCCACCCACGCCAGCCTCAGACATCCAGGAAGGGCATATCCCACCTGGGCTTTGTAATAGTTCCTGTAGATGGTGGGGTCGCTGTAATTTTTAGGATCGCCAAATGTTTTGCTTTTAGAAACCTCGCCTCTCCGGGGACACAGGTGCACCTTGATGATCACCTTGCCAAAGCAATACAAGACGTGTCTGTTCTGATCTGTCTTTATTTCAATGGTAATGGTATCGATGTGGTGTTTTCTGACAGGAACGTAATGAGGTTTATCGTAGGTGATGGTGACAAACTCATTGTTCCTTCCTCGGACAGAGAGACAATGTAACAGGGGAACAGAAAAGTCCCCCACAAACTCATGTTCTACAATATCTGTGAACAGACGCAAGAAATTAAAAGCCGTGTGATGTCTGCTGAGAAGGGGAATTTTGGACTCTATGCTTCGGGCCCAAACCTAGAATGTTAGCTAGCTCCCCGCTGATAGAAAACATACAAGTAAAATTGGCAGATTTAAGACTAACTTTTCTACCCCCAGGGTCGTAGTTCATGACCACCTCAGGCGGTGTGGGATGACGAACCACAGTACTGTTCATATGATCCAATAATTCAGGTATGGACGAGTAATAACCTCGTTGTAGGATAAACTCCATGCCACACCTGCAAAGGTGATTTCAAAAGGTGTCTTCATTGATAGTGTTCCAAAGTGGTATTGTATTTCCACTAACCCACCTCCCAGGCTCTCTGGATATCCCAGGGCTTAATTAGCCATATTGTAAAGTTCAAGCTGGTGTTCTGAGGAAAAACTGCAGAGCTGGCATTGCTGGGCAACGTAATGTAGAACCCGCTGTCGCTCATTTTTCTCTCTCTCTGTCTTTGCAGGAGGAATCTTTTTGTTTGTTTGTTTTGTTCACGTCTAAATGTCACAGAGTTGAGAAGCTTCCACCCAGCTATTAAACTTATCGCCTCCTCAAACCATTTCACCAGTAGCTGCTTTTTTCTCCCTTTTCCTTTATCCGCTAGAACTTTTTCAATCCTGTAAATCCTGTCTTGTTTGGGGTTTACTTTTTGTAATTCTTCAGGGCAAAAAGATCCAGTAACTGTCTCACCCTCGTAATCTTTTAATCAGTATACAGGTCTCTGGCTCCTGGTTAAGGCTTCATCCACTATAAATAGCTCATCAGTAAACATCTGTTCATAACCTTTTTCAAAGGCTCCTTTGACTTTAGATAGTCTCACGTGGTCGCCTTTTCTAAAAGGGGCAACAACTGGTTTTATTTTAAAACCATCTCTATAAACTGTTTTCCATATCTTCAGAGAATGTGAAGGATTAACATCAGCAGGACTGGTACGTATAGTTCTGTGAAAGCTCCGGTTGTCACTCTTTATAAAGTCAGATAATACGTCTTAAAGCCTCTGTTGTGTTTGGAAAACCGGTGCACATCTACCAGATCTTCCTGCCATTGTGCGTCCACATCTGAAACAATGGTCTTGTTTCTTTTAAAATGTATTTGAGCCAGTTTGTGTAAAGTGTAAGCATCTGATCTGAAAGCTAAGCTGTTACCTGTCTTCTATTTAAAAAGTTTTACTGTGCTTTTTGGCCACTCAAAAAGAGGATTCCCCCACCAAAGCTCCCAGCATCCCTGGGGATGTAATCTATTTTCATTAACAGAGCTGTCTGTGGAGACAGGACTGTTCCTGGTACCGTCTTTTACTAACGCAAGTATGGAGGGGATACAGTCATAGGGACACATTTAAATAAGTTTAATTAATTGCCTGGTTTAACACAACCTTTGACAGCCATCTGTAAAATGGACGCCATGACCCTACAACGAAAGACTCTGAGCTGGTTCATTCTTCTATTTTGTCCTTTTCCGGATTTTCCTCTTGAGATCTGCATCTCAGACAGGAGCAAAAACAGCTGATGCACAACAGGGCTACCGATGCGTAAGTTCTCAAAGGCCTCTTGAAAGGCATCGTCGAGCTGTTGAGAGATTTTCAGACACAAATCAGTGTAAGCAACCTCTGCTTGTTCTTAGATTTATGCAATGCCAAGTTGATTCCTAACCCCATTATACCCCCATGATCGACCATCGCTTCTTAATCATTCATTTACCTGAGCAACGTCTTTCCCGTTCACCTTGTCCACCAGTGACTCCCCCAAGCCATGATCATCTTCCCACTTTGGGGGGGGAGTCGTCACACTCATCAGGGTTCTTCACGAGGGTTCGGGGTCGGGTCCTGAGGTATCTATCAATGGTCGAGTCAAAGGGCCCTCCTCGGAACTGTAACTGCTATAGCGCTTTATCCATACAAGCCCAAAGGTCCTCGGGGCTAAAACAAAGTCTGAAGTTCTCAGGGGAGTGGTAAAGGAGTCCATGTCTCCTCTCAGCCTTTCCACAATTCATAAAACACATCTTCTTGGGAAGAGATGGCCTCCTCTGCCCAGCGCTGGGACTTATGAGGTGATGTGCTGCACTCTGATTGGCAGAGGGCATTGGAAGGAGTTCTTAGAGGGGTCACACGACCCTCTTCTGGGAGGTTCACCCCTTCCGAGAACCTACCTTGTTTTGGTCAACTCTCCTCTTGGGGCAGTCCTCTGCAGCTGAAACCCATCGCAACTGGTAAAGGGTGGTGAGAGGAGTTCCTAGAAGGGTCACATGAAGCACTTCCGGATGGGTCACCCCACCCCAGAATTCCCCCCAGTTGGTCAAATCTCCTCTTGGAGTGATCCCCAGTGGCTGAAACCCACCCTGATCGGTAGATGGCAGTGGGAGGAGTTCTTAGAGGGGTCACACAAAGGACAGGTCACCTGCCTCGGAACTCCCCTTGATTGGTCAAGTCTTCCCTCGGGGCATTCCTATTGGGGCGAAACCCACCCTGATCGGTAGATGGCAGTGGGAGGAGTCCTTAGAGGTGTCACATGACACATCTTGCTGCCGGGGTCAAGGGGTGGGATTAACATTTGATTGATGGTAGGGCCCTTATACCACTGGAGTGCCTTGTTCTGTTTGTCTCCATTCTGCTTCATTCGCCAAGTGCTCGGCCAGGACAGATGTCACTTATGAGCTCAGTTGCCACCAGCTGGACAGTGGGACTTGGGTCTTTCTCTAGGACCCGGAGAGCTGAAATTACAGAGGACATCACGTTAGTGAACAGACTGTCAAATCACAGCTAAGCGTGATCACAGAACCTTGAAGTACCTGAGCAGAATGATCACATGGAAAATGTGAAACTGGGCTCAGTCCTTCTATTGGGGTGAAAATACATGAGAGATGAATAGGCCTCACTTTTCATATAGTCACCTGTGCCTGAAATAGCTGGAGACTTATTACTTCTGAATACCACACGACAGCAGCTCTCCAATACAAACAAAGCTTTAGGGTCCCTCATTGGGTCCCTTCCATGCTCCCAACTGTGGGGAGACCCTGACTCTACCAGAAAGTCATCCACTCTGCTGCAAATGGAAGAAGGTCCATTGTTTCAATAGCTTCCACTTTTCAGTTATTTTCCAGCTCTATTCAGGAGCCACTGCCTGAGCTCAACTCAATGTGGAATTTAACACAGGCCAGGTCCAAGCTGGTTTGCGCATGATACAGGGCACTTACTGGAAGCAAAATTGCTGGTGGGAAATTTGGGGTAGCAGAAAGTGGCTACTTCTCACTTGGGGAGTCCACAGAAAGCCAATAAAGCCCAAAGTGTGGAGAGCACTGGCTGGGAAGGGGGCATTGCCAGGACAACCAGGAGATGCACTGACTCATATCACACCTTCTGCAGCTTCCTCCTTCAGGGGAAATTAAGGCTGACTTTCTACTGGGCAAGAGTGAATTTGTCCTTTGATGCGTGGCTGATGCACTTTGCACCAGTGGTATCGGTTACTGCTGCTTGTCAGCTAAATTCCTTTATAACTCATTAATGAGCAGGACTTCAGCTGTATTTATCACTTACACATCAGCAGATGTTCCAGGTCCAGCCATTTCATACGCTGAGTGTCTGTGTGTTCCAGGATGATGCCTAAATACACAATGTCAAATAAATAACAACAATAACAATAAAACCTTCCCTTGTTGAGTGCAAAGTGATATTAGCAGCCCCTAGACAGGTCGTTGGGGTCTCCTACTGTGGGCCTAAGGGTGAGCTGTGGGCAAGAGGATGCTAGAGCAGTTTAGAGTCCACACTGAAGAGAATGAGAGAGACATATTTTAAAAAAAATGTTTACATAAAACCCATTTGCTTGATGAAACAGTCTGTGCTCCTCTTGCCACTGCAGTCAGTTATTGGAGACATACTAAGATAGTGTTTGGTCTAGTGGTCTGAGCAAAGGACTGGGGCCAGGAATAAGCGAGTTCTAAGCAGGGATCTCTCAAGGTGACTGATAGGTGAGCCCCAATGCCTGCCTGTCTCACATGGGTGTGCTAGGGAGAAGAGGCCACAGGGCCAAATAGGAGGAACCTAATGCTTCCTTGACAAGGTGCTGTGGCCAGGAAGGTGAAACAGCAGGCGCTATGGGGAGATGGGCTGCTTGCCTCCCAGTGATGAAGTCACAGTGAGGAGCACTGAATAGCACTGGGTAGGTCTGCACTTTGAGCTAGAGGTATCACACCCAGTTCAATGGGACAGGCCCACACTAGCTCTGACAGCGCTAGCATTAGAATGTAGCTAAGGCAGCACAAGCCGTGGGAGGAGCAGCCACTGTGAGAATAGACTTTGGGGTTTGATGGATCATACTTGGGGTGGTTAAACCTCCTGCTGCTCCTGCCGCCGCAGCTACTCTCTATTTTTAGCACAAAGGGCTAGTGCGGGTGTGTCTCATCAAGATGGGAATTATACCCCCAGCTCAAAGTGTAACCATGCCCTACGTGACAGTGTCCCAGGCACTACTACCAAATGACTGCACCGTGCTTCCCCTGCAACAATCCCGAAGCCCTTTATAGCAACTAATGAATTCCTCCGACCACCATCCTGGAGAGATAAGAACATAATAATAAGAACATAAGAAAGGCCGTACCGGGTCAGACCAAAGGTCCATCTAGCCCAGTATCTGTCTACCGACAGTGGCCAATGCCAGGTGCCCCTGAGGGAGTGAACCTAACAGGCAATGATCAAATGATCTCTCTCCTGCCATCCATCTCCATCCTCTGACGAACAGAGGCTAGGGACACCATTCTTACCCATCCTGGCTAATAGCCATTTATGGACTTAGCCACCATGAATTTATCCAGTCCCCTTTTAAACATTGTTATAGTCCTAGCCTTCACAACCTCCTCAGGTAAGGAGTTCCACAAGTTGACTGTGCGCCATGAAGAAGAACTTCCTTTTATTTGTTTTAAACCTGCTGCCTATTAATTTCATTTGGTGACCCCTAGTTCTTGTATTATGGGAATAAGTACATAACTTTTCCTTATCCACTTTCTCAACATCACTCATGATTTTATATACCTCTATCATGTCCCCCCTTAGTCTTCTCTTTTCCAAACTGAAGAGTCCTAGCCTCTTTAATCTTTCCTCATATGGGACCTTCTCTAAACCCCTAATCATTTTAGTTGCTCTTTCTGAACCTTTCTAGTGCTAGAATATCTTTTGAGGTGAGGAGACCACATCTGTACACAGTATTCGAGATGTGGGCGTATCATGGATTTATATAAGGGCAATAATATATTCTCAGTCTTATTCTCTATCCCCTTTAATGATTCCTAACATCCTGTTTGCTTTTTTGACCGCCTCTGCACACTGCGTGACATCTTCAGAGAACTATCCACGATAACTCCAAGATCTTTTCCTGACTCGTTGTAGCTAAATTAGCCCCATCATGTTGTATGTATAGTTGGGGTTATTTTTCCAATGTGCATTACTTTACATTTATCCACATTAAATTTCATTTGCCATTTTGTTGCCCAATCACTTAGTTTTGTGAGATCTTTTTGAAGTTCTTCACAATCTGCTTTGGTCTTAACTATCTTGAGTAGTTTAGTATCATCTGCAAACTTTGCCACCTCACTGTTTACCCCTTTCTCCAGATCATTTATGAATAAATTGAATAGGATTGGTCCTAGGACTGACCCTTGGGGAACACCACTAGTTACCCCTCTCCATTCTGAGAATTTACCATTAATTCCTACCCTTTGTTCCCTGTCCTTTAACCAGTTCTCAATCCATGAAAGGACCTTTCCTTTTATCCCATGACAGCTTAATTTACGTAAGAGCCTTTGGTGAGGGACCTTGTCAAAGGCTTTCTGGAAATCTAAGTACACTATGTCCACCGGATCCCCCTTGTCCCTTGGAGATAGGGACATTAACATCTCCATCTATGAGTGGGAAGCTGAGGCACAGAGAGATTAATGGCAGCTCAGTCCTGCACAGTGGGATTTTTTCTGTCTCCCTCAATGGGAATATCAAAAGGGACACTGGGCATCATCTCTCACCAGCTAAGTTGGCGGCACCTGCCCGGATCCCTTCCCAGCTGCTACTGAAGGACGCGATGGTGGTGCTATACAAGTTCTCCAGCAGTTCTGCATTTTCTTTGGCCTAGAGGAAATCAGGGACACATGAGCTCTCTCTGGCTAGAAGTGCCCTTTGACTGCCAGCACATGCTTTTATGAACCACAGGTAAATAAGAGCAAGAACAGGTGGCTGGGTAGAAGTGGAAAAAATGGGAATCTGGGGCAGATTTACATTTCCCATCACCCTCCAGTCAATAATCTCCTACAGTTCAACAGCTCACTCACAAGGTGTCTGCAAATGTCCACCTGGAGCTCTTCAGGCTTCAGCTCGGCTCTGCCACCAAGGTGCTTATTGATCGCATGTTGGAGTCTCTTCAGTCCCAAAAACGGGAAACAGAGGTGAAATGTAGCTCTGCATTCCTGAAAAAGAGCGACACACCATTGAATTGTTCCCTAGCGAGTGCTGTGTTCAATCAAAGGGAACTCATCTGCGTGACTGCTCATCTATTCCAGGACAAAAAAGGATTCATCTGGATGTGACTGGCAGAAACATGCAGGAATGACTAATAGAGGGGAGAGCTTCCACTGAAACCTGGAGGTAGCATCAATGTCTTTTGGGAACAGATATACCGATGAAAGCTGCTTCACCAGGCACAGCTGTGGTCTCTCCTCTGTTCTGGGGAGGCAGGGGCCTGGGGTGAAGAGTCAGACAGGAACAGAGACCTGTAGGGGTCAGACCCATGACCTATCCTAGATTCTGGTGAGGCAGCCATGGACCAACCTGGCTGGAAGTGACTCAGCAGGAGGGCAATGAACTGAGGGGAGAATTTGGGCCTCCACAACAAGCAGGAATAGCAGTGCTCCTGGCACTGGGAGGAAGATTCCTTTGGCTTAGTAAATAAGTCACTGTTGGTCTTACCATTGAAACCTCGGGCTTGGGTCTTGCAGGTGCAGCAGAAGTATGACCCAGCTCTTTCGAACCTGCTCAGCGAAATAGGCCTTCCATTTTTTCTTTGTCAACTGAGCCAGGATGCCAAATAGGACAAAGGCCACTGAGCGAAGACCATCATTCTCCTACAGCCAAGAAAGCCCCACAACTTGGTAAGTAAGGGACAATCCCATCACGCACCTCACACAGCCGCCTCTTCTACGCTAAAGTAAAGTGATTGCAACTACAGCTAGTCAGATAAACTTTAATTAACCAATTTTTATTCGAATTTTCTGATTCATGAAAATATTTTAGAGACAGTTCAATTTTGATGAAATTCTCCAGAAGCCAGGCAGGGTCCTTAGAAACCTGCCTGGTGTCTTGCCAGTACACCCATCCAGCTCCTTGGCAGCCAATCTAGCAGGCTGACTGGGATCATAGGCTTCCAGGCTCCCAGCTTTGGGGGGAAGGATAGCTCAGTGGTTTGAGCATTGGCCTGCTAAACCCAGGGTTGTGAGTTCAGTCCCTGGGGGGCCATTTTGGGAACTGGGATAAAAAGCTGAGGATTGGTCCTGCTTTGAGCAGAGGGTTGGACTAGATGACCTCCTGAGGTCCCTTCCAATTCTATGACCCTGGGGGTCCTAGCTCTCAAATTTGCAACTCCCTGGCACCTCTAGCTCCCAGAGTTTCCTGGGTTCCCAGCACCAGGATAGTCTGAGAGCAGACTGCCCCGGGCCAAGGCTTCCAACAGAGCTAGGTTGAGAATAGTAATTCTGTTTCACAAGGAGTTCTGAAGTTTGGGGGAGGGGTTCCCACAAATAGGAACAAAACCAAAATTTGAAATCTCAAAAATTCTCTGCAAAACAGAATTATCATTCCAACCCTCTCACATAAAAACGGTATAGAGCAGGCCCAACACTTTCTATTGCACTCCCCCTTTTCATGGTTATCTAGCTACCTAATCTAGTATTCAGACTTTCTTTGAGGTTCTCAGTGGCAATCACGAACAGAAGGGTGAGACTGTGGGAGCAGGGATGTCATCCCCATCCTCCTAATGTTCTCCTCCTCCGTAAAATACTTCCCTTCCCTGGGGCCTAAAATCTCTGCACTCTGACATGAGCAATGCCCAGGGAGTCCACATCACACATCGTAAATCGAGTATAATCAAGATCGGTTGAACTGGGGTTGGAGAGTTCTGTTCACATACATCGTCAAAGTAGGCCCGGATCTGTTCGGTGAGGTTTTTGAAGGAAGAACCAATGTCCTTCTCTTTCAGCTCCTTCAGGACTTTGGCCAGTGCTTTCATGCTCTCACCAATCACTTCAGAACTGAAAACGTCATGTAAGGCCCCGATCAGTATGTCCAGAAGAAACTTCTTGTACTTTTTCACCTGTACAAACATACGACATTAAAGAAAACTTATCACTGATCACACTTCTAAGAACTTTTCTTTAGCAGTTATGAAGCTGTGGGAATTTCATCAACCCTCTCTCCCTCCTGAGATCTATAGCTATATTTCAGACCAGGTGCTAGCTACAATGAGCCAAACTCGGTAACATAATACACGTGCATAATCCTATTATTAGATTTCTAGTTACTTAGATTCCAAGGCCAAAAGGGTTCATTGTGATTATCCGGTCTGACCTCCTGCATAACATAGAACTTCTCCGAAATAGTCTCTGAACTAGAGTACATCTTTTAGAAAACATCCAATCTTGATTTTAAAATTGCTAGTGACCAAAATCCACCACAACAACTTTTGGTAAATTGTTCCAATGATTAATTAAAATTACTATTAAAATGTACGCCTTATTACCAGTCTGAATTAATCTAGCTTCCTTTTTCTCCATTGAATCTTGTTATACCATTGTTTGCTAATGTGAAGAACCCATTATCAAAATTTGTTCCCATGTGAGTAGTTATAGACTGTCCTCAAGTCACTCCTTAACCTTCTCTTTGTAAAGCTAAATAGATTGAGCTCCTTGAGTCTATCACTAAAGGTATATTTTCCAATCCTTTGATAGTTCTTGTGACTCTTCTCTGAATCCCCTCTAATTTATCAGCATCCTTCTTGAATTGTGGACATCTGATCTGGACACAGCATTCCAGCAGCACTCACATGAGTGCCATATTCAGAGGGAAAATAACTTCTTTACTCTTCTTCAAGATTCCTCTGTTTATGCCTCCAAGGATCATTTCAATCCTTTTGGCCACAACTTCGCATTGGGAGCTTATGTTCAACTGATAATCTGCCATGGCTAAAGTATTTTCTAAGCATCATTGTTCCCTGGGATAGAGTCTCCCGTCCTGTAAGTATGGCCTGCATTTTTTGTTCCTAGATGTATACATTTACATATGGTTACATTAAAGTGCACATTGTTTGCTTATGCCCAGTTTACCAAAGGATCCAGCTTGCTCTGTATTGACTGCAAAAAGGTGACTAGGGTATGGGAGAGAGCAGAATTTGGCCTAGTGCATTGTGTGCAGCCTCTGTAAACTCTGAGCAATTATTTCCCTTGGATTCTCTACTTATGTTGCATCCTATTCAGTATTCTCTCATACCTTCACAGGCGCCCCATTGACTATATTTCCCAGGCCTCTTACAGCCATCTGACGGACAATGCTGTTCCTATCCTGTGACCTTTCTTCCAAGATGCGTAAGACAATCTTAAGCAACTTCTTCTCCCTGAGCATGGGATCAGTCATTAGCTGAAATAAAATCAACATGTCCATTAGCACCAATATGATCCTTAAGATTGGGAATAGAATTTGAGCCGGCATAGAATACACTAAAAACAACAAGGAGTCCTCCTATAGCCACAGTCTTGTGGATACAGACTAATATGGCTACCCCTCTGATACGTGGCACATAACACACTAACTTTATCATTCCACACAAATGAGAAATGTCTTAAAAACATGCAGCTTTCCTTTTGGGCACTATAATAGGGATCCACTCACCTCTTGAGAGCCCCTTAGTGGCCAGGTCTGGTACCACAGTCCTTTTCTCACCCCTGGTGCACCCTGCCAGCTGACCTCAGTGAGTCTTCTGTGGCTCAGGCCTCTGGCTAAGTCCCAAAGTCCAAATGAACCCCTTCTGGGCTAGTCAAGAACAGTCCCATTGCCCTCACTAGGGTCTCCAGCCCCAACTCTGGGTCCTTGAAATTCTGCTCTTTGTTCAAGCTCTCCGTAAGCATTGTCCCCTTCCTGGGGCTTATGCCACTGTAAGTGGTAGGGGATCCAAGGCCTGCCCATAACTCTGGGTTCCAAACCATGGACCCTGTAAACAGTAGTTAGGCACCGCTTGATTTCAGTTCATTGTTGCTTTTTCCTACCAGCCACTTTTAGCTTCACCCTCACCTCAAGGTTCAAGTTCTTAAGGACTCTCTTCCTGCAAACCCAACTTAAGCAAATGCTGCCAGAATCAAACTCTGGCAATCCCTGGAATTTCTGTGGCCAGAGAGCAGCATCATTTCTTGCCCCTCCAGTTCCTGGCAGGAACTGACCTGCTAAGGCCCTGCAGCTCCTTTTAGCTGAGCCTGATGGGCTCCGATTGGCTGCTCTCATGAGGCCTCTCTAGCCAGACCCAGATTTGTGGCTCTTTTCCTGGGGCAGGGTGCAGTAGGACCATGGGGCCTCTTGTAAGGAGCCTCAAAGCCCAGGAACAGCCCATCCCAGGCACAGATCGATTGTTTTCCTTAGAACCAGATGAGCCCCTAAGATAGTTACTTAGCATAAGTGGAAATATGATGCAGATGTTAGAGGAGGGCTGTAGAAAGGGAGGATGGTCCAGCAGTTAACACACTTGTCTAGGACTTAGGAGACCCAGGTTCAAATTCCTGCTCCTCAAAGACTTCCTGGGTGACCTTTGCAAATCACTTATCCATTCTTCGCATCAGCTAAATGCCTGTAAAATAGGAATAATAGTGCTTCCCTACCTCCCAGGAGTGTTGTGGGGATACATACATACATTACAGAGTTTTGAGGTACTCAGATACAATCGTCATGAGAACCTAAGACAGATGTGAATGTATTTGTATGTTGCTTGTTTTATAGTATTAGGACACTAGGTTCATTCCGAAGATCTGCTGAGTGAAACCAAAACCAGGAGCTGTTGGTTAGTATCAGCACTGGGACTTGGCAGAAGAGGTCCAGTACTTCAAACTCTGTCTGTATCTCTCTCAGCCAGCACCTGTGGTTGTGTAGCTAGTATAGGCAATGACAGCAATACAAATATCAGCGAGAGAATGACTCAAAGGTAGAATGAAGTTCCTTGTCAGTTATTTCAAGAGTCAAAGAATGGGACTAAGATTTTTCAAGTTGTAGTGTGTGTCAAAGCCCAAAGAGCCCTTTCCCAGGAGGTGTTTATGGAGATCAATGAAGCACAGTGTTTTCTGACAAAAGAAGTTCCCCACTGGCTCTCCTAGCACCTAGTTAGCAATTAGCAGGGCCCAGCACCCTAAGCCTGGTGTTGGGCACTTCAGAAATGCTGGCCCCTAGTGCTCTGCTCTCTGGATGCAGGTTTGCAGGCCAGCCGCATCCCCTCCCCCGGGAGATGTTAGGCGAGTCAGTAGCTCCTGCCCCAGTGAGCAGATGGTAGAGACCAGGACTCTTCAGTGATGCCAGGTGACCTGCCCCCTGCTGTGCCAGGCAGGGAGCATGTCCCCCAGCTAGCCATGAGGATACTTCCTGAGCCAGCTGTTCATCTCCTGCAGGCTATGGGCATTGGGGAGGGAAAGGGATTTCTAGCCAATTCCTGCAGAATCTGTCAATGAAGGAAGAGCAGCAGAAGCCCAGCCTGTTCTATGCTGGGATTTCAGCCACTAGAGCAAACTCTGCATGGTCACGATTTATAGCAGTGCAGCTAAGCCAGCACCTGCTGGTACAGAGGGATGTGCTGGGCAACAGCACTCAGCCTTGCTCAGACCAAGTGGACCTACAGGAGTTGTGATGAGTGCAGGGTATGCACACATGAACTACCCATTGCTCGGGGCTTGCGTTGGTGTCCAGAGCAAAATGCCCGAGAACAGACTCCCTTGCAGTCTCCCTAGGCTGGGGCAGGTCAAGTCAGTCAGCAGGAGCAGGCACATATTAAAGCAGGTGTGCTACCGCCAGCTCCCCCCCACTCCCCTAAGCTTACCACTGAACAGCTCTGGCGCCCTGTTGTCTGTGCAGGTGGAGATGTGCAGCTGGAGCTCTCGCTTTGGGACTCTGTGGCGAGCATTGTAGGGGCACGTGGCCAGCTCTTTGGCTCTTTTCTTGTTATTCTGGAAGAGAAGCCACAAGATACCACTATGCAGAGACAGCAGGGAGGTACCATCGTGAGTTCTGCTCACTGCTTCCACAGCTGCTCGTAGAGGGAGGCAGCTGAGAGGTCCTCTTAGGGATGCATCAGAGCCAGAAAACTGGCAAGCTGGAAACAAATCATTGCCTTGCCGAGTGCTTACTGAGAGAGCACCACTCAGTAGGTCCATATGCTGCAGCTGGGAGCAAGCCTCCAGACTGGACAGAGACTTGAGCTAGTGGTGCTCAAAGTAGCGCTAAAAATAGCAGTGTGGACGCTATAGCATGGACTGGAGCTTGGACTCTCAAACCTACAGTGTGAAGCGGGCTTAAGAGCCCAAGCCACAACATTCACATTGTGATTTTTAACTGTATTAGCTCAAGCCCCACTACTGTGAGCCCATCTACCTGGGCTGTGAGACTCTCCCCTAGCTGTGGTGTAGACATATCTGTATGTGCAGGGAACCTGGTACATCTGCAGCAGTGCTGAATTTCTTGGGTTTGATTCTTGGTTGCTCCAGCCCAGTCCAGGAAGAGATGGGGAGTGGAACAGGCTACCTTAGCTCTCCCTAGACTTGGGCTGGGCTGCTCCTGCCCTTGCTGCTGCAAATTAGAGCAACCTTTGGGCTGCTCTGACTTATGGGGCTCTACTTCTCATGGCCCCTGGGCAGCAGAACACAGGTATAGCAGATACTCTAGCTACACCCAATGCAGCCACAACCTGTTCCCTGCATCGGGTGCAGAGCCGGGTTAGCTTGGAGCCTGCATCCAACCCAGGGAGGCCCCTCTGCAGGCTGTTGTTCCAGGAGACCATTTCCACGTGCTTCAGGTCCCTTTGTGCAGCCAGAGTATCCTAAAGAGACATTAGTGTAACCTCACTAAGGCACCGGGGCCCCTCAGTGAGGCAGGGCAGGCCTGGATCCAAGCTGCCCTGAAGTTCAGGAGTTTTTGAAGCCTGGGTGTCTCCAAGGATTAACTCTGCAGTGAAGACATAACTCGGGCGATCAGCATTTGGGCTGGCCTAGCCCAGGTGAACAGCCACACCACAGAGCCCTGCCCAAGTTGCTGGGGCCACATTCACTCATGCAAGACTCTCAGATTTCAGGGGGAAGGGGGCACAGCGGAAGTGGAGGTGGTGTAGCTGCTGGCTCTCAGCTGAGCTGCTCCATCTCTTCCCCCCCCCGCCAGCAAATTGTGGGACAGCATTAGAGGACTATCAGGTTAAGTCTGGATCTTCAGTGCAGAGAGGGCAGATTACCAAGAGAGGCTATCAGACTCTCTCCTACTCCAGCATGGGCTGGCTCACCCAGGTGTGAAGCAGCACCACACCTGGGCCAGAGGGTTTGTGTGGATGGACAGGAGCCAGGGTAGGGGCAACACCCGAGTTAACTGGGCAGTGAAGATAAGCCCCAATTGTGAGTTTCACAGAAATGTAGGTCTGGAAGAGACCTCAGCAGGTCATCTAGTCCATCTCCTGCACAGAGTCAGGACGAAGTGTCACCTACCCCATCTTAGGCGTTTATCTTAAAAGTCTCCCTAGATAATCCCTGAATCTCCCTTGCTGCAATATAAACCCATTATTTCATGTTCTGTTGTCAGCGGATAAGGAGAACAATTTATCACTCTGTTCTTTATAGCAACTATTACCTACTTCAAGACCTATTGCCCCCCACTCCAGACTAAACAAACCCAATTTTTCCAATCATTCCTTGCAGGTTATGTTTTTTAGACCTTTAGTCACTTTAGTTGTTCTCCTCTGGACTGTCTCCCATTTGTCTACATCTTTCCTGGAGTGCAAGGCCTAGAACAAGACACAATACTCCAGCTTGGGCGTTATTAGTGTTGAGTACAGGTGAAGAATTACTTCTTTTGTCTTGTTTACAACACTTTTGCCATTACATCCCAGAATAATGTAATACTATTGCAAAAAGAGCAAACATTGTGACCCATATTTAGTTTGTGATCCACTATAAACCCCAGATCTTTTTCTGTAGTGCTCCTTCCTGGGCAGTCATTTCCCATTTGGGGTTTGCACTGGAGGCGGAGGAAAATAGTTACAGGGAACAAAGACACGTGGCCATCTCCTCTGGGCACCTCAGACTCTGTCTCACCAGGTAGCTTGCTCTTACCTCTCCGCATTTGACCAAGTGGTAGGGGAACCTGGAGGCTCAGATCTGGTGGTTTTTATCATAGGGGCATGGGATGAGCCGCTCAGGATCCATCACACCTGCACAACAGAAGGCACATGATGCACAGATAGTATCAGAGGGGTAGCCGTGTTAGTCTGGATCTGTAAAAGCAGCAGAGAGTCCTGTGGCGCCTTATAGACTAACAGACATATTGGAGCATGAGCTTTTGTTGGTGAATACCCACTTAGTCGGATGCACAGATAGTGAGGCCAGGAGGGGTAGACTGCCTGGGGTGATGCCTTCAGCAGCTATCACCCCCATATTGAAGGCCCAGTTTTCCCCTTCCACACACAGCTGATCCCAGCAGAGAGCAAAGGGGAGCCCCAGCACTGTTTATGTGGAGCTCGGGCTGTTTCTGTTCCCAGAGTTAGAAATTTGGCCAGAGGGTACAAGTGATGACCTCGGGCATGGCATGGCCGTGGGTTGGCCAGTAAGCTCTTAGGGTTTCAGTTGGCAGCACATGGAAGCAGGAAACCATTAGCCCTGCAGCTAGAAACAGGCTAGAAATGGGGGGTCTTATCAGGGTTAAAGTAGCACCCATTGTGCAGTGTCAGGAAAGTTCCCACTAGGACAGTCTCCGGTGATAGAGGGAAGGACACACACACTTGAGGAAAACTGCAGGGGAAAATGGGGTCTTTCAGATAGACTTTAATGTGGATGGGATCAGGGCTCTGAGGGTAAGTTCAGTGAGATCACACCTGGCAACAGCCTCCTCCAAGTACTCAGAGACCATGAGATTTTAAAGAGTAATAAATGATAGGATCAGAGACTTTACGCATGTTTCCAGATTTTATCTGCAACCACAATGTAAGCAGGGAAATATGGGGAACTTTCCTGGCTGCTGCACTACCCCAGTGGAATTGAACAGCAAATGGATCTGAGTCCTTGCTCCCACTCCCTTTACCCAGATGTCTGCCTGACCTGAAGGCCTCCCTTTCTGCTCTCCTGTGCAACAGAGTCCTTGTAACCCTGACAGGGCTGGGCCCAAGATCCCTGGGAGGCTTCACCTCTAGTCTCGTCATGATCATTTAGGCCAGGGTGTCTCCCCTCCAGGGTGCTCTCTCCACACCAGCCACTTCCCTGGCCCAGCGAGCAGTACATTAAGTTCAAACTGAATAGGATGTATTACACAGCAAGGAACAATAAGAAAAATAATGCAGAAATGGAAAGACGAAGACACAAGGACCCCACCCTGTGGCACAGGGACACCACAGCCAGCCGTCTCTGCGGCCTCAGGAAAGTTCACAGCTTGTTCCTCGCCCATCCCAGGCCTCCTGGCCAGGCCCTGACTGCGCTGCAATGACACTGCAGGTCAGACACTTGCTCTGGCGGTGGCCACACACCCTCATGCTCTGGGGGCAGGACCCTGCTCCTCAGCATTGTCCCCCGCTGGGGTCATGAACAACCCCCCCTCTCTGAGTCCAACTTGTGAGTCCTCGTGCCTGGGGGTGTCCCCCTGCGCTGGGCCTGCTGCCTGACATTGCACCCAGCTCCGGTGTAACTGGTAGCACAGCCTGCGTCTGCAGCTCCTGCAGCCCCCTGCCTTGCCTCTGGCCCAGCTCCGCCCACTGCTCTCCCCTTAGCTCCGCCCTGTGCAGGCTCAGGCAGCTCCAGCTCACACAGAGGACAAGACCCCAGGTTCCTGACTCCGTCATTGGTCCATTTGCCCTGTCAATCAGGCTGACCTAGAGCATTTGCCTCTCCCTATTGGTCTTGGGGACTGTCAGTCTCAGGATCTTGATTTCTCATTGGCCCTTCCCTTTGAATCCTGGGAGAGGGCCAACCCAGGAACTAGGCCTTAGGCAATTGAAGGCCAGTAGCATCCTCCCAGCATCATGTCTCCAGGAGCTGGGGTGTTAGCTAGACACCAGGCTCCATAGATTCAAGGCAAGAGCCACAGGCATTGGTAGCAGAGCCCACCTGCCATGAGGACAGTGCAGGAGCTGGCAAAGAGCCGTCCCAGCCACACTGGCAGGCAGGGGGCATGGTTTTCACCAAGAGATATTGACACTTCAGCTGGCACCTGGCTGGGGATGCAGACAGCTGTTGAAGCAGGAGGGCTTGTCTACACTACAGGGTCTATAGCAGTGGCTCTCAGCCTGCAGCTCAATCAGTAGAGAGCTGCAGCCCATATGACATCCTCAGGGCCATACAGGTAGTATTGGATGTGGCCCTCAACACATTGTGGGCTGCATATGCAGCTCACAATGGTAAATAGGTTGAGAACCACTGGTCTATAGCAGTGTAGCCATAGTGCTGTAATTATGCTGGCGTAACTTCATAGCTCAGACACAGCCTACGTTGTGAGAAGGGCTCCTCCTGTCACTGCAGGAAAGCCACCTCCTCCAGCACCTTAGCTGCTGTTTTAAGTGTAGGCCACGCCTCAGTCTCCGACAAGAGTGCTAAGTGCTGCTTTCTGCATAGTAAGGACTCCTGAGTGTTCTTCAGAGACACAGGGTGGGGCTCCGCCCTAATGAGTGTGCAAAGCACCAAGAGAACTCTGCTCCATTTGAGCAGTGTTGCTTGGCTACACTGGGAAGCTGACTGGCAGGACTAGTCTAGTGTTATACCATTACAGCTATGCCAGTCAATGCCCATCCTGGGCTAGTGGCATTTCACAGCCACTTCACCTCAATGCCTACCTGCAGTGGCACAAGCGGCCAGGCAAGGCAGATCAAGTCCCCAGTGCCTTACAGCCGTGGTTCTCAACCAGGGGAACAGGCCCTTTGGGGGTCACCAGCAGGTTTCAGGAGGGCCAGCATTAGGCTTGCCAGCACCTAGAAAGCCAAAGCTCCACTGCATGGCACTGAAGACAGGGGCTCCAAGCCCCGCCAGCCAGGGCTAAAGCTGAAGCCTGAGCAATTTAGCTTCATGGGACCCCCCTGTGGCATGGGGCCCTGGGAAGTTGCCTGCTTGTTAAGCCCTAATGCTGGTCCTGGCTTTTATATGCAGAAAAACAGTTGTGGTGGTACAAGTGGGCTGTGGAGTTTAGGAGATAGGATGATGTGGGAGCCTCAGAAAGAAAAGGTTGAGAACTGGTGAGGCCACATCTGGAGTATTGCACCCAGTTGTGCAACCCCAACCCCTTTCCCCCCCCACACACAGAAAGGATGTGAACAAATTGGAGAGAGTCCAGCAGAAGGCAACAAAAATGATTAGGGGGCTGGAGCACATGACTTATGAGGAGAGGCTGAGGGAACTGGGCTTATTTAGTCTGCAGAAGAGTGAGGGGAGATTTGATAGCAGCCTTCAACTACCTGAAGGGAGGTTTCCAAAGAGGATAGAGCTAGACTGTTCTCAGTGGTGTCAGATGACAGAACAAGGAGCAATGGTCTCAAGTTGAAGTGGGGGAGGTCTAGGCTGGATATTAGGAAACAGTATTTCACTAGGAGGGTGGTGAAGCACTGGAATGGGTTACCTAGGGAGGTGGTGGAATCTTTAAAGCCTGGCTCGACAAAGCCCTGGCTGATATGATTTAGTTGGGGTTGGTGCTGTTTTGAGCAGGGGGGTGGACTAGATGACCTCTTGAGGTCCCTTCCAACCCTGATATGCTATGAACTCCTGCTTTACAGGGTCAGCACAAGGACCTGGCTCATATTGCTAAGAAGCCAGCACACATACTGCAGCATTATAGCCATGAAATGGGGACAGCATTGCACTGCTCTGTTGCCAGGCACTCTGAGATACATAGTGCTTTGGCTCAGTAGAAAAGCTCGGTATTGCTGTTATCACAGCTTCAACAGGTTAAGGAGGCTATAAAGCCTCCCACTAAATATTTTGTAAGAGCCTTTGCTAGCTCTCTGCCCCCCTTCCCAGCAGCTCAACTCAAGCTCCAATGCTACTCAGTTCAGAAACTTGGGCTGCCTTTAGTTTTTACCAACTCCCACCTCCAGTTTTCTCAGGAGGAGGTTTCCACAGCAGCTGCTTCCCCTCCCAGCTCCTAACCCTCTGAGTAAAGAGAGGCCACCATTGGAGCTAGAAACCAGATACCTGACTAAGGAATCCCAGAGACACAGTCTCTTTAAGTCTTTCAGACTAATTTTAAGCACCAAACCCTGATGTTACTCCACCATAACTCTTCCCACAGAATCTTGTCTGTACTCACCACCTCACAGAAGGTCCTTCTCTGGAAGTTGTATCCTGCCTCCCAGACCAGCCCCTCCCACTCTGCTCATTAAGCAGAGTTCAGCTCCTTTTATAGGCCACTTATTTAGCAAATTCCTACCTTATCTCTCAGATAACATCCTCCCTTCAATCTATTCCCAAGTATGAAAACAAGCTCACCCCAGTGGTGGCTATGGCTGGCTTATATGGCTCAGACTGGGGGTCACTGTGCAGGGATGGGGCCCTGCCGTTCCCATGGAATCAAGGCCAAACAGATGCATGGTTTAAATTCTGGAACTGGGTGCAGATGTCACTGAGGGCCTGGCCAATGGCAAAGGAGCTTTCAGAATGCTCAGTGACATCATCCTACATGAGCTGACGCAGACAACACAGGGAAGTCTTAATGCCAGCTTGGGCTGGGGCCTGGGTGATCCCCTCATTCAGTAGGGCTGTGCTGGGTCAGTGCCTGGCTGGGAGACTCCTGATGGCACTGAGGACTCCGGAGCTGGTGGTTTCTCTAGAGAGCTCTGGTGGGTGCCATGCTGGGAACCTGACACTTGCAATTGTGATAGATTCCAAGGGAATGCAAGTCAATCCTGGGATCCTGGCTATTGACAGTCTGGCTCCCTAGTGCCTCTTGGGCTCAGCAAGTGAGTCAAGTAGGCAGCGATTCCCAGTGGGGAGAGCACTGGCCTGGGACTCAGGAGTTCTCAGACCTGGCTTCTATTCCCTGGCCTGCTGTGTGACTTAGGCAAGTTCCTCTGTTTCCCCACCCACCCTGTGTCTGTCCTGTCCAGACTGTGAAGCCCCTGGGGCGGGGAGGTCTCTTGCTCTGTGTCTGTGCAGCACCTGGCATGACAGAGCCCTACATGTGATCAACTGGCCAGTGAGCCACTATGTGTGGTGGTCTTGTTGGTGGGAGGTGCCAGAAAGTCGGCGCTGGAGGCTCATTCATCTCCTTATCCCCCAACACGCAAATGGCAATGGAAGATTCTCGCACTGCCCCGCAAACAGCTCTGCTCGATCCTCCCCTCTTTCCTGTCACTGCCAGCCAGGTGGCCAGTTAGGGCCCATGGCGAAGTGGGGACATTCTGTAATATTTTGTGACTCCTACCTGTACTGCGGTTTCCTCTGTACTCTGTGTTGCTACCCAGTGGGTACAAAAGAGTTAAGTCACTGCCTGGGGTGGGAGGATGGGTCCTTAAGGAACTGGTGAGAACCCACCCATAACAACAGAGAATCTGAAAAGACAATGGAAGCCCCAAGGACTGAACAATTGACACTACAGTGTGAGAAGCTGGTGGCTCTGCCTGAAGACAAAGGACTAATCTCCACTAAGAGGTGGAGGAAGGGAATCAGAGCTGGCTTTTGGAAGAGGCTGGCTTGCTCTTATGTGGGTTGAACTGAGTGAGACAGAGAGCCAGAATCAGAACTGGCATCCTAAGCACTTGGCTGGTGGATTGCTCTTGCTTGGCCAGATGGACTCTGTCTTTAACTTTATTTCTCTCTGCTGACCTAAGGACTTCCCATGCTGGGTTCCAGTTCACTAAAAGACCCTGCTCTGTTTTGAAAGGCTGCTGGTGGCGCTTCAGATCCTCCTTGAGGGGTGCCCTGAAGCGGACAATGTCAGTACAAGCCTCCGGCAGGGGTCTGGCTTGGGTGGTTTCTTTGTGGGGAGCCAAGGAGACAGACAAGAATTGAGTTCTGGAGTTGTGGAAGCCATAGGCCTGGCCCTGTGGAACTACCAGGGTCACTCCTGAAGGACAGGTTACAGGCTGGCCATAGACCCTGTGGATCTGCAACAGGGCCACTAGGAATTAGACTGATTCCCACGCTCAGGGCAATGACTTTCTGCAGCTGAGGGGCTGCCCACACTATGGGCTTGGCTACACTTGCAAGTTGCAGCGCTGGTAGAGGCTTTCCAGCGCTGCAATTAGTAACCGTCCACACCTGCAAGGCACATCCAGTGCTGCAACTCCCTGGCTGCAGCGCTGGCTGTACACCTGGTCAGGTTGGGGTGTAGCGATTGCAGCGCTGGTGATCCAGCACTGCTCATCAAGTGTGGACACACACCAGCGCTTTTATTGGCCTCCAGGGAATAAGGAGATATCCCAGAATGCTTTTAACTAAATTACTCTCTTTGTTTTGTTATGCAGCCTCTCTTTCTTTTGTTGTGAACTCCGATCGGAGCTCCGTTGAACTGCTTATCTAAAATATATTTATAGGAAATGTGCCTTTATTTAAAAGTTACACTCCTAATTTTAAAATACTAATAAGCACAGGCCACACCTTGCACAGTGCCTTGGTAATCTTGAGTATGAGCTGGTGAAGAGGATTTCATGTTTGCATTTCAGAATCTAGAAGCAATGTATTGTTGCCAGTGACGACAGCATTCTAGATCAATTTGAAGAGTATGTTTGGGTATCTGTCCTCTTCGCTGTCTCCTTCATGCCCCAATTTAAAGATGTCTCTTCTGACACACTACTAAAGGAATGGGAACCAAATCTTAAATTTGTGCCTTCTTGGAAGAAACTCTGAATACGTCTGCCATTTGAACAGACTTTGCCTGCCTTGCCTTACTCCATTAATGCCTTCTGACTAGTTGTGGAAGAACCTGCCACCCTTGTAAACACTACTTGTCATTCACTGCTGTTTTATCAATATGCAGTTAAATTCTATTATTGAAGTTCTAAAAATTGGAGCACTGAACCGTTAGTGCTGCCTTGTGGTATTTCTGATTAAACACATCTCTATAAGGTGTTTACATTTTCTTCAAAAGACAGTCTGTCACTTTTTGGTGTCAGTTTAATCTGAAAGAGTATCTTTAAAAATGTTTAGTGTTTGTAATGTAGACACTTACCAAAGTTGGTTTTGTTTGGGGGTTTTGTCTTTTGCCAAAAAGTAGTTCAGTGAAAACTTTTATCTGCAAGCCAGCAAGATGTTTCCAGTGTAGAATCAGTGCCAAATGTAGTTTAAAAATGTATATATATTTATATGTAATCTGTTTGCATTACTTCACAAATTGTCTTCCCTCTAAACTAGTCCTCTGAGTGAATGTTCCCTTAGGACTTCGGGAAAGGTTGGTAACAAACGCCGTTGCCTCTTCCCTCTTCTCGACAAACTTTTTCGGTATGGCTGACTGTTCTCCATGAGGAGGGAAAGAAATAACTTGGTGCTTCACCCAGAGTCACCACTATGTGTACCCTCTAGTCTGTCTGTTTCTAATTTCTTTCCAGTCCTTGTTTCTACTTCCTCTGTATAGTTTTTCCTTTCTCTTGTCTCTTTTTTCCTCCCTTACTTTGCTCTGTTGGCTTATAATTAACTATCTGAGGCCTTGCCTGTGTCTTTGAGGATGAAGAGGGAGAGAAAGGCAAGGATTTCTTTGCCTGCTGAAGTAACTTCTGTTCTATCTTCATCACTGCAGTGACTTCTTTGAATGTACAAAGTCTCTTAGAAAAATAACTCGACTGTATAAATGCACCATGGACCAGTAACAAAGCTAACAGTACAAAAATGTAATCTTATTTACTCACAATTAAGAAACTTTTTATTATTATGTTTATGCTGCAGCTTTTAAAGAAATATCAACTCTCTGTACTAGTTCCTACACTGTCAGAGGTTTCTAAGTGTATGTCACCAGGGAGGCGTGTGTCCCTGCACTGTGTTGGCCTTTGTAACTTTTAATAAAGCAGCTGTTGAAACTACCATGTGTTCCTCAGCGTGTGTGTGTGTGGGGGGGGCGGCTGTTAGGAAGAAAGGTCTCTGCTGCCTTGCGCTGCTGGGGAGGCGGCTGCACCTCCTGGGTGGGCATTGAGGGCAGAGTGGCCCATGGATGGTTGCCGCGCTGGGCCAAGCTGTAGCCCCAGATCCCCACCCTGGGTGATGGGCGGGGGGAGGGCAGGGGGAGCTGGGTGCTGAGGCGGCGGCTCGAGCCCCAGCCAGTAGGTGGTTCCGTCTCTAGATTTAGCCCCTCAGGGGGTTGGGGGTGGCTGCGTGCGTGTGTTCCCTCTGTGTGCTGTCCCAGCTCTGTGCACACAGCTGACACAGCAGATCTCGAGAGAACCCCCAATGACCACAGACTCTAGAAAGAAACGAAGGCACGTCGGCCAGGTTTATTGTCGAAGAAAAACACAGTCTCCAGCTCCCTGGCATAGAATTCCAAGGTGCTGCTGAGGTGTGGCCAGCTAGTACTTATGTGCTCCCTGACAATGGACTCAGCTCAGTCACTGGTGGGACTTTCCACTGCCCCCGAGGCTGGCCAAAGACACTGCCCCAGGGATGCATTCTTATACACCGGTACAAACACGTTACACATCACTCCTGACGTATTGAGGTGCAACCCTTCTACCTAGCAAGGTACAACCCTTCTACGTAGTAAGGTGCCGCCTCTCACCTTGTACATGTTGGTTCGAACAAAACAACTCTCCATCATATTACCCTTTTGGCCCTGTCATTGGGATGGGTCAACCTGTTCCTTGTTATCTGTGAGGAGTATACAAGTATGCAAATGTTCTGATATCTGATGTCTCTTTTCGCAGCATCAGCCCTTTTCTTGCCAGCTTCTGAGAGCAGGGCCTGCCTCTGGCTCACAGCTTAACTTTGCTTTATGTTAGTAAAGTCTTGACCATTACTTTGGTCCAAGCCTTAGTCCTCATACTGGGCCTCTGATAAGGGTTTATCTTTCAGGGCCTCCTCTTACTACAGGGGCTCCCTGACAGCCGCTCTGCCCCACCACACTCGTATTGCCCTATGGGAATGCAGGGGTGGGGGCGGCCCAGGGCCCAATGGGAGGCAGCTGTGTGGTGAGTCGGAGGCCGAGCCTGCTCACTGTGGGGCTGTGTGAGGCTCTCAGGAAGGGGGAGAGAGACCCCGCTAGCGGCTTGACCCTGGAGGGTGATGGGGGAGCCCGAGCTCTAGGGGTTCTACCTAAAGAACCACCGGGCTGAGGGCAAGGGCTGTAACTCTCTGGCCTTCGGGGGGGCTCAATAAGCCCTCCTACAAGCTGGAGTGCAGGTGAGGGGTTGCAGGGGCTCTATAACAACCACCCCCGGGCAAAATGAGACATGGACTTATATTCACCCTGTACTGAATTGCAGCCACTTCTGGGGTGAAGGGCAGTAGCTGCATAACAACACACAGCAACACTGCACAGGGATTGCCTGCCCAGCACTGAAATGCAGATATCTCTGGGGTGGAGCGCAGAAGCAGTGTAGTAACAAAGCAACACTATACAGGGATCACTCACCTGGCACTGAAATGCAGACATCTCTGGATGGAGCACAGCTGATGTGCAACAGCACTCAACAACACTACACAGGGATCACTCACCCAGCACTGAAATGATGCCACCTCTGGGGTAGGAATGCAGCAGCTGCTGAACAGCCAAAGAGAGAACACTACTCACAGTTTACAACAGGGTGCAAAGAAGACTCTCACTTCCATTTGAAACTTCTGGGGGAGTTTAACAGCATGTTCTGTTTCTGTAACCTGAGCTGAACAGCAGCCAGGGCACAATAGCTTGGGTCTGCACTGTGGGTAACCAGACAACAGCTCTGGCATGAGGGATTTGCTCTGACTGATGGAGAGAGGAATGAGGTAGGGAGCCAGTCAAGCCTGGGGAAACAAATTCCTTCTCCAGGAGGCTTTGCTCCAGGATCTTGGAGCCCAGGCTCTACAGCCATTAATTACTGCACCACCCAGCCAGAAGGGAAGGGCTGGGGCAGGTCTCTGCACTCCACATGTCACACACAGACAAGGCAGAACGAACCATGTCACAGAATGAATCAATTGCAGAGCCTGGACTAGAACCCAGGAATCCTAACTGCCAGCTCTCTGCTCTGACCATTAGACCCCTCTCCGCTTGCAGTCAGGATTGAACCCAGGAGTCCTGACTCCTAGACCCCCCCCTCCACCATTCCTCTAATCCAGTGGTTCTCAACCAGGGCTACATGGGCCCCTGGGGGTATGCAGAGGTCTTCCAGGGGTACATCAACAGGCTACATAAAAAGCATTAGTGAAGTCAGTGCAAACTAACATTTCCTACAGAGTATGAGAAAACTCAGCCAAAAGTTTGTTGAGTATTCTCAAAGGGGGGAATTGTTGGTGTCATCAGGCATCTATACTAGGCCTGAATGAGCCAAAGTTATTTTATGCTTGTCCAGAGTGCCTCCATATTAAACTTTAGTTGAACTCCCAGGTTAGAATTGAGAATGGAATGTGTAACTGCTCCTTATCAGTGCAACACTGGCACCAGGAGATAGTAAAAAGAGGCCTACTTGTCTCTGGTTTAAGAGGAGGAGGGGGGAGGCAAAGTAATAAATCCAGAAGTAAACCAACCTAACAGCCTTGAAAAGTTACTAACAAGATGAATTGTTTGCTGTCAAGGATGATGTAATTGCTAATTATACAATATGTCTACTATATAGGAGGAGAGTAAAGGAGGGAGGAGAATAGTGGGCGGTAACAAAAATGTCTAACTAAAATCATGTATAAGAAGGAAAACACAGCTTGCATCTGTGTGCAGGATTTGAGATTGTAATGTCTCCCTTGCACCTTATTTGGGCTCAATTAAATTTTTTCTGCATTCTCCACCTTGGTGTGTCTATTGGAGCGAGGTACACCGGGCAACGAACCACTGTTTGCTGCCTCAGGCCTTTTGGGCCGGCAACACCGTGAGGCTGAAGAGCAGCAGGTCTGGGGGGCTCTCCAGGTCCTCGGCCACCAGCATGTCGGGGGTGAGGGCAGTGAGCACGAACTGATCCACCTTGGCCACCAGCAGCGCCGCAAAGCCCAGGGAGGAGGCCACGTTCTCCGCGCCACCCCACAGCCGCACCACCACCCAGAAGTACTCCTGCTCCACGCCGCCCAGAAGCTCCACCCGCATGGGGACAGAGTCACAGCTAGGCCAGGGCTTGGCTGCCGTGTGCTGTTAGCAGATCCCACGTTTGGGGGGGAGCCCAGTGCTGGGATGGCAGGGGGTGTGGGTGGGTGAGTGGAAGAGAGAGCCCAGTGCTGGGGCTGCAGGTAGTGCGGGTGGGAGGGCACTGGTGAGCGGGGGGGAGCTCAGGGCTCTGGGGGGGGGAGAGCCAAAATTCTTTTGCTTGGGACGGCAAAAAACCTAGAGCCGGCCCTGTCTCTTGCTGCACGGGGTCAGATCCTTAGTTCAGCTGCGCTCGTATCTGGCCTGGCAGAAAGGAAGGGTGATCAGAGCCATGGCCCATCTAGCCTGCCAGCCCACCACGGTCGGTGACTGGGGGCTCTGCTAGGAGCACATCATTAGCTGGCCTGAAAGCAGCCTCTGAGCCACTTCCCCGAGGGGTCTTTCTACTAGCCAGTGGGTCCTGGCTCAGGGCACAGCCATCTTGTCCGAGCCCCACCACTAATCCCCGTCTCTTTCCCTCGCAGAGATCTTCAGCGTTGTCTTTCGCAGCGTGAAGAAGGAAGGAGAATGGAAGGTAAGCCGGCCGGGCCTCCTGCCTCCTGCCCTGGTGTCCCCCTGGGGATATGCTGTATCCATATATTGTGCTCCTCCCCGTCCAGCCTCTTGGGATTAATTAGGAACCTGAGGTTTTCCAGGCTGGATCAGATCCCTGCTCTGTCTAGCCCATCATCCGTTCCCAGCTAGACTTGGGTATGTCTGTCTTCCCACTGTGCTGGATCAGACCCACCTTGTCCAGCTAGCCCCGTATCTTCCCCCCCCCCCACCGGATCAGACCACTGGGCCCAGTGAGCCAGCCTGGGTGGGAGGAGGAACAGGAGAGCGCCAAGCATGGGGGCAGTATGCACCATTGGGCAGGCAGGTTATTGAGCCCCCGGCATGGACTGGGCTGGGGTGTGTGGAGCAGTGGGCTAGGCCGGTGCGGCAGAGGGAGCACAGGGGACTAGCTTTCCCAGTGTGCTGGGCTGCACAGAGCAATGGGTTCATTCGGGACGGCAGGAAGGCGGTGGAGATGTTGGGCCGATGGCCTACAGGGGAACACGGGGAACACGGAGACTCCTCTCGTTCCATTTCTCCATGCCTGATCCTGGTTCTGTCGGAGGGCTGGGGACCGGGTACGTGGTGGATCAGAGCAGGGCACTGGGAGCTAGGACTCCTGGGTTCTGTCCCTGCCTCTTGCACTCACCCTGTCACCTGGGCGAAGAGGCTGATCTCCTCCAGTCTAGGAGGGTAGAGCCATTCCCAATGGCCGGGTGTCCCAGGTTTGTCTCCGTCTCCTACATCTCGTACCAGCCACTCTGCACGGAGCTGCTCCCCTTGTCGCTCCTCACGCAGTCCTTAGCACGGTCAGCTCAGCCAAGTGCAGGCTTGGTAACGGCCCTGCTGCTCTGCTGTGGAAGGGCTGGGCTGGGAGCCATCGGCTCTGCCGTTAGCAGTCGTTCTGCTCCCTTGGCTGTGCCATGGATGATGATGGTGGGCGGCTGGGCTCAGGGCAGTGACTAGCTCCCCTCTCGCTACCTCAGGTGCTAATCATGGACCACCCGAGCACGCGCATCCTCTCGTCGTGCTGCAAGATGTCCGACATCGTGAACGAAGGCATCACACGTGAGTGGGCCCTCCCTCCCGTCTGATCCCCCCACCAGGGCTCCCCTCCCCCTTGGACACACCTCACAGTTGGGGAGTTGACTTGTCTATATTCACGTTTGCATCTAGTTTCCTCCCTTTGCAGCCCCCTAGATGCCCTCCTTGCTATTGGTACCTTCCCAGCCAGCTCTAGTTCCCTTAGCCCGGCGCTTTCAGGCCCTGGAACCTCTTCAGCGCTTTTCTCAGCTCCCGTTAACTCCTCGCTGCTCCTCCCCCACGCTGCAGGCAGGGTCCTGGCTGGGGAGGGGGAATGCTGGCTCCCTGCTCCAGGGTGGAGGAGCCCTGGGGTTGAGGGGCACAGAGCTGAGCCAGGGCTCTAGCGGGGTGCCCCCAGCACAGTACACAGGGATGTTCCCTCCCTGCTCCGTACTGTGGCAGCATCACAGCCCATGGCCCCACATCAAAGCAGCTGCTGCATTGTAACCTGCAGAACCTCCCAGCCTGCTGCCAGCAAACATCCCTGTTCCCCTTGGCTTTCCCTCCCCCCATCCCGGTGGAGAGCAGCTGGGGCGGGTGGCTAGGACGCACTGACCCACACCCAGTGTCTGCTCTCTCCTAGCTGTGGAAGATATTGACAAGTGCCGGGAGCCAATCCCCAGCCTGGAGGCCATCTACCTGCTCAGCCCTGTGGAGAAGGTAGGAGATCGGGCCTGGGGCAGCTGGATGGGGAGCAGGGGAGACCCCGGGGCAGCTCCTCGTGCTGCCTGGAGGTGGCGCTGTCCGGGGGGATGCGCAGCACGACCTCAGGATGGGAATGGGGCTAGTAGGGGCCCCCCAAGAGGCTGCTTCCCCGGAGCTGGGCTTCGTGTTCTTTGCCACGGGAAGCACAGATTGTCCCACGGACCTCTCCGCAGTGCAGTCCCATGGGGGTTGGATGGGATGATGCAGCAGGTGGAGAGAGGCAACCTCAGCTAAGCTGACCAGATAGCAGGTGTGAAAAATCGGGACAGGTGTTGGAGGGGTAATAGGATCCTATAGAAGAAAAAAACCCAAATATTAGGACTGTCCCTATAAAATCGGGACATCTGGTCACCCTAACCTCAGCTGAGACTCAAAGTGAAGGAGAATCGCTGAGGCAGAGGCTCACGTAGCGGGGGCTGTGGGGGAGGAGGCTCCTGCGTCTGCTGCAGGGAGGCGAGTGGAGGGAGACCAGGGGCAGGGGGCACTGGCGGAGCATGGTGCAGCCCAGAACCCACAGGTGCTGCCCGCGGACAGAGCGCTGTAGTAGAGGCCTGCGAGCTGGGGCCTGGGGCTCAGGGGACCGGTGTAACGATGCTGGTTCTGGTGGGACCCAACTGAGAGTGCCAATTCAGGACAAATTGCTTAAAACAGGGCAGTTACAGCCCAAGGCTGGGGGTTTTCCACCTCTAAGGCAAACCAAACCAGCCAGCCAGAGGACTTTGGTCTTACCCCAGTAGCTAAGCACAAGTCACACAAGGAATTCCCTTAGACACTCCCGTCTCCCAGTATCACCACAAGTGCCACTCTTTATGGGGACAAATGGCTATGAAAACCAATGCCCTAATAAAAGAAAAAGGGTTCTCCTGATCCCTAAGGACCAAGCCCCAGA
This sequence comes from Mauremys reevesii, assembly GCF_016161935.1. Lineage (NCBI taxonomy): Eukaryota > Metazoa > Chordata > Testudines > Geoemydidae > Mauremys > Mauremys reevesii. Next base: position 7,781,106 of record NC_052647.1, on the reverse strand, counting down.
CCCAGATCAATATATAAATCAGATCTTACCCACAAATCACGCTGTTGCCAGTCCTTTAGAATCTAAAATCTAAAGGTTTTTTCATAAAAGGAAAAAGATATAGATGAGAGGTAGAATTGGTCAAATGGAATCAGTTACATACAGTAACGGCAAAGGTCTTAGTTCAGGCTTGTAGCAGTGATAGAATAAACTGCAGGTTCAAATCAAGTCTCTGGAGTACTGTACATCCACAGCTGGGATGGGTCATTCGGTCCTTTGTGTAGAGCTTCCTTGTAACAAAGTCCCTCCAGAAGTATGAAGCAGGACTGAAGACAAGATGGAGATGAGGCATCAGCCTTTTATAGTCTTTTCCAGGTGTAAGAACACCTCCTCTTTGTTCTTACTGTGGAAAATTACAGCAAAATGGAGTCTGGAGTCACATAGGCAAGTCCCTGCATACTTTGCTGAGTCTCAAAGCATATCTGCCTTCTCTCAATAGGTCAGTTGTTTAGCTGATGATCCTTAGTGAGCCATCAAGCAGGCTAGGCAGAGCTAACACCAACTTGTGTGGGGTGGCACCCAGAAGCATGGCAGAAGTTTGAAATACACACAGTCTAGAGCCAATATTTGTAACTTCAACTACAAAAATGATACACATATACAGCTAGCATAACCATAACCAGCAAACCACAACCTTGTCTTAGACACCCTATTTGACCGCATTTATACAAGATTTTGTTCCTCTACAACCATGTTCTATATGGTCCCTGTTCACATCAATAACGTGACAACCGGGCAGCCAGGTTCTCACCTGTGACAATGCCGGTCACGGAGTCTGAACAGCTTCCGAACACCCTGCCTGGCTAGCTGGTGTGGCAAAGCTGCTGGTGCCCAGTGTGGCACCAGGGGAGGGAGCGGGCCCTGATGGCGGCTGCCTGGGATTGCTGCTCGGCCGGCTGTTCCCTGGGCACTGCTCAGAGCCCACTTAGTTCAGCAGCAAGGCCAATGCCAGGTCCCGTCTGTGGCCGAGCACGGACACTTGTGTGCCAGCGAGAGACGGGGCTGGGCCCTGAGGCTGTCCCGGGCACATGGGCACATGCCCTGTTCCAGGTGGGGAGGGAGCCCAGAGCCAGGGGGGTGAAAACCAGCCCACCTCCTGACAGCATCATGCTGGACCCTGAGTCCCCAGGGGCTGGGCATGGGCTGGGCCCTTCGGGAAGCAGGGAGGGGCCTCGGCTGGTGCTGACAACCCCCTTCCCCCCTTTGCAGTCGGTGCAGGCTCTGATCAGTGACTTTCAGGGCACCCCCACCTTCAACTACAAGGCGGCTCACGTCTTCTTCATCAGCCGTGAGTATCAGGAGGCAGCAGATTCTCCAGCTGGGAGCCTGGCCAGCGGCACAGTGGGGGTGGGGGGTCTCTCTCTGCCAGCAGGCCAGTGCCCCAGCAGACCAGACCGAACGACCCCACCTACCCCTTCCCCCCCTTCTCCCCCACGGGCCTGCCTCCAGCCAACACGGCTCACAGCGTGCGCCCAGAAAGGCCGCCTCTGGCTACCATTCCCAGCATGCATTGCTCCATCAGTCCCAACTGGGGTGGGGGGATGGGACACCACCAGAATACTCAGTGTGTCAGGGTCACATCTGCTTCTCCCCATTACAGCGGCAGGGGGAGCCCAAGTCCCCGTTCCTCCTTGTGCATCATCCTGAGCTGTACACTCCAGTCACTTCCCCCTGTGGAGGGGCTGAGGGAGGGTGTGAGACGGGGCTGCACAGGAGAGATTGTGGCCCCCCCTCGCTGCTGATGCTGCAGAAGGCGAGAACCCGGCATGACTCTGGTTTGGTGGGGCTGGATTCATCATTGACTCCTGTGTGTCCCTGCTGGCTTGCCCAGGTTCCCCACAGGTGTGCAGCTACTGCCCCTGCTGTGCCCGTCCTGGCCTTGTCTGGGGGGGCGGCACTGTGCTGGGGGTCCTGAGCCCTGTGCCTGTCACCCCCACCCACTGCCTTTGCCTTGCAGCCTGTCCTGAGCCTCTGGTCAAGGAGCTGAGGAAGTCACGGGTCACCAAGGCCATCAAAACCCTCAAAGAGATCAACGTGGCCTTCCTGCCCTACGAGAGCCAGGTGAGGGGTGGCCGGGCTTTGGAGGAGCCGGGCTGCGGGGCAGACGGTGACGTACGACACCCCACCCTTAGTGTTCAACGTGGCTGGGGGGTGGGGGGGAACCTTTCCCTTCTAGGGCCCTGGGTTTATCGCCAGCACAGGGCAGCAGGGACTAGCCGGCTGCTCACACCCTGTGAGACGGGGAATCGCTGGCTTAGATGTCTGGGGGAGGAGGGCCCTGCCTCCCCGGCTTTACCAGCTCTTACTGATGGTTTATACCAGGCCTGCAAGACAGCCCGATACTCCACACGCCTGCCCTTTGCCCAACAGCCCCATCCCCTCCTTGTGTCGTCAGTGGATTTCCCCCCTCACGCCCCTGAGGGGAGGGCTGTGTTGTCAGCCCCATTGCATTGATGGGGAAACTGAGGCACAGAGCGACATGAGCCTGGTCTACACACACACGCTTTGTTGGTCTGGGTTTGTCACGGAGATGAGAGAAAAAATCCCCCCTGTAACTGATGCAGCTGTGGTGGCAGAGCCCCTGGGTAGATGCCGATATGCTGGCCAAGCAGTCCTTTCGCCACTGTAGCTTATTTCACCTGGGGTACCGGTGCCAGCTGTGCCAAGAGAAGCTCTGGCTGGTATAAGCTGAGTGTCCGTCAGGAGGCTTTGCTGGTTCACCCATCCCGTTGCGCCAGCAAACCCTTCATGGCCGATACTGTTTTATTGGTGTCCAAGCACGTTTGCCCCAATGGCTCGTTCTGTTCGGCCAGTGAAATAAGCGACAACAGCAGGTGCGCATTGATGCCAGGTTTGCCCGTGGCTACACTGGGGCTTTCACCAGACTAGAAGCGTGGCCAAGCCCCCTCCCCCAACATTGACTTCTCCAGGGCAGAGACACACCCCGAGGGCACCTGGGAGTCTGCAGCTCAGTAAGGACCTGAAGCCGGGGAGTCATCATCCCAGGCTGGTGCGTGAATCTCTGGGCCGCTGTCCCTCCTCCACAGCAGGAGTGGCTCTGGCAAAGGGCTCTCCCTCACTAGGGGCTCGCTATGGCTCTGCCAGTCTGGTCTGGTCCAACAGCGCATCTTAGGGGCGTGGTATGGGGCACAGCTGGCCTGGCTGTGAGCGGTTGGCACCAGGGCCTGATCTCTGCTCCCCTCGCCCCCCAGGTGTACTCCCTGGACAGGCCACAGACCTTCCACATCTGGTTCAGCCCCTACCGCTCCTTGGAAAAGAAGAAGGAGCAGGAGATGCTGGCAGAGCAGATTGCCACATTGTGCGAAACCCTGGACGAGTCTCCAGCCATCCGCTACCGGAAGTGAGTGTGCCGGGGGAAGGGGTGTGACGAAGTGGGAATGTTCTTAATGTTTTCGCTGAATACTGCGTGGGTGCCTGTGACGCAGCAGGGAGAGGGGAGTATTGACCTGGGCAGGTTGCAGGGGAGTTTTGCTGGGACTGTCTGCATTGGGGATGGGAGACTTTCCTTGAGGCCAGATACCTGAGCATGTAACCTGAGAACCAGGAGCGGGGTTGGAGCCAGGTGACACCTGTACCCAGGAAATGGACAAAGGCTGGAGGAGGAGTCGGGGGGAGGCTGGGTGAGACGGCTGGAGAGAGTTTCAGTTTGGAGCTGGCTGGGAAAATGGAGGGGAGCCTAGCCAGGGCTCTGGCCTCCCTGGCGCCCCCAAGATGGACCTGACTGAGGGGGTCCTGTTGTCTGTACTGAAAGACCTGTCTTGGACTGTGTTGCTGTCATCTAAACAAACCTGTTTTACTGGCTGGCTGAGAGTCATGGTGAGTTGCAGGAAGCCGGGGGTGCAGGGCCTTGTCTCTCCCACACTGTGACAAGGGGTACCCAGCTATCTGCTTCAGGAAGTCAGTGTGCCCGGGGAAAGGGGTACCCAGCTATCCCCTATAGGAAGTGAGTGTGCCGGGGAGGTACCCGGCCATCCGCTACAGGAAGTGAGTGTGCCCAGCGGGAGAAGGGTACCTGGTCATCTCCTACAGGAAGTGTGTGTGCCCCTGCGGGAGAAGAGGTTTCTGACCCATAGGGTTTGTCTTTGCTGCAGGGACCATGAAGAGAACTTCGACCTGGCTCGCGCTGTGCTGGCCAAACTCAAGGCGTTCAAGGAATACGAGCCCAGCATGGGAGAGGTGAGTGAGCTGTGCCGGCCATGCCCTCGCCCTGGGACAGAGCCGCGGGGGGAGCACATGAGAAGTAGAAGGAAGGAGGAGTGATTTCGAACCTGCCTGGAGATCCTGGCGGGGGGAGGGGTGGGGTCTAGACCTCCTTGGAGATCCTAGGGGTTGGCAGAACAATAGCATTCCCTGTGTGGGGACTAATGGCCCCAGCCCTTCTCTAACACTGGCCGTGGGCAGATCTCAAAGTGCTCTACAAAGGCCAGTGTCCTTATCCCCTCTGCACAGATGGGGAAACCGAGGCACCGCCTGGGGAAGTGTGTGCCCAGCACAATCTCTCTGTTTATAAACAGGGCAGTTCGGTCACAGAACTAAGCTTTGCACACGGAGCCTCTTCCACACCTGGACACTCCTGTCTGTGTGTGCTCCTACACCCATCCCCATGGTATCGGAACCTCACTAATGAATTCAGCCTCCCAGGGGAGGCGGGGTGGTCTGTGTTACAGATGGGAAACTGAGGCATGCAGGGAGTCTGTCAGAGCAGGATTAGAACCCAGCTCTCCTAAGCCTTAGCCACAAGTCAGCCCTGGCCTGTGGGCTCCCCCCAGCTCCTGCCGTCCCCATCCCACCCCCAGCAGAGGGGAGCTGCAAACCCATCCTGCCCTGGATTCTCGCACAGGAAACCCAGTGCCTCCTATCCCCCTAGGAGAAGCAAAGTGATGTAAAATCCAAGACCTGCCCAGATCTCCCTGTCCTGTTGCCTCTGCTCTTGCTTCCAGTCTTTGCTGAGCTGCTGGGAGACTGTGCACCTGTGACCACCTGGGAATGTTTGTAATATCTTTTATGAATCTGATGTGTGCCTCATTTAAACAGCTGCTGCACCCCACCCCAGAGGTGGCTGCATGTCAGTGGTGGGAAGGAGTTTACTGTGAAAGGCACAGGGCAGTGTTTGGTCAAACAGTGCTGGGAAAACTGTTAGTGCATGAACGACGGGCCAGCTCCTTTGCCCTTGGGCCCTGATCTAACACCCAGCCACTGCTGCAGGGGAGGCGGCCAGAGCAGGGGCTTCAGGGAAAGGATGAAATGCGCCAGTACTAATGGCAAGCCCCAGCCGGGAGTGGAGTTGGGCATCTCCCTGAGCCTGTGCCGAGGAGGAGGCTGTGGGTGGCTCTGGGTCAGTGGGGATCCTGGGCCCAGCTGCCTGCAGAAGCATGTAGAAGCAGCAAAGAATCCTGTGGCACCTTATAGACTAACAGAAGCATGTTTGTCAATTCCAGAACCACCCGAGTGCCGGATTGTGGCTCATTAGGGCCCGACTCTCCCCCTCCCCTCCCGCTTGGGGCCTGCTTGGCCTCCCTCCTCCCAAGGAGAGGTGGCTTGGACCCCCACGCTGATGGGCCCTGCCAGCTGCAGCCTCAGCCCGACGAGCTGGGGGGAGCTTGGGGGGATAGTGACTGGGGAGGTTGGCGATGGGTGGGAGGGGACAGGGGGATGAGGGGGCAGAGTGGCAGGCAGTGCCCTGCAGCAGAGATGGGGGTGGCGGAACCAGGGGACGCTCGCTAGGACCCATTAAGTCAGATCAGTGGTGTGGCACCAATGCCCAGAGGCCCCATGCTCTGTGGATACTCCCAGGAGGGAGACTGCCAAGATCCAGCACTTTGGCTTCAAGATGGAAACAAGTTCTGAGAGAGGGACACTGAACAACACAGGTGCTGGGCAGGGCCAGCGCCTGGGCTCACTCCCCCATCCAGCTATGGGGTGCGCATCAGAGGCAGCAGGCAGTTAACCTGCAGGACTCGCTGCTGCAGGGGATTCCAGAGTCCCCAAAAAGGACTGAGGCATCCCAGGAATGAGGCTATTCCTATTACTGTTTAATCCTTACTGGGTGGCCAGCTGTCACTGAGAGTCTCCTGTTTGGTTGGTGCTTTTCCTAAAGCCTCAGCTCCTGGAGTCATGTGAAGACATGAGACTTGACACTTCCCTTTAAAAAAACATAGCAGCGTCTAGCCCTGGTGCCTGCCTGGGAAAAAAGATGGAAAATGTGACCAAGTGCGACAGGCTGGAAACCAGGAGGCAATGACGGAGCCCCGAAGCCATGCTTGTGATTTTGTGGGGTCAGACTCCTCATTAGGAACATTTCGGGCTGGTGGGACTGTCTGTAGATCAGGCATTATTGCCATTTTTAGGGGTGTTATAGGAACACCTAGAGACCCCTAATTGAGTAGGAGTTCACGGACGGGTCGATTGCAACACAGCTCTGCCACGTCCAGCCTCATCTCTTGCTTGCTGTGTGATGGCATAGTGCGTCGTGAACGTGTGTGCAGGAGATCGTCGCTGACGTCCAAAGCCCCTGAGGCCGACCTATGTCCCTGTGAGGGCTGTGGGAACCCCCAGGGATTCCAGAGGTGCCAGGGGGCAGGCCAGTGGCCCTGAGGCCACGCTGCTGCAGGAGGTGCCACTGGGAATGTCGGCCCTCTGGCAGGGACTCCTCCTCGCTAATGGAGCCTGAGTAGGAGGGGCCGCATGCTAGGGACCAGGACGGTGCCGAGGCCGTCTGTCTACCCTGGTCATGTCACTGGCTCCAAGGCTCCACTGAGGATCTGCAGGAGGGCGATGACTCTCTGTGCCTCGATGCCAGCGACATGAACCTGGCAATTTACACCTAACACTCAGCGAGCAGTGCCGGTCCATTGAGTGGGAGTGAGAGTGAGTAGGCCACCACGCCGGGGAACGTCGGCGTGCCCGCAGTGATCCGTACTGGTGCTCCGGTGACCGGTAACGGGCTCTCTGGACCGGTGGCTCGAACCGCCAAAGCAGTGCCATACACTGGGAGAGTGGGTAGGGTGCTCTGGGCAGCGGGGATGGGTGCTGCACCTCTGCAGGTCTGCACTGTTCCACTGGCAATCGCCGCTTCAAGCTGACCCATGTCAAAGGTGTGGTGAGCAGCCACAGGAGCAGGCTTTTCCAGGCTCCCCGGTGTTGGGAATATTTTGCTAGCTTGGCAGTTGGTAGTGTGGGAAGCTAGGATGTTTAGGTTTCTAGGAGATAGTGTGGGAAACCTGGGATGTTTAGGTTTTTAGTTTAGGTTAATTAAGTTGTGAGTTTTGTTATGAGAAGTTGGCCTTGGCTAGCTTCTCTCTAGCAGGCATAATAGGATAATAAATTTGAAGCTGTCTAGGATGATGTTACCCTATGAAGTTATAGCAGTGCTTGTGTGTATTTTGTTAACCAATTAGCAACTGCTTGCTTGCCTGCTTCAAAAGTATAAAGATGTATGCTGGAGAGAAATAAATGACTCTGTTACCAATCAAACTGATTGTTGAGCTCTGTCCACGTCCGCCTTGCGACGCAACACCCCCCCCTCTTAAAAACAGAGAGACTCCCCCTCCCCCACGGGTGAATTTCTGTCAGCTGAGCCAGGAAAGTTCCAGCCACAATCCCACAGCTCAGATCAAAGGCAAAGAAAAGGTTTTCCTGACTCTGGAAGTTGCTGGGGGTGTGGGGGGGGGGTTATTTCTAGGGATGTCAAGGGAACAGCTGGGTGCAAAGGCCAGTGCTGGTGCCCAGGGCCGTGGGCAGAGGTGCGTGCGTGCCAGGGGCGGCTGTGTACACAGCTGGGTTCAGTGACGCTGCACCGCCCTGTCCGGGCACGCAGGCTGCCGGGCCGCTTTCCAGCCCTCTGGCCCTGGGGGCAGCCCAGCCCTCGGCCTCAGGCCAAGCCCAGCCCGGCCCGGGGAGCAGCGCGAGCACAAGGAGCTTGGCTGGTATCAGAGCAGCTGGGGAACACGGTGTCCCTGCCAGGAGAGCACTCCATGCTAGGACCAGCAGTGACCCAGAGACAAGAGCCCCCCCCAGCCATCGCTCCTATCAGAGGGGCTGCCTGCACCCCACCCCCCGGCTCTGAGCCAGTGTCTCAGTCTCCCTGGCCCCCTTAGACTGTTCAGCCCCTAGGAAGGCCAGCTCAGGGGGCAGGAAATGGGGCCCAGGGGATGAAATCGCAGGCAGATCCCAGCTTGTCTCCTCCGGGCCCAGCGCTGGCTGGTGTGGGAACGGGAACGGATGTGCCTGGTTCATCCACCTCTCCTGGCAGGGCCGATGCCAACTGTGCCTGGGGGGCCCAGACAAGGTCCCCCCCGCACCGGGTCCCAGGGCCAGCTGCAGCCCCTAGCACTGGCTGTCAGAGGGAAGGGGTAGGGGTGGTAGGACTCCTGGGTCCCCCCTGGGGTAGTCAGAGCTCTGTGGGGCAGGGAGCAGCTCTCACCCAGCAGCTGGAGGAAGGGGTCTCGGTGGGCAGAGGGCACCCCCTGCTGGCACAGCACCAACCTGGCCAGCCACAGCCTGAATGAGGCCTGGGCAGATAGGGTGCGGAGGCTGGACATGCCTGTAGAGTCTCTCCCCCCCGCCAGCATCAGGGGGCTGGGTTTAAGGGGGGGGTAGATGAGTGTGCCCAGCTCCTGCTATGAGCTGCGCTTAATTCCCTGCCCCCACCCCATCCAAGCCCAACACTCAATGCCCCACCCAGCTGCCCCCACCATGCTGGATCCCAGCCCCACCACCCGAGAACCTGGCAACACTGAGCCAGGACCCTCTGGGACCAGCAAGCCCGGCTCCTTCCAGCCTGGGGGCAGCTGTGCTGCGATGGGGGGAGGGAGGGAAGCCAAGAGCCTTCAGGGGGTCTCCCCCGAGCTGAGAATCCCAGACCCTGCAACCGGCTCCCCCCAGAGCAGGCTGACCCCGCCCGTTCTGGGAGACTGGGATTTGCCTCCCCAGAGTTGGCCGCACAACAGGGAGCTAGCGAGATGCAGCCGACAGCACCACCTAGTGGTGTGAGGTGCTATAGCCTGGGGCCCATCAGAGGCTGGATGATCCACAGGGCACAGCACCAGGCTCGGGAGCTGGATGGGGACCCCCCCCCGGCAGGGTCACCCAGACTCTGCCCAACCCCCACCAAATTAAGGATCAGACACAAACCGGCTCCTTTTCAAACAAACCCTTTTATTTAGTCACAAGCTTCCCACCAAATATCCTCTTCCAATGGAGGGGAGCACGGGGGGGGCACCTTCACAGTAGACCAGGTTCTCCACCAGCTGCCCCGAGCTCAGTGCTGCTTGGCGAAGTACTCCTTGCTGTCCTTCACCGTGGGCTTGGTGGTGTCACTCCCGGGTTCCCAGCCTGCCGGGCACACTGGAGAAAGCAGGGGAGGGGGGTTAGGAGACCAGAGGAGGGAGCAGGACATCCCTGCTCTGCATTCCCGCACCCACCCCACTTACTTTGCAGATGGGGAAACTGAGGCAGAGCAAGGAAAACCTCGGTTTGATGCCAAGTCCTAGGCTAGTGTTCTAACTGCTAGGCAACACTTCCTCTCCAGCTTGGAGGTCTGCCCAGGGCGGCATGGAGGTGCAAGCACCGTAGGTCCATGCATGGGGCTCTTGCCCACCCCTCCTGCCCAGCGTGGGGTGGGGGGAGGCATCTCTATCCCTTGGAGAGAAACTCCCCAGTATAAGCAGAGTCTGCAGCCAGCTCGAAACAGCTGGCGTGGAGAGCCCCTCACTTCCCCCCGTCCCTGGGGAACAAACTCAGACCTGCTGCCCCACCCCCCCAGCTGTGGGGCACTCACCCCATCTAGACACGCTGCTGCAGCTGGTCCCTGCATTCCCCTAACCCGGCCTCAGCCTTCACCCCAGGGCCCAGAGAGCTCCCCCCAGAGCCCAGCCTCACCTTCCCCATGCGTGTCCGTGTACTGGAACGCCTGCACCAGACGCAGCACCTCCTCCACCGAGCGCCCCACCGGCAGGTCACTGACCGTGATCTGCCGCAGGATGCCCTTGTCGTCAGTGATAAACAGGCCCCTGTGGGGGAAGAGGGATCACACCTCAGTGGAAGCCATGGATGGGGGAGCACAAGCCCCCCCCAAGATAACATCTCAGATCTGTCATGGTGGGGATCCAGTGGGATCTGGGAGCCTGCAGCCTCCCCCAATGGATGTGAGGCACCCCCACCTGACACCTGCATGCTCAGTACTAAGCAACAGCCCCCCACCGAATCTCTGGGTGCACATCAGCGCCAGAGATGGGAGATCTCCAGCTTCACTCACAGCGAGACCGGCTCCAGGGTGCTGATACCTGAGTGATCTCCCCAGCCTGGCATCCCATGGGGCTCCTTCCATCTCTCCCTGACCCCCCCACATACCCACCCTGGTGTTCACTGTTCTCACACTCCCCTGGCTCCCCGATCAGTATCCTGCTGGCCAGATGCACCCACCCTTCGCCGGCCAGGGGGACGGGGGGGGGGTCGTTCGACAGTAGCTGGCGCTGCTGTGAAGTTGGGGAGCAGGACTCCAGTAGGGCCCCAAACCCACCATAGGGAGACCAGAGCGGGGCCTCAGCACAAGTGCTGCCCCCACCCCACCCCGAGCAGCCCCCAGAAGCTCCCCCCACAAGGGCTACCAGTCACCCCCACACACCTGTAGACGAGTCCCTCATCCTCCTTCAGCACCCCATAATCGGCGTCCAGGCCGTGGGTCAGATCCGACAGCAGGGGGATGTTTATGGTGCCCAGCCCCCCCTCCTCCTGCGGGGTGTTGACCCTACCAGGAGACAAGGGGGTTAATCCCACACTGGGGTACACCCCCAATCCCAGCCATGGGGACCCCCAAATCCAGATCTGCCCCCAGCGCTGGCTCCCCACTAGAGGCAGCCACAGGACTGGCACCAGAGTGTCAGACACCATTTCCCACTCGGGGCACATGGGGCAGAGCCCAGGCTGTGGCAGGTCCAGCACCACCCCACCCTGTGCCAGACATCTGCTGGCTCGCAGCATCAGGGGCTGAGGGGCAGCTGGTCCTGCCAGACTCCCCCCCCCCACCGCTCTCCCACCCCAACTACCAGACAACAGACATCCAGGTTAGATACTAAATCAAAGGATCTGAGCCAGTGCTCAGACTGAGGGGGGGCAGGAGCGGCGCCACGGTTTCTGGCAGCCAAGGCAGAATTCGGGGGGCAGCATTTTGTGTGATCCCCACGGGGCGCGCGGGAGCTTCCGGCTACGCTCCCGTCGCGCTGCCGAAGAAGGACCCTTCACCGTTACAGGCCTGTCTCTGGCTGGCCCCAGTGGCTGGGGGTGATAAGGCTGCTCTCCCAGAGGGTGCCCCAGATAAAGCCAGCAGGGGCCCACCCCGCCCCACCCCTCTGGGCCAGCTGGTAACATCTGCTGGATTCTAGTCACAGCCAGGAGGGATGGACCCCACCCTGGCCCCCCATCTGACCAGGGCGCATGGGTCTTTTTGATAGCTCGGGAGGCATCTGCACTGGTCTGGGGGGCGGTTTCAACCCCTGATGCCCAGGGGCTCTGACCCCTCTGGCCCTTCCCCGTCCCTAGGGGCCCGGTACCAGCTCCAGCCGGGTTCAGGGACTGGACAGGCAGTTTCCCCACCCCCACCCCAACCAGTGGGGCCAGGCACCTGTTGTAAAGGGCTGGCAAGATCCTGACCTCACGCCCATCACGGGCCGAGAGGAGAGGGGGTGTCTAGGGGGCATTTCGGTCACCGGCCTGGGACGCTTCGGAAGGCGACAGACCCACAGCACGTGACAGATGGAAACCAGGTTTCCTGATGCATTAGCTGGGGTCGCGATCATAGCCAGCGCCCCCCCGCCCCCGCCCCATGTCTCATTCCCTGCCCCCCCGAGCCAGCTACTCCCCCCCTTTCCCCTGGGACAGATCAAAGATGGGCCCCCCGACCCTGCCAGTCCCCCAGCCTAGGGGGCAGGGAGACCTCGCCCCACGCACCAGGCCAGGTGGGCGAAGTGCGAGTCCACGGAGGCCCCCAGGACCTCGCAGCGCAGCCTGCGGAAATCCTAGAAGCACTCGCTAAAGGCGATGATCTCGGTGGGGCTGACGAAGGTGAAATCCAGCGGGTAGAAGAAAAGCACCACGTACTTGTCTGGGGGGGGCAGGGGGATAACAGGTCAGCAGGGGGCGCGGCACCCCACCAAGTCCCCGCCCCCCCTTTCCTTCCCTCCCCTCCCTGCAGGGTTTGAATTCTTCGAAGCCAGCGCCAAGGACAACATCAACGTCAAGCAGGTCTTTGAGCGCCCGGTGGACATTATCTGCGAGAAGATGAACGAGAGCCTGGACACCAACACTACCCTCGTTGTGCCCCAGCCGTGCAGTGCTTTGGCCAAGTGTAAAGCGATGGGGTCTGGTTCTACACTCAGCTTCCTTTAAGGGTCCCCTCAAGATGCCCCCATTGCAGGAGGGGTCTCTCTGACCCCCCACCCCAAGGGCTATGCACCAGCCCTGCTCCTGGTGTAAGGGGCCGATGGGGGCATGGCCAGCAGGCCCTATACTGTTCTCCGCTTCTCGGGGGCGGAGCAGCAGTAGAGCAGCCCTGAGGCTGCTCTTGCTACCACCAGGGGCAGGGCACAGAATACTGGCAAAGCGAGCGCCATTCATGTGTAGGGGCAGGGAGCACCATTAATGTGTAGGGGCGGGGATTCCATGTTCCAAAACAGGAGCCATTTCTCCCATTTCTCCCCTTTCCTTCCCTCCCCTCCCTGCAGGGTTTGAATTCTTCAAAGCCAGCGCCAAGGACAACATCAACGTCAACCAGGTCTTTGAGTGCCTGGTGGACATTATCTGCGAGAAGATGAACGAGAGCCTGGACACCAACGCCACCCTCGTCGTGCCCCAGCCGTGCAGTGTTTTCGCCAAGTGTAAAGCGACGGGGTCTGGTTCTACACTCAGCTTCCTTTAAGGGTCCCCTCAAGATTCCCCCATTGGAGGAGGGGTCTCTCTGACCCCCCCACCCCAAGCACTATGCTCCCGGTGTTAACGTTGCCCGGCTGTCAGTGTCAATGATCAGTGGAAATCGTTTTGCCTCCTTTGTGGGTGTCTGGTACAATCGCCGTTTATCGACCCTTCCCGATGAAAAGCGAACCCATCTAAGCTAACGTGCATGTATTGCTGAATCAATTGGTGGGGGCTTTCGCCTGCTAGCAAGGAATGATCCTGAGTTCAGAGCTGTTCCTAGCTCCATATAATCACGGCCTTTTCTATAAATGGCCTTTTTCTGTTGTTAAGAATTTGTCAAAAGTCCCCCCAAAAAACATCTTAGAATTACATAAAACAATGGCCTGGGTCTTCGGCAGCTTTGTACAGAGGGTCTGGCCCAATTTGCGGCCACAGTCCTGGTGCGATGTTGTGCAAATCACGTGGAAAGAGATTCGCTGCAGCTGGACAAAATGTGTTTGAAATGAGAAGGTTTGTCCTTAATAATTCAGGATGGTGGTGACCGCACAAATAGCGCCCGTGTTCCTTTTCCCAGCTGTCTTCCCCCCCCACCCCAAAAAAGCAGGAGAATGTAGGGAGGCGAAATACAGACCCTCATGCCTTTTAATTCCCCTTTTCCTCTCGCTTGTCAGTTTCACCCAACAAACTGCTTCGAATCTTCTTTTTGCGGCGTGGGGTCTGGGGCGATCGGCGGAAAATCTACCAAACCGCCTGCAGTTTTGCGGTGATGTTAATTGCCCTGGGGAAACGGCTGCGTCTGCCATGTGCCTGGCTAATGAGTTCTTTGCACTTATTGCTAAGGGGCAGGGTGGGGTTAAACAAACGAGGTGATTTGTCATTAGGGAAGGCTAATTAAAGATGGGCACCTTGCCAGCGGCCGGCGGCTTTCGTGCTTCTTGCTAATGGCAAATGGCTGGGGAAGCAAAGGATGTGGGTGAGGAAAAGCAAAGCCGAACCTTTCCTTTAGCAAGCGTTGGGGCAATGAAGCCCGTCGGGAAGGGTGGGCTCGTGGTGAAAGCCCTGGCCTGAGACCCGCATTCAGTGCCCGCCGCTCTGTGCCTCAGTTTCCACCTATCTTTCTTCTGCCAGCAAGCTCAAACCATCTAAGACCATGGAGGAAAACCATGATCTCCTTGATCAGTGCTTCAGAAGTTTATTTCCCCTTCATCCCTTGGAGATGACGAAAGAGGAAGGCGAGACAGCAAAGGATGCTCTGCATATACAAGTACGTGACAACAATTCTCCTCTGGCACCATCCACTGTATTTCTGCCCAGCAAAGGCTATGCACCAGCCCTGCTCCTGGTGTAAGGGGCCGATGGGGGCATGGCCAGCAGGCCCTATACTGTTCTCCGCTTCTCGGGGGCGGAGCAGCAGTAGAGCAGCCCTGAGGCTGCTCTTGCTGCCACCAGGGGCAGGGTCCAGAATACTGGCAAAGCGAGCGCCATTCACGTGTAGGGGCGGGGAGCACCATTCCTGTGTAGGGGCGGGGATTCCATGTCCCGAAACAGGAGCCATTTCTCCCCTTTCTCCCCTTTCCTTCCCTCCCCTCCCTGCAGGGTTTGAATTCTTCGAAGCCAGCGCCAAGGACAACATCAACGTCAACCAGGTCTTTGAGCGCCCGGTGGACATTATCTGCGAGAAGATGAAGAAGAGCCTGGACACCAACGCCACCATCATCGTTCCCCAGCCGTGCAGTGTTTTGGCCCAGTGTAAAGCGATGGGGTCTGGTTCTACACTCAGCTTCCTTTAAGGGTCCCCTCAAGATTCCCCCATTGGAGGAGGGGTCTCTCTGACCCCCCCACCCCAAGCACTATGCACCAGCCCTGCTCCCGGTGTAACGTTGCCCGGCTGTCAGTGTCAATGATCAGTGGAAATCATTTTGCCTCCTTTGTGGGTGTCTGGTACAATCGCCGTTTATCGACCCTTCCCGATGAAAAGCGAACCCATCTAAGCTAACGTGCATGTATTGCTGAATCAATTGGTGGGGGCTTTCGCCTGCTAGCAAGGAATGATCCTGAGTTCAGAGCTGTTCCTAGCTCCATATAATCACGGCCTTTACTATAAATGGCCTTTTCTGTTGTTAAGAATTTGTCAAAAGTCCCCCAAAAACATCTTAGAATTACATAAAACAATGGCCTGGGTCTTGCAGCTTTGTACAGAGGGTCTGGCCCAATTTATGCCACAGTCCTGGTGCGATGTTGTGCAAATCACGTGGAAAGAGATTCGCTGCAGCTGGACAAAATGTGTTTGAAATGAGAAGGTTTGTCCTTAATAATTCAGCATGGTGGTGACCGCACAAATAGCGCCCGTGTTCCTTTTCCCAGCTGTCTTCCCCCCCCCACCCCAAAAAAGCAGGAGAATGTAGGGAGGCGAAATACAGACCCTCATGCCTTTTAATTCCCCTTTTCCTCTCGCTTGTCAGTTTCACCCAACAAACTGCTTCCGAATCTTCTTTTTGCGGCGTGGGGTCTGGGGGCGATCGGCGGAAAATCTACCAAACCGCCTGCAGTTTTGCGGTGATGTTAATTGCCCCTGGGGAAACGGCTGCGTCTGCCATGTGCCTGGCTAATGAGTTCTTTGCACTTATTGCTAAGGGGCAGGGGTGGGGTTAAACAAACGAGGTGATTTGTCATTAGGGGAAGGCTAATTAAAGATGGGCACCTTGCCAGTGCTTCTTGCTAATGGCAAATGGCTGGGGGAAGCAAAGGATGTGGGTGAGGAAAAGCAAAGCCGAACCTTTCCTTTAGCAAGCGTTGGGGCAATGAAGCCCGTCGGGAAGGGTGGGCTCGTGGTGAAAGCCCTGGCCTGAGACCCGCATTCAGTGCCCGCCGCTCTGTGCCTCAGTTTCCACCTATCTTTCTTCTGCCAGCAAGCTCAAACCATCTCTGACCATGGAGGAAAACCGTGATCTCCTTGATCAGTGCTTCAGAAGTTTATTTCCCCTTCCTCCCTTGGAGATGACGAAAGAGGACGGCGAGACAGCAAAGGATGCTCTGCATATACAAGTATGTGACAACAATTCTCCTCTGGCACCATCCACTGTATTTCTGCCCAGCAAGGGCTATGCACCAGCCCTGCTCCTGGTGTAAGGGGCCGATGGGGGCATGGCCAGCAGGCCCTATACTGTTCTCCACTTCTCGGGGGCGGAGCAGCAGTAGAGCAGCCCTGAGGCTGCTCTTGCTGCCACCAGGGGCAGGGTCCAGAATACTGGCAAGCGGCGCCATTCACGTGTAGGGGCGGGGAGCACCATTCCTGTGTAGGGGCGGGGATTCCATGTCCCGAAACAGGAGCCATTTCTCCCCTTTCTCCCCTTTCCTTCCCTCCCCTCCCTGCAGGGTTTGAATTCTTCGAAGCCAGCGCCAAGGACAACATCAACGTCAACCAGGTCTTTGAGCGCCCGGTGGACATTATCTGCGAGAAGATGAAGAAGAGCCTGGACACCAACGCCACCATCATCGTTCCCCAGCCGTGCAGTGTTTTGGCCAAGTGTAAAGCGATGGGGTCTGGTTCTACACTCAGCTTCCTTTAAGGGTCCCCTCAAGATTCCCCCATTGGAGGAGGGGTCTCTCTGACCCCCCCACCCCAAGCACTATGCACCAGCCCTGCTCCCGGTGTAACGTTGCCCGGCTGTCAGTGTCAATGATCAGTGGAAATCGTTTTGCCTCCTTTGTGGGTGTCTGGTACAATCGCCGTTTATCGACCCTTCCCGATGAAAAGCGAACCCATCTAAGCTAACGTGCATGTATTGCTGAATCAATTGGTGGGGGCTTTCGCCTGCTAGCAAGGAATGATCCTGAGTTCAGAGCTGTTCCTAGCTCCATATAATCACGGCCTTTTCTATAAATGGCCTTTTTCTGTTGTTAAGAATTTGTCAAAAGTCCCCCCAAAAAACATCTTAGAATTACATAAAACAATGGCCTGGGTCTTCGGCAGCTTTGTACAGAGGGTCTGGCCCAATTTGCGGCCACAGTCCTGGTGCGATGTTGTGCAAATCACGTGGAAAGAGATTCGCTGCAGCTGGACAAAATGTGTTTGAAATGAGAAGGTTTGTCCTTAATAATTCAGGATGGTGGTGACCGCACAAATAGCGCCCGTGTTCCTTTTCCCAGCTGTCTTCCCCCCCCCACCCCAAAAAAGCAGGAGAATGTAGGGAGGCGAAATACAGACCCTCATGCCTTTTAATTCCCCTTTTCCTCTCGCTTGTCAGTTTCACCCAACAAACTGCTTCCGAATCTTCTTTTTGCGGCGTGGGGTCTGGGGGCGATCGGCGGAAAATCTACCAAACCGCCTGCAGTTTTGCGGTGATGTTAATTGCCCCTGGGAATCGGCTGCATCTGCCATGTGCCTGGCTAATGAGTTCTTTGCACTTATTGCTAAGGGGCAGGGGTGGGGTTAAACAAACGAGGTGATTTGTCATTAGGGGAAGGCTAATTAAAGATGGGCACCTTGCCAGTGCTTCTTGCTAATGGCAAATGGCTGGGGGAAGCAAAGGATGTGGGTGAGGAAAAGCAAAGCCGAACCTTTCCTTTAGCAAGCGTTGGGGCAATGAAGCCCGTCGGGAAGGGTGGGCTCGTGGTGAAAGCCCTGGCCTGAGACCCGCATTCAGTGCCCGCCGCTCTGTGCCTCAGTTTCCACCTATCTTTCTTCTGCCAGCAAGCTCAAACCATCTCTGACCATGGAGGAAAACCGTGATCTCCTTGATCAGTGCTTCAGAAGTTTATTTCCCCTTCCTCCCTTGGAGATGACGAAAGAGGAAGGCGAGACAGCAAAGGATGCTCTGCATATACAAGTACATGACAACAATTCTCCTCTGGCACCATCCACTGTATTTCTGCCCAGCAAGGGCTATGCACCAGCCCTGCTCCTGGTGTAAGGGGCCGATGGGGGCATGGCCAGCAGGCCCTATACTGTTCTCCGCTTCTCGGGGGCGGAGCAGCAGTAGAGCAGCCCTGAGGCTGCTCTTGCTGCCACCAGGGGCAGGGTCCAGAATACTGGCAAAGCGAGCGCCATTCACGTGTAGGGGTGGGGAGCACCATTCCTGTGTAGGGGCGGGGATTCCATGTCCCGAAACAGGAGCCATTTCTCCCCTTTCTCCCCTTTCCTTCCCTCCCCTCCCTGCAGGGTTTGAATTCTTCGAAGCCAGCGCCAAGGACAACATCAACGTCAACCAGGTCTTTGAGCGCCCGGTGGACATTATCTGCGAGAAGATGAAGAAGAGCCTGGACACCAACGCCACCATCATCGTTCCCCAGCCGTGCAGTGTTTTGGCCAAGTGTAAAGCGATGGGGTCTGGTTCTACACTCAGCTTCCTTTAAGGGTCCCCTCAAGATTCCCCCATTGGAGGAGGGGTCTCTCTGACCCCCCCACCCCAAGCACTATGCACCAGCCCTGCTCCCGGTGTAACGTTGCCCAGCTGTCAGTGTCAATGATCAGTGGAAATCGTTTTGCCTCCTTTGTGGGTGTCTGGTACAATCGCCGTTTATCGACCCTTCCCGATGAAAAGCGAACCCATCTAAGCTAACGTGCATGTATTGCTGAATCAATTGGTGGGGGCTTTCGCCTGCTAGCAAGGAATGATCCTGAGTTCAGAGCTGTTCCTAGCTCCATATAATCACGGCCTTTTCTATAAATGGCCTTTTTCTGTTGTTAAGAATTTGTCAAAAGTCCCCCCAAAAAACATCTTAGAATTACATAAAACAATGGCCTGGGTCTTCGGCAGCTTTGTACAGAGGGTCTGGCCCAATTTGCGGCCACAGTCCTGGTGCGATGTTGTGCAAATCACGTGGAAAGAGATTCGCTGCAGCTGGACAAAATGTGTTTGAAATGAGAAGGTTTGTCCTTAATAATTCAGGATGGTGGTGACCGCACAAATAGCGCCCGTGTTCCTTTTCCCAGCTGTCTTCCCCCCCCACCCCACCAACGCAGGAGAATGTAGGGAGGCGAAATACAGACCCTCATGCCTTTTAATTCCCCTTTTCCTCTCGCTTGTCAGTTTCACCCAACAAACTGCTTCCGAATCTTCTTTTTGCGGCGTGGGGTCTGGGGGCGATCGGCGGAAAATCTACCAAACCGCCTGCAGTTTTGCGGTGATGTTAATTGCCCCTGGGGAAACGGCTGCGTCTGCCATGTGCCTGGCTAATGAGTTCTTTGCACTTATTGCTAAGGGGCAGGGGTGGGGTTAAACAAACGAGGTGATTTGTCATTAGGGGAAGGCTAATTAAAGATGGGCACCTTGCCAGCGGCCGGCGGCTTTCGTGCTTCTTGCTAATGGCAAATGGCTGGGGGAAGCAAAGGATGTGGGTGAGGAAAAGCAAAGCCGAACCTTTCCTTTAGCAAGCGTTGGGGCAATGAAGCCCGTCGGGAAGGGTGGGCTCGTGGTAAAAGCCCTGGCCTGAGACCGCATTCAGTGCCCGCCGCTCTGTGCCTCAGTTTCCACCTATCTTTCTTCTGCCAGCAAGCTCAAACCATCTCTGACCATGGAGGAAAACCGTGATCTCCTTGATCAGTGCTTCAGAAGTTTATTTCCCCTTCCTCCCTTGGAGATGACGAAAGAGGAAGGCGAGACAGCAAAGGATGCTCTGCATATACAAGTGCGTGACAACAATTCTCCTCTGGCACCATCCACTGTATTTCTGCCCAGCAAGGGCTATGCACCAGCCCTGCTCCTGGTGTAAGGGGCCGATGGGGGCATGGCCAGCAGGCCCTATACTGTTCTCCGCTTCTCGGGCGGGCAGCAGTAGAGCAGCCCTGAGGCTGCTCTTGCTGCCACCAGGGCAGGGTCCAGAATACTGGCAAGCGAGCGCCATTCACGTGTAGGGGCGGGGAGCACCATTCCTGTGTAGGGGCGGGGATTCCATGTCCCGAAACAGGAGCCATTTCTCCCCTTTCTCCCCTTTCCTTCCCTCCCCTCCCTGCAGGGTTTGAATTCTTCGAAGCCAGCGCCAAGGACAACATCAACGTCAACCAGGTCTTTGGCGCCCGGTGGACATTATCTGCGAGAAGATGAAGAAGAGCCTGGACACCAACGCCACCATCATCGTTCCCCAGCCGTGCAGTGTTTTGGCCAAGTGTAAAGCGATGGGGTCTGGTTCTACACTCAGCTTCCTTTAAGGGTCCCCTCAAGATTCCCCCATTGGAGGAGGGGTCTCTCTGACCCCCCCACCCCAAGCACTATGCACCAGCCCTGCTCCCGGTGTAACGTTGCCCGGCTGTCAGTGTCAATGATCAGTGGAAATCGTTTTGCCTCCTTTGTGGGTGTCTGGTACAATCGCCGTTTATCGACCCTTCCCGATGAAAAGCGAACCCATCTAAGCTAACGTGCATGTATTGCTGAATCAATTGGTGGGGGCTTTCGCCTGCTAGCAAGGAATGATCCTGAGTTCAGAGCTGTTCCTAGCTCCATATAATCACGGCCTTTTCTATAAATGGCCTTTTTCTGTTGTTAAGAATTTGTCAAAAGTCCCCCCAAAAAACATCTTAGAATTACATAAAACAATGGCCTGGGTCTTCGGCAGCTTTGTACAGAGGATCTGGCCCAATTTGCGGCCACAGTCCTGGTGCGATGTTGTGCAAATCACGTGGAAAGAGATTCGCTGCAGCTGGACAAAATGTGTTTGAAATGAGAAGGTTTGTCCTTAATAATTCAGGATGGTGGTGACCGCACAAATAGCGCCCGTGTTCCTTTTCCCAGCTGTCTTCCCCCCCCCACCCCAAAAAAGCAGGAGAATGTAGGGAGGCGAAATACAGACCCTCATGCCTTTTAATTCCCCTTTTCCTCTCGCTTGTCAGTTTCACCCAACAAACTGCTTCCGAATCTTCTTTTTGCGGCGTGGGGTCTGGGGCGATCGGCGGAAAATCTACCAAACCGCCTGCAGTTTTGCGGTGATGTTAATTGCCCCTGGGAAACGGCTGCGTCTGCCATGTGCCTGGCTAATGAGTTCTTTGCACTTATTGCTAAGGGGCAGGGGTGGGGTTAAACAAACGAGGTGATTTGTCATTAGGGGAAGGCTAATTAAAGATGGGCACCTTGCCAGCGGCCGGCGGCTTTTCGTGCTTCTTGCTAATGGCAAATGGCTGGGGGAAGCAAAGGATGTGGGTGAGGAAAAGCAAAGCCGAACCTTTCCTTTAGCAAGCGTTGGGGCAATGAAGCCCGTCGGGAAGGGTGGGCTCGTGGTGAAAGCCCTGGCCTGAGACCGCATTCAGTGCCCGCCGCTCTGTGCCTCAGTTTCCACCTATCTTTCTTCTGCCAGCAAGCTCAAACCATCTCTGACCATGGAGGAAAACCGTGATCTCCTTGATCAGTGCTTCAGAAGTTTATTTCCCCTTCCTCCCTTGGAGATGACGAAAGAGGACGGCGAGACAGCAAAGGATGCTCTGCATATACAAGTATGTGACAACAATTCTCCTCTGGCACCATCCACTGTATTTCTGCCCAGCAAGGGCTATGCACCAGCCCTGCTCCTGGTGTAAGGGGCCGATGGGGGCATGGCCAGCAGGCCCTATACTGTTCTCCACTTCTCGGGGCGGAGCAGCAGTAGAGCAGCCCTGAGGCTGCTCTTGCTGCCACCAGGGCAGGGTCCAGAATACTGGCAAGCGGCGCCATTCACGTGTAGGGCGGGAGCACCATTCCTGTGTAGGGGCGGGATTCCATGTCCCGAAACAGGAGCCATTTCTCCCCTTTCTCCCCTTTCCTTCCCTCCTCCCTGCAGGGTTTGAATTCTTCGAAGCCAGCGCCAAGGACAACATCAACGTCAACCAGGTCTTTGAGCGCCCGGTGGACATTATCTGCGAGAAGATGAAGAAGAGCCTGGACACCAACGCCACCATCATCGTTCCCCAGCCGTGCAGTGTTTTGGCCAAGTGTAAAGCGATGGGGTCTGGTTCTACACTCAGCTTCCTTTAAGGGTCCCCTCAAGATTCCCCCATTGGAGGAGGGGTCTCTCTGACCCCCCCACCCCAAGCACTATGCACCAGCCCTGCTCCCGGTGTAACGTTGCCCAGCTGTCAGTGTCAATGATCAGTGGAAATCGTTTTGCCTCCTTTGTGGGTGTCTGGTACAATCGCCGTTTATCGACCCTTCCCGATGAAAAGCGAACCCATCTAAGCTAACGTGCATGTATTGCTGAATCAATTGGTGGGGGCTTTCGCCTGCTAGCAAGGAATGATCCTGAGTTCAGAGCTGTTCCTAGCTCCATATAATCACGGCCTTTTCTATAAATGGCCTTTTTCTGTTGTTAAGAATTTGTCAAAAGTCCCCCCAAAAAACATCTTAGAATTACATAAAACAATGGCCTGGGTCTTCGGCAGCTTTGTACAGAGGGTCTGGCCCAATTTGCGGCCACAGTCCTGGTGCGATGTTGTGCAAATCACGTGGAAAGAGATTCGCTGCAGCTGGACAAAATGTGTTTGAAATGAGAAGGTTTGTCCTTAATAATTCAGGATGGTGGTGACCGCACAAATAGCGCCCGTGTTCCTTTTCCCAGCTGTCTTCCCCCCCCACCCCAAAAAAGCAGGAGAATGTAGGGAGGCGAAATACAGACCCTCATGCCTTTTAATTCCCCTTTTCCTCTCGCTTGTCAGTTTCACCCAACAAACTGCTTCCGAATCTTCTTTTTGCGGCGTGGGGTCTGGGGGCGATCGGCGGAAAATCTACCAAACCGCCTGCAGTTTTGCGGTGATGTTAATTGCCCCTGGGGAAACGGCTGCGTCTGCCATGTGCCTGGCTAATGAGTTCTTTGCACTTATTGCTAAGGGGCAGGGTGGGGTTAAACAAACGAGGTGATTTGTCATTAGGGAAGGCTAATTAAAGATGGGCACCTTGCCAGCGGCGGCGGCTTTTCGTGCTTCTTGCTAATGGCAAATGGCTGGGAAGCAAAGGATGTGGGTGAGGAAAAGCAAAGCCGAACCTTTCCTTTAGCAAGCGTTGGGGCAATGAAGCCCGTCGGGAAGGGTGGGCTCGTGGTGAAAGCCCTGGCCTGAGACCCGCATTCAGTGCCGCCGCTCTGTGCCTCAGTTTCCACCTATCTTTCTTCTGCCAGCAAGCTCAAACCATCTCTGACCATGGAGGAAAACCGTGATCTCCTTGATCAGTGCTTCAGAAGTTTATTTCCCCTTCCTCCCTTGGAGATGACGAAAGAGGAAGGCGAGACAGCAAAGGATGCTCTGCATATACAAGTACGTGACAACAATTCTCCTCTGGCACCATCCACTGTATTTCTGCCCAGCAAGGGCTATGCACCAGCCCTGCTCCTGGTGTAAGGGGCCGATGGGGGCATGGCCAGCAGGCCCTATACTGTTCTCCGCTTCTCGGGGGCGGAGCAGCAGTAGAGCAGCCCTGAGGCTGCTCTTGCTGCCACCAGGGGCAGGGTCCAGAATACTGGCAAAGCGAGCGCCATTCACGTGTAGGGGCGGGGAGCACCATTCCTGTGTAGGGGCGGGGATTCCATGTCCCGAAACAGGAGCCATTTCTCCCCTTTCTCCCCTTTCCTTCCCTCCCCTCCCTGCAGGGTTTGAATTCTTCGAAGCCAGCGCCAAGGACAACATCAACGTCAACCAGGTCTTTGAGCGCCCGGTGGACATTATCTGCGAGAAGATGAAGAAGAGCCTGGACACCACCGCCACCATCATCGTTCCCCAGCCGTGCAGTGTTTTGGCCAAGTGTAAAGCGATGGGGTCTGGTTCTACACTCAGCTTCCTTTAAGGGTCCCCTCAAGATTCCCCCATTGGAGGAGGGGTCTCTCTGACCCCCCCACCCCAAGCACTATGCACCAGCCCTGCTCCCGGTGTAACGTTGCCCGGCTGTCAGTGTCAATGATCAGTGGAAATCGTTTTGCCTCCTTTGTGGGTGTCTGGTACAATCGCCGTTTATCGACCCTTCCCGATGAAAAGCGAACCCATCTAAGCTAACGTGCATGTATTGCTGAATCAATTGGTGGGGGCTTTCGCCTGCTAGCAAGGAATGATCCTGAGTTCAGAGCTGTTCCTAGCTCCATATAATCACGGCCTTTTCTATAAATGGCCTTTTTCTGTTGTTAAGAATTTGTCAAAAGTCCCCCCAAAAAACATCTTAGAATTACATAAAACAATGGCCTGGGTCTTCGGCAGCTTTGTACAGAGGGTCTGGCCCAATTTGCGGCCACAGTCCTGGTGCATTGTTGTGCAAATCACGTGGAAAGAGATTCGCTGCAGCTGGACAAAATGTGTTTGAAATGAGAAGGTTTGTCCTTAATAATTCAGGATGGTGGTGACCGCACAAATAGCGCCCGTGTTCCTTTTCCCAGCTGTCTTCCCCACCCCAAAAGAGCAGGAGAATGTAGGGAGGCAAAATACAGACCCACATGCCTATTAATTCCCTTTTCCTCTCGCTTGTCAGTTTCACCCAACAAACTGCTTCCGAATCTTCTTTTTGCGGCGTGGGGTCTGGGGGCGATCGGCGGAAAATCTACCAAACCGCCTGCAGTTTTGCGGTGATGTTAATTGCCCCTGGGGAAACGGCTGCGTCTGCCATGTGCCTGGCTAATGAGTTCTTTGCACTTATTGCTAAGGGGCAGGGGTGGGGTTAAACAAACGAGGTGATTTGTCATTAGGGGAAGGCTAATTAAAGATGGGCACCTTGCCAGCGGCCGGCGGCTTTTCGTGCTTCTTGCTAATGGCAAATGGCTGGGGGAAGCAAAGGATGTGGGTGAGGAAAAGCAAAGCCGAACCTTTCCTTTAGCAAGCGTTGGGGCAATGAAGCCCGTCGGGAAGGGTGGGCTCGTGGTGAAAGCCCTGGCCTGAGACCCGCATTCAGTGCCCGCCGCTCTGTGCCTCAGTTTCCACCTATCTTTCTTCTGCCAGCAAGCTCAAACCATCTCTGACCATGGAGGAAAACCGTGATCTCCTTGATCAGTGCTTCAGAAGTTTATTTCCCCTTCCTCCCTTGGAGATGACGAAAGAGGAAGGCGAGACAGCAAAGGATGCTCTGCATATACAAGTACGTGACAACAATTCTCCTCTGGCACCATCCACTGTATTTCTGCCCAGCAAGGGCTATGCACCAGCCCTGCTCCTGGTGTAAGGGGCCGATGGGGGCATGGCCAGCAGGCCCTATACTGTTCTCCGCTTCTCGGGGGCGGAGCAGCAGTAGAGCAGCCCTGAGGCTGCTCTTGCTGCCACCAGGGGCAGGGTCCAGAATACTGGCAAAGCGAGCGCCATTCACGTGTAGGGGCGGGGAGCACCATTCCTGTGTAGGGGCGGGGATTCCATGTCCCGAAACAGGAGCCATTTCTCCCCTTTCTCCCCTTTCCTTCCCTCCCCTCCCTGCAGGGTTTGAATTCTTCGAAGCCAGCGCCAAGGACAACATCAACGTCAACCAGGTCTTTGAGCGCCCGGTGGACATTATCTGCGAGAAGATGAAGAAGAGCCTGGACACCAACGCCACCATCATCGTTCCCCAGCCGTGCAGTGTTTTGGCCAAGTGTAAAGCGATGGGGTCTGGTTCTACACTCAGCTTCCTTTAAGGGTCCCCTCAAGATTCCCCCATTGGAGGAGGGGTCTCTCTGACCCCCCCACCCCAAGCACTATGCACCAGCCCTGCTCCCGGTGTAACGTTGCCCGGCTGTCAGTGTCAATGATCAGTGGAAATCGTTTTGCCTCCTTTGTGGGTGTCTGGTACAATCGCCGTTTATCGACCCTTCCCGATGAAAAGCGAACCCATCTAAGCTAACGTGCATGTATTGCTGAATCAATTGGTGGGGCTTTCGCCTGCTAGCAAGGAATGATCCTGAGTTCAGAGCTGTTCCTAGCTCCATATAATCACGGCCTTTTCTATAAATGGCCTTTTTCTGTTGTTAAGAATTTGTCAAAAGTCCCCCCAAAAAACATCTTAGAATTACATAAAACAATGGCCTGGGTCTTCGGCAGCTTTGTACAGAGGGTCTGGCCCAATTTGCGGCCACAGTCCTGGTGCGATGTTGTGCAAATCACGTGGAAAGAGATTCGCTGCAGCTGGACAAAATGTGTTTGAAATGAGAAGGTTTGTCCTTAATAATTCAGGATGGTGGTGACCGCACAAATAGCGCCCGTGTTCCTTTTCCCAGCTGTCTTCCCCCCCCAACCCCAAAAAGCAGGAGAATGTAGGGAGGCAAAATACAGACCCTCATGCCTTTTAATTCCCCTTTTCCTCTCGCTTGTCAGTTTCACCCAACAAACTGCTTCCGAATCTTCTTTTTGCGGCGTGGGGTCTGGGGGCGATCGGCGGAAAATCTACCAAACCGCCTGCAGTTTTGCGGTGATGTTAATTGCCCCTGGGGAAACGGCTGCGTCTGCCATGTGCCTGGCTAATGAGTTCTTTGCACTTATTGCTAAGGGGCAGGGGTGGGGTTAAACAAACGAGGTGATTTGTCATTAGGGGAAGGCTAATTAAAGATGGGCACCTTGCCAGTGCTTCTTGCTAATGGCAAATGGCTGGGGGAAGCAAAGGATGTGGGTGAGGAAAAGCAAAGCCGAACCTTTCCTTTAGCAAGCGTTGGGGCAATGAAGCCCGTCGGGAAGGGTGGGCTCGTGGTGAAAGCCCTGGCCTGAGACCCGCATTCAGTGCCCGCCGCTCTGTGCCTCAGTTTCCACCTATCTTTCTTCTGCCAGCAAGCTCAAACCATCTCTGACCATGGAGGAAAACCGTGATCTCCTTGATCAGTGCTTCAGAAGTTTATTTCCCCTTCCTCCCTTGGAGATGACGAAAGAGGAAGGCGAGACAGCAAAGGATGCTCTGCATATACAAGTACGTGACAACAATTCTCCTCTGGCACCATCCACTGTATTTCTGCCCAGCAAGGGCTATGCACCAGCCCTGCTCCTGGTGTAAGGGGCCGATGGGGGCATGGCCAGCAGGCCCTATACTGTTCTCCGCTTCTCGGGGGCGGAGCAGCAGTAGAGCAGCCCTGAGGCTGCTCTTGCTGCCACCAGGGGCAGGGTCCAGAATACTGGCAAAGCGAGCGCCATTCACGTGTAGGGGCGGGGAGCACCATTCCTGTGTAGGGGCGGGGATTCCATGTCCCGAAACAGGAGCCATTTCTCCCCTTTCTCCCCTTTCCTTCCCTCCCCTCCCTGCAGGGTTTGAATTCTTCGAAGCCAGCGCCAAGGACAACATCAACGTCAACCAGGTCTTTGAGCGCCCGGTGGACATTATCTGCGAGAAGATGAAGAAGAGCCTGGACACCAACGCCACCATCATCGTTCCCCAGCCGTGCAGTGTTTTGGCCAAGTGTAAAGCGATGGGGTCTGGTTCTACACTCAGCTTCCTTTAAGGGTCCCCTCAAGATTCCCCCATTGGAGGAGGGGTCTCTCTGACCCCCCCACCCCAAGCACTATGCACCAGCCCTGCTCCCGGTGTAACGTTGCCCGGCTGTCAGTGTCAATGATCAGTGGAAATCGTTTTGCCTCCTTTGTGGGTGTCTGGTACAATCGCCGTTTATCGACCCTTCCCGATGAAAAGCGAACCCATCTAAGCTTAAGTGCATGTATTGCTGAATCAATTGGTGGGGCTTTCACCTGCTAGCAAGGAATGATCCTGAGTTCAGAGCTGTTCCTAGCTCCATATAATCACGGCCTTTTCTATAAATGGCCTTTTTCTGTTGTTAAGAATTTGTCAAAAGTCCCCCCAAAAAACATCTTAGAATTACATAAAACAATGGCCTGGGTCTTCGGCAGCTTTGTACAGAGGGTCTGGCCCAATTTGCGGCCACAGTCCTGGTGCGATGTTGTGCAAATCACGTGGAAAGAGATTCGCTGCAGCTGGACAAAATGTGTTTGAAATGAGAAGGTTTGTCCTTAATAATTCAGGATGGTGGTGACCGCACAAATAGCGCCCGTGTTCCTTTTCCCAGCTGTCTTCCCCCCACCCCAAAAAGCAGGAGAATGTAGGGAGGCGAAATACAGACCCTCATGCCTTTTAATTCCCCTTTTCCTCTCGCTTGTCAGTTTCACCCAACAAACTGCTTCCGAATCTTCTTTTTGCGGCGTGGGGTCTGGGGGCGATCGGCGGAAAATCTACCAAACCGCCTGCAGTTTTGCGGTGATGTTAATTGCCCCTGGGGAAACGGCTGCGTCTGCCATGTGCCTGGCTAATGAGTTCTTTGCACTTATTGCTAAGGGGCAGGGGTGGGGTTAAACAAACGAGGTGATTTGTCATTAGGGGAAGGCTAATTAAAGATGGGCACCTTGCCAGCGGCCGGCGGCTTTTCGTGCTTCTTGCTAATGGCAAATGGCTGGGGGAAGCAAAGGATGTGGGTGAGGAAAAGCAAAGCCGAACCTTTCCTTTAGCAAGCGTTGGGGCAATGAAGCCCGTCGGGAAGGGTGGGCTCGTGGTGAAAGCCCTGGCCTGAGACCCGCATTCAGTGCCCGCCGCTCTGTGCCTCAGTTTCCACCTATCTTTCTTCTGCCAGCAAGCTCAAACCATCTCTGACCATGGAGGAAAACCGTGATCTCCTTGATCAGTGCTTCAGAAGTTTATTTCCCCTTCCTCCCTTGGAGATGACGAAAGAGGAAGGCGAGACAGCAAAGGATGCTCTGCATATACAAGTACGTGACAACAATTCTCCTCTGGCACCATCCACTGTATTTCTGCCCAGCAAGGGCTATGCACCAGCCCTGCTCCTGGTGTAAGGGGCCGATGGGGGCATGGCCAGCAGGCCCTATACTGTTCTCCGCTTCTCGGGGGCGGAGCAGCAGTAGAGCAGCCCTGAGGCTGCTCTTGCTGCCACCAGGGGCAGGGTCCAGAATACTGGCAAAGCGAGCGCCATTCACGTGTAGGGGCGGGGAGCACCATTCCTGTGTAGGGGCGGGGATTCCATGTCCCGAAACAGGAGCCATTTCTCCCCTTTCTCCCCTTTCCTTCCCTCCCCTCCCTGCAGGGTTTGAATTCTTCGAAGCCAGCGCCAAGGACAACATCAACGTCAACCAGGTCTTTGAGCGCCCGGTGGACATTATCTGCGAGAAGATGAAGAAGAGCCTGGACACCAACGCCACCATCATCGTTCCCCAGCCGTGCAGTGTTTTGGCCAAGTGTAAAGCGATGGGGTCTGGTTCTACACTCAGCTTCCTTTAAGGGTCCCCTCAAGATTCCCCCATTGGAGGAGGGGTCTCTCTGACCCCCCCACCCCAAGCACTATGCACCAGCCCTGCTCCCGGTGTAACGTTGCCCGGCTGTCAGTGTCAATGATCAGTGGAAATCGTTTTGCCTCCTTTGTGGGTGTCTGGTACAATCGCCGTTTATCGACCCTTCCCGATGAAAAGCGAACCCATCTAAGCTAACGTGCATGTATTGCTGAATCAATTGGTGGGGCTTTCGCCTGCTAGCAAGGAATGATCCTGAGTTCAGAGCTGTTCCTAGCTCCATATAATCACGGCCTTTTCTATAAATGGCCTTTTTCTGTTGTTAAGAATTTGTCAAAAGTCCCCCCAAAAAACATCTTAGAATTACATAAAACAATGGCCTGGGTCTTCGGCAGCTTTGTACAGAGGGTCTGGCCCAATTTGCCCACAGTCCTGGTGCGATGTTGGGCAAATCACGTGGAAAGAGATTCGCTGCAGCTGGACAAAATGTGTTTGAAATGAGAAGGTTTGTCCTTAATAATTCAGGATGGTGGTGACCGCACAAATAGCGCCCGTGTTCCTTTTCCCAGCTGTCTTCCCCACCCCAAAAAGCAGGAGAATGTAGGGAGGCGAAATACAGACCCTCATGCCTTTTAATTCCCTTTTCCTCTCGCTTGTCAGTTTCACCCAACAAACTGCTTCCGAATCTTCTTTTTGCGGCGTGGGGTCTGGGGGCGATCGGCGGAAAATCTACCAAACCGCCTGCAGTTTTGCGGTGATGTTAATTGCCCCTGGGGAAACGGCTGCGTCTGCCATGTGCCTGGCTAATGAGTTCTTTGCACTTATTGCTAAGGGGCAGGGGTGGGGTTAAACAAACGAGGTGATTTGTCATTAGGGGAAGGCTAATTAAAGATGGGCACCTTGCCAGCGGCCGGCGGCTTTCGTGCTTCTTGCTAATGGCAAATGGCTGGGGGAAGCAAAGGATGTGGGTGAGGAAAAGCAAAGCCGAACCTTTCCTTTAGCAAGCGTTGGGGCAATGAAGCCCGTCGGGAAGGGTGGGCTCGTGGTGAAAGCCCTGGCCTGAGACCCGCATTCAGTGCCCGCCGCTCTGTGCCTCAGTTTCCACCTATCTTTCTTCTGCCAGCAAGCTCAAACCATCTCTGACCATGGAGGAAAACCGTGATCTCCTTGATCAGTGCTTCAGAAGTTTATTTCCCTTCCTCCCTTGGAGATGACGAAAGAGGAAGGCGAGACAGCAAAGGATGCTCTGCATATACAAGTACGTGACAACAATTCTCCTCTGGCACCATCCACTGTATTTCTGCCCAGCAAGGGCTATGCACCAGCCCTGCTCCTGGTGTAAGGGGCCGATGGGGCATGGCCAGCAGGCCCTATACTGTTCTCCGCTTCGGGGCGGAGCAGTAGAGCAGCCCTGAGGCTGCTCTTGCTGCCACCAGGGGCAGGGTCCAGAATACTGGCAAAGCGAGCGCCATTCACGTGTAGGGGCGGGGAGCACCATTCCTGTGTAGGGGCGGGGATTCCATGTCCCGAAACAGGAGCCATTTCTCCCTTTCTCCCCTTTCCTTCCCTCCTCCCTGCAGGGTTTGAATTCTTCAAGCCAGCGCCAAGGACAACATCAACGTCAACCAGGTCTTTGAGCGCCCGTGGACATTATCTGCGAGAAGATGAAGAAGAGCCTGGACACCAACGCCACCATCATCGCTCCCCAGCCGTGCAGTGTTTTGGCCAAGTGTAAAGCGATGGGGTCTGGTTCTACACTCAGCTTCCTTTAAGGGTCCCTCAAGATTCCCCATTGGAGGAGGGGTCTCTGACCCCACCCCAAGCACTATGCACCAGCCCTGCTCCCGTGTAACGTTGCCCGGCTGTCAGTGTCAATGATCAGTGGAAATCGTTTTGCCTCCTTTGTGGGTGTCTGGTACAATCGCCGTTTATCGACCCTTCCCGATGAAAAGCGAACCCATCTAAGCTAACGTGCATGTATTGCTGAATCAATTGGTGGGGGCTTTCGCCTGCTAGCAAGGAATGATCCTGAGTTCAGAGCTGTTCCTAGCTCCATATAATCACGGCCTTTTCTATAAATGGCCTTTTTCTGTTGTTAAGAATTTGTCAAAAGTCCCCCCAAAAAACATCTTAGAATTACATAAAACAATGGCCTGGGTCTTAGGCAGCTTTGTACAGAGGGTCTGGCCCAATTTATGCCACAGTCCTGGTGCGATGTTGTGCAAATCACGTGGAAAGAGATTCGCTGCAGCTGGACAAAATGTGTTTGAAATGAGAAGGTTTGTCCTTAATAATTCAGGATGGTGGTGACCGCACAAATAGCGCCCGTGTTCCTTTTCCCAGCTGTCTTCCCCCCCCACCCCAAAAAAGCAGGAGAATGTAGGGAGGCGAAATACAGACCCTCATGCCTTTTAATTCCCCTTTTCCTCTCGCTTGTCAGTTTCACCCAACAAACTGCTTCCGAATCTTCTTTTTGCGGCGTGGGGTCTGGGGGCGATCGGCGGAAAATCTACCAAACCGCCTGCAGTTTTGCGGTGATGTTAATTGCCCCTGGGGAAACGGCTGCGTCTGCCATGTGCCTGGCTAATGAGTTCTTTGCACTTATTGCTAAGGGGCAGGGGTGGGGTTAAACAAACGAGGTGATTTGTCATTAGGGGAAGGCTAATTAAAGATGGGCACCTTGCCAGCGGCTTTTCGTGCTTCTTGCTAATGGCAAATGGCTGGGGGAAGCAAAGGATGTGGGTGAGGAAAAGCAAAGCCGAACCTTTCCTTTAGCAAGCGTTGGGGCAATGAAGCCCGTCGGGAAGGGTGGGCTCGTGGTGAAAGCCCTGGCCTGAGACCCGCATTCAGTGCCCGCCGCTCTGTGCCTCAGTTTCCACCTATCTTTCTTCTGCCAGCAAGCTCAAACCATCTCTGACCATGGAGGAAAACCGTGATCTCCTTGATCAGTGCTTCAGAAGTTTATTTCCCCTTCCTCCCTTGGAGATGACGAAAGAGGAAGGCGAGACAGCAAAGGATGCTCTGCATATACAAGTACGTGACAACAATTCTCCTCTGGCACCATCCACTGTATTTCTGCCCAGCAAGGGCTATGCACCAGCCCTGCTCCTGGTGTAAGGGGCCGATGGGGGCATGGCCAGCAGGCCCTATACTGTTCTCCGCTTCTCGGGGGCGGAGCAGCAGTAGAGCAGCCCTGAGGCTGCTCTTGCTGCCACCAGGGGCAGGGTCCAGAATACTGGCAAAGCGAGCGCCATTCACGTGTAGGGGCGGGGAGCACCATTCCTGTGTAGGGGCGGGGATTCCATGTCCCGAAACAGGAGCCATTTCTCCCCTTTCTCCCCTTTCATCCACTGTATTTCTGCCCAGCAGGCACTGGGTGATGGCAGTCACACATGGCCTCCCTGGCAAGGTTATGGTTAGCTTTCCCCGTCCCCCACACACAAATGCTCTGTGCTGAGCCTCACTCCTTCTCTTCTGGTTTCAGTCACTCTATGTGAGGTCCTTGGAAGCCCTTGGCAAGCTAATGGAGACTTTGCTGGAGGAAGAACCAACCACAGACTGGTTCCAGGAAATGTTTGAAGTGAGTAGACCATTGAACCGTGGTGGAGATTGTTTCTTGTGTTACAGCAGGGAAGAGCCAGAGATTTAGGGGGTCAAGCTTCAGTTGTGGAGGAATTTTCCACAACGGAGTGAATTTTAGGGAGACAGCACCAAATTCTTCCTGGGATAAGCGGGCATGTGCCCCATTGAAATCCACGGAAGCTGTGCCATTTTATGCCAGGGCTGGATTGGGACCAAGTTCCTACAATGTCATTGACACTACTTGGAGCGGCAAGAAAATCACCACTGCAGTAGCCAAATCCAAGAGAACCAGTTGAAACTGATCAGTTCTTCAAAGAGGAATTAATGAATATTGAGTTAAGCCCTGTGTATGGAAACTCATTCAGAGGAGACTTCCTGTTCCTCAGACATGAACAGAATATCGTGAAGAGCTGAGGCGTGGGGAGTTTGATGCACCTTCAGTATAAAAATGCAGTTATAAAAGGAGCTCGGCTGGGGGGACTTCTCTGCTCTTATTCAAATTAATAAAAAGAAATGTTCCTTTCTGTCATTTTGCCACTCAATGTAGGAGAAGGTGCCCAGGAAACAGACCACAGCAGCAGACATCAAACAGCATGCAATGTGCTAGACATCTCCCATTAGACAGTCTACAGCAGACATCACATACACGGGCCCAGATTCATCTCTCATGTAACAACTTTGGCTTCAATCGAGCTACAGTACACCAGAGGTGAATCTGGTCCCTGGGACTTGTCTAATGGAAGAGCCCCTTAGATATACATGTAATTCCTTTGCTACATGGAGGTCAGATGCTTTGGAGAAGGATTTTAGTGACAATTAAACCTGTTTAAGAGGAACTTTTGGGAGGGATTTTCTGATACTAACTCTGTCCATTCCCCTGCTCTACCAACAGCTCCTAAGGACATGGTTCAGTTCAGGGAAGGAGTGGGAAAGAGAAAGGGCCTTGCAGGCCAGCATCCAGCTGCTGACTGCCTATCAAGTGACAGTTCATAGCACAGTGAGTATAGCCGTACTCTTCCTTGAACTGACTTCCCTGCTTACATCAGATCTGACACTCAACGCAAATGCATGAAAAACTCTTCCAGGACAGCAGCTTGGATCTGAAGGTGACTAACATCCCTCTGCTTCCGTAAGAGAGAGGTTTACAAAACAATGCTGTGACCACGCTGCAGGCAGACTGCAAGAAGTAGAGGGAGACAACCCCCAAACTGATGGCTTATTCTATCATTAGATTCACCAAGTCAACAACAAAAGAGCTTCCACCCTAGTTAACAAGATGCCAAACACGGTCCTCTTTTGGCATTCCAGACCTTGGCTCCCCGGTACGGGCCGTGGTCGAGCTCGCCCTGAAGCTGCGTCCGAGCCGCCTGCTCTGCAGCCGAGTGCTCTGCTCCGTCGGATCGCCCGGTACCGGGAGGCCTTGGCGGTACCGGCGATCCGGTGCCGAGGGAGCGCGCCGTGAAAACTAACTAGCGCTCGGCGCTGAGAGCGGAGGAGCAAAAGCTGCCTCCTGCAGGAGCTGTTTAAAATGAAAGCCCCGCTCCCCTTTGTTCACTGACTGGAATGCATAGGAGCAATCACTCGAAGAAGAACTAAATCTAAGATTTATTGTTAAAAGAAAGAAGAGAGTTACAAATGATTAAAAGATCAATATCCAGACAAGTGATTTTCAATGTTCATAGTTCAGGATCACAACAGTGATGGAATAAACTGCTGGTTTGTAAAAGTCTCTCTGGAATCATCCCAACAGATCAGAATCCAAAGGCAGCTTAGATGTAAAGTCTGTTAGTTTTTCCAGGCATTTTCCAGGTTCTTCCAAATAATCATTTGGAAGATCTCTGTCCTATGGCTTACACTGTCCCTGTTCAACGTTTAAGCAGACTACAGATGGTAGGATCAGGCCCGAGCCTTCTCTTTTATAGCTATTCTACCAGGCTGACAAGCCTACCTCACAGAAATTGTCACAGAAGGCCCTTCCCCTCTTGTACTTTGCTTTGAAGATAATCTTCTGTTTCCTGTGCATACACAGTAAACTAGTTACATTCATTCACATAAGGTAATTAGCCGTTCTTCCATTATAACACAGATAGTTAAGCTGAAGATAATGTAGAAATGATTGGTTTCCTGAAGTGTCTTACATCTTTGATTTTAAGGTTAACTGAACACCTTGCACACATAATTAAGGCAATTAAGCCATGAAAGGGAATTTGCATCTACAAGCTAATTTAGTTACATTGTGAAACTTCTAACCGGGTATAGATAAACACAGAGAAATACACTTAGCATCTATTGTTCATTTTTGAATGAGTTGATGATTGCTAGTCTAATAAATCTCTTAGAAATTCACATGCAAGTAAACTGTCTTGATACAGTAAAAGTGCCTCTTGTTAAGTTATTATGGGTCATCCACAGGCTGAAAGAAAACCATTTTTTCATCTTTCCTGGTGACTAGTCCCTAGACATAGATCATAAGAATGTCATTTTCAATGCATAGACATGACTCTTTACACAGCATCTGTACATTTCACAATGATCTTGGTGACATGGGCTTTTCTTTGAGACTCATATGGCAATCTTTCAGTGAACTAGAATGTACATACCATACCCCTCGGCACCCACTCTGTGACCCTTACCAGTTAACACTGAGTGATTCCTGAGTCATCAGTTGACTTCAGCTCTGGTAGCCCATTAATGTACATTTCCCACCAATCTCACATCCTTATTAGTTTCTATTATTGTTGCGTTTCTTTATTCTGTGCCAACAAGGTGCTCAAATTACAGACTTCATGGTTTTATAATGTCTCTGAGTTTTCCTAGGAAACCAGGATCTAAACTTTGTTCACGGATGGGCAGCAGGTATCAAATAAACATAAGGAAGTATGACTTCACACAACACATGGTCAACCTGTGGAACTCATTGCCAAGGGATGTTGTGAAGGCCAAAAGTATAACTGGGTTAAAAAAAGAATTAGATAAGTTCATGGCGGACAGGTCCATCAATGGCTATTAGGCAAGATGACCAGAGATGCAACCCCACGCTCTGAGTGTCCCTAGGCCTCTGACTGCCAGAAGCTGAGGCTGGACAACAGGGATTGGATCACTTCATGGTTGCCCTGTTCTGTTCATTTCTTCTGAAGAAGCAGGCATTGACCACTGTTGGAAGACAGTATACTGGACTAGATGGACCATTGGACTGACCCAGTAAGACTGATCTTAGGTAGTGACCACAGTGAGTCAGGTTTTCAAGCATAGGTGCCTAAGTTTTGTCCACAAAACTCGAATTTGTTCCCATGGATGGGTACCAAGCTATGTGAATTCTGGTGCTGCAGACACAAATGTATATTCTGCTCATGCTGTTGGCCCATGCGCAGGACAGATTTAGGTACCTATATGTGACGGGGTGGTATGCTGTGCCCCAGCCTCTTCCATGAACACAGACTGCTCTGAGTCCCTCCAAAGTGTTCTAGGGATGCCTGCTCCTGAAATCCTGCTGGTAAGGGCTCTGATGACTGTTTGACCCCAATGGATGATCTTAAGTCACCTTTACTCTTGACCTTTGTTTTCTTTCTCCTCCCTCTTGTCTCTCAGGGGACTTCTCCATCCTCACCTTCTCTGTGGCTTGTACTTTCGTGTCTAGGTTCCTCCAGCCCCTTTACATATATTTCCTCTTTACCTGGCCCTGCAGGTTTTATTTCCACCCTCCTGGGCCTCCACACATGCCTTGGTGTCCCTGTTAGAAAGGGATCCCAGTCCATGCCCAGGAGAAGGCAGTGGGGCAATCCATCCACTATCCCTACATGTTTCTGCCTAAACTTCCCCTTGATTTCCAGAGTCACCTCTGCCATTGGGCAGAATTTATTATCCCCATGTACATATTCAGTTTTGATCCTACCTCTGGGAAGTATCCAGTGGGGTTTCACTAACTCCTGCCTGATTAGCAAACAGGATGAAGCTGTGTCCATTAGTCCCTTTGGTGGCTCCTCCCTACCCAGACCAATATGGTAACTACTTTCTTTTTTCTTCCCTGCCTGGGAGTCTTGTCCCAGCCACAAAACTGTGCAAACCCACAGCCCATTTTAGGACAGTCTCTTTTTAGATGTCCTTCACGTCCATGTCGGAAGCACACTGTAGGCCAAGCTCCCACTACAGTTCCTTGAGGCACCTTCCTCTGCTACTTGCTGCCCTTCCCAGCTGGAGGCACTCTGGTCCTTCTCAAATCTAGTCCCTTAAACCACTGACTCACTCTGGGAATGTCCGCCTCTGCAAATACCTCTGTATCTTTAACTATGGGGTCCAGATTAACCAGCTGGCGCCACGTAACCCATACTCAGGTATGCTCAGGGAGACTCTGAAGAAACTTCCAGAATCATGCAGTCCATGATCTCCCCCAGTTTCAGTATCTGGCTTTACCAATGAGTGGCCCAATCTTTTAATTTCTGTCCAAATGCACAGAGGCCTAATCCCTCAATCCATTTTTCAACTCTACATTTCTGGCAGTACTTTTCTGTGGAGAGGCCCCACCTGGTCCAACATGGCTGCCTTAATTATGTCATAATCTCTTGCCCGCTAATCACTAAGAGCCATATATGTGCTTCTCTGGTTAAATAGGGTGTCAGTCAAAGGGCCCACATTATTCTGTCCCTATGAGGTCTCACTGCTACTCCTTTAAGAGTAACCAAAACCAGATCAGGGTTGTTTGCAGGTCCCATTTTACAGAGTCTGATCTCCTGTGCCTGGTTTCCATTTCCTGTCACAGGACTCAGCAAACTTTGGGGGAGTTGTTGCCAGACCTGGGCTTGCTCCCGTATAAATTCCTGAAGACTCTTTTGCTGTTAAACCTATCAGGTAAGCAAAGGCTGTTTTTTCTGCATGCTGGGATTGTTGGAAGGTTTGTAGGGTCTTCTACACCAGCAGTTCTCAACTGGACTAATTGCTGCAGTTCTCTGCCTCTCTTTCCCCAGGCTTTCTATCCAAGCATTAGAGTCTGTGCTTTTCAAGGGTGGGAATGAGAGACTGGTGAGAGCACTCTGGGAGCAGAGAACATGGAGTCTGCTTGAAAACCCCCAGACTCACCATGAGGGAGTGTGTCTGCTGGTGAGGTAAGAGATCTAGGAGGCATCATTTTATCCTTGGGAATCAGTAGCAAATAGAGTGGCTGAGAGGGAAACTCCAGTTTATAGCTTTGTGGGGGGGGTGCCCTGGGTGGAAACACACAGCTCCCACCCATAGATATCAGAGCTGTCTGCTCAGAGCAGCTGAGTTTTTGAAGTGTGCAATCAACCCCATAAGTGGTTTCTTTTGTCTTCCAGTGTTCCGCTAAGATCTGGACTAATAACACCTGAGATCATCCAGAGCCTCCTCCCCTGGGTGAATTCCCCAACAGAAAATAGCCAAGTCACCAGCACAGCTTTCCTTGCCCAGGTGAAACACAGGGCTCTGAAGAGCAGTTTAATCAGTAGACTGTTGTCTGCCTTTCTTTCGGGAGTTGTACAGTTCAGTTAATAAGAGTAATTGTCATTTTAGATAGTAGAATGGATCCTCCTTTATATGGAAACCTGGCCAGGAACTTCATTCTACCTTTCGGAGTCATTCTCTCTCAGATATTTTTATTGCTGCTATTGGCTAAACTAGCTACACAACCACAGGTGCTGGCTGAGAGAGATACAGAGTTTGAATTACTGGATCTCTTCTGTCAAGTCCTAGTGCTGATACTAACCAACAGCTCCTGATTTTGGTTTAGCTCAGCAGATCTTCTGAATGAACCTAGTGTCCTAATACTATAAAACAAGCAACATACAAACACATTCACATCTATTTTAGATTCTCATTACTGTAGTATCTGAGTACCTCAAAACTCTGTAATGTATGTATCCCCACAACACTCCTGGGAGGTAGGGAAGCACTACTATTTCTATTTTACAGGCAGAGAACTGATGCACAGAAGGGCTAAGTGCCTTGCCCAAGGTCACACATGAAGTCCTAGGCTAGTGCGATAACTGCTGGACCATCCTCCCTTTCCACAGCCTTCCTCTAACATCTGCATCATATTTCCCACTTATGATAAGCAACTATCTTAGGGCCTTATCTGGTTCTAAGAAAAACAATCGATCTGTGCCTGTGATGGGCTGTACCTAGGCTTTGAGGCTTTTTACAAGAGGCCCTGTGGTCCTACTACACCCTGCCCCAGGAAAAGAGCCACAAATCTGGGTCTGTCTAGAGAGGCCTCAGGAAAGCAGCCAATCAGAGCCCATCAGGCTCAGCTAAAAGGAGCTGCAGGGCCTTAGCAGGTCAGTTTCTGGCAGGAACTGGAGGAGCAAGAAAGGGTGCTGCTCTCTGGCTACAGAAAGTCAGGGGATAGCTAGAGTTTGATTCTGGAAGCATTTGTTTAAGCTGTGTTTGCAGGAAGAGAGTCCCTAAGAACTTTAACCCTGAGGTGAGAGTGAAGCTAAAAGTGGCTGGTAGGAAGAAGCAACAATGAACTGAAAAAAAGCAGTGCCTAGCTACTGTTTACAGGGTCCATGGTTTGGAAGCCAGAGTTATGGGCAGGCCCAGTTCCCCTACCATCTACAGTGGTATAAGCCCCATGAAGGGGGAAAATGCTTATGGAGAGCTTGGACAAAGGGCAGAATTTCAAGGACCCAGAGTTGGGGCTGGAGAACCTAGTGAGGGCAATGGGACTGTTCTTGACTATCCCAGAGGGGTTCATTTGGACTTTGGGACTTAGCCAGAGGCCTGAGCCACAGAAGACTCACTGAGGTGGGCTGGCAGGGTTCCCCAGGGGTGAGAAAAGGACTGTGGTACCAGACCCAGCCACTAAGAGGCTCTCAAAATGTGAGTGGATCCCTATTATAGTGCCCAAAAGGAAAGCTCCATGGTTTTAAGACATTTCTCATTTGTGTGGAATAATAAAGTTCAGGGTTGGCTCTAGGATCCCACTGCTCATTGCTGTAGCTCAGCTAATACTGCTGCAGAACACTCTGTGTGTCTGTGCCTGTGTGGTGAAAACCTGGCCCCCTGTAAATACACTCAGAGTCAACCTATGATGCAGCTCTTGTAAAATGCAGCCAATTAACACCACAGTGATCATGGGTGTAAAGCTGTGGCCTCTTTTTGAGGGTCTGCTATTGCCCAAGATCTAAGTCAAGCTCAGGCAGTGTTTGGGTGATGATGTGCTAATTTATGAGCTGCTTGATGCCTGCACAGTTTTTGTCATGGCTTTGCCACGCATAAGGTTGTTCTGTTGTTGATCTTAATTTGTTCTGTGGCATTACATAGTTCGTGGTGTTACTTGTCACATGCACAAACACTCTTCCTATCACTGGTCCATCCGTAGTGGACCTATATGTGGATGCCTTGCCCTGATGTTAACAGCTGCAATGGACAAGCATTATTACAATTACCTGTGCTCCTACACAATGCTGCATTTTTGAAAGGCCCGATTTTATGGAGCCAGGTGTAGACCCTGAGGGGTGCATAACCCCAGCACAGAGACAGGCAAACTCTCTGTGCTGACCAAGCCCTTAGTTTCTTGCAGAGTGGCCTCCTGTTAATGTACTAAAAATTAAGTAGGCCTCAACTGTGTGCTGCTGTATACTTGTGCAATTATACAAGTCCCCAGTTTACACAATGGTATGGAACAGGGGCTTTGTTACATCAGACCCTGAATCAGGGAGAAAGTTCCTTAAATATATAGCCTTATATTAGTTATATGCTGGTACCTGGTCAAAGGGGGCTTTTTTGCTTGCTTTATTATTCTCTTGTCTGTTTGTTGTGCTGTTAATATGTGTTAATTAATGACAGTTAAGGACCATCTTGTTCTGTGTTTGTACAGGTCCTAGCACAATGGGAATCTGGTCTGTGACTGGGACTATGAGGCAGTGCTGGAATACAAATAATCACATGCTGATCTACAGAAATACTTTTGTACCCTGGCCATCCCCACTGGCTTAAGAGATTAGTCACTGAAAATGGAAGTAAGTGACCTTGACATCTGCAGTTTAACTCAGTCCCTTCATCTCCTGCACTGAGTGTTCTTTCCGCTCAGTATATGCTGTCTGAATGCACAGGAGAACCGTGATGGATGGTGACAAAGGTAAGTGGTGTTTCTTCTCCTTCTCTCTTTTCTCTTTACAGATCAGGCTGCAAGTAAGACCTGTGACCCATGACCATCCCTGGCTGCCACTCAGATGGACAGCCCTGAGGCTGTGTCCAGGGCACCTTTTATAGGCTTGCCCAGGAAACCCCTTAGAAAAGACAGCCCCTGCTTGGGGCTTGGGAAACCCCTTAGGAAAACTGGTTCTGACTGGAACTTGTTTACAACTTCCAGGAGAACTGTTCACTGTAAGGGCAGAGGGGCCCAGTGCTATGAACTAATGTCTGCAGCCCTTAGTTAAGCAGAATAAAAGTCAGGAGGAATTTACCTGAATGAGGATTGAAGGGTCTGTCCTGCATTCCATGCACCCCTTGGTATCCTCAAAACTTGCTCTGGCTGCAGTTGGCATTTTGTTGTGTCAGAACACAGCCTGAGCCCAGAGAGAGAGCTGCAGTATGTGGCTTTGTGAAGAAAAAGGAGAGAGTCACAGTAGTAATAAATCTCTGAGGGCTGGTCTTGTGTTGGGGGTGGCATGCACTGGACAATGTCTACTGACGTGATCATGAAATGCCATATTTCATCAGAGACGCTATTAAGTTAAATCCCAAATCTAACCTCACTGGGGCAAGATGTTGACTGATGTTACAGATAGAGATTGGCTGCTGCACATCACAGAAGGGTTAATAACTATTTTGTGGTGCCCAGATGGATGTTTTAGAGTGTTGTTTACAATGAGGGGTCTCAATCTTTTTCTTTTGAAGCCCCCCGCCCTCAACATGCTATAGAAACTCCATGACCCAGCGAGGGAGGGCCCTCCAGGATTCAGATGTGGGGGGGGCCCTCTGGGCTTCAGCTACGGGCAGGATTCTGCCCTGTGGGACTGGGGGGGCTCAGGAGCTCCACGGAATGTGGGGGGCTCAAGACTTGCCCCGCAGAGCAGGGGGATTGGGGTCCAGTGGGCTGTGGGCCCACAGTTGAGACCAGCTGATTTACAACACAGCACTACAATAATGAGAGAGACAGTTTAGTTACACCCATGTTCAAACAGTTGCAATTTACATATAAAACAATGTAGATTACAACAGTGCTCCAGGAGCTACAGTGGCATGGGAGGCAGCTATACTGCCATCACCGGCCATATACCTGCGGTGATTCCCTTAGACAGGAGGAATTCTCTAACATCAAGCTGCAGCTGGTTTAAGTTCACTGAGTGCTACTTAGATGGTGCAAAATGAACTTGGTGGGCCAGAGAATACAGCCCTCTGAGCTCACAAGCCACAACTCTGAGTTGCTGTCTATTAACATGTATTAAAGAGACAAGGTGGGTGAGATCATCGCTTTTATTGAACCAACTTAGAAGTGGGAAGTTGGAAGCAACTTGAAAGTTAGTCAAATAAAAAAAATTACCTTACGCACCTTATCTTTCTAATCTCTTGGGACCAACTCGGCTATGACAACACTGCATATTAACATGTATGTCCTACACTTTCCTTGCATGCAGGATGGTGAATTTTACCAACAAACTGAGGCATGAGGAAGTGGACCAAGCAGTAGAGATGACTGTAAATGTCTGAAGTGATATCACACCACTACATTTTGTGACAGTAGACAATGGCAATGCTAATACCATGATTACATTTGCTTCTAAAAGCTGCCTGGTTTCTTTGGTGCTTCCTTAAAGAGTATTTCCAAAAGACATTTCGAAGTGCTAAGGAAAGTAAACAACATGAATTTCAGTGCTGCCTATCGTCTCCTATCAAGTCAGGCTACTCCTCCTATTGATGTGCAGTATCTGGCCCCTATCCTTCCTATCTGGTGACTATTACAAGCCAGGGTAAGCTGAGCTGCCTTAAGGCTACTCTACTTTATGGCAGCCCAGGGGATGGGGAGAAACTTTTCTCCTTTCCTGTCACCTCCTGCACAGAGTGCAGCTGAGCAGAAAGCACAGATTGGAGACTGAGTATAAGGCCTTATTCTGCCCTCAGATACACATGTTAAACTTGCATTGAATGCAATGGGAATACCATGGTT
The DNA here is from genome assembly GCF_016161935.1 of Mauremys reevesii. NCBI lineage: Eukaryota > Metazoa > Chordata > Testudines > Geoemydidae > Mauremys > Mauremys reevesii. The sequence continues at coordinate 7,738,303 of NC_052647.1, read as the reverse complement.
GTAACTGAGGGCAGACTTTAGGCTTTAAAAGGAATTACTACTCAAAAGATTTCAGGATTGGGGCCATAGTGTAAATCTGCCCTGTAAGGAAGATACCAGTCTCTTCATAAAATTGATTACTTTAATAGGAATCATTTAAATTTAAGAAAAATCTGGGAACTCACACAGAAACAGTGTTTAATATTTAGAAATACATGTGTGCAGGACAGATGTGAAAGAAATATTCACAATGTTGAAATTGGATGGCCCAGATCCTTACTTCCTTGTATGTCCCCTTTGAGCCATTGCATTGGCTCAGAGGGCAAAAAGGGAACTAAATGTTGCTTTAAAGTGGCAGCTGAAGATTCCCCTGTAAGTACTAGGAGGTATCCTGGGGCAGTCTAAGGACCAGGAGGGGGGCATGGCAAAGGTATGAGAGGTGGGACTGGAGCATGATGTGTTCTTGCAATCTTGGCCAGCAGCATCTTGGGAGTAGCTACCTGGCACAGAAAGTTAAAACTTGGCCCCAGACAGTTTAAGAGATTGGCTGGGTCAGTAGAAAGGTGACTTGAACCTACCTGTGAGCCTCTGTTTCCCCAGAACATGAAGCAGAGCTCTGGAAAATCTGGGGGTTTGGCTCTGAGTTGTTGACCTAACACATGCCTGTGTGGTTTGAAACATTAGCAACAAAGAAAAGTTAAATGAGATGGCAAGTTTGAGGACCATGTTTTTATCTTTGCTCAAATTATGGTTGTTTGAAGTTGAGTTGATTATTTGGTTCCCTCAACTGTCAGCTAAAACCTTTATGTACTTTGCCAGAGCCTGGAGACTTTTTCCCCATTTGATGGGTCTTGTGGTGAGCTGGGTCATGTATATGGACCTGGAGAAGAAAGAGGAGGTGGCATTCATTTGGATGAAGAGAAATTTTGGACAATGGATTATGTCTGGAAAGGCAGGTGTTCTGTTTCCCTGATCAGCTCTCCCCCGAAAGTGCAGTGAAGCAACAAGCATTAGCTTAAGACTCTTGCGGCAACTTTATGTACAGTGAATTTCATTGCATATGTCCCGCTTGCTGATGCCACCATGGCAATAGGTAACACATGAATACAAGCCAAGTTTGATTTAAAAAAAAAATTGCCTCAGGTTAGGCGGTTGTGTTCATATCTAGGTCCCCAAATAAATGGCTTGACTTGTACTAGCACTGAGTGCTAAGAAATTCCGAATAGGTACTCATTTTTAAAAACAATATTGGGCAAAGTCCACTGGGAGTATGAAGCAGTTTTGCTATATAGAAAGAGTAGCAAGCTCCAGCAAACAGGCTGCTTTCAATTATCTTTGCACTATACCCATTTTTGGAGAATGACTTTAGTCTAAGTCTAACTTTTCTATGTTGCAGCTGTGTGGGTATTGTATTTCCACTAACCCCATCTCCCAGGCACCTGGGAGATGCAAGGGGCTAATTATCTGTATTGTAAAGTTTGAGCTGAGGTTTTTTGGGGGGGGGAACCCACAGCTGGCGTTGTTGGGCAAAGTAATGTAAAACCTGCTGTCGCTCATTTCTCTCTTCCTCTCTCTCTTTGCAGGAGGAATCATTTTTGTTTGCCTCTAAATGTCACAGAGTTGAGAAGCTTTGACCCAGCTGTGAAACTTATTGGCCCACCCCGACCATTTCACCAGTAGCTGCTTTTTTTCTCCCTTTTCCTTTCTCCGTTAGAACTTTTTCAATCCTAAATTCTCTGAGGTGGTGAAGGACTCCATTTTTCCTCTCTGTTTCCATGATTTCTAAAACATGCATTCTTGGAACAAAATGGCCTCTTCCATGTGGTGCTGGGACTTCTGGGGGTGATGCTGCATTTTGATGTGTAGAGGGCGATGGGGGAGCTCTTAGAGGGGTCACATGACCCTCTTCTGCATGGGTCATCTCGCCCAGAGCTCCCTTCCCCCCGATTGGTCAAATCCACTCTTGGGAAAGTCCTTTGTTGCTGAAACCCATCTTGATTGGCAGGGGGCTATGGAGGCGTTCTTAGAGGAGTCATATGACCCTCTTCCTGCCTGATCACTCCACCCCAGGACACCCCCAGATTGGTCAAATCTCCTCTCAGGGTGATTGTGTGTTAAAACCCATCCTGATTGGTAGAGGGCGGTCGGAGGAGTTCTTAGAGGGGTCACATGACACCCTTTACTTCTAGTCATGTGTCCGTCTTGACCCTGAACATAGTATCCCTGGGTCAGAGATGTCAAGTGATCTCTCTCCTGCCATCCATCTCCATCCTCTGACAAACAGAGGCTAGGGACACCATTCTTACCCATCGTGGCTAATAGCCATTTATGGACTTAGCCACCATGAATTTATCCAGTCCCCTTTTAAACATTGTTATAGTCCTAGCCTTCACAACCTCCTCAGGTAAGGAGTTCCACAAGTTGACTGTGCGCTGCGTGAAGAAGAACTTCCTTTTATTTGTTTTAAACCTGCTGCCTATTAATTTCATTTGGTGACCCCTAGTTCTTGTATTATGGGAATAAGTAAATAGCTTTTCCTTATCCACTTTCTCAACATCACTCATGATTTTATATACCTCTATCATGTCCCCCCTTCGTCTCCTCTTTTCCAAACTGAAGGGTCCTAGCCTCTTTAATCTTTCCTCATATGGGACCCTCTCTAAACCCCTAATCATTTTAGTTGCTCTTTTCTGAACCTTTTCTAGTGCTAGAATATCTTTTTTGAGGTGAGGAGACCACATCTGTACACAGTATTCGAGATGTGGGCATACCATGGATTTATATAAGGGCAATAATATATTCTCAGTCTTATTCTCTATCCCCTTTTTAATGATTCCTAACATCCTGTTTGTTTTTTTGACCGCCTCTGCACACTGCGTGGACATCTTCAGAGAACTATCCACGATAACTCCAAGATCTTTTTCCTGACTCGTTGTAGCTAAATTAGCCCCCATCATGTTGTATGTATAGTTGGGGTTATTTTTTCCAATGTGCATTACTTTACATTTATCCACATTAAATTTCATTTGCCATGTTGTTGCCCAATCACTTAGTTTTGTGAGATCTTTTTGAAGTTCTTCACAATCTGCTTTGGTCTTAACTATCGTTGCAGCTAGCTGGTGGGGGCTTGCAACCAGGGTGGACCAACAGCCCCTCTATCAGCTCCCCACTCCCCTAAGATCCCTGTGCTGCAGCCGCCCAGCAGGCTATCAATCATCATAGCTGTGAACCGTATTAAATTGTTTGTTTAAAACGTATACTGTGTGTATATCTATATAATATATATTTTTGGTCTGGTGAAAAAAAATTCCCTGGAACCTAAACACCCGCCCCCCCAATTTACATTAATTCTTATGGGGAAATTGGATTAGCTTAACGTCGGTTCACTTAAAGTCGCATTTTTCAGGAACACAACTACCACGTTAAGCGAGGAGTTACTGTAGTAGCATGTCAGGTTGGAACTGGCCAACTCACTGGGTAGAATGTGCATCCAGGGCTGCATTTGGTGAAGAGAGCCCCCACTTGCTGCAGTGCAGTGGGAATCCACATGAAGTTTCCTTAGGATCATTTTCCTAGCCAACAAAGGAGGAATTGTGAGCTGTGTCAGGTCAGCTAGTCAAGTGGGAAGGAGCTGGTACAGTCCAGAAAGTGAATCAGTCTTGTCTGGGAAATCAGACCCATGTTGATAAACAGTGTGATTGGAGGTTTTTCCCTGGGAGAGTGAGTATTCAGTTAATCTCTTTCCTGCTTAGCCAGCATGAACGCAGAGCTATAAATAGAAATGCAAAGGAGTGAAGTGATCTACCTGCGAAATACATGGATTCCAGTGATAGCCCTGGTTGGGGAGAGCTCTTTCTGGGGCCAGTGATACCATCCCCTAGAGTCTGTGCTGGCTGGAGGGGATTATGGATAACAAGGACCACTGCCATTGTTCAGACAGGTGCTCAGACACCATGATGATACATGCAGTGTAAACCCCAGACAGGCAGATTAAATGAACAGAAATTGTGGCTCTCACGCTGCCAACCACTCATTCTTTGCCCTTGCAGAGCTCAGCCGGGGATGAGCCTGCCAGTGTCCCCCAAGTGCAGGCACAGCCTTGCCAGCTACAGCACACTTTGGCCACAGTAGGATTTGACATGTTAACCACACACCCTCAGACTCCTGCCCACTGGACACCTTGTTTAGAATTTAAAGCTTGTTGCATTATACAGTTTAGTTTAATAAACGAGTCAAGACAAAGCAGTTGTACTTTAGCATGTGTTAAACTGGTCGAGTGAAACGCTAGCCACCACAAACACCAAACCTTTAATCCTATTTAAAGCAAAAGCCCACAGTGGTCTAAATGGAGTTATCTACAGGAAGAGTTGACCAGAGTAGCTATTCTGGGATAGTGCCCCAATGAGGTTGCGGCTATTTCAGAACAAGCATGATTTTATTCCAGGATTTCTTGGAATAAATCATATGAAGCACATGAATTATTCTGGAATTGAAGTCACAGATTCTGAAGTACTCGGGGAAGGATTACTGAACGCCAGTCAGCTTCCATGTGTAGACAAGGTATAGTAGTGACTGGTAACGCTAAAGGTAGCATGGTGTGTGGTTTCACGCTCTAAGGCCTAGTCTACACTAAAACTTACGCCGACCTCGCAATGTCCCTTCGGAGTGTGAAATATTCATCCCTCGAGAGATGTAGTTAAGCCAGGACTGAAAATTACCCGCACCAAACAGCGCACAGGCCAGTGTTCACCTCCCCTTCTGAAGGGAAGATTTGCAGGACAAAGGGCAGGGATGAGGCATTTGAAGTACAGCTGGTCAGAAAATGAACATTTTTTTCCTGTAAAAAAATTTCATTTTGGGGGGCAAAGATTTATATATATTTCAATTTTTTTGGCTGAAAATCGAAACATTTCAACTTGGAAATGCTGCTGCAGTGCCTCATGGGAGCTGTAGTTTTGATGTCTCAGGCCCCCATTCTTTAGAGATCAGGCTACCTAGTCAGTCTCCATCTCCCATGATGCACAACGGTCACTCCTCTTGAAGAGAGAAAGTGATGCATCATGGGAGTGCCTGGGGCATTATGGGAAATGTAGGTTGGCCAGCCCTAATGTAAAGGTTTGGAAAAACAGGGGGAGGAGTGACATTCTATAGCTACAGACTCTGCTGGCCACAAACACCATCCCCATGAAACCTCCTCACCTCCCCACCTCAACTTCTGCTTGGGATCATGATTGTCTCCTTCACCTGTTTTCCCACATAGAGGTTTTTGTCTAACCACATCACTGAGCCCAGCGTGCACTGGCTGGGCCTCAGCGACTCAGCAAAGGAAGGGGAGTGGCGCTGGCTGGATGGCAGCCCCCTGTCTGTCAGGCAAGTCCCTCTCTGTTCGGCCTCTATAGAGAAAGAACTGTCCGTTACAATCAGCTGTTTCTGCTTTAAAGAGCCAGATGGAGCACTGATACTATTGCAATTATTGCCAGAGGGGTTCCTGGTCCCCTTTATTGGCTAAAGCATGTAAAGAAGGTTGAGTCTGCTACTGCCTCCATGCTAATGTCATCCAGGGTCAGCACAGAGCAGGGGCTGGACCTGGGATGTTCCTGGGGAGCAAAAAGCTGCTTTACACTGGGACATTCTGAATGTCATGCTAAGGAAAGGTGCTGGGGAGAACAGCAACATGGCCCCATGGGAACAGGGCCATGGAGAAGGAGGCAGCACTCCTGGGTTCTAGTCCCAGCCCCATGAGTGTTCTCTGCTGGCAGACTGTGAGGCACGTCTCTCCCTGCTCTATGCCTCAGTTTCCTCCCCTGTAAAATGCACTGGAAACTGATGTCCTCCAAGCTGAGAACAGCTCTGGCTTGAGCAGTGGCTGGGCCAGCTTCCCCCTATTCAGTGGTTAGCACCAACCTGCCCTGGCCCTGATCTCCAGGCACCACCTCAAGCATTGAGTAGGTAGATCTGTCCATGCCCACCTTGACTCTCTCTGCTAAAACTATCAGACCAGTCACGGCCCATTGGCCTTGGTGACATGGAGACCTGTCCCCTAGGAGCTGGCTCATTTCACTCGACCTGCATGGAGAAGGTTTTCGAACCAGAGACACTGTACACATGTGGACTCTGTTCTGTTGCTATGACTCCAGCCACACTGGGGATTGGATGGGAGATGATTGTCACCAGGGCAGCCTGTGTAAGCCAGGAACAAGTGGAGCATTTGCAGGGGTGCTGGGATACAGGCATCCACCGGTGGGAGTTGCGGTAGGAGCAGAGCCATCTAAATCATGTTTCTGCAGTGCAGGCACAGTCAAGCATCGGTCTCTTTGTGCCCCGACTGCCCTCTCTGCTGTGATGAGCAGCCACCCATTCTCTGCGTTCTTCCATCCATCCAACTTCCTCTTACCCAGCAACTGCACCACCTGGCCTGCCAACCCCTGCTGTTTGGATGGTGACATTTAAAGGCAGCTAGAGCTGTATGAAGCAGCTGGCATCCACCAAGGTCCTTCCATCCAAAGTTTTTGGTACCCCACCTCCCTTGTAGAACTTCCATACCCACCTCTAATTCCATGGGGCTTCGGTTTGCATTTCAGGTTCTGGGGGACCGGGGAACCCAGCAATGTTGGGCAGCAAGGGGAGGACTGTGGCAGCCTCCGCTTCGACGGGAAGTGGAATGATGCCACCTGCCCCGTGACTGAGCACTGGATCTGCGAACAGCAGTGCTAGCTGAGTCCCGGAATCCACAACAGGGATGGGAAGGAGTGGGGGGTGTCACGCAGCCTGCCCCACGTGGGACAGCTTAGGAGCTATCATCTCTCTATAGCAGTGATTCTCAGACTACCACTCGTGAAGTGCAAGAAGCTCTTCAATGTGTCTCCTGCAGCTCTGCAGCACATGCTATTGAAACATGGTGATTTAATTATTAGCAGATCTAAGTTATTAACCAATGTGGATGCTTTTACTATGTTATTAACCCATTAAGTTATCAACTTGCACTAAACTACTAACTTATTTGTTGTGAGAATAATAGATATAGATAAAAAATGAAATATTTCCCATCATAATGTTTAAATATGAATAGTACTATAGGAAATGAAACAATCAATTCACCTACTGTGGCTCTTTAGCATAATGGTGATGGCTAATTCAGCTCCTGAGCCGCTGAGGTCCATGTATCACTGCTCTACATGCTGGGCGGCTATTGCAGCGAGCTGAGCTATGGGACAGGATCATGGAAAGCAGAGGTGGAGAAGCTGACTGGCACTGGACCATCTAATCCATGCAGGAGTTTTCTGGTACCATCCTGGCACATCTTTACATCACTTGTGCCCAGAACCTTTTTGGTATGTGTGTTTTTATAGCATCAGCCCACTACATGCCAGATTCTGGGAGCAGGGTCTGCCTCTGGTTCAGAGCTGAACTTTGTTTTATATCAGCAAAGTCTTGGCCATTACCTTAGCTCAGGCCTTAGCCTCAGACCGGGCCTCTGATACAAGGACTTTTGTTTCAGGACCTCATCTTACTACATTCCCCCACTTTTTGTCTTTTTATGGGGAGGATGTTTTCCCATCATCCCAGAAAATCATAATGCGTGGAGTAAAGAGAACCCATTGGGCTAAACATTATTATTTGGTTACTTTATTTTACCATCCATACACTCATGCCCCATCTGTCCCTTAGTCGGCACATTCCCTCGTACGACTGATAGACAAATTTTATTATCCAATTATTATTAGTCCCTTATGGTGGGCCTGGGAATGTTAGTTTCGGGACCTCGACTGAGTTGTGGGGTCTGTGCTTGTGTGTTGTTAACTTCACTGAATGGTATGAGATGGCCTTTGCCGGTATTTGTTAGTCCACACTTGGGGCTTTGTTAAGAAAAAAAATCTAAATTTTATAAATAAAATAAATATATGGATATATATATAAATGAATATATGTTGTGATTACTATGTGGCTGATAAATGATCATATGTGATATATGACGGGGGCTTATATGCTGTATATGTTAGAAGTATATTCTTTAACACCTTACTCCTTAAAATGATTATTCATTACCACAGCGGTACTGATTCACATTCGCATCCCCTTCTTCACTCAGTACTGTAACTTAGCTTTCTTGGTTTGACATAACATGTAACAGCACATTCCCATGAGAATAACAATTGTTAGGGCGTGGACTCCCATTAGGATTACGCTAAGGGTTCGGACCACTGGATGTAAAGTCACATCCTCCAGAATTGCCCACCAGAGTCTTTCCACCTCTCTTTGTACATTTTCTATTTCATTCATTTGCTGCTGGATCAATTAAGTTATTTGTATTAGAGGTTCCTTGGTTCTCGCCACCAAATCATGTCTATCCAACTGCAAGTGTTCCACTGGGGGGAACAGCTCAATCAGTAAGTCTTGTAAGTGTTCATGTGGAATGATCATTTCAATGACAGTACTGCCTTTGCTTGTTGGCCAGAGGCCTGGGCTCCTATTTGGTATTCTGCTGGTAACAAGTATGCAGAATCCAGCATCACTTGTAGGGCAAATGTTGCCAGCTATGGAAAAAATTATGAAAACCTATAGCACAGATCCCATCCTGAATTTGTACTACCTCATTAACCAGTTTCTTTTGTCCTAGTTCAGCCTAACCTTTACTTGTGTTATTAATATCAATTGTGGCGTAGCACTCACACAGTCACAGGGGGGTAATGCTGGACATATGGCTTGTTTACAAGCGTCCCCACACTATTTGCCTAATATACCTTAACTGGCTCCTGAAGCCGTCTAGGAACTGCCATCATGAGATATACGCTTTTGCCGTCCGCATTGTCCAATCTTGGAACCCTATTAAAATTTAGAAAATTGTAGAAAGACAGGTGTAATATGGTTTATGCCTCATTGCTGTATTTTTTTCAAGATGTTTGTGAGGTTTAATATCCATGGCCAACTCTAAAGTTGCAACTGCAACAAACTTTGCTGTACAATTTTGATTACTCTATTGCCATAGGCTGTGCAAGTAACTGCCAATGAAACATCATTATTTTTTTGTGCTGTTGATGAGGGACAGAATGGTAGCATTCAGGTGGCCAGGGCCGGCTCTAGGTTTTTTGCTGCCCCAAGCAAAAAAAAATTTGGCTGCCCCTCGTCCCAGCCCTGGGCTCCCCCTGCACCCTCCTGCTGCCCCAGCCCTGGGCTTTCCCCCCCACCAGTGCCCCCCCACACACACCTCCTGCCACCCCAGCCCTGGGGTCTCTCCCCCACCCCCACCCTCCTTCCGCCACAGCCCTGGGTCACTGGTAACTTGCTCCCAGGGTGGGTCATTCAGCAGGAATTTTGGATGTGCACAGAACACAAACAGGATTGGGTCCCATATGGTTACAGAACTGCAGTAAAGTGGAACAATTTTCACCTTGTGTGATTGGAGGATATCTGGATGCATATTATAAGACTGTCCTACATAAATGAGGAAAAGTTGAGGTGCCTTTATTATTCTTTTGTTCCATTCTTTGTTTCTATGGGGAATTTGCCAATGCAATATCACTGTCTTCCTTTTAAACAAACAAACAAAAGGCAATGGCTATTGAAAATAGCAATTCCAGTCCTAATAACCGCTGGGAAGCATTTCTTGCTCAATTTTATCCTAGTTTTTCTACAGCAAGTTACAGTGGATCAGTATACTTGATTTGGGAGAAAAGAAGTAGCAACTGCCCAAACTAAGCTTGAGCACTCCTGAATTTTGAGGTGTTCAAATCTGGAAGGCAGGTCTGGGGTGGGGGTGGAGGGGGGGCTGTGGGCTCCGTGGGAGAGCACGGCAGCATGTATGCAGCAGCGTGTCTGGCGCTGCGCAGAGCCAGACAAGCTGGTCTGAGTGGCACAGTAAGGGGGCTGGGGGGGTTGGAGAAGGGGTAAGGGGTTTGGGGGGGCAGTCAAGGGACAGGGAGAAGGGGGGGTTAGATGGGTCAGGGGTTCGGGGGGGCCGTCAGGGGACAGGCAGCGGTTGGATAGGCATGGGAGTCCCAGGGGTTTGTCAGGGGACAGGTAGGGGGTGAGGTCCTAGGGGGGAAGTTGGGGAGGGGTCTCAGGAGGGGGCAGTTGGGGACAAGGAGAAGGGAGGTTTAGGTGGGGGCTGGGGTCCCAAGGGGCAGTTAGGGGCAGGGGTCCTGGGATGGGGCAATCAGGCGACAAGGACCAGCGGTGCTTAGATAGGGGGTGGGGTACTGGGGGGCAGTTAGAGGCAGGGGTCCCGGCAGGGGGTGATCAGGGGACAGGGAGCGGGGGGGTTTGGATGGGTTGGGGTTTCTGTGGGGGGCAGTCGGAGGGAGTGGATGGTGGCGGGGGGGGGAGCTTCCCTCCCCGTGGAGTGTCGTGTTTTTTGAATGTTAAAGTCTGGTCTCCCTACTATTCACAGCACTCACAGCACGCTGCCGCATGAGGTCCCCCTCCTTCCTTCCCAGTTGGTAGTGGCCAAGGGAATGCTGGGAAATGTAGTTCTTTCCCTGCTCCAGGGCTGGCTCTATAGGCAGGGAGCTAACCAAGGAACTACAGCTCCCAGAGCCCCCTGTTGGTTCTCAGCTTCCCTGCTGCCCCGGCAAATGGGCTGCTCCAAGCAGGTGCTTGCTTTGCTGGTGCCTAGAGCCGCCCCTGCTTGTTCTTGACAAATCCATGTTGATTCTTACTTATCACCTATTATCCTCTAGCTTTTAATACATTGGTAGATTAATCATTTTTTCCAGTATCTTTCTGGGTATTGAAGTTAGCCTGTCCCATCTTTACTTCCCTGAGAACCTTTTTTTTTGAAGTTTGTCCTTGTTATGAACCTCACCCACCCTCCATGAGTTCTGGAAGATTATCGCTAATGGTTCAGAGATTGCTTCAGCTAGTTTCTTAAGTACTCTAGGGTGAATTTCATCCGGCCCTGCAGAGTTGCATAGATCTCACTTAGTAAATATTCTGTATCTATTATTTCCCTATTCTGGCCAGTGTTCCTTCCCTCTCATTAAAATTAACCAGTGTGAAGTATCTGTTCACAACTAACCTTTTAAATCCTGCATTCAGTAAAACTGAAGAGGTGCCCATACTGAATGGCTGGTTGCTAACATAATGGTCAAAGATGTCAGTGTCCTGGGGTTGTTAATGTGTCTTGCTTTAAGCAGTCATCTAAGGTGGTGCAGCTGTAATGCCGAAGTCACATTCTGAGCAGTAGCTCTTCTTAACAGAAACAAACCAAAGAACAGATCTTCATCCAGCTCACAGTGTGCCTCCCTATGCATGAGTTGGTGCTATCCAAGTCTCAGCTGTGATTGTAGCTCTTGTCTGCAGCTGTCGTCTTGGAGACGCAGACAGAACATCAGTCCCGTTCCAGGTGGTGCCGTAGTAACAGGGTTAACACAGGAAGAAGATGGAAGAGGCGGCTAATGACTATCCGTGCTTGACGGTGTCAGAGAGCGGGATGTGGGTGGTCAGGTCTAGTGGTCAGAGCAGGACCTGCAGCCAAGAACCAGAGCTGTGGGTCAGAGCCAGGAGCCAAATGCCAGCGCCAAGGGTCAGAGCCAGGGGCAGGAGCCAGAAGTTGGAACCCAGGGTCAGAATCGGGGTCGGAGCCGAAGCTGGAGATGAGGAATCAGAGCTGAGGGTCAAAACCAGGTTAGCTGGGGAGGGACAAGGCAGGAGCTGGGCTGGACCAAGGCTGGAGCTACCATAGCTGTGGGCAAAAGCTTTGAGCAGCTACTGAACTGCCACTGCTGGGCTTAAGAGCCTCTCTACTGACCCTTCCCACCAATCAGGCAGCTTGGTACAGGCTACCTGAGCTCGTTAGGTTGCCTGGAGACTGGCTCTGCTGCAGGCCCTGATTCCCGACAGATGGTCCTTGTTGATGGTCCCATATGGCAGGTGCTTCAAGAGAGGGACTCCTCAGGACTTGGGGCTCTCCAGTCCTCCCATCCTGGTGTCCATGAGCTCAAGGTGAAGAGAGACAAAGAAATACATGCAAGCTCCTCTTCCTAGGATCACTCACATGTGTGGGTCTTACCAGGTCCCCTTTTCTTGTGGCCCCTCCTAGAGGAACAGCTCTGGTCCAATCAGTGTCACATATGTGCTTCTTCCAAATAGATCAACCTTCCACTGAGGAAAAACACTGCACACACAAGTGGGTTTTGCCCATATAAAGTCAATTTCTGCTCAGTGACTTCCTCTTTCTCAGGTGTTTCCTGGTGGATACCCCTGTCCTGTCTGGATTGTGGTGAGCAGTGTGGTGCCTTATTTCCTCCTCTGTCTGCTTTAGAACAACACATTCCCTGTGACTAAAGAATTTTTTTCCTCTCCTCTTTGCCATTGCCCAGTGGAGTCTATCATAGAATCATAGAATCCCCCTGGGTAAGAACATAGGGAAGAATGGGAGAGAGATCCTGGAGGCCAAATTTAGGCTCCATGGTAACATTTTTTGAAACACTTCCAGTTCCACACATATGGCCAGTTAGACAGGCAGAAATGCAGGGTCTCAATGCATGGATGAGCCGATGGCTTAGGGACAAGGGGGTAAGATTTATTTGGAACTGCGGAACCTTTTGGGAAAGGGGGAGTCTATTCAGGCAGGATGGGCTCCACCTAAACCAAAATGGAACCACATTGCTGGCACTTAAAATTAAAGAAGTCATAAAGCAGTTTTTAAACTAAGGGCTGAGGGAAAGCCAACATGGACCTAGGGGTTACGGTGGATGAAAAGCTGAATATGAGTCAACAGTGTGCCCTTGTTGTCAAGAAGGCTAATGACATTTTGGGTTGTATAAGTAGGGGCATTTCCAGCAGATCGAAGGACGTGATCATTCCCCTTTATTCAGCACTGGTGAGGCCTCGTTTGGAGTACTGTGTCCAGTTTGGGGCCCCACACTACAAGAAGGATATGAATAAATTGGAGAGAGTCCAGCGGAGGGCAACAAAAATGATTAGGGGGCTGGAGCACATGACTTATGAGGAGAGGCTGAGGGAACTGAGATTGTTTAGCCTACAGAAGAGAAGAATGAGGGGGGATTTGATAGCTGCTTTCAACTACCTGAAAGGGGTTCCAAAGAGGATGGATCTAGACTGTTCTCAGTGGTAGAAGATGACAGAACAAGGAGTAATGGTCTCAAGTTGCAGAGGGGGAGGTTTGGGTTGGACATTAGGAAAAACTTTTTCACTAGTAGGGTGGTGAAGAAATGGAATGGGCTACCTAGGGAGGTGGTGGAATCTCGTTCCTTAGAGGTTTTTAAGGTCAGGCTTGACAAAGCCCTGGCTGGGATGATTTAGTTGGGTTTAGTCCTGCTTTGAGCAGGGGGTTGGACTTGATACCTCCTGAGGTCCCTTCCAACTCTGAGATTCTATGATTCTATGATTCTATTCTATGTGTGGAGGAGCATGTGGTTTGGACAGAGACATCCCTTAGGGGCGGATCTATTAATGGAGATTCTCTATGTCCTAGTAAGGAGGTGGCTAAGGAGAGGATGGAAGATGATAAAATACAGGTAGGCTCTGATGAGAAACAGTCAAATAAAAAAGAGTCCCATTCAATTACATCATGTAATGGCAGAGAGCTAAAAAGTGACAAGTTTTTAAAGTGCTCATATACCAATGCTAGAAGTCTAAACAATAAGATAGGTGAACTAGAGTATGTTGTATTACATGAGGGTATGGATATAATAGGCATCACAGTAACTTGGTGGAATGAGCATAATCAACGCGACACAGTAATACCAAGTTACAAAATATATCGGAAGGACAGAACAGGAAATGCTGGTGAGGGTGTGGCAATAGAAAGCGTTAAGTCAAATGAAGTAAAAATCTTAAATGAACCAAACTGTCTGATGGAATCGCTATGGATAGTAATTCCATGCGCAAATAATAATATAGCAGTAGGGATATACAACCGACCACCTGACCAGGATGGTGATAGTGACTGTGAAATGCTCAGGGAGATTAGAGCGTCTATAACAATCAAAAAGTCAGTAATAATGGGGGATTTCAACTAGCCCCATATTGACTGGGCACATGTCACCTCAGGACGGGATGCAGAGATAAAGTTTCTTGACACCTTAAATGACTGTTTCTTGGAGCACCTAGTCCTGGAACCCACAAGAGAAGAGGCAATTCTTGATTTAGTCCTAAGTGGAGCACAGGATCTGGTTCAAGAGGTGAATATAGCTGAACCCCTGGTAACAGCGACCATAGTATAATTAAATTTAACATCTCCGGGTGGGGGGAACGCCACAGCAGCCCACCACAGGAGCATTTAATTTCAGCTAGGGAACTACACAAAAATGAGGAAGTTAGTTAAAGAGAAATTAAAAGGTACAGTGCTGAAACTGGAATCACTACAAGCTGCATGGAAACTTTTTAAAGACACTTGAATAGAGGCTCAATTTAAATGCACACCTCAAATTAAAAAATATACTAAGAGAACCAAAAAATTACCACCATGGCTAACAAGAAAGTGAAAGAAGCAGTGAGAGGCAAAAAGGGCTCCTATAAAAGGTGGAAGTTTTGGCGAGCGGGGTGCAGGGGAGGGAAAGGGCAAAGGCAGGTTAAAGGAGCATTTGTTGGACTTTCACACCACAAGGGGAGAAACTGAGGCAAAGGACACTGCCCAGTATACTCTGGGGTAGGAGTTTTCTCATGGTTAAGGCTATAATTATGTCATGGAGGTCACGGACATGAAGCCTTTCCCCTCCAATTAGCTCTGTCCCCCAATAATCCCCACCCCACAACTGACCAGGGGGCAAGGAGATCCCTAGCCTGATGGGGGAGGAAGGCCATGGAGCGCCCCCCCCCCCCACATGTGCACTGGGCCCTACCTGGAGAGGCTCCGATGCCCAGGCCTGCGGGGCTTGGCCATGATGCTGATCTTCTTGATGCCGTGGAAGGGGGCAGCATGGGGCACAGTGGTGTGGACAGGGAAGGCCGTCTCCACCACCATGCATCTCTGGCTCCCCTATCTTCAAAGCCCAGAGGCTGGTGTAGGACTCCTTGGTCTCCAGGCTCTATGCCGCTAGGGCCCATGGGCCACATTCATGGCTGTGCTGGCAGCAATCTCCGGCTTCTGCTGCACCTGGATCACCATGACCAGGAGTGGGGTGGGTCAGAGATGGGAGGTGACTGTTCTACTCTACTCAGCGCAGGAGAACCGTGTCCAGGTTTGGGTGCTGCACTTCAAGAAGTGGTGGTGGGAGAGGCTGGCCGCCCTGAGTGTGCACCTGTGGATTGGTTGGGATTGTAGTCGGGGCAGGGAGCCTCTCCTGTTACTTGCCCAAGCGCAGCCACGCTTCAATTTTTTGCAGAGCAAGCCTGAGTATGTCTCCTTGAGCTAGAAGTTTCCCGAGGCATACACTACATTGGTGTAACGTGCAATTTCCTCTGCTCCCTCCAGTGCTCACGTTGCACCAACTGAGCCTCAATCCAGATTCTCTGAAACACCCTGAGATTTACTGAGCCAGATTCCTGGGGCTGGCTGAAATGGGCTCATCTGAGATGGGCTCAGTATGAGACTAGAGCGTGGAGGGTCCCAGATGGCTTTTCACCACTTTCACAGCTACTGAATCCTAGGGAATAACTATGGATCAGTCTGGTTAAATCTATTTCTGAGGTGTTCACCCATATATGCTGAGCTAATATATTACATGATCAATAGGTATGATTCAAATCACCTATATTAATATGGATAGTATGTGCTTAACACGTTAGGATATAGATATTCAAGCCTGTCTGCAAAGGCCTATACTTTAAGAATTTAGGTGTATTCGTCTCACTTAGCTACTTACAGAGGTAAAAAAGAAAGACAATGATTTTGATTCTATCTGTGTAAGGGCCTTCTCTCACTGGGACAGTCTGAGGCCCTGTTTAGTCATATGGAAATAAGGCAATCGGGGGCTGTTAGGAAGGTGATCCGATCCATCACCTCCAGAGAAAGGGAAGAGCCTAGAAGATATGAAAGAAAATTTAATTTGATAGTTTTCTGCCTGGAAAGAACTTGCTTCTTAATAGACACAGCTGGGAAACCCTTCCGTCTGTATAGATGTAGTTGTGAAATCCTCACTTCTGTATTGTTTTGTATGTTTATTTGCATGGTCTCTGGTTCTGTGATTGTTTCTGTCTGCTGTATAATTAATTTGGCTGGGTGTAAACTAATTAAAGTGGTGGGATATAATTGGTTAGCTAATCATGTTACAGTATGTTAGGATTGGTTAGGTAAATTTTAGTAGAATGATTGGTTAAGGTATAGCTGTGAATATGGGCAAACAGGAAGTAAGTTGGGATTCGAAAATAAGGAAAAGGAACTTGAATTTAAGCTTGCTGGAAGTTCACCCCGATAAACGTTGAATTGTTTGCACCTTTGGACTTTGGGTATTGTTGCTCTCTGTTCATGCGAGAAGGACCAGGGAAGTGGTAGAGTGAAGGAATAAACCCTCTAACAACACATATAACATTCCATTGTCTATACACCTCTAGCAGTTACATGGCCTGGAATGGTGGCCTGTATCTTCCTATAGTTGTATTCACCTATGCTAAGTATCCCATAACACCTTGCATTAGCCAGGACAACTGTCGGGATCAGCACATGGGAGTGTTCTACTGTAGTAACAGGCGGGGAGTTACTCTCATTGGAATGTCCCAAAGATAAGGACAATATATACGGGACAAGCCTAGGAGGTGCATCACGCTCTTGGTACCTGGAATTCCTGAGTCCAGAACAAAGAGCTAAGGGGTGCCATGTGGTACCAGGAAAAACAAGGTCAGAATAGCCTCACAGGGTGCATACAGTACCTCTTTCCTTGTAAACAGGTTGGGTATAAAAAGGACAGCTTTAGGGATCTGACTCTGGACACCAGCTTCTTTGTAAGGTGAATTCAGCACTACTGCAGGAGATATTCCCGGAGATTAGAGTTGTTTTGAACCTTTGTTCCTGTAATATGCTGTTACTAAGTATTAGCAATAAACCAGACCGTTATTGGTTATTTGGTGTCTTGGGCATATTGCATAACGAACCAAAGTGTGGTCAAGCAATTGACCATACAGTTTACCAACAGAAAGGAAATCCAGAATCTTCAGAACTGGAAAGGTTTCAGAGTGGTAGCCATGTTAGTTTGTATCAGCAAAAAATAACTAGGAGTCCTTGTGGCAGCTTAGAGACTAACAAATTGATTTGGGCATAAGCTTTCGTGGGCTAGAACCCACTTCACCAAACGCATGGAGTGGAAAATACAGTAGCAGGTATAAATACACAACGTATGAAAAGATGGGAGTTGCCTTACCAAGTGGGAGGCCAGTCAATTCAATTAACAATAGGACACCAAGGGAGGAAAAATCACTTTTGTAGTGGTAATAAGAGTGGCCCATTTCAAACAGTTGACAAGAAGGTGTGAGTAACAGTAGGGGCAAATTAGTATGAGGGAAATTAGGTTTTGTAATGACCCAACCACTCCCAGTCTTTATTCAGGCCTAATTTGATGGTGTCCAGTTTGCAAATTAATTCTAGTTTTGCAGTTTCACGTTGGAGTCTGTTTTTGAAGTTTTTTGTTGTTGTTGAAGAATTGCCACTTTTAGGGCTGTTATTGAGTGACCAGGGAGATTGAAGTGTTCTCCTATTGGTTTTTGAATGTTATAATTCCTGATGTCAGATTTGTGTCCATTTAGTCTTTTGCATAGAGACTGTCCAGTTGGGCCAATGTATATGGCCTGAATAAAGACTGGGAAGCAGATATTAACGAGTGTCTGGGGCTCAGTGGAGTAAACTGCAGACCCAAAACCACCTGCACCAGTGTGACTGGGAATTACTCCTGCAGCTGCATTGATGGATGTGAGTCCAGGACTGGGAAAGCCAGGTCTCAGTGAGTGAGAACAGCTGCCAGGGTGAGCTCTCCCCTTGCTGCCACTACTCCCTGCTCAATCCCCCACACCCCTGGGCTCATTCCAGGCCTGGTGCTGCACCAGAGGCTGCTGCCGGCTGCAGCAAAGGCACCCGATCCGCTCACCAGGGCTGTGATCAGCCGTGACCCTCAATTGCTGCCCCAGCGCGTGGGGGCCAGGATCTCCCCTGGCTCGGTGTTTGGATTGGGAATAAACCCCTAGGTTTGCAGAGAAGCACCAGGGAGATGGGTGGGGCCCTCGCTGTCCCCAGCACACGGCATCCGGGCTGCTAGGGCCCCCTGGAGCCTGGGAAGGAGCCTCATATATGGTCCATAGACACAGCACAGGCAGAGAAGTTACTACAGCACAGTGCGCTCTGCCCCCATGGACAAAGAGCTGTCAGGGACGGTCTAAGTATAGTGCTGGATGGGATGATAGTTCTAGGACCCTTCCAGCCCTACATTTCTAGGCCTCTCTGCATTGTGGAGTTGAACTGGTGAGCCCCTCAGTGAACTGCCCCATCAGCCTTCACCCAGCTCTAGTCCAATGTGAATTATTAACAAAATGAGCTGGTCCCCAATATGGAGACACCACAAGACCAGTGAGCACAGCAGGACATACCCTGTCAGAGATACCCAATGACAGTCGTTCCCTTGTAGTGCAGTGGGGGAAGCTAGGGAATCCAATGGTTCCTCTCCGCTAAAGTCTTGCAGTACACAAACAGGGACTTGGCTTAGAAAAGCAGAGATGCCTTCCCTCACACACTATCTCAGGCACCGAGCCTAAGGCTGTAAGTAAACAGACGCTGTTCACAGATAGCCTTCTGACCCAGAAACAGGCTAGACAGGAGGGAGGATAACTCGCCAGAACACAGTCCATCGCACTTACTACCCAGAATTCATCAGCAACACTGAATGCCCAGAGAAACAAAGATGAGAATATAATTAAGAACCAGACCCCAGGTCACTAACTACAGGGATTAGATTTAGCTTTGTGGGGACTGCGGAAGAGTGGTAAGAGACCCTAGAGAGGTGCTGAGCTGGAGGTCTTCGTCCAGCTCCATGGAGAAAGGGTAAGGGAGGAAGCCCCCGCATCGTGGTTACAGTGGACATTGAGGAAGCCCCAATTTCTCTGAAAGACAAAATCAGGCCTCTGAGCAATTGAAACAGATACTTCAAACAGTTTAGTAGGAAATATGTACACAGTATATACAAAATCTGCAGCTGGGTTATTTACAGACGACCTTGTTTGTGAGATACATGGCCAGCACCTGAAAAAGAAATGTGAAGAGTCATCAGTATTTGTCCAGTGTCCCTTAATACACATAAACAGAGTGCAGAATACTAGGGAATAACTATACGAGAACATGGACTGGGAATAAGCTGCTGGATATGGTATAGAAAACAATCACCAAAACAGGAAACACTACAAGATTAGGGGAACCCATATTACTTAATAGAGTCACTTTTGAATTAGCAGAATGTGTCAATTCAACAGGGGTCTCTATTGGTTTCCTTCCAATATTCAACTGTTACAGGAACATTGTCTCCCCATTGAGAACTATAAGCAATAACACCCCAGACTCCCTCTGCCTTTTGCCCTCCTCTGCAAACTGCTGCCTGGTGAATCCTCACAAGCCCTGCACCCAAGGGGACAGTAAACTGGAGAATGAGGTGGTGATGGAGACTAGAAACCTGACCATTCAGTGACCTTTTGATAGGAGGTGAAGGATCATAGTAGCTAACTTTGGAGGATGAGTTATATCTGCTGAGCCCCTTCTCTGAAGGGCAGAGCATCCTTATCTCCCAATAACATCAGTGGGAGTTTGAGAACACTCAGCAACTCATAGGCTTGGGCAAGACAAATACAAAGGCCTTGGGTGACTAAAGTTAAGCACTAAAATCTGCAGGTAGAAGCCTAAATACTCATTATAGCCACCTGCAGAGGTGCTGATTAGGGCACTTAAATCTCTATCAGCTTTATGGTGTTTCAAATAGATATTTGAAAAACAAGGGGACTGATGTTTAAAGGCATATTTGGCCTTTTGTTGCCATCAGACAACTTTATGCCAGGTGAGTGGGTTTTCCAAACCCGGATACCTGAACTCAGACTCCTAACAACCACGGGTAGGTGCATCAATAGGGGTGGGGTTAGTTGTAAAGTCACCCTTTTGCTGCCCTACGTTGCAGTGGAGCAGGGCAAAGTAGCCATAAAGCTGCCCTAAGAAGCAGCTAGGAATTCCCCAGCATGTGCAAATCCCTAACACCCAGAGAACCAGCATAGAGAGTGTACAGTCAGTGTAGCTGGCTGTATGTCACCAACTCCTAGCTTCCCACCCAAGTATATGGGGGGTGAGCTGGGAACAGAAGCTGGCACACACAGTGTGCGTTGTGCTACAGCTATCTCCAGTGCAGCAATGGCTGTTACAAGACAGCATAATTTAGAACAACCCAGAGCCTAGAGCTCAGCTGTATTTGTGGATCTGGGCCAGTACTTGGCTGTTACTATAGTAATGACCCCTGAGCAAGCAGTATAATGTACATGCTTCTCACCGAGCTTGTCCAGAGGCTGCATGTCCATCAGAATGACTAGATGTCCTGATGTGTAATAAAACGCTTGAGTAATAAAAATCAACCCAGGCTACTTTACAGGGCCTGATCCTTCTCTCACTTACAGCATCTGAGCAGTAGGACAACGGCGAATACTGCCCAGTAGTATAGTTGCCTCTGTCGTGTTCCAATTTTGGGTAGCGGGAGCGAGGAGTATAAGGGCCCTATTGTCAATCAAAACTTAACCCCATCCCTTGACCCAATAAGCCCTGCCCACCGGTCATCAGAAGCCCTACCCCATGGGGGTATTACTTCTGGGGGCGAGGCAGACACATGACCGGAAGCAAGGTGTGTCATGTGACCCCTCTAAGAACTCCTTCCACTATACCAATCAGGATAGGTTTTGCCCCGATAGGAACGCCCTGAGAGAAGATTTAACCAGCCAGGGGGAGTTCCGGGGTTTGTGTGACCCCTCTAAGAACTCCTCTCACTGCCTTCTACCAATCGGGAGGGGCTTCAGCCACTAGAGACCACCCTGAGAGGAGATTAGACCAATTGAGGGGAATTCTGGGGCTGGGTGACCATCCAGAAGTGGTTCGTGTGACCCCTCTAGGAACTCCTCCCACCACCCTCTACCAGTCGCGATAGGTTTTGGCTGCAGAGGACTGCCCCGAAAGGAGATTTGACCAAAACAGAGCAGGTTCTGGGATGGGGTGACCACCCAGAAGAGGGTTGTGTGACCCCTCTAAGAACTCCTCCCAATGCCCTCTGCTAATCAGAGTGCAGCACCATCACCCCACAAGTCCCAAAGCTGGACAGAGGAGGCAATCTCTTACCAAGAAGACATGTTTCAGAAATTGTGGAAAGGCTGAGAGGAAACATGGACTCCTTTACCACCCCGCTGAGAACTTCAGACTTTGTTTTAGCCCTGCGGACCTTTGGACTTGTGTGGAGAAAGTGCTACAGCAGCAACAGTTCTGAAGAGGATGAGGGAACAGCCGAGGGGATTCCTTTGGCCCAGCCATTGATGGATACACCAGAACCTGAACCCAAAGCCCAACCATTCATGAGACACACCAATGAGCATGGTGGCCTCTCGTTGTCCACCACCCTGGAGGAGGAAGACGATCATTGCTTGGGGGAGTTACTGGTAGACAAGCTGAACGGAAAAGACGTCGCTCAGGTAAATGAATGATTAAGAAGTGACAGTTGATGATGAGGTGTAATGAGGTTAGGAACCTGGGGTTGTGTAAATCTAAAAAACAAGCAGTGAGAACTTACACTTGTTTCTTGTCTGAGACAGCTCGATGATGTCTTTGTAGAGGACCTGGAGGCCCTGGACAACATTGCATCAAGCAGCAAAGATGAACCGGGCCCGCCTTGTTTTTGCTGAATGCCGCTAAAAATTGTTGAAGAGGACTTCAAGGATGAAGGTTATAAGGAGTTTAGGAGAAGGTTTGGCATGGAACTCGCTGAGTCAGTGCCACATTGTGAGCGTAAAAATTTATGTGGACTATTGTATGCATTGCTATATATGCTGTACTTATTAACTGTCTTAGGAATGCGTCCATACTACCCGCGGATTCAGCGGTAGCAATCGACTTCTCGGAGTTCGATATATCACGTCTCATCTAGATGCAATATATCGAACTCGAGCAGCCTCCCGTCGACTCGGAACTCCACCACGCGAGCGGCGGTGGCGGAGTCGGCGAGGAGCGGACTTCGATCCTGCGCCGTCAGGACGGGTAAGTAGTTCGAACTAAGATAGTTCGACTTCAGCTGAAGTTGCGTACCTTAGTTCGACCCCTCCCCCCCAGTGTAGACCAGGCCTTAGGGAAAAGCTTTTTGAAGATTGTGAGGGCTATGTCATAGATGCCCTAACCCAATGGCACCATGACTGTGTGATTTGGACTTCAACTTTATATGTAAATTTGTACATTTAAATATATAAATTAAAAAACATCTATTGAAAAGGGCTTTGTGACTATATGCATTTCTGTTAGGTCTCTGGCCCTTAAGTGAGCTAAAAGTTTTAATGGAGCCTCTTGGTTTGTTTTCAAGAAGCTGTATGTCTTTTAAATTTAAAAAAATGGTTTGTGAGAATCTAACTTTTGTGTTTTTGTGTAAAAAAGACCCATTTACAGGAAAAAGCTGAAATGTATGTTGTGGGAGGAGAAAAATCCTAAAAATGTGTTTACAGTGTAACCATTCTGCCATCAGAGTTGGCAGCAACAAGAGCTGCGTTCACTTGCTAGGAACTCCATTCCAATAACACAATGCAAAACTGGCTCAAGCCCTCAGCCAGTGGGGCACTGAGGCTCCCCTACTACAAGCTAAAATCACCACTTACTGTGTTTAGTAGGGAGGACTCAGTGATGGTTCACCATTAGCCCAAAGTGAATTCAGCTTTGCAGTCTGTAATCAGACTTCATGGAATCAAAATTAGCACTAACATTTCACAGTGGAGACAGGAAGAAGAGCTAGAATTAGTGTCTAGGGCCCATCAGGTACAAATATCTGTCCCCAGCCTCTCTCAATTTGCTGAGTTTTGGAACCCATGTCCCTTGCCTAGCGAGTGCTACTTAGTTGATGGCGAGTCCCTCCGTCATAAAAGGCCAAGTACAGTTCCACTGTCCTTGAGTCACATAATCAGGATAACAACACTTTATTCTTCCTGCCTCAATAACAGAGAAACTGGGGATCCCACAGCAGCCAAAGTGACCATTTGGGCTACTGTGGGCTCATGCTAGGCGGGGTGGGTGTGCCTGTGCAAATGAGATCAATCCCTGATGTTCTTTTCCACAACTCACCACCAAATGTCAGGGTAGATCTCATCCTTGACTCTGCTTACAACAGTAAAACAAACAGGGATGGTTCAGACATGTGTTTGAGTACAATAGAATTGACTCATCCTGTTGAACTGAATGGTTTTAACCACACCCCCACTGAATAGTGAAGGTAACTGTGATTACTTATCCTTGTTGCCATAGGGATAAATTTGATTGGTGTGCACCGACAGTAAGGGAAGTGGGTGGGTGAGTTCTGATTAATATGAAATGAAATAAAACCTCAGGAATTCGCAGATGCTATTGGACAGTTTAAATATAACCCCTGGAGTTGATAGAGTGCTATTGGACAGTATAAAGGATCCAGGAGTTGGCAGAACTCTATTGGACAGTTTAAATATGACCCGGGAGTTGTTTGAATGCTATGGGTCACTCTTTCTAGAAATTCAAAGCCATTAAAAGTTTAAATTAATATATTTACAACAAACAACCCCCCCACACACACACAAGGGTCTAAACCAAAACTGAAACATTTCAACGGGTCACAAACCTGCACCATGCTTTAGAACAAGCATTTGCTCTAAAGACAATCAAACATTTAAAAGCTCTGGGGGGCTTATTATGGCTGTGATACAACCATTTTATTTCAACCCCCACCCCAAACTTTATGCATGAAAGAAACATGTTTACAAAAACAAGCCCCAAAGAGATGTACTGATATCTGCCAAAAGTCCCCACTTGGGAATGGGACAGTTACATTAAGGATTGGGGATCTACTGTTTAATACTGTAAGAAGGCCCTACAGAAAAATGGATTTTAACTAAAAGAAAAAATGGAGCCAAAAGCAGCTCAGTTGTGCAGCCAGCTTAATTCCCCCACCCCAGCTCACAAAAGGGAATGTTAGCAAGGGGCCTAAAGTCCTTAAGTCTCTAGTATTTCAGAGCTGTAACGATCAAACAATCAGATTTCATCCTGCAAGATTATCGACGGTGAAACAGCATGAGTGTCTTGGAAAGACCCAAAAGACCAGTACTCTTTCTCTGGAAATACCAGTGTTTTCATAGCCTGTTTCACCACTGCTTATGCCCACATAGAACTAAACAACCTGCTAGACAGGTTGCAAGAGCGGTGCCTGTACCATGACACTGACTTGGTGAAATTTGTGAAAAGGGAGGGTGACTGGAATCCTCCTCTGCGGGATTATTTAGGCAAGATCCCTCCAGATCAACACATCACCGAGTTTGTGTCGGCAGGCCCGAAAACATACGGGTATAAGCTGCCGGAAAGAAAGGCCTGCATGAAAGTCAAAAGGTATTACCCTGAACGTAGCAAATTGTGAAAAGATCAACTTGGACAGTTTGAAAGATCTAGTTCTGGACTATTGCACGGGCCTGTGAGAAAACACGTCCAAAAAGATAGAGGTGCAGCAGCCCTCTATCATAAGGAACAAAAATCAGTGGCAAATAAAGACAAAAACCCTTAAGAGAAGTCATTTCCACCAAGAAGGATTTAAACCCTGCCCTATGGCTTTAAAAATGGATCTGAGGTGGAAACACCCCTTTTCTGCAATTCTTGCGGGGCCTAGCAACTGTGGGAAAAGTTACTTTATAAAAAATGTGTTGGAGAATGCCAAACGAACATTGTCTGTTATGCCTGAGAGTATTGGATAACATGGCTATAAAAATCATTGCAAGATACACATGTCTGGGCTTGTTGAAACTTGTTTTAAGCAAGCCTAGATATGCAAAAATTAAATTTAGTTTTTACAAAATTCATCACCATCCGGTCGTTTTGCACTAAGTCAAAAGATTAAACCCTTGCTACGATGATGTAAGAAAAACACGCAGTGATAGCTGCAGGCGACAGACTGGAGGTCTTGTAATTGTCTATTGTGGAACACATTGTGTGTGGCATTTTTGTTTAAAAATTTCATAATGCTTTTAGGAAACAAGACGCTATTCGGGGGGGGGTGCCCGTATGAGTAAAAAAACTCTCCACGGTTACACTTCGCCAGATACAAGGTGAGCCAGTGTTCACCAGGTTGGTTATGTGGATGCACATTGACCACCAAACCTAAGGGTGTCTGAGACAGCTTGCTGCCAGGGAGCCAATCATAAGGGAATTCTTTTTTGTGTAAGGGGTCGTTGATGAGACACGTGAGAGCTGCACGGTGTCCATGTTCACATATAGTCAAGCAGAACATTTCTCCTCTGATTTATCTCTATGACGTTGTCAAAAACCCCATACACAATCATATTGATGGTGACGGTTAGAGCCGTCCCAAAATGTATTTCTGCTCTCAGGTTCCCGGTTTTAAACAGGGAACAGTGATTGGCGCATTCCTGGTCGGGAGACAGGTCAAAGGCAAACAAGGTGTAACCCCATGCAAACTCCTCACGGTTGATTAACAGAGAACGATCTTTCACGTGTTTACCAGCTGTCTGTACCAAATTCATGTATTTTCTCATGCAGTGTTCTGCCTCGAAGTCTGGTTGCAGAGGCTTGGTTACGGAATATTCCACCCACGCCAGCCCCGTACATCCAGGAAGGGCATATCCCACTTGGGCTTTGTAATAGTTCCTGTAGATGGTGGGGTCGCTGTAGTTTTTTAGGATTGCCATAATGTTTTGCTTTTTAGAAACCTTGCTCTTTCCAAGGAAACAGGTGCACCTTGATGATCACCTCGCCAACGCAAAATAAGACGTGTCTGTTCTGATCTGTCTTTATTTCAATGGTAATGGTATCGATGTGGTGTTTTCTGACAGGAACGTAATGAGGTTTATCGTAGGTGATGGTGACAAACTTGTTGTTCCTTCCTTGGACAGGGACACAGCGTAACAGGGGAACAGAAAAGTCCCCCACAAATTCGTGTTCTACAATATCTGTGAACAGACACAAGAAATTAAAAGCCCTGTGATGTCTGCTGAGAAGGGGAATTTTTGGATGCTGTGCTACAGGCCCAAACCTAGAATGTTAGCTAGCTCCCCGCTGATAGAAATCATACAAGTAAAATCGGCGGATTTAAGACTAACTTTTCTACCCCTAGGGTCGTAGTTCATGACCACCTCAGGTGGTGTGGGATGACGAGCCACAGTACTGTTCATATGATCCAATAATTCGGGTATGGACGAGTAATAACCTTGTCGTAGGATAAAACTCCATGCCATATCTCCAAAGGTGATTTCAAAAGGGGTGTCTTCTTTGATAGTGTTCTGGCTGTGCGGGTATTGTATTTCCACAAACCTACCTCCCAGGCACTCCGGAGATCCTAGGGCTTAATTAGCAGTATTGTAAAGTTCAAGCTGGTGTTCTGAGGAAAAACTGCAGCGCTGGCATTCTGGGCAAAGTAATGTAAAACCTGCTGTCGCTCATTTTTCTCTCTCTCTGTTTTTGCAGGAGCAATCTTTTTGTTTGTTTGTTTGTTTTGTTCATGTCTAAATGTCACAGAGTTGAGAAGCTTCCACCCAGCTGTTAAACTTATCGCTCCCCCGAACCATTTCACCAGTAGCTGCTTTTTTCTCCCTTTTCCTTTATCCGCTAGAACTTTTTCAATCCTGTAAATCCTGTCTTGTTTGGGGTTTACTTTTTGTAATTCTTCAGGGTAAAAAGATCCAGTAACTGTCTCACCCTCGTAATCTTTTAATCAGTATACAGGTCTCTGGCTCCTGGTTAAGGCTTCATCCACTATAAATAGCTCATCAGTAAACGTCTGTTCATAACCTTTTTCAAAGGCTCCTGTTTCTTTTAAAACGTATTTGAACCAGTTTGTGTAAAGTGAAAGCATCCGATCTGAAAGCCAAGCTGTTACCTGTCTTCTATTTCAAGTTTTATTATGCTTTTTGGCCACTCGAAAAAGAGGATTCCCCCACCAAAGCTCCCAACTTCCCTGGGGATGTAATATATTTTCATTAACAGAGCTGTCTGTGGAGACAGGACTGTTCTTGGTACCGTCTTTTACTAACACAAATATGGAGGGGGATACAGTCATAGGGACACATTTAAATAAGTTTAATTAATTGCCTGGTTTAACACAACCTTCGACAGCCACCTGTAAAAATGGACGCCATGACCCCTACAACGAAGGACTCTGAGCTGGTTCATTCTTCTATTTTGTTCTTTTCTGGATTTTCCTCTTGAGAGCTGCATCTCAGACAGGAGCAAAAACAGCTGATGCACGACAGGGCTACCGATGTGTAAGTTCTCAAAGGCCTCTTGAAAGGCATCGTCAAGCTGTTGAGAGATTTTCAGACAAAAAACAGTGTAAGCAACCCCCTGCTTGTGCTTAGATTTATGAAATACCAAGTCGATTCCTAACCCCATTATACCCCCATGATTGACCATCGCTTCTTAATCATTCATTTACCTGAGCAACGTCTTTCCCGTTCACCTTGTCCACCAGTGACTCCCCCAAGCCATGATCATCTTCCAACTTTGGGGGGGGGTCATCACACTCATCGGGGTTCTTCACAAGGGTTTGGGGTTGGGTCCCGAGGTATCTATTAATGGTCGAGTCAAAGGGCCCTCCTCGGAACTGTAACTGCTATAGCGCTTTATCCATACAAGCCCAAAGGTCCTCGGGGCTAAAACAAAGTCTGAAGTTCTCCGGGGGGTGGTAAAGGAGTCCATGTCTCCTCTCAGCCTTTCCACAATTCATAAAACACATCTTCTTGGTAAGAGATGGCCTCCTCTGCCCAGCGCTGGGACTTATGAGGTGATGTGCTGCACTCTGACTGGCAGAGGGCATTGGAAGGAGTTCTTGGAGGGGTCACACGACCCTCTTCTGGGAGGTTCACCCCTTCCGAGAACCTACCCTGTTTTGGTCAACTCTCCTCTTGGGGCAGTCCTCTGCAGCTGAAACCCATCGCAATTGGTAAAGGGTGGTGAGAAGAGTTCCTAGAAGGGTCACATGAAGCACTTCCGGATGGGTCACCCCACCCCAGAATTCCCCCCAGTTGGTCAAATCTCCTCTTGGAGTGATCCCCAGTGGCTGAAACCCACCTGATCGGTAGATGGCGGCAGGAGGAGTTCTTAGAGGGTCACACAAAGACAGGTCACCTGCCCCGGAACTCCCCCTGATTGGTCAAGTCTTCTCTCGGGGCATTCCTATTGGGGCGAAACCCATCCTGATTGGTAGAGGAAAGTGGGAGGAGTTCTTAGAGGGGTCACATGACACATCTTGCTGCTGGGGTCAAGGGGTGGGGTTAACATTTGATTGATGGTAGGGCCCTTATACCACTGGAGCGCCTTGTTCTGTTTGTCTTCGTTCTGCTTCATTCGTCAAGCACTCCACTAGAATAGATGTCACTTAGGATTTCAGTTGCCACCAGCTGGACAGTGGGACTTGGGTCTTTCTCTAGGACCTGGAGAGCTGAAATTACAGAGGGCATCACGTTAGTGAACAGACTGTCAAATCACAGCTAAGCATGATCACAGAACCTTGAAGTACCTGAGCAGAATGATCCCATGGAAAAATGTGAAACTGGGCTCAGTCCTTCTATTGGGGTGGAAAATACATGAGAGATGAATAGGCCGCACTTTTCATATAGTCACCTGTGCCTGAACTAGCTCGAGACTTATTACTTCTGAATACCACACTACAGCAGCTCTCCAATACAAACAAAGCTTTAGGGTCCCCCATTGGGTCCCTTCCATGCTCCCAACTGTGGTGAGAACATGACTCTACCAGAAAGTCATCCACTCTGCTGCAAATGGAAGAAGGTCCATTGTTTCAATAGCTTCCACTTTTCAGTTATTTTCCAGCTCTATTCAGGAGCCACTGCCTGAGCTCAACTAAACCTGGAATTTAACACAGGCCAGGTCCAAGCTGGTTTGCACATGATAGAGGGCACCTACTGGAAGGAAAATTGCTGGTGGGAAATTTGGGGTAGCAGAAAGTGGCTACTTCTCACTTGGGGAGTCCACAGAGAGCCAATAAAGCCCAAAGTGTGGATAGCACTGGCTGGGGAGGGGGCATTGCCAGGACAACCAGGAGATGCACTGACTCATATCACACCTTCTGCAGCTTCCTCCTTCAGGGGAAATTAAGGTTGACTTTCTACAGGGCAAGAGTGAATTTGTCCTTTGATGTGTGGCTGATGCACTTTGCACCAGTGGTATCGGTTACTGCTGCTTGTGAGCTAAATTCCTTTTTAACAACTCACTAATGAGCAGGACTTGAGCTGTATTTATCACTTACACATCAGCAGATGTTTCAGGTCCAGCCATTTCATACGCCGAGTGTCTGTTTGTTCCAGGATGATGCCTAAATACACAATGTCAAATAAACAACAACAACACCACCACCACCACCTTCCCTTGTTGAGTGCAAAGTGATATTAGCAGCCCCTAGACAGGTCTTTGGGGTCTCCTACTGTGGGCCTAAGGGTGAGCTGTGGGCAAGAGGATGCTAGAGCAGTTTAGAGTCCACACTGAAGAGAATGAGAGAGACATTTTTTAAAAAGAATGTTTACATAAAACCCATTTGCTTGAAACAGTCTGTGCTCCTCTTGCCACTGCAGTCAGTTATTGGAGACATACTAAGATAGTGTCTTGGTCTAGTGGTCTGAGCAAAGGACTGAGGCCAGGAATAAGTGAGTTCTAAGCAGGGATCTCACAAGGTGACTGATAGGTGAGCCACAATGCCTGCCTGTCTCACATGGGTGTGCTAGGGAGAAGAGGGCACTGGGTCAAAGAGGAGGACCCTAATGCTTCCTTGACAAGGTGCTGTGGCCAGGAAGGTGAAACAGCAGGCGCTATGGGGAGGTGGGCTGCTTGCCTCCCAGTGATGAAGTCACAGTGAGGAGCACTGAACAGCACTGGGTAGGTCTGCACTTTGAGCTAGGGGTATCACTCCCAGTTCAATGGGACGGGCCCACACTAGCTCCGACAGTGCTGGCATTAGAATGTAGCTAAGGCAGCACAAGCAGTGGGAGGAGCAGACACTGTGAGAATGGACTTTGGGGGTTGGATGGGATCATACTTGGGGTGGTTAAACCTCCTGCTGCTCCTGCCATCGCAGCTACTCTCTATTTTTAGCACACAGGGCTAGTGCGGGTGTGTCTCATCAAGCTGGAAATTATACCCCCAACTCAAAGTGTCACCATGCCCTACGTGAGGGTGTCCCAGCCGCTGCTGCGAAATGACTGCACCGTGCTTCCCCTGCAACAATCCCGAAGCCCTTTATAGCAACTAATGAATTCCTCCGACCACCATCCTGGAGAGGTAGGGACATTAACATCTCCATCTATGGCTGGGAAGCTGAGGCACAGAGAGATTAATGGCAGCTCAGTGCTGCACAGTGGGAATTTTTTCTGACTCCCTCAATGGGAATATCAAAAGGGACACTGGGCATCATCTCTCACCAGCTAAGTTGGCGGCAACTGCCCGGATCTCCTCCCAGCTGTTACTGAAGTATGTGATGGTGGTTCTGTACAAGTTCTCCAGCAGCTCTGCATTCTCTTTGGCCTAGAGGAAATCAGGGACACATGAGCTCTCTCTGGCTAGAAGTGCCCTTTGACTGCCAGCACATGCTTTTATGAACCACAGGTAAATAAGGGAAAGAACAGGTGGCTGGGTAGAAGTGGGAAAAATGGGAATCTGGGGCAGATTTACATTTCCCATCACTCTCCCTCATATATCCCACCCTTACAGTTATTTACATTATCCATCAAACGTCCCCCCTCTACACCACCACAAGCCACTCCAGTCAATAATCTCATACGGTTCAACAGCTCACTCACAAGGTGTCTGCAAATGTCCACCTGGAGCTCTTCAGGCTTCAGCTCATCTGTGCCACCAAGGTGCTTATTGATCACATGTTGGAGTCTCTTCAGTCCCAAAAATGGGAAACAGAGGTGAAATGTAGCTCTGCATTCCTGAAAAGAGCGTCACACCATTGAATTGTTCCCTACCGAGTGCTATGTTCAATCAAAGGGAAATCATCTGTGTGACTGCTCATCTATTCCAGGACAAAAAGGGATTCATCTGGATGTAATTGGCAGAAACATGCAGGAATAGAGGGGAGAGGTTCCACTGAAACCTGGAGGTAGCATCAATGTCTTTTGGGAACAGATATACCGATGAAAGCTGCTTCACCAGGCACAGCTGTGGTCTCTCCTCTGTTCTGGGGAGGCAGGGGCCTGGGGTGCAGAGACAGACAGGAACAGAGACCTGTAGGGGTCAGACCCATGACCTATCCTGGATTCTGGTGAAGCAGCCATGGACCAACCTGGCTGGAACTGACTCAGCAGGAGGGCAATGAACTGAGGGGAGAATTTGGGCCTCCATAACAGGCAGGAATAGCAGAGCTCCCCTGGCATTGGGAGGAAGATTCCTTTGGCTTAGTAAATAAGTTACTGTTGGTCTTACCATTGAAACCTTGGGGCTTGGGTCTTGCAGATGCAGCAGAAGTGTGACCCAGCTCTTTCGAACCTGCTCAGCAAAATAGGCCTTCCATTTTTTCTTTGTTAACTGAGCCAAGATGCCAAATAGGACAAAGGCCATTGAGCGAAGAGCATCGTCCTCCTACAGCCAAGAAAGCCCCACAAGTTGGTAAGTAAGGAACAATCCCATCACGCACCTCATACAGCCGTCTCTTCTACGCTAAAGTAGAGTGATTCCAACTACAGCTAGTCGGAAAAACTTTAATTAACCAATTCTTTGTTCGAATTTGCTGATTCATGAAAATATTTTAGAGACAGTTCAATTTTGATGAAATTCCTCCGGAAGCCAGGCAGGGTCCTTAGAAACCTGCCTGGTGTCTTGCCAGTGCACCCATCCAGCTCCTTGGCAGCCAATCTAGCAGGCTGACTGGGATCATAGGCTTCCACGCCCCCAGCTTCGGGGGGAGGGATAGCTCAGTGGCTTGAGCATTGGCCTGCTAAACTCAGGGTTGTGAGTTCAATCCCTGAGGGGGCCATTTGGGGAACTGGGGTAAAAATCTGGGGGTTGGTCCTGCTTTGAGCAGGGGGTTGAACTAGATGACCTTCTAAGGTCCCTTCCAACCCTATGATTCTATGACCCTGGGAGTCCAGGCTTTCAAATTTGCAACTCCCTGGCACCTCTAGCTCCCAGAGTTTCCTGGGTTCCCAGGATAGTCTGAGTGCAGACTGCCCTGGGCTAAGGCTTCCAACAGAGCTAGGTTGAGAATAGTAATTCTGTTTCACAAGGAGTTTTGAAGTTTGGGGAGAGGGGTTCCCACAAATAGGAACAAACCCAAAATTTGAAATCTCAAAATTCTCTGCACTACAGAATTATCATTCCAACCCTCTCGCATAAAAATGGTATCGAGCAGGCACAACACTCTCTATTGCACTCTGTAACCCCCTTTTCATGGTTATCTAGCTACCTAATCTATTATTCAGACTTCCTTTGAGGTTCCCAGTGGCAATCAAGAAGAACAGAAGGGTGAGACTGTTGGAGCAGGGATGTCATCCCCATCCTCCTAATGTTCTCCTCCTCCGTAAAACACCTCCCTTCCCTGGGGCCTAAAATCTCTGCACTCTGACATGAGCAATGCCCAGGGAGTCCACATCACACATCGTAAATCGAGTCTAATCAAGATCGGTTGAACTGGATTTGGAGAGTTCTGTTCACATACATTGTCAAAGTAGGTCTGGATCTGTTGGGTGAGGTCTTTGAAGGAAGAACCAATGTCCTTCTCTTTCAGCTCCTTCAGGACTTTGGCCAGTGCTTTCATGCTCTCGCCAATCACTTCAGAACTGGAAGTGTCATTTAAGGCCTTGATCAGTATGTCCAGAAGAAACTTCTTGTGCTTTTTCACCTGTACAAATATATTACATTAAAGAACACTTATCGCTGATCACACTCATAATAAAAGTTTTCTTTAGCAGTTATGAAGCTGTGGGAATTTCATCAACCCTCTCTTCCCCCAGAGACCTATAGCTATATTTCAGACCAGGTGCTAGCTACAATGAGCCAAACTCGGTGCCATAATACACCTGTGTAATCCTATTATTAGATTTCTAGTTACTTAGATTCCGAGGCCAAAAGGGACCATTGTGATTATCGGTCTGACCTCCTGCATAACATAGAACTTCTCGAAATAGTCTCTGAACTAGAGTATCTCTTTTAGAAAAACATCCAATCTTGATTTTAAAATTGCTAGTGACCAAAAATCCACCACAACCTTTGGTAAATTGTTCCAATGGTTAATTAAAATTACCATTAAAAATGTCTTATTCCCAGTCTGAATTAATCTAGCTTCCTTTTTCCCCATTGAATCTTGTTATACCATTGTTTGCTAATGTGAAAAACCCATTATCAAAATTTATTCCCCATGTGAGTAGTTATAGACTGCCCTCAAGTCACTCCTTAACCTTCTCTTCGTAAAGCTAAATAGATTGAGCTCCTTGAGTCTATCACTAAAGGTATATTTTCCAATCCTTTGATAATTCTTGTGACTCTTCTCTGAATCCTCTCTAATTTATCAGCATCCTTCTTGAATTGTGGACACCTGATCTGGACACAGTATTCCAGCAGCGCTCACATGCGTGCCATATTCAGAGGGAAAATAACTTCTTTACTTTTCTTCAAGATTCCTCTGTTTATGCCTTCAGTGATCATTTCAGCCCATTTGGCCACAACTTCACATTGGGAGCTTACGTTCAACCGATTATCTGCCATGACTCAAGTGTTTTTTTCAGCGTCATTGCTTCCTGGTATAAAGTTTCCCATCCTGTAAGTATGGCCTGCATTTTTTGTTCCTAGATGTATACATTTACATATGGTCATATTAAAGTGCACATTGTTTGCTTATGCCCAGTTTACCAAAGGATCCAGCTTGCTCTGTATTGACTGCAAAGAGGTTACTAGGGTATGGGAGAGAGCAGAATTTGGCCTAGTGCATTGTGTGCAGCCTCTGTAAACTCTGAACAATTATTTCCCCTGGTTTCTCTACTTATGTTGCATCCTATTCAGTAATCTCTCATACCTTCACAGGCGCCCCATCGACTATATTTCCCAGGCCTCTTACAGCCATCTGATGGACAATGCTGTTTCTATCCTGTGACCTTTCTTCCAAGATGCTTAAGACAATCTTAAGCAACTTCTTCTCCCTCAGCATGGGATCACTCATTAGCTGAAATAAAATCAACATGTCCATTAGACCCAATATGATCATTAAGATTGGGAATAGAATTTGAGCAGACATGGAATACACGAAAAACAAGGAGTCCTCCTACAGCCACAATCTTGTAGATACAGATTAATATGGCTACCCCTCTGATACTTGGCACATAACAGGTAATTTTATTATTCCACACAAATGAGAAATGTCTTAAAAACATGGAGCCTTCCTTTTGGGCACTATAATAGGGATCCACTCACCTTTTGAGAGCCTCTTAGTGGCTAGGTCTGGTACCACAGTCCTTTTCTCACCCCTGGTACACCCTGCTAGCCGACCTCAGTGAGTCTTCTGTGGCTCAGGCCTCTGGCTAAGTCCCAAAGGCTAAATAAACCGCTTCTGGGCTAGTCAAGAACAGTCCCATTGCCCTCACTAGGGTCTCCAGCCCCAACTCTGGGTCCTTGAAATTCTGCCCTTTGTTCAACTCTCCGTAAGCATTGTCCCCTTCCTGGGGCTTATGCCACTGTAAGTGGTAGGGGAACCAGGGCCTGCCCATAACTCTGGCTTCCAAACCATGGACCCTGTAAACAGTAGCTAGGTACCGCTTGTTTTCAGTTCATTGTTGCTTCTTCCTACCGGCCACTTTTAGCTTCACCCTCACCTCAAGGTTCAAGTTCTTAAGGACTCTCTTCCTGCAAACCCAACTTAAGCAAATGCTGCCAGAATCAAACTCTGGCAATCCCCTGAATTTCTGCAGCCAGAGAGCAGCACCCTTTCTTGCCCCTCCAGTTCCTGGCAGGAACTGACCTGCTAAGGCCCTGCAGCATCTTTTAGCTGAGCTTGATGGGCTCTGATTGGCTGCTTTCATGAGGCCTCTATAGACAGCCCCAGATTTGTGGCTCTTTTCCTGGGGCAGGGGGCAGTAGGACCATGAGGCCTCTTGTAAGGAGCCTCAAAGCCCAGGAACAGCCCATCCCAGGTACAGATCGATTGTTTTTCTTAGAACCAGATGAGCCCCTAAGATAGTTACTTAGTGTCAGTGGGAAATATGATGCACATGTTAGAGGAGGGCTTTAGAAAGGGAGGATGGTCCAGCAGTTATCACACTAGCCTAGGACTTGGGAGACCCAGCTTCAATTTCCTGCTCCCTCAAAGACTTCCTGGGTGACCTTGGGCAAATCACTTAGCCCTTCTGCGCATCAGCTCCCTGCCTGTAAAATAGGAATAAAAGTGCTTCCCTACCTCCCAGGAGTGTTGTGGGGACACATACATACATTAATGAGTTTTGAGGTACTCAGATACTACAGTCATGAGAACCTACGATAGTTGTGAATGTATTTGTATGTTGCTTGTTTTATAGTATTAGGACACTAGGTTCATTCCGAAGATCTGCTGAGCGAAACCAAAATCAGGAGCCGTTGGTTAGTATCAGCACTAGGACTTGGCAGAAGAGGTCCAGTACTTCAAACTCTGTCTGTATCTCTCTCATCCAGCGCCTGTGGTTGAGTAGCTAGTATAGACAATGGCAGCAATACAAATATCAGAGAGAGAATGACTCCGAAAGGTAGAATGAAGCTCCTTGTCAGGTTTCCATATAAAGGGGGACCCAGTCTACTATCTAAAATGACAGTTACTCCTATGAACTGAACTGTACAACTCCCTAAAAGAAAGGCAAACAGACAATTGTCTAATGGTGAAACTGCTCTTTGGAGCCCTGTGTCTTACCTGGGCAAGGAAAGCTGTGCTGGTGAGTCGGAAGTTTTCCATTGGGGAATTCACCCAGGGGAGGAGGCGCTGTATGATCTCAGGTGTTACTAGTCCAGATCTTAGCAGAACACTGGAAGGCAAAAGAAACCGCGTATGGGGTCGATTGCACACTTCAAAAACTCAGCTGCTCTGAGCAGACAGCTCTGATATCTATGGGTGAGAGATGTGTGTTTCCACCCAGGGCGCCCCACACAAAGTTATAAACTGGAGGTTCCCTCTCAGCCACTCTATTTGCTACTGATTCCCAAGGATAAAATCATGCCTCCTAGATCTCTTACCTCACCAGCAGACACACTCCCTCATGGTGAGTCTGGGGGTTTTCAAGCAGAATCCATGCTTTCTGCTTCCCAAGCACTCTCACCAGTCTCTCATTCCCAACTTTGAAAAGCAGAGATTCTAACGCTTGGACAGAAAACCTGGGGAAAGAGAGGCACAGAACTGCAGCAATCAGTAGAAAGGTGCAGCCTGAACAGAGTCAGGAAGCCCAGGTTACTTGTCAGGTCTGCTGTTCATCGACAGTTCATCCATTGGCAATATCCTGGACACCAGTGTCCCTGGAAGGACTTGATGCCAGGAAGTAAGTTTCTGTCTCATACATCTCATATAACTAGTTTTGCTAGGGACAAAATTTTGCAGTCATTTTTCACTTTCTGCAAGGAGTAAGGGCACTAGCAGAGTACAAGGATATAAAAAAGATACATGATCAAGACCCAAAAACTGGGGGCATAGAATGTGGTGATCACTAGTGGATATTTTGGGGTCCTATAACCAGATATGATGTGACAGAGTGCTGAGGGTTTGCACTTGAGTCAGCACTCTGGTCACTATTAATATTAATTGAGTTCCTTACAGAAAGCCTAATTGAACAGAGGTGTAGCTGATTACGAGGTTAGATTGGGGCTAGTGAGTCACGGAACCAATCATTCCATTAACAGGGAAACTGTATAAAAGGACATGGGCAGGAGCCCTTTGAGGGGAACAGACAGAGAAAGAAACTTGGGTGACCAGATAGCCCGATATTTGGGGCTTTATCTTATACAGGTGCCTATGACTCCCAACCCCATGTCCTGATTTTTCACCCTTGCTGTTTGGTCACCCAAAGAGAAACAGAAAGACAAAAAGCTGGGAGAGCCTGACAAAGTGAGCTCTCTGAGTGGAAACAGCTTACCCCCCATTTTGGAGAAGAGTTTAGAAAGTTGAGATACAAGATAAAGGTGCTATGTGTTGATAGGGGGATTAAATAGACTTCACGTTGGTGTTTACAAGCAAGGAAGTCTCAACGTGGTCTGTGTTTGTAGAAAATGTGCAACACCCCTCTCTGTCACAGCTGGGGGCTCATCAGGGATTTCCCTGTTATCTATGCAAATAGAGAGCCTGCTGGAGAAGCCGGGGTAGAGATTTGGCTGTGTGGGTGATGGAGGGAACACACTGAAATGGGTGGTGAAACAGCAAAGAGATGTCTAGAACAGGGGTTCACAACCTTTCTGCTTCTGAGCCTCTCACCTCAACAAGCTATAAATACTCCATGGCCCACTCCCAGGCCTCTGCCCTGCTAGGAATCAGAGTTTGGGGCTCCTGGCTCTAGATTTTAACTCCACAGGGTGCAGGGGCTCGGGGCTTTAGTGCAGGTGCTGGGCCTCAGGGCTCCAGCCTGGCTGGGCTCAGAGCTTCAGCTTCTGCCTTAAGCCCCAGCTAGTCTACTGCCAGCCCTGCTTGGCAGACCCCCTAAAACCGGCCCGGTTGAGAACTGCTGGTGTAGAAGACCCCACAGACCTTCCAACAATCCCACTAGGCAGAAAAAACAGCCTTTGCTTGCCTGGTAGGTTTAACAGCAAAAGAGCCTTCAGGAATTTATACGGGAACAAGCCCAGGTCTGGCAACAACTCCTCCAAAGTCTGGCGAGTCCTGTGACAGGAAATGGAAACCAGGCACAGGAGATCAGACTCTGTAAAATGGGACCTGCGAACAACCCTGATCTGGTTTTGGTTACTCTTAAAGGAGCAGCGGTGAGACCTCACAAAGACAGAACAATGTGGGCCTTTCAACGGACACCCCATTTAACCGGGGAAGCACATATATGGCTCTTAGTGATTAGCGGGCAAGAGATTAGGACATGATTAAGGCAGCCATGCTGGACAAGGTGGGGCCTGTCCACGGAAAAGTACTGCCAGAAATGGAGAGTTGAAAGATGGATTGAGGGATTAGACCTCTGTGTATTTGCATAGAAATTGTAAGACTGGGCCACTCATTGGTAAGGCCAGATACTCAAACTGTGGGGGAGATCATGGACTGCATGATTCTGGAAGTTTCTTCAGAGTCACCCTGAGCATACTGTAGTATGGGTTACATGGCACCAGCCAGTTAATCTGGACCCCGCAGTTAAAGATACAGAGGTATTTGCAGAGGCTGACATTCCCAGAGTGAGTCAGTGGTTTAAGGGGCTAGATTTGAGAAGGAGCAGAGTGCCTTCAGCTGGGAAGGGCAGCAAGAAGAAGAGGAAAGAGCCTCAAGGAACTGTAGTGGGAGCTTGACCTACAGTGTGCTTCCGACATGGACGTGAAGGACAGCTAAAAAGAGACTGTCCTAAAATGGGCTGTGGGTTTGCACAGTTTTGTGGCTGGGACAAGACTCCCAGGCAGGGAAGAAAAAGGAAAGTACCTACCATATCGGTATGGGTAGGGAGGAGCCACCAAAGGGAATAATGGACACAGCTTCATCCTGTTTGCTGATCAGGCAGGAGTTAGTGAAACCCCACTGGATACTTCCCAGAGGTAGGATCAAAACTGAATATGTACATGGGGATAATAAATTCTGCCCAATGGCAGAGGTGACTCTGGAAATCAAGGGGAAGTTTAGGCAGAAACATGTAGGGGTAGTGGATGGATTGCCCCACTGCCTTCTCCTGGGCATGGACTGGGATCCCTTTCTAACAGGGACACCAAGGCATGTGTGGAGGCCCAGGAGGGTGGAAGTAAAACCTACAGGGCCAGGTAAAGAGGAAATATATGTAAAGGGGCTGGAGGAACCTAGACGCGAAAGTACAAGCCACAGAGAAGGTGAGGACGGAGAAGTCCCTGAGAGACAAGAGGGAGGAGAAAGAAAACAAAAGTCAAGAGTAAAGGTGACTTAAGATCATCCATTGGGGTCAA
The DNA here is from genome assembly GCF_016161935.1 of Mauremys reevesii. Lineage (NCBI taxonomy): Eukaryota > Metazoa > Chordata > Testudines > Geoemydidae > Mauremys > Mauremys reevesii. Next base: position 7,699,137 of record NC_052647.1, on the reverse strand, counting down.
ACAGTCATCAGAGCCCTTACCAGCAGGATCTCAGGAGCAGGCATCCCTAGAACACTTTGGAGGGACTCAGAGCAGTCTGTGTTCATGGAAGAGGCTGGGGCACAGCATACCACCCCGTCACATAGAGGTACCTAAAACTGGCCTGTGCATGGGCCAACAGCATGAGCAGAATAGACACTTGTGTCTGCAGCGCCAGCAATCACATAGCTAGGTACCCATCCATGGGAACAAATTCAAGTTTTGTGGACAAACCTTAGGCACCCATGCTTGAAAACCTGACTCACTGTGGCCACTGTATAAGATCAGCCTTACTGGGTCAGTCAAATGGTCCATCTAGTCCAGTATACTGTCTTCCAAGAGTGGTCAATGCCAGCTTCTTCAGAAGAAATGCACAGAACAGGGCAATCCTGAAGTGATCCAATCTCTGTTGTCCAATCTCAGCTTCTGGTGGTCAGAAGCCTAGGGACACCCAGAGCTTGGGGTTGCATCCCTGACCATCTTGCCTAATAGCCACTGACGGACCTGTCCTCCATGAACTTATCTAATTTTTTTTTTAACCCAGTTATACTTCTGGCCTTCACACCATCCCTTGGCAATGAGTTCCACAGGTTGACCATGTGTTGTGTGAAGTTGTACTTCCTTATGTTTATTTTATACCTGCTGCCCATCCGTGAACAGAGTTTAGATCCTGGTTTCCTAGGAAAAGTCAGAGACATTATAAAACCAGGAAGTCTGTAATCTGAGCGCCTTGTTGGCACGGAATAAAGAAACACAACAATAATAGAAACTGTTGTGAAATTGGTGGGAAATGTACATTAATGGGCTACCAGAGCTGAAGTCCACTGATGACGCAGGAATCTCTTACTGTTAACTGGTGAGGGGCACAGAGTGGGTGCTGAGGGGTCTGGTATGTACATTCTAGTTCACTAAAAGATTGCCATATGAGTCTCAAATAAAAGCTCATGTCACCAATATCATTGTGGAACACATCTACAGATGCTGTGTAAAGAGCCATGTCTGTACATTGAAAATTACATTCTTATGATCTGTGTCTAGGGACTAGTCACCAGGAAAGGTGAAAAAATGGTTTTCTTTCAGGCAAGAAATGTTTCTCCATCTGTTTGTTTACATGTAAATTAAGCATGTAGGGTTCACATTCAGTTCAGAAGGACTGTGAGAACTTCAAAGAAAGAAAAGTAACAGGAAGTAGATAGGGGGTGGGGACCCAATTTTGGGGTACACCTCAAAGGTTTGCTCTAGTATATTTGGGGGGCAAAGACGACACCCTGGCATCTTTCACTTAGGAAGTAGATGGACAGCGAGACGGACAGCGGGTCGCTATCAGGCTTGGTTGAGAATGTTGGGTGAGAAACATCTTTAGACAGGAGGTTAACCTGGTGGTTAAGTTTAGTCTCTAAGAGCATGTTATGATTTCATTATACATGTAACCATTTTTGGCTTGCATTCTTACTCACTGTCACTGGAATCTCTGTTCTTTGATCATCTCTGCTCTTGTTTGCACTATAAATACAGCTAAGTGCTGTGTGTTTTGCACTATAGAGTATAAGTAATAAAGTATAGAGTCTAAAGTAGAAGTAATAAACTGGTGTGTACTGTTCCATTGGGAACAGCAGGCCTGGTAATTCTGTGAGTGTTCAGTGGATAAAGGTCTGGACACTATACGGAATGGTCAGAAGACTCGGGGGTTGGTGTGTCCCTATCACTAACCTGTACAAAGAGACGGGGGTCTGAGGAGGCCTGGATGGCAGTGCTTGTTTTGCCAGAGCCTGGTCATTTTAGTGAACTAACCCACAGCAGACACAGACAAGATTTCTTCACTCTAAGGGCACTCTATGAGGTAAAGTGCCTCATAACCTTGGGAACTCCTGGGGAGTGTCACACAACTCTATTGGAATTCTCTTTGTTTCTCTCCCTTCCTTCTAATTACCGGCAAGGGTTGTCCTCAGTATGTTGTTGGTCTTTTCGGAATAGCCTCTGGCTGCTTCTCACTGGCAAAGGCATCTTTTGTCCTAAGGTTCGGCTGACCTGCTGCAGGAGAATAGGAAACAGCTCTGGGAGCAGCTCCCGCACAGCTTCGCTTGACTGCAGTGCTGACACCACCTCAGAGATGGCACATGTTGCCTGAAAGGAGAGCATGGTAAAAAATGAGATCTCCTCCCAGCACCATCACACCCTCTCTCCCCTTCTGATATCTGCTGTACTGAATTTTCACTTCTGCCAGTAACTTGAATGACTGCAAGCAACTCCCTTAACTCGTGGCTCAGTTTCCCACATCTATAAAAATGTGTTTGACCTACCAAGGCATATTGTGAGTCCTAAGGAATATTTGCAAAGCACTGTGAGAAACCTGGTTCAAAGACTTTCTAATTGCCAGATGTTAAGTAAATCAGCCATGTACTCTAAAACTGCTGTATTTGTTCCGCAGACAGCAGAGCTGGACTCAGGGAAACTGTACATCAGAGGAGAAGTGCCCACACAGCAATATTCTTCCACACTTCTAGCTTCCTATCAGCAGGATTGTCACAGGACAGAGGAAAGCCTGAAAGGCGTGTCTGTCATCTAACTTACTGAGAGAGGTTCAGCAGCTGCCAAATGCCTGTCAGTATCAGTCTCTGAGGTGACGCTTCCTTCTTGGCTTGTTGAAGTCTTTATTTTGTCCATTAGGACCTGTAGGACTCAGTGGCAAGCAAGGGGTCTCCCCCCAGAGATCTCCACAGCTCAGTGGTGTCACTGCAATTTAATAGAAGTTACATGTGACCCCTGGACACTTTTGTGGCTCAGACTGAATGCGTCCTATTTAAGTAAAGACCAAATTTTCTCCTTGCCTATGATGAGAAAGTTAGGAGCACTGTCCTCCTCTAACGCGCCTCTTGTTTAAATATTGAGTTTCCAGTTACAGAACTAGGTTAAGTGACCTAGTCTTACTGCAGCCTAACCATTAATACTAGACTTCCGAAGCACAGGACACAGAGCGCCAACCTCAGTTCCTGTTTTCCTACTTCCCAGGAAACATGGACTCATGAGCATGTGGCTCCCAAAGATCCAGGGTTTGGAAGGCAAGTTGATGAAAGAAAAGCCACATTCCTACTAACTGGACATACAATTACGAGAACGAATATTCATGGCCATCCTAGGTCCCCTTCACAAAGGGTGTTCCTACCCTCTGTTTGCCAGAAGCTGGGACTGGGCAAGAAGGGATGGATCATTTGACATTTACCTGCTCTGTTCATTCCCTCTGGGGCATGTGGCACTGGCCACTGTTGGAAGACAGGATACTGGGCTAGATGGATCTTTGGTCTGACCCACTATGGCCGTTCGTATCGTCTTAGATTCCAGCACTGATAACTGAGTTATCAGTTAGGAATCTTTAAATGAAATGATGGATCTGCTTCCAGTCCAGTTTTAAGTCCCAAGGATGGCAACTCTATTCTAGCAGCCAAACCCTCACTGATACCAAGCGGCAGTCTGATGACAATATTGGCCCTATTCTTTGTAATCAGCCAGGGATTGGACTTGAAGCTGTCATGCTACCAGGAAATCAACAGCCACTGCTAATTTCCCAAGTGAGGTCAATTCAGGTGTCTAGAGAGCCAGGCCGGTTCCAGGCACCAGCCCAGCAAGCAGCTGCTTGGGGCAGCCAATGGTGAGGGGCGGCATGTCTGGGTCTTCGGCGGCAATTTGGCGGCTGGTCCCTCACTCCTTCTCAGAGCGAAGGACCAGCCGCTGATTTGCCGCCGAAGACTGAAGCGGCGGTGGTAGAGCTGCAGATCGTGATCGCAGCTTTTTTTTTTTTTTTTTCCTTTTTTGCTGCTTGGGGCAGCAAAAGCCCTCTAGCAGGGCTGGCTCCAGAAGTAGATGTTTCCAACAATACACTCCAGTTATACCAGTAAAGTTAGGTCTTTAGGATGTCAAAGCAGTTATGAATTAATGGAAACAGAATGACACTTAATTTCTCTCCACACCCCACCTTAACATGCTCTTGGACCTTCCTGGAGAAAGACCCAGGCTATTAACTATCAGGAATTATCCCAAAATGTCTGCTGCTTAAATAAAGCCCTACATCTCCCAGTAAAGCTGTGGGATCCATGTTTTACCAAGATGAATGCAATAGGTAGTGGTATATACCTGTCCATCGGCAGACGTTTTCTTAGGAGGCTGGAGAGCACTGCCTCTAGGTGATGGTGAGCTAGAATAGACACTGCCTCCAGCAGGAATTGCCTCAAGCTGCCCTCCTGGATAGTAGGCACGTGGCTATATATTATATTCAGGATAGCTGGCACCTGGAAGGAACAAAACCAGAAAGAAACGTCCCTTTTTCTTTCTCTCCATTCATTCTGCAGAATCAAAACCTTTATTTAGCCATTTGCTGCTTTTTTAGAAATTCCTCAAGAAACAAATGTTCAAATATGTCCGTGTAACTTTAACCCACAACAATTGCCCACACTTGGCTGTAAAATTAACACTGACACACACATACAGCGAAACCCCACTATAACACGATGATCGGGTCCAAAAATGGGATTGCGCTAAATGCGGGTCGTGGTATAGCGGGGTCTACCATTTCAAGCTGGTCGATTTCTCTTGGGCAGAAAACTACTTTCATTTGCGAACTGCCCACAGCAGTAACTGAAAGGGTGGAGCTCCAGCAGCGGGGGCTCTCAGCCATGCAGGGAGAGAGGGAAACACTTGGGGAGAGCAGGGGAGACGTGCAACGGGCAGAGGAAGAGCGAGGAGCAGCCGGGGAGAGAGTGGCTCTTCTCACCAAAAGGGTGAGCGGGGGCAGGTGGGAAGAGGCAGTGGGGAAGGCACATTCCATTTTTTGCTTTCCGCCCCCCCCTGGGGGCGCTCCAGCCACTCTCCCTTCACAAAGCCTCTCTCTCTGTTTTTTTTTTTTAAAACTCTTTTGCTCTTCCACGGCACTCCTGCCGCTTTATTTATTTATTTATTTTGCGCTTCTGCGGCACTGCAGCCACTTTTTTTTTTTTTTGGCCTGGGGTGGCCGGAGCCACTTTACAATTGCGTTATAGCCAAATTCGCTTTATTGCGGGGCGCATTATAGCGGGATCAGGGGCAGCTCTAGCCATTTCGCCACCCCAAGCATGGTGGCACGCAGCGGGGGGCGCTCTGCCGGTTGCCAGTCCTGCAGCTCCAGTGGACTTCCCGCAGACGTGCCTGCGGAGGGTCCGCTGGTCCCGTGGCTCCGGTGGACCTCCCACAGGCGACCGGCAGAGCGCCCCCCGCGGCGTGCCGCTTCAAGCACGCGCTTTGCATGCTGAGGCCTGGGGCCGCCCCTGAGCGGGATTTCCCTGTACATACCAGGTAATTTAATGTGATGGTGCCCAGCTAGGCATTAAATAAACCAGCTGCCATGCACAAAAGAAGGCTTTGCTTGCCCAGATTTTGCAGCTGTGATTTGAGCAGCCAAATCCGACCATTTGCCTCAAAAGATGCACAGATCATAAACAACCACAAGCACAAAATATGCAAGTGCTTTAAACACAGTGTGCAAATGCCTGGGACTATGAACAGGTGATGACCTCTCATATTCATGCCTAGCCCTTAACATCTTCAAAACACTGTGCAAACGTGGCAGTTCTGCTACGAGGGTTCCCTGTCCTGAGGCCTTTCACCAGCCTTGATAGAAGATTTTTGGAGTGCTCCTTTCATCTAGCCCTAACGCACTGGGCTCCAGAATAAGGCATATAAATAGTGGATCCCAAAGACACTATAGTTTTCTCCCTCCCACCTTCTATTCTTAAAGGGTACGTCTACACACCAAAAAAATCCCACAGCAGTGAGTTTCAGAGCTCAGGTCAACCTGGGCCTGAGGGGCTTGCACTATGTGGCTAAAAGTGTAGCTGTTCCTGCTCGGGCTGGAGCCCAGGCTCTGAAACCTGGCAAGAGGGTGGGTCTCAGAGCCCAGGCTCCAGACTCACTGGGAATGACTACAGGGCTATTTTTATCCAGGTAGCCCTTAGCCATAGGCCTCCTAAGAAGTGGATGCCTCCAAGTGCCGGTCATTCTGTCTTCTTGTCTTTTCCCCAGAGTCTGTTTTTTCAAGCCTTTCTTGGCTGAATACTGTGGCAACAAGCCAGACAAATAAATAACCAACCATCTTCCTTTTCCCTTCGATTTTCTCTGTCTATTGCTATTGATTCTGCCATTGCCTATTTTTGGGTGGTAACAGAGATGGAATCGACTCTACGTCCGAGGGGGAGAAACAGCAAGATTTTTGTTCATTACACATGAGGGCAAAGATCTAAAAGCCTAGAGTTTAGGCAGAAAACCTCTCCAGTTTCCCATTTTACCTGGCCCAGCATGGCATCTCCACACTCCTTTAGGATGATCTTTATCCACAGTCCAGCTGCCATGGCACAGGTGGGGCTGGCAGACAGCATACCTTCCACTGTGGCCTCAATAAAGTCTGTGGCCTGTTCTGGGGAAAAGTACTCACTAACAACCTGGGAACAAATCAAAAACAGGAGAGACTGCAATGATGTTTGGCTCCAGCACTTGTAAAAATGGAGGCCTAATCTCTCTATGGAAAAAGATCTATGCATCCGCAAATTGCATCCGATGAAGTGGGTATTCACCCACAAAAGCTCATGCTCCAATACATCTGTTAGTCTATAAGGTGCCACAGGACTCTTTGCTGCTTTTACAGTTCCAGACTAACACGGCTACCCTCTGATTAATTAACAATTTGTTAATTAGCCTATGTCCAGCTAGCCATTTGGGATTAAAATTCTCTCCATGGTCTATATACTACATTTTTGTATTCTACACTAATGAGATCAGGTTCGAGGCAAAGCCTCTGTTGCACAGTTAGCACAACATTGTACTGGATATTCAGGAGATAAGTTTCCAGTTTGTATATACACTGCATCTTTTTACAACATATAAAATGAAGTCAAGAGAGGCATGCTCACAAATATAGGCTAAGGCAAACCCACAAGGTGACAGAATGAAGACTGGATGGGTTCTCAGCTTGATGTTCCACTAACAGAGTTTTTTCTCATGGATAGCGGGATAGGTACATGTGTGCACATCTGCATGCGCATTTTCATGCACGTGCAACATTCTGTGGAATCTGGATTTACATGGCCCACAGCTTGCTCCAAGTATGGAAAGGCATCATGAAAGCGTAAATGTAAAATGAAGGGTGCCTGGTCACTAGAACATCTGCACAAGTTTTTGAGTCAGTTACCCTGGCCATTTTGGAAGATGCCTGAAACAAAGCCTCAGGGTCTGGAGCTGTTGTTAGTTCGTCACGGAGACATCTCAGCTCCTCCTCCGCTGACCCCAGGTTCATGGGCTGGCCTGGAGTGGAGAAAAGGAGAAAAAGTACTGTAACGACTAATGAAACTGAACCTCTACTGCATGGACATTCATACAGAAGGATCCATGTGCTAGGCTGTTATTAGCACAGTGTAAAATCTTGGCCCCATCAAAGTCAATGGCAAAACTCCTGTTGACTATAATGGAGTCGGGATTACACCCTAAATGTCTGAAAGTTAACAGTAGTGGTATGTTCTTGTGACTGATACAGGATTGAACAAGCACCGTCTTCAGCTTGGAGCAGCTTTCTGGGGGTGTCTGGTTTCAGTAGCATCTCTGCTCTCAGTATTTACATCTAATCTCATATTCAAGTACAACTCATGCAGGTAGATGTGACGTTCCAATGTAGAGGTGAATCCCTCCACCAAACTCTCATTGTAAAAGAGATGGGGCTGGACAAAACCTTCGGCAGGAAACCCAGGCTCATCCATCACTTCTAAACAATGCTGGGATTTCTATGTTGTACAGTCAAAGACTGGAGTCCCTTATTCTGTTTCTGAATCACCAACACTGTTTTTTAGGACTGATTAATAATAATTAGAAATAGGGTGACCAGATGTTCCGATTTTATAGGGACAGTCCTGATTTTGGGGTCTTTTTCGTATATAGACTCATATTACCCCCCACCCCCGTCCTGCATGAGTTTCACATTTGCTGTCTGGTCGCCCTAATTGGAAATGGCCTTAAATGACAACCAAGATCTATCCCATTAGGTGAAAAGAACGTCCTACTCCAGGGGTCGGCAACCTTTCAGAAGTGCTGTGCCGAGTCTTCATTTATTCACTCGAATTTAAGGTTTCGCGTGCCAGTAAGACATTTTAACGTTTTGAGAAGGTCTCGTTCTATAAGTCTATAATATATAACTAAACTATGGTTGTATGTAAAGTAACTAAGGTTTTTTAAATGTTTAAGAAGCTTCATTTAAAATTAAATTAAAATGCAGAGCCCCCCGGACTGGTGGCCAGGACCTGGGCAGTGTGAGTGCCACTGAAAATCAGCTCGAGTGCCGCCTTCGGCACCCGTGCCATAGGTTGCCTACCCCTGTCCCACTCTTCACAAAGGGGAGAATGGCCTACACTTACTCCAATAGCTTTGAATGCTCATGACAGAGGGCTGCTGCAAGAACTTTTTGTTTAAAGAATTAGTCCAGGAAACCCCTCCAATACAGCCAGTGGCAGGGTAAAGAGAATGAAAATGTTTAGTACCAAGGGCTTGTCTACATGGAGATAGTCAAGAAAGCTAATCCAAATTCATTTTCAAACTGCATTAGTTAAACTTCATTAAACACCTCTGGGGACACACTTATTTAGAATTAAAGGGCCTTTTTTCAGGTTAGTTTAATTCATGTAATTCACTAAAATTAAGAAGGGCCATTTTAATTCAGAAATAGAGCATCCACACGTGTTTAATGCCACTTTAAAATTTACACCTTTAGTTCATTTGGATTAATTCTCCTTAGTGTCCCTGTGTAGAGAAGCCCTAAGGAACTGAGCAGTTATCTACCTGGTGCAGACCATTTATTATTTGTACAGTTCCCAGAAGTGTGCCACACTCTTTACACATCATAATTGTCTCTTCTAATGAGGTATTTACAAGATGCCCACCACTCTGTTATCTAAGTGCCAACAGACAGGACAGAAAGAACTAGACAGGCAGAAAAATGGACAATACAACAGTGAAAGAAGGTGAAGAATTACTTATACCTGCTAATGGGGAAGAATTACTTATACCTGCTAATGGTCTCCTCACCTTGTATACTGAGAAGGCAGCTGATACAGTCAACCACCCACTGACGAGACGTGGCCAGTGAATCACAGCTGTATGGTGCTATTGCTCCAATCAGAGATCCAAACTGATTAAAAGTTTCCTGAGTCTAATTAAAAAAGAATGAAGAATGAACGTTCTCCAGCTGTACTAGACTTCACTTGCCATCTTTATTGTTGATACCAGTCAGCTCTGTGTTTTGGGGGGACCAGGGCACAGTATCTAGCTTGTGTGACTCATGAAGAACATCCCAACCCCCGTCTCTGTTTGAACCAAAACCGATCAGAGAAAAGGCTTGCAGAGAACAATGAAGGGTTTGTGGAGACCCACCTAGACACCTCCTGACAAGGGTGACAAGATTAAGACATCTCCATTTGCATACAGAATGAAGATCAGAGACAACTCCCCTAGCCTCAACTGCATGAAAGATGGTATAGGGATTAGCATAAAGAATGAAGAACAGAGAACTGCACTGAACTCTGGGACCAGAAAGCAGGGACGCATTAAATCATGGGAATCCCTGCTCCAGATGCTAATGAACCTACGCCTGCACACACCCCGCTCAGCAATTATCAGACCAATTCTAGTAATAAATCTTTGACTCATATCCCAAAATACTGAAGCAGCCTAGTTGCCTTGTGAGCTCCCTGGAAGAAAACAACACCCATAGCCAAGAGTGATCAGCTCCTATTGTCTAGCCTAAAGAAAACCCTTGAGCCATCAGTTTACCCATAAACAAATCTAGTGTTCTCCCTTCAACCATTGTATTTTCTCTACAAAACCCCTACCTATGCCCAGGTAAGGGTTCTGATGTATAGACCCAAACTCTGCATCAGTTCCACCAGGATTCCATCTCCTGACTGATCGTGCTGGGGGCTCTGCCTGTCTCCAGCACTCAGGACCCTGAGCTACCACCATCACCTGGGAACCCCGACCAGTTCAAGTCTCATGGAGCGGGTGAAATCCATCTCTCTCTCTCTGTTTTCTTTCCTACCTCAGGTATTAACCTTTAAAATGTAGCTGTTACGTTTGTTTAGCCCTCCTGGTGTGGTTATCACTATGATTCAATCAATAACTGTTATGGTTCAGCTGGTTGCCTCTCTCTCTCTCTCTCTCTCTCTGAATTTTACTCTTTTGTGTTTTTAGCTTCCCCCATTTACTGTGCAGCAACACTTCTTGTACCTAAGCTAAAGATCCCTGTAGTGCCCAAAAATACTGTGGGGTTTGCTCCTCAAGTGGGTTACTACCAGTACAATTGTAATGTGAAAGTGTGATAGGAATGTGTTAAACTTATGCACATAAGTGGCGGGGGGAGCAGCTGAAAGTGCTGCTGAACCCAGCCTGTTGAGACCAGGGGCGCATAAGGGTACCAGCTTGACAGTGCTGCTTAACCCAGCCCACTGAACACAGGGACATATGAGGGGATCAGCTGATTGACTTGCTCTGCTAGTGTGTGCGCATGTTCATCTAGTTCTAGTTATTAGCCCTGGGGAACCTAGTCCTGCAGGAAAGCTCCATTGGGAGGGGACTTGTGGAAGGAAGGAGTAGAACACACAAGTGACATAAGCAACACATTAATAGAATTACAGAACCGCCCCTCCCCCGCACAGAAGAGTGACCCTAATTAATGAGCCTCCCCAAAGTAACGGGCACATCTGGTAACATTGTGCCTCTGATTCCTGTACTGAACTGGGTAACGCACATTGGAAAATATAATTCCAATTGTACATACAAACAGATGGGGTCTAAATTAGCTGTTATCTCTCAAAGAAGAGACCTCAGGGTCATTGTGTACAGTTCTCTGAAAGCATCTGCTCCACATGCCGTCAAAAACGCTAACAACATGTTAGGAACCATTAGGAAGCGGATCGATAATAAGGCAGTAAATATCATTATGCCACTATAGAAATCTACAGTACCCCCACACCTTGAATACTGAGTGCAGTTTTGCTCATCTCATCTCAAAAAAGATATGTTAGAATTGGAAGAAATACAGAGAAGAGTAACAAAAATTATTAGGCATATGGGACAACTTCTCGTACAAGGAGAGATTAAAAAGACAGGGACTTTTCAGCTAGGAAAAGAGACAACTAAGAGGGACTATGATAGAGATCTATCAAATCATGACTGGTGTAGAGAAAGTCAATAAGGAAGTGTTATTTAGCCCTTCACATAACACAGGAACAAGGGGTCACCCAATGAAATTAATAGGCAGCAGGTTTAAAACAAAAAAAAGGAAGCATTTTTTCACACAATGCAGTCAACCTGTGCAACTCATTGCCAGGGAGATGTTGTGAAGGCCAAAAGTATAACTGGGTTCAAAAAGAATTAGATGAGTTCACGGAGGATAGGTCCATCTCTGGCTATTAGCTAACATGGTCAGGGATGCAACCCCATGATCTGGATGTCTCTAAACCTCTGACTGCCAGACGCTGGGGCTGGGACTGTCCAACAGGGGATGGTTCACTTGACAATTGCCTTGTTCTGTTCAATCCTCTGATGCATCTGGCACCCACCACTATCAGAAGACAGGATACTGGGTAGATGAACCATTCTTCTGGGGGATCCAGGATAGCCACTCTTATGGTTTATGTTCTTAGCTGATTACATAGAAATTCAGCTTTAGCATCCTGGGAGCATAAGAACCAAGAATGCATTTGTGACACTGGCAGACCGGTCAACCTGTGTATGACCCATAATAACTTAACAAGAGGCACTTCTACTGTATCAAGACAGTTCACTTGCATGTGAATTTCAAAGAGATGTATTAGACTAGCAATCATCAACTCATTCAAAAATGAACAAAAGATGCTAAGTGTATTTGTCTGTGATTATCTATACCCGGTTAGAACATAAGAACATAAGAATATAAGAACGGCCGTACCGGGTCAGACCAAAGGTCCATCTAGCCCAGTATCTGTCTACCGACAGTGGCCACTGCCAGGTGCCCCAGAGGGAGTGAACCTAACAGGCAACGATCAAGTGATCTTCCTCCTGCCATCCATCTTCATCCTCTGACGAACAGAGGTTAGGGACACCATTCTTACCCATCCTGGCTAATAGCCATTTATAGACTTAGCCACCATGAATTTATCCAGTTCCCTTTTAAAAATTGTTATAGTCCTAGCCTTCACAACCTCCTCAGGTAAGGAGTTCCACAAGTTGACTGTGCGCCATGTGAAGAAGAACTTCCTTTTATTTGTTTTAAACCTGCTGCCTATTAATTTCATTTGGTGACCCCTAGTTCTTGTATTATGGGAATAAGTAAATAGCTTTTCCTTATCCACTTTCTCCACACCACTCATGATTTTATATACCTCTATCATATCCCCCCTTAGTCTTCTCTTTTCCAAGCTGAAGAGTCCTAGCCTCTTTAATCTTTCCTCGTATGGGACCCTCTCTAAACCCCTAATCATTTTAGTTGCCCTTTTCTGAACCTTTCTAGTGCTAGAATATCTTTTTGAGGTGAGGAGACCACATCTGTACACAGTATTCAAGATGTGGGCGTACCATGGATTTATACAAGGTCAATAATATATTCTCAGTCTTATTTTCTATCCCCTTTTTAATGATTCCTAACAGCCTGTTTGCTTTTTTGACCGCCTCTGCACACTGCGTGGACATCTTCAGAGAACTATTCACAATGACTCCAAGATCTTTTTCCTGACTCGTTGTAGCTAAATTAGCCCCCATCATACTGTATGTATAGTTGGGGTTATTTTTTCCAATGTGCATTACTTTACATTTCTCCACATTAAATTTCATTTGCCATTTTGTTGCCCAATCACTTAGTTTTGTGAGATCTTTTTGAAGTTCTTCACAGTCTGCTTTGGTCTTAACTATCTTGAGCAGTTTAGTATCATCTGCAAACTTTGCCACCTCACTGTTTACCCCTTTCTCCAGATCATTTATGAATAAATTGAATAGGATTGGTCCTAAGACTGACCTCATGGAACACCACTAGTTACCCTCTCCATTCTGAGAATTTACCATTAATTCCTACCCTTTGTTCCCTGTCTTTTAACCAGTTCTCTATCCATGAAAGGACCTTCCCTTTTATCCCATGACAGCGTAATTTACGTAAGAGCCTTTGGTGAGGGACCTTGTCAAAGGCTTTCTGGAAATCTAAGTACACTATGTCCACCGGATCCCCCTTGTCCACATGTTTGTTGACCCTTCAAAGAACTCTAATAGATTAGTAAGACACGATTTCCTTTACAGAAACCAGGTTGACTACTGCTCAATAATTTATGTTTTTCTATGTGTCTGACAATTTTATTCTTAACTATTGTTTCAACTAATTTGCCCGGTACGACGTTAGACTTACCGGTCTGTAATGGCCAGGATCACCTCTAGAGCCCTTTTAAAATATTGGCGTTACATTAGCTAACTTCCAATCATTGGGTACCGAAGCCGATTTAAAGGACAGGTTACAAACCTTAGTTAATAGTTCCGCAACTTCACATTTGAGTTCTTTTAGAACTCTTGGGTGAATGCCATCTGGTCCCGTGACTTGTTAATGTTGAGTTTATCAATTAATTCCAAAACCTCCTCTAGTGACACTTCAATCTGTGACAGTTCCTCAGATTTGTCACCTACAAAAGTCAGGTCAGGTTTGGGAATCTCCCTAACATCCTCAGCCGTGAAGACCGAAGCAAAGAATCCATTTAGTTTCTCCGCAATGACTTTATCATCTTTAAGCGCTCCTTTTGTATTTTGATCGTCAAGGGGCCCCACTGGTTGTTTAGCTGGCTTCCTGCTTCTGATGTACTTAAAAAACATTTTGTTATTACCTTTGGAGTTTTTGACTAGCCGTTCTTCAAACTCCTCTTTGGCTTTTCTTATTACACTCTTGCACTTAAGTTGGCAGTGTTTGTGCTCCTTTCTATTTGCCTCACTAGGATTTGACTTCCACTGTTTAAAGGAAGACTTTTTATCTCTCACTGCTTCTTTTACATGGTTGTTAAGCCACAGTGGCTCTTTCTTAGTTCTTTTACTGTTTTTCTTAATTTGGGGTATACATTGAAGTTGGGCCTCTATTATGGTGTCTTTAAAAAGGGCCCACGCAACTTGCAGGGATTTCACTTTAGTCACTCTACCTTTTAACTTTTGTTTAACTAACCCCCTCATTTTTGTATAGTTCCCCCTTTTGAAATTAAATGCCACAGTATTGGGCTGTTGAGGTGTTCTTCCCACCACAGGGATGTTAAATGTTATTGTATTATGGTCACTATTTCCAAGCGGTCCTGCTATAGTTACCTCTTGGACCAGCGCCTGCGCTCCACTCAGGATTAAGTCTAGAGTTGCCTCTCCCCTTGTGGGTTCCTCGCACCAGCTGCTCCATGAAGCAGTCATTTAAAGTATCGAGAAATTTTATCTCTGCATTTCGTCCTGAAGTGAAATGTTCCCAGTCAATATGGGGATAATTGAAATCCCCCACTATTATTGGGTTCTTAATTTTGATAGCCTCTCTAATTTCCTTAGCATTTCATCATCAGTATTACTGTCCTGGTCAAGTGGTCGATAATAGATCCCTAATGTTATATTTTTATTAGAGCATGAAATTTTTATCCATAGAGATTCTATAGAACATGTGGATTCGCTTAAGATTTTTACTTCATTTGAATCTACACTTTCTTTCACATATAGTGCCACTCCTCCCTGCACGACCTGTTCTGTCCTTCCGATATATTTTGTACCCGGAATGTACTTCACAATGTAACTAAATTAGCTTGTAGATGCTAATTCCTTTCATGGCTTAATTGCCTTAATTATGTGTGCAAGGTGTTCAGTTAACCTTAAAATCAAAGATGTAAGACACTTCAGGAAATCAATCATTTCTACATTATCTTCAGCTTAACTATCTGTGTTATAATGGAAGATCAGCTAATTACCTTATGTGAATGAATGTAACTAGTTTACTGTGTATGCACAGGAAATAGAAGATTATCTTCAAAGCAAAGTACAACAGGCCATCTGCATTGGGGGAAGGTCCTTCTGTGACAATTTCTGTGAGGTAGGCTTGTCAGCCTGGTAGAATAGCTATAAAAGAGAAGGCTGGGCCTGATCCTACCATCTCTAGTCTGCTTAAACGTTGAACAGGGACAGTGTAAGCCATAGGACAGAGATCTTCCAAATGATTATTTGGAAGAACCTGGAAAATGCCTGGAAAACTGGCAGACCTTACATCTAAGCTGCCTTTGGATTCTGATCTGTTGGGAAGATTCCAGAGAGACTTTTACAAACCAGCAGTTTATTCCATCACTGTTGTGATCCTGAACTAGGAACATTGAAAGTCACTTGTCTGGATATTGATCTTTTAACCATTTGTAACTCTCTTCTTTCTTTTAACAATAAATCTTAGATTTAGTTAATAAGGATTGGCTGACAGTGTGATATTTGGGAAAGACCTGAGATTCACATTGACCTGGGGATAAGCATCTGGTCCTTTATGATTAGTGAACCCCACATATGGCGAATCAGGTTTCCAGTAACCCCTCACTATATTAGACATAGAATGTCAGGGTTGGAAAGGACCTCAGGAGGTCATCTAGTCCAACCCCTGGCTCAAATCAGGACCAATCCCCAGACAGATTTTTACTCAAGGATTGAATTTACAATCTTCGTTTAGCAGGCCAATGCTCAAACCCCTCAGTTATCCCTCCCCCCTCTTCCAAAGACGTGGATGTTTACATGGGAGCCAAGGTCTGGAATGCCAAAAGGGGACCGTGTTTGGCATCTTGTTAACCACAAAAGAGCTTCCACCCTAGCTGACTTGGTGAATCTAATGATAGAATAAGTCATCAGCTTGGGGGTTGTCTCCCTCTACTTCTTGCAGTCTGCCCGCAGTGTGGTCACAGCAATGTTGTGTAATCTCTCTTACGGAAGCAGAGGGATGTTAGTCACCTTGAGATCCCCAGCTGCTGTCCTGGAAGAGTTTTTCATGCATTTGCGTTGAGTGTCAGATCTGATGTAAGCAGGAAGTCAGCTCAAGGAAGAGTACGGCTATACTCACTGTGCTATGAACTGTCTCTTGATAGGCAGTCAGCAGCTGGGTGCTGGCCTGCAAGGCCCTTTCTCTCTCCCACTCCTTCCCTGAACTGAACCATGTCCTTAGGAGCTGTTGGTAGAGCAGGGGAATGGACAGAGTTAGTACTAGAAAATCCCTCCTAAAAGTTCCTCTTAAACAGGTTAATTGTCACTAAAATCCCTCTCCAAAGCATCTGACCTCCATGTAGCAAAGGAATTACACCTATATCTAAGGGGCTCTTCCATTAGACAAGTCCCAGGGACCAGATTCACCTCTGGTGTACTGTAGCTCAATTGAAGCCAAAGGAGTTACATGAGAGATGAATCTGGGCCCGTGTATGTGATGTCTGCTGTAGACTGTCTGATGGGAGCTGTCTAGCACATTGCATGCTGTTTGATGTCTGCTGCTGTGGTCTGTTTCCTGGGCAACTTCTCCCACATTGAGTGGCAAAATGACAGAGAGAAGCATTTCTTTTTATTAATTTGAATAAGAGCAGAGAAGTCCCCCAAGCCGAGCTCCTTTTTTAACTTCACTTTTATACTGAAGGTGCATCAAACTCCCCACCCCTCAGCTCTTCACGATATTCTGTTCATGTCTGAGGAACAGGAAGTCTGCTCTGAATGAGTTTCCATGCACAGGGCTTAACTCAATATTCATGAATTCCTCTTAGAAGAAGTGATCAGTTTCAACTGGTTCTCTTGGATTTGGCTACTGCAGTGGTGATTTTCTTGCCGCTCCAAGTAGTGTCAACGACACTGTAAGAACCTGGTCCCAATCCAGCCCTGGCATAAAATGGCACAGCTTCCGTGGATTTCAATGGGGCACATGCCCGCTTATCCCAGGAAGAATTTGGTACTTTCTCCCTAAAATTCACTCCGTTGTGGAAAATTCCTCCACAACTGAAGCTTGACCCCCTAAATCTCTGACTCTTCCCTGCTGTAACACAAGAAACAATCTCCACCACGGTTCAATGGTCTACTCACATCAAACATTTCCTGGAACCAGTCTGCGGTTGGTGCTTCCTCCAGCAATGTCTCCATTAGCTTGCCAAGAGCTTCAAAGGACCTCACGAGAGTGACTGAAACCAGAAGAGAAGGAGTGAGGCTCAGCACAGATCATTTGTGTGTGTGGGCCGGGGAAAGCTAACCATAACCTTGCCAGGGAGGCCATGTGTGACTGCCATCACCCAGTGCCTGCTGGGCAGAAATACAGTGCATGGTGCCAGAGGAGAATTGTCATCACGTACTTGTATATGCAGAGCATCCTCTGCTGTCTCGCCTTCCTCTTTCGTCATCTCCAAGGGAGGAAGGGGAAATAAACTTTTGAAGCACTGATCCAGGAGCTCACGGTTTTCCTCCATGGTCAGAGATGGTTTGAGCTTGCTGGCAGAGGAAAGATAGAGAGAAAAGTCATGCATTGGACTCAGTTCCACCTTCAAGTAAAAGAAACAGGTCCAATGACTAGAGATTGTCCCAATCTAGGACCCCAAATGCGAACAACCCTTCACTTTGCACCTCTCAAGTACTGGCTCATCTAGAAGTAAAGCTA
The DNA here is from genome assembly GCF_016161935.1 of Mauremys reevesii. Classification (NCBI taxonomy): domain Eukaryota; kingdom Metazoa; phylum Chordata; order Testudines; family Geoemydidae; genus Mauremys; species Mauremys reevesii. The sequence continues at coordinate 7,681,436 of NC_052647.1, read as the reverse complement.
AAACGTCAAGTCCCCTTTTAGAGAAACCCACAAGCTTTCTTCCCTGCCAGCTAGCCAGACACCTGCCTCCCCATCTGAACTCTGCTCCATTGTACTGCATGCCCCACAACCGCCAATCTTGTGTCTTTCGAGCACAAACCCCCAAATGGACACATTCAAATCCTTAAGAACTAAAGTCCTGGTGTTGAGCAGCATGTGAGCCACAGGGCCACCCAGAGGATTCAGGGGGCCTGCGGTTTTTGGCGACGGGGAATTGCTGCCGAAGACCCAGCACTTCAGCAGTGGGTCCCGGGGCGGAAGGACCCCCCTTCGCCAAATTGCCGCCAAAGACCCAGAGCGGAAGAAGCTCCGGGGGCCTGGGCCCCGTGGGAGTTTTCCAGGGCCTCCGGAGTGAAGGACCCGCCCACGGGCCCTGAAAAACTGTCATGGGGCCCTGCGGGGCCCAGGGCCTGGGGCAAATTGCCGCACTTGCCCACCCGGGAGGCCCTGGTGAGCCAAACCCTGCAAGCATTAAACTGCTCCCTACCTGACACTCATGAATTAACAAATAAGAAGGCATCACAGTGCCAGGAAATATGGCAGAAAATAGCCTACCTCAGATGTCCAATGGCAAGAATTGCCTGGTAGCAAACTGCAGGTGCCAGAGAATCCAGTGGTTCCTGTTTAATGAAGTCCTGAAATGCATGAATAGAGACATCAAAAATGGGAAATGGATTTGAAAGGCAGAGAGGCCTTCCTCTCACAACCTGAAACAGGGCCATATGCCAGACCTGGAATAAACAGACACCGTGCCCAGCAGGCTCTCTGCCTCAGAAATGGACCGTAGGGCCATCTGCAGGCTATACAGAGGACAGAAAGAGAACTCACAAGACACAAACCATTCCTTCCAGTTACAGCCCACAATATGTCAGCATCCCTGCCAAGCTCAGAGAGGACCCAGCATTATGGGTGCCGTGCAGGTAGCTCATGAGACTGCAGTAGTACAGTCACAGCCAATGGATAAAATATCATCTCCTGGAAAACCGGTCTCATTACATTACAACAAACTCTCTTGTACTTCAGTCCTCAAAGCTCCTAATCACTCACCAGCATGTAGCCAAGGAGCTCCAGTTTGTACGAGAATCCGAACTCCTGGGAGTCTCTGGTCTCCAAGATGGCACGGCTAATCTCCATGACATTGTGGATGAAGGTTAATTTTAGGTTCATGTCCTAAATAATCCAGAAGGAGAAACAAGAGGATATGGATGAGAAACTGAGAGAAGAACCAGAGTCCAGACGATAAAGATCAGGAATTAAATCTAGCCTCAGGGAAGCAGAGAGGTGTCCCCAGACCCCAGAAGGTAGTGGACTCTGGCTCTGCACCCACCTCAGAAGAAGAGAAAACCAAGGTTCATCAAATAAATCCAGGTCCACTTACACCAGAGCAGCCAGGACCCCTGCTTGATGTAGCAAGGAAACCAAGCTCTGTGCAATCCTGAGATTCACATTGACCTAGGGATAAACAACTGGTCCTTTATGATCAGTGAACCCCACATATGGTGAATCGGGTTTCCAGGAACCCCTCACTATATTAGACATAGAATGTCAGGGTTGGAAAGGACCTCAGGAGGTCATCTAATCCAACCCCTGGCTCAAAGCAGGACCAATCCCCAGACAGATTTTTACCCCAGTTCCCTAAATGGCACCCTCAAGGATTGAATTTACAATCTTCGTTTAGCAGGCCAATGCTCAAACCCCTCAGTTATCCCTCCCCCCTCTTCCAAAGACGTGGATGTTTACATGGGAGCCAAGGTCTGGAATGCCAAAAGGGGACCGTGTTTGGCATCTTGTTAACCACAAAAGAGCTTCCACCCTAGTTGACTTGGTGAATCTAATGATAGAATAAGTCATCAGCTTGGGGGTTGTCTCCCTCTACTTCTTGCAGTCTGCCCGCAGTGTGGTCACAGCAATGTTGTGTAAACCTCTCTCTTACGGAAGCAGAGGGATGTTAGTCACCTTGAGATCCCCCCAGCTGCTGTCCTGGAAGAGTTTTTCATGCATTTGCGTTGAGTGTCAGATCTGATGTAAGCAGGGAAGTCAGCTCAAGGAAGAGTACGGCTATACTCACTGTGCTATGAACTGTCTCTAGATAGGCAGTCAGCAGCTGGGTGCTGGCCTGCAAGGCCCTTTCTCTCCCACTCCTTCCCTGAACTGAACCATGTCCTTAGGAGCTGTTGGTAGAGCAGGGGAAAGGACAGAGTTAGTACCAGAAAATCCCTCCTAAAAGTTCCTCTTAAACAGGTTTAATTGTCACTAAAATCCCTCTCCAAAGCATCTGACCTCCATGTAGCAAAGGAATTACATGTCTAATGGAAGAGCCCCTTAGATATACAAGTCCCAGGGACCAGATTCACCTCTGGTGTACTGTAGCTCGATTGAAGCCAAAGGAGTTACATGAGAGATGAATCTGGGCCCGTGTATGTGATGTCTGCTGTAGACTGTCTGATGGGAGCTGTCTAGCACATTGCATGCTGTTTGATGTCTGCTGCTGTGGTCTGTTTCCTGGGCAACTTCTCCCACACTGAGTGGCAAAATGACAGAGAGGAGCATTTCTTTTTATTAATTTGAATAAGAGCAGAGAAGTCTCCCAGCCGAGCTCCTTTTTAACTTCACTTTTATACTGAAGGTGCATCAAACTCCCACCCCTCAGCTCTTCACGATATTCTGTTCATGTCTGAGGAACAGGAAGTCTGCTCTGAATGAGTTTCCATACACAGGGCTTAACTCAATATTCATGAATTCCTCTTAGAAGAAGTGATCAGTTTCAACTGGTTCTCTTGGATTTGGCTACTGCAGTGGTGATTTTCTTGCCGCTCCAAGTAGTGTCAACGACACTGTAAGAACCTGGTCCCAATCCAGCCCTGGCATAAAATGGCACAGCTTCCGTGGATTTCAATGGGGCACATGCCCGCTTATCCCAGGAAGAATTTGGTACTTTCTCCCTAAAATTCACTCCGTTGTGGAAAATTCCTCCACAACTGAAGCTTGACCCCCTAAATCTCTGTCTCTTCCCTGCTGTAACACAAGAAACAATCTCCACCACAGTTCAATGGTCTACTCACATCAAACATTTCCTGGAACCAGTCTGCGGTTGGTGCTTCCTCCAGCAATGTCTCCATTAGCTTGCCAAGAGCTTCAAAGGACCTCACGTAGAGTGACTGAAACCAGAAGAGAAGGAGTGAGGCTCAGCACAGATCATTTGTGTGTGTGGGCCGGGGAAAGCTAACCATAACCTTGCCAGGGAGGCCATGTGTGACTGCCATCACCCAGTGCCTGCTGGGCAGAAATACAGTGGATGGTGCCAGAGGAGAATTGTCATCACGTACTTGTATATGCAGAGCATCCTCTGCTGTCTCGCCTTCCTCTTTCGTCATCTCCAAGGGAGGAAGGGGAAATAAACTATTGAAGCACTGATCCAGGAGCTCATGGTTTTCCTCCATGGTCAGAGATGGTTTGAGCTTGCTGGCAGAAGAAAGATAGAGAGAAAAGTCATGCATTGGACTCAGTTCCACCTTCAAGTAAAAGAAACAGGTCCAATGACTAGAGATTGTCCCAATCTAGAACCCCAAATGCGAACAACCCTTCACTTTGCACCTCTCAAGTACTGGCTCATCTAGAAGTAAAGCTAAAACGTCAAGTCCCCTTTTTAGAGAAACCCACAAGCTTTCTTCCCCCTGCCAGCTAGCCAGACACCTGCCTCCCCATCTGAACTCTGCTCCATTGTACTGCATGCCCCACAACCTCCAATCTTGTGTCTTTCGAGCACAAACCCCAAAATGGACACATTCAAATCCTTAAGAACTAAAGTCCTGCTGTTGAGCAGCATGTGAGCCACAGGGCCACCCAGAGGATTCCGGGGATCTGGGGTCTTTGGCGATGGGGAATTGCCGAAGACCCAGTACTTCAGCGGTGGGTCCCGGGCGGAAGGACCCCTTCGCCAAATTGCCGCCAAAGACCCGGAGCAGAAGCAGCCCGGGGCCTGGGCCCCGTGGGAGTTTTCCAGGGCCTCCGGAGTGAAGGACCCGCCCACGGGCCCTGAAAACTGTCATGGGGGCCCCTGCGGGGCCCAGGGCCTGGGGCAAATTGCCGCACTTGCCCCCCTGGGAGGCCCTGGTGAGCCAAACCCTGCAAGCATTAAACTGCTCCCTACCTGACACTCATGAATTTACAAATAAGAAGGCATCACAGTGCCAGGAAATATGGCAGAAAATAGCCTACCTCAGATGTCCAATGGCAAGAATCGCCTGGTAGCGAACTGGAGATGCCAGAGAATCCAGTGGTTCCTGTTTAATGAAGTCCTGAAATGCATGAATAGAGACATCAAAAATGGGAAATGGATTTGAAAGGCAGAGAGGCCTTCCTCTCACACCCTGAAACAGGGCCATATGCCAGACCTGGAATAAACAGACACCGTGCCCAGCAGGCTCTCTGCCTCAGAAATGGACCGTAGGGCCATCTGCAGGCTATACAGAGGACAGAAAGAGAACTCACAAGACACAAGCCATTCCTTCCAGTTACAGCCCACAATATGTCAGCATCCCTGCCAAGCTCAGAGGGGACCCAGCATCCTGGGTGCCGTGCAGGTAGCTCATGAGACTGCAGTAGTACAGTCACAGCCAATGGATAAAATATCATCTCCCTGGAAAACCGGTCTCATTACATTACAACAAACTCTCTTGTACTTCAGTCCTCAAAGCTCCTAATCACTCACCAGCATGTAGCCAAGGAACTCCAGTTTGTACGAGAATTCGAACTCCAGGGAGTCTCTGGTCTCCAAGATGGCACAGCTAATCTCCATGACATTGTGGATGAGGGTTAATTTTAGGTTCATGTCCTACATAATCCAGAAGGAGAAAGAAGAGGATGTGGATGAGAAACTGAGAGAAGAACCAGAGTCCAGACGATAAAGATCAGGAATTAAATCTAGCCTCAGGGAAGGAGAGAGGTATCCCCAGACCCCAGAAGGTAGTGGACTCTGGCTCTGCACCCACCTCAGAAGAAGAGAAACCCCAGGTTCATCAAATAACTCCAGGTCCACTTACACCAGAGCAGCCAGGACTCCTGCTTGATGTAGCAAGGAAACCAATCTCTGTGCAATTTAAACAAGCAACTTGTGTATAGAAAACGCAAAGCTGACAGCAGATTATTTAGAATGTACCTTGTTCGCAACAGTGATGCCCAGCACCTGAAAAACAAAATGCAAAACAGCTATTAGCAATGTAGATAGTCCCACATAACACACAACCTCAAAACGTCCTGGCTGGTGACTATGGAGCAGAGAGAAATCACTATTGTTAAATCTTCTAAAAGGCAGGAAAGGTATCCAGAGGGGATGTTTTGCAGAGGTCAATATCAGGGGCCATCCTCCGTAATATCTGCATTTGTGAACTACTGGAAGATCTGTTTGGTTCAACTGTTTTTGGCAATGCCTAAGTGAAAGTCTCAGTTAGACAAGGCAGAACTGAATGGCAAAGTGACGTGGAAAGGTTGGACTGAGATGAGAGTCAGGACCAGCAGTCAGGCACCTGGGGAACAGAAATAACGCAGCACACACACAAACAAGACGACAGATAAGAGGTAAGGGAAGTAGTGAGTCCAAGAAACAGCGTGACAGTAAATTAACTAAATACAGGCTAGCACTAGACTCTCTTGGGTAGTAAAAATAGAGCTAGATACATGTCCATATGAGGAGTGGTACTCTGAATTGCCTGAGTGTCACTGCGTCTGAATTACTGTGTAGCTGGGGTCGACAGAATTTAGAAGAATATAGAAAAACTAGAGAAAATACAAAGAAGAGCAACAAAAATGATACATGTGACAGCTCACACTCCGTCCATTACAGTTTTAAATTTGAGTTATGTGACACTTATCACGCAAAAGCTCTTACCTGACCACTGGCTCTGTAATGGAGAAGGATGTTCCCTGTGATGTCTGCCTCTACTCGGGAGAGAAGCTGGTCTTTTGGAGCATGGACAGCCACGCTGCTGTAGGCCAGCATCAGGGTGCTGCGAGTCTTGCCTCTTCTCCCATGGTGGTGGTCCTAGACAATCAGAAAGTTCTTCTGATTCCTTTTGCTTTGGAATTCTCATCTGCTGCTGACCGAGGAATTCCTCACAGCAGCAATAGCAGCTTGCACTTGCAAAGCTCTTTTCAGCCAAAGATCTCAAACCACTTGCAAAAAGTATTTAAGCAATATAATAACTGTGAGGTGTGGAGATATTAGTATCTCCATCATTCCCACTAGGTAACTCTGACACAGAGAACCTAAAATGCTGAACCTACAGCAGTGAAGTACACGGGAGCTTAGTCATTGACACTGGTAGGTACAAGATCAGGCGCTAAATATCTTGCCTAAGGCTGCACAGTGAGTAAGTGGCAGAGCCAGCAGTGGAAGCCCAGAGGCCTAGTCTCCTGCTCTAGCCTCTAGATCAGTGGTTTTCAACCAGGGCTACTTGTGTACCCCTGAGGGTCTGCAGAGGTCTTCCAGGGGGTTTATCAACTCATCTAGCTATTTGCCCAGTTTTACAGCAGACTACAAAGAATGCAAGTACAATATTTATATTCCAGTTGATTTATTTTATAATTATATGGTAAAAATGAGAAAATAAGCAATTTTCAGTAATAATGTGCTATGACACTTTAATAATTTTATGCCTGATTTTGTAAGCAAGTAGTTTTTAAGTGAGGTGAAATTTGGGGACAAATCAGACTCCTGAAAGCAGTACACTAATCTGGACAGGTTGAGAACCACTGCTCTAAATCACAGGTTCCATAATTGTCATCCATAGACCACTGGTGGTCTACCTAAAGCAGGTTGGTTGGCCACATGTTGCTTGCAACACCTCCTCATTTCCAGCCACTAACTTGGATTAAAAAAAAACGCTAAAAATACCTTAAATGCTTTTCCATGCAAGCCACTGAGGTAGTTCCCACACATTGTGCATGGGAGGGGCGCTCAAGCCATGAGACATCAGATGATAAAAATCATTTGAGAGAACCGCAGCTCCAGAGTGTGCTCCTCTCTGCTTAACTGCAGGCGTCACGTAGAACGCACACGCTGGGGGACAATGCGAGCTGAGCAGAACTGACACTACCCGGGGCTGCTGCCCTGCTTTAGAGGGAGAGGAAGTTGGAGAGAAGCCCCTGGCTCCTTTACCTTCAGGCGGCTGATGAACCCAGGAATCGTAACCTTGCTCATTGCAGCCCCAAACTCCTGAAGTGCGTTCAGGGTGAGGTCCAAGTGGCTCTCAGCAGAGAATGTGAAGATGGAAATGACTCCCTGTCACCCAAGAAAAATACTGGTTAGGATCTAACCCACGAGTCCCTTCCTTTCAGCTGAAGCGGTATAAAGCGCCAGTCAGGCGTCAGACCCATGGGCAGCGGGGGCTGAGTGGAACAGCAATGAAGAGGATATGAAGCGAAATGGCATCTGTCCCAGGCCAGCTCAGAGCTGAGCCCCACAGGGAGCATTCAGGGATTACTTGGTAAAGTGGAGAGAAGGACAGAGTCCTCACCTGTCTCTCAGGGGCTTCCATATAATCTGTTGCTGTCAAAAATTTATGAAGCTGCGATTTAACGTGGACCAGGTCCTGACAAACTGCTAAGGACGTTCCTAGCGCCTTATACAGGAAACTCTGAAAGAAAGAGACCGGCACTGAGATACCAGTAACAGAACGTGCCAGTCAGTACAGACCCAGCTCAGCAACACTCAGGAAAGAACAAGATAGCCAAGTCCAAGCACCCATACTGCAGAAACATCCCATCATCTAGCCCAGCCAGAGAACCAACAATGCAGCACAGACAAGCAGCCTGTCCAAGCAAATATTGGAAGGGCAGGGGGGCAAGAGAGCAGGGAACAAGTAAAAACAAATTTTATATGCAGAATAAAATATAAGGTAATGAAGCCTTGAGAGAAGCCTTATGCAGCCCCCCAATCAGAATTTCAAGGGAAATTAACTAGAAACTAAGCCTTAACAGAGAACAAACCTTCTCATGGGAGGGGCTGGTATAGCTGGCCATCTGCTGGTTCAACTCAAGGCTTATCTGGCTGCTCCAGGCACTGTCGTCTATCATCGCCAGAGATGTTCTTAGGAACTGAGTGTAAAAGAAGAGTTATAGCAGATGGTTAATTGCAAGAATTTGGGGGTTGTTGTGGGGTTTGTTTATTTGTTCGGTGTTTTTTTTCTTCCTTGTTCTCTCTTGTAAACTTTCCAATATTCAGGTGTCATGGGAAGGTTACTTCCCTATTGAGAACTATAAACATCGACAACCCAGACTTCCTCTGCTGTTGTTCTTTAACCTTTGTCTGATGATTCCTCTCAGTCCCCAAACCCAGATGAACAGTGAATTGGAGAATGAGATGGAGCCAAGAAATCTGACCATTGAGGAGTGATTTTATAGTGGATGGAGGATGGGCCTAGTAAACTTTGAACAAAGGGCCCTGGACTACGAAGGACCAGGAACCTTCTCTCAAGTGCTATGAACCCTTTATGCCACCTCCCAAGGGTCCCCAGGGTTGTGAGGTACCTCACTACCACCTGCCCTTAGCATGAGGAAGACTTCTCTGTGCTCTACCAGCCACAGGAAATACAAGCACCCTCTTCTCACCCCATTCAGGTTCCACTATCCTCCTACAGATAAGCAATCGGTACAGTCCAACCGCCGAGCCCTCTCTGTGGTCCCACAACATCCAGCCCCTGTTCCACTGGACACTCACAGAATTCATAAGTTTGCTACACACCACCTTACCAGTTTCACCTCAGCGTCACCGCTCCATTTAACACACTTAGATACATTTATAGTGAAAACAAGCAGCGTTCAAGTGACAAAGATCAGAGAGTTGAGAAGCAGCAAGTAAAATAAATGTAAACAAATGGTTATGTAAAAATAAAATCCTAAAACACTTCTAGAGCTTGAACTTAGATAACCAAACATTCCCCTGTCTCACAAAGGATAGCTCCCCCAAATCTCTCTCCCCGCATGAAACACCCAGACCAAAAGGTGATCCTCCATTCATAAGACAAGCCAGCTGGCAGTTCGTCCAATAGGTGAAGGATTCCTGGTGCCGGGTACCTCTGGACCTCCAGATATAGTTCCACGCATCCATTGTCTTCATTTGAAAACAGGGTACCCCCTACTGTTTGCTTGTTTTTCTTGTATCAAATCTCCTCTGGAGACTTCACAATCACTTGATTAGAATTTTCCTCTATTGATTAGCATCCACTGTGAATAATTACTCACAGGCAGATAAGCGTCTCCTGCCTGAAAGAAACTTGTTTATCACTTTCTGGTGACCAGCCCCCTAACTCATAGACCTTAAAAGCATCAATTTCAGTATGGAACCATAACACCTTATATATTATCCATCCAGTCACTGTGCAATGAATATGATGAGCCATGTGGCACAGGTATCCAGTAAAGGCTTTACATGACACCCTTTGATTATATAGAGATCAGATCCAGGGAATCCTGGGAATAAAAGGTAATAAATAGGTAATAATTGGAGATATACCAATCTCCTAGAACTGGAAGGGACCTTGAAAGGTCATTGAGTCCAGCCCCCTGCCTTCACTAGCAGGACCAATTTTTGCCCCAACTCCCTAAGTGGCCTCCCTCAAGGATTGAACTCACAACCCTGGGTTTAGTAGGTCAATGCTTAAACCACTGAGCTATCCCTCCCCAATTCTGTGGCTTAACTCAGTGGGTACCCAAAGGACCAGGAGTCACACCCTCAACTCCCATTGAAGTCGGCCAGAGGTTAGTAACTCAGCACTTTGCTGTTTCAGGCCCAAATTTTGAACAGCAGCCAGGAAATCTCAGAAACCTCACAAGAAAACCCAATCTTATTTGATTTTTTAGCTGAAAGAATTTGAAAGGAGGCTGGATCTGCAATGGGGAACTCTAGAGTGTAATCCAACCCCAAATGGAACTGCAAACCTTCTGGGGCGTATTTCTCACTAGGTCCCTTCCTTTCATTTTCAGCACTCGCCATCAAAATGTTCCTTGTCTGGATTTACACGAGGCTGCAAAGAGCTCTTTCTGAGCAGAAAGGCTTCTCCCTGAGATACAGTCACCAAACCCTGTCTTGTCTCTTCCTTTTGGGGTTTCTCATAGCAAATTTTCTTTTGAGTGGCAAAAAGAATCCTTTCGATGTCCCCCAGTGGTGCATTAGCACCATGAGCATGCTGGTTTTCTGGTTACGTTTTGTGTTGTTCCCAGTGGTAACACAGAGTTATTTATAACTAGAGCAGGTTGAACAATGGTAAGTCCATTTCACAAAACAAGTGGGATTTTTTTGTTTTCTTGATTTTTCAACACACACATGAAAAGTGAAAGAAACAAAAATATTTTGCTTTTCAAAATCAAAATGACCATTATTCAGTTCTTTGTTTTCCCCTTTCCTTCCCTTTATCCCTCGTCCCCAGGCCTTTCCTCCTCTTCCACTTTGTGACTGAAAAGCCAGGGCGGGGGAGGGGGAGCAGGGGGAAGGAGACAAACAGGATAGCAAATGAAAAAAAAAATACCCTAAATCAACTTCACTTTAAAAAACTGAACATTTTCCGGTTGGTTGGGTTGTTTTGTTTTGTGTAAAAACAAAAATTGATAATGTCCCATGAAAATAAAAAGGCCAGTTTTCACTGAGCAAAATGAAATGGTTTGACCAGCTCTGCTTATAATGAATAGTTTATCATTAATATTTTCCCAGCTGATACATTTGGAGGGGGAGGGAGGGCTGTGACAATACAGCTGAAAGCCATCTTGTACCTGAAGCAGCATGTGCTCCCACCGCATGGTCCAGGGAATTCTCCGTGTTTCCTATGAAGCAGGAGGCAAAACAATAATGTCAGCTCAGTTAGCAAGAGTTGTCGTCCCAGGAATCTCCTTTGCAATCAGTCCTTCGAAAACCCCTGCTCTGCCAAACTGTAACATACCTGGGCTTTCAAGGCTAAATGGGACCTACGCCAACATTCTTTGCTGGACCAACAGAAAGTATCATGTTATGTACCCTGCTGGCATTTTTATTCAGGGTCAGTCAACCCACCAGGAGTGAGATGCTGAGCACTCCCAATTCCTTTTGACTTTAATGGGAGCTGAGGGTACTGAGCATCTCAGAAAACTGTTCAACACATCAGAAGACTGGGTTTAATGGGAATACAAACTTTTCCTGCATAATAAGAGATTCTGGACTTGATCCTAACTTGATGTAAATCGGTGGAGCTTCACTGAAGTCAATGGAATGATACTGATTTACATCAGCTGAGAATCTGGCCCTGTTTCTGAATGTCCAGCTCTAACCTACCCTTCTTTAATGTTGGCACAAGGCAGTACTGGGGACTCTGTACAGCAACAACCACTAGGGACGATACAGCTCATTTTTTAAAATCTTTTTTTGACTATCAAACCCACTTGAACATTGTGGGGTCCGACCTTCACCAGAAACATATCCGGTTTGTGCTCCACGTAGGGTCTGTCATACTTCACAGAGACTACAATGGCACAGCCACGTCATTGGCGCTCTGCTGGCATAACCCCATAGTGTAGACGCAGCCTACACTGACTGAGGAGGTCAATAGATTCATACCACCGTAAAATTGCTGAAAGACATTATTAGGCCCACAATACCTAGAGTCTACATGGGCACTCACTTGGCCAACCTAGCTTTTATGGCTCAGGTTTCCTTACAGAAAGAAAAACTCTGGGTTTTTTAATTGAATCACCCTTGAAAGTAAACATGGGGTTTAATTTTCAGAAACCTTCAGTTTGCAAAATCAGACTATATATGGAACCCCAAAATATTTCACTAACCTCCAGCTTCACGCATAATTCACCTTCCCAAACATTAACCTAGCAAAGGTGTGGGGGGAACTGCTGTAAAATTTCCATTCAGCTGAAACCTTCCTGGCCTGATTCTGCCCGGATTGAATTGGCTTCAGTGGTTTAACTCTAGATTTACCCCAGTGGTTCACAGTTATCCAGATGAAGGAAAAGTGAGGGCCTAGAAGCCCAATTTCAATTCCCCACTGTTCCCACATACTGCAACAGGAATGGCACAACACGTGTCGATACGAAGCTGCATTTTCTGGCTTCCCTTCTATGCTCCATGGACTGCACTCCTCCTAACTAGCACTTTACCTTCAATGTACTGCAGCAGAGATGGGATCTTTACTACCCACATCTCACCCACTGCTGCATGGATATTTTGGTGCAGGGCTTGTAGTAACTGCAAGGCAGCACATCCGTGTCCTTCTCCTGCATAAGGGGATGAGGCTACTACCTGTCAGTGAGAGAGAAAGAACAGGCTCAGTTTGGTCAGCACAATACCAGTTTGTTCCCGAAGGAGGGAATAGTTCAGACTCTCTCATTGTGGAGACCATACAATAGAGTCATTGTTACTGCAGTGCCTTCCTGAAGAAGAAAGCATTCTAGCTAGTACGAGGATGCAGAACAATGTGTCTCAGGAGAGGGCAGAGCAGAGAGATCCAATCATACACATTCCTCAGCCTGTCTACAAGCATCTAGCTAGAAAACCCATTTTTATAGTTAACTGTCCCACTTCACATTCTGCAGAAAACCTAGTCTCATGGTCTACTCACCAGGAGTCGTGCCAGCAGCCCCTGGGGTGTAGGGAATTTCACTAGGGAAAGAAAGAGAATATCATGAATTCTGTCAGACTTTCAGAAAGTCCTGCTTATGTTATTCACCTAGCCATTTCCAACGTGTCCACCAATGTTGAATGCAGCTGATCATAATTTGCATTTCCATAGTGCTTTCAGTCTGAGCTTCTCAAAATGCTTTACAGCCATGAATGAATTCCATCTCACAGCACCTCTAAGAGATTGCCATTAATTACTCCTTCATTTCACAAGTGGGGAAGCTGAGAGAGAAAGATCAGGTGATTTCCCCAAGGTCACGTCAGAATTTTTGTGGCAAGCTGGGAACAGAACCCACATTTCCTAGCTCCCTCCCATGGCCATGTTGTAATCACAAGACCATCCCTCATTTTAGCCTTCTCATTGCAGAGGAGAAAACTGGAGCAGACTGAACCTGTTCATTGCATAGTGTGCCTGGGGAGAATAAATGAAAGAGTTTCTGTTATAAACCTGGTCCACCGTAGTCGAGGCAAGCAGCTTCTTCTCCTTCCTGCTGCTTTTTCTCAGCCAGCTCCCTAAGGCATCTGCAGAGAGGCTTCAAAGTACCAGTGTACTGAGCTGGCACCACATATTCCAGAAGCCTTGGCCATAACACCTGCAGAGAAGAGCAAGACTGTTCAGTACGCAGCTATTTCCATTCCCCCACCTCCAGTATCCTGCTGTCGGAATCCCTCCCTCTCATGTAGCTTCTCCTTTTATTCATCACTGACCCGTCCCTTACCTATCACCTCATCTCTCTCTCCCCATCATCTCACTCCACCTGTCCGGGGCCCCCTCACTCTGTCTTTTAAATACACTGCCTTCTTTGGTGAGCAATTTGGCTCTCACCCAGAGATGAATCCTCTTTCCCTGCATTAGAGCATTATGGAGCTATTTAGATGGCACCATCAACTCACCCAGAACTTTACAGACCTATATAAGGCACAGTCCCAGCCCCAGCATCTGTTCAAATCCAGGATCACCAAATCTAAATGTCAGAAGTATTCATGGGGGACCTAAGGGGCAGTTGCACTCAGACAGTGGAAAGAATGAAGAGAAGATCTCTGCAACATGATTCCTTCCAGTTCAGTTGCTTTCAATCTTTTCTCTAATGTGAACCACTTACTCCGTGATGAAGGGGTCACATCCCTGACATGAATTTGACATGCTGTTCCTCCATTATGCTGACTGTGCAAAAAGCTTCCTTGTGGGGAGGTACAAGGAAGGTAAGGAAGAACGTCCCTATTTCAAGAAGCAGTAGCAACAGGTCACTTACTTGGGTCATTCCAGTGACTGAGGTGTCCAGACATTGCAGGATGTCAGTGCACAGGGTTTGGATAGTGTTTTCTTCCGGAATAGCCTGGGTGAGAAGTGTGGTACCCTGGTGTGAGACAGCTCTATAGAACTTATTAGCTAGTAGCAAGACACTGGCTAGAGAATCAGTGTCCTTCTCTTACAAAGCCATCTTGAACATGGGGGACCTAAGGGGCAGTTAGGTCTGCTTTTATATTGCACTGGAAGGGAAGAGAATAATGGAAACACCTAACTGGTGGGTCAGATCCCAGGCTTAGGAAAACCCTAAAGTGAAGGGAATGATTCACTGAACACAAAAGAGTTTCCAACAGGGTTAATTTTCTTTAAATTTGAAAAAACTGTTTCATCTTTTTATCTCTGAGGAAAAACATTCAGACTCCGCCCTGTGGAAATCAATATGCAGAACCAGGGGGATCCACTCTGTTTTTTCTGATGCCCCAACCAGCTTGGTCATTTCGTATGTAGTGAGTGTGATTCTATCAACTGGCCTAATTCTGCTCTTACTTACACCGGACTAAATATTGATTGACTCTACTGATTTCAATGTAAAGGAGAGCAAAACTGGCTCGAGAAGAAAAAGCAGCCTTCCTTAAGGGGTGGGTGGGTGTGTGTGAGAGAGAGAGAGGGGCCCTTGGAGAGTATTGCCACAAGCTCCAACTTTGTAGAAAAGAGGCCAGGCAGAGCTAAGATCTTCAACAACTTACTGTAAAGTTGGACTGTTTATGTTAATACAGATCATGGATCCACTCATGGAGCACAAAGTGTCTGGAGCCCCTGGCTGTGTCCATGGACAGAAATACGGATTGAAGATATTTTTAATCTAGTACATGTAGATTAGAGCATGTAGTGAGGGAAATATGCAGCAAGCTTTCCCAGGCTCCTGACAGTCTGTGATGCAGCCTGCATAACCTCGGTGTTTTGCTGATAGTTTATGTTTGCTTCAACAGCCACAGAATTGGGCGTCATTATGTTCTCTGGAGAGTCTATTGAAAACAAAGAGATGTGCTTCCTTGTACAAGAACATTTCACTGAAAAATGGTGTTTTCAGAATTTTCAATGACTCATCAGAGGGTTGAGGAACCTAGATAACTCTGTTAGATGTAAATACCCAGTGTGAGAGTCTGATCTGTTACACTAGTATAAATCCAGAGTAACGCCACTAAAGTCAGTGGAGTTACCTTGACTTTACACTAATATAACTGATCAGATTCTGGCTCTAATCATTCAGTCCAGTTGTCCTTGAGTCAAAACTCCCACTGAAGGCAAGGGGAGCAGTCAGCATGCAAGAATGGTAGGACCGAGTCCTAAGTGTTAAGAACTCTCCTTACCAGTTTGCTGGTGGACACACTGAACTCCCTGAAAACATGTGCTACCATATCCCATGCTGCACAGTTCTCCACACTTTCTGAGCTGAGCAGCGTCCTGATGAAATGAAGAACTGCCTTCCTCACCTGCAAGGGTAGAGATGACACACATGAGTTATTGTTATCCCTTCTGCCTGAAATAGGAGATATGATATGAGAGTCCTTATGCTTTTGATTTGATCTCCTTGGCTTATAAACATGGATCCATTTAACACAGTCAGGAGAATGACATGCCTTCTCTAGTCTGCAGTCTCTCCTCTGGATCTGAATGAAAGCTCCACCCAGATGTCCATTCATCCCATATCATTGAAAAAAAATTGAAATATTTCACTGCTCCACACACAATCTTACCGTAGCATTCTGATCACTGAAAGTAGATTTCACTGCCTTCACAATCAGAAACTTTTTCAGTCTTGTCTCGGGCACTGAAAGATAAGGAGAGATGTACAGTACTTCTTTGTTCCACACACTCACTTTCCACATTGGAATGAATCCTGGATTTCAAAAGGCCCTATTTAAGAATAGTCCCAAGCTTCTCTCATACACAGAATCAATGGGGAAAACATAGGACCAGACTCTGGCCTCAGTTACAGTAGTGTAAATCTAAAGTAATTCCATTTCTATAAATAGTGCCATCATACTGCCATGATGGAAATAGTATAAAAGAATTAGATTGAGGTCAATCTGTGTTTAACACAGTATAACAGAACTCAGAATCTAGTCTATAGTGTCTAATACTGACGATTATCGAGACAGGGGTATTATTTTATTTTTGATTATTGTTAATGTGCATTAGCCCCAAGGCAACTTCTGTATCTGAAGTTGAAAAATATCTTGGGCTACATTCAGCGCTTAGTTGAACCTGTTGATTTCTGTGTGGCCATAGGGGGGTAACTTAGGGCAGCATTTGATCCCTTAGTGGATATCCAGACCACTGGTGACTGTGTGTTATAGAGATTCTGTGCCCCATTTGCAGAGGCGATGAGTCTGTTACAGCTCTGCTGTGCCTACAAAGCCTTGGTTCTTTAACTCAATCTATAGTAGCTCATGCTTTTAGCTCTGGATCAGGGCTGGCTTTAGGCCGATTCTCCGTGCCTGAGAGGGCCTCGCACATAACAGGACCCCGCACCCAGTGGCCTTTTTAATCTTTACTCACTCGGCGGTGCTCTGGGTCTTCGGCGGCACTTTGACGGCAGGTCCTTCACTCGCTTTGGGTGTTCGGCGGCACTTTGGCAGTGAATCCTTCACTCGCTCCGGGTCTTCGGCAGCACGTGAAGGACCCGCTGCTGAAGTTCCACCGAAGACTCGGAGCGAGTGAGGGACCCGCCGCTGAAGTGCAGCCGAAGTCTCAGGGCACCGCCCGGTGAGTACAAGCCCCACAAATCAGGCCCTGCACTTCCTGAAGCCGGCCCTGCCCTGGACGTCCCCAACTCAACCCTCAGCATGTCGGCCAAGAGGGCAGCTGGCACAGTTGCTCCTGTGTTACTTACAGTCAGCACCAACAATAGCTCTGAGCAGATTCAGAGATGCCACACGAACAGCCTCATTCTCAATCTCCAGCTGCGAGTGCAGAAAGGCTATCAGATCATCAGGAGAAGAACGGGCTGCAAGGCAAGAAATCACGTCCTCACTGACAACAGAACTCTTATTCTTACCAGACCTTACAAAGGTAAGGAAGTTACAAGGAAACTACTGTGTAACTCAGTCTCTTTCCCTTACCTAGCTGAACTATACAATAGACCAGCTCTGTGTGATTTTCCATGCTGAGCGGCTTAGCTTGAGAACAGAGCTGTGGGAAGAAGGGAAATGGTCAAAGAAAAACTAATCAGAAGCAATTGAAAAGAAAATGTTCAATTAATTTCTAAGCTTCCACTTCCTACTTGTCCAACTAGAGGTCTGAACCCCAGGTGGATGGTACTGAATGCACAGCAAGAATCAAACACAATGTCCAATACATTAGATGAGAGAAGCTGAAGTGTTTTGAGCAGCAGAGCTCATCGAATCAAGACACAGCCACAGTGTTTACTGTGCAACTCTGACTCCCCCGATAATCGGCTTATGGTGAAATTGCTTTACAAACTGATCTGGATATTAGCTAAGAAAATGAGACCACTACCTGCTTACTCTTGACCCTGCAGAAATCAGTAAGGCATGAGGCGGTCCCCAGGCTCTGCACTATCATTCCATAGATTTGGATTGTTAATATGCACAGCAGATCTGCTGTGCCTAAGCTCAAGGGATCCAAGCAAACCACCCCTCACCTGGTTGTGCAGAGCACTGCAGATGGCTTGAAACTTCCTCTTAGGGAGAGGGATCTTATATTCACCCGAGACCTCCAAGAGCTGGCTCAGACTCTGCAAGAGAGGATGAAAGTCAGATGGTGGCACACACAGGAGCAATATGTAGTGACTGAAGCAGATTCAGGGGATTCGTAGATTCCAAGGCCGGAATTATTGCCATCATCTAGTCTGACCTCCGGTATAACACAGGCCACAGACCTTGCCCAGAATAATTCCTAGAGCCGAGCTTTTAGAAAAACATCCCAATCTCGATATAAAAACTGTCAGTGAGGGAGAATCTGCCTCGGCCCTTGGTAAATGGTTCTAATGGTTAATTATCTCACCATTAAAAATGGACACCGCATTTCCAGTCTGAATGTGTCTTGCTTCAGTTTCTAGCCATTGGATCAAGTTACACCTTTCTCTGCTAGACTGAAGAGTCCATTATAAAACATGAGGACCTCATGTAGGATATTATAGACTGTCATGAAGTCACCCTGTCACAGGATAGGTCCACCCCGTCAGGGTGGTACCAGGTTGTGGAGGAAATGAAGTAGATCTCGGGCGGCCCAGCTGCCTAGTCACTGCAGCAGTCCTGACTCCTACGGCAGCATAGCCTAATGGTTGGGATCAGCGCAGCAGCCCTTCAGTGAGGGTCCACGGCCAAACAGCCTGAGTCTGTAGGGCTCCCCTTCTAGGTATGGCAGTGCGGCCGAGTGGCCAGAGTCATTAGAACCTCCTTTTGCCGCAGGGAAGTGTTGCCTAGTGGCCAGCCCTTCTGCATTGGGTCCTACATATTCCACAGGTCCCAGCCCAGGGCCGTGTCTTGCTGCAGTGGTATCTGCCACCAAATCAGCGGGAATCCTTCCAAAACATGCCAAGTCAAAGCCCAGGGCCTCAACTGGATCAGTGCTTATTCTACCTAGGCTACTTCACACTCAGGGATTCTGTGGTCTCTCCTCCATCTCTGGCATTGGGCGGCTGGGGGTCAGTTGCAGCCGCAGTCTGGCTGGCCTCTGAATTCTGGAGCACTGGCAGTCTCTCTGCAGAGACTGCAATGCACCCAGGGCCGGCGCTTCCATTTAGGCGAGCTAGGCAGTCGCCTAGGGCGCCAGGATTTGAGGGGGGCGGCATTTTGCCGGGAGGGCGGCAGGCGGCTCTGGTGGACCTCCCGCAGGTGTGCCTGGGGAGGGTCCGCTGGTCCCGTGGCTCCGGTGGAGCATCCACAGGCACACCTGTGGCAGGTCCACCGGAGCCACGGGACCGGCGGCAAAATGGGTAGAGCTGGCCCTGCGCCTACGGCGCCAAAAACCCTGGCGCCGTTCCTGAATGCACCTCTGCTCTCTTCGGCAACCAGACTGAGCTGAGTGGCTCTCTTTTATATCCTGGTTCCAGCTGAAGCATGCCCAGCAGAGATGAGGGGCCATGGCCTCCTTAACCCATAAAGTATAATTAACCCATGTTGAACCAATGTGGGGTAGGTAAACCCAGTCATGCACCCTTTTACTTTCTGTTTGTTAAACTAAATAGATTGAGTTCCTTGATTCTACCACTGTAAGGCATGTTTTCTAATCCTTTAATCACGGTGGCTCTTCTCTCAATCTCCTCTCCAATTTATCAACACCCTTTTTGAGTTGTGGGCACGAGAACTGGACACCATATTCCAATGGAAGTCACACAAGTGCCAGATTTAGAGGTAAAATAACCACTGTACTCCTCCTCGAGATTCCCCTTTTTATGCTTTTCAGCTTTTTTGGCCACAGCATGAGTTCGCGTTCAGCTGATTATTCATCATGATCCCCACAATCTTTTTCAGAGTCACTGCTTCCCAGACAGCATCCCCCATCAGATATGTATGGCCTAAATTCTTTGGGCCTAGATGCTCACATTTACATTCAGCCATATTTAAATGCATCTTTGTTTTCTCCAAGTTTACCAAGTGATCTAGATCTCTCTGAATCTGTCCTCTCCATTTTTTACCACTTCCCAATTTTTATCTCATCTGCCAACTTTAGCAGGGAAGATTTTATGTCCTCTGCCAGGTTATTGATAAAAAAGGTGAAAATCGAATTCCTTCCTGCATCTAAACACTTTTCTCCTTTGCTGCTTCAAGCTTCCACAATGTCTCTGATGCCATCTACAGATTTTACTATATTGAAGCAGTTCTGTAGTGCCCTGATGCTATCAAACAAGTCCATGATGCGTTGGTTCCCTCCAAATCATGGGTATTTCAACCCCAAAAGTGACCACATACTCTGTACCAGAAAGCTTCAACCAACAGAGATGGTGAGTAAATATCACTACCAAGAAGTTACAGCTGTCTCGTGAGTTCATTTACAACTCTGTAGCCCCACTGAAGACAGAATATGGCCCCTTACTTCTTGCTCATGTGGTACTCAGGGCAGATGAAATAGAGAGACAAGGGGAGTGAGACAATATCTTTAATTAGATTATCTCACCCACCTTGGCGCTCTAATATCTTGGAACCAACATGGCTACAACAGCACTGCATAGAACGGGAGATGAAATAGACAGGCAATGCTTTTAGATCCATCTAGTTCCATAATCCAAAGCAATGACTCTCAAGCCTCCTTAGTATTAATTTTCAACCATTGACAATTGGCTTGGTACTGACCAGAGACAACATATGGCAGCCCCTGCTCTGAGGAGCTTGTGAACTAAAAGAGAGACGCAGAGTTGACAGGATGTACTGGGAAATCAGAAGGAGGGAGGATCTTGTTGGGGAGGGGGGCAGGTGTTTTATTTTTTATCTCCTTATCATCCTCCCCAGGAAACAGAGGATGCTTTTCATAAGAGGCATTTACCTACAAATCTTGTTGCCTGGGTCACCATGTGTATAAACCCAGAACTCGTGTGGATATTTATTTTCTAACAAGTCACTGTCTAAACCAGGAAACCCCACTGGCAGCAAATTCCTCGTGCAGTTCATACATGCAGACACATAGACAGTTACCTTAAGGAGTGGTACCTCACCTTGGTGACGTGAAAAACATCAGTGCTCTCCTTATATTGCTCAAGAAGCCATGACATCTGTTCAAATATCTGACCTTGATACTCCTCTTTGTGTGGCAGTAGACTCATCATGGGACCAAGGGCTTTGATGACAGCCTGCTTGAGCTGCATAGATGAGACACAGAATTTATGTTCCTACGAATTCATTCAATATCATTCAATGGGCACACCTTTTCTACTTCCAATGACTGCACCTTCCCTTGTTCCACTGTAAGATTGTGTCTATCTCAATATTTCCTGGTAAAGAACCAGGACTCGCCGGGTTGGTTTCAGGATTATATCCTAATGCACCTCACAGCTATACCAGGTAAAATATTCCCCAGATTAGTATGCATTCTAGGCCAACTCATCCCTGCTGGAACTCCACTGGGGCTGAATGGAGGAATTAATTTAGGCCACTATCCCGTGTTTATCTGAACGTTAGGTGCATAAAACTAGAATCCATGTACACTGCGTACAGACAGAATTTCCATGATGTGGTGACATTATAAATGTTAGGGTTTTAGATATTTTACATGACACTCTGTTCCATCCAAAAGGACCTACCATTAAATGCCATCATCACAATGAGTGTCAGACTCATAGAATTTAACGTTACAATTTCTGCTAAAGTTTTAGAGAACCAGCAATTCTCACCTCCAGCTCCTCACAGGTCAGCCAGTTGCTGGTCACATGAGAGTAGACGGGAAGAAAATGATTGCAGAGCCGCAATTCGCCCACTTTGGGGAATGGGTACTTTTCCCAGCTAGCCAAAAAGAGACGTACTGCCCTTGACCATTGTTCCAGAACTGCGTGGACGGAGAGAAGACAGGCAATGTGAAAAGGACACATTAGTAACGAGGAGAAGTTGCTTTATCGGTGAAGACACCCAGGCCTAAAGTTTACTACAATTCCGTGGCAGCTACTGCTTAGTTCAGGACTAGACGCTGAAATCCAGCATCAGTTTTGAGCTATTTCTCTTCCCCCCATTCCATGTCTTGTTTCTCAAAAGGCTTTTTAATTTGCAGATCTCTCAATCTTTTTTCAATTACCAGCATCTGAAGACAATTTTTCTCCCTTCCTTGTTACCTCTTAATTAGAGCTGCTTGAAAAGCAGTTTAAATTAAATTACAAATCTTTACTGATAGTGTTTTTTTCTTTCTAAATTGCAAAGTTTAAAAATCATTTATATTTTTCAAAAATCAAAAAAAATTCAGCCACCTCTTTAGATACTCAGAAACACTGGATGCACACTTCCTGATCAAACTTGTCATTGACATTTTTCACATTTGTTTTTCCACAAATTTGAGGAAAAATTATGGAAAATATAATTAAAAATCAAAATATTTCAGCAAGCTCTCCTCTGAATGACTCGTGCCCTCTGCAGTTATTGTTTATTTAACTCTAACACTGTATGATTTAACCTGAGTTACAGTTTGTCTGAAAGATGTTCGTGCCCCTAACTGCCATTGGCTTTACTGGGATTTGAAGGTAGTGGGAGCACTTTGCCTAAAAGTAGGTGAATCTAGTGTCCTTGCTAAGAAGAATTAGGGCCCAATCCTGTTGTCTATGAAGTCGATGGCAAAATTCCCATTTACCTCAAAGGCACAGGATTAACCCCTTACTGAGCATCACCTGAAAAGCAAAGGAAGAGAGAAGTAGAGAGGAAGAGATTACAGAGAAAGAGGGTGAAAGGAAATGATGATAAAGAAACTAAGAGGAGAGAATGGGTGAAGGAGTGGGAAATGGGATTTTTAAATGTACAGTATTGAAATCTGCTCCCTTCACCTCCTCCCCCAGGAGACTGCTGGCAGATGGACAGCTTCAGCCTTTGTGTCTGTTTATTTTAAATTATATCCATGAGTCATAAAGGGCTTGAACTTACAAATGCTCAGCTCCTCCTGCAAAGTGAGGAGCACTCTCAACTTCACTGAGTGCCGCGGGAGCCAAGAAACGCAGCACCTGGTGCAATCCTGGGCAGGGAGCACAGTTCAGGGCGTGTTTGCAAACTTGGTCAGTCACTCCAATCTGTACCAAAACCCCCTAAATATCCATTTGGGGCACTGCCGTAAGTTCTGGCACTTACCACCGCAAAATGCTTGTCTCATCCTGCTGTCATTGACTAACTCCAGCATGGAGAACATGGTGCTCAGGGTCACTTCCACAAAAGGGATACAGTCAAGTGCTGCAGAGAAAGGCCAGAAGAGAAGGAAGACAGATAATTGGCTGCTCTCCGCCTTCTTAGAACACACTTGGAAACATTGTGGGGCAAGATGCTATGGGCTCCTAGGCCAGTTTGTGCTGTGTAAGCAGAGCAGACTGGCTTTAAAGGAGCCATTGAAAGCCAGTGGGGGATTCTCCCTGAAGAGAGGAATCCGGCACCAGTGCACAGCTGTGCCTGATGCCCAACTCACTCCCAGGGTAAGGGGAGAGAGCATTGGGGCGGGATGGGAAGTGGGGTGGAGAAGAGCTCCACTGGACCTGGGTAAGGGGAGAGAGCATTGGGGCGGGATGGGAAGTGGGGTGGAGAAGAGCTCCACTGGACCTGATCTTCCACTCATTCCCATCCTTAAGGAACTTCAGTCAGGGGCAGAAGTTAGAGCTTGCACCGCTGTCTGCATAGCTCATGATCTGGAAGCCAGAACTAGCAATAGCAGTTAATCCTGTGTCTCTCCACACACGCACGCACACACTCAAGCAGAGCTCAGTTTAGCTGCAACATTTTTAGGTAGAGAGAGTAATCCCCTGTCCTTAAATGAAAGACGATAACTTTGAAACAAAAGATGGAAGTTACCATACCATAGGCTGATGACAGGTTGCCCAGTGTAACTAAAATAAACTCTTCAGGCAGCTTCGGTGGTTTCAGGTGACAGTGCAGCTCATACATGACATCATCAAAATAGCACCTTGCCAGAGTCACTAACGTGTTGCTAGCTGCCACTTTTACCTCATTTGTTGCTTCCTAAGAAAAAAAAGACCACAAAAAGAGAAAGACTGAAGTAACTGAAGCCGGTTGCACTAGCCAGAGTTGTTTATATGAGTCAAGTTCTTATTTCTGTGCATAAGTTCCGAATGAACTCGCCCAACTTTCTGCAGATACAGTCATTAGTCATAAATATTCACTGAGTCGTTTGGCTAAACAATTTTCAGCCTTTGAGTTGCTTGCAAGCTGCTTAGTTAGACTATTCACTAGTAGCTCCTTGTGGTGGATGACTGATCACCAGAGTCACGTGATATTTTGCCCTGCCCTTCCCTGAGGAGGTAGTTAGACACAGACTGGGCAGCTTCAAAGATATTCAGAGAGCCTTCCTGGAATAAACTGTCCCCCAAAAGGAGGCTGACTTCCTTTGGAACAAGAGAGGGATTTTTCCATGGGTTTTCCTGCTGCCAAACTAGATTCTAAATCCAATGCTGCTGCTTTTGGAGATAGCTCAGATTCTGTCTGTCTTAGGGCTTTATACTGCCACTTATCGCTATAGTATCAGAGCGCCTCCCACATAACATCAGTATCAAAAATGAAATCCCTAGTAGACTTTGGGAAAGACGTGCTCATTAAGAAACCACAGGCCTGTCTCTGTGTCTGAGATCATGTGTCTCAGGTTCTGATCCTGCAAAGCACTTAAGCACATGTGTAACTTTCACATGTGAGTTTTCCCATCTTATGCATGTGCACAAGTGCTGTCTAGGACCTGGGCTTTGGTCTGGAGGAAGGTGTGGGCCTCTAACAGAAGAATACATTTTCATTTCAGTATATAGTTTACCGCCCCCCCAAAAAAAAGAAGAGTTTTTATTAGTTAAAGCTTTGGATCCTTTGATTAGTAGCTCAGGAGAACTAACTTACCCGAGTCTCTCTCATCTGCTCTGAGGCTAGGCTTATAATTTTGTTCACTAGCCTCATCTCTAGGCCCCCGGTGTCCTGCTGTAACACCCCCTCCAGGATATAGTAGATGGCTACTCTGTTTTGCTGGGGACAAACCAGAAAAGAGAACAAACAATTTTCTTGATGACCACACAGTAATTTGACGAATAAGCCCCTGCCCTAAAGAGCTTCCAATCCAAACATGAAATGATTAGTCCAAGTCTTATCAGAACAGAGCCGGTCCGTGGCCAGGAAGAGAATCCATGTCTCCTGAGTCATTATCCAGAGTCCTATCCACTAGGCCACACTGACTCCTCAGCCAGCATGCTCACACAACTAATCCCTTGGCTTAACTGGTGTCAAACATGCCATGCCCTCCACAATCACCGCATTAGCAGCACTTCAGAAGCGGCCAAACAATTGACATATTTTAATCTTCCTGCAGAGAAAAAAGCCAGAAGAAGCCTCCTTCACTGCCCCCTTCTCGAGTTTCATTTATTGAAATGAAACAATAAAAAGAGCCCCTTGCCCTTGCTCTAGCCACTCCAGACAGAATTGGTAAATGTGTAATTACAAAATACCCAACTCCACAGTAAGTCCTCAACAGCTGCTAGGGGAAATTAGCTCAGCAGTTAGATCTACACTGATAGTCGCACAGTTGAAGGTGTCTTTTATGAGGCCCATCAGTGTAGAAATTCACAGATGATACTAGATATGGGGGAGTTTAGTAACAGCTGGGACAGAAAAAAAATAAAGAGGACACAGAAAAATTAAAAACTTGAGCAGAGAACAAGATTCCTTTCAGAAACCTGCAAACTAGCACATCTGGAAAGGAGGTAGAAGTAACTGACATAATGGGAGGGAGAAAAGTGGGAAGCAACAAGTGCCCTGGGGGTGACAGTGAAAAACCAAGTCAATGTGTATATGCAAGGGGTGACGGCTACCACAAAGAGCCATGTGGGTTGGGTCTTTTCCACACAGGGATCATGGCACAAAGCAGGAAGATGACAGTTCCTCTCTGTTCATCTAAGGTGTGACTGCATCTGGATTATTGCATTTTCTAGCACCACATTCCCAGAGAGATCAACAAACTGGAAGTAATTCATGGGAGAGCAAAAAAGAATGCAGGGGGTGGCAGAATTGACTTCTGAATAGAGCCCTGCAACCTGACCCAAATCCTATGGGACCTGACTACAGGCATCAGGCTCAGGTTGGATGAGAAAACAACTGACTCTCTTGGGCTCAGGTCAGCTCGGCTCTCCTCCTTTAGCCCATGGATCGGCACAACAGGGGCAATGTCAGAGGATGAAGCCATCGCTGCACATTGTTGCTGCTGAGCCAGCTCCACGAGCAGGATGCAGTGGCAATATCCAGTTTGGGGGGAAGGGCTGGGACCAAGATGGAAAATGATTCAACCCTCTCAAGGTGAGGTGAGTGGGCTTGGGGCCAGTTCAGGTTGGGCTTCAAAACTGGGCCCGAGCAGACCTCTACTTCTGAAGACAGACTGAAAGAACTGTCTACGGCAGATGCGGCCAAAGGATGGCTATGAGGGAGACATGATAATACCAGACAACTATGTGAAGCGCGTGAACATCAAGGAGGGAGAGGAATTTTTTAGTATAATACATTTAGGTAAAAGTAGGAGTAATGGGATTAAACTAAAAAAAAGACATACAGTTTAGACTTTAACAACAGGAAAAATGCCTCACCTGTGAGACAGGTCTATAAGGTTAGGATATAGTCTTCCTAGGAAAATAGTGCAAGTTCAGTCATTAGGGGCTTTTAAAATTAGTTTCGGCAAACCAGTTGAAAATGGCCATTTGGAATGGTTCTGCATTCGCAGGGAAATGGACTGGATGATCCAATAGATCTTTTCCATCTCTGTCTCCTGGGAGTCTCTAAATCTAGGTAACCTGCATGCCAAGGTCATAAAGCCCTTTGGAATGTTCAGAGCCAATCAGATCTCTCGATTGGCTAAACATTCCAGGGGTGCTGCTTGAAAAGGAGGCTTCTGCAAACTGCAACCAGAACACACAGCTCCACTGGGGAGAAGCTCCTTCCATTCATTTTTAAATGTCAGGAGGATTTGTTTAATTGAAAATTGTCACTGATAATTTATGAATACATAAGCACTACGTAATACAAGTAGCTCTGGATTAGGCAACAATTTTATTCTTTAAAACCAAAAGAGATTCATAATTAATCAAGTAATTCAAATAATTAAAGTACTAGGAGGCCAAGACAAGCAGTTCAGTTCTGCTCATAAGGGCTAGTGGGAGAGGACAGACTGGGGGAGGGGCTGAATGGGAGTGGAGACCCAGGGTTACAGGGCAGGAGGGAGGTTCAGAGACACACAGTGATGGGGGAGGAGGTGCAGAGCTACACAGGGACAGAGGGTGGTTGGGTGGGGCACAGAGCCACATGGGGATGGGAGGAGTGGGTGTCTGAGCAGGGGTGGAGGAACACAAGAACAGTGGGTGCAAGCACCCATGGGGGTACAGGAACACATGGAGACGGGGGCAGATGTGCCTTACTGAATGGGAGAGGTTAGGAGTCAGCCAGGGTCTGCATGGGGGGAGCTCCCTAACAATTCCTCCCCACCCCTTCCAAAAAAACCATTTCATACTTTTCCCACCCATACCAGCAATCCTCCAAGTTCACACCCAGGCTTCTTCCCAGCAATTTACCTCCCTCTCCCTCAGCTCCTCTATTACCCTGACTCTACCAAGCCTTTGCACTGCAGCTGAGGGATGACGGAAATATGGTTCTGTAGTGAGTTTAAATGAATTATTACTCAGAGTTCTGTATTAATATGCATAGTAAGGAATCTATTTGTCAAAAAACATTTCCTCAATCCTTTTTGTTGTCTGTATTGATACAGACATACTTGCTGACAGGGATTTTGAAATACATAATTTGAACTGGTGCAATTATATTGTATATTTCCAGAAATGTTAAAATACTGTGCACATCATTTTTATTTTTTGTTGCAGAATTCTCCCCGTAGAAAATATATAGATAAGGTCCCTTCAGTGCTATAATCTCAATAATATGTCATCATAAGAAAGGAGTGTTGGTTAGGAATAAGAGCAGGGAGTCAGTTCACTTGGGTTTTATTCACATTCTTTTACTAACTTGCTAAGTGGTGTTGAGCAAGTAACTTAATTCCCTGTGACAAATCATCTGTAAATGGGGATCGTGCTTACCATTCTCACAAGGGTGCTGAGAGTCTTAATTCACTAGTATTAGGTAAGTGCTTTGAGATTTTTGGATGAAGATGCTAAAGAAGGGCACAGTATTATTAAAAAAGATTATTGCTAGTCCTCTAGTGTACTTTTACTATATACAACCCATGTACTCCACTGTGTGTAAAAGGACAATGCTCTCTTTATAGAGCATTATATCATCCTGATCTGTAATAACAGCATTTTGCATGATGAGTTCACGCCTGAGGACAGAAGGATTAATACTGATGGCGCACCAGACCAAGTTCTATACTGAATTACCCCATGCATTCCCAGGAAGTCAGGCAGAATTTGGTGTGGACACATGGAAAGCAGATTTAATTTCCTGAAACTGCCCTACCTCATCCTGTTGCAGTTTCTCCAGCAGAACTCTCACAACACTAGCCAGCTTGGTCTTAGCTATAGAGGCAATCCTGAGGGCAATTTTGTTCTTATCTTGGTCAGCCATATGTGCCAGGAGGGAAACAACCTCATTATAAACACCTGAAATTAAATAAAAGGATTCAGTTGGTTACCATTGATGGTACAAATTGGTGCTGGCCTCTTTAATTCACTATCCAGTAAAGATTCTGCAGGTGCCCAAACACTGTGAGGCGAAGACGACCTGGGAATCATGTAAATCCTCTTCCTTCCTTCTGATGACCAGGTTTGTGTGCTGAAGGACCCAATGTGTTTGGGGGGAAATCATAATGAAGAAAATTTGCTCCTTTCGAGTAGATCCCCGTGTAAAATAATCTTCCTTTCCCTCTTTACTGTCAATTGATGAGGTTTGATAGCATACAGAATAATACTTTATGGCCCACATTTTCAAAACCGGTTGCCTAAACTTAAGCTCCTAAATCCATATTAAGGCACCTACACCCTGATTCAGCATCCTAATCACATGCTTAACTCTAAGCCAACAAAGAGACCTAAAGTTAAGCACATGCTTTAAGAGTTTTGCTTAGTCAGGTCCTCATTTTTAAAAATCCTGAGCACCCAGATAACAAGTTTTTGGGTTCAGTGTAAGGCTACTAGGTGAAATTTAATGATTTGTGAAATCCAGGAAGTCAGACTAGATGATCTAATGGTCCCTTCTGGCCTTAAACTCTATGAAACTATGAAATAGCTGATGTATTAAAAAAATCAGGATTTTATCTCCCATGTATCTCTTAGCTGTGGGCAGAAATTCTCCAGGAGCCTTAATATTTAACAAGAAATCTGAAATGCCATATGTATCTGTCTCCATGGTAACAGCATTCCAAAGCATGAAGGAGGAACTGACAAGATTTCCCCTTCCCTGGAAAGACTGCTTGAGGTTAGGTGATTGCCCATCCTTTATGCAAATTGCATCCTTCAGTTCTAACACCCAGATGCAAACTGAATCCTAACTGTAACCTACACTGCCCATCTAGCTGCAGTAGTGATAGTGTGGGATTAGGAGCACTAGTGTTGCTAAGAAGTGTGACCCCCATGCTTTCTTATCCTGCATTTAAGATATTAGCAGAGCTTCATTTAGACAGCCAGAAGAGAAGTCCCTCTGCATTTTTTGTTCTAGTTTCCCCCATCTCTGAGGATTCCACAGCTAGATCTTGGCTCCATGGATGCAGAAGACACAAAATGATGATAAACATAAAACACCTGGGACAAAAGTAGGGAGAACTTCCCCATAACATTCAATACAAACTGAGATTCTCAGGAAAGTTTCCAGCTCCAGAGGCTGTAGGCCAAGTCCTGAACTGGTGTAAATCAACACAGCTACAAGGAAGACAACAGAGCAACACTGGTTTACATCAGCTGAGGTTCTGGTCATAGAAATGGAGAACATTACAACTAATCTATCTGTATGCCTATGCTTTCTGAATGTGTGTGTGAATATAGACTGGATCTAGAAAATACAGTGCTGACCCTTACCTCTCTCGGTTACCTCCTGCTCAGTCACAAATTTATTCATGTTTTAGTCTTTTCAACACTTCCTCCAGTCCTTTCTCCAAAGAGCTCCTGTACTGATAGGCAGCTGGCCTCTCAGTCTGTCATGGCCAGGATAGCCAGTTCAGATTATGCAAGCACTATTATGACATCAATGTGACTGTAGCATACCACATAATCTCCTGCTGACCAGGTATGTGCTGTAATTACATGGACAAGATCCTCAAAGGTATTTAGGCTCCTAACTCACACTGAAATCAGTAGCTTTTAGGAACCTAAATACATTTCAATATCTGGGCCCATACATGTAAGCAGTTCAATAGGAGGCTACATTTGCTCCAGTGTAGAATTTCTCATTCTCTCAACATCATTTTGAATTTTGGTTTGGTCCCTCTCTGTTTACCACACTTTCCAATATTGGTTTTACCTGAAAATCTGCTCCAGGTTGAATTTATATAAAATAAAAGCACCAAAGAGAAGAAACTGCCTTGGAGAATGCACAGTGACCCTTGAGTGTGGTTGGTTGGTTTCCTTTGCTTTTTAATTTGGTTGATCAAAAAGCCTGATGAAACCTTATTGAACTGTATTACAAATATTGATTTTATATTATTTTACAATGAATTGAAATGTATACTTAATTTCCATGTCCTGCCAAACAAATCAACTACATTAATGTTTATTGTGTTTGATACAGTGTGGTGTCATATGTAGGGCCATATGTAGAGCCAACTCTTGATTTTGGAAGTTATGTTGCCTTTAAAGCATTCAGAGTGATGACACACTTTGCAGTAAACCATATGGAAAAAGAATTCCAAATACATTTGTCCCTTGCTATGTATAACTGATTTTGTGCCTTACCCTTTCTGATTTTATCCTTACACGTATATGCTATTCTTTTCTATTCCTCCTTAGTAAGTCGTCCGTTTCACATTTTGTAGGATTTCTTTTTGATTTTCAGCTCATTAAAACACTTACTATTCTTCCTATCTTTCCTTTGTATCAGCAGTTGTGCCTTTAATATTGTCTCCATGAGAAACTGCCAGCTTCCCTGAACTCCTTTATGCCTTAGATATTTTCCTTATGGGTGGCTACCTACCAATTCTCTGAGTATATTGAAATGTGCTTTTTGTAGTCCTTCTTCAGTCATTCTCACTCCTTCCTTTCCTTAGAATCATGAAATCTATCATTCATGATCACTTTCACCCAATTCACCTTCCACCTTCACATTCACAACCAGCTCCTCCCTGTTGGTCAGAATCAAGTCTAAAATGGTTGTCCCTCAGGTTACTACCTCCATTTTCTGAAACAAAGCATTGTCCCCAGTACATTCCAGGAACTTACTGGATAATTTTGGTTTTTGCCATATTTCTTTCTTAACAGCTGTCTAGGTAGGTAAAATCCCCCATTATTATCATCAGGATTTGTGTTTTGAATATTTCTGGGTTTTGTTCTAGAAATGCTTCATCTCCCTCCTCTTCCTGATTTGGTGGTCTGTAATAGACCCCTACCAGGACATCACCCCTGTTTTTTCCCTCTTATCTTTACTCAGAGACTTTCAACTGGTCTGCTTCTCGCCTCCTTCTGGACCTCAGAACAAGTGTACAATGCAATACGTCCTCTCTTTTTTTTCCTGCCTGTCCTTCCTGACCAAGCTATAATGGATGGGAGGGAGGGATAGCTCAGTGGTTTGAGCATTGGCCTGCTAAACCCCAGGGTTGTAAGTTCAATCCTTGAGGGAGCCACTTAAGGATCTGGGGCAACATTTGGTCCTGCTAGTGAAGGCAGGGGGCTGGACTCCATGAACTTTCAAGGTCCCTTCCAGTTCTAGGAGATTGGTATATCTCCACTTATTACCTTTACCCTCTATACCAATATTCCAGTCATGAGATTTAGGCCATCAAGTATCTGTGATGCCAGTTAAGCTCAGTTATGACTTATGTACTAAAACTCCCAGATTTTACTGTTTATTCCTCATTATTATTACTCCTTCCATTTGTGTATAGACAGCTAAGATGTTAAGCAGATACCCCCATGGATTTCCCTTTTGTTACTCCTATAATTCTACTACAATTTTCCACATCTGCTTTTCCCCAAACATCTAGTCCTCTATTAAGGTCACCTTTTTTTACCTGGTGCCTTTTTTGACCTGCCCCCTCTGAACTTAGTTTTAAGCTCTTCTCATAAGGTTGGTGAGTCAGTGCACAAACAGGAAGCCATTCTGTAAGAAGCTAAGGGCATGGTCAGCACAGAGAATTTGCCTGTCTCTGTCCTTATGTTATGCACTCCTCGCTATCTACACCTGGCTCCATAAACTTTGGCCTTTCAAGAATGCAGCACTGTGTAGGAGCACGGGTAATTGTAATAACGCTTGTTCATTGCAGCTGTTAACATCAGGGCAAGGCCTCCACATATAAATCCACTACACATGGACCAGTGATAGGAAGAGTGTTCATGCATGTAATGCCACAGAACAAATTAAGATCAATAACAGAACAACATTATGTGTGGCAAAGCCATGACAAACACTGTGCAGGCATCAAGGAGCTCAGAAATTAGCACATCATCACCTGAACACTGCCTCAGCTTGACTTAGATCTGGGGCAACATTAGACCCTCAAAAGGAGGCCACAGCTTTACACCCATGGTCACTGTGGTGTGAATTGGCTGCATTTTACAAGAGCTGGATCATAGGTTGACTCTGAGTGTGTTTACAGGGGCCAGGTTTGAACAACACAAGCCTTGTGTGCGCGCACACACACACACACAGTGTTCTGCAGCAGTGCAAGTTGAGCTTCAGCAATGAGCAGTGGGATACTGCCCGTAGCAGGTCTTGGGCTTGTAATTGATACACTTCTCTCACTAATGAGGATCAACAGGTCAACCCATATTGAATGCAGCTTGACAAGACACCATCACTTCAACACATTACAGTCAGAGAGGATGATAAATATTCCATTTATACACATTATGTACAAGGCCCAAAATGTCTGAGGATGCAAGAAAACAAGGGTGGTAAATACAGAAAATGCATTACTGCAAAAATAGCCAGCAGATTAACTCCTGCTAACAAGAAGCTTCTGTACAATGTACAGTAAGATACCGGGCTTAACCCAACTCAGTGCTAGGTTGAATTAAAGTCAGTCAAAGATTTGTCTGAGTAGGGTATGAGGCCCAGATCCTCAAAGGTAATTAGACTCCTAACTTCTGCTGAAACCAATGGGAGCTAGGAGCCTAAGTACCACTTAGGATCTGAGCAAGGACTGTAGAATTAATAATAACAATAATAATAATTTGCATTTCTAGAGAGATTTTCTTCTTCAACACATTTTACAAAAATGTTTTCTAGCTCTCTTCTTCAAATAAAAGCCATTATTAAAAGACAATTCTATTTTTCTGTCACAGCACAGACAAATAGGAGAGTGAATGTAACACAATTTATTAAAGGGAATTTAAGCAGGTTTTTGTATGGGGAAAAAGAATTAAAGATCCAGCACTCTATAGATGACTCCGCTTAGCTGTGTGCCTTATGGCTGAAAGCAGAATTCCAAGAACATTACTGCGCTTTTTGAAATAGTTTCTCAATAAATGACAACTCAAAATATCTGCTTCCACCTAGTGGTGCGGATTTGCATAACTTATTTGCTTATTTATAGTCCCTTTTTAAAGATCTCTTTGCCTAAAGCATAAAATACATCAGAATCTACTGAGACAATTCACACTTCTGCACAAAGCCACAACAGCATGAAGAATGTATCTACTTGTTAGCAAATAGGATCACCGGGGAAAAGGAAAAGGATAATCTCAGAAAGTCTCTCTTTTTCTCCTTCACTGTATTCTATATAGGTTTTTATCCTGTTATCGTCAATGCAGTATCTGAGCAGCTTCCCCTAGTACATTAATGATATGACTAACATCTGTCATGGTAATATCTTTTATTAGTCTAACTTCGGTCGGTGAAAGAACTGCACAGAGTTCTTCTTCAGGTCCTTGAAAGATTATTTCTTTCACCAACAGAAGTTGGTCCAACAGAAGATATTACCTCAGCTAGGGTGACCAGATGTCCTAATTTTATAGAGACGGTCCAGATATTCGGGGTTAAGGTGCCTATCAATCCCACCCCACTCCCATCCCGATTTTTCATACTTACTATCTGGTCACCCTATACCTCACCCACCTTGCCTCTCTAAGATCCTAGGAATGACCTGGCTACAACATGATTGCAAATAACATTAATCATGTCCAGTTCATTCTCTCTCATCCTCTTCTCATGGGGAGAATTGTGTGTGCAGTTTTGTTTTGGTAGGGTTTTGATTTGTGGTTTGTTTGGGGGTCAGGTTATGTGTACACATTTCTCTGTATTTATATTAGGGAAGCCAGGTTGAAGTGGAAAAGAACTGCAAGAAATGCTGTTTTTCGACCTTGTGTTAGCTAAGACTAGAATGCAGATTGTAGCAGAAATTGCTGAGAAAAAGGAAGATCTCAGAAAGGAAGCTGTATAAACAAAATGCAGTTGTTGATCATTACTGTATGGAACAAAAGGTATAAATACTTGCCTTCCTTGTTTATCTTTT
The DNA here is from genome assembly GCF_016161935.1 of Mauremys reevesii. Lineage (NCBI taxonomy): Eukaryota > Metazoa > Chordata > Testudines > Geoemydidae > Mauremys > Mauremys reevesii. The sequence continues at coordinate 7,647,216 of NC_052647.1, read as the reverse complement.
GGGATCCCTGCCGTTGTGCACTCTCCCCCTTGCAATAATGCTTGAGAATGAACTGCCTCTGACATGTTGCAACCAACCTAAGAGTGAAGACTGCGTTATTCTTCCACACCTAAAAAACATGGGCTGAATGAAGATACTGGATTTATGGCTTATTGCAATAATTTATAACCCCCTCCCACTCCCTGCCACCTTTCCTCCCTTTGACTAGAGGGGCATTAACAGACCGCTTCACCTTGAATGCTCCCTTGAAATATGTGTTCACTACTTGTGCAACGATCTGTTCCATCCTGTAGTTAGCTGTGCTGCGTAAGGCCATGGCTACACTACAGACCTTACTGCAGCACAGCCATAGGTGGCACAGATAAGAGGCTGGGGGGGATAAGCCTCCCCAGAAAAGGCTGGCCATGCAGGAGGGTAAATGTTACAGATGTGTGTGTTTCCTCCCTTTGGAAGTGCTGCCTTTGTGTCATAGTAACCAGGCAAGGTACTAACAAACTTCACAGGGCTTTATTTTGAAAGTGGAAACCTCTACCAAGCTGCTGCTGCACCCTCTGTAACTCTCACTCAGCCTCTTCAACTCCTCCCCCCGCCTTCCTGTTTCCTGTCCTTTCAGACTCCCAGCAGCCAGTGCTCCCAGTTCTAATAATTACAAGCAACATCTAAACACACATTTCCTCTTCTCTTAAGAAACTCTCACAATTAAAATACGTGGTGTCCAAGAGCCATTGTCCTGCCGGCCACCCGATGGGGAGGGATCCTCATCCATCCTCGGCGACCCTGCCATGCCTCCAAGCCCGGGACAGGCAGGCGCTGGAGCCAGGACCGGTCCCTGTTTCCAACGTGCCAGTCCTGACTAGCTTCTTCCCTGTGGGGGAAAACATGTAAACAGAAGGGAAACTGAGGCAGGGGTGGTGTTGATCCAACAGAGATGGGACACAAAAGCCAGATCCAGGTACATCACCTCCCCCTCCCGAAATGGGCCAGCGGCTCCCAGTGCCTTGGCTTTGTCCTGCACCCTCACCCTGAGACACCCCCCTGCGGAGTTGGGGAACACCCCCATCCACTCACTGAGCTGCGCTCAGCTCCTGAGTACCCCCTCCTAGCCCAGCCTGGCATTGCTGGGCACCAGTTTCCTTGGGCCATGCATAGAGCTAGCCCCAGCTACTGGTAGGTCCCCTATGGAAGTGTGGGGGCTGGGAGCCAGGACTCTTGGGGTCTATTCCCAGCTCTGGGAGAGGACTAGTGGTTAGAGCTTGTTACCTCCCCCCGCCCCCACCCAGGCCCCAGTGAGAGGCAGACTTGCTTGTGCTGAACTGGATGTCAGCTCCCTGACACCACGGGCCTATTAGCCACCAAACAACCTCCTCTGGGCTACGCCGGCCCCTGTTCGCAGTGCAGGTTAATGGTAGGTGGCCCCCAGTCCCTGTTCCCCTATAGTGTCCAGCCCCTTCTCTGCCGAGCACTCCCAAAACACCAGCTCTGCCGTCCCCAAGCGGGACAGTCACACACCAGCCTGTTCGATTCAGTGCAGGAGCGGCTCCTGGTGTCGCACCACCGCACTGAGATAACCGTGTGATCGTTTTCACACTAACTCATCTCTCAAAGGGGGACACGTGAGCACTAGTGAGTGTACCAGGCTACGCGTTCATCTCGCCGGTGTCCTTGCAGCCAAGCCTGGCTGAGACCCTGTCGTCGTGTCACCTGGCTGCCCGATGACTTGCTTGGTGCAGGACGACGGGGGGCCTCCCTTGCCTTTTCCTGACAGTCCCCAAAGTTCAGTGTTTGTACCTCAGGGAGGCAGGATGATCCCGTAGTGCTGCCTTCAGGCTGCCTTCAAGCCCCGCCTCCACCCCGACTTTGTATTTAAATGACGCTGCATTGTGTTAACTCACAATCTTAATTTACACGTGGGCTGACAGAGACAGGTGAATAAACATCCTCTGTCTGGCAGAATCCTGTTTGTCAACTCTGCCTCGAGACAGACTTGAGGACCATATTATTAGCACACATACATAACTCCTGACCTAGTCTCTGTACATGCATCTCACAAGGATGCTAATGCCCAGGGTGCCCCTGGTTTTAAGACCTCACATGCCCCAGACTGTACATACCGGAATGAGGATATTCTTGTAACCCCCTTGCCAGCTGGCCCCGAGGGGCTCTTAGGGTCACAGTTTGGCCTGCACAAAGTGCAAAGTGTGTGACTGTCTAGTGTAAATCACCCCCTAGCTAATGTAAATGCACAAGATGGATTATCCCTATCAGTGACCAACCTGGTCCTGAATGCTGCTAAACTCTTGGCCTCAATGTCCCCCTGTGGCAGTGAGTTCCACAGGCTACTTTGTGGTTTGATCAAGAGGATTTCCTATTGCTGGGTGTAAGTTTTGTGCCTTTCCACTTCACCCAGCACCCTCTTGTCTTTATGAGGGTGGGTGCAATTCACCTCCTCTAACCCCTCCCCAGTCATTTGCTGTCTTATTTGCCCCCTCTAAACCAAACAGGCCCCATCTTCCCATGGAGGAGCTTTCCCGGCCTGTAGCCCTTCCCATCGCTCACTGGCTGAACAAAAGCTGGGGGGTGTCCTGCTGCCCTTTCTGGGGGGAGAAGGGTCTTCTGGCATCTTACCCCTTTTTTTTCAGGGAAGCCCCTCAGCTTGGCTGGCAGGGGCACGTGTCTTCCTGAGCCCATGCACACACCCCACAGATCCCCTCCTGGAGAGCTGAGGCCAGGGGCGGGGGGGGGGGGAGGGGGAAGAGGCTCCTCTGAGTTGGTCTGTCTTGCAGGCTATGTCTACACTGCAGGGGTGCCTCAGCTCTGTTAAGCCAGCGGTGGAGACGGGTTAACAGCTGGGATAAAACCTGGGAGCAGCTGGGTTCGGGACCCCGCCGCAGACCAGAGCTGTGGTGGGGCTTAGCTTCCCCTAGCAACAGGCTGAGGCCTCCGCACTCATTCCATGTGCGGGCTGAGCTGACCCCAGCTCTCCGGGGAGGCCAAGGAGCGCACCTGCCCCAACCCCCTGCCCTGGCGCTGCGGTCCCGATCCGAGGACTAGGGGAAGCGTGTGTGGCTGTAGCCCAGCCACCCCCGGCTCGGCACCATTCGCGGGATCCCACTTTAAAGTTGCAGCCTCCCTAATTTCCTCCGGGAATCCAGGAGGGGCCGGGGGTCGAGGAGCCCGCGCTCTCCGGGCAGCAGAATCGCCTGGGTAATAACGCAGCAGGTTCGGGTTTAAACGAGCTCTTCTTGCCCCCCCTCCGCTGGGCCAGGTCCTGCTACAGAGGAGCCCCGGGGAACCGGCAGGCGTTGGTACCTTGGCACCCACCGGATGCCATTTTAGCTTCATCTCCCAACGCCAGGCGCAGGTGCGACGACACATTTCGAAACCCTCCCGTTTTGCAACCAGTTGCAGTTTCTGCCGCACAACGTAACCATCTGGGCTCCTGCTCAGGACTTGCTGCCGCCTGGTCCATGGGGTTGCGAATCAGGAGGGACAGGGTTTGTGGGCAAAAACACTCACATTCTGCTTCCTCCTGGCTAATGTGCTAAATTGACCTATTGCAGGGTTCTGGAGGGTTCTGCATTTTAATTTAATTTTAAATGAAGCTTCTTAAGCATTTTAAAAACTTATATACTTTATATACAACAATAGTTTAGTTATATATTATAGCCATAAAAAGAGACCTTCTAAAAATATTAAAATGTATTACTGGCATGCGAAACCTTAAATGAGAGAGACAAAATGAAGACTCGGCACAGCTCTTCTGAAAGGTTGCTGAACCCTGATCTTTTGGATGCTCTTTCACTTTTCTGTGTGTGAATATGTGAATAGGGAGGTAAGGTTTCTGGGTACAGAGCACTCCCCTGACCCCAACATGGTAACCAGAGTGACCCCTTTCATTTTTTCCACTGGCTTCCTCCTTGATTATTTCCAGTGACTTGGCTGCCTATGCACCTGTCACTGGTCCAGGGATGGTTATGCATGTGTCACTGGTCCAGGGATGGTTGTGCACCTGTCACTGGTCCAGGGATGGTTGCAAATCTGGAGGGATGGGGTTTGAGGTCGAAAATGCTCACAATCTGCTTCCTACTGGCTAATGTGCCAAATTGACCTATTGGGTGAGTGTCCCAGATTTAGCATGTCCCTATCATCACCCTTACATCACAAGGAGAGCCTAAATAAAATAAGTTACATTCTTAAAGATTAATACCTGTGGTAGAAAAGGAAACAGAGAGATAAAATGAGGGAACTCACCCACTCCAGGAAGCTTGAACTCGTGAGTCTGCATTGATGTTCTTAACTCAGAATCTTGATTCTGTCAGGAGTAGATGTTTTTATCTAGGGAAGTGGTGGAATCTCCATCCTTAGAGATTTTTAAGCTCAGGCTTCAGAAAGCCCTGGCTGGGATGATTTAGTCGGGGATTGGTCCTGCTTTGAGCAGGGGGTTGGACTAGATGACCTCCTGTGGTCCCTTCCAAACCTGAGATTCTATGATTCTATTCTATGATTCTAAATCAGGCATACTTTGGGTCTATGCACGCATAAGAATTCTTAATTGAGAGGGAGGAAATGGTTTGGTAGAGAAAATATGCAATTGGTTGAATTGGTTGATGGGAGAACACTAGATTTGTTTATGGGTAAACCGAGGACTGAAGGAATTTCTTTAGGCTAGATAATAGGAGCTGATCACTTCTTATTATGGGTGGTGTTCCTTCAGGGGGCTGACAATTAATTTGTCTGCTTCGGTATTTTGGATATCAATCAGATATCAATCAGAGTTTCACTACTAGAAGTCTGTCCTACTGCTACGGTGGATGTGAATGAGGATAGGGGTGTTGCCTAAAGCTTGTCACCAAGGAAGTAAGTATGTCTCGCACCTCCATTAACTGCTTTATGCAAGGTTTTTCTCAGATCAGTTTTGGTTGTGCTGGGGTGGGGGAAAAGACTGGATAATGTGCCCTGGTTTCCAAAGAAGACAGGTATTATCTGTGACTGCTGAGTTCTTAACAGGACATTGATCATAAAATATTTAACCATATGTTGTGACTATTTACATTAAAGAAATCCATTCACCTTAGTTTAGGAGAAAGACCACTGATTGACAGAAAGTAATCTGTTGTTGCAGATCCCCATAGTGCAATTGTTTTTTCTTCTCCACTGTCAGTGCAGCTTTCATTTTGGCGAGTTTTGCACAAAGATGCATCCAAAAATTCTGCAGCCACTGGTCATCAGCCCAAGCCTTCATTGTTGCAGAAGATTTTTGCCCTTGGGAACGATGTAGGGTGAGACCATATAATACACTTACTGAATATTTGTGAATCAGCTTCTACCCACAAGCAATGACCTGTGAACTTGGGACTGTAAGAGCTGGATTCACAGGCAAGAGTAATGCAGCAAAAGACAATCCTAAAATTTGTGAACTGTTCTGATACTTTACATAGACAAATAGTTATGAGATACTCTTTTAAATACTCAAGAGATGTGATGCAGAGTTTGATGGAATATAGGGAAATTATTTCACTGCATCAAGTCTCCTGTAGCAGTAAATTAGCACTGGGGAAGCAGATTTTTATATTTTTAGTGGCATCCAGAAAAGGTCCAAGGGAGTTTTCCTGTGGGAGGGGGATTAGAGTCAGTACCGACTTTACAATGGTGCCAATGGTGCCGTGGCACCAGGCCCACCCTGCATCTCACTGCAGACACAGTGCTCAGAATTAAGCAATGTTCTCAACGCTATTGTACTCTGTACTAGTTTTCAGTTGCCAGCTACATGCTTCAGCCATGCCACTTTCTCACTAGGCTATATCCTGAATATTGTGACTGGGAATGAGGCGGGGGCAGGGAGTGTAGCAGATGCAAATTCGAGGTGAATATTGTCTTGTCAATACTGTCCTGGGTTTGTGATGCTTTATGCCATGGACTGAAGCAAAGTGGCTGGTGAATAACCAGGAATCTGGTTAATAATTATCTAAATTCAGCTTTCTTCTTTCTCTCTCTGTGAATTGTCACTAATTCAAAATAGTAGTGAGCAAGTTGACTGGATAATGGTAATAGTAATTATCATTATAATAGTAATAATCAATATCAATAGTAATAATCTCTTGTTATAACATTGTAAACCCTACTACCTGTTTTTTATATTAAACACCTACTATACATAATACAATAAATCAGACAGAAACAAAACCTAGGAAAAGTTTATTCTTTCTGCGTCTTATTAAAAGTTTTACAGTAATCTCTTGCTTCAGAATGCCTCCTGCGTCACCCATACTGTTTGCAATAGGATTCAACATGTGGCTTGTCAGCTGACTCTACTGATTCCTGAACAACTGGTAGCTCAATATTAATCTGAGATAGATACTATATGCAGAAGCACAGCTCTGTATATATGGGGATGGGGAGATTATTGACCTTTGTGCATATGTAATAGTTTTTGGTGTTTGTAAGACAAGGTATAATAATGAACTTTGGAAAAGTTCCTGTTTGCTGTGAGAGATGTTACTTGTACCTAAATGCACTCCCCTTCCCCACTCCCAGCCCTATGCATGCTGGCTTGGGAATATCACTTCTGTAGTGTCAGCTTTTAAGAGAGCTTCACATGCAGAGCCATACCTAGGGATTTTTGCACACAAGGCAAGGAACAGAGGCAGCATGTCCGGCTCTTCCCTATTGAAAGGAAGGATCCACCAACGAATTTCTGCAAAAGAGCCGTATGTGCCGCCCCTCTCCATTGATGACGACCAGCGGCAATTTGGCAACGGGTCCCCCAGTCCCTCTCAGAGGGAAGGACTTGCTGCCGAATTGCCGCTGAAGGAGAGACTTTCTGAGCCCCTCACTTTCCGTGCCCGAGGCAAGTGCCTCACTCGCCTTGCCCTCGTTACCGCAATGTTCACATGCACCACTTCTAGTATTACGGTAAGTTAAAACAAGGTACAGTACATTGGGACATTAATGCTCTATTACAGTGTTTGCATTAGCATATTAAAAGCTATAACACTTAACAGACTAGTTAGGGCCGGCTTTAGGAAGTTTGGGGCCCACCCAATTCAAACATTTTCGGCAGGGCCCCAGCAGGGATGACTTTTAAAAAAAGAAAAAAAAGGTTAAAAAAAAAGCCTTTCCGTTCTTAGCAACCGGTTCCCTATAAAAAGTTCTGATTTAAGGGATGTGCCAGAGTATGTATTTTTGGTACCAATAGGGTTACCATATGTCCATATTTAAAAATTCCTCCCGGACAGCAATTTAAGAACCAAAAAGTCTGACATGTCTGGGAAAAATCGGCTGTATGTTAACCCTAGCTACAGTTATTTTTTAAAAAGATGGGACTGAACTAGAAATGAGCTCCGTTTCACATGTGTGGGTCCCCACCACTCCCTGGGAGTGTGCTAGGGTGACCACATGTCCTGATTTTATAGAGACAGTCCCAGTTTTGGGGTCTTTTTCTTATATAGGATCCTATTAACCTCCACCTCATCCCGATTTTTCACACTTGCTGTCTGGTCACCCTAGGGTGTGCACATGTGTGGGTACCAGCTGCTCTCTTCTCCCATCATTGAAGCAGGTATGCAGGGTTACTGCCCAGGGAATTGCAGGGCACCAGTGGACATGGGGCTGGCTGCAGGCAGGGCAAGGGGTGCAGCAATGGCTGGAGACAGGGGTGGGTGGCTTCAAGCAGGGCCATAGGGGGGTGCGGCAGGGGTTGGCTGGAGATAGGGCAGGGGGTGCGGGTACAGAGGGTACAGACCACCCGGTATGGTAAGTCCTCCCTCCCCCACCAGGGTAGCAGTAGCTGCCTGGGGCTCCCCTGCTTCCACAGCCCTGGCCATGTACATAGCTGCCGGAGCCCTGGGGAAGCGGCGGGGCTCCAGTGGCTATTTAAAGGGCTGGGATGATAGAAGCAACGGGAGCCACGCATTTTTGTAAGTAGCCCACAGATCCCCACAGCCCTACCCCAGGGCTCCATGCCCTTTAAATTGTCCCCTGGAGAAGCTGGGCCACCCCGGTACAGTGCACCGACTCTTGCCAATACACCGAACTGGGGCTTGGGCAGCCTGGCTGGGGGTTAGGGTGTAGGAGAGTAGGTCTCAAGTGGGTCTGGGTAGGTGCTGGGCACTGGGGGTGGGGAGATCTGTGTGTTGGGGGGCTGTCAGTGGGGGAGATCTGTGTGTGAGTGGGTGCTGGGAGGTGTGGGGGGTCTGTGCGAGGCACTGTGCAGTTGTGGTGGGGGGGCACTGGACAGTGAGGGGATCTGTAGGGAGGCTCTGGGTGGGAAGGTGAGGGGCACTGTGCAGTTGTGGGAGGGCTGTGGGGGGTCTTCAGCTGGGGGGCACTGGTCAGTAAGAGGATCTGTCTGGGGGTTCTGAGTGGGTGGGAGAGTGATCTGGGAGGGCACTGGGCAGGGGGGTTTGTGGGGGTCTCTGGGTGGTGCAGCACTGGGTGTAGGGAGTCAGAGGGGTGCTGGGCAGGGGAGTTTGTGGGGGTCTCTGGGTGGTGCGCCGCCCTTCCCCGGTCCCGCGGCCGGGGCAGAAGTGCCTGCGGACCGTCCCGTGGTCCCGCGGCTCCGGTGGAGCATCCGCAGGCATGCCTGCGGGAGCTCCGTCCGAGCCGCAGGACCAGCGCACCCGCTGCAGTCATGCCTGCGGCAGGTCCGCTCCTCCCGGGGCTCCTGTGGACCTCCCACAGGCATGACTGCGGAAGGTCCGCCATAGCCAAATGCCGCCCTGCCAGGACAATGCCGCCCCACGCGCCTCCTTGGTGCGCTGGGGTCTGGAGCCGGCCCTGGCTCCCGCCCTGTAAGCCGATATAAATGAAGCTACAATGCATCAGTGCCACAAGATTACAAAGGTCAATTAAAAGTGGAAAGTCAGAAGCAGCACTTGCCTACTTCAATATACAGTATTATATTTTGTTGCACCTGTTGTGATGAAGTGGGAATGTCCTTAATATTTTCTCTGAATACTGTATGGGTGCCTCAGTTTCCCCTGCAAGATGCCAACTGAAGGTGTTGGGGACAAAGATCAGGTGGCCTCCTTGTCCGGAAGAGAGACAAAGGCCAGAGGAGGGAGTGTCAGTTTGGAGCTGGCTGGGGAAATGGGGAGAGACCCAGAACTTGGTTCTGGGCTCCCCACCCCCCAAGATGGACCTGACAGAGGGGTTCTGTTTTCTGTACCTACAAGCTCTGTTTAAACTGTGTTCCCGTCATCTAATAAACCTTCTGTTTTACTGTCTGGCTGAGAGTCACATCTGACTGCGGAGTTGGGGTGCAGGGACCTCTGGTTGCCCCAGGACCAGCCTGGGCAGACTCGCTGTGGAAAGTGCATGACGTGGAAGGGCATGCTGAATGCTCCGAGGTCAGACCCAGGAAGGTGTAAGCTTCTTGCCCTGGAGACAGTATGCTCCGAGAGAGGAGGCTCCCCCAGAGTCCTGACTGGCTTTGTATGGAGTTGTTCCAAAGCATCACAGCATCCCCTTCCACACCGTGCACTTCCCAGAAGTCCGCACAGGCACTGACACTCCCTCCTCTGGCCTTTGTCTCTTTTCCAGGCATTAGGAGGCCACCCGATCTCTCTGTTCTCCAACACCTTCAGTTGGCACCTTGCAGGGGAAACTGATTTGGGAGAAATGAAGTAAAAGCTGCCCAAACCGAGCTTGACCACACCTGAATTTTGAGGTGTTCAAATCTGGAAGGCAGGTGCTGGGGGTGGGAGAGGGCTGTGGGCTCCATGGGGGAGCATGGCAGCAACTGTCTGGAGCTGCACTGAGCCAGACACGCTGGTCTGAGTGGCACAGTAAGTGGGCTGGGGGTTGGAGAAGGGGTAGGGGATTCCGGGGGGCAGTCAAGGGACAAGGAGCCGGGGGGGTTGGATGGGGCAGAGGTTCGGAGGGGCAGTCAGGGGACAGGCAGCAATTGGATAGGCATGGGAGTCCAGGAGGTTTATCAGGGGACAGGTAGAGGGGTTCTGGGGGGAAGTTGGGTGGGGTCTCAGGAGGGGCAGTTGGGGACAAGGAGAAGGGAGGCTTAGATAGGGGCTGGGGTCCCAAGGGGCAGTTAGGGGCAGGGGTCTCGGGAGGGTAATCGGGGACAAGGACCAATGGTGCTTAGATAGGGGTGGGGTCCTGGGGGCAGTTGGGGCAAGGGTCTGGGGAGGGGGCAATCAGCGGCCAGGGGCTGGGATTCAAAGGGCTCTGGGCTGCTGGCAGCTGTGGGGAGCCCTGAGCCCTTTAAATCCCAGCCACCTCCCCAGCTGGGATTCAAAGGGCTCTGGGCTCCCTGCCCCTGGGGCAGTGCAGAGCCCTCTGACTCCCGGCCGCGGCTGAGATTTAAAAGGCTCTGGGCTCCCCGCGGTTGCAGGCAGCCCAGAGCCCTCTGACTCCCGGCCGCGGCGGAGATTTAAAAGGCTCTGGGCTCCCCGCGGTTGCGGGCAGCCCAGAGCCCTCTGATTCCTGGCCGCGGCTGGGATTTAAAAGGCTCTGGGCTCCCCGCGCTTGCAGGCATCCCAGAGCCCTCTGATTCCTGGCCGTGGCTGGGATTTAAAAGGGGCAAAACCTAGCTCCAACTATTAGTGGAGCAGAGCCCCTGACTGTAAATATTCCTGGGGCTAAAGCCCCAGGAGCCCATATAAGTCGGCGCCCATGGCATGGGCCCACCCCCAAGGGGAAGAAGCACAATGGCAGGGCTGGGCTGGACAGCGTGGGTCTGGCAGCTCCCGGTTTGTAAACAGTGCCCTTGTACTGGGCTGGGAGGAGTGGGCCTGTCCCTGCCGTGCCATGACTCATCTCCCATTGCCCCCGGCCAGCCCCCCGCTCTGAGGACTCTGCCCCCTCTGCCTCATGTCCCCATTTCCCCCATGGGGACCCACAAATATGTTTAGCACCAGGCCCACAAAAGGTTAATCTGGCCCTGTTTGGGGTGCAGGCTCTGGGATGGAGTTGGGGGGCGGGAGGGTTGCAGGCTATGGGGAGTTTGAGTGAGGGGTGCAGGCTCCGACCTGGGGCAGGGGATTCGGGTACAGGAGGGGGTACAGACATGTGGGCTCTGGGAGGGAGTTCCCAAATCAGCACGTTGTATAAGAGAAAGGAGCTGCAGTGATTTCATATAGACATCGAAACTGATAGAAGACACTTTTCCATAGTCAAAATGTGAGAGGCAGAGTCTGAGGGAGGGAGGGGGCGTCTGTACAATATTTCCCACATTCAGTCTCCTGGCTGGAGCAGTAACAGCCCCGCAGCACTTGTACAGGATCGAGAGGCGCTGCGGTGTCTGAGCTTTGACAGTCTGGGAATTGGGCTGCAGGTGCCTTTAAGACCCAGCCCCAGGAACCCGCCCCCTGCTCCGGGCTGACAGGAAGCAGAATTGAAAACAGCCTGTGCCCCCCCCCTCGCAACCCCGACACCCCCAGATCTGCGAGCACAGCAGGTGGCTCATCCCGAGGGGCCACTGTCCCCCCCCCTAAATGGGGGTTTGGTCCCCGCACAGGGTCTCGCAGCATCTCCCCCCCTACCTCCCCGGCTTAACTGCGGCTACCACCCCCACCCCGATTTTTCCCCTTCAGCCTCTCTCCTGCCGCTACCTGCAGCAGCTTGACCCCCCCCGCCCAGTAAATTTCTGCCCCCCGCTCAGACCCTGGCAGCCCCCCCGCTGCGATTTGCCCCCTTGAGCCTTTTAAACGCCCCAAAGAGAAGGCAGCAAATCGCCAGTAGAAGTGAGGGCAGAGAGAGGGCAGTGGCGACAGCGCAGGTTACTGAGCATGCTCAGTTCGGGTGCGCATGCTCAGTGCAGCCAAAGTAGCAAATCTGGAGCGGTTCATTTTTCTGTAGTTACACCGGCGGAGACCTCCTGAGAGCCGGGGGTGCTTGGGGGGGGGTCGGGGTTATTCGGAGGGGGGAGCCGGCTTGGACTATTTTTCTCCCCCTTCCTCTGTTGTATTTTTGTGTGGGGGGAGGGGATCCATTTGGAGAAGCATCCAGCGGGGAGGAAAACAAGCCACCCGAGGACACCCCCCCTCCCCCGGCCCTGCACACTGCAGGGCAGAGGATCCGGAGCGATCCGCCCCAGGTTGAAGCCGACCCCCGAATCCAGCCCGAGCTCGGCAGACGCTGCCCGCCGGTCTCCATCGCTCGCTCCGATCTCCTAACACCTTGTGGGGGGAGGGCGTGGGGGGGGGGGGAAGGAAAGCGAAATGGCTCGAGCCGGAGTGGAATAGGACCAGCTGAATGGAGCAGCCCGCTGGAAGGAGACCGGAGGCTGGATCGCAAAAGGTAAGTCACTGGCTTGATTGTTTCTCGACTGGTGTGTATGCCTGGGGGGGTTGGTGAGATCTGACAGCCCCCCCCCCCAGGTAAATAACCGATCCATTGACCCTCTCTGGCTTTGAATTCCGTGCTAAACTGCAGGGAGATGGGGCGGGGCGGGTGAAGTGAGCCGGGGGTCAGGAAAGAGGAGGGTTGGGCGACGGGAACGGCAGAGCGTTCAGATTTCTGGAAATATGGACAACCCCCCCCCAGCGCTCAGACCTGGAATGGGGGGGGGCTGTCATCTGTTTGGTGTTTTTTTCCCTCCTCCTGTTTTCCCAGACAGGGATCATTTTGCCAGTCCCCGGAGAGGAAGGGGGCAGGCACACATGCTTCCTAGCAGGGATGCTGGCAGGAAGGATGCATCAACCCCCCTTCCTCGGGAGAATGGGTAGGAGGGGAGGGGGCGCCCCTGCGTATGATCGGTGGGTGCAGCAGACAAAGCCACCTGCCCGGCACCCCGCGATCCGCTCCTACTGCAGTATTTTCTGGTGTGTGTGTGTGGGGGGGCAATTACCCCTGAGTACCGTAATCTCTGGAGGGGGAGGGCAGGGATAATTCTTCCAGCTCTGGGTGGCTCTCGATCCCCTCTCGCTGTGGGGAGGTGGGGGGGCAGGGGTAGATGTAGATACATAACAGCTCTGACAAGAGATTGGGGCAGACCCCCCCCCATACGTATCTTTATGTAACGGGCTTTATCGGGGGCGAGGGGACACATTTTTTTCATATAAAAAAAACAGGAGTACTTGTGGCACCTTAAAGACTAACAAATTTATTTTAGCATGAGCTTTCGTGAGCTAAAGCTCACTTCTTCGGATGCATAGAATGGAACACACAGACAGGAGATATTTATACATACAGAGACCATGAAAAGGTGGAAGTATGCATACCAACAGGCAGAGTCTAATCAATTTTCATATGTATCCTTCCAAGATGGTAGGATGCGGGCGGAATGGCTAATAAGGGAGGGGTGGGGGCTGTTGCCAACCATCGGGTGGGGGAGAGCTGTGCCCAGCACCCACCTCTGGGGCCAATCCCAACTGGGGGGGGTGTTGATTGGCTACCCCCTTAAAATGGGGTGTGGGCGCCCCTTTATTCCCCTCTGGACCGGCCAGTGTGGCTGAAACCGGGGCAGCCTCACCTTTTGGAGCGGGGGAGGGGCCCGATCCTGCTCCCCTTACCCGGGCGGGGGTGGTGGGCGCTGGTTCTGCTTTCTTCCCCTTTCCCCCACGCCCAGAAAATGGGGAAGGGACTCCACGGTGCGGGGAAGAGTCGTGTCAGCCCTGGGAAGGATTCGGCCCCCTTGCCATGTCTCAATCCGGATTGATATCGGAGTCCAGCCGGATCCGGCCCAGAGAGAAGTAAACAAAGCGAGGAGGCTGTTAAAAGCGAGAGATCGGAGCCCCTCCTCCCCCACTGCACCCGCAATTATATCACCTCCTTTGCCCCCCACCCCGTCACAAAAGCCCTAGACCCCGGTGTATATTAAGGCAACCCAATAATTTGCTCCTTGCTTCAGAGGTTATTGCTGGGTCTCAAGGTGCCTGCTGAGATTGGGGCTGGCTCACCCCATTGCGCCAGTCCCTGCCCTGAAGAGCTCTCAGTCGGAACAGACCGGGAGAGGACAGACACTTCTTCCCATTTTACAGATGGGGAAAGTGAGGCACGGAGCTAGCTGCAGGGACTGGCCCAAGCTCATGCAGAGAGTCAGGAGCAGAGCCAGGATGTGAACCCACAAGTCCTGACTCCTTGCCTGGGATCTTCCTCCCCCATCCCCTCCTACTAAGGCTTTTGGCATGTGGGGTCCTTGGGGGAAGGGGTAACTAGAGCCTCCCCCCAGGAGGTATAACTCACAGAGTACCACCCCCACCCCTGTGGAAAGTCCCATCTGGCCTGGCAGAGCTGTTTCGGGAGGGTGGGAGGCTCTGACCTTGCCAAGCCCCCTTCACCACATCTGGATCAGTCCCACTGCTTTGGGGGTGGGAAGAGTTCATAGGAACCGGGATCTGGATCAGAACTGAGTCGGGTTCCACAGAACCAGGAGGAGCAGAGTCCTATTTTATCCCAGAACTTTGAGTAGGGAGGTGTCCAGATAAACTGGTCCCCAAGCACTGTTCCTGCTAGTTCTGGAGTCCCAGCTCCAGGCAGCCAGGATGCCTGGGTTCTCTGCTCCCCACTCTGCAGGGTGGGAGGAGGGGCTGGGGGTTAGAACAGGAGGAGGCTGGCAGCCAGGACTCCTGCAGTCGGTCGTCGGGGCCCAAACTGGCAGAGGAGTGGGGGTGCCAAAGCAGTGGGGTCTAGCGGTTACAGCAGGGTGCTGGGAGCCAGGGCTCCTGGGTTCTGTCCCCAGCTCTGGGAAGGCAGTGGGGTCTAGCGGTTAGAGCTGGGGGGGGGCTGGGGGCCAGGACTCCTGGGTTCTATTCCTCGCTCTTCCGAGGCCACCCCAGCAAACTCACATGGTTGCCAACCAAAGGGCTGCACTTCCCCCGGGAAAAGCAGAGGAAGGGACTGCAACTGGCGCATGCCTTCTGCCTCCCCTTTGAATACACCCCCAAACTTCCCTTCACAGATGCCCCCCCAGCCCCTCAGTGTTTAGAACTCTCCCTGCACCGAGTGACTCAGCTGTGAGGGCCAATCTCTGCTAATCCCCACCTGGCGCTGCCTGCGAGTGTAGCTGGGACCCCCCTGTGCCAGGTGCCCTGTGGCAGCCATCGGACTCCCCCCTCCCCCGCCGGGTCACTTTCCCTTGGCACCACGAGCTGTGGCCTCTTGTAGCAGGGGCCCACTGCACAGCTCGAGGTACCAAAGCCTCCTGCTCCCACTAGTGGCATAGCCAGGGCACGGCTGGGTCAGTCACTGATGAGGCTGCTGGACACAGACAGACCCTGTGGGCCCCTCTGGCTGCCCAGCCTGTGCGGTCTGGTGTCGCCATTAGGGGCTCCCTAAATCCCAGTCTGGACTCAGCCGTGGAGGGTTACACTACACCCCGTCAGGTCCTTAAGGGACAGGGTCTTGCTTTCATGGCGGGGCTAAGATTGACTCCTCCTCTTGGGAACTGTCCTCTGGCTGAGGAGGAGGTGAAAACACCCCCACACACACACTCCTGTGGGTTGAAGTAGGCAGTGCATGTGCCTTGCTGCCTCCTACCAATCACATCCATCCTCCATGCCTCAGTTTCCCTCGTGGACTGTGAGCTCTTTGAGGCAGGGCCTGTCTTTCACTCTGCGTCTGTGCAGCACCCGGCACAACAGGGGCCCTGATCTTGGTCTCTCTAGGACAGGGTCGGCAACCTTTACTATCAAAGAGCCATTTTGCCCCTCTTCCACTAAAGAAAAATAGTCTGGAGCCATAAAACATAACACTGCTTATAAACTTTCAAAAGTTTTAATCTTTTTAATTTTACCTGTTACAACAACAGAATACAACAAACAGAAGTGCAGTGTGCATGTGTAGGCCTACTTTGAAATAAATTAAACACTGAACTATGCAGGCCTTTTGAGTCCTTCCATATTTGTGTAAAATTAAAATAAAATGTAGCCCACTTTAATATAAAAACCATATAGTTGCAGCTTAGCAGTTTTAAAAAGTAAACATAAAATTAGGAACGTTTTTTGACAAGTCCATTTCAGTGTGCTCTCATCCTCTTGGTTTCATTCCATTTGTGCTCTTTAGAGGTGGCCTTCTGACGGCGACTTCTTGAGATCCGCTGTCAGGCTTTTGAACTTTGACACCCATAAGTCTTTATCCGCTATGTCGGCCAGTTCAATTTCAAGATCGGGCTGACTTATCCCTGTGAATGCGGATATGTTCAGCAGGGATGGGTCGATGTCAGCGGTGTGACAGGGAAGGACAGAGTGTTTTTTCCTTTCTGAACTTGCTGAATCTTTCTCCAAATGCAGCTTGCATTGCCATAATTGCAGTGTAAATAATCACAATTTATGTGCTTGTTCTCTTCTTTGAACTCTCTCAGGGAGGGGAAGTGAGAGAGCGTACCTCTCTGTACATCTCTGGCAAACACTGTCATCTTGCGCACAGACGCCAGAACATGCTCCAGCAACTGCAGGGCGTGCTTCCCTTTCCTGGAGATTTTTATTCAGCGTGTTTAAGTGACTTGTCATATCCACCATGAAATAAAACTTTTCCAGCCAATTGAGGTCTCCCAGTTCGGGATAGCTGAGGCCTTTGCTTTCCAAGAAGGTTTTCATGTTCCAGACAAGCAGCGAAGCGTTTCAGCACGTCTCCCCTTGACAGCCACCGAACTCTGTTGTGCAGCAGGAGATCCAAATATGCGCTCTTGACTTCATCTAACCATGAACAAAACTGTCGGTGGTTTAACCCGTTTGCAATTATTTTGTTCATTATCTTAATAACGAGGTTCATCACTTCCACACATTCAGGGGGGAATGTTTGAGCGCACAGTGCTTCTTGGTGCAAGATGCAGTGAAACATCATCAGCTCTTGATCCAGCGACTTTTGAAGTAAATTCACAAAGCCCTTCTGTGCTCCTCTCATACTGGGTGCACCATCAGTAGACACTGACACCAGGTGAGTGGTGTTTATTCCTTTGGCTTTTAGACAACTCAAAACAGCCTCACAAATGTCCTGTCCCCGCGTTTGGCCCTTTAGTGGTATGAGTTCAATCAGTTCTTCCCATCAGAGTTCACATATCTGCATAACAGTGCTGTCTGCTCAATATCGTTTACATCACTTGACTCATCACAGGCAATTGAATATGCTTGAGCTGAATTGATGTCATCAATTTGCTTACTGGTGATGTTTGTTGCCATTTTAATGGTCCTGTCCTTGACGGTCTTTGCAGAGAGAGGCATTTCTTTAATTTCTGAATAATTTCCTGTTTGTTTTTGAATTCGGAGAATAGATGCTCTGATATTTTTATGAACGATTCTTTCATGTATTCTCCGTCTGTGAACGGCTTCCCCCTCCTTACGATCTCATGAGCTGCCACAAAACTAGCAGCTGTAGTTGAGTTTGGAGAGTTGATCCACTTCTTGAAAGTATGTTTGCTCTGCTCAACTTTCCGTAGTAGTTCCGAAATCGCTCTCTTTTGCCCATCTTCAGTTGGGTACTTTTCAGAAAATGCTGAGTGCTTGTTTTGAAAATGTCTTTCAACGTTACATTTTTTGTTGTTTGCTAATTTCTCGCCACATATCAAGCACACAGGTAAGCCAGCGTCGTTGGCAGTGAAGGCAAAGGAATCTGTCCATGCAGAATTAAACTCTCTATTTTCTTCTGAGATTTTTCTTTTTTGGGATGTATTCATGGTTAGCTTACATGGGTCGCACACTCAAGAAGCCGCCTGCAGGTAAAGGCGAGGGCTATAGATGTGGATGTGACGCATATTTTAATTGACAAATTATAAAACTTTTTAAAAATTCGATGTTAAAGTATCACCTCGAACTCCAAGATAACTGTGCAACAAAATAAACAAAAATAAAATAATATATAAATAAAAATTAAATTAATAAATAACCGTTATTCTTTTTTTTTTCTTTTTTTTTTTTTGTCAAAGGAAGCCGAAGGGCACAACAAGGAGGCTGAAGAGCATGCGGCTCGGGCCGCATGGTTGCAGACCCCTGCTCTAGGAGCTGCTGTAATAATAATAATTCCAGCTGTGGTGGCAAAGTGTAAATGAAGCAGAAGATAAAAGCCCTACTACTGCTGCAGTGAAGGGCAACTCCGCCATTTAGCTTGGGTATCTCGATAGGGCTGTGTTCAATGCCGGACGCTTGCAGAGCAGCCCACCGAGCCACATAAGGTGGCACTCGGAGTTGCGCAAACATCGCCACCTCCCTCCTGCAGGGGATTTAGGGGCTGAATTTCCAGTGGGAGCTGGAAGGGGAGCCCTCCAGTGCCCAATGGGTTAATTGAACAAGAGAAAGGAAGCTTGGTTGTCTGGTGCCAGTTCACATGCAGGAATCACCAGCCTGCTTTAGGTCAGGGGCCCACCTAGCCCAGTATCCCATCTGCGATGGTGGCCATAAGGAGACCCCCTAGTAGGGCGATTCTAGGACCGCCTGCCCCCAGGGAATATTTCCCCGGGTAGTAGGTAGCAGTTGGCTCAAGGCTCAGATCCCTGCCCAGTAGCTTGGTTCTATTTTAATCCTCATTATTATACCCCTGGAGAGTCTCCTGTTCTGTATAATTGTCCCGGAGCGCGGTGTTCTGGTGGCAGTGAGTTCCACAGGCCGCCCCCCTCCAAGTTCATGGGCTCCTGGGGGGATTCTCTGGCTGGAAGAGGTCAAGAGGTCAGACTGGCTAGAAATCTAGGACTTGGGTTTGCCAAGGCCTTGAGAATTTCATCCCCTTATAAAATGCACTGGGTGTTGTCGTCACAATCCATGTCCAACTGTACGGCCTGATGCCTGGGGAGGGGGGCTCCCGTGGGGCAGGCTTTGGAGTAGCAGACAAGTGGGCCAGACCCCCAGCTGGTGTCAATCAGCCGCCATACCCGGGTTCACATGGCCAGAGCATCTGCTTTTCGCGCTGCATCCGCCCAGGCCGGGGGCTGTCTTCCGGCCAGAGCCTGCGCCCTGTGCCCACGGCCTGTTGTGGTGAAGCCGCCCTCACCCCCGGGAACGCCCAAAACAGACACCGCAGAAAGGAAAAAAACCCCAGGAGCTGAGAGCCCTCACCCTCGTCTCAGCCGCCTTCTGCCCCGGCCCTGAACCGGCTGCACTGGGAAGCCAGCCCCGATGCCCCGCACGCCGGGGTGGGGTCATGCCACAGTCGGAGCAGGCTGTTAGCACCCCGGAGCACGGGAGGCGGAGGATCCCAGCTGGTTACCAACCCCACCCCACCCCAACACCTCGAGTCTTCATTTCCGGGGTGACGTTTGATGCTTTTCTCGGCCCCCAGTGGCTGCCCTCCAGGGGGGCTTCTGCAGACAGACAGGGCCAGGAGGAAAAGATTTTGGGGTGTGGTTGGCAGAGGTGGCGATTTTTAGCCCCCAGTCTGGAGCCCGGGGGGTGCTCGGCTCCTCCCTGCTTTGCATTGTTATTCTTTCGCCGGCGACAGAGCGGGGGCGTCTGCCACCGGTTTCTGGAGCCGCCCTACCTGCCTGGCGCCCAGCCCCGGTGCACGGCGAGAGCGTGGGGGTATTTCCCAGTGGGCCTTCTGCGGTAGCACTGAATGCATTAAGGCCACCTCATCTGCTCATGCACGCACATCTCCGGGGCGGGTGGGGGTGAGCTCTCTGCCCTGGCAGATGTGCCCGGGGAATCACATCGTTTGGAACCACATCGGGGTGGGGCGCCGGGAGGGGGGGGCGGGGGATATAGCATCAGACCATGGGAGAGAGACAGAAATTAGGGATGGGAGAGAATTGCTGGGCTCTGCCTCTCCACTGATCGCCCCATCGCCAGGTTATCGGCTCGCGCGCCCCGTCACCCCTGGGTGGGGGAGGGGCTGAAGCTAGGGGGGTGGGGGGTGGCAGCGCCTCTTGGCTTGAAGTGCTTTCCATAGTGTACAGGGTTTACAATGGCTCTCAGCACCTCTGCCAATGCCATGGCCCCCCCTCGATCTCTGTATCTATCCATCTTCCCATTCCCCCCACACCCCTCGATTTCGGTATCTATCCATCCTCCCATTCCCCGCCCCTCGATATCTGTCTCTGTCCCTTCCCCATCCCCCCCACACACCCTTTGATCTCTGTATCTATCTACCCACCCATCCCCCACCCCACCCTGTCTCTGTCCACCCCCTGTACCCCCCACACCCTTCGATCTCTGTATCTATCCATCCCCCTAATCCCCACACACCTCAATCTCTGTATCTATCCGTCTACCCATGCCCCCACCCCTCAATCTCTGCATCTAGCCACCCACCCATCCCCACCCCAACTCATCTTTGTATCTGTCCAACCCCTATCCCCCCCACACTCCTCGATCTCTTATCTAGCCACCCACCCCACCCCCATCCCATCCCATCTCTGTATCTATCCAACCCCCACCGCACCCTCTTTCTGAATCTATCCATCCACCCATCCCCCACACCACCCCATCTCTATATCTATCTACTCACCCATCCTCCCCCACACCCCTCGATCTCTGTATCTAGCCACCCACCCATCCCCCATCCCATCCCATCTCTGTATCTATCCATCCTCCACCTCACCCTATTTCTGAATCTATCCATCCACCCATCCCCCACCTCACCCCATCTCTGTATCCACTCACCCACCCATCCATCCTCATATACCCCCATCAGTTGCTGTACCCAGCTAGGTGCCCAGACAGCAAGGGTGAAAAATCGGGGTGGGAGTGGGGGGTAATAAGCACCTATATAAGACAAAGCCCCAAATATCAGGACTGTCCCTATAAAATCGGACATCTGGTCACCCTAGTACCCACCCGCCTGTTCTGTTGGGGGTGGGCATTGTCTACATCGGGGCAGTGGGTGGAGCAAGGTGTGGGTCATCCTATTACATCAGGGAGAGAGGGAAATGGGGGGCTTCACCCCACATTTGCTGATAGGGGTCCCCCCATCTCTCCTCTGGTGCCCATAATCTGCTGCCCTCAGGTCTCACACTCTCCCCCCCCCCGATAACACCGGTGGCCAGGACGAGGTGGATCCGAGCTTGGGAGCGGATCTCCCGGACACAAGGGGCTCTGTCAGAGAGCAGGATCCAGCAGTTTACCCCAGCAAGGGATCTGCCCCATTGACTCCAACAGGGGGGCAGGGATAGCTCAGCAGTTTGAGCATTGGCCTGCTAAACCCAGGGTTGTGAGTTCAATCTGTGAGGGGGCCAGTTAGGGATCTGGGGCAAAAATCTGCCTGGGGATTGGTCCTGCTTTGAGCAGGGGGTTGGGCTAGATGATCTCCTAAGGTCCCTTCCAACCCTGATATTCTATGATTCTGTGACCCCAGCCGGGGATCTGGACCCATTGACTTGGGATGAAACAGAGCCTTTCTGAGCTCCTACCCCATCAGCGCCCGTGCCACCTCGAAACCTGCCGCTGGCACAGCGTCGGGTGTTATTTAGATTTCTGCAGCACTTAGGTTCCAGCTGAGATCGGGGCCCGTTGTGCTGCCAGGCTCTGCACGGAGCCTGATCTTGAGGCGCCGCTGGGCGGGGCGCTGCATGGACACACAATGAGAGACAGTCCCTCCCTGACCCAAAGAGATTCCAGTTTAAACAAAGGGAGGATTATCCCCCTTCTGTAGGTGGAGAAACTGAGGCACAGAGCAGTGAAACCTCCTGTCCAAAGTCACTCAGTGAGTCAATGGCAGACCCAGGAGCTGTACCCAGACATCCTGAGTCCCAGCCTAGCACCATGAGACCCTCCCTCCTCTTTTTCTGAGCACATGGCCCTGGCAAGATGCCTGTTGTCTTCCCCCCCGCCCCCCGCAGCCCCATGGAGCAGAGCAACGGGCCCATCTGGTCTCCACGATGGCTGGGGCTGTCGCCTTTCTCCCAGCAACTGCTTCAGGCTCTCTGCAGACTCAGGCAGGCGCTGACACTGGTGACCCTCAGGTCTCTTGAGTCAACCGTGAAGGCTAGATTCTGGTGGCGACGTTCAGATTGTGACACTGAGTCACCCCAGAAGTAGAGGCCCTGGGAGCGGGCCCCCAGCTGGGGATCTGGTCCCATCGACTCCAGTGGAGCGACACCACTTTACACCTGCGGGGGATCTGGCCCATTGACTGCAGTGGAGCCAGGGCTGGGTTACGCTCGCCGGGGAGCAGGCCGGGGGCACTCCCTGCTACATACGTCTAGCGGTTGAGATGAGCAGCACTGGAGAAACGGCTGAGATGATTCTTGTCTCTCTGCCATCTTCCATCATCTCTCGCCGCTCCTAATTCAATCATCCTCCCCTCCCCCTCTCTGTTCCCCTGTCCCGTCCCCCCTGCCCCTCTGTAGTTCATCCACACACCCTTCCCGCCCCTTCCCTCCAGCCGCGGCAACCCCTACCTGTCTCGCAGCCCCATCCCAGGCGGTGGCTAATTGATATGATAATCCAGCGCAGACTTGATTAGGGAGATAATTGGCTGGTGCCGGGCCAGGGAGCACGGTCCCTGCTCAATTTGGTCGGAGTCCGCAGGGGCCGTGAGAGTTTGGAAAATGCCCTAATTGAATTTCCACCCCAGCAAACCCAACCCCCGCCCCGGGCACCGTGCTGGATTCGGCCGCTCGTGCCTGGGCCCAGCAGCGCCCTCTAGGGGCGAGGGCTGTGGGGCCAGAGCTCTGGGAGTGCCGCTCCCTCGAGGACGACTCACACGCTCAGGGACTAGGAGACTCAAGATTCAAATCCCCGTTCCGCACTTGGGATTTTTCACCTGCCAGCTGTGATTGGCGGAGCTTCATTCCAGCTTCCTTTTGGCCACTGGTGTGTTGTCCCAATGCCAAACGTGGAGGTACAGCTGGGGAGAAACCCAGGAGTCCTGATTCCCAGCCCGCCCCCTCCCCTGCTCTAATCATTAGACCCTACTCCTCTCCCAGAGCTGGGGATAGAACCCAGGCATCCTGACTCTCAGCCCCCCCGAGCCAGGGGAGAACCCAGGAGGTTCACATAAGAGGATAATAGCCTACTACTGCTGCCAGTGAACAGAGTTCCTCCTTTAGCTGAAGCAGTAGAACCCCGCTGGGAGTGCTGGTTGGCGTTCAGGGCTCAGATCTTAATATTAGGTGTATTGGGGGGTGCCAGCCAAGAGCGGGGTGCCAGGTGCTGCACAGACACTGAGCGAGTGAGTCCCGGCCTCGAAGAGCTGCCAGCCTGAACAGACCTAGGGTGGGAGGAGAAACTGAGGCACAGAGAGGGGAGGGGCTTGCCCTAGGTCACCCAGACAGGCAGCAGCCAAGCCAGGAATAAACCCCGGGTTTCATGGCCTAGCGTCTCTGCCCACTAAGCCTCGCAGCCACGGCCTGCGTTGTCTCAGCGCTCGGAGGGGTTAAGCTAAGGCCAGCAGCAAACGTAAATGCAGCCTCCAGCGCACATAGATCCTGGTGTCCTCCCCCGAACCCCCCTCCACCATTCAGCTGGGCCTGTGTGTGATGCTGGCCCTTTAAGACTCCATGGGTCATTGAGTGGCACGGAAGCCTGTGAAGCAGGATGATAAAAGCGAGGGGAGTCCCTGCAGAAGCCAGCCTGGGGCTGGGTGTATTAACGATGGTTAATTAGCGGCATGTGGCCCATCGGAGGCTTCTCGGATAGGACTGAGCCAATCCTTGCGAGCTCAGACTCAATGCTGTCGCACGGGGAGGGAAACTGAGGCACGGGATGAAGCAGTGACTTGCCCAAGGTCATGCAGCAAGGTGCAGCTGGGGAGGGAACCCAGGAGTCTTGATCCCCAGCCCCAACCACTAAACACCACTCCCCTCCCGGAGCCGGGGACAGAACCCAGGAGTCCTGGCTCCTCCCACCACCACGACCCACTCAGCTTCATTCACATCCGCTATTGGGATAGAACCGGCAGCTCCTGACTCCAAGCCCATCCAGATCTAACCACTAGACCCCTCCCCTGAGGTGGGCATGGAACCCAGGAGTCCTGCCGGCCAGCCCAGCTCCCTCTGTGTATTCCCCGCAGGCCACCTCTGCCACTGAATCCCAGACCCTGGCCCCACATGGCTGCCCCCCAGCTTCCCACACCCAGATGCCACGCGAAACCTGGGAATTTTCCCACCATGTTTGAGGCTGACGTGAGAGACCAAATTCCCCCAAAGCCCTTCCTCTCTGAGCGGTACTGGTGTCTAACACACCCCAAACCCCTCAGCTGAGAGCCCCAACATGTGGCCCCTACTAGCTCACTTGAGCTAAAGGAGGAACTCCACCGGCCAGTAGGAGCTGTAGGCTTTTATCCTCTCTGTGGAGCAGCCACTAGGGGGCAGACTGCAGGTTCTGTGCTGGGCTCTAGAGCTTTTCTAAAGCCGCCACAGAATTCTGGGGGTGTCCCAGAGCAGGGGGCACCCAGCTGGAGACCCCTGGGCCTGATCTCTCAGGGTGCTGACATCCACAGGAAGCCCGACCCATGGTACGTTGGTTGGAGCAGGGATGAGCTGGGCCCAACCCCCTGGTGCTGAGCGTACCAGCCAGGAAGAGACACGGGGAGGGGGAGGCACAAAGTGCCCCAGGAAGGGGGGGTCACAGCTCAGGTTGGAAACCCCATGGTTGAGGCACCCCAGGATCCTTTACCCCGTGCTCCCCCCCCCCGGCAAAGGGGTGCAGTTGTCCCGGTTCTGTATCTGTAGCCATGATACCATTGTTCAGAGCCATGGCTCCTTTGTGCCCCCAGAGCAAGCTGGCAGTGGAAGGCTGGGCTTGGGAATAGGCTCTGGACTGGGATCCAGATGATTTGGGGGCAGGTCCCAGATCTGCGCCACCCTGGCTGGGTCACGTCATCGCTCTGTGCCTCGGTTTCCCCATCTGATAAATGGGGAAACTAATCCCTCCTTTGCCTGTTGAGATGGGGACGGACTCTCGCTTCCAGCGGCCCGGCTATCACAGCGCTGATGTGGCCACGTTATGCCAGCGGGAGGGAGCTCCCCCCAGCGACATCATAAAACCAGCTCAACGAGCGGCGGTAGCTGTGCCAGGGGGAGAGCATCTCCCACCGACATGGTGCTGTGGAAACGACCACTTATGCCGGCAAAACGTATGTCTGTCGTGTGTGTGTGTGTGTGTTTTCACACCCCTCAGCGACAAAAGTTTTGCTGACATAAGTGCTAGTGTAGACATGCTAGTGTGTGCAGCGCCTGGCACAAGGGGACCCTGATCCCGGTCGGGGTCTGTGCAGCGCGTGGCACAAGGGGGCCCTGATCTCGGTGGGGTTTGTGCAGCACCTGGCACAGTGGGGTCTTGGCCCATGACTGGGGCTCCTAGACATGCCCCAGCACAAAGAATCACTAATAATAACAGCCCAGAGAAGGGGTGGGGCACGAGGGGCTCCGTGGGGGATGGGCTCCCGGGCCTTCCCTCTGGGAGACTGTCACGTCCCCTGTGTGATCATTTCAGCCCCAGCTCCTCCTTCGGTTCCCTTTGCTGTGGCTGGGAATGGTGGTGTGGGGCGCTCGTCCCGTCTGCGCTGACGACGGCGGGTCTCCGAGTCAGGCCGTTCGCAATCCAGTCACGCCCCCGCCCCAGGGCATGGCTCACCTGCCCACGCCCTCCTGTGTCACAGCCACGGGGCTCTGCCATGGGCCTGGCCGGGCACCTGGGTGCAGGTTCGCTCCACGGCAGGGCGGGTTCTGGGCCCTGTCGCTGGATCAGGAGCTAGGAAGGAACCAGACAGATCTGCAGGGTTTTTCCCCATTTCATCAGTGTTTCTAGGAGCAGTGGAGACGTTCCCCCCTCGTGACTTCCCAGGACATTCATTAGGTGTATTATGGTAGCATCTAGAGACCCCAGCTGAGATAGGGGCCCCCTTATGCCAGGTTCTGCACAGACCCCGACCGAGCACAGACCCTGCCCCAGAGAGCCAACAGTCTAAATAGACATAAGAACATAAGAAAGGCCGTACCGGGTCAGACCAAAGGTCCATCTAGCCCAGTATCTGTCTACTGACAGTGGCCAATGCCAGGTGCCCCTGAGGGAGTGAACCTAACAGGCAATGATCAAGTGATCTCTCTCCTGCCATCCATCTCCATCCTCTGACGAACAGAGGCTAGGGACACCATTCTTACCCATCCTGGCTAATAGCCATTTATGGACTTAGCCACCATGAATTTATCCAGACAAGTGGTGGAAGGTGAAACTGAGGCACAGAGAGGGGAAATGAATTTCCCAAGGTACCTAGCAGGTCAGAGATGGAAATAGAACACAGGTGTCCTGAGTCCCAGGCTACTGACCCCTGGTGTCTCCTTTTGTGAATGGAGAGAGAATCTCTGTGTCTCATCATGTCAGTTTCAGCCCTGTTGCATCCTGGGGTTTGTAGTTCCCAGGGGTTCCAGGCATTAGGTTTCCAGCAGGATGAGGACAGTGCAGAGGAAGGGCAGAGTTAAGGGTATCTGGGCAATCTTTGAACTCCCCATTTCCACCCTTGGCCTAGAGCATATCTGTCCACGGGCAGCTCAGAGTTCTCTGCCCACTGCAGCCACAAAGGGGATGGGCATTCGCCCAGTGTCAATCTTCAGTCCCCTCTAGTGGCCACTTGGCACAACAGGACAAGAGCCTACTATTGCAGCTGGGTGGAGGCACCTATCTGTTTCCGCGTGACACTGGCGGCACTTTTGGGGTTCCAGGCTTGCTGACAGCCCAAGCAGGAGCAGCCTGGCATTGGCAGAGCTAATTAGACCCTCTTCCTTCCGCCCCCCCGGCCTGTGAGCTGAAAGCAGGTATCCCGGCCTCCCAGGCCCTCGCCACCCGCCCCCACCCTTAATGCCAGATTCATTATTTAAAAGCAGGGTGGAAAGAAGAAAGAAAGCAACCTTCATTATCATATCGAGAAAATTACCCCCATCCCCTTAACTAGCAATTTTCCTGCCACATAGTTCAGCGCTGACTAGCCCATTAATTATAGAGATGAAAAATCATTTGGAAACCAGAAAGGAAACTAATTGGCTCTTCCCCCAGCTCAAATGAGCCGGTGCTAGCGGGAGAAGGGAGCAGGGATCCCGGTCACAAGAGGATCCCGACGGGGTCTCCTCCTTGGGAAGATTTCTCGAGACTCTCCCTTTGCTCGGAGCAGTCTAGGGAGTATGGCATGTGGTCAAGAGGAAAGAGGGGCCTGTGGTTAAGGTGTGGGGCTGGGGGAGATCTGGTTTCACTGCCCTGCCTCAGGATGACCTTGTCTGAGTCAAGTCACCTCTGTGCCTCAGTTTCCCCATCTGTAAAATGGGGATAATAGACCTTCCTTTGTGTATTCAGACTGAGCTCTTCAGAGCAGGGGCTGCCTCTGACTCTGTGTCTGCAGCGCCCGGCACAACGGGGCCCTGATCTTGGTCAGGGTCTGTGCAGCGCCCGGCACAATGGGGCCCTGATCTTCACTGGGGTTTCTAGACGCAACCATAACGTGCATAACAACAGTGGATCTGAACACTGTCTTGGTTTTAAGACAGCTGGAGTCTAGGTTACTGAGCATTGGCTGAGGATCCAGGACTCCTGGGTTCTACTCCTACTCTGGGAGGGGAGTGGGGTCTAGTGGCTAGAGCAGGAGGGGGCTGGGAGCCAGGACTCCTGGGGTCATTCCCCAATCTGCCATCAACGTGCTGTGCGTGCCAGGGCCTGCAGCGTGGTTTGCCCACACCCCAGCGCCGAGCGCAGATACTCACCCCACAGAGCCAGCTCCCCAGAGCGGGGGTGGGGCAGCGCATGCCCTCCTCCAGCCCCCCAGAGAAGGGGCATGGCTGGCAGAGCTGCTCTCCGCTGCGAGGCCCAGGCCTGCGAGCGCCAGGGTCATTACAGGCCAGGACCAAGGGGCATTAGCAGGGGCGGCTCTAGGGATTTTGCCGCCCCAAGCACAGCATGCTGGGGCCTGGAGCCGCCCCTGGGCATTAGCAGAGCAAAGCCCAGCGAGGAGGAGCCTGGTCAGCACGAAAGCGCGTCAGCAGCGCAGGGATAAGGGAAGGGGCTGCGGGTCAGGAGTGAGGAGCAGCGGCTGAGCTGGGGAGGTTGGGGAGTCCCAGGCTGGGAACAGAGTGCTCCTCACTCCCGACCCGCAGCCCCTCCATCCCAGCCCCGGGCGCCCCTGAGCAGGGGACAGGTCCCTTCTCCAGCCTGACCTTCGCTCCGAGGGAAAGTGCTGAGGCGAGAGAACCTAACACCGGGCTGCGGGGGCCGAGCGCTGCCTGATCTCCATTCCCCTCCCCTCCTTGTCTTCCAATCCCTCCCTGGGGGAGCCGCAAGTCAAGGGCGTCCCGGCTCCTGTTTCATGCTGCGGTGTCCCATGGCCAGGTGAGGCGGCTGGGGTGATGGCCCAGGTCCCCTGGGGGCACCGCGTGATGACTCAGCCCCTCGGGGGCCAGGCCTGCAGCTCTGGAGCTGGGGGGCGGGACGGGACGGTCACTCAGTGTCCTTCCCAAGCTGCTGGGGTTTGGGCCAGGGGAGCAGCGCATCTGGGGAGGAGCGCGTCTGGGAGCTGTGCACAAGGGGCCCCCAGGCTCCTGGCCTGCAAAGGGGGCCTGGATTCCTGGCCCATGTAAAGGGGGCCAGGTTGGGCCCCACTGGTGTAACAGATGCAAGCCATGCGCCGCGTCTCAGGCTCCGCCATTGTGGCTGCAGCATCTGTAGGGGGCGCTCTCCCCCTGGCCGTCAGTGCTGGCCCCAGGCCAGCTCTAGGGGGTATTGGGCTGGGGGCCGCGTGCCGAGGTTTGGGGGTGGTAAAGCCATGGGGGCCCCTCCCCCCACCTCAGGGTCTGTCTCAGAAGAGGCTTCTGCCCCCCCCCCCCGGGATGGGCCCAAGCAGCTTTGCCGTCACTCCGGGGGAAGGAGCCTGGTGGGGGGAGATGGTGGAGGAGTCTGGGAAAATGGACCCCAAATGGGGGAGCTGCCTTTTTTCCAGCCGGGGTGGGGGGGGTCCTGCCCCTGCTCCCAAACAGTGGCCCCGTCTGACCCAGATCAGAGCCCGTGTGAGGATGTTGGATGGAACAGGGGCTTCCCGTGGGGGCTGCGTTTCTGGGGGGATCCCCAGGGGGCATGAACAGGGGCTCCCCACATTTCAGCACATTTCTGGGCAGAGCCAGGTGGTGGGGCCGGACCTGGGCCCGAAGCAGTGGCTGGAAGGACTTCAGTGGGCTTGGGCTCCCACTCCTGTGGTGGAAACACAGGCATAGCCCAGTGTGCCCATCTGCCCCGGCATCCCGTCACCACTAGCACCAGCTAGTCCAGTGGAGGGGGGAATACCAGCCCAGGGGAAGCGACTGCCTGACCCCAGTGTTCGGCTCCTGCCCAGAAGCAGGTTTATATCTCTGACCCCCGCATACCTCCCTGCCAGGTGACACATTCCCCTTCCCACGTGAGCCTTCGTTCTGAACCCACTGTGACACCCTGCAGCAGGGAGTTCCACAGGTTGATCAAATGGAGCTGCTTCCAGGAGAGGCCACTTGGAGGTGGTGGCTCGGGATACCTGGGCTCTGTTCTCGTCTGACTCGTTTGCAACCTTGTGCAAGTCCCTGTGCCTTAGCTTCCCATCCATTGTGTGTAAATTATTTGTCAAGGACTGTCTGTCTCACTGGGGGTCTGTGCAGCATCTGGCGCAGTGAGGCCCTGATCTTGGTCCAGGTCTGTGCTGTGCCTCCATCCCCAAGGTGCTGCTGTGATATAAATAACAATGAGTTTGAAATGTGTTGCCTTTTTGCTGACGCTGTCTTCTCCTGGTTGCTTGCGTCTCTGGAAAGACACCTTTGCTCTGCCTCCATCCGATCCCAAGTCGGGTGAGATCTGTTCCTGATGGGAGGGAGCATTGAAAATCAGCTGCTTCAGTTGTGGTGTTGTTTGAAATACGGGTTTACCAAAAATGCCAGCGACTCAGTTTCCTTTGTCCCAAGATCCCTGCTGAAGAGAGACAAGAAGTCAGGTGGCATTTTTAGGAAGCAAAAAATATCAACATCTCATCCAAAAAGAACATTAAGGTGGCAAAATCAAAGGGCTACAATGTTGGGAAATGCAAGAATTAAGGTTGCTTGGGTAACCTTAACTCTGCCCTCTGCTGTGTCTGCATTATAAGTCGCTCTTTCATGACATCCAAAGCTATTCTTTTCACAAGACCCCTGGCCTCATTCAGTGCACAGGACAGATGGCATTCACTGGATGAGCAGTTATGCCAGCTTTCTTTTTGTCACCCTTATTCAGTGTGTGGCCCCAGGCCCCGTTCACTGCCACCGTCCGAACCCAGAGTTATTAATGTCCTCATTGACTTTTCTGTGGCACTCATGAATTTCTCTTCCCAACACCCCACGAGACGAGTAGTATCCCCACTGCCCAGCTGGGAAACGGCAATGCAGAGATTGAGGTCGCCCCTCGCAGTCCCAGCACCCCAGTGGAAGCGGGTGCTGGGATCCTGTCATTCAGCTGCGTTCTGGAATCCTTGTCCCCCCCATTAGCCATAAGACCCTCCTTGCTATTCACTCCGCATCTTCCAGCTTCTGCAACAGATGAGGCAGGGTCCTACCACAGCTGCCTTCTCTCCCCGCATAAAATGGATCCAGGCCCGGGGCAAGGCCAGCCAGTGCCCTGACTGGGACAGGGTCCTGTGGGTAGAGCTGATGTGACTGTGTCACTAAAGAGTGTCTCTTAATGCAGATGCACAAGGCAGCAGTCAGGGCCGGCTCTAGCGTTTTTGTCGCCCCAAGCAAAAAAAATTTTGGCTGCCCCCCCTGTCCCAGCCCTGGGCTCCTCTCCACACCCCCCTGCTGCCCCAGCCCTGGGCTCTCCCCACCCTTTCCCCCCACCCCACTGCCGGTCCAGGCCTGGGCTTCCCCCTTCCCCCCCACCAGTGCCCCCACACACACCTCCTGCCGCCCCAGCCCTGGGCTCTCCCCCCACACACACCTGCACCCTCCTTCTGCCGCAGCCCTGGTAACTCGCTCCCAGGGCGGGTCATTCAGCAGGAATTTTGGATGTGCACAAAACACTGACAGGACTGGTTCCCATATGGTTACAGAGCTGCAGTAAAGTGGAACAATTTTCAGCTTGTGTGGTTGGAGGATATCTGGATGCATATTATAAGACTGTCCTACATAATTGAGGAAAAGTTGAGGTGCCTTTATTATTCTTTTGTTCCACTCTTTCTTTCTATGGGGAATTTGCCAATGCAATATCACTGTCTTCCTTTTAAACAAACAAACAAACAAACAAAAGGCAATGGCTGTTGAAAATGGCAATTCCAGTCCTAATAACCACGGGAAGCATTTCTTGCTCAATTTTATCCTACTTTTTCTACAGCAAGTTACAGTGGATCAGTATAATTGATTTGGGAATGAAGTAGCAGCTGCCCAAACTGAGCTTGAGCACTCCTGAATTTTGAGGTGTTCAAATCTGGAAGGCAGGTGCTGGGTGTGTGTGGGGGGGGAGCACGGCAGCATGTATGCAGCAGCGTGTCTGGCGCTGCGCGGAGCCAGACACGCTGGTCTGAGTGGCACAGTAAGGGGGCTGTTGCCGGCACAAGGCCTGAGGCTACAGCAAACAGTGATTTGTTGCCCGGAGTGCCTTGCTTTAATTAGACACACCAGGGTGGAGAAGCAAAAAAAGGTTTATTTGAGATTTTAAAGCGCAGGATGCTTGGAGGAACACACCTTAGATTAAGCACACCCCAGACAAGCAGCTTTTTGTTTTTATACATGATTTTAGCTAAGCATGTTTATTACCCCCAATACCCAGCTTTTTTCTTTTTTTCCCTTTTTTTTTTTTTTTTTAGTTTTTATACAGCAAATACATTATGAAGCAGCAATTACTTTAAACAGGTTAGATCATACTTGGCAAAAAACATATTATTTTGTTAGTAACTTTTTTTGAACGGTTATTTTGTTTTACTCCCTTTAGCCAGGTGCAAGCAGGCTGTATAATTGCCTCCTGGTACTGATAACTAGTTGCCACACATTCCATTCTTTTCATCTAGCCTGTGGAGTTAATTAAAGTTTAAACATGGACGCGGTTCAGACAAGCAGAGGCCTAATACAGGGAGCCTTCATTGGCACTGTCATTTTCCACCCCTCTGTCAACACTGGGTCATGCCTGGTGCCACCAACAATTCCCTTTTTTGAGAATACTTAACAAACCTTTGGCTGAGTATTTTTATATACTGTGGACAAAACATAATTGAGTTTTATGGAGCTGGGGCTGTTAATGAGAGGGTACATAGGGACCTTCGGGGCACGGGGGGTACAAAGTTTACGGAGGAGCAGTTAGAGAGATTAAACTTTTGGGCAAAGCAAATTTTCAGGTTTTTATACGTATTTGACTTTAATTTGTTAGGGATTTTTTTTTATTTTGCATGTGCCTGGGGAGAAACGGGAGTTAACGAGAGGAGTGTTTTTATAGCAAAGAGTAACATTGTGGCAAACCCTAGGCCTGGATCCATACTGGGCAAGTGATTTTAAGGCCTAACAATTACAATTTTTTAAATACCCACAAAATTACTACTACTAACAACAAGCAGATTAAAAACAAAAGGGACCAGGCCCACAGGTTAGGCTGGCCCTGTGAAAATAAACACAGCCAACGCTTAGAGTGTTTACGGGGAGTGCGCTGTAACTGTTCAAAGGGGTTACAGGGCATTTTTAGCAGGCCTTACTGTTGCCTGAATAACAGTTTAAGTTTCAGATTGTCGTTGGCAGTTTTTTTCGCAGGTTGGACGGTTCACCGTTTAGGAGCTGGCACTGCTTTTAGACGGGAGTAGTGGATTTAGTTTTTGTATTTTTTGACCTTTGCTGCAGTGTGGGTGATCAGCAGGACGGTGTGAGGTCCCTTTTACTTTTTTTGGAGAGGCTCGTCCTTTTAGGTACGAACGAGAACGGAGTTACCAGGCTGCAGGGAGTGGACAGGGGCATCCAGCGGGAGAGGCTGCAAATTTTTGGTATATTTGTGGAGAGAACAGAGAACAGCAGACAGAGAGCACATGTACTGAGATAAGAAACCGCAGCCTACCTCCCACCTTTTTAACAGAACCGGTGTACCATTTATAGGCCATGCCCTTTCAAACATAATTTTGAAGGGACTAAGCCCTAACCTGCCCTTTGGGAGAGCACGAACTCGGAGCAAAACAAGGGGTAAGGCATCAGGCCACCGAAGAGAAGCCTTTTGGCAGACCTTTGAGAGATGCCGCTTGAGTGTTTGATTAGTACGTTTTACTACTTTACTGGCCTGTGGTTGCCATGGAGTGTGGAGCTTTTAGGTGATTTGTAGAACATTCGAAATTTCCTGAATGACTTGCGATGTGAAGTGTGTTTTATTGTTAGATTTTATTCACTGGGGGAGTTCAAAGCGAGGAATGATTTTCTTGACAAACTTGAGAGCCACTGTTCTGGCAGTGTTGTTACGGCATGGGAAGGCTTTAGGCCATTCGCTGAATTGATTTACCATGACAAGGAGGTACCTGAACCCTTGGGTCCGGGGGAACTCAGTGAAGTCTACTTGCCACACCAATCCTGGCCCTGGGGTAGGTTCCAGAGTGGCTGGTGGCACTGACACTTTTGATTGAGGGTTGTTTTTTTGACAGACTAAACACTCAGCCTGTACCTGGGAAGCCAGGGGTTTTAATTTAGAGGTTAGAAAATACTTATTTATAAGCTGGGTGAGAGCCTCCCTTTTAGCGTGAGTGGTCTGATGTAGTTTTTGTAGTACTGGCCGTATTAGGCTTTTAGGTAGGAGGATTTTTTTTTTTTGTGGAGTGGAGCCATCCCTCCTTTTCCTGGAGCCCAAGGGAGTCGGCCAGATTTCTTTTTTTACAAGAGTACTGAGGGGCTGGGAGCTTACCCACTGATGGGATGAGGGCATGCACATGGGCCTCCTCAGCTTTTAATGGTTTCAGGGTGGCAGCCCGCTTGGCTTTTTTGTTGGCCCTGGCGTTGCCCTTGGCTACGTCCTGGTTTTTTTGTTGATGAGCTTTGCAGTGCACCACTGCTACCTCTGAGGGGAGCTGCACCGCTTCCAGAAGCCGGAGAATTTGTGTCCCATGCTTGACCGGGGACCCCTGAGCTGTAAGCATTTTTTTTTGTTTTTACAGACCAGCGTGAGCATGCAATACCCCAAAAACATATTTTGAGTTAGTAAAAATATTAACCCGTTTGTCTTTTGCCAGTTTAAGTGCACGGGTTAATGCTACAAGTTTAGCAAGTTGGGCAGATGTTTCAGCAGGTAAACTTTTTGCTTTTACTGTATCATAGAGGGTTACAACAGCATAGCCCGCCCTTTTTTGCCCATTTATGACAGCACTGCTTTCATTAGTATACCACTTACAGTTTGCATTTGAGAGCGGTTGATTTTTTAAATCTGGACGGCTGGAGTACTGGGCATTTATGATTTTTAAACAGTTATGTTCCTGCTTCTTTGTTTCTGGTAACATAGTGGCTGGGTTGAGGGAGGGGCAGGTCTGCAGGGTAACTTTAGGATTTTTTAGGAGTTTAGCCTGGTACCGAGCTACCCGAGCCTGCGTGAGCCAGAGACCACCCTTAGTGTCCAGCAGGGCTTGAACCATATGAGGGGTATACACCTGCACAGTTTTCCCCAAAGTCAGTTTTTTTGCTTTACCAAGCACTAGGGCAGTTGCCGCGACAGCTCGCAAGCAAGCTGGCCACCCCTTGGCAACTTGATCCAGTTGTTTAGAGAAATATGCCACAGGACGTTTTCAAGTGCCTAATAATTGAGTAAGCACTTCCAGGGCTACTTCTTTTTTTTTATGCACATACAGTTGAAACGCTTAGAAAGGTTAGGCAGGCCGAGTGTGCCGGGGCTTTTATTAGCTTTCGCTTTAACACTTTAAATGCCTTGTTAGCTTTTGAGGACCAGTGAAAGGGATCGTGATCCATTTCCTTAACACATTTATACAAGGGCTTAGCCCACAGTCCGAACTTTGGGATTCATATTCTGCAAAAGCCTGCCATGCCCAGAAAAGCCCTGAGCTGTTTACGATTGCTTGGGACAGGAATTTGACAGATTGCTTCCTTCCTTTCATTTGAAAGCTGTCTTTCCCCCTGTCTTATGTGAAATCCTAAGTACTGTACTTTTGAGAGGGCAATTTGAGCCTTGCTTTGAGCTACCCGGTATCCTCTGAGTCCAACAAAGTTCAGGAGGCTCACAGTGGTGTGGAGGCAAGGGGTTAATTCCACCGCCCCTATTAACAGGTCGTTAACATACTGCAGGAGGAGAATCCCGTCCGGAGTATTCCACTCCTCCAGGTCTTTGGCCAGAACCTGGCCGAAAAGTGTGGGGGAGTTTTTAAATCCTTGGGCTAACACAGTTCAGCAAAGCTGCCTTTTAACCCTTCGGTCGTCTTCCCACTCGAAGGAGAAAATTTCCTGAGATTGTGTGTCGACCGGAATTGTGAAGAAAGCATCTTTCAGGT
Source organism: Mauremys reevesii (assembly GCF_016161935.1). Classification (NCBI taxonomy): domain Eukaryota; kingdom Metazoa; phylum Chordata; order Testudines; family Geoemydidae; genus Mauremys; species Mauremys reevesii. The sequence continues at coordinate 7,611,978 of NC_052647.1, read as the reverse complement.
CTAGGACTGAAAAGTGGGTGTACTGCCCTTCTATAGATGCCAACAGTGTATATGGGTTTGGAACAAGGGGGTGCAGAGTCTTAACCCGTTCATTAACTGCCCTTAGGTCCTGGACCAGCCGATAGGTGCCATTGGGCTTTCGAACAGGCAGGATGGGGGTGTTCCAGGCTGACTGACATTCTCGCAGTACCCCGTACTTCAGAAACTGATTTATAGTTTCCTGCAGCCCTTCTCTGGCCTCCCTCTTGATCGGATACTGCTTGATTCGCACCGGACCTTTTCCTGGCAGGAGCTGAACCTTAATGGGGGTGTGATGTACTGCCTTTCCTGGGACCCCCGATGCCCATACTAGAGGAAAAACCTGGTTCTTCCACTGGCTCCACTCTGGGGCTTGCATGGCTGAGGGCTTAACTGCAAGAGTCATTATCCAGGCATTCTCTGGGGGCAGGGTGAGAGTGATTTTATCTTGGGTGAAGTGCAGGGTGGCACCTAAGCGACAAAGCAGATCCCGTCCCAGTAGAGGCGTTGGGCAGTCGGGGAGGTAAACCAGCTTGTGGGAGAGAGTTTTGTCTCCCAAAGCACATTTTGCTGGGGCATACACTGGACATTTGATTCCTTTTCCTGTAGCGCCGACCACAGTGAGGGAATCTGCCACGGGCAGCTGGAGGGGTTGATTTACAGCGGTTCGAGCTGCTCCAGAGTCTACTAAAAAGTCTATTTCAGAATTTTCCACCCGCATTTTTACTCGGGGTTCCGGGGGCAGGATAGTCCGTCTCCCCTGACACCCCTAGTCTTGATTCTTTGCTGCCATCATAGGGGTATCTTCCCTCTCGGGGCACTCATTTTTCCAGTGTCCCTCCTTCCGGCATATGGCACACTGATTGCGACCCAAACGCCTTTCCTGTGAGCCAGGGCGCCCACGTCCACGACCTTTCATTCCCCGGCCCCTTCCACCACCTTCCTGAAACTTCCTCTTGTCACTGGCCTGTACTGCTGCAACCATCATCTTCACTTGCCTTTTTTCCTTCTTTCCCTTTTTAAGGCTGTAAACCTTGTTTGCAGTTTTTAAAATTTGTGCCACAGACATGCCCATTAAATTTTTTTTTTTTTGCAATTTTTTTTTAATGTCAGGGGCAGCACGGCTGGTAAAGATACCTTTTATAATTGCCTTAGTTGCTGCATTATCAGGGTCTGTGTTAGTGTTTTGCCGAATGGCATCCCGGATGCGCTGCAGAAAAGCGACCGGACTTTTTTTAGGCTTTTGTATGAGCTCATAAGGTTTGGCCCAATTGTTATGGCGAACAGCTGAGCGTTGGAGTTCTAGCAAGAGCAGCTCCTTGTACACAGTGAGGCGGGTCTGACCATTAGGCTTATTAGGATTTTACCTAGGATCTGCTAGGGGGACCATATTGGCAGGAGTGGCAACATTAGCTGGATTCCGATCATGCCTTAGTTGTGCTTTTTTTTTGCCTTAGCTATAACCTGATTTTTTTTTACTTTAGACAACAGGGTCCTTATAAGGATATTACAGTCATCCCAGTCAGGCTTGTGACTGGCAAAACATTCCTCAAAAACCGAAATAAACTTGCTGGGATTTGTGGAGAATTTCCCTGCCTGTGCCTTAAAGGCTGCTAAGTTCACTGGGTTAAAAGGCACATGTGAGTAAACTAGCATAGTAGTGGCCCGGCGCCCCTCTGCTCCCGGGCGAGCCACCACAGTCTTAGTAATTAACGGATAAAATTTTACTGAAGGAGCAATTTTTGAAACCTGAGGCACCTGGTCTTTATACGGTGGGGGTGTAGGAGCCGAAGGGGACACCGACTTTGCCATTACAACTGGGGAGGGGTTCGGGGAACTAACAACAGTGACTGCCGAGCCTGTCGGAGTCAGATTACACTTTTGCAACAGATCTGACCTATTTTTTAACAACATAAACAACTGTGCATACATAAATTTATTTTACTTATTTATTTGCTGACAAAACAAAGCTAATTGAAGGATCGTGTTGTAATTAAGTGATTTCTCCGGTGGCCACCTTTTTTGGCCCTTTAGCTGATACTGAGGCCAGTTTACTGTACAGAATTTTTTTTAGTTTACTTTTAGTTAATGGATTTTTTTTAAACACTTTTCAATTTATTAGAATGCATTTTAAGGGTGTACACCGTACCCTGCCTGTACTTTGTCCCTGCCCCATACCTATGGGAAGACACTGGGCGTCCCCAGGTTTTAACAGGCAAACAAAAGGTTAACAGCACTGGACTGTTTTTACCTTATTTACGAGACCGGTTTCCCACCGTCGCCCGCAGCTGCTTTTTTACTATTTGAGCGCGTTGCACCGTAGTGCCCTCCGGGGTCGACCACACCGCGTCTCCGCCGAGGCCCCCGATGAAGTCACCGGTGCGCGCTGGGCATCGGTCGTCGCCGCAATCCGTCTCCCTCCTGGTGGGGTCGGGGAATGGCTAAATTTAGCCTCAAGCCCACCCAGGGACGCCAAAACTGTTGCCGGCACAAGGCCTGAGGCTACAGCAAACAGTGATTTGTTGCCCGGAGTGCCTTGCTCCAATTAGACACACCAGGGTGGAGAAGCAAAAAAAGGTTTATTTGAGATCTCAAAGCGCAGGATGCTTGGAGGAACACACCTCAGATCAAGCACACCCCAGACAAGCGGCTCTCTGTCTTTATACATGATCTTAGCTAAGCATGTCTATTACCCCCAATGCCCAGCTCCCCCCTCCCCCCCCCTTCTCCCTCCTTTTCAGTTCCCATACAGCAAATACATTATGAAGCAGCAATTACTCTAAACAGGTTAGATCATACTTGGCAAAAAACATATTATCTCGTTAGTAACTTTTTTTGACCGGTCATTCTGTTTCACTCCCTTTAGCCAGGTGCAAGCAGGCTGTATAATTGCCTCCTGGTACTGATAACTAGTTGCCACACATTCCATTCTTTCCATCTAGCCTGTGGAGTTAATTAAAGTTTAAACATGGACGCGGTTCAGACAAGCAGAGGCCTAATACAGGGAGCCTTCATTGGCACTGTCATTTTCCACCCCTCTGTCAACACTGGGTCATGCCTGGTGCCACCAACAGGGCTGGAGGGTTGGAGAAGGGATAGGAGGTTACGTGGGGGGGCAGTCAAGGGACAGGGAGAAGGGGGGTTAGATGGGTCAGGGGTTGGGTGGGCAGTCAGGGGACAAGCAGCGGTTGGATAGGCATGGGAGTCCCAGGGGTTTGTCAGGGGATAGGTAGGGGGTGGGGTGGGGTCCTGGGGGGAAGTTTGGGTGGTCTCAGGAGGGGGCAGTTGGGGACAAGTCAAAAGGAGGCTTAGTTAGGGGCAGGGGTCCCAGGAGGGGGCAGTCAGGGGACAAGGAGCAGAGGTGCTTAGATAGGGGGTGGGGTCCTGGGGGGCAGTTAGGGGCAGAGGTCCCAGGAGGGGGTGATCAGGGGACAGGGAGCAGGGGGGTTGGATGGGTTGGGGTTTCCGGGAGGGGCAGTAGGAGGGAGTGGATGGTGGCAGGATGGGGCTACCCTCCCCGTGGAGTGTCCTGTTTTTTGAATGTTAAAATATGGTCTCTCTCCACTCACAGCAGGCTGCTGCATGAGGTCCCCCTCCTTCCTTTCCAGTTGGTAGTGGCCAAGGGAATGCTGGGAAATGTAGTTCTTTCCCTGCTCCAGGGCTGGCTCTATAGGCAGGGAGCTAACCAAGGAACTACAGCTCCCAGAGCCCCCTGTTGGTTCTCAGCTTCCCTGCTGCCCCTGCAAATGAGCTGCCCCAAGCAGGTGCTTGCTTTGCTGGTGCCTAGAGCCGCCCCTGGCAGCAGTTACGGGTGCCTGGGTAGCCTCTGTTCTGGTGTTCCCAAAACATGGGTTGCTGCAGGGAGCGGGGTGAGACTCAGCAGGGGGCGCTCTCCGCAGCTGTCAGTGCTGACCCCAGGGCGGCGCTAGGGGGCGCTGTGCTGCAGGGAACAGAGTGGAGGCTCAGCAGGGGGCGCTCTCCCTGCACGATCAGGGACCCCCATGCCCCAGTGCTAGGGGGCGCTGTGCTGCTGTCTCCACGTGCAGCTCTGGACGAGAGATTCTGGTTGCTCATGGTCATTAGAGATCGGGGGTGGGGGGAGAGGGGGACGAAGCTGGAGTCTCGGTTAAATCCGGCCGGGGTGATGGACATTCCAGCCGCAGAGAACGGCCCCAGCCAGAGCTGAGAATGAGCCACAACTGACAGTCCAGCCCCATGAACCCCTCTGTCCGTCCGTCTGTCCACCCCCATCGCCCCCTCCGTCCATCTGTCTGTCCACCCCCATCGCCCCCTCCGTCCATCCGTCCATCCCTATCACCCTGTGTCCATCTTCTCTGTCCAACCCCATCACCCCCTCTGTCATCTGTCCACCCCCTACACCCACTATGTCCATCCATCTATCCATCCCCGTACACCCCCTCTGTCTGTCTCTCTATCCATCCCATTCACCCCCTATGTCCATCTGTCTATCCAGCTCCAGTCACCCCCTCTGTCCGTCTGTCCATTCCCAGGCACCCCCTGTGTCTGTCTGTCTCTCCACCCCCATCACCCTCTGTGTCCATCCACCCCATTCACCACCCTGTCCATCTATCCATCCCATTCACCCCCTATGTCAGCCTATCCATCCCCAGTCACCCCTCTATCCATCTCTCTATCCATCCCATTCACCCCCTCTGTCCGTCTGTCTGTCCGTCCCCATTCACCGCCTCTGTCCCTGTGTCTATTCATCCCCAGTCACCCCCTCTATCTATCTATCTATCTATCTATCTATCTATCTATCTATCTATCTATCCCTATTCACACACCCCTCACTGTAGGCTCTGGTCAGGGCCCCCCACCCTCAGCCCCATACGATTTCTGCACCGCGGTGCTGCCCTGACTTGCGCCCATGTGCACCAACGCCAGCAGCTGCCTGTGGCAGTGACTGTTAATCATCCCTCTCTGCCAGGGACGCTCCGTGAGGGGGTTCTCCAGCCAGGCCCTTCCCACCCCCGGCCCCTACCCAGCTGGACCCATGCTGGGCACTCAGCACCCTCAGGACAGTCACACAGAGCAGGGCAGGGACAAGGCAGGAGGACACAGTGGTGGGCTGCGGGTCGGGACGGGGGCACCGGCAGAGCTCTGATGGAGGAGCTGAGGCTGGGCTAACGGGGGGCTGTGGGTCGGGACGGGGGCACTGGCAGAGCTGTGATGGAGGAGCTGAGGCTGGGCTAACGGAGGGCTGCGGGTCGGGACGGGGGCACTGGCAGAGCTGTGATGGAGGAGCTGAGGCTGGGCTAACGGGGGGCTGTGGGTCGGGACGGGGGCACTGGCAGAGCTGTGATGGAGGAGCCGAGGCTGGGCTAACGGGGGCCAGCGGGGCGGGACAGGGGCACTGGCAGAGCTGTGATGGAGGAGCTGAGGCTGGGCTAACGGGGCTGCGGGTCGGGCCGGGGGCACTGGCAGAGCTGTGTGGGAGGAGCTGAGGCGGGGCTCCCGGGGGGCGGCGGGTCGGGACGGGGGCACTGGCAGAGCTGTGATGGAGGAGCCGAGGCTGGGCTAACGGGGGGCTGCGGGTCGGGACGGGGGCACTGGCAGAGCTGTGATGGAGGAGCTGAGGCTGGGCTAACGGGGGGCTGCGGGTCAGGATGGGGGCACTGGCAGAGCTGTGATGGAGGAGCTGAGGCTGGGCTAATGGGGGGCTGCGGGTCGGGATTGGGGGGCACCGGCAGAGCTCAGGGTGGAGGTTTCTCACTCAGAGCCCCCCCCCCATTCTCGGGATTAGCCGGATCCCATTTCGCCGGGGGAGGCAGGGACATGTCGCTCGTGCTCAGATTTGTGATTTACGCTGCTCGCTGCTAATGAGGACACGGAGAACGGCCTGTTCCCAGCGAATTCGGCTAATCCTCCCGGCCGCGCTGCGATGCCCAAACAATCCCCCCTCAGCTCCTTCCCGCCCTGACACCGAGCAGCTCCCTCCAGCCCAGGCCCCGGCCGCGGGGCGTCCCACGCCATCTCTCTGGGATCGGCGTGGGGGGGGGGCAGGGCTGCGGGTCGGGATTGAGGGGCACCGGCAGAGCGGGAGGGGGTGAGCCCAGAACCCAAATCCAAAATGTGGATATGCCATTAACCGCCCCCCCTTCCTCTGGCTCTTGTCAAACTCTGGCCTCAGCCACAAATTGGGGGGTTATAAAGAGCCCCCAGCTGGGGCAGGGACAGAGGTGGGAGATGGAGCAAAACTGCAGAATTTCCAATTCTCACTCGTAGCCCCAGCCCTGCCCCTGCCACGGCTCTGCCGGTGCCCCTCAATCCTGACCTGCGGCCCCTGCTAGCTGTTGGGGACTTTAACCCCGACAGCGAAATTCGTTGTCTGTTCACAAAGAGACAGGCAACACCAGCAAGGTCCGATCAAAAGCCTTTTATTGACAAGTGCACGCATCAACAAAAGGCCGCTCGTCTCCAGTGAGAACCAGCCGCTTTTTACAGCTTAGCATTAGCCTATATAGACAGTTTTATTACGTCATACATCACTCACTTGAGCAAAACCCACCCCCCTTTGTTTAACAACTTATAACTAGACACTTTTAATATACACACATGCCTAGACTTTATGTCTACAACTTTAGATTATTAATTATATCTTAACAACACCCAAAAGTTAGAAATACAGGGGAGTTTTTAAACAAACCTATAACTCAACCAAAAAGTTAGAATCTGAACCGTGGGATGCTAGAGTTCCTTATCAGCTCTTCAAACACTGTCCTTAGCACAGCTAATGGTATGCCAGCCATGCAATCCCTGGTTTATCTCAGGCTTGTCTCACGTTTTCCAGGGCTCTGTTAAACAATGCTGCTTTTCAATACTTTTCCACTCTGGGATTACCCAGAACCTTTGCTAGCCTGATTTCAGTCAGGTTAGCATAACTGTTTTGTCTGCTATATTTTCATTCAGGCCTAACATAGCCCAGCCCTGCCCCCCGCCCCCCACCACCAGCTCTGCCGGTGCCCCTCAAGCCTGACCTGCGGCCCCTGCTAACCCAGCCCTGGGCTCTCAGTCAGTCTGAAGCTGTCTGGGGCTGCAGACATTAACCCTTTCTGTGCCACCCACCGACATCTTCCCCACTTTAGTCTTTGCACCGGACCTGGCTCCCCGCCGAGCTGCGCTGGAGGGCTGGGTTCCGGTGCCCATCTGCAGTGGCCTTTGGATGGTGCCTGGTGGGTGAAAGGCTGGGACCAAGACTGGGACCCTGAGCTGAGGGCAGGGTCCCAGCTGCCCCACAGGGGTGCTTATAACAGGGGAACGCCCCCCACGGGGCCCCACTCCAGAGGGGCCAAGCCAGAGCTCTCTGTGGCCCTGAGGGCCTTAGTGATCTTTGCAAAGGCCTTTTGCTCCAGTCTGGTGGCTGCTGAGGCTGGGGGCAGGTGCAGGGAGGCTGCTGGGAGATCCCAGGCCTGTAGCTGAGGGCTTGGCTACACTTACAAATTTGCAGCGCTGCAGCAGGGTGTGAAAACACACCCTCTCCAGCACTGCAAATTGCGGCGCTGCAAAGCGCCAGTGTGGTCAAAGCCCCAGCGCTGGGAGCGCGGCTCCCAGCACTGTCCGTTATTCCCCACAGGGAGGTGGAGTACGGACAGCGCTGGGAGAGCTTTCTCCCAGCGCTGGTGCTTTGCCTAGACTTAGCGCTTCAAAGCGCTGCCGCGGCACAGCCTGAGACAGGTTTGTGCCCCACTGCTGATGGCGCTGGGGAGTCTGCATGTGACACGGTGCTGTGGGATATTGGGGGTACCTGCCCCCTCCTGCACTGCCTGGAGGCCGCTGCCTCTAGCTGCATGGAAAGATTAAAGGGAACTACATTTCCCAGCAGCCCTCTCTCCCTACAACACATGGAAAACTACAGCCCTGCCAATCACTGGCTGGGGGCTCTGAGCTGGCAGCGTAGCCTAGTGGGTAGGGCTCTCCCTTGGGACTCCGGACTCCCGGGTTCTCTTCCTGCCCTTGCTGGGTGACCTTTAGCAAGTCCCTTCCTGTCTCTGTGCCTCAGTTTCCCCTGCATTTAAAGAGTGAGCTTTCGGGGGCAGGGACTGTATCTGTGCAGCGCCCGGCACAAGAGGCCCTGATCTCAATTGCAGCCTCTAGGAGCTCGAGTGAGACTCATTGTGCGAATTGCCCTTTGCTTGGCTACTGCTTCAAGGCCAGTTACAAACATAGATTTCCCCGCCCTCCCCCCCACATGGCACTGTTTGGCAGGAAGATCACAGCCTTGTGGAGTAGTTGGCAAATCCTGAGAAAGAACATTCCCACAGGGCCCAAAGGGGATTGGCTGGACCATGGCGAGTGGGGCCGGTGCTGCATGGGCAAAATTGAAACTGACCAGCAGCCAAAAGTCCGGGGAGCCCGTCACAACCTCAGGGGCTGCTCCTGGGCCCTTCAAAGCTGCCCCAGCCTGTCCTGATGCTGCAGGGAAAGGTCTCCGTGCTCAGAGCAGGGTGCGAGGGAATGGGCTAAAAGGATCTGTAATAATGCCAAGTGGGGGGCGGGGAAAAGGGATTAGGAGATTCTGTTCGCTGAAAGGGGCAGATTCAGAACTGACCAAAGAAAATCCCCTTTTCACACCAGGTGGCGTTAGCCTCTGGAACTCTCTGCCACAGGATGTCGGCGAGGCCGAGAGCCTAGCGAGCTTCAAAGAGAGGTTGGACATTTTTTGGAGAAGGAGACTATCCAGAGTTAATCAGTCCAGCCAGCAGCGTATTGGCAGGGAGATAAAACCTCCTGATTTGATGCTTAAGACGATCTCTGCCTATTAGTGCCCAGGCTAAAACCTGATATGGGCGCAGATTATCTCCCAGCTGCCACTGCAGGGTTCTTACACCTTCCTCTGCAGCAGCTGGCTCCTGTCGGATGTGGGACTCTGGGCTAGATGGGCCGTTCCGGGCTGGAAATGTTTCTATTAATCTCCACAGGAAATTGATTCATAGGTTTCCAGGCCAGAAGGGACCATTGTGATCATCTAGGCCGACCTCCTGCATACCCCAGACCCTGGGGCTTCCCTGGATTCATTCCTGTTGGAACCGGAGCAGGGCTTTTAGGAAACCAGCCACCCGGGAGCCTGCTAGTGTAGACAGAACCTGCACAGCCCAGCCTCGATCAGGGCACTACAAACCCACCAAGGGTCTTGCTGGGGGATGCCCCTAGCGGGTGATGGGAGGCTGATGTCACTGCCGAGAAGGTTGGGTAGTGAAGGAGAATGGGTGGGGAAGGGATGGCCCAGCAGCTCTGCTCCCAGAGCACGAAGCAACGTGATTCTCATCTGTCCTATGTGGTTCGGTCTCTCTCTCCAGGGCTAGAGCCGGGTGTGCCGTGCACTGGTTTGCTGTGGGAGGAGGGTCTGTTTTATATGCCTGCGCTGCACTTATAGGAGAAGGCTGGTTGGAGGAACGCACCCAGCTCATGCGGTTGGGCTGGTCCGTAGTTCATGTGGCAGGTAGTTCCGCTGTCCCAACCAGCCCCTGAGAAAGTTCTGTCTCCTGCAGACACCAGCTTTACCCTGAGGTTAGAAAGTTCCTCTCCGCTAAGACCAGTGATCATGCTGGAGGGGGGAAACCATGTGATAGTGTTAGGCCTGAATGAAAATATAGCAGACAAAACAGTTATGCTAACCTGACTGAAATCAGGCTAGCAAAGGTTTTGGGTAATCCCAGAGTGGAAAAGTATTGAAAAGCAGCATTGTTTAACAGAGCCCTGGAAAACGTGAGACAAGCCTGAGATAAACCAGGGATTGCATGGCTGGCATACCATTAGCTGTGCTAAGGACAGTGTTTGAAGAGCTGATAAGGAACTCTATCATCCCACGGTTCAGATTCTAACTTTTGGTTGAGTTATAGGTTTGTTTAAAAACTCCCCTGTATTTCTAACTGGGTGTTGTTAAGATATAATTAATAATCTAAAGTTGTAGACATAAAGTCTAGGCATGTGTGTATATTAAAAGTGTCTAGTTTTAAGTTGTTAAACAGAGGGGGGTGGGTTTTTGCTCAAGTGAGTGATGTATGACGTAATAAAACTGTCTATATAGGCTAATGCTAAGCTGTAAAAAGGGGCTGGTTCTCACTGGAGACGAGCGGCCTTTTGTTGATGCGTGCACTTGTCAATAAAAGGCTTTTGATCGGACCTTGCTGGTGTTGCCTGTCTCTTTGTGAACAGACAACGAATTTCGCTGTCGGGGTTAAAGTCCCCAACAATAGTCCAACAGCAGAGTTGGGACATACAGAGATTCCCAGCGGCCAGAAGGAACCATTAGAATGAGATGATCTAGTCTGGCCTCCTGGATATCACAGGCCAGAGAATTTCACCCAGTTTCCCCTTTGATTGGACCCAATAACTAGCCCAGTTCCTAGGTTCCCAGGCAAGAACAGCCAAGGCCAGAGACTCCATCCCTGGGCCACTTGTTCCAATGGGAAATTCCCCCTCCCTGGTAGAAATTCACACCCGGTTTGGCCTGTTTCAGGCGTTGGATCTGGAGTAGCACAAGCTGGGTGTGAGCGAGCCCTGAACTGGTGATATTCGGCATAGCCAAGCGTGTGACACGCTCGTGGTTCACGATGAAAAATATTGGAGACTAAATATCCAGACGAAGCCAAATGCATAGTGGCTAAAGACAAAACAGCACAGTATGAAAAGACCTCCCCAACGCCAGATCGGCGCTGGGGGCTGCAGCCTGGGGCCTCGGATTTTGAGGACACCCCCGAAATACCCACCATTCACTGCATTGTTCTTCAGTTCCTCTCTCGCAGCATATTCCCCGTGCGTGGAGGATACGCCCTCTAAACCCACGTGTATTTACAGGACACATTAGCAAGCACCTTACACCTCATCTAAGATCCGGCCCGCCAGGTTGTACCAGCTCCTGAGCCTGTTCTGGGCTGGGCCTGTCTCCGCTGTGCTTTGGCTGCTGCATGCCGGATACCGGTCCGTGATGGTTGCGCCGGGGGCAGGATATTCACGGATTTAGCCTTTGCAAGTTTTCCTCTCCGCTTAGGTCAAATGCTGAGCTGGCCAGTTCCAAGGTATTGTGGGAGATGCCGGTGAACAGCATTGTGAGGAAAAAAAACGATTCAGTTGGTGTAAGTGGCCAACAGTCATGCCTACAATATTCATGCCGGGCACTAACCGGGCGGTAATGGGGTGTGAGTGCTGCTATGTACGTGTGGTTAACATTACCCCCATCACCCCAGGTCTGGGCACCTCACATTTTGTGGTGTATTTACCCTTCCAACACCCCTGGGAGCCCAGGCAGTGCTAATAGTCCCGTTTGGGGAAACCGAGTCACAGACCGACTCATTGACTTGCCCCAGGAGGCTGCGGCTGGGCAGAAAATTGAACCTGGTTCTCCCACGTCACAGATTCATACTCCAGCCACCGTGTCCCTTTCTCCTCTGAGATGTGCTGGCAAATGCTCTGCCAGCCCTGAATTGTTATTGCGAGGTGACGCTTCCGGGACCCTGCCGTACCCAGAGCCAGCTGCACCATCTGCGTCGTCGGTCGTGAGTGGGTTTCTGGCTGCACACAGAGGCTCCGGCATGGCAGGTACTGCACAGAAACACAGTCCCGGCCCCAGCAGCTTTCAGGGAAACTGAGGCACAGAGCCAAGAAAGGACTTGCCCTAGGTCAGGTTTCGTGGGAAAAGCACAGCACCCCCTAGACCTGTTCCGGAGGGAAAAGCAGCCCCTTCCAGAGCCCCCCGCCCCCTTTTCCTCACTCTCCCGCCCAAGCACTAACCCCACCCAGCAGCCCCCAGCATGTCACAGCGATAAGAGCGGGGGTCGTCTGCTGCAGGTGACGGCCCCGACCGGGGATCCAGGGACAGGCCGGAGCTGCGAGCAGCCAGGCAGAGACGAGACATAAACACAGACTTCCATACCCAGATGTGGCCCTCAGGCCAAAAAGTTTGTCCACCCCTGAGCTGGCACGTCAGAGCTGGTCTAGACTAGGTGTATTTTAAAAACGGGTTAGCTCCCATGTTTTAGAAGTCCAGTGTGGACAGACCAGGTTGTATTTTAGCTCCTGCTCTCTGCTTTGCTATCCTAGGCTTCATCCTGACTAGCTAATGTCGGTAAAAATACAACTTTCCCGGTCTAAAAGATGTTAACTAACATGGGTTAAAACAAGCCTTCTAGCCCTGTCTAGACACGCCCTTAACTAACAGATGTTAGTGAACACGTTTTAACAACAGAAATCGAAATCAGAGAAAACAGCTTTAACTGGAAGGGCAAGGGGGGTGAGGTGTTGCTTCTTTATCAGGGACTTATTTTCTCCCAACTGCTCCTTGGGTGTTTGAGTTCAATAAACATCACCAATACTAAATCCAAACTCTGCTCCTGGTTTATCCAGGACATTGGGAGCTCACTTGCACCAGTGTAAGGGGAGTGTGAAACTGTCGTGTTTCACGTTCACCGGACCCTGGTGTAAAGGGGAAAAGCCATGGGAGCGTCAGACCCTGGGATTTTAAACAGCTCAGATGTTTTTTTGAACCCTCTCACTGCCCGGCGTGAATGAGCTGAGGTGTGCATGGAATCACTGCTCTCAGAATCCGGTCTGATTCCTAGTTTTCCATAGAGACGCCCAGAGTGGACGAGACTTGAATTTCAAGCAGAAAAACCAACATTTCAGGCTTCCTGTGCCCCAGATAAAGGAGCAGGGATGACCCTGATTTCCCAGCTCAGTTCTAAGACTCCTTCAGTACACGGTAACCAATGGCCCGGGGCTGTCGATAGTCCCATGCCAGGACGCCGGGCTAGATGGGCCTGCCGGCAGCTCAGCGAGGTGACGCTGCCATTTGCACAGGCTGGGAGAGTACGTTTGTGGGGCGGGGGCAGGCTCTGCAACTGGGCCGGGATGCTGCTGACAAGGGCTCGGCCAAGGAAATGGGTCATTTCCCTCTGGGCACCCCCAGATCTGGGGGCAGGGTGGATGCAGGCGGGTTTGATTGTGCCTGATGAGCAGCCAGGGGCTTGATTGCTGATTTCAAAACCATCCCGCACCCCCTGTCTTTGGACCCTCCCCTTAACCTCCCCCTCCATCCTCCCGCTCCCCCCCACCTAACATGGATCTGAGTGTCAAGGAGCTACGAAGATGAGCTGTTACCATGGAGATGTGTCACTGGTTCTAGAGTAAAGGCCTTTGTCAGTAAAGATCCCACTGTCAAAGGGAAGGGGGGCTTGCTGGGGAGCCAGGACTCCTGGGTTCTCCTCCCAGGGCTGAGAGGGGAGTGAGGTCTGCTGGGTAGAGCTGGGGGCAAGGGGATGAGAGCCAGGACTCCTGGGTTCTCTTCCCAGGGCTGAGAGGGGAGTGAGGTCCGTTGGGTAGAGCTGGCAGCAGGAGCTGAGAGCCAGGACTCCTGGGTTCTCTTCCCAGCTCCAGGAGCGGAGTGAGGTCTGGTGGGTAGAGCTGGGGGTGAGGGGTTGAAAGCCAGGATTCCTGGGTTTTCTTCCTGGCTCTGAGAGGGGAGAGAGGTCTGCTGGGTAGAGCCAGGTAGTGGGGATGCTGGGAGTCAGGACTCCTGGGTTCTCTTCCCCGCACTGCCACTCACTCACACACAGGGTGAGCTGGTCCCCCCGCCCTCCCCGGGAAAACAGGGAGCGCGATCTGGAGCCCTCCCACTAAAGAGCTCGGCATGGTGAAAGGACCAGAGCGAGAGCTCCTGCAGGCTACCAAGGCCGGAGGGCCGGCCACTCACCCAGGGCTGGCCAGTGGCTGATAGCACGGTCTGTACCCTGCGGCTTTGCTGTATCGTGTGCCCCATTCACGCAGCATCTCCCCGCCCCCTGCTTCGCAGCATTACATCGGCCCATTAATTGCGGCTTTTAATTGCAAACCCTGGTGGAGCTGCAGGCGCGAGTCTGCCTGGCAGGCTGTGCTGTGCCCGCTGGCCACATGGCGAGGGCTGCGGTGGAGGAGACTCTCTCGCCCTCAGAGGAAGGATGGTGGGTGGAGCCATGATCCACAATGGCCCCTCCCCCGGGGGAGGTCATATCCAGTGCATGTCCCCCAATAACCTCTCCCCGATGTAACCGGGACACCTAAATGTTGCTAAGCGACACTGGTTCTCCTTGGCTACCCCCTAGAGATGGAGTGGGTGTGCCACCCAGCCTCAGAGCCACGCAGCTGAGTGCCAGAGCCCCCAGACTGCATAACGTCCGTGGGGATTCCCTCCCCCACCCCCGTGAGGCTCCAGTGGTGGGGGTGGCAGTCAGCTGTGCTTGTTTGGCCAAGATTAGCTGCCCTGCTCCCTGCATACATGACTCCCATGTGGAATCAGGCTGGGATCAGGGGGCGCCGTCGCACCTGTCATCTGCAAGAGACGCCGTGGGTTTGATTCTCAGCACAGAGCCAGAGTCATTTCTAGTCCAGAGACTGGACGTAGACTGTCGGCTCTTGGGGCTGGGGCCAGCTTTGTGCTCTGTGTCTGTGCAGCGCCTGGCACAATGGGGTCCTGATCCGTCACGGGGGCTCCTGTGTGCTACTACATTACAAATGAATAATGACTCTTAACCAGCCTTTTTCATCAGTTGGGCTCCAAGCACTTTACAAAGGAAGGTCAGTAGCATTATCCCCGCTTTACAGCTGGGGAAACTGAGGCACAGAGCAGGGAAGGGACTTGCCCCAGGTTATCCAGCAGGCCAGTGGCAGAGCTGAGAATAGAGCCCAGGGCTCCAGAGTCCCAGTCCAGTGCTCTCTGCACTAGGCCACGCTGCCTCCCTGAGAATAATAAAAAATGGCACTAACTGAGCTCGGCACCCATTGTGCCAGGGGCTGTACAAATGTAGCGAGAGATGGCAGCATTGCCAACCTCGGACGTGAACCAGGCCCCCAAAACTGCAAGATGGACTTAAAATCATGAGATTTGTTTTATTAGATAACAATGAATTCAGGATTCTTTTTTCCTCTTCTGAAGCCAGTTTTTCCCTGCTGTCCCCAGGGCCACAGGTTCTTCTGACTCCAGGAGCTGGGCCTTGAAACCCCCCACCACCGTGCTGCCGAGGCAGTGCCAGCCCCTAAGAGCTCCCTTCCCATAGTATCTGAGCCCCCCTGTGCGGTAGGGCAGGGACTGTTCTCTCCGTGTTACCTGTGGGGAAATGGAGGCACAGAGAGACTCCCGCAGGGGTCACACAGAATATTTGCAGCAGAGGGGAGCTGATTTCCTCATAGCCCATCTTAGTGCCATAGCTGCCTTCCTCTCTAAGCCCAGCACCGTCCTTCTAACAGACCAAGGGAGGATTTGCAGATTGCAGGAGAAATGGGGGTACAAAGCAGTGAACTGATTCACCCGGCCTGCTGGTGTCCGAAGTGGGATTCGAGCCCAGATTTCCCGCATCCTGCCCCAGTGCTTTACCACATGACCACGCTGCACTTGAATCATAGAATCATAGAATCTCAGGGATGGAAGGGACCTCAGGAGGTATCTAGTCCAACCCCCTGCTCAAAGCAGGACCAAACCCAACTAAATCATCCCAGCCAGGGCTTTGTCAAGCCTGACCTTAAAAACCTCTAAGGAAGGAGATTCCACCACCTCCCTAGGTAACCCATTCCAGTGCTTCACCACCCTACTAGTGAAAAAGTTTTTCCTAATGTCCAACCTAAACCTCCCCCTCTGCAACTTGAGACCATTACTCCTTGTTCTGTCATCTGCTACCACTGAGAACAGTCTAGATCCATCCTCTTTGGAACCCCCTTTCAGGTAGTTGAAAGCAGCTATCAAATCCCCCCTCATTCTTCTCTTCTGCAGACTAAACAATCCCAGTTCCCTCAGCCTCTCCTCATAAGTCATGTGCTCCAGCCCCCTAATCATTTTCGTTGCCTTCTGCTGGACTCTCTCCAATTTATCCACATCCTTCTTGTAGTGTGGGGCCCAAAACGTTTAACGTCTCCTCTCAAATAATTCCCCTCCCATCCCCCCGTTCGATATTTACATCCTTCAGCTACTCCCAGACAATTATCTGAGTGCTCCTTAGCCGCCGTCTAGCCAAGCTAGTCGTATTTAATTCTTTTAATCTCCCCTTGTAATTCAATCCTCTGAGACCCTTAATCATTTTCGCTGCACTGCTCCAAATTCCCTCTCATTTGACGGCAGCTTCTGTGCCCCGGAGCGCAGAGGCAGGATCCAGGCGGGAAGTGTCCCTGGAGAGGGGGTGGGGACCGTCCTGCCCACCAGGCACTGGGATATGGCGTGTCCTAAAATAGCCCCGGCCCTGTGGCTGGAGCAGCCGGACGGGCACACAGGGGTGCTGCAAAAGGCCCGGCCCGTCTCTGCAGGGCTAACAGGTCGTGACCCACTGATGCAGGATGGGCTTGTGGGTCAGATGCTGGGACTCAGGAGAGCTGAGCTCGATTCCTGCTCTGCTACTGACTCCCCATGCAGCCTGGTGTGAGTCACTGCATCACCTGGTGCCTCAGTTTCCCCTTCTGTAAAATAAGGGGGACCAATCCTTCCCTTTGTTTCAATTGTGAGCTCTATGGGGTAGGGGCAACCTCTCGCTGTGTCTGGGCAGCGCCTGGCACAAGGGGGGCCCTGATCTCGGGCGGGGTCTGTGCAGCGCTCGGCACAAGGGGGCCCTGATCTCGGGCGGGGTCTGTGCAGCGCTCGGCACAAGGGGGCCCTGATCTCGGTCGGGGTCTGTGCAGCGCTCGGCACAAGGGGGCCCTGATCTCGGTCGGGGTCTGGGCAGCGCCCGGCACAAGGGGGCCCTGATCTCGGTCGGGGTCTGTGCAGCGCTCGGCACAAGGGGGCCCTGATCTCGGTCGGGGTCTGGGCAGCGCCCGGCACAAGGGGGCCCTGATCTCAGTCGGGGTCTGGGCAGCGCCCGGCACAAGGGGGCCCTGATCTCGGCCGGGGTCTGGGCAGTGCCCGGCACAAGGGGGCCCTGATCTCGGTCGGGGTCTGGGCAGCGCCCGGCACAAGGGGGCCCTGATCTCGGTCGGGGTCTGGGCAGCGCCCGGCACAAGGGGGCCCTGATCTCGGTCGGGGTCTGGGCAGCGCCCGGCACAAGGGGGCCCTGATCTCGGTCGGGGTCTGGGCAGCGCCCGGCACAAGGGGGGCCCTGATCTCGGCCGGGGTCTGGGCAGCGCCCGGCACAAGGGGGCCCTGATCTCGGTCGGGGTCTGGGCAGCGCCCGGCACAAGGGGGCCCTGATCTCGGTCGGGGTCTGGGCAGCGCCCGGCACAAGGGGGCCCTGATCTCGGCCGGGGTCTGGGCAGCGCCCGGCACAAGGGGGCCCTGATCTCGGTCGGGGTCTGGGCAGCGCCCGGCACAAGGGGCCCCCCCACATCCTGGTCACAACCTTAATGCGGATAATAATTGTTCGTCTTCTGCTGTAGAAAGGAGCCTCCTGTGTGTGCAGACTTGGCAGCCCTGTTGCTTGGGCGCTGCCCAGCGGATGGGCTGTGGGGAGTTTCCAGGGAACCCGCTGTTGCTGGGTCAGGAATCCAGGGCTCCGAAGGCCGATAAATCTGTTGGCGCTAGAGCAGGAGATTTCCAGACGCTTGTTCATCTCGCTGCCCTTTGCTGTGGCTTTCCAGGGAGTTGGGAGGCACCTTTGCGAGGAGACGCTAAACAGGGACATGGCACAAGCAGGGTGTGGGGGTTTCAGCCAGTGTATTGCACCGTAATGGAGCTGGGGCGCTTGATAAATTGAGCATTGCAGCCAGCTCTGGGGTGGGGCGCGGCTGCTTTTTAAGAGCCATGCGGCCACACTGTACGCGACTTGCCTGCCCAGCGTCAAAAGGCAGCCACCTCTGGTGTGGAGCATGGCAGCTGCTTGGCAGCACACAGAGACACCACATGGGGATCATTCAGCCAGCACTGAGGTTCCAGGGCTCAGCAGCTGTTTAGCAGTCACACAGTATTAGCACAGGGATCCTTCACCCAACCCTGAGATGCAGCCACTTCTGGGGTGAGGCGTGGCAGCTGTTTCACTGTCACGCACCATCACTGTCAGACACTTTAGAACAAGAGCAAGTGGCTTTTCCACGTGAAGAAGCTACAGGAGGGAAATGAGGTGACCAGGATTGTAGAATTAACACTGGAATTTGGCCCGGACCCCTCAGTTCCTGCTCCGACTCGCTGGGAAAAGGCTCTGATGCAGGGCCCTCACCTGAGCGATTTGCCTGGCCCTAGCTAGGTCATTTTGCCCCACAGCGACCCCTGCAGTAGCAGGAGGGTCCAGTTCTGGTTCTCCCTGATAACGATCAGGACCCGACTTGCATCTAGCAAGGGTCCCAAAGTGTTCGCATCACCAAAACCTTCCAGGTCGTCTAAGCGTCGGGCCCACCCTCATTAGTTCCATTCTATGCTTGGGGAAACCGAGGCACAGAAGGGGGCAAAGCACTTGCTCGTGAGTCACACCAGGATGTAGCAAGGGAATCCAGGAGGCCAGATCCCCCCCCCTGCTGTGACCACTAGACCCCGCTCCCCTCCAAGAGCCAGAAATAGAACCCAGGAGTCCTGGCTCCCAGCTGCCTGCTCTAACCAATAACCCCTACTCCTCTCCCCAAGCTGAGGCTAGAGCCCAGGCGTGTGGGCGAACCACACACCAGACCCCTCCCCTCCCGGCTGATCTGCCATAATTTGGCAGTTTGAGATGTAATTAGGCAGTTTCTTAAACCGCGGTGTCTTCGCCCAGGAGACCGAGCCGCCTCCCGGAGAGACCAGGAAGCCATAATTAGGAGCCTTGGAAAGGTCCGTTCACATGTGCTGCCTGCGCTCCGGGCCCAGCTCCTGCAGCCGGGCGGGAGGGAGAGATGTGCGGATGGCACAGCCGGGGTCCTGCTGGCCAGGGCTCCAGTCCACGGGGGCATCCCAGTGTCCGGGATCCCTCGACAAACCCAGCGTCACTCAGCCTGGCTTGTTCTCACTGCTACGCCCAACCCCCATCCCAGAGCCGGGAAAAGAACCCCGGAGTCCGGACTCCCAGCCCTTCAGCTGTCACCACTAGTTCCCACTTCTGGCTAAGCAGGGGTGAGCTGGGACCGCAGATGGTGGGGAGAGCTGCAGTCTGTCACTAAGGGCTGAGGCCAAGGGCTCAGCAGGGGGCGCTGTCCCCTCACAGTCAGTGCTGACCCCAATGCCCCAGTGTGGCACTAGGGGGCGCTGTGCCGCAGGGAGCAGGACTGGGGGGCTCAGCGGGGGACGCTGTGCTGAGGAGCAGGGCGGGGGCTCAGCGGGGGCGCTGTGCTGCAGGAGCAGGGCGGGGGCTCAGCGGGGGCGCTGTGCTGCAGGGAGCAGGGCGGGGGCTCAGCGGGGGCGCTGTGCCGCAGGGAGGGGGCTCAGCGGGGGCGCTGTGCCGCGGGAGCAGGGCAGGGGGCTCAGCAGGGGCGCTGTGCTGCGGGAGCAGGGCGGGGGCTCAGCGGGGGCGCTGTGCTGCGGGGAGCAGGGCGGGGGCTCAGCGGGGCGCTGTGCCGCAGGGAGCAGGGCGGGGGCTCAGCGGGGGCGCTGTGCTGAGGAGCAGGGCGGGGGCTCAGCAGGGGCGCTGTGCTGCGGGGAGCGGGGCGGGGGCTCAGCGGGGGCGCTGTGCCGCAGGGCGGGGGCTCAGCGGGGCGCTGTGCCGCGGGGAGCGGGCGGGGGCTCAGCGGGGGCGCTGTGCTGCGGGAGCAGGGCGGGGGCTCAGCGGGGGGCGCTGTGCTGCGGGGAGCGGGGCAGGGGGGCTCAGCGGGGGGCTCTGTGGGGGGGGGCTGCTGGAGCCACCCTGTCCTCAGTCCCCCCCCGCAGCCTCCATGCCCCCAAGAGCTGCCTGTCTCTGACCTTCCCCCCATCCACCCCACTCTCCCACGGATCTCACAGAGCTGGGTCAGCCCATTATTAACCCTTCCCGTGCCAGGGTTGGTCCTAGCTGGCGGTGGGCTGGGGAAGCCAGTGGGGCTGGGTGTTGTCAATCCCTGCCCTGGAGAATAGACGGTCTGGGGGGGGGGGACCCGTATTGGCCCTGGGTCAGAGGGGGGAATTCCCCTCTCCAATGGTGGTGCTACTGGGCTGGGAGATAGAGGAGGGGGCTCTTGCCGCGCATGGGGTGGGGTGAACCCCGCAGCCCCCCCAGCTTGTTTCATGGCTTCTCCCCCCTCCCTCCCCCAGGCTTGCTGACTGCCGGATCATCCCTCCTGTGTGATGCCGGGAGAGGCCCCGGGCTCGGGCCGCTGAGAGCCGTGCCAGGGAGCGAGCGTGCCAATCGCCCGGCCGGCACCATGGCCCGCCTCGCCCACGCCCTCTGGAGCCTCTGCGTCACCGCCATCCTCGTCACCTCAGCCACACAAGGTAGGACGGGGGCTCCACAGCGGGCGGGGGGAGCAGGGAGTCTGGGATCTCCAGGGGGCGCCCGATCTCCAGCTGCACCCAGGACACAGATAGACCCTGGGTTCCCCCTGGGTCTGCAGCCTGCATTGCCCAGTGCCACCACTAGGGGCTGCGGAACAGCCTGGGCCCCCACCCTGCAGCGCCCCCCAGAGGGGAGACGTGTCCCCCAGTGCTCGCAGCGATAGGGAGAGGGGGGCGCTGCAGGCTGCGAGGGGGAGCGGAGGGACACGCCTGGCTCTTTTGGGGGTGGGGCTGTGGTCCCATGGGGGTCTTGGCTTCTCAGATTCTACCATCCAGCTTTAGGGTCTGACAGGGGCAGCGGGAAGAATATTGCCAGGGGGCCCCCCAGCTGTGCAGATCCCCTCAGCCCAACCCGCAGCCCCAGCCCTGGGCTCCCCCTCTCCCCAGCTCTGCCGGTGCCCCTCAATCCCGACCCGCAGCCTCCTGCTAGCCCAGCCCTGGGCTCCCCCTCTCCCCAGCTCTGCCGGTGCCCCTCAATCCTGACCGCAGCCCCCTGCTAACCCAGCCCTGGGCTCCCCCCACCACAGCACCTCTGTAAGGAAGAGGCAGATGCAGTGAGGAAGATTCTCTCGTGATCCACGACTGGCACCATAGGGGGCCCCGATCTTGGTCAGCGTCTGGGCAGCACCTAGGGTTGACAACTTACAAATTGCAGAAAACCGAATACCTTTGCCCCACCCCCTGCCCTGCCCCTTCTCTGAGGCCTCACCTCCCCGCTCACTCCATTCCCCCCTCCCTTTGTCCCTTGCTCTCTTCCACCCTCACTCACTCGCTCATTTTCACAGGCTGGGGCAGGGGATTGGGGCGTGGGAGGGGGTGAGGGATGCAGGCTCCGGGCTTACCTAAGGGGGCTCCCTGGAAGTGGTGACATGTCCCTTGGCACCTAGGCAGAGGCATGGCCAGGCGGCTCTGCACGCTGCCTCTGCCTGCAGGCACCGCCCCCACAGCTCCCATTGGCCATCGTTCCTGGTCGGTCCCCACTGATCTCAGTCCAGGTCAGTGCAGAACCTGGCACAAGGGGGCCCTGATCTCATTCAACACCCTCAATAGCCTCCAACCTGTTACCTTGAGTCCCTGGCGGGTATCTCTGACTCCGTGCTGTTCAGACAAGGGTCAGTTATTATCATTAAGCTCTTGTGCCTGGGTTGCCCACGCTCTGCTCAAGGGTGATCTGGGGGCACTGGGTTCCCTGTGCGGGTGGGTCCTGTTGTCGAGCTGTTAACCCTTCGGGGTGCAGCTGAGCAGGGGCGGAGCTGGTGGGGAGCCAGAGGGGGCATCTTTGGGGGGCTCCCCTGGGGGGATTGAGATACCCAGATGCTACCATCCCCTGCGTTGTTCCTTTCCTCCTCCATCTCCCCTTTCCAGCTGACACCCGTGAGGTGCTCGCCCAGG
The DNA here is from genome assembly GCF_016161935.1 of Mauremys reevesii. Lineage (NCBI taxonomy): Eukaryota > Metazoa > Chordata > Testudines > Geoemydidae > Mauremys > Mauremys reevesii. The sequence goes on along the minus strand of NC_052647.1, from coordinate 7,590,233 downwards.
CCTGCCGGAGCAGGAGCTCTGGGCAGGGCATCAGAATGGGGGCAGGGCGCCAGGCCAGGAGACTTCAAAGAGGGCACTGGGAGGGGCACATGGGACCCAACGGTTAATCTGGTCCCTCCCCAGCTTCGATTGGGGCGTTGAGCAGAGGGAGCTGAATGCAGGGGTGACAGGGGGAATATGGGAGAGGGACGAGCGATGACAGGCTTCAGCCCAATGTCAGTTACAGCTGGCTCGGGAGAGCAGGAGCTGGGTTTAGTGGAGTTCCTCTGGATTTACACCCCAGGGAAACTTCAATCCAGCTCTATCCCTGAGGCTCCGAGGTTCTTGGGTGACATTAATGAGAGCCACCAGGTCTGGTGAGTCAGTAGCGCAGCTCTGTGTAGGCAGCCCAGCCTCAGTCACACTCACTGCCAGCTGCCTAGGGAAATGTCAGGGAGGGAGGAGGTGGAAATCATAGATAGAATCATAGATTATTAGGGTTGGAAGGGACCTCAGGAGATCATCTAATCCAACCCCCTGCTCAAAGCAGGACCAATCCCCAAACCCCTAAATGGCCCCCTCAAGGATTGAACTCACAACCCTGGGTTTAGCAGGCCAGTGCTCAAACCACTGAGCTAGCCCTCCCCCCATTCTGTTTTTTTCAGGGTAGTGGGGGATGACTCTGTGCTCAGAAAAGCGAAACGGGGAGCCCTGGGGCCCCAATGCGGGTGGGGCAAGGGATAGACATAGGACAGGTCACCACAGAGACACGTCCCCTTCCCCTAGATGGTGGCTCAGGTTCTGGTAGTGTGTATTGGATAGAGGGTGGGGAGGAGTCAGGACTCCTGGGTTCCATCCCCGGCTCTGGGAGGGGAGTTGTGTCTAGTGGTTGGGGAGTGGAGGCTGGGAGTCAGGACTCCTGGGTTGTATCCCTGGCTCTGCCACTGTCTTGCTGTGTGACACTGGGCAAATCATTTCCCCTCTCTGTGCCTGTTTCCAGATCTCTTTAGATTGGGGTAGGGACTATCTCTTGCTGTCACTGGGGGAAACCATGTTATGGGAGCTGGGGGTGGGGGGCTTGTTAAGAGGACACAGCAGAGATGGAAGCGCATGGAGGGGGCTGCAGCGCTCAGTACCCGCTGAGTGCGCTTTTGTCATAGGTTTATTCCCCACTTTGAACTTTAGCGTTCACAAGATGGGGACCTGCATGGACTCCTCTAAACTTAAATCCTAGTTTAGATCTGGTAAAGTTGCCACCAGCTAGAAGTTCCAGTGTCTAGCACACTCCCTGTTCCCCCAAACTTTCCCTGGGAACACAGATCCAAACTCCTTGGATCTTAACACAAAGGGAAATAAACCATTCCCCCACCTTCTTCCCCCTCCCCTAGTCGTTGGGAGAGATACCTTGATCCAAACTCCTTGAATCAAAACAAAGAGGGATTCACTTTTCCCCCCTCCCCTTCCCCTGAAAATCCAAACAAGGGAAGAAATCAATCAGGTTCTAAAAAAGAAAAGGATTTTATTAAAAGAAAGAAAGAAAGTACACTATCTCTGTAACACCTGGATGGAAAATATACAGGGTCTAGCTTATAAACCTGGAGAGACTTTTCCCCCCTCCTTTCTCAGAATAATCAAAGTAACAGCAAACAGCAATAAAGATATTTCTCCAGCAAACACACAATTGCAAATGCAGAAATTAATTATAAGACTAATCCGCCTTTCTAATACTCACTATACTGGATAGTAGGAAATACTTCAGGAGAACTTGGATATATGTCTGGCCTCTCTTAGATCCAAAGAGAGAACAAAAGAACCAACAAAGAACACAGACAAAGACTTCCCTCCACAGAGATTTGAAATTATCTTGTCCCTTGATTGGTCCTCTGGTCAGGTGTTCGTCAGGTTACTGAGCTTGTTAACCCTTTACAGGTAAAAGAGACCTTAACCCTTAACTATCTGTTTATGACAGCTTTGCACGGGACCCTTTGCACAGACTTAGGGCTGCCCAGTTCCCCCACCCAACCCCATGGGTAGCATTGTCATGGTCCCCACGCCAGGGAGTGGGGGAGATTCCTGTTTAATCTGATCATCTCAGCTCTATCTGCTTCCGTTTCTAAAGTTAGATCAGGGAAGAGATGGCGGGGGGGGAGGAGGAGATTTAAAACAAGGACTCTACTGTGAGTGAGGGGGGCTGGGCCCCAAGGCTTGGCTTCCCCCAGCCCCACGGGAGAGCAAAGGCAGAACATAAGGCTGATTGGACTGATCCACCACTAGGGGGCACCGCTCTGGGGATTGAGCTAAGTGGTCAGTATCACGTCTACAGGGGATGTGGTCCTACACACCACACACCATGGTGTGTTCCTGTATCCCAGGGGCAAAGTGCACCACAGATATTATTGTTATTCCCATTTCAACCAGAATCATTGGAGAATCCCCCTGGCTGGGGGCAGTGTAGGGCATAGGACACACAGCCGAGCGGTTCATATTGTGCCCACCTGAGGGCAGTGTTGTGCAGACACAAATGCATGCTCCCTAACCCCTACAAGCCCATGGACACACAGCCCAAGGCACACCCATGCCCAAGTAGGGCCGCCCAGATTTGCCCCGGGCGCCACAGGGGCCCCCACGAGAGTTTTTCAGGGCCCCTGGAGCGGGGTCCTTCACTCGCTCTGGGGGCCCCAGAAAACTCTCGCGGGGCCCGGGCCCCCGGAGCTTCTTCGCTCCCGCTCTTCGCTGGCCGGGGGTCCTTCCTCTCCGGGACAGAAGGACCCGCCGCCGCCGAATTACCGCCGAAGCGGGACCCGCCGCCGGAGTGCAGCCGGGTCTTCGGTGGTAAGTCGGTGGTGGAGGGGGTGTCCTTCCGTTCCGGGACCCACCGCCAAAGTGCCCCAAAGACCCACGGCGGGGACCCCCCGCCACTGAATTACCGCCAAAGTGGGACCCGTCGCTGAAGTGCCCCGAAGACCTGTGGTGGGGGCTGCACTTCGGCGGCAGGTCCTGCTTCGGCGGTAATTCGGCGGCGGGGGGTCCCCGCCGTGGGTCTTTGGGGCACTTTAGTGGCGGGTCCCGGAAGGAAAGGACCCCCCGCCGCCGACTTACCGCTGAAGCGGGGGCCCCCCGCCGCCGAAGACCCCAGGCCCCCAGAATCCTCTGGCCGGCCCTGCCCTCCTCTCCTCCAGGTGGCCAGAGAGGATGGACAAGCTCTCCCGCAAGTCACTGGGAAAAATCCATCCAGCGGCTCACTTTACTGCAGCTCTAAGAGCCACGGGAGGTAGGAGTCCTAGCAACGCACACGAGCAGGGATGCAGAAGCTCGCGTGTTCAACTGCAGCGGGGCCGCTCGCACTCGAGCTCGGCCAAATGAACGCTGTCACAGAGACACCCCTCAGCGGGTCTGAGCCAGAGCACTCTCACCAGTGCACAACTGAGCAGCGAGCCCGGCGGGTTTTCCATTACATACAGGCACCCCATCGAGAGCTGCGGAAGGTCCCCATTTAACCCCAGAACAGGGACAATGCAGACAGCGCAGACCTCCCCACGCCCCAGCCTCTTCCAACGTGCATCAAACCCTGCAAGGACTGCAGACCAGCTCCCCTCGAGGACCCCAAGGCCTCCCCACGTCCCCCATATGTGCCCAGAACACACTTCACTAGGAAAGAAGCTTCCCCCTCACACCCTGCTCAATCCTTAATGAAAGGCTCCGATGATCCTAGAAATGAGAGTCACTTAGTGCCATTTCTGCCCCCGCATCTGAGCGCCTAAGATCTCCAGCTGATGTTTACAGTGTTGCTTATGGCCTATGAAGCACCAGACCTGGCCATGGCATTCCAGCAGCTGTCGCCCCCCCCCCCTCCGACCCAGCAATAAAATAACCTCTCCGCTGCTGCTTGGGATGCCCGTTTATCCATCGACTACACGCCACCGCCCCATTTCAGCGCCGCCACTCGTCCCCTTGGGCTTTCAACTCCAGGCGAGTTCAGGCACCGTTTATGGCAGTCGCCGACATCCCCCACCCCCAGGCCACATCCCTGAACTCCTTGGGCCTCCAGGGAGAGGAACAGCTCCCGGCTCATCACAGCAACGACAACTGTCCCCTAGAGCTGAACAGCCACATGCCAGTCTGATTTTTTTTTTAAACTTTATTGGTAATTGTTTCAAACATGTTAACAACAAAGCACACTGTTAAGTAGGAAGTGGGGGTGGGGGGTTCTTTTGTTTTTTTCCAGTGAAACAAGTGTTGTTGGAGGACACAGACGTGTTTCCCAGGGCGGGGTGGATGATATCCTCACCCTCTAGATGGGACTCTCAAGCTTCTTTGTGGAAAGGGGGGATTTGGGGGGGAGACCTAGCCACAGGGCTATATAGATTTAATTTATCTATGAAACCAAAATCCAACTCCCCCCCCCCGCTCCGCATGCACCCTTCTTGGGGGGGCCGCTGGTCCTAGAACTCAGAAAACTCCATGGCGTACTCCTCAGTGGTTGAGACCCGGATCTCCTCCTCCTCATAGTTGTCAAAGTTACTCGTGTCGCCAGGGTCTTTGCACTTTGGTACAAAGGGAGCTTCCATCTGCAAAGGGCGGGGAGGGGGAGGTTAAGAGTGCTGGGGGGGTCCCTAAGCAATACAGGATCGGGCCCCTTAGCAACCAGGTGAGGGATGCAGAATCAGCACCTCCTCAAGCCCCCTTTTATCTACCCAGAACTCCCTCCTCTCACTTTGCAATCAGGGAAGGGCAGGGGGTCATGAGCCCCTTGGATCCCCCACTTGCATCATCAGTAGGGTTTTAATCAGGACCTTCAGCACAGCCCTCTCCCACCCAGGGCCGCCCAGAGGATTCAGGGGCCTGGGGCAAAGCAATTTCGGGGGCCCCTTCCATAAAAAACAGTGCAATACTGTACAATACTATATTCTCGTGGGGGTCCCTGCGGGGCCCGGCACAAATTGCCCCACTTGCTCCGCACCCACGGGCGGCCCTGGGAAAAATAAACCTTCCGCATCTCAGCACAAACCCAGTTTTGAGAAAACTTCTTTACAAGGTATCACTGGTTCTCAGCATCAGCTAGTGCTAAAAGGCATAAAGCTCACTAAAAGGGTTGGACAAATATTTTCCATCAAAACTTTTTCTGGATCGAAAACTAGGGGTTTTAAAAAGCAGAAAAAAATCACGGACAATGTCTGTTTTCCTTCAACATTTGTTGTGGGTTTTTTTATTGAAAAGCTGAAATTAGTCTGCCAAAACCTGAACATGGTTTGGGGTTTCAGAAGTGTGTGGCCAAATATTTGCTGCTTGCTGTGTTTGATTGTTTAAAGAAACAATAAAAAGTTCTGCTTAAAAAAAAAAATCCAAAACTTTTGAACCACCTCAGCTTGTGACCAAACACCTGAGCCCATCCAGGCAGAGATTTTTCCAGGTTTCTGATACTCTGCTGGCTTCCTTGACTCATATCTGTCTCCATAACTTTGGGTTCATTTAGCTTAGAACATAAGAACAGCCATACTGGGTCAAACCAAAGGCCATCCTGCCCAGTATCCTGTCTACCGACAATGGCCAATGCCAAGTGCCCCAGAGGGAGTGAACCTAAAGGTAATGATCAAATCATCTCTCTCCTGCCATCCATCTCCACCCTCTGACAAACAGAGGCTAGGGACACCACTCCTTACCCAGCCTGGCTAATAGCCATTAATGGACTTAACCTCCATGCAGTTATCTGTTTCCTAGAGACTGGCTCCATGGGGACCCTCACAAACTGTAGACGGTTACTGTGGGTTTGTCTTTAGTAAAGCTTATGTACATACGCCACGAACTGAGCATTTGAGCTTGTTCCAGAATCTGGGATGAGCCTATGTTGTGAAAACTGAAATGCTCAAAATAGCACATGCATGTGAATAGACACAGGGTGCTAAAATTAAATTACCCCAGGGGTTCTCAAACTGGAGGTTGGGACCCCTCAGGGAGTCATGAGGTTATTACTGGGGGTCGTGAGCTGTCAGCCTCCACCTCAAACCCTGCTTTGCCTCCAGCATTTATAATAGTGTTAAATATACAAAAAAGTGTTTTTGATGTATAAGGGGGGGGTCGCACTCAGAGGCTTGCTGTGTGAAAGGGGTCACCAGTCTAAAAGTTTGAGAACCACTGAATTAACCCCTCTGAAGCCTCAGGGAATGCAAGGGAGGGGGTCTCCCTTGCTAGGCTTGGGAAGGCTCTTGCTCTTCTCATGTGATCCCTCCCCCAGTGGCTAATTTTAAATGAAGCTAGCGTCCCCTGACAGGAATCTCCCTATGGCACTGAAATTACATAGACCAGGCCTGCACAACTCGTAAAGCGGTGAGGGCCATATTACTCCAGAGAAAACAGCTGAGGGCCGAACCCATTCGGCCCCACCGAACCCCCCCCCAGCACTGCCCAGCCCCCTTGAAATATTCCCCCTCCCCCAGCACCACCCGCCCCACGGAAACAAACCCTTCTTCCCCAGCGCTGCCCCACTGAAACAGCGGTATTGAACCTTGGTAATATGTTATAGCGGGCCCCTAAGGTAGTATAATTAAGGTAAAAGAAAAATTTCTTTTTGCTAGAAGTAGAATAAGATCTTCCCCCTCCCCCACAGCTTTGTAATCAATGGCCCTGTTGAATGAACGAGGTGGGACTGAGGAAGGCAGCACCTCCAGGCAGCTGCACCCCTTGGAGAGGGGATGGGAGCCAGACCAGATCAGTAGAACAGGTCAGCCACTGACCCTCGCTCGCCTCCTCAGCCCCCCACCCCTCTGGCTCGCCTACTCAGTCCGCGCCACTGCCCGCCCACCCACTCACCTCCTCAGCCCCCCACCCTCCCCGGCTTGCCTCCTCATCCCCTGCCACTGCCCGCCCGCCTCTTCAGCCCCCCTCCTTCACCCGCCGCTTGCCTACTCACCCCCCGCAGACCGCACAATGAGCCCACCGACTCACCCCCCGCGGGCCACACAGTGAGCCCATGCGGGCCGCATATGGCCCCCCGGCCGCATGTTGTGCAGGCCTGCACTAGACTATGAGTGATTCTGATGTGCTGTTCCCTCAGGATCTCCTGTTGAAGCTGTTCCACTGTGGATAAACAACTTATAAAAAGCCATTGAAGCAGAGACTCTGGAGTCTGGGTCTCCCAGGAAAGTGTGCTAACCACGAGGCTACAGAGTCCCTCTCATGTGGGTGTTCACTCTTGCTGTCTCTGGACCCATCATTGTTACATTAGTTATCCATATTGGAAGAGCTTAGCAGGACAGACTGAGGGAGATTCCCATCGGAATATCCCGTAGCACAGAGGTAAAGCACTCACCTGAAAAGTAACAGAAGCCAGTTCAAATTTTCCCTGCTCCCCCTTAGCAGAAGAGGGCACTTGAAGCAGGGTCCTTCCTAACCTAGCTTAGTACCTTCCCCACTGAACTAAACATTATGAAAAAGCAGCTCTTCCCCACAGCTTCTTCCTAAAACAGCACAGCAACTAAGCTGAAAAGACACTTGGCAGTTGAGAATTCCAAGCAGAAAGAGGTGCCTTCCTGCAGCCCAGACTTCAGCACCTATCTTGGAGCGGGGGCAGGGCTTAGCACCTCCTTGGCTGAGTATCTCCCATGGCCTAGTTTAGTTGAGGAGCCACCTAGCATGCTAAATTTTCTGAATTTCAATCTGAGGTGTCTAGTTATTAAAAAAATTAATAATAATAATAATAATACATAACAAATGGAAGAAAGAGGAATCTGATAATAATGAATATAAATCAGAAGATAGCAATTGAAGGAAACTGATAAGGGAAGACAAGGAACACAAACAGAAGTCTCCAGCCAGCAGAATTAAGGACATTAAGAAGGAGTTTTGAAATATATTAGGAACAAAAAGAACCCTGAGAATGGTATTGGTCCATTATTAGATGGAAATGGAAGAATTATCAATAATAATGCAGTAAATGCAGAAGTGTTCAATAAATATTTCTGTTCTGTTTTGCGGGAAAAACAGATTATATAGTCTCATCATTTGGTGACAACAACACTTTTTCCATTCCATTAGTATTTCTGGAGAACATAAACAGAAGCGACTAAAGTTAAACATTTTTAAGTCAGCATCCAAGGATTTTATAAGAGTTGGCTATGGAGCTCACTGAACAATTAATGTTAATTTTCAATAAGTCTTGGAGCCCTGGGGAATTTCCAGAAGACTGGAAGAAAGCTACTTTTGTGTCAGTGTTTAGAACGGTAAACAGGATAACCTGGGAAGTATAGGTCTGTCAGCCTGACATCAGTCCTGAGCAAGATAATGGAGAAGCTGATATGAAACTTGATTATCCTCCTTTAATTCTTTATTAATGTAATTAATCTAACCATCAGGGGAGTGAAATTCTGGAACAGCCTACCGAGGGAAACAGTGGGGGCGAAGGACCTCTGTGGCTTTAAGATTAAGCTTGATAAGTTTATGGAGGGAATGGTTTTGATAGGAGAACGTGATTTAGTCAATAGGTCAATAACGTGTGACCACTGGTAATTAGTACCGAGGGTCAATGTTGGGATATTGAAAGTCTTTTTCCTGAGTGTCTGGCTGGAGAGTCTTGCCCGCATGCTCAGGGTTCAGCTGATCGCCATATTTGGGGTCGGGAAGGAGTTTTCCTCCAGGGTAGATTGGCAGTGGCCCTGGAGGTTTTTCGCCTTCCTCCCCAGCATGGGGCAGGGGTCGCTTACTGGAGGATTATCTGCTACTTGAAGTCTTTAAATCAGGATTTGGGGACTTCAACAGCTGAGTCAAGGAGAGAATTATTTCAGGAGTGGGTGGGTCAGCTTTTGTGGCCTGCATCTTGCGGGAGGTCAGACTAGATGATCATAATGGTCCCTTCTGATCTTAAGTTCTATGATTCTATGATTAATGCAAATCAATAGGGGCAGTGATGAGCTGCCAAATTTTTAACAACCGGTTCCCTCCTCCCTCCAAATTTTTAACAACTGGTTCCCTCCTCCCCCCCCCCACTCCTGTCCCATCCAACCCCATGTTCCTTGACAGCCCCCACCCATGCCCTATCCACCCCCTTCCCTGTCCCCTGACTGCCCCTTGCCACCCCATCCAACCCTTCTCTCATTCCTGATGGCACCCCGGGACCCCTACCCCATCCAACCACCCCTTCTCTCTGTCCCTTGACTGTCCCTGGAATCCCTACCCCTAATTGCCCCCACCGCCCCATCCAACCCCTGCTCCTTTCTGACTCCCCCCCGACCCTTACCCCCATTCAATTCCCCTGTTCCCTGCCCTCTGACTGCTCCAACACTAATCCACCCCCAACTCCCTGCCTCTATCCATCACGCCTCCCTGCTCCCCTTTCCTTGCTGCCTGGAGATGGGGTCCCAGCTGGGCTGGGGCTGGGACCCAGACACTGGGGCAGGAGCCGCGCCGCCCCGCCGGACCGGCCGCCGCCGCCGGGCCAGGAGCCCGGCTGCGCCGCACGCCCGGACCCGGACCCGGCCGCGGACCCCGGGGCAGGAGCCGAGCCCCGCCCGCGCCCCCCACCCAGCCGCTGACCCTGGGGCAGGAGCCAAGCCCCGCCCGCGCCCCCCACCCGGCCGCGGACCCTGGGGGAGGAGCTGAGCCCCGCCCGCGCCCCCCGCGGACCCCAGGGCAGGAGCCGAGCCCCGCCCGCCCCGCTTGCTTACCTGCCTGCCTCCCTCCCTCCTGTTCAGGCTTCCCGCGAACATCTGATTCGCGGGAAGCAGGGGAGGGGGAGGAGAAGGGGGCGGAGCAGGAGAGGAGCGGGAGGTGAGCTTCAGCCGGAGCTTTTGTTAAATTTAGCAGCCCTTATAGAACTGGTTGTCCTGGAACAACCGGTTCTAAAATGGCTGCTAAATTTAACAACCGGGATCCCGGTAACCAGTGCGAACCGGCTCCAGCTCACCCCTGCCTGCCTGGCTCTTTAGCATCCGGTTCTCTGTCCGGCGTCTAATTTTAGCAAACGGTTCGCGCGAACCGTTGCAAACCGTCTGCAGCTCACCCCTGAATAGGGGTTTTCAGAAAATAGATCCTGTCAAAATAACTTGATATCTTTTTTTGTAAGATTACAAGTTTGGTTGATAAAGGTAATAGTGTTGCCATAATAAACTTAGACTTCTGTAAGGTGTTTGTCTTGGTGCCAGACAACATTTTGACCCAGGAATGATAGAAAATTAACATGGCACATATTAAATGGATTAAAAACTGGCTAACTGATGGATCTCAAAATGTAACTGTAAATGGGGAATCATCATTGAGTGGCTCTGTTTCCAGTGGGGCCCTGCAGGAATCAGTTCTTGTTCCTATGCTATTTAACATTTTTATCAGTGACATGGGAGAAAACATAAAATCAAAGTGATAAAGTTTGCTTGGGCCCCTAACTCATGCTTTGTAACTCACAGAGATTTTCTAAGCACAGCAATGCTCAGCACCACCATACCTTTGTTCCTTTGTGAAGCTACCCCAATGTTGCCACTGAACTCTTTGTTGTTTTTGTGGCTACAAACTAACAACAGCTACCCCCTGATACTTAAAGACATAGAAACCAGGTCTCCTGAATGTCAGGCCAAAGCCATAACCATTGGGCTACCTTTTCTTTTATACCAGGCATGTGCAGATAAACCCTGAAATGGCAGATGCCCCAGAGGTGGACCCTGCCCTCGGAACAGTGGGAGAAAGCGAGCTTGTCCCAATTGACTGCCTTGATTATGAGGAGAACAGCACCATCATTATACCTGTGAAACTCCTATTCCATGTAAGGAGTGCAGAGGAGAGAGAGACTCTCACACATGTATTGTGGGGTTTCAGGGATTGATCCCTCTGAAATCTGGGGGACCAATGAAGAACCCTGCACAGAATCAGACCCAGATGCTTCAGAGACCACCCACGTCTAGTACCCAAGGGGACAGGATTCCTTACCCAGTGAGGTCACAGTCTCCTAATTCTCCCACATGACGTCCCTGTAGAGGGATCTCTGACCTGGGTCCAGCAGAGCCCATTCCTCCTCAGTGAAATACACAGCCACCTCCTTGAAGGTCACCAGCTCCGCTGCAGCCATTTCTCTTCCCCGTCTCTCAAGGGGATGGGATGATCTGGAGTGAAACATAGGCATTATTCTGAAGTCTGGCAGGGTGAGAAGGGTAATTGGGGCAGTTTCAGGGGCTCTAGACAATTTCACATCCCAGTTCGTTCTTGTCCCTTCCCCTGAAGACAAATGTTCTAGACTCTGCCATTCTGAGGTGATGCTTGAGCCAAGATTTTCAAAAAGAGAAACCTAAAGCTATGCTCCTATATCCATAGTGAGGTCTCTCACTAAGTGGCCTGAATTTCAAAAATGCTGAGCCTCCAAATTTGGGGTTGAGTGGCCAGCACGGCTGATCATCAGGCCTCGTATTTAGCTGTCTGAATATGGACTGAGAAAATCAACTTTAAGCTCCAGTGCGTAAAATTCTTGTCCATGGTGACTTAATTACAGCATAGACCCGACCCCTCCCACCAGGACTAAATCCATGGAGACAGTTTTAAACCCTCACAATAATAGACATTAAATGAAGACAACAGGACCACTCAAATGCTCAAAGACATACATGTGTGTAAAAAACTTGCAAGATTGGATCTCAAGTCATTAAACCAATTTTACTGAATTGAAAAAAGTCAGCCTGTGTGGATATGTATACTTGGACACAGATATCAACCAGACTGCAGAGAGGAGACTGTTTGAACTAGGAATTCTCTCTCTGTCAAACTTGTCGCCCAAGGCATTAGAATTGCTCAGAAATGTATATTTTTATATCGCTTCTCGGCCTCGTGGCTGAGGGGTGAAAACATTATCTAAGTTGTACTTTTCCCCACTGGCTCTTTCTCAGAAATAAACTACATGGTTTTCCTCCAACTTTCTAAAGTACTCACCCCTGGATGGAGACTTTCAACCCTAAAGATGAACATAGGATTTGCCAGACTGGATCAGACCTGAGGTCCATCTAATAACTGTGAGCATGTTAAAAGCAACTGAAAAGGTCCCTTTACACTGAAATTATGCAGCCAACACAGAGGGCTTGGTCTACCTTAAATATCTGTAGTGGCACAGCTGCATTAGCACTGATGTAGCACTTCAGTGCAGACACTACCTGTGTCAACAGGAGGGATTCTCTCATCGGCATAGGTAACCCACCTGCCCAACTGGTGGTAGCTAGGTCAACTGAAAAATTCTTCCTTTTACTTCATGCTGTCTACATGGGGACTTAGGTCATTTTAGCCATGTCACTGAGGGCAGGTCTTCACTACTCACTGGATTGGCGGGTGATGATTGATCTATCGGAGTGGGGGTGTCGATTTATTGCATCAAGCGTAGACGCAATAAAATTGATCCCCGATTGCGCTCCCCGTCAACTCCAGCGCATGAGAAGCGGAAGCGGAGTCGACGGGGGAGCAGCAGCAGCGGTCGACTCACCACTGTCCTCATGGCCAGATAAGTCGTCCTAAGATATGCTGACTTCAGCAACACTATTCGCGTAGCTGAAGTTGCGTATCTTAGGTCAACCCCCGCCCCCCCCCCGTGTAGACCTGGGCTCAGTGGTGTGGATTTTTAAACCAAACTAATTTTCTAGTGTAGACCTGGTCTGTCAGGGTCACTGTGTGCTCCTTCTCTGTCAAATGTAAAATTTCTAGTCCAAATTCCTACGACAGCAGAATTGGCATAAAATTGACATTTTTTTAAATGGTAAAATTGTAATTTTCTCAGTTGCCCGGCCCCTTCTTGAAAATGGGAGACATGGATTCCCATCGAACATTCATTAATAAATTCATCCAGGACAGAGACTGCCTACCCTAAAGCTTTTAGATAGACTAGGTAGCTGAGGTAATATCTTTTACTCAGGGCTGGCTTTAGGACGTGCAGGGCCCGATTCAAAAGAGCTGCCGCTGAAGACAGCGGCAGCGAATGAGCTGCTGCCGAAGATTGCGTCGGCAATTCGAGGCAGCTCAATCGGGTACTGCTGTTTCTGGTGGCACTTCAGCGGAGGGTGCGGGGCCCCTCTTCTGGATGCTGTGGGGCCCTCGTAGGCAAAGAGCCTGATTCCTGGGAATAGGGGAATCGCTCTAAAGCCGGCCCTGCTTTTACTGGACCAACTTCTGTATATTTTGGTATTGTTGTTTGGTCCAATGAAAGATACTGCCTCACCCACCTCGTCTCTCTAACATCCTAGGACTGGCACGGCTACAGCTACACTACATCCAGTAACTGCCAAACGGTATTGGACCCGAGGTCCGTGTACGAAATTTGAGAATTTTATGGGCAACTGAAATGGTCCCTCTAGACTGAAATTGTGCAGGGGCACTGTCTGTGTCACTGTGCGCTCCAGCTGTGATGAAAAAGCAGAATCCAAGAAGTTGCTTTGCAGGATCCCCCTGACACTGTCCCCAGGGCAGCGCATCCCCCCAGCAGCGGGAGCTGCTTTTCCTCTCCCTGCCCCTCACCTTGTCCCAGGAAAGTCAATGTGCCCCGGGGTGCTGCAGGGAATGGGGCTGGGCAGAGCAAGGAGCCTCCTTCCCCACCTATTGCTCCTGCTGCCCCTGCCAGTCTCCCCCCACCCCCCGTCTCCCTCTGCTCCTGCCCCCTCCCCTCGTGTTGTGCGGACCTGCACTAGACCATCCACCCTCCCAGCAGCGAAGGCGGCAAGGGAGACTTGACACAGGGATTCCCTCTCCCAGCTCTCCAGCGCCATCTGCTGCCCCCGCAGCCTGGGTTGTTTTACAGAGGCCCTGGCTTAAGTATTTATTCTCAAGCTGAAAGTTTTTTGATTAAACACAAGAACAAAATCAAAACAAGTGTTTATATTGAAACAGATTCAGCAAAACAACCGGAATTAAAACTTATTGCAGCCTTTTTTGGAGGCAAAATGTTTTTGATTCTCTTATTTTGATGACCATCCTTTCTTTGAGGAAAAGGAAAGGGGGCATTTCACCTTTAGCCCTGCCGTGTGCCGAGTATTCGTTGTTCCCGGTTTTAAGCCAGACAGACCCACGGTGAGGGAGAGAAAGGACAGACATGTGGGGGAAATACAGCGTTTGTTGCTGTTCTTGGACCACAGGACGGCAGGCTGCTTTAGGCTGGCAGGTCGGCCACAACACCTGGTCTGGTCTCAGGCTCACATCCTGTCAGGGACACCATCTGGCTGGGTCTGTTCTCCTCAGACAGGACTGGGTGGTCTCGTCTCGCTGTGGTGATGCGCGCAGTGCAGCTCATTTCAGGAGTTGCGGAAAAGCCGAGGGAGCGAGAGAGGACCGGCGGGAAGAAATAGTGGGGCAGACAGTAACCCAAAGGGGATGCAAGGTTCTTACACGTCCCTGCAGCGCTGCCCATCGGCTGTCCCCACTGCTGGGCTGGGGACTGGGTGCCAGGATGGTTTTCAGGAGTCTCACAACTGAAAAACAAAGTTCCTTGAACAAGAGCAAGGTCTGCTGGCCGGGAAGGAAGTCCTCTGGTCTGGTCGGCTCCCTCTGCCCTGGGGGTGAGCAGGATGAGGCAGCCTTGAGCTGGACAAGATGAGCTGGGATGCTGGGATCCAGGTGAGAGCTGGACTGGGATTTTTTTTTGCCTTCTCTTTTTAAGAACCCCACAAGGGAGGCCACGGGGGGCACAGTTCCTCTGCTCAGTATTTTGTCCACCACTTAACCCTAATACTCACACCACCGATTTTGGCCCATTACTTTCTGGCCCCATCGCTTGTTTGTTAAGTCCGACTTCAGCCCAGTTCTTGAGTCGCCCCAGCTGGCCGTGCTTTGCTTGCACTGACTCAGCCTCCCGCGTCTGTTTGCCCTGGTTCATCACATTGATTGACCCCACTTGCCTTCTGTTTCCATGGTTCATCTCCAAACAGGCAACGAACCACAGGTTCTTGTGCCATCAGAGCAGCAGCCCTGGGAGACAGGACAGAGCCTTGAACCCTTCCTCTCCTCCCGGCCAGCCAGGCCCCCTCCCCTTGAGCACTATGGGAAGGGCAGGGAGGTCATGACCCCTCAGCTAAGAGCCCTGCACTAGCTGGAGCAGAGCAGCAGGCAGACCCCAGCCCTTCTGGGCTCCCTTCGCTGCTTTCACTGCAGGCTCCCTGCCCGCAGGGCCCTGGGAGGGTGTTGGGATCATGAGCCCTCACATCGCTCAGAAGGAAACTGAGGCGCACGTCCTTGGAGCTGGTCAGCTGAGGCTCTTGTGTCTGCACAGGGGCCGACGAGTCGAACAGGCCCAGAGCTGGCCCTGCAGGAAGCCACCGTGTGCCCAATGGCAGAGGGGCCACTTGGTGTGGCCTGTCTCCTCCTGTGTGTTCTGGTGCCATCCTGAGCTCCCTCAGGAGCCGGAATCCCTCCCCCATAAGCGGTGTGCAGGGCTGCATAGAAATTCATGCTCCCTCTGGCCCAGTGCTTCCCTGCCCCATTTCCCCCCCGCTTCCTGCCCATCCTTCACCACCCCCGTTCGCCCCTTGCCTCCATCTGGTCCCATCTCGCAGGGCCGCCCAGAGGATTCAGGGTGCCTGGGGTCTTAGGTAGCAGGGGGCCCCGCTTCAGCAGTAATTCGGCGGTGGGGGTCCTTCGGCCCAGGCGGAAGGACCCCCCAAGACCCGATGCGGAGGAAGCTCGGGCCCCGGGCGAGTGAAGGACCCTCTCCAAGGGCCCCAAAAACTCTCGTGGGGGCCCCTGCAGTCTGGGGCAAATTGCCCACTTGCCCTCCCCTTTGGGCAGCCCTGCCATCCGGTCCTTCCCTGCCCTGTTTCCTCCTCTGGTCACATCCCGTTCTACCCTGCCCCCGTTCACCCCTCTGGTCCCACCCCATCCTTCACCACCCCTGTTCCCTCCTCGCCCCCTCTGGCCCCATCCCAACCCATCCATCACGGCCCCGGTTCCTGCCTCCTCGCTCTGTGTCCCATCCCCCGCCCGCCCCCTTCCCGCCTACCCCTCTGGCCCCGTCCCAGCCTTCCCCACCCCCATCTCCTCCCTGTGCCCCATCCTGTCCTGCCCTGCTACCCTCCCCGCCTTCCTCCTCTAGCCCCATCCTGTCCTATCCTTCCCCATTCCCCCCTCGCTCTTCTGGCCCTGTCCCATCCTGTCCTTCACTGCCCCCATTCACCCCTCTGGCCCCATTCCATCCTTCCCTGCCCGGCCCCAGCCCCACCTTCCCCCAGCCCCATCCCATCCTTCCCTGCCCCCCTCCCCACCTCTCTTCTGCCCCATTCCATCTGTCCCTGCCCCCCTCCCTGCCGTCCCCCTCTGTGTCCCATCCCGTCCTTCTCTGCCCATCACTGCCTCCTCCCCCTGCGCCCCATCCTGTCCTTCCCTACCCTCGTCCCTGCCGCCCCCCGCGGCACCCCATCCCATCCTTCCTGCCTCGGTCCCCAGCCGCCTCTCCCCTCCGTGCCCTGTCCCGTCCTTCCCTGCCCCACCTGCCCCCTCGGTGCCCTATCCTATCCTTCCCTGCCCCCACCTCCTCCCCCATTTTCCTGACATCTCCATTGGCCCAGACACCAGGAGCAGAAGGGACAGCTCTTCTATCCGTCCGTCCCCGTCCCCCCCCGTTGTGGGTTACAGGCACAAGGCCTGCCAGCTGGTGCTCCCGGATCAAGGGAAGAAGCAGCCGCTACATGAACTACGCCGCCATCCTCCTGATCTCCAGAAAGGCTCAGCCGGCGCAGGGCCCTGCTGCTTGGCAGAAGAGGGTGCGGGCTTGTCTACACCCCCCTGAGCACTGCAAGTTTCAGCACTGGAACATGCCAGTGTAGACAGTGCATCAGCGCTGGGAGCGACGCCCCTCGGGGAGGTGGGTTTTTTAGAGCGACCACACAAGCCACGTTAAAGCGCTAGCGCAGGGCTGGTGTTAAAGGGGTGGGGTGGGACAGGCTGCGCAGGGCCTGAGGCCGAGGAGCCAGGCCATTTCCTCAGGAGCCGGGGGTGCTTTGCCCTGAGGGAGGCTGCTGCGCAGGGGCACACAGATCCCAGCTCCCCCTTGTGCCCACAGGGTGGGCTGCGCTCTGCCATGGCTGGGGAGGGCTCGCTGGTGTAAGGGGTGGGCTCAAACCCTCCCTGCAGAGGTCACTCCCGTCCCCTCTCCCATGATGCCACAGGGCCAGGCCTACCAGGGCAGCATCTTGAGAGGTAATTGCCACCTTGTCGCCCTCCCAAGCCAAAGCCAATGGGGAGTCCCCAAGGGACCCAGAAACAAACCAGGCACTTTAAAGCTCATCCCTCCATGCCCCAAACTAGTGACCCCAGCCAGCCACCCCGCCTTAGAATCCAGCCTCGGCTCAGCTCATGGGGCAACATCCACCCCAGGGCTCAACTCTGTCCCCCCACCCACACACACCCTGCTGGCTCCTTGTATCTGCAGTAACAGGACAAGGCCTCTGGCTTGGCCTCCGGCCATCAGCTGCAGCTTATCTCAGGAACAGGCCTGCCCTAGCGCTCACTGATTATGGATAAATGCCAAATTAAGTTGGGTTGATGCTTTATTTTTGCAATTAAAGAAGTATACCTGCCAGCCTCCCTGCACCTGCAGGGCTGTGTGGGGATTATTCACTCCACCATGGAACCGGAGTGGCTAAATGCTTTTATCCTCTCAGGCTGAAACACAAACACAGAGGCTGAGAAAAGCAAGTCTGCAAAGAACCCAATTTAAACAAGTCTGGAAGCAAAGCCCAGAAGGAGATTGCACAGCCAAAGCCTCAACTGCAGCCTTCCAGACACAAAGCGCCTCGGAAAGAAAGAAAAGCAACTCTCGGCCCCCAGAGCCTGCCGCGTGTGAGGAGCGAATGTGAGGGCTGCGAACGCTGCCTGCCCTGCAAAGCTCCCAGCGTTGACATTCTGAAATAAGGTTTCCATCAGGCGGTCTGTATTTCATGGCCAACATGAAATAGACAACACACAATTTGCTGAAGGTATTGACAGAAATATGCCGCTTCTTAAGATGCCATAAAGGGGTCAACAGCATTTGAGATGCTTCTCCAGCCTGGTGGGAAGGATGCTCAGCTTCCAGGCTGCTCTAAGTGCTCCGCACATAAAGAAAGGGGATTTCACACTCCTGTCTGACAAGCACAGCTGCAGGCCTTGGAACCGTCTGTGCTTTCAAAAATTTAGTCACAGGCAATAAAGATAAACAAGGAGTCACTTGCATTGTGAGAACCCCAGGACTGCAGGGACCTGGGAGGGGTTATTTAAACGTTTATTTTCCCCTCTCCCCAAATCAGACATTTTTACCTGGATTAATTCTAGCAGGTGCTTGAAGTGCTTGTTTCCCTTTGCAGTACCCAAAACACAATTTTGAGACTATTTTAGACTGACAGCTAAAAAACACGATCAAAGCAAAGGCAGCAGAGCTAATGCACTGCAGCACCAGGGAACTGAATGCTTTCTTAAAGAACCTTCCCAAACCAGAATCATTCCAGAGCCCATTCAAACTGTGAGCTCTCGCTTCAGCTCAAGTTCAAAGGGCACAGCACTAACCACCAACAGAACAAACCCATCCCAACGTAAAAGTTCTCTGCTTCTGAAAGCCAAACTCGTGTGACGTGCACGGCTGACTCATAACCCTGGGTCCTGCAAACGTGTATTTAACGCTATGTGCAGAGTCCCGTTCAATGGGACCACACGTGCCTACAGAAAAGCATGTTTAGATAAGCCTTTGCACAACCAGGTTTAAGTCACCTTCTTCGTTAGCTCTGGGCCAGAGCTGGTTGCCAGTACAGACTGCCATCGCTCCAGTGTAGAGCTCTGACAGTTTCTCCTAGCTGATGTTGTCCTTCTGTTTTAAATTTTGCATCACAGGCTTCAAAATTATGCAGATTTTTTCTTTCATTCATGAAAGATTTTAGGAATAGCTTCCAAAAGAGAAGTGTTCAAGGAACAGTACTTTGGATCACCACAATCTGTTTACATTAAACTCAAGTTTCTCATTCACTTTTGAAAATGGGATTTAGGTCTTGACTATCAGGGGAATGCCATGAAGCTGACTGATACCATGTTTTACAGACTGCCAAGGCTGGAGATAGGTTAGTCACTGTGATTGGTATTTTGTTTACACCTAAGGTCAGTGTCAATGTTATGCTTTACCATAAGTTATACACACTGATGAAGATACTGTAGCTATTGCACTTCAGACTCAAAATTAGCTTCATTAGAATTGGTAATTTGGCTCAAGCTAAGGCTGGGGGGTGGTTTTGTGATTCTGAATTAGGAGTGTTGCTGTTTTACAAGACAATGGAATTTACGTTTAAATCTTAATTTTGTATTTCCTAATACTGTATGCTTTGGAAACTGAGAAATGAGCGATGGGCATGACTGGAACTCAGATCAATGTAGCTGTTTAGGACTAGTGATGCCAGTGGTGTAACCCGCCTGCAGGGGCACTCTTATTCCAGTAGAAGAGTGGCTTAGTGGGGTGGTTTAGCTTAAATCTCTTTTCAATTGATATAAACCAAACCAACAAAGGCCTTTTGGTTACTGAACTCAATGTCCATGAGCTTCAGACCCATGCAGCTCAAATGGCTAAAATTCAGACCTTCACTTAAACCAAGAAATCTTTTCCAACACCGACAAGGCCAAAGGCTCTTAAGTAATTTAAGCATTGGAAATGTTACCTATAGCCTAAAACCTATTTGTGTTGTTCTAGGTTGCCACTACTGGGGGCTCATTTTCCTGTTGCAAGACTGGATCAATTACCTCCTTAAATCAGATTTTATTCTCCAATGCACAGCCTCGTTAAAGGCACACACAGCTCAGTCACACCAATCTCACTACAATCTAGAATTCACCAGTCGGTGCTGGAGGTAATGTAATCTACCATTCTGAGATGATGGAATTCTTCAGAGCAGACAGGCTGCTTATAGGATTAGAGAGAGAGATGCTATAAAGAGGTTCTCTTTCTCTTCATTTTTGTGTGGGAAGACAAAGGAAAAGGAAATAAAATGGCCTGCTAAAGTGGTGTAAGAGGACAAGGCAGTCTGAGCAACCCAAAACAGGTTTTATTGAAATACAAACAAAATTACAGCCAGGGACAGCTTTTAGGAACAGCATTTCCAAAACATGGGAAACAAAACAAAAGCTCATGGGTAATCTTGAAAATCTGGTACCAAGTTGTGGGACCCCCGTTTTCAGAACTGCACCTAACTAGTGCAGGAATGGTGGCCCAATGGCTATTAGCTAGGTACATTGTTGCTAATGGCCCTATGTACCCATAATCAGACTAGCAAATTGTAGGTTTTCAGCCCAGCCTGAACACATCCAAAAATAAAACTTTAGCTCAAATGCACTTTTTTTTTTTAAAAGAGGAAACCAGAGAGTAACTTTCGCCAACAGGCTTCTCAAACTTCCCCTTGTTTCTAACCCTGGAGGAGCATCAAGTTGCTGGGTGGTCAGGTGAAGCTTTCTTGTAAGGAAGACCACCACTGATTTATCCTGTGTACAGACATTCTGCCCCAGCTCACTGCTGTCCTGTGCCTTGAGACAATCACTCCCACCACCGCAAAGCTGCTGTGACAAGCCGCAAGGGCACCAATGAACTGGGTCCTGTGTCTCACTGCAGGAGTCACTGTCCAAACACCAGATCTGGCTCCGATTTCGGAAAAGGGCTGTATTTCTGCACAAGGCAGAAGATGCTGGGTGGTCTCTGACAACATAGCCCTGGTTTCCAGCTCAGGTACAAGTGCCTTTGGTGGGTCCATTTCAGCAAGAACACAGCATTTTAGAGTTAGATATTCTGGACCAGATCCTCAGCCGTTGTAGACAGGCATGGCTCCACTGGCCGATTCACACTAGAGGAGGATCTGGCCGATTGTACACAGTTCCTATGTGTACCACTAGTCACAGCTGCATCTGGGTGCCAATAGGAACCACTATTTTCAAGGGATTAAGATTCAGTCACAGTTTTGGTCCAGACTGAAACTTGGTCACAGGCAAGCAACTTCCAGCTGCCAGTTTGAGGTGACAGACAGAAGAGCTTCAGATATTTTCCACACTTTTGAAGTGGTCCCCCTGTTCATTAGGACATTCCCCAGGCCATTCCCCTACAACCTCAGCCAATGCCCATGGGGCTTTGAAGACATGCAACACAACAGCTTTTCTAAGCAAAGCAGCTACAATTTTTCTCTGAGTTCATGTGAGATTGAGACCTCATGAGAGTGCCTACACCACCAGCACTGCTAGAGGCCCTGCTAGAAATGATTACAGCCCGGTTTCATTCTGGAGCACCCTTTCCTAAGTGCCTTGAAAGCCTTGAACAGGGCCAGGCTTCAGCACAGCTCAGGGATATGCTGCTGTCCTGTGTTTTAGCAGAGACGGATCCCTCCAGCACTTGGTGGGGTGACAGACCAAATGAACTGACTGCTCACAAACTAAGGATAATGAACGTGGAGAGTGGGTTGAAAAGAATCAAAGGGATTGATTCCTCACAATCCAAACCCACAAATAAAAAAATGCAATAAAAAACCTGTGGGTGTTAGAGCAGCAGAGAGTTTGTAACCTCAAGAGCAGCTGAGTGCAGAGTTCAGCAGCGCTTTGCCTAGCTCTGGCGGAGCAGAGGAGACATCGGAGTAAGTGTCCTCTTCTCCAAGATGTCCCCTTTCAAGTTAAGGTCTTATCTTTCAGAGGGTTAAGAACAAAAACACCCCTGCAGTTGCAGTAACTTATCTGCAACCTACTAGATAAAGGTTATAAACAGCTTGCTTCTATTTCAGTTAGGCACCCCCACGCTGCCAGACCCCTTTTGGGTATGCTTTGAAAGGGGCGTGGGTATGTTGGTTATTTATTGCATGGATCTTTTACATCAAAACTCAACCCAGATTCTGATAACAAGTTAGCTGTAAGGTCACAAGTACACGTTGCTAACACCCTACTAAGATGAAAGGGCAGAAGGTGGGGCAGGCAGGGTGAGGTCAGAGCTTGTCAGTAGGAGTGCTGCAGGTGACGGGCTGGGACAAGACACAGCACTGACTGACAACAGGGGATTATTTCCATGATCACATAGTGGGGGGACGGGGTACTCTGCCCTAAACCCAACTGAGAATTTCCTTGCCCTTTAATACTAGAGAGCGGGAGTTTGAGACACATGCAGCTTTGGCCTAACTGCTCCACTGAAGCCAGTGCCTCCCACTAGCATCACCTGGAGCAGTCAGGGTCTCTGCACATGGAAGTTTCCCCAGAATAGCTACATCTGTTTAAGACCCTGTGTAGACATTCTGTTCTAGAATAACAGTGCCTTGTTCTCATTTAGCTTAATCCACTTTGGATGTGGATTAATCTTTAAACTAAATTAGAAAAGGGTTCTCTTACTCAGCAGTAAATGTCCACACAGGGAGTTAATCCGAACAGCTATTTCAATAACTTTCCCACTGTAGACAAGCCTGAAGGCCAACACCAAGCTCTTTGGGTGATCCCAGAGGTAAGTCCAGGCAATGCTGTTTCAATTCCTGCCCGGTGCTGACGGCACGCTCAGTGTCTGAGGTCTGTGCACCTTCCTGCCGCCACAAGTCTTTGAGGCAATGCATCAGAACAGTTAGCCTAAAAGCAGTCCCATGACAGCTGCCCTCTGGAGAGAACATGCTGCCCTAACAGGACACTGCAGAATGCATTCTTTAGAGGTGTTATAGACTGTGCCAATCTGGAGCGTGGAGGTTAGAGACATGCTGCCACTACATACAATTGTTAGGGGCGTTATTCTGCATGCACTGGGATTTTCACAGACTAGTTTTAATGGCCAAATTAAAGCTGTATAGTTTGCTTTGCTGCTAAGAAGTTGACTATTTAACTCTGCCCTCAAGTGAAATCCTTTCAAGTTGCAAAGACTTAAAAAAAAACAACTACCCAACAAGTTTTATACAAGAGCGGATGCTAATAGAGGGAAGTTGCTACTGACCTGTTATCACAAGTTTTCAGACATTTCTCTCATCGGGTTTGCAAGTGGGACCTACTAAACCACAATGCCAGGCGTGGAACACCAAATCCCTACCAAGAGAGTATCTCGTGGATGCAGCAATGGGTGCAGGAAGAGCTCACTAACTAGAGCACATTTTATTTCTTGTCAGAATGGCAGGGTGGCAAAGGGATTTTGCTACACTTGCCTTCTGACCAAACACTTCACTCCCTATATGTGTTTCCATGGTGACAAGCGCATGTCAAGCGCAGGATTATCCTTCCTGTGCAGGACCAAGTAGTGATGCTAGGCGAAGAGTGAGGAGGGTCCTTTGCTCTTTACTCAGAATATCAAGTCTCTTTTGTGCAGTGGAGGGGAACAGGACAAGGCAGATTTGACTAGAATGTGATGGGCCAGATCCTATGTCTGGCTGACACGCGATGCTGGAGCCAGCCGGGGACGGAAATATCTTCTAGCGTAATTAATGCAGCCTAAGGACTACTTGAAACTATGCTGACTACAGCAGTTCTCCTGAGACTGCTCTTTGGGCCAAGAATGGTTGGAGTGTACCATGCTTTAGGGTGGCCCACTCCTGCACTTCTTTGCCCCAGGAGAAGGGGGCAGGTAGCATGAAACCCGTTATGCCAGCTTGACATCAGGGAAATCCCTGGCTGCCCTCTGTCCCCTTTGCTCTGCTGGACAGACACAGATGGGACAGAGCTATGGACCAGGATCTGGCTGGATATTCTCATGCTTTAATGTTATCCAGCTCACCTGACACAAGGTGCTGGACTGGGGGGACATTCCAGCATGCATAATACTCCTGACACCCCAGCCCAGTCCTTATAGAAATTAACATTCCCTCACCTTCCCCATGAAGTCCAAGGACACCTACACACACTCCTACTCAGAACTAAACACCACTGAGTATAAAAGCCCCCACTGCACAAGAGAGTCTGAGCGAGACTAGCGAGGCGCCAGGCCAGAGGTGCTCAAGCAGCAGCATGCACTGGGCACCATGTATGAGGTGCGGTGTTAGGGCCCAGTGCAACTGTTTTATTGATAAGGCACCATTTCAAGAGACTCAGACTAAACTCCCTCTGTGTTGGCTAAGCACTTGCCACCCTAACCTCACTGAATCCCCCATCCCAGCTCCCTTACAGATGAACTTTTAGGCCTAATCAAAACAGCAATGAGAATTTTTGTTTAAAAGGCTTTTGCTTGACTCCCCATACACCATCTACAGTCTGAATGGCAGCTCCATCTAGGTGGATGGGCACAACAGGCAGCCTTAGAGCTGCGGCTGATCTGACCCTGGGACACCCGAGGACTATACACATTCAAGGTCTCTAGAGGAAACTTAGAGGGACCCAAACATTCAGATGCCTAACTCCTCATCAGGAGAGCCGTACCACTTTGAGCTTACCCCCAGTGTGAGGGGCCCATGGACCAATGGCCTGACCTGGCACTGCAATCCCTATGAGAAAGCACCATCAGTACCATGCAGGGTAAACAGCCACAACACATTTTAATGCAAAGACATGCAGGAGTCCAGCAATGATTAATGCAAACACCCTACAGGAGGTAACTTGTAGAGCATTCAGTTCAGACCGTTTGAACTCTGCTAGCTCCTTGGCACCAGCGTGTATGGAGTTAGTTTTTGAGAATCTCTGGTATCAAGGGTTAACAGCATTCTGTCCAATTACCTTGGTCGGGATGATTTCAGGACAGCAGCCAGATATGTGAAGGACAGTTCTGCAGGAAGGTTAGGGCTGCGAGTGCTTAGCCAACACAGAGGAGTTTATCTGAGTCTCTTAACCAGCACCTCACATTTCTAAAGGAAACAGATAAGCATTCAATAGCAGCTTCTTCTCTTCTCTGGTCTTCAGTTACCAGCTCTGCAATTAGATTACAAAGCAAGACATTGTAGATAATCAATAGCAGCAGCTCTAACATCATCCCCCAGTTGTAAGCATCAGACAAGCTGCTTCGGACTCAATGTAGGTGCACAAGCTACCACCACTCCCATCCCCCCCCCGCCAAGTCAATCACTGTGTTGAAACTTTGAGACACTTGGACTGTTCTTCCGCACTCGTGCTCAGACCCAGGCAGTTTGCGGTCTCACCAGGGCAACGAAGCAGCACTCCTCGTGCTGCCACCACAAGAGCACAAGCAACACCTGTACTAGCACAGAGGAGCTAGTGTTTTGCTCCTTGGTCAGCATACTAGGGAGCAGGGGATGGGGCTGGAGGCCTGGGCTCTTTTATATACACAGAGAAGGAGGACTGCCAACAATGCATTCTACTCCCTAGACACATGCACCAAACAGGTTTTATTGTGAAATTGGTACAATATCCTGGGCTGGCTGGCTGGCTTTTTAAATGTGGGAGGTGATTAAGTATCTGGTTATACCCAACAGGTTTGGTTAAAAAGGAGTCCAAAGAGGAGTGTTTTGAAGGCAAAACGCAAACTTCACTGCTGCTCTAAGTACATCCACTTAATGGGGCATTTTTAAAGTATAGTACTGGCTTGAAAATCGAGGATATTAGACAGTTCCCTTTACTCTGACCTGCTACTTAGGTGCATTTGTTTGTTATCTTTCTTCTTACTTTACTGACCAAACTACTACTGTTAGCACTGCAAAGCCAGCACAGCTGAGAGTGAGAGCTGGCTTGTGTACAGCCAGATTAGTCAAACTGAGTTCCAGGTGCAGAATTTCTAATTCTTGGCAATGCACAAGCCAGCGTGACTTTCAGATTCTTACTTGGATTCTAAGCTCTTTGGGGAAGGGACTGTCTTTTTGTTCTGTTTGTACAGCCCTTAGCACCATGAGATCCTGGTTGTAACAATATAAATAATATCACCATGAATTTGCAGGCCTAACAGCTGGGGAAACCACATTTCTTGGAAATTAATCACATCTCTCTCAGCTCCCCTCCCCCATAGCATAGTGTATTATGATTTTCAGATTTTTCTTAAATCAGAGTATTACAACCAGACTGTTAGACATTATGCTTTTGAAACGTATTCATCACTCAACACTTCAGAGTTACAGTTACATGAATCCTGACCTGCTAGCTCAAAATACAGTGATAAAAATAAAGGGTGCGAAAACTACAGAAATAAGCTTCACACCAAGCCCCCATTTATGTGGAGTGTATTTTGCACTGCAAATAACTGCGCCCACGATACTGCATCCTCAGTTCATTCATGCTTTTGCCTGGCAATTTACAGCTGGTATCAAGTAACGGGTGTACTTCAATGGGGATCTCCTGCAAAGTGCAGGCCTGCTTTTTTTAAAACTGGCAAATTCCTACTCAAAGCGTAAACCCTAATAATGCTATTTTGAGCTTCTCCATCACCTTTCATCTGATGCTTCATAAGTTACATGTTGATCTTCTCAGATAGTTAGTAATACTTAGCTTGCAGGGTGAGTATTACTGTCCTTCCATTCTATAGATGGTGAAACTGAGGCACGGAGAGCTTAAGTAACTTGCCCAAGATCAAGGAGACAGTCTCTGTAGCTGGTGGGGCTCACACTGGGAACAGATGCCCACATCACAGAAACTGTCAGATACTCAGAAGTAAAAGACCATAATCCCCCCATATGTTTAAACTAATGGCCACTTGAAAGAGAGCAAGATATTGCAAGAGAATTCCTTTGAAGCCTCAGGCATCCCCAGAACAGGACAGCTTTATGGCCAGGACGTCACAGCTACAGTTTGACAAGGGGACCAAAACAAACGCTCAGTGGGTCACACTTCCTTCCAGTTAGTGCTTGTTGCTGTCTAAGGGGTAAAAGATTTTCAAGTAAGTATGCAGGCGAGTACATGAAACTCCCTCCATAAGATCCAAATGGCATGGAATACAATGAGGCGGTTTAATAATAGTTACCCTGAACTCCATGCTTTGGGGATCGGGCTATTAGGACACTGGGCAACTGAATCAGTTTTTAAAAGAACAAAACCTTGTGAAGAGTCATATGTGGCAGAGTTCATAAGAACATAAGAGCTGCCATATTAGGTCAGATCACGTTCCATCTCGCCCAGCATCCTGTCTCCATTGGTGGCCCCTGCCAGAGCTTCAGAATAAACAGAACAGAGCAATTGTGGAGTGATCCACCCCTCTCTTCCACATGGCTTCTAACTTGATCACAGGTTAAGGCGTCACCTAAAGCAGGGAGTAACATCTTGGCTAATAGCTGTTGATGGATCTATCCTCCATGAGCATTATCCAATTCTTGCTTAAACCCAGTTACACTTTTGGTCACACAGCACCCCAAGTCAATGAGTTCTGAGTTGGTGTACTGTGTGAAAAGTACACTCCCTTCCGTTTGTATGAAACCTGCTGCCTATTAGTTTTATCAGGTGACCCCCTGGTTTGTATTAGTGAAGCAGGAAATAATGCTTCTCTATTCACTTTTTCTACAACAGTCTATGATTTTATAGGCCTCTATCATAACCTTGTAGTCATCTTTTAGTCTCTCCTTGAATGGAAGCATTCAGACCCTTGATCATTTTGCTTCTCTTTCTGAACCTTTCCCGGATTCCACAACCTGACATCAGTTTTAGGGAACCCCCATCCCCTCCACTGGCATGATGTTAGTAGCTGACAGGAAAGCAGGACAGCCATGCAGCAAAGGGCTGAGCTGGGGCATTCACAGTAGGGCATGGAGCTGAAGCCCAGGATCAGACTCTGGGAGGGGTAACAGCCATTTCAGCACATCAGGGATGGACTCAGATGACTGAGAAAAATGCCAAGTCTTGAGCCCACATTCCCCAGCAGCAATAGACTGCGTCCGCAGACACTGCTGTGCACAGACCCAGGCTTGTATGTGAGGGGGATTTTCCAACATTACTCGGAGGAATTTTGAGCACAACTGCAATGCAAATTCTTCCCCTCCCCCCTCTGCACACGCCTCCCAGCCAGAACAGCTCTGCAGCACTGTCAGTAGCAGATCTTGGGAGCAACCAAACCTAGCTCTCCAACACCAAGCCATGACACCTGCCAGGGAGAGAGCAGACTGCTCATGCAGGTGCAGTTCCCAGCATATCCTGAAGGAAGGAAGTGGCATGAAACTCTGTACAAACCTGGGACCCAGCATCAGAGCTGCTTCTCCTCTCAGTGGCAGAGCCAGGTTCTATCATCAGAGGAGCGAACACGTACAAAAAAGACACCACCCGACATATCAAATTACTAATTATATACTTTTAAAAATTTGGTATCACATATTTTGTACTTAAAATAAAAACACAAGAATGATCCAGGCAACAAGTGTTTGAATTATACTTAGATATACTTTAGATTCTAGAAGTAAATGACAATGTATTGGTTATAGTGGCAGTATTTTTAAACCTGTGATATTTTTCCAAGTTACTAATTTCATTTTAAAAATCAATGAAATGCCTTTATTTATAATAGATTATAATACTAAAGTCATAGCATGACAAATACAAGAATGAGAATTGGTGAGCAAAGATCTCTCAAAGCTCTTCCGGGGTTGGACAAAGCAGTAATTTCCCCTAAAGTAGCTTTATTCGGGGGTTAAACAAAAGACATCTCCTGACTTTGGTTGGCAGTCTAACATTTTGAAACACTGAGTACTGAAGATTAGGTTTTTAACCAATTTAAACTGTGTGTACACACAAAACAAAAAAAACCTTCTCTTCTATCATGATTCTGTTATTACAGGAGATGAAATCTGACATCCACATAAAATAGCCTTTAGTTCCATTGTTCTTCAAACCTCAGATCAGTGAAATGCAGCTTTGCATTTGAGATACTATATGACTTGAGTACATTTTGCACTGCCTGCATCTACAATGACATCAGGGAGAGAGAAAGGACATGACTGCCCTAGCAAAATGTAATTTAAAAAAAGGCAGACACTGCTCACTATCATTACAGCAGAAGGAGAACAGTAGGGGCGAGATAAGAAATGCAATGAAACCTTCCTGTAGCACAACTGATATCTGAAAAGCATCAGTCACTCCAGCAGATCAAAAGAAGAAGAGCAGCCAGTATTCAGCCAGATAGAGATCCTTATGACCTATATAGAAGTGCACTCAGTAAACTGTAGCAGTTTCCCCAACAGAGTTTTCTTATGGATTTATTTATGGGAAAATTAAGATTAAGTCTGATTTAAATTATGAAATTCAGTTTGAGTTAACTTCATGGAACTATTGCAGCTACTTTTATTTTACTCCTGCCTTCATAAAAGCTACTGATTATAACAGAAATTACAAAGACTAAAGTACATGCTTCAATATAATTAGGCGGGACACCAAGATGAAAACTATACCATGGAAGAGTCCTACAACCAGGTATTTGAGGCCAATGCCCTTATCAATGGAATCCTCAACCAAAATGTGAGGAAGGAGAGCGTACACCCTCTAACTTTTGACAATAATTCAAGGTCAGCTGACTACCAAGAACAGCACCATTCATCATTCAAGACTTTGGATCAAACACCTGATCTTTCCTACATCTAGAAACCTTCCTCCCTCCAAGCCTATAGCAATAAAGTAACCATTAAACAAGTTCTGGAGTCAATCGTCTTTCTTCCAATTTAGTTTTAATAAAAAAGCTTCAATGTAGTAGCTATGGGAAATTAACCCAGTTTAACTCTAGGTATCAGTGGGGAGTGTGCTAGTTGTAAATATGGATACACTGGTCTGTTCAGTGTTATTGTACTAATATGCTAATGCAAACACTGCTTAATAGAAGTATTGGTGTCCCCAATGTATAGCTTGTTTCTTACTGTAATAGAGAGGTGCATGTGAGCTCTCTGAAGTTGACACTACAGGTGATAGTCCCAAGCCAGCATCCACTTTTTGGGCTGCCAGGGGGTGGAGAAGGAGTGCATCTAGGTATAGAGTAACATCTCACCAAACAGAACTACTCCACAGTTCATTTACCCAATTTGGAAGTGTAGATTATTATACCTTGTCTTACAAACACCAAACACTTGTTACATATGCAAGGTCAATAATTCCCCTCTCTCCCCATATACAGAGTTGTGCTTCTGGATATAGTATCTGTCTGAGATTATTATTACGGGCTCAGCTCTTCAGGAAGCAGTGAAAGAGTCAGCAGCCAAGCCACAGGATGAGTCCTGTAAACAGTATGGGTGATGCATGCAGGGCATTCTGAAACAGAGGAGATTACTGGAAAACTTTGATAGGGCCTGAAGAATAAAGTTTCCTAGGTTTTGTTACTGTCTGATTGTGTGTGATGTATGTAAGTGTTTAATATAAAAATCAGGTAGTAAGTTTAGAATGTTACAACAAGAGATTATGCTGTACCCATTATCAGTCACTTGCACTACTGGCTTTTGGTTAGTGATGAAAATTCACAGAGAAAGAAGAAAGAAGAGGAGGGGGTTAAGCACAGAGAGGGCAGTAACAAAAGTCTCTCCACCTCCTGGTCCTGCCACTCCCTCAGCCCCTCCGCGAGAGAGCGGCGTCATCCTCGCCTCCTGCTCCACTGGACCAACTTCAGCGCACAGAGACATCAGCGGCTGGCGTCCCATGCACCCCAGACAGGCGGCGTCTCGACTGCAGCAAGTCATTCCCGGGCTGCCGCTGCTTGCAGAAAAGCGCCACTGTGAAGAGAGACCACGAAACACCCCGCCCGCCTTGCACTTTCCTTCTCCACCTCACTCCATCCCGGCACCAGCTGGGCTTCAGAACTACCTTACCCCACCGCGTGGCCGCCTCGCTCTGCATGGGGCTGGGGCCAACAGGACTGCTGCTTCTCAGCCCCTCCCACCGATGCTGCTGCCCTTCCCCTCCCGGCAGAGCCACACCTGGGCGGCATGTGCCGCGGGGCTCAGCTTAGCGAGCCGGGCAGCTGCGGGTGGGCAGGCAGAACCTCCTCGTATCATCCCGGGGCCAGGCAGCAGCCGCTGTCACCCGGCAGCCTGGAGCAAGCCGGGCTGAGGATGCCCGGGAAGGCAGTGCAGGCTGAGAGCCAGCTGGCGGCATACATGGAAACCTGGCTCCAGAGAGTCCAGTGCTGTCTGGAAAGAGAGCGCCACTTTGGAAAAGGTGCTGGGGGGGCAGCCGCTCCCCTGTTCTCTAGCTATGCTCTGGGTGGTAGGGGTGCAGGTGTCTGGGCTGGGGTATCCCACAGCTGGATGCTGAAGTGTGGATGTCAGACAAGATGTGTCCAGCTGACACGTGTGACACACTCAGACAGGTGCCCAACAAAAGTAACGAAACAGGAACTGGGCTGTTGCTTAGGAGTTCTTTGACTCTCTACTTCTGGGAAGTCTTTTTGCTGGCTGACAGGTATTTTGAATTAAATTGAAATAACTGAAACTGGTGTGATTATATTGTGTTTTGATAAATAAATATGCAGATTTTAAAATATTGTGGAGCAAGATGTTTAATTTTTTAGTGCAGAATTCCTCAGGGTACACATTACTACACCACTATGTGGGTGGCTTCCTATGTGAACACTTAGCTGAAATAACAAAGATCTTTTCAGTTTAGGTTACATTCCTTGGAAGTAATCCTTGGAGGTTTCCTTGGATAGACACACCTGGCTATGAGATTTCAATCAGGTTTTGCAAAATAAACCAAGCGCTACAGCTACTACACACATGTACAGCTTCAGTGACTCCCTGCTTAGCTACACTGAGAACTACAACTGTGTTGCATCCACTGTACTTAGCTCAGACCCGTTTAGCAAGCCTCAACTTTTGTTCAACCAATAGCAGTGAATAATAATCTGATATTTAGATGTCAGAGGCCATGTGTGGGGGCAATGCTGGAGCCAGACAGCCTTTGCCACAATGCCGCCTACAGTAAAATAAAACCTGGACACAGAGGATACTCCACCCACCACAGAAATGCACCTGCTTCTAGGGAGAACTGTGTTACAGAGCTCTCCATCTCCACTTGCTGATGGTGGAAATAAAGCATTTCAGATTCATGTAGGAGAATGCTGACTTTACACGGAATACAAATACAGAGAAAAGTTATCACGTTCCACTTTGAGCAGGCTAACATGTAGGCCCCAGCCTTACAGGGAATGGGAGACCACCTGCACTTTGCACTTACTGCTTTTCCAGAGATAGGCTATATGCGCAAGGACACCAGGGTGCTCATGCCTGGCATTAGGTTATTCTTTAGTTCCATCACTACGCTGGACCCAGGGCTGAAAGAAGATCAAATAAGAATTATCCTACACCGTGTACTTCTTCTAGCCAAGTATCTTTACTATAAATATTTAATTTTTCTAACATTGAAAGAAGACAGAGTATGTTAATTCGTAAACAAACCTTCATGCAATCAGAACAGAAGTAACTTCTACTTAAGAGCTAGACAAAGAGTGTACAATGCGGTGATGCCATTTTACTTTTGACTAAAATCCCAATTAATCAGTTAACCAAACAAGGAAAATAAATAAGCCAGCCAAGACAGCAGAAAAATCAGAAGAGTTAAAGCTTACGATGCATAAATATTGCACTGCCCTCAACTGTAAATGGCATCTCAGCACACATGCCTAGTCGTCTCATATACGCAGACTTCATGCAGATGTCGAACAGTAAATGCCAGTGAAAATGAGAGGAGGAGTAGGAGGTAAGTTCAGAGGCTAAAACAGGGAAAGAAAAAGTTAAAAATGAGCTTGAACAAGTTGAATGTCTTCCAAGAGTTGGGATGGCCTGATGAAATACATCCTAAAATACACAAGGTGCTGACTGAGGAGATATCTGAGCCATCTAAGCGATTATCTTTGAAAAGTCATGAAGACAGGAGAAGATTCCAGAGGACTGGAAAAGGGGGCAAATATAGTGCCAATCTAGGAAAAAAGGGAATAAGGACAATCTGGGGAATTACAGACCAGTCAGCTTAACATCCAGTACCTGGAAAAAGATAATGGAGAAATACGTTAACAATCCAATTGCAGAATCCTAGAAAATACAAGAAGGCGATAAGTAACAGTGGCATGGATTTGCCACCCAGAACAAATCGTAAGTCAAACCAACCTAATAGCTTTCTTTGACACAGGGTAACAAGCTGTGGATGGGGGAGGAGTATTAGATGTGGTGCATCTTAAGTTTAATAGGACTTTTTGATTCTGACTTACATGACCTCCTTTGTAAACAAATCTAAGGGAAATTCAACCTAGATTGAGCTACTATAAGGTGGGTGAATAACTGGTTGGAAAATCGTTCACAGAGAGTATGTGGTTCACAGTCAAGCTGGAAGTGAGCATATTGAGTGGGAGTCCCACAGGCACTCAGTTCTAGGTACAGTTCTGTTCAATATCTTCATCAGTGATTTAGATAATGGCATAGAGCACATTTATAAAAGTTTGCAGACGATAACAAGCTGCAAAGGGGTTGAAAGCGCCTTGGAGGATAGGATTAAAATTCAAAGTTATCTGGACAGAAGCCTTGGAGAAATGGTCTGGAAGTAAATAGGATGTGTGACACTACACTCCATACTTCATCATAGTATCCTTATTAGGATATGATCATGGCATAATTATGAAGCATTTTGTACTGCAAGATGGGTCATGTAAAGAGTCATTGGGAAAATTATGATTTGCTGAATACAAGTATCCTATTTGCTTGTAAGGCGTAACTATCGTTTTGTATCTGAAATTATGAATATTGACTGAGGTATATATTTCAGATGGGCTTACTCTGAAAACACCCACAGCCAGCCTTTCAGATACAACAATGAAAAAGCCAAAGAAGGTTACTGGCTCATCAACAAAGACAATTGGCTGTGGAATAGCTTGGCAGCAATGGAAGGCCAGCCTGTAAGTTAATTATAGCTACTCTGACTCTGCAAGGGCATGTGACCAGTTCACATGTCTCTGGACCTCCCTTGGGTACCTGAATTTTTCCTACAAACTGGTCTGAAACCAAGTTTGAAACAGAGTTCACTGCCACCCATGAAAAGAAGCTATACAAGGCAGAGAGTGACATCATCGGTTGTTCTTCACTCCCCTACAACTCAGAACAGACAGAAGCTCTAGAAAGAAAAAGTCTTGGAACGGGAATACAGATCCCAAGCTGCATAACAAAATTCACAGCTTGTCCATGGATCTAAGCCTGCTTATATTGTCAGCCAGGGTGAGAATTTACTAATTCATATCAAATCTTTCTAGAATTTTTTAGGCTTAGTTTGCAGTTCTGTTTATTTTACTAGGTAATCCCGCTTTGGTCTGTGTTCTATCACTTATAAATCACTTAAAGCAAAAAACAAGTTTATTAACTACAGAAGATAGATTTTATCTATAAACCCGTGTCTTGCCTGTGACCAAAGATGTCTTGGGAAAAATCTCAGCCTGCTTAACACAAGTATGCATGGTCCTCTCCACATTGAGGAATTGTGCAAACTGGGTAATATAAATTCATACTGGTGCGATGTTTACGATCAGGGCAGGATGTGTACTAACTCTGGGGTCCCAGGCCAGAGCGGTTATTTTGGCTGTAGTCTCTCGTATTGTTTGGTTCATAGCAGTGGCTGTCCAAAGCCTGCATGCAACTGCAGCTGGGTATGTGTCCCTGCCTGTGTGAATGCTGGTGGGAGGAGCGGTCTATAGCCTGTCACAGCAGCACAGTGCTAGAGGAGCCCAGGCTGGTGAGTCACAGGAGCTCAGTGAAGCCCCAGTTCCAGGTGGCACCCAGAGGGAACCAATCACAGGATGAGAATTCAATAAGGACAAATCCAGAGTACAGGTCTGTCACATCTTACGATGCATTTAACATGCGCCAAATTCATTTCTGTGGCTGGCAAAAAAAAAAGAAAAAATAATTTGTAATGTGCCTGTTCCTGTAGTGCGGGCGATTCATACCTGCCATTCAACTCAATGTAATTTTGACTATCGCCGGCAGTTTCACTTCTGCACTGACCGCGGGCGTAATACTAGCGTAAGATAGAACAGCTTTGAACCTGTATATACTCCACTATCAGTTTAACGCACACATACAAAATGGAAATGACTTTGCCCAGGATAGCCAGCACTGAAGAAACAAGATCTGGGGTCATAGTGGATCACAAGCTAAATGAGTCAACATCATTTTGAGGAATGCATTAGCAGGAGTGTTGTAAGCAAGATCGAAGTAATTCTTCAGTTGACATTTAATCAGCATGGAGTAGAGCAGAGGAGTATTGTGTGCCCAATTACTAGAGGGCCACATTTCCAGGAAAGACATTGTGGAAAAATTGGCAAAAAGTCAGAAGAGCAACCTAAACACTGATTCAAAGAGCTAGAAAACATGATACTACCTATGAGAGGAAGATTGGAAAAAAAGTGGCCTTGTTTAGTCTGGAGAAGAGAAGACTGAGAAGGGACGTGATAACAGTTTTCAAGTAGATAAAGGTTATTTACAAGGAAAAGGAGAAAAATTCTTCCTCTTTAAACCTCTGAGAATAGGACAAGGAAACAATGGGCTTAAATTTCCAGCATGGTTTAGGTTGGACATTAGGAAAAACTTCCTGTCAGGGTGGTTAAACGCACTGGAATAAGTGCCCTAGGAAGGTTGTGGAATCTCCATCACTGGAGTGTTTTAAGCAGGATGGTGTTAGACAGACAGCTGTGAGGGATGAGTCTGGATCAGTGATCTTCAAACTTTTTCTGGTGACCCTAGATGATCCAAAGAGCTGGGGATGAGGGGGTCTGGGAGGGAGCTCAGAATGCTGGGGCAGAGAGTTGGGGTGTGAGGGTGAGGGCTGAGGGGTGAGGGCCAGGAATGAGGATTCAAGAGGTGTGGGAGGGAGGCTCTGGGGGCTGCAGGGCAAGGGGTTGAGAGTGGTGCAGAAGGCGGGGTCAGGAGGCTCTAGGCTGGGGCCAGGGATATGTGGGGTTTGGGGTCAGAGGAGCTCTGGGTTTGGGGGCTGAAGGCTGGGGCAGGCATGGGGTTGTCTCGGACAGCTCCCGGTGTGAGTGGCAGCAGCAGGGGTGAAGAGGCGAGCTTCCTGCCTGTCCTGGCACTGCATGGACCACGCTGTGCCCGGAAACAGCCAGCAGCAGGGTCAGCTCCTGGACAGAGGCGTGCAAGTGACTCCAGCGTCGGCTGTCGCCCCACAGGCACTGCCCCACCAGCTCCCCAGTGCAGAGCCGGTGCTCAGGGCAGGAGCAGCACATGCAACCCGTGGCTCCCCCAACCACGCCACTTTAGGAGGCGGACCTGCTGCTGGCCGCACTTGAGGCGCAGCTGCGGTGTTGGAACCGTAGGGATTAGCCTGCTTTAGCTGGGCAGCTTTTACCACCGACAGGACTTTTAATAGCCCAGTC
Source organism: Mauremys reevesii (assembly GCF_016161935.1). Classification (NCBI taxonomy): domain Eukaryota; kingdom Metazoa; phylum Chordata; order Testudines; family Geoemydidae; genus Mauremys; species Mauremys reevesii. The sequence continues at coordinate 7,554,118 of NC_052647.1, read as the reverse complement.
AGCAGTGCTGACCAGAGCCACTGCAACCCAGTGCCTTCTGTTCTGTGATGACCCCACTTCTGGGCCACAACCCACGGTTTGAAAAGCACTTGTCTAGATAATACTTAGTCACACACATGGGTGCAGGGGCCTGGACTAGATGACCTCTCGAGGTTCCTTTCAGTCCTTCAATTCTGTGTCACTGTTACCCAGGCTGCTTAGGAGGCTGTACTGTTGATGACCTTTGATTAGTGACAGAGTAAGGCATAGTACAACAGCTGATTGTGATTTGTTCAGAGGTGAGACAGATAATGACCAGACACATTATGCTTTATTTTCCGAACCTACATTGTGATTACACTTCAAAAATAAAATTATTTCTGAGCTCAGGGCTCTAACTGCCTGCCAAAATCTCCTGGCTGTTAAAGAATTAGCATGGCAGGTCATGAGAGATTAGATTAGTGTCAGAAGTTTAAGCCTAAATTGCCTAGAGCTGACATCAGTCTGCATTTTCTATCACGCCCAGCATAACAGTTTAATGTTTTAATAACCCCAATAAATATAATATATATACGCAGTGGAGGGAGTTGAATCCAGGACCATCAGCACTAATAGTACTACAGTAGAACTAGAAGGTATGTGTATACACCACCATTATCTGTGAAGTAGCAATAGTATGTTCTTATACTCTCTATGGATCTGCAACTAAAAGGGAGACAGGAAACACTGACCAAGAAGGCATAAGAATGTTGATTCATCCAGTGGGAACTCCCCACCATCACCCCAAAGTAAATTGCATCTGCCATATCAACTTACAGCAGCATGAGTTACTGCTATATAAGTAGTTTGAAGAAAGCATCTTCTATAAGCACTGTCTTAAGAAATACACCTTTTGTTACCTGTTGTTTGTATGCCACTGTGACGTGCCCCAAGCAGACACACAGAATCTATTGATGATTGCTCCTGTAGCTCTGCCAAAGAAACAGACATCATTGTGGCTCAGTACTGGGTAATGTGTGTAACTTCTACTGCAAAGCGTCATAGCTTAACACAAAATGAGAAATATGGCAGAGGCAGCTGCTAGGTTTACAAAATGGAGATGAGACTTGAGCTAAGACTTGGCATAAGTGACAGCTTAAGCAGGCATTAGTAATTGAGAAATATAAAGCGTAAAGATCATCATCAATTTCCATTTTCATCAGTAGCACAGATGGTGCAACAGACTATATGAAACAACAGATGTTTGTAGAGAATAGCAGGCGTGTCGTAGATCACTGTAGGCTGGGAGGAACTTAATTTGTTCAGGGACAGTATAGCTGGGTGTCACAACACATGATCTGTGCGAGAGGATCTATGGGACCTCTCTCTTTAGTCCATGTAACTTCTAACTGGGGGCAAAAGAAGAAGGGAATAGCAGGGGCTGACAGCCACCTTGTGTCATCAACCTCCTCACCTTTATCCCAGTCTTCGTCACATGGGGGCTGGCTGCCATGCTGACAGTGTTCATCTCTCTGTGGCAGTTATTCGACTGACTCACTTAAAGCAATTTAATTCTTAGTGAGAAAATCTTTTGGGATAAAAATACAATCCTATTTTAGGGACATTAATCATTTTTGACCTAGCTTGCAGAACAGCTCTACGCTTTGGAGAGAGGGCAGCATATGCTGGGAAGCTGATCAAGTACTCCCTAGTCTATAGCAGCAAAAAAACTCTTTAGGCTAGGGATTGGGCACCTTGAAGAGGTAGCAAAGGGACACAAAATCCATGAGACCCCTTTGGTGGGCCACATACAGCAAGAGAAATATACATTGCCCCAGCTCTGAGAGTTTGCTACAACACAGAATGTTTGGCAGGCCAAATCAAATGATCTGGCATAGAGTGGTTGCAGCCCCTCATTTGCCAATCCCTGTTTTAAGCCTCTTCTAAAGCCTAAACAATTCTGCACACATTTTTCCAGCAATGGTGCAGCTAGCAGCCAACATACGCGCGTGGGAGAGGGTTCAGGTGTGAACTGGCTATTGTCATGTCACAAAATCTGCTCAGGATTTTTTCCACTACTGTCATGCTCCAAGCCTTGTCTACATGAACATGCACATCATTGCTTTAGCTTCAGTACAACTCTACTTTTGCCAGAGAACAGTCTACGTTTTCCAGTGTAGTGACAGCCACACCTAGACATCCAGTGGGGAGACTTGTTGGAACACGACCCACATAACCAAGTGATTTAGGTGCTGGGAGTGACAGACGGGCTGGACGAGTGAACTCCTCATCAGAGCCAAACAGCATGGGCAGTGGTAGGAAAAGCTTCCCCATAGTCCCCCTCCCCAACCTTGCATCCACTCTGAACTGGAAGAACCCACCTTCAATTGGAGAGAAGTTACTCCAGCCTTCCTGGCCCAGGCACAGAAAGTGAGATTATTTATGATCTAGACACTTGTCCATTAAAGAACTGGACTGAGACCAATTTATTTCACACTTATGCCCACTAGACAGGCTATGAAGATTTTTGGTCACTATCAGGTCAGATCTGCATTGGAGACCCACCTCTCCTCATGGCCACTATGCTTTCCGCTCTAAGCGGTCCAGATTACCAGCTAGATCTCATTTCCCAGCACACACAGTTTAGGGCACAATGTACAGTTCCCATTTTTAACGCTAAAATCTACCTGGCAGATAACACATGTAATGCAAGCCAGTTGCCTCTCAGATGCTTAGGAGAAATTTGCATGGACACAGAATGAATGAAACTCAATTGATCCTCCCAAGAGGGCTCCTGTTGCTTCTGTATCCACATAGCACTACAGGTAAAGGATTGCTTATGGAATAACAGAGTAACAATCGTTAACATGCAAAAATTAAGTTACAACGCTGTTGGCCAAGAGATTCCAGAAGTGACTTTGGCTCTGTAAACAGAGGCGCTCTAGACCCCAGCGCCAAAGCTCTGGAGGCCAATGGGGCCAAGCAGCGCCGATGGGCGGCCACTGGCTCTTTGTCGGTGGACCCTGCGCCAGTCATGCATGACTGCGGCACTTTCGTGAGTCGTCCCAGGCTCAAATCCAGCTCCGTGGACCTGCCGCCCAGGCACGTGTGGAGCTCACCACCTGAGCACAGCGGGAAGAGGACCATGCGGCGAGGAGCTCCAACCTGAGCCGGAAGAGGGGACCCGCGCGGGACCGAGGAAAGAGCGGTATGGCGCGCGAACCGCGCGCGCTTAGGCCCAGAACGCCCTACTTTCTAAAGGAGCCGCCCCTGTCGCAAAGGAGTTTTCTCACCAATGTCTTGCTCAATGCAGCTTTTATCATCCCCAGCTTGATATATGATGTCTGATCTCAGCTCTACTAGAACCTGATGGCGGGCATTAAAGGGGCATGTGGCTAGCTGCTCTGCAATATCAGGGTGGTTCTAGAGAGCAGAGCAGAAATGGAAGTGTACGTGCTATCTCTTCTGAATTCATCCTAGCCCTTGTATTTTCTAGTCACCTAGTAGAAGGGTTTGTGCAATCTGCATCCTGGAAATAGGTTGAAAACATTTAAACAAGGAAAGCCAAAACTTAGTTCAGGTCCTGAGCTTGCAAATGCAGTGTAAGAAACAGCCGAAGCATATGCATCGTTTATGATAGAGGCTATGGTTGTTCATTTTTGCACATTTAAACACCTGCCCTGAATTTATCTGATTGAAGATCAGCCCCAGATCCAAACACAGTGAAACCCACTGCAAGTGTCATCACTGGCATGGTTTGATGCACAGATGAAATTGCCCTAATAAAGCCTACATCGGGAGTAAGTGCCTTGAAACCCTAAAAATTCAGCCACTTTATTTTTAAATTAAGTAAGCAACAGACTAGAGAACAAGTTCCACTGCACCTGCACTAGAGCTTAAGTCTTTGCAGTAATGCATTTAACTCTCCTGAAACAGGAGGAAGATTACTCCAATGTTTCAGCTGAGGCCACATCTATATTGGGGGCAGTTCTGCCCAGTGAGGAAGTAAACGAGTGTGGACACAGAAGAGCGCTACTATCCCCCACTGAATGAAGAGCCTCTACCGCCTTAGAAAGAGCAAGACAACAAAGAGGAAGAACACACACTGCTCCTGGGCTTGCTCTGCACAGTTTTTATATTACTATAGCTATGCTGGCTAGGGGTGTGATTCTAACCAATACAGTTATACAGTACATCATCTTAACATGTGGATGCAGTTATATCTGTATAAGTGTGCCTTATATCAATACAACTAATATACACTAGCACTGGAGAGGTTAAAATAAGCTACTGACTGAGAGGACAAAAAGAAAGAGCAGCTTCTCTGTTAAATATACTATAGCATTCTAGCCCAGAATAGAAGACTGAGAAGAGAATTAAAAAGTTTCAGACCGATTTACATTGAATAGAGTTATTAGCAATATAAAAAAGATGGTTTATTTTGCAATCAGAGCAGTGCAGCATGCTAAAAAGATTAGCTGCAACATCAGATCATTTTTGCTTTGGCCAGCCAGAAAGGCATCCATATAACACTGGCTGCATTGCTCCATGCCCTGAAGTGAAGCAAATACCCAGGTCCCTGAAGTGAACTGCTGGAAGAGAATAGAATCCATCACTAACCTAGGTATTCTGAAGAACCTATATCACCCTTTCTTCAGGGCAAAATGCACTGATCACAAGAGTGCATTACTAAATATGAACTGGATGCTTTTACTAAGTGGTAAATGGATGAGCAGATATAAATATGAAATAAAGATGGCTTCTTCCAGTCTAATAGCAGAGTATTAGAATGCATCCTTCTAGCAAAAGGCAACAAAGCATACTGAGCTCACCATGCATTAACTTTTACAAAAATATGATTTCCCAAGTGCATTAGAGACCTTAACATCCTGTCCTACCTTCCTGCACTTTTATAAGATGATAGGAAACCGACAGGCTCAGGATTTGATGATAAGCGATCCATATGGACAAATTACGTATTAACTTCTCTGGATCCAAGCATCAATAACTGGAGGAGAATGAATAAAAAGACAAGAAAAACATTCTGCTTAAAGCAAGATCTAAGAACATCATCAACTTCAATTAACAAGCCCAGTGGGAAACATACTAGAGTACTGGAGCTTTCACTCTAATGGGGTTAAGCCATTAATTTTTAATAGCCCTAGACAAAAATTTAAAATTGCCTACGTTGGCACTCATTGTGTACACCCAACCAAATTCACTTTGGACTTTTTGTGAGTGGAATATTAAATTAAAATAGCTGAGGAAAGTGTAGTCAGTAGTGCAAAGTGGCCAGTATATATCCATGAGTACACTTATGCAGAACAGTGAGCTGGAAGCCCACATTACTATAAAAACCCTTGAAGCTACCAAATTCAGCTGGCTGGTATAGCAGTGACATGCTAAAGAGGTCCAGCAGAAACATGGCATTCTGAAGTAAATCCTTTTGCATTTACTTTCCAATGCTCAAAGGCCATCTCTGCTGGAGTATGAAACAAATCAAACTAAAACAAACATGGCTGGAGTTAAGGCTTGCAGAGGTTGCACTTCTAGAGCACTTGGCCTATAAAGTGCAGAGGTTGGCAGGTGTAAGAGTCCAACACCCACTAGCAGATATAGTGAGGGCCTAAGTCACAGAGCACTATTTGAGAAATGTTCCCTCCTAGTCCACTAGGACTCAGAGAGGCATGAGTCACCTTAAATCACTTAAAAGTTACATAGAAGGGACAAGGTAGGTGGAGACCAACTTCCAGCTAGTGAGAGACACAAGCTTTCAAGCATACACAGATCTCTTCTTCAGGATTCAGTTTGTGTTCGATGCGGCAGCAACTTTCCTGCCATTACCACGTGTCTCCCCTCCCACACCTTCATCATGCTACTACCCACATTTGTATCCCAGTGTACAGAGGGCATGCACACAAAGGAACAAGGGACAACAGACTGTGGGATGTTCTCTAGAGAGAACTGGAAGTAAGGGACTGGCCAGACTGATTACACATAAAATCAGTGTTTTTCAATTTTTTTTTTTTGATACCAGGGACCAGCTTGCAGCCTTTCTAAACAGTGTCAAGAGAGACCAGAGGACAGGCCACTGAGAAAGACTGACACAGGAGTCATTAGGACAAATGGCTACTTCTGACAAAGTGGGAATTGTGTCAATGTTTGTATGAATACTGTATTGCCCTCAGTTTTCCCCTATGTGTTGCACAAGTATCTAGAAGGTGGGATAAGGGTGTGAGAGCTTTGCAGATACCCCAAAGAGGAAAGGTACAAGTGCCCATCTAGCTACCATGGGCCCAGCCAATGATTTGGACAGTCTCTGTATCCTGGGGCCCATTCTCTGCAGAAGAGCCAGTCGGAGGGAATTAGAGAACAAAGAGGTGGAGGCCAAGGTGACCCGAGTTTTGCCTGGGTAACATCGCTACAGGATGGAGGAGAACGGCAATGGGGTGTGACTGAGGAGTGAGCTGCTGAAAGCTGAGGTCCAGTCTCCTGGATTTGGGGCGCGGTAGGGAGAACCCAGGGCTCTGGGTCTCCTCCAAGATGGACTTTGCTTTAACTTCCTGCTTTCTGTACCAACAAGATTCTGCTCTATATTTGTGTTTCAAGATGACTAATAAACCACTTCTGTTTTACACCGTCGGGGGTGCGCATGGCCCCTTAAGGGGGCATGCAAAGGTTTCCCCCAGGCAGGCGGCTCTAGGGAAATCCGGCTGCCCCAAGCAGCGCAGGCGGCTTCGCCCATGTACCTCGATCCCGCGGCCCGGGTCCGTCTTCCCACGGCTCGGTTGAGCTCCGCCCGGCGTGCCAGCGGCAGGTCCACCAACGGAGCCGGGGCAGCGAGACCTGCACACGCCCAGTCATGCCTGCGGGAGCTCAACGAACGGGCGGGAAGGCCGGGACCGCGCGCATGCCATGTCTAAACGGCAGGTCCGGCTCATCCCGGGCTCCGGTGGACCTGCGCATGAGCATGCGGCGGGAGCTCCAACCGAACCAAATGCCGCCCCCGGGAAGCGGCCGCCCCAAAGCGCCTGCTTGGCGCTAGTGTCTAGAGCCGCCCCTGTCCCCAGGTCATTTCTATTCAGGTGGACTCGCTGCAGGCGGCTTATGGTGTGGGAAACAGGGATGCTGGTGGCGGCTCCAGAGGTTCAGACCCAGGAGGAGGCTTCAGAAGCCCAGGCGGTTTGTCCCTAGTGGTAGTGCGCGCAAAGAGGTGGTCATACTACAAAGAGGGTCCTGTCGAGGAGCTAGTCCACACTACTGTTGCTTCTCTAGTGGAGTCTCGTGAAAGCGCTTGCTATGCTGACCGGAGAGCCCTCTCCCATCAGCATAATTACTCTGCCTCTCAGCAGAGGCGGAGGCTACGACCAGCAGGGAGAGTGTCCCCCACTGACTTAGGGCTGGTGTGGACGAAGCTCCAGGTGGTCTGCGTTGCTCTGGGGGTGGCTTTTTCACATCCGTGATTGACATAAATTATATCCAACTTAAAGGTAGTATAGAGCAAGCCCTGAACTTCATTCAGTGGTTCCAAGGTACCAAACCTGTGTATCCATTAATTACTCTGTGTGTGGGGGGAGGGGAGTCATCCCAATGCCGCATCAAACCAGCACCATATGCCAGGCTGGAGTCTCTGAAGAGGGCAGCTCCCTTACCCGACCATGTAAGGTACTAACTAGGGCTGTATATTAATCTGTGAATTAACTCATGCGATTAAATAAAATCACAATAAAAAAATTAATCACAGTTTTAATCATTGCACTGTTACACAATAGTATACCAATAGAAGTATAAAATATTATTGGATGTTTTCTACATTTTCAAATATATTGATTTCAATTACCACACAGAATACACAAAGATACAGTGCTCACTCTATTTGCACTGTAAAAATAATAGTATTTTCAATTCACCTCATACAAGTAGTGTAGTACAATCTCTTTATTGTGAAAATGCAACTTACAAATTTTAGATGTGTGTTACATAACTACACTCAAAAACAAAACAATGTAAAACTTGAGTCCACATGTCCACTGAGTCCTACTTCTTCTGTTCAGCCAATCGCTAAGAGAAAGAAACGTTTGTTTATATTTATAGGAGATACTGCTGCCCGCTTCTCATTTACAATGTCACCTGAAACGCCTCAGAAAAGGAGTTTGTATGGCGTAAGTGACATTTGTAGCCAGCATGCAAGGTATTTACATGCCAGATATGCTAAACATTCATATGCCCCTTCATGCTTCAGCCGCATTCCAGAGGTCATGCTTCCATGCTGATGACACTTGTTTAAAAAAATAACGCATTAAATAATTTGAGACTGAATTTTTGGGGAGAATTGTAGGTTTCCTTCTGTTTTACCCACATTTTGCCATATATTTCATGTTCTAGCAGTCTCGGATGATGACCCAACACAGGATGTTGTTCATTTTAAGGACAATTTTTAACTGCAGATTTGACAAAGCATAAAGAATGTACAAATGTGAGTTTTCTAAAGATAGCTACAGCACTGGACTCAAGATTTAAGAATCTAAGTGCCTTCGAAAATCTGAGAGGATGAGGTGTGGAGCATGTTTTCAGAAGTCTTAAAGAACAACATCCAATCATGTAAACTACAGAACCCAAACCACCAAAAAGAAATTCAACCTTCTGCTGGTGGCATCTGACTTAGATTATGAAAGTAACATGCTGGGCCACACTGCCTTGGATCGTCATTGAGCAGAACTTGTCGTCAGCATGGACACATGTCCTCTGGAATGGTGGTTGAAGGGACATATGAATCTTTAGCGCAGGGGTCAGAACCTTTCAGAAGTGGTGTGCCGAATCTTCATTTATTCACTCTAATTTAAGGTTTTGCATGCCAGTAATACATTTTAATGTTTTTAGAAGGTCTCTTTCTATAAGTCTACAATATATAACTAAGCTATTGTTGTATGTAAAGTAAATAAGGTTTTAAAATGTTTAAGAAGCTTAATTTAAAATTAAATTAAAATGCAGAGCCCCCCAGACCGGTGGTCAGGACCCACGCAGTGTGAGTGCCACTGAAAATCAGCTCGCGTGCCACCTTCGCACACGCACCATAGGTTGCCTATCCCTGGCTTTAGCGCATCTGGCACTTAAGTATCTTGCGACGCTGGCTACAACAGTGCCATGTGAACGCCTGTTCTCATTCCAGGTGAGATTGTAAACAAGAAGTGGGCAGCATTATCTCCTGCAAATGTAAACAAACGTGTTTATCTTAGCAATTGGCTGAACAAGTAGTAAGACTGACTGTACGTGTAGGCTCTAAAGTTTTACATTGTTTTAGGAGGCAATTTTTTTGGTCCATAATTCTACATTTGTAAGTTCAACTTTCATGATAAAGAGATTGCACTATATTATTTATATTACATGAACTGAAAAATACTATTTTTTACAGTACAAACACTTGTAATAAAAAATAAATATAAGTGAGCACTGTACACTTTGTATTCTTTGTTGTAATTGAAATCAATGTATTTGAAAATGTAGAAAACATCCACATATATTTAAATAAATAGTATTCTCTTACTGTTTAATCGTGTGATTAACCTGTTTAATTGTTTGACAGCCCTAGAACTAACAGGATATTAACCTTGGTGTAAGGCAACTGGTAATAAAGTAAATTATGAAATGTGGCATGGATAGGGCCTTAATAAGAAGTCACTTTACTGGGATGATCCCCAGGAAACTGATTTAGGCCCTGTCTGCACCAGACATGACTGTAGTTTTGTAACTAGTTTGTAATTTCAACACAGCAAATCTGCTAGTTGGACTGTCCATTTCTCCAGACCGCTGACATGCTGCAGCTGGGACATAGTCCACTAGGGTCAGTGTGGGAACCTACACACACAGTGGAGGACTGTAAAATGACAACTTCCTGGAGGCCTTCATGCCTTGAACATTACTGATAAGAACGCTGTGGCTTAGCCAGATTGCATATGCTAAATAAATAAAGTGAACCCCACACAGCTGAGTTACACCCCACCCAGCCTTCCCAGCTCACAAAGGTTGGGGCATGGTGTTGCATGTCTGCACCCAATATGCTGCCTAGAAGAGTTTGTCTCAGTACACCCAGTCACCCACCCAGGAACTACATATCACCCAAGCAGTCTCACACCCACCTTGCAAAACCTAGGTATGGTTTCTTGCTGTGATATTGACCCACATCATTCTTTATTGCCTCTAAAGTTTGTGTGGTTTTGAACTGCAAGAAGACCACAAATTCTTTCATTCTGGGACCCAAAATCAGGTGCAGTGAACCACTGCTCTAATACACAGATGCATATATCCACCAAACTTAATGCCTAGAGGAAAGTTACTTCCTAGAAGCCACTCCTCCTTTTAATCAAGTTTAAGATACTTTAATACTTTCAAAGATCTAAGCTGTCTCTCACTGTATCTTTGCAGGAACCATGAATAGAATCAGAATTGTAGGACTGGAAGGACCTCCAGACGTCATCTAGTCCAGACCCCTGCATGAATGTTACAAGCCAGCAAAGAAATACTTACCATAGTTGTCTTCTAAATCCATTTTAATGATGCTGAAAGAACGCTGACTTAAGTTTCGCTGGAGGACCCTTTGAGCCAGTCTCTGAGTGTCACTCTCCTCCTTAAAATATTTACCCTATAGACCAAAAATGAAGAGATTCACAGATTGCTAAGGCCAGAAGAGACAATTATGATCATCTAAGAGGTTTCAACTCAGATCCACAGACCCATGGGGGTCCACAGACTATATCTAGATTTCCAAAGGGTCCTGCACTCCATTCAAATTTTTAAGAGTCCACAAATGAAAAAAAGTTGAAAACTACTGATTTAGGCTGACCTGCATAACACAAGGCATAGGACTGCCCTGACTTAATTCCCATTTGACCTAGTGCAGATCCTTTAGAAAGACATCCAATCTTGATTTCAAAAGTTTGATGGAGAGTCTACCACAACAGCTGGTAATTTTTCCAATGGTTAATTACACTCATTGTTAAAAATAAGCCTTATTTCCACTCTAAATTTTTCTAGCTTCAACTTGCAAGCACTGGAAATAAATTGAAAGTTATTTCAATTTATTCATCACAGCTACTAAGGGTCAATGATCAACTGCATGACAGCAGCCAGTAGACTTTATATCTATGCTATGTATGCTTAGGACACAAGCTTATAAGGTGGCCCACGATAACGAGGGGCACCTGAACCTCATATTCTTCTGCCACACACAGAAAGGTTTCTCCAAGATGCTAAAATCCAAAGATTTATCTGAAACATCCTTCTTGCCCAATAAATTTAAAAGGGTTAAAAGAACCAGTTCTCAAGAAAAGTTAAGCCATGTATTTTGAGAGCTCAATTATCTCTTATACACAATTTAGTGCTCCATCCTGAGCCACTCCACCTGCCTGACAGGTCAACACTTTTACACCTAGGCTTTGGCTACACTTACACTTCAAAGCGCTGCCACGGCTGAACTAGAAATGAGCCCGCTTTCACATGTGTGGGTGGTGATCAGGGACAGTCTCAATTTTTGGGTCTTTTCTTATATAGGCTCCTATTACCCTCACCCCCGTCCCGATTTTTCACACTTGCTGTCTGGTCACTCTAGGTGTGCACATGTGTCTCCTAGCTGCCCCTGCCCCCTCATTAAAGCAGGTGTGCAGGGTTACTGCCCTGGGAACTGCAGGGCACCACTGGATGTGGGGCTGGCTGCAGATAGGGCGTGGGCAGGGCTAGCTGGAGGCAGGGAGTGACACGGGCTGGCTGTGGGCAGGTGATGCAGACGGGCGGCTGCGGGTGGCTGGGCTGTGGGCAGGGGTGGCTGCGGGTGGCGGCTGTGGGCAGGGGCGGCTGCGGCAGGTGGGGCAGGGGCGGCTGGCTGGGGCAGGGGCTGCGGGCAGAGGGTGACTGTGGGCAGAGGCTGGCTGGGGGCAGGGGTGGCTGGGGGCAGGGGTGGGGCAGAGAAGGGGGAGGGGCTGGCTGTGGGCAGGGGCTGGCTGCGGGCAGGGGTGGCTGGGGGCTGGGGCAGGGGGTGGCTAGGGCAGCTGGGGCAGGAAGGCGGGGAGGGCGGGGCTGGCTGGGGCGGCTGGGGGAGGGGGCAGGGGTGGCTGTGGCAGGGAAGGCGGGGGAGGGGCGCAGACACTCACACGGGGGGGGGGGGGCTGGGAGCAGCAGGAGGCAGCCGGGGACTCACCAAGCAGCAGCAGGAGCCCCAGGCCAGAGGCCCAAAGAGCAGGAGCAGCAACAGGGCCAGGAGGCAGCTCACATGGCTCGCAGCACAGCGCAGCCCCGGCGGCCGGGTGGAGGAATTACAGGCTTCCCAGGCAGAGCTCATCAAAGCTTCCTCGCAGGGAAGCTAGTTAACAAGCGGTTCTAAACTGCTTCTAAATTTAACAACGGGTTCGCGCGAACCGGTGCGAACTGCCCAGCTCACCCTGCTGATGACCCATTCCAGCTGGGGATGTACTCCAGAGACTTGATTTGAACCTGCAGTTTATTCCATCACTGCTACAATCCTGAACTAAGAACTTTGCACATTTAACCAATTCTAGCTCTCATCTCTACCTTTTTCCCTTTATGAATAAACCTTTAGATTTTAGGTTCTAAAGGATTGGCAACAGCGTGATTTGTGGGTAAGATCTGATGTGTACATTGACCTGTCTGGGGCTTGATTCTTTGGAATCAAGAGAACCTTTTTCTTTATTGGGGCGTTGGTTTTCATAACCATTCATCCCCAGGACGAGTGGCACTGGTGGGGATACTGGGAGACTGGAGTGTCTAAGGAAATTGCTTGTGTGACTTGTGATTAGCCAGTGGGGTGAAACCAAGTCCTTTTTGTCTGGCTGGTTTGATTTGCCTTAGAGGTGGAAAACCCCAGCCTTGGGCTGTGACTGCCCTGTTTGAGCAATTGGTCCTGAATTGGCTCTCTCAGTTGGGTCCCGCCAGAACTGCATCACACAGATCCTTCTATGGAACGAAGCCTCAAAATCGCACGTAGTATTACAGATGATTTGAGACCGTGACTAAGAAATGTTTGAGGAGCTCAAGAGACAAGAGCTACACTTGCCAATCACCATGTTTTTAAAGAAAAAATAACCAGCAGCAGCAGAGCCTACACAATCAACTTCTCGAGCTGAACCAGAGCCAACCACTTAGTCTACGGCTCGCCTCCATCACTCAAGCCTGGTCCATCGCCTCCTGAATCGACATCAAGCCCTGATGACTCAATTATAGTGTTGTCAGGGGAAGAGGAAGACTAATCATTGGAGTTTGTACAGTACAAGACTAGCAAGACTATCCAGGATGACTGGTGACTGTTCAGGTTTACAGTACTGTACTGTTTTCATTTTTTATTCTTCTGTTATGTTATTAAAAATATAGTAAAATTGTGCATTTGTAGTCTCTTTTATACTGTACATTGGTGTATACAATACATAGTACTGTACAGGGTTGTATCCACAAAACGGTACTTTATGGGTGATTTAAGGATTTTCAAGGGTCATTTTGACTATAGGAGATTTTCGCTTACATGCTGACTGGCGGAACGAACCCCAGCGTAAGATGCCACAGACCAGTACAGTCTTCATTGCAGCTCATATGGTAGTTTCCATGAGCCCCACCTCCTTTGGTGCACAGGATGGATGGGGCTGATAGAAAGGGCAGCTAGTCAGTGTTCCTTTATCTGCATTGGTCAGTGGGTGGCGCTTGTTGTATTCATTTAGATGGAAGATCAGGCCCAGAGAGTCAGAGGTGTTAACGAGACCCTGCAGCTGTCCAACGTTAAACACTCGGATACAAAGTCGGGAGACTGGTATACAGAGACCTCAAGCTGCTTAGTCCCATGGCAAACATCCCTTTAAAATCTTGGTAACTTTCTACTGAAGATCCAGAAGAAGAAAGAAAACAGTGACAGCATTGGAGGTGTAAAACACTAAGGAAGGCTTTTATCTTAACAACATTGTTGTTGTTGTTCCTTTCCTTGACCAGCAGAGCAGCTTTGCAAAGAAAACCCTCTGACAGTCTCTCAAATTAGTGGGTCTCAGCTAGGTCAGCGGACCCTTGGGGGTCTGCAGACTATGGCAAACGGGTCCAAAAAATAAGGCAACTTACAGCACTGCAGCTGGACGGTAGAGCTACTCCTCTGCAGCGCATGTGGCAAAGCTGCTCTATGCCAATGGGAGAGCTCTCCGTCGGCGTGAAAGCCACTCCAGTGAGCGGCAGGAGCTATGTCAGTGGGAGAAGCTCTCCTGCCAATGATGCACTTATGCCAGCGTAACATATGTCACTCGGGGAAGGGGCATGAGCAACAGACATTTTGACGACATAAGTGGTAATGCAGGCATGGCCCATCCCTTTAGTAGTGTGTCAGAAGAGACACCTTTAAATTGGGGCATGAAGGAGACAGGGAAGAGGACAGATACCCAAACATATTCTTCAAATTGATTTTGAACGCAGTAGATACTGGCAACACTACAGTGCTTCTAGATTCTGAAATGCAAACATGAAATCCTCACACCAGCTCTTACTCCAGATTACCAAGGCACTGTGCAAGTTGTGGGCTGTGCTTATTAGTATTTTAAAATTAGGAGTGTAACTTTTAAATAAAGACACATTTCCTATAAATGAGAGAAAGTTATCACGTGACTAATCCAAATAATTTTGCTTTATACATCAGTAGGTGAGAGTTTGAGAATACAGCATGTTTGAAAGAGCGATGGCTTCCGCTGGTTTGCATTTCTTCTTGTAACTCATGAGGACACAGTCCAGACTATAAACAGAAAAATAAGGATTGGAAAAGCGACAGTCCTCTACTCTGCCATCAAAGAGGCATAAAACAATCGTGCAACTTAAAGACTTGAGCTATGGAACACTCAAAGTATTCAACAAAAGGAAATTCTAAATCATTTCCTGTGTTTGTTTTACCATAGTTTCATTCTTGCACAGGACTGGCTTTTAGAATTCATGTACTAGGTATTTCTCACCTATGGTCACAACTCTGTTTGTAGCATCACAGTTAGCTGCTGTAGATTGTGTTGACCCCTCTATGACCCCACTGCTGCTGCTTCTGGCCGCCCTGCCGCAGTCTCTGGGTGTCTCGAGCCGATTCGCCCAACCCCGGCTGTGGTGCTAGTGGGCAGTTGCCCTGCGGCACCTGCAGGCGGCGCCGTGTGCCCCACAGAGTGGCCCCCAGCCCGAGTGTCCCCTGCTCGGACCCTGCCCGGCCCACCCACAAGGTGTGGGACCTGCTCCCTTGTGGCGCGAATCGCAGCAGCCGTAGGGCACCCCTGCGCACAATGTGCTGCTGCTGCCATGGCTGGCTCTAGGATTTTGCCACCCCAAACAAAACAAAAAAAAGATGGCTGGAATGCCGCCCCTGA
Source organism: Mauremys reevesii (assembly GCF_016161935.1). Classification (NCBI taxonomy): domain Eukaryota; kingdom Metazoa; phylum Chordata; order Testudines; family Geoemydidae; genus Mauremys; species Mauremys reevesii. The sequence goes on along the minus strand of NC_052647.1, from coordinate 7,538,786 downwards.
AAATGTGCTGCCCCAAGCACGTGCTTGGTTTGTTGGTGCCTAGAGCCGTCCCTGTCTCTTATGCAATCCCTATCTTGTTGTTGTGTAGGTACAGAAGAAGGTAATGGCAACACTGAAGGGCATGGGGGGGGTCTTGGTAGCTGCCCTTTGTTTAGTTAGGCAGGATGGAACATGTGATTCAAGGCACGAACGGTGTTCCATAGTGATCCCATTGTGTTAAAAATGGTCTAGATTGTGAAGAGACTCATAGGTATTTGTGTTCCATTTTTATCAATACTTAATCGAGAATCCCTTCAAGAATCCCCTGAGTGCTGCGCCCTGTTCGATTGAAAACTCACTTTGCTTTTAGATCCGCTAATCCCAAAAGAATAGTACAATTCTACTCAGGGCCACTGCTCAACTGGAACACACAGAACTTAAAAAGAGAGTGTGTGTGAAAACAGGAATAAATGTATCATCAAAGAACAGCGATTCAAGCAGGGCCGGCTTTAGGAAGTGCGGGCCCAATTCAACATTTTCGGCCCCGGCAGGGATGACTAAAAAAAAACCATGTAAAAAAGCCTTCATTTCTTAGCAACCGGTTCCCTGTAAAAGTTCTGCTTTAAGGGATGTGCCACAGTATGTATTTTTGTACCAATAGGTTACCATACGTCCGTATTTTTAAAAATTCCTCCTGGATGGCGATTTAAGAACCAAAAGCTGGACATGTCTGGGAAAATACGGATGTACGTTAACCCTACCTAAAGTTCTTTTTAAAAGATGGGCCTGAACTAGAAATGAGCTCTGTTTCACATGTGTGGGTCCCTGCCACTCCTGGGGTGTGCTAGGTGACCAGATGTCCAGATTTTATAGGAACAGTCCCGATTTGGGGGTCTTTTTCTTATATAGGATCCTACTACCCCCCACCTCTGTTCCAATTTTTCACACTTGCTGTCTGGTCACCCTAGGGTGTGCACATGTGTGGGTACCAGCTGTTCCCTGCCCCTCTCATTGAAGCAGGTGTGCAGGGTTACTGCCCTGGGAACTGCAGGGCACCAGTGGACATGGGGCTGGCTGGAGGCAGGCAGGGACTGACTGGAGGTAGGGTCTGGCTGCAAGCAGGGCAAGGGGTGTGGGGCTGGCTGAGACAGGGGATGTGGGGTGGGCTGGCTGGCTTCAGGCAGGGCCGCAGGGGGTGCAGCAAGGGCTGGCAGGCCTGAGACAGAGGAGTGCGGGACTGGCTGGCTTCAGGCGTATGCAGCAGGGGCTGTCTGGAGACAGGGCAGGGGTGCGGGGCTGGTGCGGCAGGGGCTGGGTGCAGACAGGGAGTGTGGGTACAGGGGTACAGCCCACCCTGTACGGTAAATGCCGCCTCCTCCTCCCTCCCCACCAGGGTAGCAGTAGCAGCCCGGGCTTGGGGCTATTTAAAGGGCCAGTGGCTCCTGCTTCCATCGCCTAGCCCTTTAAATAGCCATGGGAGTCCTGGGAAGGCAGGGCCGGGGCTATTTAAAGGACCGCAGCAGAGGCAGCTGGAGCCCCTGCTATCCCAGGACTCTGGGGGTTATTTAAAGGGCCTGGGGCTCCTGCTTCTACCACCTGGCCCTTTAAATAGCCACGGAGCCCTGGGGAAGTGGCGGGTTCCAGGGGCTATTTAAAGGGCCAGGGCAGTAGAAGCAAGGGGAGCCCTGGACTTTAAATAGCCCCAGGGCTCCAGCAGTGGCTTGGTGGCATTTAAAGGGCCTGAGGCTCCAGTCCTGCTGGGAGCCCCAGGCCCTTTAAATTGCCCCCTGGGGAAGCTGGGCCACCCGGCACAGCGCACTGGCAGGGCTTGGGTGCAGGGCCCTCTTAGGCGCGGGTCCCGATTTGGGGAATTATTGAATTGGCCTAAAGCCGCCCTGATTCAAGTGAGAGAGAGTGAGAATTTTGGAAACAGTTACATATTAAACAAAATCATAACATGCTTTCTAGACACTAAACATGACCAACAAGACGTTATCCTGTCTCCACAAGATCGCTACTACATATTCTTTCACCAGTATTTTCAATCCTTTGGCTGAGAATCAGGGCGAGCCACAGATGGGCCTGGTGGGCTATGCCGACTTACTTAGCAGCCAGGCCCATCCAAATCTGAGCAAAGATGTTGTGCTGCCACAACAGCCTGGGGCTTCACTCAGGCACCTGAAATCCAGGACGGAGCTATGCACCTGTCCTTCAGAAGGCTACTCTCCAGCAGCTCTGCCTTGCCATTTTCTGAGCTATGGACAGAGGGTTCCTGCTGCCCTGACCTCTTGGGGCAGACCGGCCACAGGAGCACATGCCAGCACGCAGCAGTAACACACAATGAAGCAATGAAGGACAGCACCACAAAGACGCATTAGTGCCCTAGCTGTTCTGCCATCCCACCCCGCTTCCACCTGGCCATACCATCAGGTCACTAACGCAAGGGGAGGATTGAAATTGGAAAGGAGGTGACGGGAACCACACCCCACGCACAGGGCTTGGGCCTTCCCCCACGCAGAATACAGCATGGGCTGTTTGTGCACCAGGAAATCACCCCCATGCGCAGTGAGGGGCGGATGCCGTGTCTCCCCCTCTGCTGGAGGGGGAATGGTCGGGCCTCCACCTGCAGCTGCTCTGAAGGGAAGTGTGTGCACAAGGCTTGTGTTGTGCAAACCTTGCCCCGTGTAAACACACTCAGAGTCAACCTATGATCCAGCTCTTGTAAAATGCAGCCAGTTAACACCACAGTGACCATGGGGGTAAAGCTGTGGCCTTATAAGGGTCTACTATTGCCCAAGATCTAAGTCAAGCTGAGGCAGTGTTTGCGTGATGTGCTAATTTCTGAGCTCCCTGATGCCTGCACAGTGTTTGTCATGGCTTCGCCACACATAATGTTGTTCTGTTATTGATCTTAATTTGTTCTGTGGCATTTAATAGTTTATGGTGTTACGTGTCACATCCATGAACACTCTTCCTATCACTGGTCCATCTGTAGTGGACCTATATGTGGATGCCTTGCCCTGATGTTAACAGCTGCAATGAACAAGCATTATTACAATTACCCCTGCTCCTACACAATGCTGCATTCTTAAAAGGCCGAAGTTTATGGAGCCAGGTGCAGATAGTGAGGGGTGCATAACAGCAGCACAGAGACAGGCAAATTCTCTGTGCTGACCATGCCCTTAGCTTCTTACAGAGTGGCCTCCTGTTTATGTACTAAAAATGGAGTAGGCCTCAATTGTGTGCCACTATATACTTTCCATCTTGTACAAGTCCCCAGTTTACACAATGGTATGGAACAGGGGCTTAGTGACATCAGACCCTGAATCAGGGAGAAAGTTCCCTAAATATGTAGCATTCTATTAGTTAATGTTGGTACCTGGTCAAAGGGGAGTTTTTTGCTTGCTTTATTATCCTCTTGTCTGTTTATTGTGCTGTTACTATGTCTTAATTAATGACAGTTAAGGACTATTTTGTTCTATGTCTGTACAGGTCCTAGCGCAATGGGATCCTGGTCTGTGACTGGGACTATGAGGCAGTGCTGCAATACAAATAATCACATGCTGATCTACAGAAATACTTTTTTACCGTAGCCATTCCCTCTGGCTTAAGAGATTAGTCACTGAAAATGGAAGTATGTGAACTTGACATCTGCAGTTTAACTCAGTCCCTTCATCTCCTGCAGTGAGTGTGCTTTCTGCTCAATACACACTTAATGGTCCACATGATAGGGTTATGAAGATGGGTCTATGGGAGGGTTTGACTTCCTCTACCATGGGCTGCTATTGCAGGAAGGAGGTTTGCTTGGAAGAGATGAGGTCCATCTGACCAAGAAGGAGAAGAATATCTTCATGTGCTGACTCACCAACCTTATGAGAAGAGCTTAAAACTAAGTTCAGAGGGGGCGGGTGAAAAAAGCCACCAGGTAAAAAAAGGTGACCTTAATAGAGGACTAGATGTTTGGGGAAAAGCAGATGTGGAAAATTGTAGTAGAATTATAGGAGTAACAAAAGGGAAATCCATGGGGGGGTATCTGCTTAACATCTTAGATGTCTATACACAAATGGAAGGAGTAATAATAATGAGGAATAAACAGTAAAATCTGGGAGTTTTAGTACATAAGTCATAATTGAGCTTAACTGGCATCACAGGTACTTGATGGGCTAAATCTTAGGACTTGGTATAGAGGGCTATAGCTTCGTCAGGAAGGACAGGCAGGGGGAAAAAAAGAGAGGACGTCTTGCATTGTACACTTGTTCTGAGGTCCAGAAGGAGGTGAGAAGCAGACCAGTTGAAAGTCTCTGAGTAAAGATAAAAGAAGGAAAAAACAGGGGTGATGTCCTGGTAAGGGTCTATTACAGACCACCCAATCAGGAAGAGGAGGGAGAAGAGGCATTTCTAGAACAAAAACCAGAAATATTCAAAACACAAATCCTGATGATAATAATGGGGCATTTTACCTACCTAGACAGCTGTTAAGAAAGAAATATGGCAAAAAACAAAATTATCCAGTAAGTTCCTGGAATGTACTGGGGACAATGCTTTGTTTCAGAAAATGGAGGTAGTAACCTGAAGGACAGCCATTTTAGACTTTATTTTGACCAACAGGGAGGAGCTGGTTGTGAAGGTGGAAGGTGGTTTGGGTGAAAGTGATTATGAATGATAGATTTCATGATTCTAAGGAAAGGAAGGAGTGAGAATGACAGAGGAAGGACTACAAAAAGCTCACTTCAATATACTCAAAGAATTGGTAGGTAGCCACCCATAAGGAAAATATCTAAGGCATAAAGGAGTTCAGGAAAGCTGGCAATTTCTCATGGAGACAATATTAAAGGCACAACCAAGCAATACAAAGGAAAGATAGGAAGAATAGTAAGTTTTTTAATGACCTGAAAATCAAAAAGAAATCCTACTCAATGTGGAAACATGGACGAATTACTAAGGAGGAGTACAAAAGAATAGCATATACATGTAAGGATAAAATCAGAAAGGGTAAGGCACAAAATCAGTTATACATAGAAAGGGACAAATGTAATTGGAATTCTTTTCCCATATTTTTTACTGCAAAGAGTGTCATCACTCTGAATGCTTTAAAGGCAACATAACTTCCAAAATCAAGAGTTGGCTCTACATATGGCCCTACATATGACACCACACTGTGTTAAACACAGTAAAAATTAATGTAGTTGATTTGTCTGGCAGGACATGGAAATTAAGTATAAATTTCAATTCATTGTAAAAGAATATAAAAATCAATATTTGTAATACAGTTCAATAAGGTTTCATCAGGCTTTTTGATCAACCAAATTAAAAAGCAAAGGAAACCAACCAACCACACTCAAGGGTCACTGTGCATTCTCCAAGGCAGTTTCTTCTCTTTCTTTGTTTGGTGCTTTTATTTTATATAAATTCAACCAGGAGCAGATTTTCAGGTAAAACCAATACTGGAAAGTGTGGTAAACTGAGAGAGGGACCGAACCAAAATTCAAAATGATGTTGAGAGAATGAGAAATTCTACACTGGAGCAAATATAGCCACCTGTTGAACTGCTTACATGTATGGGCCCAGATATTGAAATGTATTTAGGTTCCTAAAAGCTACTGATTTCAGTGTGAGTTAGAGCCTAAATACCTTTGAGACTCTTGTCCATGTAATTACAGTACATACCTGGTCAGCAGCAGATTGTGAGGTATGCTGCAGTCACACTGATGTCATAATAGTGCTTGCATAATCTGAATCTAATCCTGGCCATGACAGACTGAGAGGCCAGCTGCCTGACAGTACAGGAGCCCTTTAGAGAAAGGACTGTAGGAAGTGGTGAAAAAAGACTAAAACATGAATAATCTTGTGAGTGAACTGGAGGTAACAGAGAGAGGTAAGGGTCAGCATTGTATTTTCTAGATCCAGTCTATATTCACACACACATTCAGAAAGCATAGGCATACAGATAGATAAGTTGTAATGTTCTCCATTTGTATGACCAGAACCTCAGCTGCTGTAAATCAGTGTTGCTCTGTTGTCTTCCTTGTAGCTGTGTTGATTTACACCAGTTGAGGACTTGGCCTACAGCCTTTGGACCTGGAAACTTTCCTGAGAATCTCGGTTTCTATTGAATGTTATGGGGGAGGTCTGACTACAAAACTCTTAAAGCATGTGCTTAACTTTAGGTCTCTTTGTTGGCTTAGAGTTAAGTATGTGATTAGATGCTGAATCAGGTGTAGGTGCCTTAATATGGATTTAGGAGCTTAAGTTTAGGCACCTGGTTTTGAAAATTTGGGCCATAAATAATTATTCTGTATGCTATCAAACCTCATCAATTGATAGTAAAGAGGAAAGGAAGATTATTTTACATGGGGATCTACTTGAAAGGAGCAAATTTTCTTCATTATGATTCCTCAAACACACTGGGTCCTTCAGCACACAAACCTGATCATCAGAGGAAGGAAGAGGATTTACATGATTCCCAGGTCTTCTTCTCCTCACAGTGTTTGGGCACCTGCAGAATCTTTACTGATAGTGAATTAAAGAGGCCAGCACTAATTCTACTATTAATGGTAACCAGCCGAATCCTTTTATTGAATTTCAGGTGTTTATAATGAGGTTATTTCGCCCTGGCGCATATAGCTGACCAAGATAAGAACAGAATTGCCTCAGGATTGTCTCTATAGCAAAGACCAAGCTGGTTAGTGTTGTGAGAGTTCTACTGGAGAAACTGCAACAGGATGAGGTAGAGCAATTTCATGAAATTAAATCTGCTTTCCATGTGTCCACACCAAATTCTGCCTGACTTCCTGGGGAATGCTATTATTACAGATCAGGCTGATATAATGCTCTATAAAAAGAGCATTGTCCGTTTACACACAGTGGAGTACATGGGTTGTATATAGTAAAAGTACACTATAGGACCTTCAGTAATCTCTTCTAATAATACTTTACCCTTCTTTAGCATCTTCATCCAAAAATCTCAAAGCACTTACCTAATACTAATGAATTAAGACTCTCAGCACCCTTGTGAGAATGGTAAGCATGATCCCCATTTACAGATGATTTGTGTCACAGGGAATTAAGTTACTTGCTCAACACCACTTAGCAAGTTAGTAAAAGAATGTGAATAATACCCAAGTGAACTGACTCTCTGCTCTTATTCCTAGCCAACACTCATGTCATCATAAGAAAGGTCATTGAGATTATAGCACTGAAGGGACCTATCTATATATTTTCGGGGATTCTGCAACAAAAATAAAAATGATGCGCACAGTATTTTAACATTTCTGCAAATATACAATATAATTGCACCAGTTCAAATTATTTATTTCAAAAATCCCTGGCAGCAAGTATGTCTGTATCAATACCACAACAAAAAGGATTGAGGAAATGTTTTTGACAAATAGATTCCTTACTATGCATATTAATACAGAACTCTGAGTAACAATTCATTTCAACTCACTACAGAGCCATATTTCTTGCACCTCAGCTGCAGTGCAAAGGCTTGGTGAGTCAGGGTAATGGAGGAGCTGAGGGAGAGGGAGGTAAATTGCTGGGAAGGAGCCTGGGTGTGAACTTCTGAGGTTGCTGGGTATGGATGGGAAAGGTATGGAACAGTTTTTTTGGGAGGGTGGGGAGGAATTGTTAGGAGCTCCCCATGCAGACCCTGGCTGACTCCTAACCTCTCCCATTCAGTAAGGCATCTGCCCCTGTCTCCATGTGTTCCTGCACCCTCATGGGACCTTGCACCCCTTGTCCACATGTGTTCCCTCCACCTGACTCCAGACCCCCACTCCCCATCCCAATGTGGCTCTGTGCCCCACCCAACCACCCCTGTCCCTGTGTAGCTCTGCACCTCCTCCCACATCACTATGTGGCTCTGAACCTCCTCCCCTGTAACCCTCGGTCTCCACTCCCATTCAGCCCTGCCCCAGTCTGTTCTCCCCACTAGTCCTTATGAGCAGAACCCAACTGCTTGTCTTGGCCTCCTAGGTACTTTTAATTATTTGAATTACTTGATTAATTATGAATCTTTGGTTTTAAAGAATAAAATTGTTGTTTAATCCAGAGCTGCTTGTATTACCTAGTGCTTATGTATTCATAAATTATCAGTGACAGTTTTCAATTAAACAAATCCTCCTAACATTTAAAAATGAATGGAAGGAGCTTCTCCCCAGTGGAGCTGTGTGTTCTGCTGCAGTTTGCAGAAGCCTTCTTTCTTTTCAAGCAGCACCCTTGGAATGTTTAGCCAATCGAGAGATCTGATTGGCTCTGAACATTCCAAAGGGCTTTATGACCTGGGTATGCAGGTTACCTGGTAGATTTGTAGAGACTCCCAGAGACAGAGATGGAAAAGACCTATTGGATCATCCATCCATTCTCATAACGCAGGAGCACTCCCAGCGCCATTTTCAACTGGTTTGGCTAAAATCTAATTTTAAAAGCAGTTTCAATGACTGGAATCTTCCATCATTTTCCTAGGGAAGACTATATCCTAACTCTTATAGACCATCCCACAGGTGAGACATTTTTCCTGCTGTTAAAGTCTAAATCAGCGTTCTTTTTAGTTTAACCCATTACCCTACTTTACCTAAAATGTATTATACTAAAAAATTCCTCTCCTCCCTTGATGTTCACACGCCTACACAGTTGTCTGGCATTATCATGTCTCTCATAGCCATCCTTTCACGCATTCGCCGTAGGGACAGTTCCTCTTTCATCTGTCTTCGTACAGAGTCTGCTCGCCCAGCTTGAAGCCCAACCTGAACTGGCTCCAAGCCCACTCACCTCACCTTGAGAGGGTTGAATCATTTTCCATCTTGGTCCCAGCCCTTCCCCCAAACTGGATATTGCCACTGCATCCTGCTCGTG